>NC_134085.1:93783861-95038836 GCF_000715075.1 Nicotiana tabacum | reverse complement strand
GGGTAGACTTACACCTACACCATGCCTTAACTTTACTTTTTGAATTAAACTTGTGTGTTTGATTACTTGAATTTATAACTGAGATTGAGACTAGAATTTATGTATTGACCGAGCCTCTTACTTTGATTTTTGTGGGATATTTGATGATTTGTAACAATTATATTCCTCTTGCATTACTATCTTCATGTGGTGCTCATGTGATCGGTAGTTCAATGTCTTCTTGACTCGCACGTATCTTCACGGGTAAGAGAGTTTCTCTACTTTTATGGGATCAGGCCGTTTGCGTAAGCAGTATTATGAAATATTCTTATGGGATCGGGCCGTTCGCCTCGTAGTGTTGTGAAATATCATTATAGATCGGGGCGTTCGCCTCAGCGATATTGTGTAATATTATTCTTATGGGATCGGGCCATTCACCTCGTCAGACTTGTGCATAATACTCGATAGGGAGTTAACGTACATATGAGTTTTTCTGACTTGAGATTGGTTGTCCCAGTTTCCTTGGTAGTAGTTTTATGGTATTTGATGACTTCGTAATCACCCATACTTGAGAACCTTATTATTTATATTGATCTGTTTCGTTACTACTTGTTGTGTTTCATACATGTCTATTTTATATACACTATTATTGAACCACTAGTAAGTGTCGATGTCGACCCCTCGTCACTACTTCTTCAAGGTTAGACTAGATACTTACTGGGTACGCGTTGATTTACATACTCATACTATACTTCTGCACTATTGTGCAGGTACCGATATAGGTACTTCACATGGCCATGGTCACTCGGGTGCGTAGCCGCATTTGCTGGAGACCTTGTGGTGAGTTGCTTTTCATGCTTCGACCCACAACACCCGGCGTCTCCTTCCCCCTATGTCCATTTTATTCTGTCTATTTTATTCCAGACAATAGTTATAGTAGTTCATATTTTTTGCAACACCGAGTTTTGGGGATCTAGTAGATGATTGTGGTTGTACCTAATACTATCATCATTTCACTTTATGTTTGTTTCATACTTTATGATTTATTAAGAATGAAAGTATTTTAATATGAATTCTAGACTTAATTCCACTTTCTTAATGAAATTCTTGATTTTAAAGGTATTATAAATGGATAATTGTGTTGGTGGTTCTCCGTTGGTCTGCCTAATGACAACGTTGGACGCCATCACAATCTATGGTGGGAATTGGGCCGTGACAAAAGAATTATTTCCTTAATTTACTTGTAAGTACCTTTGCACATGAAGTGTGGCAAATTTACTATTCGATTAAAATTGCGTTTTGTTTGAGTTTTTGGAAACCTTGCAATTACTTTTGCAAAACGCGAGAAGATTCAACTTGAGTTGTAACTTTTCCAAACAGGAAAAAAAGAAAAGAAAAAGCTTTCTTCGAATCCAACCTTGTGTTTTAAAAAAAAAGGGCGCCATTCAGTGCGCCCCGGTTAGGGTTTATGAGTAGATAGCTTACTCAGTCACTCCCACTTCAAAACCAAGAAACAGCAAAAAAAGAGCGGGAGGGAGCAGCAGAGACTACACTCCCGCTCATTCCCAACGCCTTTCGGCTCCGAAGATGTCAATTGGTGCCCGTGAACTTACTGTTCTTGGTGAGTTCAAGCCCTTTGGCTTGATTGCCGAAGCTCTTGACGGCAGCCCCTCCGATAATTGTGCGGAGGATTATCGTTACTTCCTGTTCAGTCCAGAATTGACCAAACAAAGAGATGAAGCCGATGAGCTCGATTTGCCGTCGCCGTCTAGTGACCGTAGCGATCATGAGCTCTTCATTAGAGGGAATAGGTATTTTGGTTAAGAAATTATCCCTTAAGGACTTCTAATGTTTTGCTCTTTCAATTCATAGTTGCAAATTTGTTAGCCTTCTTTCTTTAGTTTCTGTTTCTTTACTAAATTGCAATTAAGAAAGTCAAAGTTCCAAATTTTTTGTTTTGTGAATATCAAGATGTAACTTGGCTTTACTTGTTATTGCTCACATGATTACAGGATAATATGGAGCATAGGTTCGCGAGTCTATAAGAGGTTCACATCACCCTCCACAGTAATAAAGGTAACTCTGCAATCATAAAAACTTGCACAAATAGGGTAAAACAGTTCTTTTTGTGTATATCTAAACTTTTCAATCCCCTTAACGTAAGTGAAGCTTCTAGTATAGTGGTAAATGGGTTTTATAATTACTTTAGTTTGCAGATTCAAATCTCCTGTGTGATATTCTTGTACTTTTTTGAATCCCTTGCTAGAATGCCGGGCTACGCTACTGACCCTACCACTAAGCATACACATGTACCTAGCTAAGAATATGGTTTACAAATGATTGACTCAGCATTCATATAAAGGTTTTGCTTATTGTATTGCCTTATTGAGTTTATGTAAGTTTTTTTGTATGCTTTCGTTGCTTGACGTCTTTTTATCCTAAAATGAAATCATGGAAATGCGATGTACTATTAAAATTTAGAACTGAAATAGGTCTACCTAGTCTCATTTATCATTTTTGTCTCTTTCATGATTGATCCAATTTCCATGATTTGTAGCTTGCAGAGTTGTCAAAGGCAAAAAGTTTAGAAAAGCGCTAGGGTCTGTCGGGCTTCAAGCACAAAGTACAAAAAAGCATGGGCAGTCAAGAAATGTGCTAATGATGAGAAATTAAAAATATGTATCTACTATAAGGAAAAAGTTACTACAAACACAAACATTTCTTAGTAGAACAAAAGAATTGGAAAAAAACTGCTAATCAGCTGAAATATATGAAGTAAAAATCACATCGATCATGTAAAAGAACCATTTATACTGAAATTGTAATTTTTATTTGTAATAAGAAAAAATTCATTCATAATGTTTTGTTAAAAATTATCATTTCCATACTAGTATTATTGTTTAGTTGCCACCCTCTTAAAGACGAGTTTATGGATGACGAGGCACATGACTTTGTGATAAAGAGCACCTAAGCAAAGTGAAACGTCCAACTTGGGTTTCACCTAGCTTAAAAAGTTAATAGTGTCTCAAGCGAACCTAAATATCATTGGTCGCTTGGTGAATCTGCAAAACCAGCTCAAGTGGTGGCTGGCTTGATTGAAATAAAATTTGAGCCATGTGAATGAAATTGTTCTATTTCATTTGCAACTATTTTTATTCTTACTTTAGATGCATTGTTACTGCTCAATAAATATGCAAATAACTGACTTGCTTAGACTATTGACATGAACCTGTGTGGTTTGGTTTGTAACAAACATTTGCAGGTCACTTATATGGCCAATACGTGGTTTCACGTAAATTTACATGTCTTGTGGAATTGTCTAATTTTATTCTTGTTCATTTCTTTGTCTATTAGTCCTCCCCACATCCACTTGGTGTCGTGCTTAGCTTTTGGCATATCTCACATAAATGGAACTTGATTTATGATTTTCATGATCATTACTTTTTTTTTAATCATTTGTTGTTTGCCTTCATATTCTCTAGGTGGATGTTTAATCAACTTTTAATGGTGTTTTAGGCATGCTGGTGCCGTATGGGCTATACTTCAGAAGCTGTTCTGTGCATTCTACAGAGTGATAGTTTGACAATTTATAACACATCAGGTGATTTAACCAGTTTTACTGCTGCGTATTCTATTTTACATTGAGCTAATTCCACATTTCTCACTGCATATAAAGAATTTCTTTGAATAATCAAGTCGATTTACTTGTCCCCAGTAAAATAAAAAATAAAGTTGATTTACTTGTCCCATGGCAAACATTAGACCAACTTTCCTTATTTTAGTTCCTATTGTTTATTTTTTATTTTTTCTTTCTAGGTAAGGAAAATCCATACAACTTAGGATTTGAAAAAATCAATAATTTGACATTTATTGAACAACTAGAGTCGGTAAGCGAATTGACTGATGTGTTTCGGTGAAGGAATTGGTTGACATTTGGAGTTCTCATCATGTTCAAATACCATGTACGCTTTTAAATGTGTACCAGTGTGAGATTTTGTGATTGGAGTTGATAGGTCTGCCTTTTCTTTTATGGGTCATAATTGTAGAGTAGTGAAGCAAACTGGTGTCGGCTCCCTTGCAACTGCCTCTTTGGGATGTGTTAAAATGATTAAACATAAAGTTGTTCAAAACTGAAAGGGGAACTGGAGTTTAGTGCAGCAGAGGGGCAGATTTGGTTTTTAGTTGATATTTGAACTATTGTTGGCAAAGAAATTAGTTTTTTTCTCTAAATTGTGTCGATACGTTTTTTTGGTTTGATTTTAATTTTGTGGTAATGGGAGGCTCTGAATGAGGCTATTTTCACAATTAAAGAGTTGCTGAGTAAAGAGGAGACAAAGTGGGCCAAATTTTCATCCTTTCAAAATTTTCAATTACCTGACCCATGGCAATCTTTTTAGTATTTAAATTTTCCTCTTTTTGTCAAAGTGAGTTCTTGCCGTTTTGCCATTACAATTGCTTGTTTAGAGAAGATGTTAAAATTGCTGAGTGGTTTGCCTTGTAGGTGAAGTAACATCCGTTCCTCTTTCTCGTAACATCACCTCCATATGGCCTCTTCCATATGGTTTACTGCTCCAACAGGCACCTGAAGGGAGCTCACCAGCGCATATCCCATTTTCGTCTTTGAGTCCATTTTTAAGTGCTCGTGATACATTCCGTTCAAAAAGGGACGTTAACCCTCAGAATTGTACTGCTGTTCATGGTCTAGATTTTACTGTCAGGGGAGATGGTTCTTCAATGTCCTCACTTCAGATACTAAAGGATCCATTGGAAGAACCTCAGGTGTACATGATGCTTTCTCTGCCTCCCCTCTGTCTCTATTATTTTCTTTTATTTTGTTTTGTTTTATTGTCTATTCCTTTTCTCTTTCTGATCTTGGGCTTTGGTAATATTATATTGTTATCTAGAGAAATAAACTTAGATAGTCCCTCCTATATGAGTATTTTTATCCTTTATCTATACTGCTGAATATAAAACTTCCCTTATCTTTGTAAAAGTGGTCAGCTTTAGTCTAACCCTTAATGCGGTTTGTAAAACTAACTGTAAGTTCCCGAAAGTTACGGCAACTATTAAGGAAGAAAATTGCATTTCAGGTTGCTCCTTCTAAGACTATTTAAAGTTCTCCACACTATTTATAGTACAATCTGCTTGCTCCTTCTAAGACTACCCGCACTAAAAATTGCATTTCAGGTATAGAGCTTGTCTCTTCTCCTTCTTTCTTTGACATCTTAAAAGAAAAGCTTTAAACTAATAGGCTTACCCCAACGAGGACACGCTCAATACTTGCTTGTAGGATTGTTGTTCATCCAGCTGGTTCAAAATCGGCGATGGTCAAGCCGGAGAAAGTTGATTATTTGAACTTGCCTTGTCCTATTCTTTATGGGGACATTCATCGCGAAGCTCTCTTTTAGTGTCACTGTATAATTTATGTCACTAATGCTTCCATTATCTCTACAATATTGCCGTAAACATAAACCACATAAGTAAATATCATTTCCTGCTATTAAATCTGGCACTTACCGAGACTTTAGAAATAAAACCTTAAGCTAGTTTTTTTGAAATCATTATCAAGTTAAATGGTTGAGTTCAAGGGACTTAGGGAAAAAGGGGGTCGACAGGTGGGAGGCAAACGAGAAAAGGGGTCTGATGGGATTAATTTGGGAGATGACGGAGAGTCACGTGACTTCTATGTGACTCACTAACACCATATTTAACTGGGCTTTGATAGTTGGACAATTCTGTTATTTTTGACTCAGTTTGAGTGTTTGACCGTTGGTTTTACAGACCCTGTTAAGGTTAGACTAAAGTTGTCTACTTTTATAGAGATAATAGTTTTATTATATTCAGTGGTATAGATAAGGGATAAAAATACTCTATAGGAATATTTAAGGACTATTTAAGTTTATTACTCCTGTAATCCACTTATATTTGCTCTTTGTCAGCTAAAGGGATAGTATTTTCCTCCCTAGAGTTTTTGATTCAAATTTGATTGTACTTTTCTATTCTGATTATCACAGCCTACCTATATTGAGGAGAGGGGGAAATTAAACTTTATTAAAGAATTTGATGAAAGGACCATCTGGACTGGAGACTGTGTCCCCCTGATGGCGTCATACAACAAAGGTTTCTCCTTTTATTTTTAGTTAACTATTAGATTGTCCCTTCTTTGTTGGTTGACTTATAATAGAGTGCATTCTGTCCCTGATTTACTTTGCAGCTAAGCTTCAACATTCTTTATGGGTTGTTGAAAAAATCAATTCTAACATTGAAATGGGAAATTCTAGATTTCCTGATGTTCCTGTTGGGGTGCTAACAAAGCAATTTTCATTCCGGAGGATATGGCAAGGAAAGGGTTCCCAAACAGCTGCTAGTAAGGTTTGATTATAGATGATTCTTTTGTTGCTTTAATAAAAAGAATGTCATGCTACTCCCTCTACCCTCGTAATTGGGAAAGGAATAGAAATTCTTTTGTTGCTTGACGGGGCATTGCTCTCAGTGAACTACATTATTAGGAATCTAACGTCCTAGTTTATAATCATATCTCCATGAACGATTTCATATATTTGTGTCCTTATATGTGCTTGTCGTTTAGAGCCTCAAGTAATTTTCTCAGGTGTTTCTAGCAACTGATGATGATACATCACCCATTATTTGCTTTCTACTCCAAGAGCAAAAAAAGTTGTTGTCTTTGCGGCTTCAGACTGTCGAAATAAATACGGAAACTATCTATGATATTAAGCCTGACATGAGTTGGAGCATACTAGCAGTTGCTGCAGCACCAGTTGTTGTTACTCGACCAGGGTAGGTTTTGCTATGTATTTTGGTTTTATCTAGCTATATTACAATGTTTTGCTCTTGACTGCCAATTTCTGATCTTCAGAGTTAAAGTGGGTGGACTTCCGTTTGTGGATATTGTTGTGTTGACTTCAGAAAACACTCTTCTTCTGTATGTAAGTGCAATGCTAAACTCTCTTACATAACTGCTCCTCTTAGTAGAAAACAATTTCTATGCCATGAATTGCATTCGTCTCATCTTCCTGTTAAAGCGGAGGACTTCCATTTGATGTATTCTAGAATATTTGCATCTGGAATATGTCAACTCTCTCTGTGTTTACTTCGCTTTTGGCTGAATATATTGGTGACTCTATTTTGCAAAAGTTATTTCTTTTGTGTGCTAAATGCTAATGTGCCGTTGTCTTTTTCACAAAAGTTCTTTGTCTGAAAGGGACAACTTTTGCGATATTTGGTATGTTTGCAGCAAATACTGTTTTTCTCTCTTAATTCTTTTATTTTTCCTTTTAAATTTTTGCATGATTGTCATTATGATTTGTGTAGCTTTTTGATTTCTTTCTAGATGGTAGAAGGTTTCCTAGAGAAAGCTGGAAGTAAGTGTTGATAATTTGCATTGTCAAATACATTACAAGAGGTTATTCATACAAATACAAAACTTGATTTTGGATGAAAGGATATTTTCATTTTTTGTTCATTGAGTAAAGGACTAGTATAACTGAGTGGTTATAAGCGCGAGAACATTGAAAAGATAGAGGAAGTTTTCTGTAACTGCGGGCTTACACTAAGGATCTGCCTTCAACACTTCTTCTTTTCTCTAGAATTATAGATGAGCTAACCAATAATAGACGTATGCTATTTGCAAATGTTATTGTGTTATTTGGTGAAACTCACAAAGGATCAACTAAAAGTTAGAATTATGGGAAAACACTCATGTAAGAGTTTTAGAATAAGTAGAAGTAAGTAAGAAAGTACATATGCGCGCAAATTTTGTCAGTATAAGAAGAATGAAGACGAAGCTGGATTAGTTGGGATCATAGTATCTAAACGTAGATAATTCATATATCTAGGCTCAGAGGTTTGGATGAATGACACGATAGATTAGACGAACTCGTGAAGTCTGTGTATTGACTTTTCAGATATTCAAAAGACTATCTTTTAGGAAAATTACGTGATAGATGAAAGAAATCGCACAATAAAAAAAAGATGGTTGGATTCCAAGTCCAAGTCTTGAGTGATAATGCTGGAGAATCCTTCTTGGCAAGGGAAACAACCTTCGCCAAGGTTCCGAAGGAAAGATAGATCTGAACCAACACAATCACTATAATCATCCGTAGTGCAAGAAGAATGGTATGCGATTTGAAGAAGCTTAACAATGTAGGGACCCTTTTTTTTCAGGGTGGGGTGGGGTGGGGGAGGGGTTCTGACTTTGTCTTGGTTAAGTACTAGCTTAGTGCTGGACTATTTATTATCGATGAATTCTTATTTGCATTTAAAAAAAATTGATGGACCGAGTTACCTTGTACATATACCATCGGAGGATGCAGGTACCCAGTGGATTAGTTGAGGTATAGACAGGGTGGTTCAAACACCACTGTTATAAAAATGAGATGATATAGATTTAAAATTACATGGAGGTAAGTTTCAAAAACATATAATCTCTCAAAATTGATGCAGCTTTAGCTAAAAATAGAACACAATTGAAGCAAAAGATCCGTATAGACGATCCAAATGGGCTGATATTAAGGCTTCGTTATTGTTACACTTACATTAGGTCCATTCTTTGTCAGAAGTCGTGTTATAACTCTTATATCCGTGTATCAGTATGTATGAGATTTAGAGAATTTCTAGATTTAGAGAACCCCTAATTTGTGTTAACATGCAAATTATTTGGTATTGGAATGAAATAGACCTGAATAAAGTGACATGGATATAGATGATTATTCATATAGCTGATGCCAAGCTAAATTACTGTGGCTTAGATAATTGATTGATTGATATTTGAATCCTTTATTGGAACTCATCCATTAGATTCTTCTTTTGAAGAGCTTAGAGTAGATGCATTCTCTTTTGAAGTTTGCTTGGGGTAGGGTCAGGTCATTGTGGAGCAGGTTTAACGTGGGAGGAGAGCAAGTCTTCTTTTTATTCTCCTCCTTTCTTTTTTCCCGTTTCTGTCCCCTTTCTGTTCCTGCCAAAATTTACAATCTGGGACATGTAAACCTGGTAGTTGTTTAGTTATCCTGATGTTTTCAAGCTTGACATAGATGGTGTCATGGTTTATTTTCCAGTGAAACACATTTTGGCTTCTTGAGGAAATTTCACCTTTGCCTTGGCACATTGTTTAGATGGGTGTAGGACATGAGAATGATATTGCAAGATTTTCAATATCGTACCAATCCTATGTGAACATGTCCTTTTGAGGTTCTGATGTGCTTTTATGTCTAAAGAACTCAGGGGTCATTTCGGTGGGTAAGGGATAACAAACTCGGGATAAAATGCGGGATTATTTTATCCCGCGTTTGGTTAAGAGTATTAATTGGTCCGTACAAAATGGTGGGATTATATGGGTTAGCTAATTCCATGGGATATCCTTATCTAATCCCATCCTGGTAACAAAACGACCCCTCAGTGTAGGAAAAAAACCCTATGATCATCCACATTGTGATAAAAAGTATTTAGAAATTTTAATTCACTTTTGTATACCACTTAATTCATCACAAAATTATTTGTGGAAGGATGTCATCACCTTCGCACGTCACTTTCGCTTAGTATCTGATGTTTTGATTTCTTCATGAAATATGATGTTTTACCTTTTAAAATTGCAGTCCGGGAAGCAATGCCTTTGTAGATTCAAGTTGTCTTCCCTTGGCAAAGATCAGATTTTGCATGATCCTAAAATTGTTGGGTTAGCCGATGCTGTTGAGGAGCGTATCAATGTAATTGTGAACAGTGGACGGGTATGGTTGCTGACTGTATTTAGCTTTTGTTATTTGAGGCTGAAGTAGTTTGTAAGTTCTTCATTGTGACTTTTGCATCCCATATTGTGATTGTTACTAATGATGGGACTGACATCAGATAACGAGATTGTGAGTCTATATCTGGTTTTACCTTCATTGAGCTTTAGATGGCTAGGATGAATCACTAAATTTCTATACCACATAAAATTTCAATGAAATTGTTTGGGCAATAGGTTAGTACTGAGGACCTTCATTCTATAGAAACAGAGGAGTTAAATGGTATATTTTCCTTTCTGATGGCTAAAATCATTGTTCAAGTAGCTTTTGAAATGTGTAATTTGAAGAAGATGGTCTTTCGTTGCTTTTGCCGTCGTCTAGGTGACAATTGATACATGTATTTTTATTTGCGACAAACTGTCATGTTGAAGTAGCACTATTAGGGATTACACTGTTTGAATGGAATAAGAAAAAAATAAGAGATGCAGTTCTCAAGTTATCCTCCTACCTTTATTTCTTTTGTTTCTTTTTTGCAATCATAGGCTTTAAAATGCTGGAAAAATTGCTATGCCTGGGCTTAAGTGTAGATTCCTAGAAGGAGATCATTCTTTCTGCTTTTGTGGCTATTTGAAGCTGGAAATACATTCGTGCTCTCAGTTATTTGCATTATGTCATCCATCTTATTTTCCCCTTTGAAATGATTTTTGGCAATCTAGAATATCTATTTCTCTCTAAAGGAGCATCCATATTAGAATTGTGATAGTGCATTTTTCCACTGCAAATTTAGGGAAAATTCAGTTTTAAGGCATAGGATAGCCAGAAGGCATTACAACCTCGCCAACCACTTCGGCCTAATCATCCCACTTCTTGTTCAAATACTAATAATTAAGGTGAAGCTGATTCAGGAACGATAAATATCTTTATGACTGTGAGAATACACGGGAGAAAATATGATTGATATTATTCACATATGTTAAACATGATACAATGAGCCCTATATATATATATACATAACATATCCTACTCCTAATACATATGGGATTAGGGTTACATAACTATTCTAAAACTCCCCCTCAAGCTGGTGCATATAAATCATATGTACCGAGCTTGTTACATATGTAGTTAATACGAGGACCAGTGAGAGACTTGGTGAAAATATCTGCAAGCTGATCATTGGACTTCACAAACTTTGTAGCAATATCTCCCGAGAGTATCTTTTCTCCGACAAATTAACAGTCAATCTCAATGTGTTTAGTTCTCTCATGGAACACTGGATTTAACACAATATGAAGAATAGCTTGATTATCACACACAAGTCCCATCTGACTAATCTCACCAAATTTTAACTCCTTGAGCAACTGTTTGATCCAAATTAGCTCACATGTCGCCATAGCCACTGATCGATATTCTGCTTCTGCACTAGACCGAGCAACCACATTTTGTTTCTTGCTCTTCCAAGATACCAAATTTCCTCCTACTAAGACACAATATCCAGAAGTAGAACGTCTATAAGAAGGTGATCCTGCCCAATCAGCATCTGAGTATCCAACGATCTGCTCATGGCCACGATCCTCAAACAATAAACCTTTGCCTGGAGCTGATTTTATATACCGAAGAATACGAACAACTGCATCCCAATGACTATCACACGGAGAATCCATAAACTGACTCACAACACTCACAGGAAAGGAAATGTCAGGTCTTGTCACTGTAAGGTAATTTAATTTATCAACCAACCGCCTATATCTTGCAGAATCGCTAAGAGGCTCCCCCTGTCCTGGCAGAAGTTTAGAATTCGGATCCATCGGAGTGTCAACAGGTCTACAACCTGTCATTCCTGTCTCCTCAAGAATATCTAAGGCATACTTTTGTTGTGAGATCACAATACTGAGCTAGACAGAGCGACCTCAATACCCCAAAAATACTTTAGTTTGCCCAGATCCTTAGTCTGAAAGTGTTAAAAGAGATGTTGCTTCAATTTAGTAATACCATCCTGGTCATTGCCGCTAATAACAATGTCGTCAACATAGACCACCAGATAAATACAGATACTTGAAGCAGAATGCCGATAAAATGCAGAGTGATCAGCTTCACTCCGAATCATGCCAAATTCCTGGGTAACTGTGCTGAACTTAGCAAACCAGGCTCGAGGAGATTGCTTTAGACCATAAAGTGACCGGCGCAAGCGACATGCAAGGCCACGAGACTCCCCCTGAGCAACAAACCTAGGTGGTTGCTCCATATAAACTTCATCCTCAAGGTCACCGTGTAAAAAAACATTCTTAATGTCTAGCTGGTAGAGGGGCCAATGGCGAACAATAGCCATGGATAGAAAAAAGGCGGACTGATGCTATCTTAGCCACGGGAGAGAAGGCATCACTGTAATCGAGCCCAAATATCTGAGTATATCCCTTGGCAACAAGACGAGCCTTAAGACGATCAACCTTACCATCCGGACCAACCTTGACTGCATACACCCAACGATAACCAACAGTAGATTTACCTGAAGGAAGAGGGACGAGCTCCCAAGTACCACTCGTATGTAAAGCAGACATCTCGTCAATCATAGCCTGTCGCCATCCTGGATGAGACAATGCTTCACCTGTAGACTTAGGGATGGAAACAGAGGACAAAGAAGATAGAAAAACATAATAGGGTGATGACAAACGATGATAACTTAAACCAACATAATGGGGATTAGGATTAAGGGTGGTCCGTATACCTTTCCGAAGTGCAATAGGTGTACTAGGAAGAGACAAGTCCGCAGTAGGAGCAGGGTCAGGTGCAGGACGTGAATCAGCTGGGCCTGATGCTGGGTGCGGACGACGATGATATGTCAAGAGTGGTGTTCCTGTGGCAGAGAGTCTAAGGGGAGCCACACTAGACTCTCCAATGGTAGGAAATTGTAAGACTTTTGTAGCGGAAGGTGAAGGAGGAGCTATAGACTCGGGTAAGACTTTTGTGGCGGAAGGTGAAGGAGGGGCTATAGTAGACTCCTTAAAAGTCGGTATAGGTAAGACCTCAGATATATCAAGGTGGTCAGAATGGTCAGAAGAGGTAAAGAAAGGTTTAGACTCAAAAAATGTGACCTCAGAGGACATAAAGTACCTATGAAGATCAGGTGAGTAACAACGATATCCCTTCTGAACATGAGAATAACCAAGGAAGACATACTTGAGAGCACGGGGAGCTAACTTATCTTTTCCAGGGGCTAAGTTATGAATGAAACAAGTGCTCCCAAAAGCACGAGGGGGAATAGAGTATAAGGGTGACTGGGGAAACAATACTGCATACGGAATCTGATTCTGGATGGGAGATGAAGGCATCCGATTAACCAAATAACAAGCTGTGAGAACTGCATCGCCCCAAAAACGCAACGGAACATGAGATTCAATGAGAAGTGTGCGAGCAGTCTCAATAATGTGCCTATTCTTTCCCTCTGCAACCCCATTTTGCTGAGGGGTATAAGGACAAGAGGTCTGATGAATAGTTCCTTGAGAAGTCATAAACTGCTGAAATTGAGAGGATAAATATTCTAAGGCATTATCACTGCGAAAGTCGAATGGAAACACCAAATTGATTTTTAATTTCAGCACATGAATTCTGGAATATAGAAAACAACTCCGAACGATCTTTCATTAAGAAAATCCAAGTACATCTTGAATGATCATCAATGAAACTAACAAAATAACGAAATCCCAAGGTTGAATTGACTCTACTAGGACCCCATATATCAGAATGAACTAAAGAAAAAACAGACTCTGTATGACTCTCAATACTACGAGGAAAGGAGGCTCGGGTATGTTTCCTGAGCTGACATGACTCACATTCTAATGTGGATAAACTAGACAAACTAGGCACCATCTTCTGAAGCTTGGATAAACTTGGATGTCCTAAACGTCTGTGAATTAGGTCCGGAGGATCTGTAACTAGACATGCTTTGGAGGAATTGAGTGAGTTAAGGTAGTAAAGGCCTTCTGATTCAAGTCTTGTTCCAATCGTCTGTCCCGTACTGTGGTCCTGCATAATAAAAGAATCATCAATAAAATATATACCATAATGGAGGGCACGAGTCAAACGACTAACAGATGCAAGATTAAAAGGACAGCCAGGGACATAAAGAACGGAATCTAGAGTGACAGGGTAGGGGATTCGCTTGTCCAACACCTTTTGCTTTAGTTTGAGACCTATTGGCTAAAGTAACAGTGGGAAGAGACTGTGAATACGCAATATTTGACAAAAGTGATTTATTACTAGAGATATGATAGAAGCGGCTGAGTCCACAACCCATTGTCCAAGAGTACTAGACTGAGAAACACAAGCAAAAGAATTACCAGCAACAAAAGTATCAGTCTGAGCAACAGAGGCTACTTGTGGAGATGTCTGCTCACTTGCTCGATATTGAAGGAACTCATTATACTCCCCTTCAGATAAAGAAAATCCCTGTTTACCTGTAGTCTCGGTCTGAGCAACATAAGCATTTTTGGGTGGGCGACCATGTAAAGAATAGCACACGTCACGAGTGTGTCCAAGTTTATGACAATAAGAGCACTTGGGTCTAGATCTTCCAAAATGACCTCCTCCTCGTCTATTCTCCATAGTTTGAGATGCCCGATTGTCCACTGACTGGGATACGAGGACAGATAAGTCAAGTGTCTGTGATGAGCTCACTGGGTGATTTGGTGCTGCAGCAAGGCGAAGTAATTGAGAGAATAATTCATCAACTTTGGGGACAGTCGAACTAGCCAAAATCTGGTCACGTACTGAATCAAGGTCATTAGGGAGTCCAGCGAGTGTAAGAACTAGAAACATCTTCTGTTGTTGCTCTTGTTGCTTTTCAATACTAGCAGAAATTGGCATCAACGTCTCAAATTCTTCCATGACTGCCTGTACTGTCCCAATTAAGTAGACATATCCAATACCCGTTTCTTCAAGCTTGTCATTCGCGATATTACATCATAGAAACGAGATATATCATTAGTGTATAAATGACGAGCCTTTTCCCAAACTAAATTAACATGTCTGGAATGGACGGAACAAGGGCATCAATTTGGAATCAATAGATCGCCACAAAATACTACATAACTGAGCATCGACCTTCTCCCAAAAGTGTTTTGGCCTTTTCATCACCTTCGCTAGCCTTTTTTGTTAAATGATCTTGAACTCCTTGACCTCTACACCACAACTCGACAGACGAAGCCCAAGCTAAGTAATCATAACACCGGAACTGCCAGAACTCGGGTTTTTAGACCCGAAAGCATCGACTCCCAAAGACATCATTGGATTATCACCAAATAACAGAAAGAATTAACTGACAACTCGCTGAAACAGATGAAGGAAACACTGTTTTTGCCGGAAAATTACTGTAGCTGCCGGAAAAAGTCTGTGTATTCATCGGAAAAACTCAAAGTGGTCGGAATCAAACGAAAAAGGTATGGATAGACTCGGAATTACTAGGCGATCCGACTGTCCAACTGGAAGATTTTCAAAAAATGGTCGGAACAGTGTTCACGCGCCGGCGCGTTGGGCGCGTATGTTGGATCTCGTCGGGAAGTTCTGGCGCGTGTAAGGGAGTTTTCCGGTGGGGTTTACTGGGGTTTGGTCGCCGGAGCTTGAGGAGTCTTGTGGTGGTGTTGGTTTTTTGCATACACCAACAGAAATTGATGTGATTACGGGCAGCCTTCTAAGTCACCGGAAAATTGCACGGCGATGAGGTCTTTCTTCCCGGAAGTCGCTGGAATGATGCACAACGATAGGTTTCTCACTAAAGCTCTGATACCATGTGAGAATACACGAGAGAAAATATGATTGATATTATTCACATATGTTAAACATGATACAATGAGCCCTATATATATACATAACATATCCTACTCCTAATACATATGGGATTAGGGTTACATAACTATTCTAACAATGACTAACAGGTCCATAATCGAAAAAGTAATAAAGAAGATGCCTATCTATAAAGCATTGATTTGAAGAGGGAAGAAGTCCCACAGAGAGACGATATGTGGGCGTTCCCAAATTGGCCGCTATTCAGGTAAAGCCAATATAATTCACGCCTGTTGGCGTTTCAACGTACCTTCTCCTTTCAGGGCCTGTTGTGGTGCCAAGTTGTCCCTATTGTAAAAGTTTCTTCTTTTGTCCGGCATTTTTGAATATCTTCAACTCACTGTTATAGGTTCTACTTGTGCTGCAAAGTCTCGTTTTGATTTTAGCTATGTTGTCGATACTTACTGTTTCCCAAGTCTCATGTAGTTTTACTAACTCGATAATTATGACATTTTACTGGCTGAATAAGTTAGATAGTTGGGAAATAGATGTAGATTATTAGTTGTTTCTCTCTTTCTCCACATTGTGGTTGGGGCTTATACAGTTTGGAAAAAGTTTTCATTTTCAAATTTACTACAACATTTTCCCCGGACCCCGCGCATAGCGGGAGCTTAGTGCACCGGGCTGCTCTTTTTTACTAACATTTTCTGCTGAAAAACTTATTCTTATGAGAAGTTATTTGGAGAAAGAGGAGACTTTCATATTCCAGCACCAATAAACACCAGTATTTCTGGAAGAGAAGATAGACTGTAGAAGAGAGGGGCTGCAAACACAGCTGTTAGTGCTCCATAGCTCTTAAATCCCTCACGGATAAAAATGTGAGAGTAAGAAAATAGGACAGAGAGATTAGAACCTGTTATCACCAACTTAAAATCTCACATCTGAAGACAATGTTGAGAAAAGAGATGGATCCAAAATGGAGTGGTATTGTGCGAGGTCTTTACCCTGGTGGATTGATGTTTTTGATGGGAAGGAGCCAAAGAGAGACCCGGGGGGGGGGGGGGTGCTGGATGGAGGATCAAGACAGTCTTCTTTAAGTTATCATCCCTTATCTGTTAATTTTGATAACCATATATAGTCTGATATAGGTCAGTTGAGTTTCTAAGTTCTAACCAGGATGGAATTATGATTTCCCGCTTTATTTTGGCATTTCAGATTTACCGATGTACTTGGCGACGCAATCCATCATCGTCCTTGGCAAATGATTGCATCACTGCATTGGCGGAGGGGATGAGCTCTACTTTGTATAATCACTTTCTTGTTCTTCTTTGGCGCAATGGTGATCAAGCATATCTGAGTAGGACGGATCTGACTGCTGATTCTGAGTGGGAGTCCTTTCAAAGTGTAATATCACAAATATGCAAAGAGTCTAGTCATAATTCTGAAAAGCTTTCAGATTCTGTTTCATGCTCTTCATGGGAGTTCCTTATTAACAGCAGATATCATAAGCAATACAGCAAAAGCTATCCTATATCTGGATTTTCAGAAACTTCAATTGATCAGCAGGGATCGTATTCACCTGGATCATTCGTGGATACGTCACATAATGCTGAAAGTTCGTTGTATGCAGAATTGCTGGCAGAGACCCTAGATACACTGCATACTGTATACGAAAGTTTGAAACTAAACAACCTCCGTAAACGGTAACATTCCTGTTTACATTTATTGTTTCATCAGCTCATTTGTCATTTTAAACCATCTTTTATGTTCATTCTTTCATTTGCGCTGTTAACACTAGTTCTTTATGCTTCTCTACAAGTACTATTGCTAAGGAACATTGTGCTTTCTCTGGATAGACAACAATCAGAGGGGAAAAAGGAGTCAGTTCCTGAAACATTTATGCATTTCAAGTACAAGGAAACCTAATCTGGAATTTAAGTTGTCATATTTACAGCCTACTACATATCCTCCTATGTTTATCAAAAATAATGTTGGTCTATCTGTGTTACCTGAAAGAAAAGAAACACGGGGAAAGATAGGACTCAGGAGTCAGTTCCAGATCCTCTCACATTTGACCTTTGGAGAAAGTTTCCTAAATCTGATATTTCAGATCTGCTGTTAATTCAGCTTTGATGCCCATTGTCTCTCCAAATTATTGTATTTATATACAGTGAGCTGTGATGCCCTTTTTCAATGTATGTGTTGTAGATCTGTCTGTTTGTCCCAAAAGAAATAAAACCAACACTCTCTTAGATATCTTTTGATCTTTTTACCTGAATTTGGAGCCCTTCTTCAGGATACATAAGAAGGCAATATAGTAAAGTCTTGGAGCTTTTATAGTATCAGTCTATCAGACTGGTGCCAGTGAATATAATTCAATGGTGACCGATGTCACGACATTTGCGTCGTCATTCTAGTTGGATAAGATGACTACTGAGAAAGTTTTGAGCTATCCTGCTGATTTAACAGTCGTATCTCTAAGCCACTATTTTTGTAATGTTGGTCTGTGAATTGGAGTGGCAAATGGTGCACACAGTGGCTAAAGCTTTAGCTTATCTGCCTTCAGAGTTGAATAAAATCTTGTAATTAATATCTCTGAGTAGAAGTATTTTAGTTGTGAAATTTTTAATGCTTTTTTCACAATTTTATCATATTTCTGGAGATACAGATTGACCAGATTCTATATGTAGTGATCTGCATTGCTCTTGCAAATAAATAGGAAAAAAAGGAAAAAGAGAAGATGGTTTCACATTACATAGGTTGTTTGAGATTTCTGTGGAGTCCTTTGTTTTTACTTCTAACGACTTGTTTGCTATCCAATAACCATATCTTGTAAAAGTAAAAATGCAAGATTCTCTAGAAATGAGCTCTGTTTGCTGTAATATAATCTATCTGGCTGAAATTTAGGGTAACCTTCCATGATGTGCTGATCCCGACCAATATGGCATACCGATAGCTAATGTTATGTCAGAAGATCCAAAAGGAGAAAAACGAAAAAAGAAAAAAAGAAAAAAAAGAAAAAAAGACAAGTAAGTTGTGCATGAATTTTCTTTTGGTTTCGTTAGCTTGCAACTCTAAGCTTGATATTTTGGGGTAATTTTGATTTGGAACTCGCGTTGCTTGTTAGTTGGAAACTTTATTTAATATGAGATGAATGACTTTATATGCCATTGCCACCTTCCTTTCCCAGGGGAGGGAGGTGGAATGTCTCTGCTGGTTAATTGATTTTCTAGTGGGTAAAATATATCTTGCCAATGGATCAACACTGTGAGTTGGACTTGATGTTAACAGTTCAAAATATATTTGTAGATAAAGAGCAATTTTTTCCTGTATTAACTCATTGACTTCTGCAGTTTTTTCTGATGTGTTAGTAAAATCTCTTTCGCTTATTGCGCTTCCATAATCTCATGTGGTATCCACTTAAAATACTAAACTTAATGCAGAGATTTGGGTCTTCTGGTGGTTCTATTATGTGATATTGCTGCTTTCCTGCACGAAGATTGCTACTTGGATCATTATATACGCGACTTTCCTTGCCTCTCAAAAGGCCGTGAAGTATCTCTCACCTCATCCCCCAAGAAAATTCCTCCTAGTTTATTCAGGTGGCTTGAGTCCTGCTTGAAGCATGGGTGTAGTTCTGCTAGTATCAGTCATCTCCCATCTTTGATCTTCAAAGATGGAAGTTCTGTTGTCAACTGGGGACGGAAAATTGTATCGTTCTATAGCTTGTTATGTGGCGCTGAGCTTTTGGGTAAAAGGTTATCTTCTGGGGTTTCTTGTGCTGTTGCATCTGGATCATTTAATACTCCAGAGGAACTAACTATCTTGGCAATGGTTGGAGAAAGAGTAGGTCTACAGCAGTTAGACTTGTTGCCTGCTGGAGTTTCCCTTCCTCTTCGAGATGTGAGTGAAGAGCTAAAAGAAATTTACATCTGAGGTTTCCAATCCAAAATAAGGAAGTGCAAAATTTGGTTATTCTTGATCTATTTATTTGCTTGAACATACAAATAGGCCAACCGGAGATGTTGCATAATGAGATCTTTTACCCTAAATGGACGTACAATCTTCTCCTTTTAATTGCATCAGTTCACATTACAAAATTATACTCAGATGTTTCCATGCACTCAAGATTTTCTTTTTTGGTTGACTTGCTTTTTATTAACAAAAGGGGTGATTTTGTTCTTATGCAGGCATTGGATAAATGTCGTGAATCTCCTCCAATGGATTGGCCTGCTGCTGCTTATGTTCTTCTTGGCCGGGAGGATTTGGCTTTCTCACGCTTAGCATATTCAAGAAAATCTGTGGAGCTTGAGCCCCACATTAATGTAAATATGACATGTATGTCCACTCCTTACATGTTGAACCTGCATCCGGTGACAATTCCTTCCTCAATATCTGACACAATAGAGTCAGATGATAACAAGCTAGAGGATGTAGATTCTGTTGAGGGATCTGTGGCTGATGGTATGGAGCATATTTTCAACTCTGGCATCCAGTTGCGTTATGGTCGTGATCTGCGGTTGAATGAGGTCGGTTTATTAATATTGCGCATCACTGAAATAGATGTTAGCAGGCACTGTTTTCCACTAAAATACAACCTTGCCACACTTATAGGAGCTATTCACGAATTAACTGATGAGAGAGTGATACTTACCCTCAACTGGGTGGCCATCCAATAACTCTTCTCTAAAGAGTCAATCCACATTCATTTCTTCAGGGAAACCTAACTGTCGTGTCATAAATACTGACTTCATGTCATTTTTATTTATGATGTGAAAACCACAGTGTTTACTTGATGATGTCAATAGACCATTAACTTAGTTTCTCTGGCATACCTGATTTATTCATTTGCTAATTTCATCACAAAGTTCCATGCATGGTCGAGTGCTGTACTTGTGTAATTTGTTTATTCTTCTTCACTATCATTAAAAAGTGATTTTGCTTTCATAGGTTAGACGTCTTCTATGCTCTGCTAGGCCTGTCGTTATTCAAACACCTGTTAATCCAACTGCGTCAGATCAGGACCTCCAACAGGTATACTGTTTCAATAATTTGGTAATGTTCTTTTTAGTTGGAACTTCATGACCCCTGTAACTAGCACTGACTATTTTTTGGACTTTGTTAGCTCTCTGATCTTAGTATAGCTTTTTTTTTTTTTTTTTTTTTTTTTGTATTAATAGAGCTGACAGTCATCTCTCTTTGTAACCTTTTGTTTCTTTATGCATCTTCGTGATGCCTTTTTATTGATAACACCTTTATCAATTTTTTTGGGTAATGTGCTACATGTACTATAAATAAGGCTACCTGTTTTCCCAGTGCTACTAATAGGGTAATGACAACAGTTCTTTTTTCCTGAGTGAATAACCCCCCCCCCACCCCCCCCACCCCCCCCCCCAGAAAAAAAAGCTAAACTATCTCACCTTTGTCAGTTTCCTATTTAAACTATCCGGTGTTCCCAAAGCCTCCTAAACTATATTCCTCTTTTCTTAAAATTCCCCGTTATTATCTGGCAAAATGCGTGAGATAAGTTGCAAAAAGGCATGTGATGGATGAATAGCCATCAAAATGGCTCCACATGGCCGTGCATAACGGCTAATTAAGCTTATCCTTTTTTAAATATTATATCTATTTTTTCTCTTGATTTCCTTTATATTCTAGGTTTTCTTCATTTTTACACCTTTCTTCATTTTTCACCCTTCTTTTTCATTTCTCCATTTGGTTTCCCTCTGAATTTTTTTCCCTCTCTTGTTTCTTCTGAACTATTTATTCTCTTTCTTGTTTTAGCCTTCTTTCATTTCTTACCCATATTGTTGAAAGAACACCCATTTATATCTTCTTATTAAACACAATAGAGAATGGAGTTGCTGCCCGTTTGGTTTCTTCTTTGTGGAATCTTTTTTTGTGTAATCTTGTTCGTGTAATATAAGATGATTTCCCAGAAATGCAACTCTATATGCTTTCTTCTGATTTTTTTTTTTTGCTGCAAAGTGAATGTAAACAAATGGTTATTTAAGTGGAATCTAGCATAAAGCGCAACCACAACTAAAGCTAGAAATAACACATTGCATTGCATCCTACTTGGCCAAAATGCCCAGAATTAAACCCTAGCTTAGGTGAATATTGTTGGGGGGGGGGGGGGGTGCGGACACCAGATAGTTTAGATAGGAAACTAACAAAAAGTGATAGTTTAGAGAGGTTTTATGGTGTTAAATAGCCATAAGAACATGTACTAGCCGCACCTCTAATAATTCAACGAGGAGGTTTTGATTAAAAGAGGAATATAGTTGAGGAGGTTTTGGGGACTCTAATTAGTTTAGGTAGGAAACTAACAACAATGTGATAGTTTAGGTTTTTTTTAGGGGTATTCACTCTTTTTTACCTATAAATTGTCACCATGTGCTTCTTTTTCTCTTCTGCTGGTTGTTTTTAACTACTGTTGAGTGTTGACCTCTTGACCTTGCAATTTATATGTCCATGGACCGTCCTTATGTTACTATCTACCAACAAGTTACTATTGCCTATTAAATTACCGATCTAATAACCTACATATGTTTTCTTTGTAAACATCTTGAGCCGAGGGTCTATTGGAAACATCCTCTCTACCTTCACAAGATAGGGATAAGGTCTATGTACACACTATTCTCTCTAGACCCCACTATGTGGGATTGCAATTGGTATGTTGTTTGTTTTCTTTGTAAACAGAATTTACCTATTAGGGTACATAGAGTTGGTAGGTGTTGGCAAGCTAGCTAACTGACTGGCAAGTAGATGTATTGGCTCAGATTATAACTTTTTTTCCCTGTGCTCAATACTTGAATAAAAGGGAAGAAAACGGAATACTGTTCCTTTTCCTTTCTTTTCCTATTTCCCTCATGCCAGAGATAGTTCCAGTCTCTGTCCACATATTTCATTAACTTTTAAAATCTATAAAAGGCTGATCGAGTGATCTGGCTTATTTCTTATATTGTAGCACTCAGACCTATCTAGTGCATTCTCTTTTTGGGATAATGGTGTTGACTCATGTCCAACATGGTATGTCGAGTCGGGCTGTACATTGTTATTGTGACATATGACCATGTGCATCACTTTATCCTTTACATCTCACATACACCTGCGAGTGTCTGTCTGTCACATAGATTCTCTTATTTCTTTTCTTTAGGCTCAGTTATGGCAGCTTGCTCAAAGGACTACTGCCCTTCCCTTTGGCCGTGGTGCATTTACACTTGCTACAACCTGCACTCTCTTGACGGAGGTACCATTCTTTACTTTCTTCTACAATTGGAATAGTTTAGCATAGTCTTTGATCGACAATATAGCAGCTGGACCTTGTGGTGTTTTAAGGAAGTTGTTTTAACATCTGCAGGCGCTCACGGTTCCCAAGCTTGTCTTGGCAGGTCGGTTGCCAGCACAGCAAAATGCAACGGTATGTCTGGTCAAATTCCAGTGAACATCTATTTCTTTCTATGTATGTATTTCTTTAAAGTAGCTGTTCAGTCTTGAGATAATTGAGTGGAGTCAGGTTGATTCCTTTTACTTACTGAACGTAGATGGACACATAACATCGATGAATTAATTTTATCCTTGAAGTGTGTTCTTTTGCATGATGTTTAGTAGATTTATGCCAACTAATGTGGTACATTTTCCTTTGGCATTGCCCACATTTCAGCATTATTATATTGGTTGATTTTCTTTAGGCATTTGTGACCAGTATCCTAACCACCTAATAGGGGTGTCAATGGTTCGGTTCGGCTGGTTATTTCATAAAATTTGTACCATATCAATTTTTCGGTTATTCTATTATGTATAACCAAAATTAGACTTTTTGAAACCGTCCCAATCATGTCGGTTTCACTTCGGTACCAGTACGGTTCAGTAAATTTTCGGTATTTTTCGTAAATGTCATGTAAAATTCACCAGTAGATGTAGAATTCAATAGCATACGTTCTTTTATAGGACTTAGCAAAACTTTCTACACATTTTTACTAATTTTTTTTGATAAGGTAAATTGTATTAATCAAAAGGGAGAAAAAACTCCCGTATACAAGAAATATACCAAAAAGTAGGGAATTTACATCAAAACATGATTCTCTACAAAAAAACGCCCAATCTTCTATACAACTAGGGGCTATATGAGTGCACCAAAAAGCGATCAAAGATAAAAGACTATTCTTAAGATGTGAAAAAGAAGACTCAATCCCCTCAAAAGCTCTCCTATTTCTCTCCCCTCAAACTATCCACATGAGAGCTAATGGGGCGAACTTCCACGCCTTTTGCTTTCTTTTTCTACGGAAACCGGCCTAGCTATATAACATTTCCTTTACAGTGCTTGACATCACCCATTGGACACCAAAAAGATTCAGGATTGCCCTCCACAAACCCGAGGACACAGGGCAATGCAACAAAAGATGATCAACTTCTTCCTATGAGCTTTTACACATGTAGCACCAGCTAACAAGTGTAATTCCTCTCTTTCGCAGATTTTCAGCAGTCAAGATCACTCCCCTCGCTGCTAGCCATGAAGCACACCTTCGTGGGCGCCTTAGGAATCCAGATCGAGAAGTATGGGAAAATGGCCTCCTCTCTCATCAACATACTCTGGTAAAAGGACTTTACAGTGAACAAACCATCACCACGCAACCACCATCTCCAAGAATTACAAGATGGCTGGGGCCTGTCTTGCCCATATAGCAGTGCCAACAAATCTTGGAGCTTTGCAATCTCCCAATCTTGCATTTTCCTTCTAAATGAGAGGTCCCGTACTACCCCCCCTTCATGCTCCTTGCGAATCTGTTGGACCATCAATTCCTTCTGGTTTGAAACTCTGAAGACGTGGGGGAAAGAGACCCTCAAAGTATCCTCTCCACATCACCTGTGATTCCAAAAGCTGATTCTCCTCCCATCTCCCACCCAGTAAGTGATGTTGCTATTGAAGGCTTCCCAATTCTTCATGATGCTCCTCCACATGCCACACCCGAAAGGTGCTGTGATTGCCTTGGTCCTCCAACCCCCCCTGTGGAATCGTACTTTTCTACTATGACCTCTCTCCATAAAGCATGCTCTTCTACCCCGAATCTCCACAGCTACTTCCCCAACCAAGCTCTGTCGAATACTCTAATATCTTTTACTCCAAGTCCACCCCACTTCTTTGCGGAAGTGACTGTCTGCCAATTCACTAGATGAAACTTTCTAGTTCCATTCGTTGCATCCCAAAGAAAATTCCTTTGAAGCCGCTCCAGTTTATCTGTGATGCTCACAGGAGCTTGCAACAGGGACAAGTAATAGGTGGGCATACTCGATAAAGTGCTTTTAATAAGCACTTCCTTACCGTCTTTTGACAAGTACCGTTTCTGCCAGCCTGCTAATCTTTTTTCAGCCCTTTCGATCACTGGATTCCAAACCGTAGTATCCTTATGCGAAGCACCCAATGGGAGACCCAGGTAAGTAGTGGGAAGAGAGCCCACCTTACATCTGAGAACATGAGACAAAGCATCAATGCCAGCAACCTCATCCACCGGGAAAATCACACACTTGCCGAGGTTAATTTTGAGTCCTACTGCGGGACCTGCTTCAGGTAGGTCAACTGATCCATATCGGCATCACAAAAAAACAGGGTGTCATCCACAAAAAGCAAATAAGAGACTCTTCGGGCACTGAGCACCTCGATCGGAGCTGAGAATCCTCTGAAGAAGCCTCCACTCGTCGCACGATCCATCATTTTACTCAGAGCATCCATCACTAGAATGGATAGCATGGGGATATGGGGTCACCTTGCTTGAGACCCCTGGAGCTGCCAAAGAAACCAGTCTGTTTAAATGGTGATGAATTAAAAAAACATGAAAGATGACTAGAGTATAGACCCATCAGTTATTCAACAGCAACGTAAAAGAAACCAAGTAAAAGCAAAGAAAATATAAATCACATGAGTGGAAAGATATTAACCAAACTGAGACTCAAGAATAAAGTCTATATTAAATATTCAAAAAGATAAATCTAAATTATATGAAAGGAAACAAATTCAATACATTGTAGTTTGCTACTCATAATCGCTAGAATACTTTGTGTCTTGCTAATAAAGATACTTGGAATAACTTAGTTTAAGTATA
Organism: Nicotiana tabacum; assembly: GCF_000715075.1. Taxonomy (NCBI): domain Eukaryota; kingdom Viridiplantae; phylum Streptophyta; class Magnoliopsida; order Solanales; family Solanaceae; genus Nicotiana; species Nicotiana tabacum. The sequence continues at coordinate 95,013,239 of NC_134085.1, read as the reverse complement.
AGTAGCATAATAAGTTTTAGGAATTAGTATTTTGTTTAATTACTTGTTGGCTTGTAACATTTTTCATAATTCCAAGGCCCAATAGAAAATTTAATGCTTTATTCGTTTCAAACTTACTATATAAATATTCCACTGGTAAAATTTATTCGGTACGGTTCGGTAGTTTTTCGGTTTATTTTTATAAAATAAAAAACCTACCCTAATTATCTGTACGGTTATAGATTTATATAAAAACGTATGGTTTCTCTAAAAGAAACCTAAAAATCGGTTCGTTGCAGTGCGGTTCGGTCGGTTTAGTTGGTTTTCAAATATCCATTGACACCCCTACCACCTATATACCCCTTAGGTCCATGTCTACCTTGCCGGAGTTATGCATTTGTGAAGGTTTTTGTGTTAATCTTGCCTCTTGTGCTTGTTTAGGTTAATTTGGATCCAAATGTTCGGAATGTTCAAGAATTCAAATCTTGGCCGGAGTTTCACAATGCAGTTGCTGCGGGACTAAGACTTGCTCCACCTCAGGTTCAGTTATGCTCCTGAAATACTTTATCCATTCTGCATGTGGTTTCCTCCCACTGTTGTTCCAGTGTCTTACGTAGATAGTTTTCTAATTGCTCAGTTGATATCGTTTCCTAATGTTCTGATGCATTGTCATGTGCTTATGCAGGGAAAAATGTCAAGAACATGGATATTGTATAACAAACCTGAAGAGCCCAATGTTGTTCATGCTGGATTATTACTTGCTTTGGGATTACATGGACATCTTCGCGTCTTAACTATAACTGATATATACCAATATTACTCTCAGGTTGTTTATTTCTTTTAGGGCCGATCTTATTTTAAGCAAGTGCTTTCCTCCTTACCTAAATTACAATATTCTTTTCATATTTCAGATTCAACGTATTTTACACATCATACTTTTATTTGTACTGCATATATCATGTAACATATGATCCTGCTCCTATTGGGGGAAAAAGGAAATGATGAATTTTGTGAAAGCTACTAAAGTAACTATTTGGTACTGTCGACTTACATTGGAGCTAGAGTGCTATGTTTCTTTCTGAAAAGGAAAAAAGGGAGTTAAAAGCTAGAATGCTATGTGATTATGCAAAGTAGAATTTTTTTGTATTACACATGAAGGTTGGGAGGGTAACTACAGCCTGTGTAGTTGAAGTTGTCATCTTGGTAGAATGAAGACTTTTAAGTGGCATCAATCCGTTTTCATGTTTGTTTGAAGTAACAATAGTCAGGTTTCAAGATCTTTTCGAGTATATTACAATTATAAGTTGGAAAGATTAGGTTCGCATATGGAGGTGGAGTTGAATGCATTATGAATCAAGTGTTGTCAAAGGCACGCTTAAAGTGTGCTTAAGCCCTGAAGCGAGATGCTAAACATGTTGAGCGCTTTACCTCGCTTAGTGAGCGCTTCTGTGTCGTCATCAAGGCTCTACGACATACTTTTCTTTGCCAACGAGCATAATCCTAAAGAGGCAATACTGAACAATTGATATTTCAGTTTATCGTAATTGTTTTCTATTTCTTTGTTTATATATATATATATTTCATGCTTATAATTAATAGGTTTGGACTACACATACATATTTATATTTTTTCCCACATTTGAGCCTTTCTTTATTAAAACACGTGCTTTATTTGCGCTTTGCGCTTAAAGCCCCAATGGACCTTAGAGCTTTTTTGCGCTTTTCGCCCTTGATAACACTGTATGAATCTATTAGACACATGCTTATTTTCTGCTCCCGGTGATGTTGTCCCTTGTAGGAACACGAAAGTACAACTGTTGGATTGATGCTTGGCCTTGCAGCATCATACAGGGGAACTATGCAGCCAGCAATCTCAAAGGTAAGGAATGATTCTTCATTTTTCCCATTTCCTATTCCATTCTTGTCATATCTTTGCTCCACCTACTGTGAATATGAAATGTTGGAACAAAGAGTTCTTATTTTCCTTGTGATCTCTGATCATCTAATTACGAGCCGTCGCTTCACGGCCTACGCATATTTTAGTTAAGTAGAGTACTTGTAAACTACACTAGTAGTGTTATTTAGGAGTCGTCAACACAGGTATGTACATATCTGATTGCTGTTTTTTTATCTTTCCTTTTGGTGGGTGGAGGAAGAGGATAAATAGAAGGTTGTAGCTGATAAAGTCTCGTGGAAGTAACCTATGCTAATGAAGTTAACAGACATACTGCATGAAGTTTTGATTGTGTCAGCAGATCTTAAAACCTTTATCAACTTTCAGCTAGCTTAGGCCATGGCCTTATTATTGCCAGGATATTCTCATCAAGCTTCCTTACACTTCATTTGTTGTTCTCAACAACATATAGCTGTCTGCTGCCAGATTGTTTTACTTTTCGAAGCTTAGGAGGATAACTCATAATAATTCGACGAGTAGAGTGCCTCTTAGTTTATCTGCAGATAGGAAGTTGCCGTATTCTTGTTGCTAAACTAGCTTAGTGTAACTTTGATTCTTTTATTTCAACGCATTTTTCAGTTAGAGCACTCCAGATCTGCCCTTGTCAGTTACTGAATGATATTTCCTACTTAACAATCAGTACTGGCATTCAAACGTCCCTTATTATTGGGTGCCTTATCTGCTTTATTAATTTTGTATCTACTTTCTAGTTGCAGTTTATCGAATTTGTCATTGGATGTGCTTTTCTCGTTTTCCTTCTAACGAATCAGGAATCTATTTGATCTCCATGCAGTCTCTCTATGTTCATATACCATCACATCATCCATCTTCCTTTCCGGAATTGGAGTTGCCAACCCTTTTGCAGGTAATGTTGCAGGATTACCTCCTAATTTTGCATGCATTGTAAATCTGTGAAAATGTTGAATTCTCAGTGGAGATTGGTCTTCTCTATGGATTTATCTTTTATTTGCAGTTCGTTTAGGTCATCATACTCTTGCTTCTGTTCTATTAAGCTTCAGTGTTCAGCCGAAGTGCTGTACTGATCCTTACCTCATTTTATCATTTTCGTCTAAAATAATTTCCTCTTTGTCCCCTAGTAGATTTTCATTCTATGTTAATATACTTGCTAGCAAATCAGAACTGAATATATGTTTCATGCTTCCATGATATCCTTACTCCAATATGTTTCTGTTCTTTTTTCCACCTATTAACTTTTAGAAGAGTTAAAGGTATGTGTTTCCTCCTACCTAATAAAAAATGGTTTGTGTTTCCTCCTCCATGCACTTGTGTTAAAGTGATGTTTTTTTTGAATTTTTATTTTGTGGTAAACAATCAACCTCTTTAATGAAGTATCTTTGACTTGAAAAATGATTGTTCGTAAGGTGTATTGCTTTTCAGGCAGCAGCTCTCCTTTCTGTTGGGCTTTTATATGAGGGATCGGCACATCCCCAAACAATGCAAATTCTTCTGGTACTTTCTTCTCTAAATCTTGGAGGTCTATACACTCCTGGAGTTTTCTTGGATCATCTGTTGGTCAAGTGTTGAACAGTCACTGTGTATTATTCGGTAGTTGGTCTCGACTCAAGATTAGTGTTCACCTTATTCGAATATATGGAAACTTGAAACTTGATTTCTTATTTCTGGTGCATGACTGAGTTTTTGCTTTTGTTGTTCCTCAATTTTAGTTAGGAGCAGAGGGCTACTGAAAGCTAACTGGAGTACTAGGACAATTGATCTTGTGTGGCATTCATTTTAAATAATTTGTTCCTCTGGAAGTTATTGTAGGGAATTGCAGAATTATTTGTTTCTACTTATAAGTTCTGGCATTAAAGTGAAAAGGAGTAGGTGATTATAGATAGTTCATAATGATCTTGCTTGTGTGCAAGAAGAGATGGCTTCTTATTGGACCAAAATGGTAATATAGCGTTAATCCAAGTTTTATGCATGTTTTCATGAATTTAACCACTGGTAGCTGGTTTGCAGGGTGAAATAGGTCGTAGAAGTGGAGGAGATAATGTACTTGAAAGGGAGGGTTATGCAGTTGCTGCAGGGTTTTCACTGGGATTGGTCGCGTTGGGTATGATTGAAAGATCACATGCATCATTATGGCTATTGTCTGTCTCTAAGTGTTTTTGGTTTAACTGAAGGTCGTGGAGAAGATGCTCTTGGTTTCGTGGATGCTTTGGTTGATCGGTTGTTCCAGTACATTGGCTGCAAGGAGCCTCAAAATGTATATGCTTGCAGAATTTGTCTCCTGTTTTATGCAATATGATTCGAAAATTTTGATTTGTGACTGTTAAATGGATCTTGGCCCTAACTCAACCCCAAAAGCTAGCTCAAGAGGTGAAGATTGACTAAGTCCATATAAGGAGACCACCCATCCCCTTCATTGTCGATGTGGGACTCAACACCCCCTCTCACGCCCAGGACTGGACATCTGGAGCGTGGACAATTATGGGGGCCCAACATCGGGAAATCGGGATGGGTCCTGCTCTGATACCATGTTAAATGGATCTTGGCCCTAACTCAACCCCAAAAGCTAGCTCAAGAAGTGAGGATTGACCAAGTCCATATAAGGAGACCACCCATCCCCTTCATTGTCGATGTGGGACTCAATGTTCTCATTTTTTTGAATATAATTCTTCAAACTGATCTTCTTCAGGAGAGGTTCCATCTTTTCGCACCATCTATTGATGAACATAATCGGAGTGCTGGACAGGTTAGGTCATCCTGTCTCTCCGCGTATATTATAGTGCTGCTAGTCTTATCTGACTTAAAGATAGGTACCGATATATGGATCTCTAAATCTATCTTCTGAAACTGTATCCTTTTTCTTGCAGATAATGGACAGCGCTGCAGTCAATGTTGATGTTACTGCACCTGGAGCCACCATTGCCCTTGCTCTTATGTTTTTGAAGGTAAATTTATACATTATATTATTTTCTAGTTTGAGATAACCTCCTAGACAACTTTCTTCTAGTGATTAGTTTTGCTCTCAATCAACTGCAGACGGAGTCAGAGTTGGTCTATTCTAGGTTGTCTGTCCCGCAGACACATTTTGATTTACACTATGTTCGACCTGATTTCATAATGCTTCGTGTCATTGCCCGGAATTTGATAATGTGGAGCAGGTAAACATGCTCCCAACACTTTTCAATCAGCAAAACATTTTTAAGTTGCTTCTCAGGTTTAACTATAGTTTAATTTTTTCTAGAGTTCATGCATCTGAAGGATGGATTCATTCTCAAATTCCAGAAGTTATTCAAAATGGTGTTAAAGACCTTGGTGATAGCATGAGTGACACAGATGAAATACATGCTGATGCATTTGTTCAGGCGTATGTTCACATAATGGTTGGAGCCTGCATTTCTCTTGGTGAGCCTAAGTTCTAAAAGATGTCTTTCTCCTGTCTGTTGAACTTTTTCTAGTTATGATGCTATGTAATACTTTCTTCCAATTAGAATGGATCTTATTTTCTCTCTTGGGAAGTGCGCTAATAAATATTCTCTTTCATCCCTCTTCTTCCGACTAGATTGTCCGGCAAGAATTCCATCCTTTTCTTCCGATTAATTGTTATAATTCTCTTCAATTCTTCTCTTCTCTTATTTCTCTCTACTGTTTATTTTCAGATTCAAATCTGTCTGTTTAGGTGGGCCCTATTCTTTCTTATCCCTGTTACCATTGTTCATCCTTCATAACAACGTTCTATTTCTTCCATTACTTTGTGTGTTGTTAGCTTTGAAGACGGTCACTGAGTAACTTAAGCCTAGTATATGGCAGCGAGAAAGGTGATTGTCCTAGAAACTAACAAAATGACATGGGGAGGAATTCTTTCTTTCTAGCTGGTAACAAGTCCTTCGAAATACTGGATGTATTTAGTTCTGGAGCTTTGCAAATATCTCAAATTGGCATCGACGGAGAATGGTAAAACCTGCAGAATGGGAGTTTAGTAGTCAATTATATTCATATTTATATACCTGAACTTTAACGTATATGGAAGATACGTCAGAGTCGTTTCTTATAAGGGGAGGAAAAAATCTATTAATATCATCCCAGAAATAGGAGAAAATCTTGGTTGGGATGATTATGCAGAAAAGATCCTTAGATTCATCGAAAAAGGGGGAATCAACAATGATCAGAGTAACAATAAGATACAAAGCAAAAGAAAGTTTGCTCGAGTTGCACATATTAAGGGATGACCCAAAGATGATGTGATAGCAATAGAAAAAGAAGGTGCTGAAGGAAATCAATTCATAATAGGCAAAAGGTCGATCAAGTCAAGGGTGGAATATCTGCATAGTTGTTTAATTGGCTATTTACCGTGACAATACAGTTCTGACTTCCGGTAGATATGAAGTCTAAGGATGGGTTCGTAGAAAGTGGCAAATTCGCGCTGGAGTCTTTGAAGGAGCTAAATGGAGGTCTTTTCTTATTTGAGTTTCCTTCAAGATTCTGAGACGAAAAGGTGATAGATGGGAAATTGGTTCTTTAAGAATTTAGAATTGAGGTTGGAGTTGTCATCTAGAAAAAATCCGACCTAATCTTGTGTGGGTCAGATTGGTGGGATTCCCTATTTGCTTGTGGTCGGAGAGTTTATTCAAGAAAATTGGAGATCGACTTGGAGGGTATCTGGAAGATGATAGATGATATAAATTCAGAACACATATAAAATGGGTAAGAATTTGTGTTCGATTCTCTAGAAATAAATTTTCGGCAAATTGGAAATTCAAAGTGGAAGATCTTACTTTCACGGTTCTGGTGTGGGTGAAATCCACAGTTTGGGTGGAGACAAGTGACATGAAAATTGAAGAGGTTTGCCAGGATTAGTGACGCAACAGTTCATCGAATAAAGAGAGACGACGGAGCAGATTCCCAGGAACATGGGCTGTTTTAGGGGGGAGGAAGGGTGTTCACCCGAACCCCCTTCGCCGAAAAATTATATTGTATATATAAGGCAAAATCTGTTTTTTACCTGTATATATTATGTTTTGAATCCCCTTGACACAACCCAAAAGCAATAGCTTAGTGGTCAAGGGGGTTCAAAACTTTTGTAAGGTCATTGGTTCTATTCCCACTAGCTACAACCTTTTTAACTTTTTCTTTTTTGAACCGCCTTTGTGATAATCCTACCTCCGCCGCTGCCCAGGAAGGTGGACTTCGAAATTAGAGACGCGTGCGGAATGTGTGCATAGCATTAATTATAAGTTGAATATTAAAGTGAACTTTAAAAGGCCTCGGGTTATAGGTAATGAAGTGGAGAGATTTGGGACGGCTGCTAATGCGTATAAAAAAGGCTCAAAAGCCAAGTGACATCAGTGTGGACAATAAAAAAAGATAATATGCCCAGTCCTTATAATTAGGTTGACCCAAGTTCTGCCCTTCATTATAATCATAGTTATGAATATCGAGATAAGAGGCTGTTGAGAAATTCCATCTTCAAAAATGTTGAGAATAAAGAATCAAAAATTTGGAGAATGGGCATTATAGAGATAAAGAAGCAGAGAAAATGGAGGAAGAGAATTTAGGTCAATCAATTAGCGAACAATCAGAGGACGACATGATTACTGAAGCTGATTATGTGGAAATTACGAGAACAGAGCTAATCGAAGTTGATGATGATGGCGAATTATAAGAATACTATGATGATTCAACGGATAATGGTAAAGAGGACCTGATATCTGAATATGAAGTAGATGCTCATGTGGCTATTTTAATGCTTTTGTGGTATGAAGAAGCTGTGCAGAAAGTAGCAAGTTTTAACACAAGGAATTAAGAGAGAGAAAATGCACCCAGACACATATATCGAGGAAGGAAAAGAACTCTTTTTCGGTAGTTTCTTAGTGCTTTTTCAGTATCTTTCTTGTTACAAATTTAATGGGGAGAACAAAATTTATTTTGCAGTTGGATTCTAAGTCATATAATTTCACAAGAGTTAAATCAAGAACTGAAGTATGGTTTGATTAGGTGGAGCGAAGTCGGAACTTGACGCGCATAACCACGTTCAACAGGAAAACTGTGGAATGGATATGCTTTGTATTACAAGAAGCTTCAAGAGACACTGAGAGGCTGATGAGAAAATGGAAGCTAAAGGAGCAGCAGTCACTTTTTTTTTCTGTGCAAGGAAAAACAATAATTTTGGCAGATTCATAAGCAGTGTAACAGTACAAGGAGTTAATAGATCTGTCATTATTATTCCAGAAATTACATTCAATGCTGGATGGAGGGATGTTGCATTTAAGATTGATAAATTCATTAAAGAAAATACTGGGCCATTTATTACAAACATTCTAGGAAAATCAGATCCCAAAATCCATACACAGCCTTTGTCAGAGCTAGGAAATGGAAAATTAGGGTTTCAAATTAAGTCATGATCAACACAAGCAACAACAAAATTATCATAGATGGAGGAGAGGCAAATGCTGAAAGTGGGCTTCTCGGAAGATGTCTGCTAGGTCATATTAATAAAGAAGTGAAGGAAAAACCAACTTTGTATGACATCCGAAGATAGTCTGTGAGCTCTTGAAAAAGCACATTTGGAGGAACATATACGAAATGGGGTACAACCTCTTTCTTTTTGAATTCCCAACAAAATATATGGCGGAACATGTACTATAAGGAGAGTGGTGGTGGAAGTGAATAAAATTCCATATGGAATGGTGGTCCCTGGTGGCCGGATACTGCTCTAACAGTCAGCGAAAGGATAGAGAAAATCTTCAAAGTCATTGGAGATCACTGTGGAGGATGGCGGAAACAGAGGAGGAAACTTCTATGAGAAATCATCTAAAACGGGCAAGATTAAAGATTAAAGGAGATGGGAGAAAAGTTCCGAAAGAAGTGGTGATTGAAGACAAATGTTTAACCTTCATCCTATTTGTTGCGAATCGCCAATCATCGTATTTATCGGAGAAGATGAACAGAAACTTATGGAGAACCGCTGGGTAAATGAGAGCTACGAGGAGGTGGGTAGTCCTGATAGCTTTACTATAAAGAATGGGGCACACGTGGTCTCTAATAAATGCAAGCGGAAAGATAAAATTGCATAGGTTGAAAGGGAGCGTACACGTGACAAACAACCGTGAGCTAAATTCATTGAAGGAATGGAGATTGGGCTAGGTATTACAAGCAAAACTAACAATAAGGGCAGGTCCTTCGGCCCAAACTTATTTAATGAGGCCCAAGTCTTTAAACAAAACAAAGTCTACTTAAATATGGAGAACAAATTTAACCCAACAGCTTATGAATTTGGGGTCAATATGCTGAAGTCCCAGAACTAAGATGAAAAAGCTACAGAGTTATGGAAAACCACATACAAGAATAAGAACAAAAATTTTAGGATTGAAAAGAGATGATAATACATGAGGAAGCTGATGACTATGAAGATGCCATGACTAACATCGAAAGGGAAAGGGTACAATTGGAGAATTGAGTGGTCACAAGAGACATGCAAATGATTGAAACAATAGGGACACATATTGGGCCTATATAGGAAGCCGCACCGTTGCAAATACAGTCGATAGAGGGGGAGATAGAGGGTGAACTGAACGCATCCTTATGGGTACACCAAAATGTAATCAAACTCAGCAAACAATTTGAGCTGGATTTCCAAGGATGTGAAAAGGAGGCAATGGCTATGTTTATGAAAATTGACAAAAGAAGGCATGTGAAGAGAGTGAAAATTGCAAAATCATCAGTTGCTGCTATCCCAGAAAGAAGGGCTTGCAAGAATTAAAAAGCTTGGTTTTTGGTATGAAGTTCAAAGCAATGGGACCGGGAATAAGGGAAAATGAGAAATAGCTGTGGTGTATGAAGGTATTAAAAAGGGACAAGGCAGACCTAAAATCATATGGAAAGAAGTTGTCTCGAAACACCTACATGGATCAATGTAGACTTAGTTAAAGATCGAACACAATGAAAAAAAAGATTCATTTGGCAATATCTACTAGTGGGGAATAGCAAAGGTGGATCCAGAATTTTAAGCTTATGGGTTCTTATAACAATCTCAAGTTAATCTACATGATAACTGGACCAACGAACTGGGTTCCACGCTAAATATTCTTATACTTTTAATGAATTTTTTAGTGCAAATACAGGGTCTATGCAAAAGTTACTGGGTTCACGGGAACCCGTAACCTTTGCTCTAGATCCGCCCCTGGGGAATAGGATTTAGTCTTGTTAAAGAACCTCTAATAATATGTTTATTATTATTATTAATGATTACTACTTTCTTAATTAGAATATATATATATATATATATATATATATATATATATATATAGGGTTTTACTGTTGTAGTAGGTTAGGTGGGGGTTTTCTGACTTTTCGTCATAAAATCAAATAATAATTCCTTCTCTTTTCCTGGTCCTTTTGTCCATGGCGAAACCATCCCTCCCCTCCTTTCTCTCTCTCGTTATCTCTTTAAGTTCAGCAAAAAATTAAAGTGTTGTCATTGCTAAAGATTTCACCCATAGTTTGTGTTTCCGCTGATTAATTTCTAGGTTCGATTTTGAAGAAGATAATGCAGGGGTAAAACATTAGATCCAACGATTAAACCCATTTCCTATGGGGACTACCCAATAAACCCAATTCTAAAAAGTACTTTTGCTGTAGTTCTGATCAACGGCGGCAATGTTGCCGATTTTTCAGTCACTGAGAAGGGGCAAGAAGAAGGATTGCATCTCAAAAAACAATGTCTGTTTTTAAGTTATGTCAAATTATTTATGCTTTGAGTATGAAAATTTGAAATTTAATGGTTGGATCCAATGGAGCAAAACAACAATTGACAATGAATTAATAGAGTTCAATTTGAGAAGAACAAAAATATAAAAAGAAGGGGGGGGGGGGGGGTGTGGATTTGGATAGATTTTTCGTAGAAAGGCAAAAAAGCCCTCACATTAACACATTATTGATATGCTGTTAGGGATTAAGGCAAAACAAATATGTATACAATGCTAACCTACTACAACCATGTAGTAGGTTAGTAAAACCCACACATACATATATATATATATACACACATACATATATATATATAATTTATTCTCATTTTTATTTTTATTTGGTATGATAACGTGAGTTGAGCTTAAATGGAGAAGTGAGGATTCATATAGCCGATGCCAAATGTTTTTGGGACTGAGGCATAACTAATGTTGTTCGACCAAATATTGTCCAAACATCTACTTCGACACTGAATTAGAGCAGGTGGAGACATGAATATTCTGGAAAGTGGGAGTATATATTTTTGTAGTAGCGTGGATCTTTCAGAAGTTAGTTGATATGGACAGAAGCTCTTTTGCAATGCGATAGTGTTTCAAAAGCACATCAATTGAGAGGGATGGACAGCTAATGCAAAATGTGGGCTTCGTTCATTTGGTGAGCTGCGAAGGAGACTATTTAACAACTCAAAGTGTTTACTTCTGTCTCTGGCTTCCTGTTTAGTTGCCTTTGGCACTAAGCTCAGAAGGTTCATCAGTAATCTACAACTCATTTAACAGATGGAGACGGGAATAGGTTACGAAGTATGAGGTTTCTTGGGTGCTAGATTTTCTTGGACATGCTGAATGCTGGCAGAGAACTAACCAATTATTGTTTCAAGTTTGACACCAGCTCTTCATTTATAGTGAATTTCTGTTGGCAGTCTTGATATCAAAATATGCTAAATTCATACCATGTGAAATGGATCAGATTCTGAGCGAAGTCTTAGATTCTTATTCGTCTTTTAGAGTGTATTTTATGCTTACTACACTAATCTACTTCTAGGCCTGAGGTGAATCGCATTTGATTCATCATTACATCTGCCCGATGTTGTACTTTCGGTTATCCCTGATTTGCAAGCTATAATTCTGGCAGGGTTAAGATATGCTGGTACTAGAGATGACAACTTACAAGAGCTGCTCTACAAATATGCTCTATACTTCCTTAACGAGGTCTGTCTTTCACCTTAATGTGCTGATTCATATTTATTATGCTGTGACAAGTTTACTTCTAATTGCAGATTAAACCTGTATCTGTCACAACTGGACGTGGATTGCCAAAAGGACTGTCTAGATATATTGATCGTGGTTCATTGGAGACATGTCTTCACCTAATTGTTCTCTCTCTTTGTGTGGTTGGTATATAGTTGCGCAAGTGCAAATTGGTTAATTGTAGGGGTAGGCTTCATTCAGAATTCCTACTTGTGCAGGTTATGGCGGGGTCTGGACACCTACAAACATTCAAATTGTTGAAATATTTGCGTGGTCGAAATTCTGCTGATGGGCACTTGAGCTTCGGTAATCAGATGGCTGTAAGTGTATTGTCATTTTACAACGAGTTCTTGAATCACCTGTTTCTGGCACTGGTTGCTACCCAATTTCCACGAGAGATCAGAGGAATGTCTATGATCAACCAACAAATACTGTGGATTACTCATCACCTTGAAAAGAAAAGGATCGCCATAAACTATTTTCTTTCAACAACCAATAAATAATTGCTTGGACATGTTCATTTTAGATTCAAAGCATCTGATAGTATGACCTTACTCGTTAGTGAAATTAATTCTTCCGTCTACACTCATTCAAATTATTTGCATTAAGATGCAGAAATTATTGTAGATTCAAATAGCAGTTTCTTTTATGACCATCTTTTTCATGCATTGATCTGAAAAATGTTTCAGGTAAGCTTAGCTACTGGTTTCTTGTTTCTTGGGGGTGGAATGCAGACTTTTTCGACTAGCAAAAGTTCTATTGCTGCTTTGCTAATAACACTATATCCGCGATTGCCGACTGGACCTAATGACAATCGGTGCCACCTTCAGGTAAATGAATGCAGAAGTGACTTAGTAGATTTTAGGAACTTATAAATCAGGCTTGGTGTACCAACACTACAAAATGGAATCTATTGCTACTGCCTGTGCTTTGTCCATCCAAATTTTGCTTTCACTAACCAGAAAAATTGAGACAAGTTCCATTCAATGTGGTGTTCACAATAGTTGTTTTTTATTTAAAAAAAGATAAAAGAAAAGCGTAAATGGGGTATTTCCTATTAAGACATGTGAAAAGAACTTAAAGATTTTTAAGTTAAACATTGTGTAATCGAGTGCATCTGAGACCTTTTGTTTGCCGATAGTCGAGTAGATACAGGGAACACTGGAGGTCCCGTAACATTGGAAGTAGACAACATTTCTCATTGGATTTCTGTAGATCCACCAATTGTAGGACTACCTATTAAGAAAGTTGTAATTTTTATAGAGAATGGGCAGTTGAAATGAGAGAGACGACCATGGTCGCTGCAAGAGCTATTTTAATGAGGTAAAAAATCAAACTGGTATTACCTGTGTTTGACCATTGCCTGATAAAAAGACCTTGACGTCTTTTAGTGGAACAAACGACTTATTAGGATATGTAAACTTTGTTCTGAAGAGTGCATATGAATGCACCTGCTGTTGAAGGAGTCTCTGACATAGTCAGCTGTAATGTGATACAAAGGAGAAGGTATATGTAGCTATCCACTAATACATGTGAGTTAAGATCTGTTTACAGGTGGTGAGTTCAGATATGAAAAGTCCCACGGAACATCTAGACATTGGCAATACTTGCACATGGTATTGAGCTGAAAGTTAGTGTTGCATGATATGATATATTGTCTCTTATTTGAAGCTGAATTGTCTCAAAACTCTCATTTGTGGATTTCATTGATACTAGTCATGCAGAAATTGAAATTATTCAACATATTGGTTTCCCTTTTTCAAATTGACAGGTTATTGACTATTTCCTTTCCCCCCTGTGTGGAGTATCTCTTTGCAAGTGTATTACTCTTTCTTCTTCGATCTCAATTGATGTCTTCTATTTTGGTTAATAATCTAAGTAAACATCATATACTGTCATTGTTTATGCTTCTTTCCGTTCCTTTGCCTGTGATTTGTTTTTTTGTACTTTAAAATTCAAGTTTGCATCAGTACAGGCTTTTCGGCATTTGTATGTTCTTGCGGCAGAAGCTCGTTGGGTTCAGACAGTTGATGTGGACACTGGTTTACCTGTCTATTGTCCTTTAGAAGTTACTGTTCGAGAGACAGAACACTATGCAGAAACAAGTTTTTATGAGGTCACCCCATGTATTCTTCCAGAACGTGCTGTTGTAAGTTCTGATCTTCTCTACAAGCAAAGTTATGCTGTAATTTTAAGATTACCATATACGTGAAACTTTAGGTCCAAACCACGTTTTTGCCTTTTTGCATTATAGTTAAAGGCTGTTCATGTCTGCGGTCCTCGATACTGGCCTCAAGTCATCAACCACATCCCTGAGGGTAAATTTGATATTGCTTTTGGCTTCTTGTAGTTGGACATTGAGGTTATTTACTTATTTTGTTCAATATTATCTGCAACTCTTTTTCAGAAAAATCATGGAGCTCAGGGGACAAGAATGACGCGCTTAGTTCTGGTGTCCTCTATGTCAAGAGAAAAGTCGGAGCATGTTCCTATGTGGATGATCCTGCGGGGTGTCAGTCACTGCTGTCACGAGCAATGCACAAGGTTAGTTCTCATTTATATCAATTTAACTCTTCTTTGTCTAGTTTACGTGTTAAATCAAATTTTGTTTGCTTTTAACACAGGTGTTTGGTTTGACACGTTTAAGAGCTTCTGCCACCAGTAGAGATTGTCGAGATGGCGACATGGTAGATCAGTTGATCAGTACTTTCTCGTCTAACCCAAGCTTAATTTCGTTTGCCCAACTCTGCTGTGACCCTAACTGGAATAGCAGGCAAGTGCCCGTCTATTAATTGCTCATTCTCAAGTCAATACACTAGCTATTACTGATTTCCTGACTCAATGTTGCAAAGTGTCACACATGTCCAACTTGCAAACCAGTGTGTGAAAGGATCTTTTATTGAGTCCTTTTGTAAACACATCAGCTAGTTGTTTCTATGATGACACCTGAAACAAAGAGCCAGTTTGGATTGGCTTATTTTAAGTGCTTTTAAGCCAAAATAGCTTTTAAGCTATTTTGTAGTGTTTGGATAAAGTAAAAAAGTGCTTTTAACCGCTTGTTTTTAAGCTAAAATGACAAAAAAGAAGAAGCCAAAAGCTAGAATTCCTAACTTATGGCTTATACTTAAAAGTCACTTAAAATAAGCCCATCCAAACGGGCTCAAAGTCAAGATACCACTTATAATCATTTCTCTGATGAAGTGTTGTCGATCAATTACAGCATGTTTCGTTTGTCATGTTGAACGGCCTTGTTATCACAATACAAGGAAAGTTTCCCTTTTTTAGACAATCTCAATTCCTCTAGTAGCTTTTGTAGTCACAAAAGTTCACAAACACCTTGGGCCATAGATCTATATTCTGCCGCCTCCACTTGATCAAGCAACAATACTTTGCTTCTTGCTTCTCCAAGTAACTAAGTTCCCTCTTATGAGCGTACATTAACCGGATGTAGATCTTATGTCATCTAGAAATCCAGCCCAATCCGCATCTGTATGGGCTTCTACCTGGAGGTGGCCATGTTTGGAGAAAAGGAGACCTTTGCATTTAGCAGACTTCAGATACCCCAAAATGCGAAGACCAACTTGCATACGAGAATCCCGGGAATCATGCATGAACTGACTCATCAAGCTGATTAAATAAAGCTATATCTGCTCCAATTAAGAAGGGACTATTTACAAGGAAGTTATCTACCAAGTAATTCATTACAAGGAACCAACTAAATAATATAACAAGATTGCATGAATGAATAGCCTTGATTATGTGAATGCAGCAAGATTTTGTGAAGTCCTATCAAACTTGATTGCACAGATAATGAACGATTAGCCTTCAAGATGTGAATGTAGCAAGATTGTCTGAAGTCCTGCTGATAATCTTGTCTTCTGATTGGAATCACGAGTTGATAGTAAAGTCTGTATTGCATGTTTGCAGATCTGACATTGACTTCCAGGAATTTTGCTTACAAGTTTTATTTGAGTGTGTAAGCAAGGACAGGGCAGCACTATTACAGGTGATGCTTCATCTTGCAAATGTTCGTTCACCTTGATACTTAAACAGCGAATTCTTAAATGGTGGAAAGTGCATGCTATGTAAGGAGCCATGCAGTTGTGTAGTTACCTCAGAAAAAACTTACATTTGAATTGAACTTCTGCTAGCCTTTTCAGAAAAAATGTTATCTACTCAATATTAGAAGTAGATTCTCATGAAGGTTTTGTTACTTGTTCTCCTTGTTCAGAAGCTTGTGTTATTATTAGGAGGTAGTTTTTTAACATTTGGAAACACTGCAGGTTTATCTGTCATTATACACAACTATTGGTTCCATGGTCGATCAGATTACTAGTAGATCCAGCAATTTACAAGACACACTGTTCATCTCAAGTTTGAAGGTATCTGTTGTTTGCTTTGTACCTGAATAGCTGGTTCAACCTATGAATTTTCTTAAAAGTGTCTTGTTTCAGACTCAAATTTCCATTTTAACTACGTGCTTAGTGCTTGGGCATGCTATCTTTGTATTATTTTGCATTTAGATCATTCTAAATTCTCTTTGGAAGAAGTGAAGGGTTTCCTTTTCTTACCTGAATGTGATCTAGTTTTAGACTCAAAATATATTTGGACTATCTGTTTAGTGCTTTGGTGCATGTTTTTTTTGTATACCTGGCTACCGTAGAGTGTAAAACCATACCAAATGCTCTTTGAAACAAGTGATGGGAAGTCTCCATAACACAAATCAAATAGGAGGTTGGTGTAACTTTTAAACTAGAGGTTAGTGTACGTGATATTGCTGAAGTTGAGGGGAGCTAGCTATGGTTTACTTAAAAGTTAGTCTGATTGGTATTAGAAAGATTTATTTATCTATCATCAACTTAATGCATGAGCCAACTCTTTTTCCATTAGCTAAGTACTGAAACTATGGGGCTGAGTGTTGGCCAGTCAAGATCGCTCATGTCCAGAAAATGAAGGTAGCAGAGATGAGGATGTTGAGATGGATGTGCGGGCACACCAGGTTAGATAGGATCAGAAATGAGATTATTCGTGACAAGGTGGGTATGGCCCCTATTGAGGACAAGATGCGGGAAGCGCGGCTTAGGTGGTTTGGTCACGTGAGGAGGAGGAGCACAGACGCCCCAGTGAGGAGGTGTGAGAGGTCGACATTGGAGGGCCTACGGAGAGGTAGAGGTAGGCCAAAGAAGAGGTGGGGAGAGGTGATTAGGCAAGACATGACGCAACTTCAGCTGACCGAGGACATGACCCTTGATAGGAAGGTATGAAGGTCGATGATTAGGGTAGTAGAGTAGGTAGTCTAGAGTGCTCATAACAGTAGTATTGGCATGCAGTCTCACTTTCTGTTGGTAATAGGTTTTTATGACTAACCGTTGTTTTCTTTCATTGTTGATCACCTTACTATCTTGTTTTTATTCTGCTTTTATATAGCTTTTTGGTACTGTCCCTTCTTGTCTATATTTTTCATTAATGTGGTGCTCATGCTTTCCTGAGCCGAGGGTCTATTGGAAACATCCTCTCTATCCTCACAAGGTAGGGGTAAGGTCTGCGTACACACTACCCTCCCCAGACCCTACGGTGTAGGATAATACTGGATATGTTGTTGTTGTAAGTACATACACGAAACTATGAAAGTATAATGAATTAATGATGGCAGATGGCATTGAGATTTCTGTGCAAGAGCTACGTGTTGAATTGTATGCTTCTACGCAGATTATTATTAATATAAATCAATGTTTTAAAAGGCGGGGCCGTGAGGCGAGGCGTAAGCCCTGAGACATGAGGCGTAAGTCCCACGGATCTTTAAATTTTATTAATTTCAAGAATTTTAAGATAGTATAAAATAAAAAATAATTATAAAAATTATATTAAAATCACAAAATTATAACAATTAATCTATTTAAAATATTTATAAATTATAATTCAAATATGAATAATACAAAAAATATGACATATATCATAATATGCAAATTAGTTGCAACATCGTTACAACTCAAACATCAAAAGTAATGTATTCGATACGAAATCTTACATGTATCTCTTAAGGAGTAATGAATCTTGAAAGAATTTCGATTTTATAATTTGATATTTTTCTTAAATTATTCCTTTTTATTTAATATGCTTTCTATTTGAAAGAGAATTTTTATAAAAACATAAGTCATAATTTAAATATGATTCTCTAGCATTATTTATTAGTTATCATACAATACCATGACAAGTAATTATTTGCAAATAGTTACTAGCTAATACTGAACTATTAAATTAATAAGTATTGTATCTCGTAAACGTGAAAAAATAATACTTAAAAAAAATTATGGACTATTAGTTAATAAATAAATACTTTTTAAATGAAAGATTTATTTAAAATTAACTATCATAGCAGTCTTATTGGATAACGTGCAATAATTTTTATTTTAATTATGACATAAAATACTCTCAACTTAATGATTTATGATTAAGAAAAAAGTAATTTTGAATAGTCAGTGATTTATTAAGAAAATTTAAGGATTTACAAGGTTAGTTACATACAATTGCATAAAGTTCTATTAGGCGAGCCCAGTATACTGGGCGTTGGGCGTGTCCGGGGCGTAAGCCTCGATGGCCGAGGTGTAAGTCTCACGGAACTAAGCCCCACCTATAAGCCCAGGGGCGTTTTACGAGTGCTCTGCCCCGGGGCGAGCCCCGAGCGAGTCCCAGTTTTGCCTTTTAAAACAGAGATATAAATTGCTTGATTACATGCACAAAGACATGTATTTGAGAGTTACAGAGTTTGTGGTCTTAGTATTGGTACCAAAATATGATGACCATTGGGGGTCATTTGGGGATGTATTAGGAGAAAGTAACAAATGTATTAGCTTTGGTACAGTGGTATTAGTAATCCCTTGTTTGTTAGTGTTTTTCGAACTATGTAACTAATACTGGTATTAGTTATACACTCTATTTGGTATTATCCTATGTATAACTAATACATAGCAAAGGCATTAGTAATACCATGGTTTTTAATACATGGATAAGCATGTATACATCCCTATGCAATGCATGTTAGTTTTAATACACCAAATCAAATAGTGGATAAGAAATAAATCCAGCATTACTAATACACCCTATTCAAACCTATTCTTATACACCAGAGTCCAGACCAAACGACCCCTTAATGTATTATTAACATTTTTAACACCATAAAGCACTAATATATCTGTAACTTTATTATTTCCTCTTTATGAAATAACTAGTCTTAGAGTACGCGCTTTGCGCGTGAACCCTCACATGAATTAGTAACTAATACTTGTAACTAAATAGAAATTAAGAAAAATGCAAGTTTTTGAAAATGATGAATGTTGATCATATATAACTAACTCAATAAAGAAAAAACTTCTCATAAAAGTATTCAATTTTTCTAAATCTATATTATTAAACTTAAATTTATTCCAACTTTATTTATTTTACTATAAATATAGAATATAATATTATAGAAATTTGTTATACAATGAATCTTTGTTTTCGATCTTATGTACAAAGTTCTATCCTCTTTTGTTATTCTTATTTAAGCTATGGTGATTATTCACTTTTGGCCAGATTTTGCATAGTAATGTTAAATTATAAGAACAATTAGTTTATAATTAAAAATGAAAAATACTAAACAAATTAAGGGGCAATTTTGTAGTTCTTTGGAGAAAGCATAAGATGAAAAGAAATTACATAAAGATTTCTAAAGGAGCTAAAAAATATAGCCGGTTTGAGGATCCACGGAAAAAAAATGTCTTTTTTAATTTGGAAAATTACAAAGGATCATTTTGTTGTATTTTACGTAATTCTACTAAGGAAAGAATATATAAGTAGAATATTACTCGATTTAAATTTCTAAATAGTAGGAACTTCTACCTAAAGGAAAGAATTAATAACCAAAATTTTAGTTGATTTTAACGTCCTAAATATTAGGAAAAATAATGAAATTACGAATTTGTACAATGTAAAATCTATTTTCAAAGGGTAAAAAAGGCGAACGACATTTCGCTAAGGGTTTTCGTGCTTTTAATATAGTATAGATACTTATCTAACATAAGAAAGTCCAAAAGACAGATGATTTTATTTTTGGAAAGTTTATATCCTACCCTTGGTCGATGAGTATTAATGTATCTTATTGGGTGTTCATGGTTCGGTTTGGATTGGTTTTTCCCTAAAAAGAAACCAAACCAAGTAAGTCGGTATTTCAAATATTAGAACCAAACCAAACCAATTAAGTCGGTTTTTTCTCGATTTGGTTTATGTCGGTTTTTCGGTTATTTGTCGGTTTTTTCTTAAATATAAGACATACACTACCAAACACACATTTCGGCGACCACATTTTCAACGTAATACTATCAAATCAATTGCCCTTTGAGAAATCTATTATTTACCAAGCTATATTGATGATAATTGAATCAAATAGTGATGAATAATTTAAGGACTCAATTAAAAATATATTATTTTTAACATGAAATAAATTCTTACACTTACCAAAAGAAAACTACCAATTAAACTAGAATGTAACGGTAAAGAACTGTACTAAAAGTGCAAACGATTAATATTTACTATAAAATTTTAAAACTTTGTATAAAAGTATACATATATATAGGTGTAATAATAAATTTAAAATAGCTACTCCTATATTTAGTTTGGTTCGTTTTTTTTAATTAAAACCAAAATCAAGCCAAATTTGATCGGTTTTTAAATTTCAAAGCCAAAACCAAACCAAACCAAACCAAAAAGTATCGTTTTTTTTGGTCGGTTTGGTTTGGTTTTCGGTTTGGTTCGGGTTTTCGGATTTTTATGAACACCCCTTCTTAACATATCTAACACCGTTACAGACCTAATACTCTTGAAATACTATGTCATCTTTATGAAATAAATCTTCTTTAGATATCTAACATAAGTCAATAAGAGGATTTTATTGTGGCAAGTACAGATTTTATTCTTTGTAAACCTTGGACAATCAATATGTCATCTAATTAATATTTAGTAAAAATTATGTGCTTTACGTTAAAGTTTCCTTATATTAAGGAACAAACACTTAACAGTGAATTAGGTCACAGATCTATTTGGAAATGCTCGTTGCTCTTAACGTTGTGCTGTCTGTGTTGATTTACTGGCTGTATGTGTGCTTGACAGAAGCTGATCAATAGGGAAAATAATTTTTCTCTACGCCTATCCCACTAAGCTGCATATGACTAGTTTCAAGTAGTTTTATTTCTGCAATTACCTTTAATTGCTGTGCTTGATATCCATCTTTAATTGATTACCGTATTCCATTCTTGGTGTATAGATAGCACTGGCTTACAGTAATGGTTTGCTAAGTAAAAGATCAACAAGTTCAAAGGAAGGGATAGTGCAATCAACTTTTCTTGGTTCAGTGCAGAAGCGTGTAGATGAGATTCTTAATTCATCTCTTGAATTCCCAAAGGACTTCTCTACGTACATGAAATCTGGAAAATGGCCAACTGAAGATTCTGAGAGAAGGGTTTCATCAACTCTTCTTTCTTGGTATGTACGATGGTACAATGTGGCATCACCATTCGAAGTTAAAAGAGCTTTGGATAAAATCAAGGCAATTAACACATCCTCTTCGGTCCCTCTTTTACATTTGGTGTTCCCGACGACTGATGTTACTGCCCTCAGTGAGATAGCAGGGTTTTGCTCCCGTTGATGAGCTTAAGATATACTCGCTAAATTTTGTTGTTGTTGTAAGTCTATCTATTTTTTATTAATAATGTTAATATGGAGATAGGAGAGAATGGTTAAGATTATTCTTGTAGAATATACTGACTACTATGTTATAATTTATAGTCCTAATAACTAGAAGGATATTCATTTCCATGTAGCTCAAAAGTCGTATATCAGTGCTCGTGAAATATAGACGAAGGGTCATACAGGTGAACTCAGCTGAAGTTTGAAGAAAATCAATTGCACCGTTACAATCCAATAGTCAATCAGAGCTTCAATTTGAAAATATGACAAAGCCTACTGTGAAACCCGAGAACTGAGATCGGATGAAGCCAGCATCTTCCGGAGTTGCCGTCTCAGATAGCACATTTTGACCAGTGAAGAAAAAGAGAATTGAAGAATAAGAGCGAGATCAGTAGTGAAGAAATAGAACATTGAAAAGAGTAAAAAAAGAAACTAGATTCACCTTCTTCTAATCCTTTTTATTTTTTTTGGGAAGTGAATGAATTTCGGAAGTTCTCGCTGGGCGTTTCACAATTCAGTGAAAGTGTTCGTTTTTTTCCTTCTCTCCTGGTGTTGCTAATCATCTTCGAAAGTTATTGAGATATAATCCTATTCGTGTTTGATTTTGCCTCATGTAAATGCATGGATATCATTTTAATACATTGAAGTTAATTTGTTTGAGCTGATACTCAATTGCTTTGTTTGATTTCTACTCATATGTCCCTCTAAATATTATTTTTGCAGTTCAATTCACCCAATAGGGATTTAGAACATAAAAAATGTTAAAGTTTCATTACCTTATATTTCTTCATTATTGAGAATTGTAGCAATGATGGTGCAATTTTTTTCTTTTATATGTATATAAGCATAAGCATTTTTATGATCATTTTATTTCAATTTAGGAAGCAAATTGTACTGATTGGTGTTATTTTGCACTCTGAGTTCCGTTCGATTTGATATAATTTTCAGTTTTTCACCGCTTCTGTTTGATAGTCAATTGAGCTTCTCTGCAATTATTTTCTTACTAGATGGATTTTTGATTTATACATCACAAAGAAACTTTGTTTGTCCTATGTTCACATTCAATCATGCTTAAAATTTGAGACTTTCTTTTTTCTCTTTGGCTTGTTCTCAGTTGTCTTGATTAATTTCTTTGACTTGGTTTTATTTGATTACTAGGCCAAATGTGATCATGGAACCCCATGAAAAACCTAAGCTTGACTAAGCTTCTTCGAGATCCCGGATCTTGGCCTGCCGTCGCGGTCCGCATGGGACATACCCGTTTGGCCGTGATCGTGGCATTGATTTTATGAACTTTCATAAAATGCTATGAGGTGGTTCATCTTCATGTCTAACCTGGTTCTTTCAAAAATAGTGGATCTAAAATCTGATCAACTCTTTAATTTGTATTGGAGTAATTGGGAAGCACAATTTACTAGATGATCTTTTAGTAAACTTTTCACATTTACTAATTTCATTCGGTTTTCGTTTTCAAGATATGTGGGAGGGAAAGAGATTATTAAATATAGATCACAATTTGTTAAGTATAAAGCCTATTCTTCCAATAAATCCAAGTCTGTTGCTGTAGTTCTGATCAACGGCGGCAATGTTGCCGATTTTTCAGTCACTGAGAAGGGGCAAGAAGAAGGATTGCATCTCAAAAAACAATGTCTGTTTTTAAGTTATGTCAAATTATTTATGCTTTGAGTATGAAAATTTGAAATTTAATGGTTGGATCCAATGGAGCAAAACAACAATTGACAATGAATTAATAGAGTTCAATTTGAGAAGAACAAAAATATAAAAAGAAGGGGGGGGGGGGTGTGGATTTGGATAGATTTTTCGTAGAAAGGCAAAAAAGCCCTCACATTAACACATTATTGATATGCTGTTAGGGATTAAGGCAAAACAAATATGTATACAATGCTAACCTACTACAACCATGTAGTAGGTTAGTAAAACCCACACATACATATATATATATATATATATACACACATACATATATATATATAATTTATTCTCATTTTTATTTTTATTTGGTATGATAACGTGAGTTGAGCTTAAATGGAGAAGTGAGGATTCATATAGCCGATGCCAAATGTTTTTGGGACTGAGGCATAACTAATGTTGTTCGACCAAATATTGTCCAAACATCTACTTCGACACTGAATTAGAGCAGGTGGAGACATGAATATTCTGGAAAGTGGGAGTATATATTTTTGTAGTAGCGTGGATCTTTCAGAAGTTAGTTGATATGGACAGAAGCTCTTTTGCAATGCGATAGTGTTTCAAAAGCACATCAATTGAGAGGGATGGACAGCTAATGCAAAATGTGGGCTTCGTTCATTTGGTGAGCTGCGAAGGAGACTATTTAACAACTCAAAGTGTTTACTTCTGTCTCTGGCTTCCTGTTTAGTTGCCTTTGGCACTAAGCTCAGAAGGTTCATCAGTAATCTACAACTCATTTAACAGATGGAGACGGGAATAGGTTACGAAGTATGAGGTTTCTTGGGTGCTAGATTTTCTTGGACATGCTGAATGCTGGCAGAGAACTAACCAATTATTGTTTCAAGTTTGACACCAGCTCTTCATTTATAGTGAATTTCTGTTGGCAGTCTTGATATCAAAATATGCTAAATTCATACCATGTGAAATGGATCAGATTCTGAGCGAAGTCTTAGATTCTTATTCGTCTTTTAGAGTGTATTTTATGCTTACTACACTAATCTACTTCTAGGCCTGAGGTGAATCGCATTTGATTCATCATTACATCTGCCCGATGTTGTACTTTCGGTTATCCCTGATTTGCAAGCTATAATTCTGGCAGGGTTAAGATATGCTGGTACTAGAGATGACAACTTACAAGAGCTGCTCTACAAATATGCTCTATACTTCCTTAACGAGGTCTGTCTTTCACCTTAATGTGCTGATTCATATTTATTATGCTGTGACAAGTTTACTTCTAATTGCAGATTAAACCTGTATCTGTCACAACTGGACGTGGATTGCCAAAAGGACTGTCTAGATATATTGATCGTGGTTCATTGGAGACATGTCTTCACCTAATTGTTCTCTCTCTTTGTGTGGTTGGTATATAGTTGCGCAAGTGCAAATTGGTTAATTGTAGGGGTAGGCTTCATTCAGAATTCCTACTTGTGCAGGTTATGGCGGGGTCTGGACACCTACAAACATTCAAATTGTTGAAATATTTGCGTGGTCGAAATTCTGCTGATGGGCACTTGAGCTTCGGTAATCAGATGGCTGTAAGTGTATTGTCATTTTACAACGAGTTCTTGAATCACCTGTTTCTGGCACTGGTTGCTACCCAATTTCCACGAGAGATCAGAGGAATGTCTATGATCAACCAACAAATACTGTGGATTACTCATCACCTTGAAAAGAAAAGGATCGCCATAAACTATTTTCTTTCAACAACCAATAAATAATTGCTTGGACATGTTCATTTTAGATTCAAAGCATCTGATAGTATGACCTTACTCGTTAGTGAAATTAATTCTTCCGTCTACACTCATTCAAATTATTTGCATTAAGATGCAGAAATTATTGTAGATTCAAATAGCAGTTTCTTTTATGACCATCTTTTTCATGCATTGATCTGAAAAATGTTTCAGGTAAGCTTAGCTACTGGTTTCTTGTTTCTTGGGGGTGGAATGCAGACTTTTTCGACTAGCAAAAGTTCTATTGCTGCTTTGCTAATAACACTATATCCGCGATTGCCGACTGGACCTAATGACAATCGGTGCCACCTTCAGGTAAATGAATGCAGAAGTGACTTAGTAGATTTTAGGAACTTATAAATCAGGCTTGGTGTACCAACACTACAAAATGGAATCTATTGCTACTGCCTGTGCTTTGTCCATCCAAATTTTGCTTTCACTAACCAGAAAAATTGAGACAAGTTCCATTCAATGTGGTGTTCACAATAGTTGTTTTTTATTTAAAAAAAGATAAAAGAAAAGCGTAAATGGGGTATTTCCTATTAAGACATGTGAAAAGAACTTAAAGATTTTTAAGTTAAACATTGTGTAATCGAGTGCATCTGAGACCTTTTGTTTGCCGATAGTCGAGTAGATACAGGGAACACTGGAGGTCCCGTAACATTGGAAGTAGACAACATTTCTCATTGGATTTCTGTAGATCCACCAATTGTAGGACTACCTATTAAGAAAGTTGTAATTTTTATAGAGAATGGGCAGTTGAAATGAGAGAGACGACCATGGTCGCTGCAAGAGCTATTTTAATGAGGTAAAAAATCAAACTGGTATTACCTGTGTTTGACCATTGCCTGATAAAAAGACCTTGACGTCTTTTAGTGGAACAAACGACTTATTAGGATATGTAAACTTTGTTCTGAAGAGTGCATATGAATGCACCTGCTGTTGAAGGAGTCTCTGACATAGTCAGCTGTAATGTGATACAAAGGAGAAGGTATATGTAGCTATCCACTAATACATGTGAGTTAAGATCTGTTTACAGGTGGTGAGTTCAGATATGAAAAGTCCCACGGAACATCTAGACATTGGCAATACTTGCACATGGTATTGAGCTGAAAGTTAGTGTTGCATGATATGATATATTGTCTCTTATTTGAAGCTGAATTGTCTCAAAACTCTCATTTGTGGATTTCATTGATACTAGTCATGCAGAAATTGAAATTATTCAACATATTGGTTTCCCTTTTTCAAATTGACAGGTTATTGACTATTTCCTTTCCCCCCTGTGTGGAGTATCTCTTTGCAAGTGTATTACTCTTTCTTCTTCGATCTCAATTGATGTCTTCTATTTTGGTTAATAATCTAAGTAAACATCATATACTGTCATTGTTTATGCTTCTTTCCGTTCCTTTGCCTGTGATTTGTTTTTTTGTACTTTAAAATTCAAGTTTGCATCAGTACAGGCTTTTCGGCATTTGTATGTTCTTGCGGCAGAAGCTCGTTGGGTTCAGACAGTTGATGTGGACACTGGTTTACCTGTCTATTGTCCTTTAGAAGTTACTGTTCGAGAGACAGAACACTATGCAGAAACAAGTTTTTATGAGGTCACCCCATGTATTCTTCCAGAACGTGCTGTTGTAAGTTCTGATCTTCTCTACAAGCAAAGTTATGCTGTAATTTTAAGATTACCATATACGTGAAACTTTAGGTCCAAACCACGTTTTTGCCTTTTTGCATTATAGTTAAAGGCTGTTCATGTCTGCGGTCCTCGATACTGGCCTCAAGTCATCAACCACATCCCTGAGGGTAAATTTGATATTGCTTTTGGCTTCTTGTAGTTGGACATTGAGGTTATTTACTTATTTTGTTCAATATTATCTGCAACTCTTTTTCAGAAAAATCATGGAGCTCAGGGGACAAGAATGACGCGCTTAGTTCTGGTGTCCTCTATGTCAAGAGAAAAGTCGGAGCATGTTCCTATGTGGATGATCCTGCGGGGTGTCAGTCACTGCTGTCACGAGCAATGCACAAGGTTAGTTCTCATTTATATCAATTTAACTCTTCTTTGTCTAGTTTACGTGTTAAATCAAATTTTGTTTGCTTTTAACACAGGTGTTTGGTTTGACACGTTTAAGAGCTTCTGCCACCAGTAGAGATTGTCGAGATGGCGACATGGTAGATCAGTTGATCAGTACTTTCTCGTCTAACCCAAGCTTAATTTCGTTTGCCCAACTCTGCTGTGACCCTAACTGGAATAGCAGGCAAGTGCCCGTCTATTAATTGCTCATTCTCAAGTCAATACACTAGCTATTACTGATTTCCTGACTCAATGTTGCAAAGTGTCACACATGTCCAACTTGCAAACCAGTGTGTGAAAGGATCTTTTATTGAGTCCTTTTGTAAACACATCAGCTAGTTGTTTCTATGATGACACCTGAAACAAAGAGCCAGTTTGGATTGGCTTATTTTAAGTGCTTTTAAGCCAAAATAGCTTTTAAGCTATTTTGTAGTGTTTGGATAAAGTAAAAAAGTGCTTTTAACCGCTTGTTTTAAGCTAAAATGACAAAAAAGAAGAAGCCAAAAGCTAGAATTCCTAACTTATGGCTTATACTTAAAAGTCACTTAAAATAAGCCCATCCAAACGGGCTCAAAGTCAAGATACCACTTATAATCATTTCTCTGATGAAGTGTTGTCGATCAATTACAGCATGTTTCGTTTGTCATGTTGAACGGCCTTGTTATCACAATACAAGGAAAGTTTCCCTTTTTTAGACAATCTCAATTCCTCTAGTAGCTTTTGTAGTCACAAAAGTTCACAAACACCTTGGGCCATAGATCTATATTCTGCCGCCTCCACTTGATCAAGCAACAATACTTTGCTTCTTGCTTCTCCAAGTAACTAAGTTCCCTCTTATGAGCGTACATTAACCGGATGTAGATCTTATGTCATCTAGAAATCCAGCCCAATCCGCATCTGTATGGGCTTCTACCTGGAGGTGGCCATGTTTGGAGAAAAGGAGACCTTTGCATTTAGCAGACTTCAGATACCCCAAAATGCGAAGACCAACTTGCATACGAGAATCCCGGGAATCATGCATGAACTGACTCATCAAGCTGATTAAATAAAGCTATATCTGCTCCAATTAAGAAGGGACTATTTACAAGGAAGTTATCTACCAAGTAATTCATTACAAGGAACCAACTAAATAATATAACAAGATTGCATGAATGAATAGCCTTGATTATGTGAATGCAGCAAGATTTTGTGAAGTCCTATCAAACTTGATTGCACAGATAATGAACGATTAGCCTTCAAGATGTGAATGTAGCAAGATTGTCTGAAGTCCTGCTGATAATCTTGTCTTCTGATTGGAATCACGAGTTGATAGTAAAGTCTGTATTGCATGTTTGCAGATCTGACATTGACTTCCAGGAATTTTGCTTACAAGTTTTATTTGAGTGTGTAAGCAAGGACAGGGCAGCACTATTACAGGTGATGCTTCATCTTGCAAATGTTCGTTCACCTTGATACTTAAACAGCGAATTCTTAAATGGTGGAAAGTGCATGCTATGTAAGGAGCCATGCAGTTGTGTAGTTACCACAGAAAAAACTTACATTTGAATTGAACTTCTGCTAGCCTTTTCAGAAAAAATGTTATCTACTCAATATTAGAAGTAGATTCTCATGAAGGTTTTGTTACTTGTTCTCCTTGTTCAGAAGCTTGTGTTATTATTAGGAGGTAGTTTTTTAACATTTGGAAACACTGCAGGTTTATCTGTCATTATACACAACTATTGGTTCCATGGTCGATCAGATTACTAGTAGATCCAGCAATTTACAAGACACACTGTTCATCTCAAGTTTGAAGGTATCTGTTGTTTGCTTTGTACCTGAATAGCTGGTTCAACCTATGAATTTTCTTAAAAGTGTCTTGTTTCAGACTCAAATTTCCATTTTAACTACGTGCTTAGTGCTTGGGCATGCTATCTTTGTATTATTTTGCATTTAGATCATTCTAAATTCTCTTTGGAAGAAGTGAAGGGTTTCCTTTTCTTACCTGAATGTGATCTAGTTTTAGACTCAAAATATATTTGGACTATCTGTTTAGTGCTTTGGTGCATGTTTTTTTTGTATACCTGGCTACCGTAGAGTGTAAAACCATACCAAATGCTCTTTGAAACAAGTGATGGGAAGTCTCCATAACACAAATCAAATAGGAGGTTGGTGTAACTTTTAAACTAGAGGTTAGTGTACGTGATATTGCTGAAGTTGAGGGGAGCTAGCTATGGTTTACTTAAAAGTTAGTCTGATTGGTATTAGAAAGATTTATTTATCTATCATCAACTTAATGCATGAGCCAACTCTTTTTCCATTAGCTAAGTACTGAAACTATGGGGCTGAGTGTTGGCCAGTCAAGATCGCTCATGTCCAGAAAATGAAGGTAGCAGAGATGAGGATGTTGAGATGGATGTGCGGGCACACCAGGTTAGATAGGATCAGAAATGAGATTATTCGTGACAAGGTGGGTATGGCCCCTATTGAGGACAAGATGCGGGAAGCGCGGCTTAGGTGGTTTGGTCACGTGAGGAGGAGGAGCACAGACGCCCCAGTGAGGAGGTGTGAGAGGTCGACATTGGAGGGCCTACGGAGAGGTAGAGGTAGGCCAAAGAAGAGGTGGGGAGAGGTGATTAGGCAAGACATGACGCAACTTCAGCTGACCGAGGACATGACCCTTGATAGGAAGGTATGAAGGTCGATGATTAGGGTAGTAGAGTAGGTAGTCTAGAGTGCTCATAACAGTAGTATTGGCATGCAGTCTCACTTTCTGTTGGTAATAGGTTTTTATGACTAACCGTTGTTTTCTTTCATTGTTGATCACCTTACTATCTTGTTTTTATTCTGCTTTTATATAGCTTTTTGGTACTGTCCCTTCTTGTCTATATTTTTCATTAATGTGGTGCTCATGCTTTCCTGAGCCGAGGGTCTATTGGAAACATCCTCTCTATCCTCACAAGGTAGGGGTAAGGTCTGCGTACACACTACCCTCCCCAGACCCTACGGTGTAGGATAATACTGGATATGTTGTTGTTGTAAGTACATACACGAAACTATGAAAGTATAATGAATTAATGATGGCAGATGGCATTGAGATTTCTGTGCAAGAGCTACGTGTTGAATTGTATGCTTCTACGCAGATTATTATTAATATAAATCAATGTTTTAAAAGGCGGGGCCGTGAGGCGAGGCGTAAGCCCTGAGACATGAGGCGTAAGTCCCACGGATCTTTAAATTTTATTAATTTCAAGAATTTTAAGATAGTATAAAATAAAAAATAATTATAAAAATTATATTAAAATCACAAAATTATAACAATTAATCTATTTAAAATATTTATAAATTATAATTCAAATATGAATAATACAAAAAATATGACATATATCATAATATGCAAATTAGTTGCAACATCGTTACAACTCAAACATCAAAAGTAATGTATTCGATACGAAATCTTACATGTATCTCTTAAGGAGTAATGAATCTTGAAAGAATTTCGATTTTATAATTTGATATTTTTCTTAAATTATTCCTTTTTATTTAATATGCTTTCTATTTGAAAGAGAATTTTTATAAAAACATAAGTCATAATTTAAATATGATTCTCTAGCATTATTTATTAGTTATCATACAATACCATGACAAGTAATTATTTGCAAATAGTTACTAGCTAATACTGAACTATTAAATTAATAAGTATTGTATCTCGTAAACGTGAAAAAATAATACTTAAAAAAAATTATGGACTATTAGTTAATAAATAAATACTTTTTAAATGAAAGATTTATTTAAAATTAACTATCATAGCAGTCTTATTGGATAACGTGCAATAATTTTTATTTTAATTATGACATAAAATACTCTCAACTTAATGATTTATGATTAAGAAAAAAGTAATTTTGAATAGTCAGTGATTTATTAAGAAAATTTAAGGATTTACAAGGTTAGTTACATACAATTGCATAAAGTTCTATTAGGCGAGCCCAGTATACTGGGCGTTGGGCGTGTCCGGGGCGTAAGCCTCGATGGCCGAGGTGTAAGTCTCACGGAACTAAGCCCCACCTATAAGCCCAGGGGCGTTTTACGAGTGCTCTGCCCCGGGGCGAGCCCCGAGCGAGTCCCAGTTCTGCCTTTTAAAACAGAGATATAAATTGCTTGATTACATGCACAAAGACATGTATTTGAGAGTTACAGAGTTTGTGGTCTTAGTATTGGTACCAAAATATGATGACCATTGGGGGTCATTTGGGGATGTATTAGGAGAAAGTAACAAATGTATTAGCTTTGGTACAGTGGTATTAGTAATCCCTTGTTTGTTAGTGTTTTTCGAACTATGTAACTAATACTGGTATTAGTTATACACTCTATTTGGTATTATCCTATGTATAACTAATACATAGCAAAGGCATTAGTAATACCATGGTTTTTAATACATGGATAAGCATGTATACATCCCTATGCAATGCATGTTAGTTTTAATACACCAAATCAAATAGTGGATAAGAAATAAATCCAGCATTACTAATACACCCTATTCAAACCTATTCTTATACACCAGAGTCCAGACCAAACGACCCCTTAATGTATTATTAACATTTTTAACACCATAAAGCACTAATATATCTGTAACTTTATTATTTCCTCTTTATGAAATAACTAGTCTTAGAGTACGCGCTTTGCGCGTGAACCCTCACATGAATTAGTAACTAATACTTGTAACTAAATAGAAATTAAGAAAAATGCAAGTTTTTGAAAATGATGAATGTTGATCATATATAACTAACTCAATAAAGAAAAAACTTCTCATAAAAGTATTCAATTTTTCTAAATCTATATTATTAAACTTAAATTTATTCCAACTTTATTTATTTTACTATAAATATAGAATATAATATTATAGAAATTTGTTATACAATGAATCTTTGTTTTCGATCTTATGTACAAAGTTCTATCCTCTTTTGTTATTCTTATTTAAGCTATGGTGATTATTCACTTTTGGCCAGATTTTGCATAGTAATGTTAAATTATAAGAACAATTAGTTTATAATTAAAAATGAAAAATACTAAACAAATTAAGGGGCAATTTTGTAGTTCTTTGGAGAAAGCATAAGATGAAAAGAAATTACATAAAGATTTCTAAAGGAGCTAAAAAATATAGCCGGTTTGAGGATCCACGGAAAAAAAATGTCTTTTTTAATTTGGAAAATTACAAAGGATCATTTTGTTGTATTTTACGTAATTCTACTAAGGAAAGAATATATAAGTAGAATATTACTCGATTTAAATTTCTAAATAGTAGGAACTTCTACCTAATTCAAATAAGGAAAGAATTAATAACCAAAATTTTAGTTGATTTTAACGTCCTAAATATTAGGAAAAATAATTAAATTACGAATTTGTACAATGTAAAATCTATTTTCAAAGGGTAAAAAAGGCGAACGACATTTCGCTAAGGGTTTTCGTGCTTTTAATATAGTATAGATACTTATCTAACATAAGAAAGTCCAAAAGACAGATGATTTTATTTTTGGAAAGTTTATATCCTACCCTTGGTCGATGAGTATTAATGTATCTTATTGGGTGTTCATGGTTCGGTTTGGATTGGTTTTTCCCTAAAAAGAAACCAAACCAAGTAAGTCGGTATTT
Source organism: Nicotiana tabacum (assembly GCF_000715075.1). Classification (NCBI taxonomy): domain Eukaryota; kingdom Viridiplantae; phylum Streptophyta; class Magnoliopsida; order Solanales; family Solanaceae; genus Nicotiana; species Nicotiana tabacum. The sequence continues at coordinate 94,980,486 of NC_134085.1, read as the reverse complement.
CAAATATTAGAACCAAACCAAACCAATTAAGTCGGTTTTTTCTCGATTTGGTTTATGTCGGTTTTTCGGTTATTTGTTGGTTTTTTCTTAAATATAAGACATACACTACCAAACACACATTTCGGCGACCACATTTTCAACGTAATACTATCAAATCAATTGCCCTTTGAGAAATCTATTATTTACCAAGCTATATTGATGATAATTGAATCAAATAGTGATGAATAATTTAAGGACTCAATTAAAAATATATTATTTTTAACATGAAATAGATTCTTACACTTAACAAAAGAAAACTACCAATTAAACTAGAATGTAACGGTAAAGAACTGTACTAAAAGTGCAAACGATTAATATTTACTATAAAATTTTAAAACTTTGTATAAAAGTATACATATATATAGGTGTAATAATAAATTTAAAATAGCTACTCCTATATTTAGTTTGGTTCGTTTTTTTTAATTAAAACCAAAATCAAGCCAAATTTGATCGGTTTTTAAATTTCAAAGCCAAAACCAAACCAAACCAAACCAAAAAGTATCGTTTTTTTTGGTCGGTTTGGTTTGGTTTTCGGTTTGGTTCGGTTTTCGGATTTTTATGAACACCCCTTCTTAACATATCTAACACCGTTACAGACCTAATACTCTTGAAATACTATGTCATCTTTATGAAATAAATCTTCTTTAGATATCTAACATAAGTCAATAAGAGGATTTTATTGTGGCAAGTACAGATTTTATTCTTTGTAAACCTTGGACAATCAATATGTCATCTAATTAATATTTAGTAAAAATTATGTGCTTTACGTTAAAGTTTCCTTATATTAAGGAACAAACACTTAACAGTGAATTAGGTCACAGATCTATTTGGAAATGCTCGTTGCTCTTAACGTTGTGCTGTCTGTGTTGATTTACTGGCTGTATGTGTGCTTGACAGAAGCTGATCAATAGGGAAAATAATTTTTCTCTACGCCTATCCCACTAAGCTGCATATGACTAGTTTCAAGTAGTTTTATTTCTGCAATTACCTTTAATTGTTGTGCTTGATATCCATCTTTAATTGATTACCGTATTCCATTCTTGGTGTATAGATAGCACTGGCTTACAGTAATGGTTTGCTAAGTAAAAGATCAACAAGTTCAAAGGAAGGAATAGTGCAATCAACTTTTCTTGGTTCAGTGCAGAAGCGTGTAGATGAGATTCTTAATTCATCTCTTGAATTCCCAAAGGACTTCTCTACGTACATGAAATCTGGAAAATGGCCAACTGAAGATTCTGAGAGAAGGGTTTCATCAACTCTTCTTTCTTGGTATGTACGATGGTACAATGTGGCATCACCATTCGAAGTTAAAAGAGCTTTGGATAAAATCAAGGCAATTAACACATCCTCTTCGGTCCCTCTTTTACATTTGGTGTTCCCGACGACTGATGTTACTGCCCTCAGTGAGATAGCAGGGTTTTGCTCCCGTTGATGAGCTTAAGATATACTCGCTAAATTTTGTTGTTGTTGTAAGTCTATCTATTTTTTATTAATAATGTTAATATGGAGATAGGAGAGAATGGTTAAGATTATTCTTGTAGAATATACTGACTACTATGTTATAATTTATAGTCCTAATAACTAGAAGGATATTCATTTCCATGTAGCTCAAAAGTCGTATATCAGTGCTCGTGAAATATAGACGAAGGGTCATACAGGTGAACTCAGCTGAAGTTTGAAGAAAATCAATTGCACCGTTACAATCCAATAGTCAATCAGAGCTTCAATTTGAAAATATGACAAAGCCTACTGTGAAACCCGAGAACTGAGATCGGATGAAGCCAGCATCTTCCGGAGTTGCCGTCTCAGATAGCACATTTTGACCAGTGAAGAAAAAGAGAATTGAAGAATAAGAGCGAGATCAGTAGTGAAGAAATAGAACATTGAAAAGAGTAAAAAAAGAAACTAGATTCACCTTCTTCTAATCCTTTTTATTTTTTTTGGGAAGTGAATGAATTTCGGAAGTTCTCGCTGGGCGTTTCACAATTCAGTGAAAGTGTTCGTTTTTTTCCTTCTCTCCTGGTGTTGCTAATCATCTTCGAAAGTTATTGAGATATAATCCTATTCGTGTTTGATTTTGCCTCATGTAAATGCATGGATATCATTTTAATACATTGAAGTTAATTTGTTTGAGCTGATACTCAATTGCTTTGTTTGATTTCTACTCATATGTCCCTCTAAATATTATTTTTGCAGTTCAATTCACCCAATAGGGATTTAGAACATAAAAAATGTTAAAGTTTCATTACCTTATATTTCTTCATTATTGAGAATTGTAGCAATGATGGTGCAATTTTTTTCTTTTATATGTATATAAGCATAAGCATTTTTATGATCATTTTATTTCAATTTAGGAAGCAAATTGTACTGATTGGTGTTATTTTGCACTCTGAGTTCCGTTCGATTTGATATAATTTTCAGTTTTTCACCGCTTCTGTTTGATAGTCAATTGAGCTTCTCTGCAATTATTTTCTTACTAGATGGATTTTTGATTTATACATCACAAAGAAACTTTGTTTGTCCTATGTTCACATTCAATCATGCTTAAAATTTGAGACTTTCTTTTTTCTCTTTGGCTTGTTCTCAGTTGTCTTGATTAATTTCTTTGACTTGGTTTTATTTGATTACTAGGCCAAATGTGATCATGGAACCCCATGAAAAACCTAAGCTTGACTAAGCTTCTTCGAGATCCCGGATCTTGGCCTGCCGTCGCGGTCCGCATGGGACATACCCGTTTGGCCGTGATCGTGGCATTGATTTTATGAACTTTCATAAAATGCTATGAGGTGGTTCATCTTCATGTCTAACCTGGTTCTTTCAAAAATAGTGGATCTAAAATCTGATCAACTCTTTAATTTGTATTGGAGTAATTGGGAAGCACAATTTACTAGATGATCTTTTAGTAAACTTTTCACATTTACTAATTTCATTCGGTTTTCGTTTTCAAGATATGTGGGAGGGAAAGAGATTATTAAATATAGATCACAATTTGTTAAGTATAAAGCCTATTCTTCCAATAAATCCAAGTCTGTTACTTAATTTTGAATTAAAAATATAAGTAGATCACATTATTTGAAAACGAAAGGCAAACTCAGTGTAAGGCTTAAGCATAAAAACTTGTAAAAAAGTATAATAATATCTACGCCTCAATCCCAGCAATGGATCAGTCGGCTATAGAATTCTCACTTCCTCGTTTAAGCTCAACTCATACCATCATATAATAAACAAAACATAAAAGAAATAACTATAGTACATGCTAGACTGCCAGTTCATAAAGTTCGCGTTGTGTTCCTCCTAGCATATTTTTCTAGTTATATTCAAATTATAAAATGTTATGATCTGGTTCATCATTTATTTCCATATGTGTCTTCCGTAATATGGATATGAAATTTTGTGAACTCTTTTATTTTAGTTGAAGTAATTGAAAAACACAATTTACTACATGACTGTAACGACCGGCCGGTCGTTTCATGAGTTACCGCTCCGTTTCCCCCATTTCTACTTTTTTATGTGTTGTTCAGATACATTTCATCGTATCGTGTTGGTTGGTTCGGGTTTGAAGTAGTTTTGGAGTGTTATGAGACACTTCGTCTCTTATTTGGAAACTTTAGTTGGAAAAGTCAACCCGAAAGTTGGCTTGTGAGTAAATGATCTCGGAATTTGATTTTTATGATTCGGATAGCTTCGCTAGGTGATTTGGGACTTAGGAGTATGATCGGAATGTAATTTGGAGGTCAGTGGTAGATTTAAGCTTGAATTGGTGAAATTGAAATTTTGGCGTTTTCCGGTTGGTAGTGAAATCTTGATATTGTGGTCGGAATGAAATTCCAAAAATTGGAGTAGGTCCATTATGTCATTTGTGACGTGTGTGCAAAATTTCAGGTCATTCAGATGAGGTTTGAAGGGTTTTTGGATCGATTGCAGAATTCGGAAGTTTGGAATCCTTAGGCTTGAATCCGAGGGTGATTTAGTGTTTCGATGTTGTTTTGAGTGTTTCGAGGGTTGGTATGAGTTGGAATGATGATATGTGACTTGTTCGTAATTTTGGGATGAGGTCCCTGGGGCCTCGAGATGATTTCGGATGGTTATCGGAGAGTTGGAAAATAGAGTTTGTAGCTGAAGCTGCTGTGTTTCTGTCATAACCACACCTGGGGATTGGGGACCGCAGGTGCGAGCCGCAGAAGTAGCATTTTGATCGCTGGAGCGAAGGCCAGTTGGCTGGGGATGCAACGCAGATGTGGAAGGTTAGTCGCACCTACGAGCCCGTAGATGCGGTGACTTGATCGCAGGGGCGGATTTGGACTTTAAATGAAATTCCGCAGATGCAGACTTCTTGTCGCAGGTGCGGAGGTCGCAAGTGCGGTATTGGACGGTAGATGCGGAACCCCTGGGCAGAACATATAAATTCTTGCCTTCGCGAAATTTGGGTTATTTTCTACCATTTTTATCCGGAGTTGAAGCTTTTTGGAGGGTTTTGAAGAGAGAATCAAGGGGGTTTTCATTGAGGTGAGTTTGTAGAACCTAAAACTCGATTCTATGTTAATTTTCAGTTGTTTAAGCATGAAATTTATGAGATTAAGGGTGAAAAATTGGGAAGTTAGGGCTTGAAATTGGAGAGGTAAAATTGGGAATTTGAGGGGCCATTTGAGGTCCGATTTTGATGTTCTTGGTATGTATGGACTCATGGGAGGATAAGGATTCTATTGATGTAATTTTTATAAAATTCTGAGAAGTGCGCCCAGGGGTCGGGATTGACCAATTTCGGGATTTTTGATGTAATTTGATTATTTTCGCATGGGCTTTGTTCCCTTAGCATATATTGATTTTATGATTCCGATTTTGGATAGATTCGGGGTGAGTTGAGGTCGTGTCGAGAGGCAAGGGCGTCACAGAGTAGGATTTCATTCGGTTTGAGGTAAGTAACGATTGTAAATCCAGACTTGAGTTGAAACCCCAGAATTTTGTACTGTTTGATAAATGAGGTGATGCACATGCTAGGTGACGGGCGTGTGGGCGTGCACCCTTAGGGATTGTGACTTGGTCCGTCCCATGGCGACTGTATAGTTGCATATTTAGATTACTTTATATGATATCCATGTGTTTTAGAAATGAATCTGTTAACTTGGACTGAATGCCATGTTCGGGGCCTTTATGCCGAACTGTTTAGACCCTTAGGGGTATTTTACTACTTTCCTCACACTGTTTTGATTTGAAAGCATATCCTCAGTCATATTTTACCTATTTATTGTTTAATCCGGTTTCATTATTTATTAAAACTGTTTGGGTCGAGTTTCCCTGATTTTCACTAAAATGCCCGAGTGGCCGTGAGGTTAATGACAGAGAGAGGTTGGGGACCAATTGGTGAGGATTATATATATGTTATGGATCGGGTTGCACGCCACAATGATATATATATATATATATATGGATCGGGCTGCGCGCCGCAGCGATATGACTCTTGGGCTATAGAAGCCCCTCCAGAGTCTGTACACCCCCAGTGAGCGTAGTCAACTATATATTATGGATCGAGCTGCACGCTGCAACGGTTACTATTATGAGATATCTATTGAGCTGGAGTGCTGAGTGTGAGTATTGATTGACAAAAGCAGAGACACGAATGACTGAGAGGCTTGCCCGAGGGGCTATACTTTTGAGTGATACTTTGCCCGAGGGGCTTGTTTATGAGATTTTCTGTTTTCACTCTTCTTTTATACTGAGCCTCTATTGAAAAATGTTGAATAAATGCTTTAAAGGATTTTCATTGAAACTGGGTTTTTACGAGATATTTGGTTATTGAACTGCAGATTTTGACTTTGATATTTCTGTTGAGATTTTTGATAAAGTATGCATATGATTTTAAATGCTCGTGACTGCACTCACACTTTATTTACTTTGGTTACTTACTGAGTTGGCGTACTCACGTTACTTCCTGCACCTTGTCTGCAGATCCAGGTGCCAGAGCTTTAGAGTGAGAGCTTTCAACAGCTTCTGTGTATTTCCGGAGTTAGCAAGGTTGCTGCACGACGTTCGCAGCCCTGCCTTTCTCCTTCCTATCCTAGTACTTTATATATCAGACTTATTTTGTATTAAGAAGACAATGTTGAGTTGTACTTAGTAGCTCATGACTAGTGACACCAGATTCGGGTTGTGTTGATGTATTTACGTACTTGTTTCCGCGTATTTCTTTTGATATATTAAAAATGAAAGATTTAAGACTTAATTTGTTTAGAAAAATGAATTTACAAAATATTTTTATATTGTTCGTGTTGTTTTGGATGGCCTATTACTGTGATAGGCGCTATCACGACCGGGGTATTCGGGGTTGTGACAGTTGGTATCAGAGCCTGGGTTATATAGGTCTCACATGTCATGAACTGATTTAGTAGAGTCTCGCGGATCGGTATGGAGACATCTGTACTTAGTCTCGGGAGGCTGTAGAACCTTTAGGAAATTTCACATTCTTGAAATTCCTGTCGTGCGAATCTGTTGATTCTAGTACTAAACTTCTATTATTCTATTCTCTCATAGATGGTGAGGACACGTGCTACTGGTCAGGACAGACGACCACCAGTACCACCAGTTGGGACCACTAGAGGCCGAGGTCGCGGTCGAGGCCGTGGTAGGGGCAGGGGTGTAGCCCGCATAGTAGCTAGGGCAGCACCTGCAAATCCACCCGCCGCCCCAGTTCAGGATCAGGTCCTAGTTGCGGACGCTCCAGTAGTACCAGCTCAGGCACCGGCTGTGCCTATTGTGATTCCAGGCCTTCAGGAGGCCCTAGCCCAGATTCTATTAGTGTGCACTGGCCTGGCTCAGTCAGTCTCAGTTACTACGGCCGCAACTACTTCTCAGGCTGGGTGAGGCACTCAAACTGCCGCCGCTCGCACATCTGAGTAGGTTGTGCAGGGACTCCAGACACCGGGGGTACCTCCAGCCCAGCCGGTTGCACCAGCCCAGGACTATGTGGTACCAGTTATGCCTGGTTACGAGCAACGTCGATTGGAGAGGTTCGGTAGACTTCAGCCTTCGACCTTCAGTGGTACAGAGGGCGAGGATGCCCAGGGTTTCTTAGACAAGTGCGAGAGGATGCTTCGGATCGTGGGTATTTGGAGACCCGTGGGGTCTCGTTCACTACCTTCCAGTTTTCAGGAGCTGCCTTTACTTGGTGGGAGGCTTATGAGAGGCGTAGGCCTATTGATGCAATTCCCCTTACCTGGCAGCAGTTCTCCATTCTCTTTTTGGAGAAGTATGTGCCACAGTCTCGCAGAGAGGAGCTGCGCAGGCAGTTCGAGCAGTTGCGTCAGGATAAGATGACTGTGATGTAGTATGAGATGAGATTTTCAGAGTTAGCTCGTCATGCTGTTTGGTTGGTTCCTACGGATAGAGAGAGGATCAGGAGATTCGTGGATGGCCTCACATATCAGCTTCAGATTCTTATGACCAGAGAGAGGGTGTCAGGTGCCACTTTTAAGTAGGTTGTTGATATTAGTCGAGTTATTGAGTCAGTTCGTCGCCAGGAGCGAGATGAGAGGGAGGCCAAGAGGTCTCAAGGATCTGGTAGTTTTGGTGGCACTCATTCGAAAGGCCAGTTTCAGTACGGCAGAGGCCGTCCATTCAGACATGCTCAGTCAACTCGCCTAGTTCATTGTGGGGCATTATCGGGCCATGGTTCTCACAGTTCTCCTCAGGGCCATTCATCACTTTGTGCCCTACCAGCCAGAGTTCGTCCCGTGCTCCATCTGTTTAGGGCTCTTCCATGCCAGGTCCTTCTACTGGTCATTCCGGTGCTAGGGGTTCTCTTCAGTTTCCGTCTCCAGCACCAGGGAGTTGTTATGAGTGTGGAGAGTTTGGGCATATGAGGAGGCACTGCCCTCATCTTCTTGGGGTCCAGCTCAGCAGAGAAGTCAGCCCTCGACTTCAGCTCCAGTTACTTTACCACAGAGCAACCAAGGGTGGGGGTTAGTTAGGTGATTTGGGACTTAGGAGTATGATCGGAATGTAATTTGGAGGTCAGTGGTAGATTTAAGCTTGAATTGGTGAAATTGAAATTTTGGCGTTTTCCGGTTGGTAGTGAAATCTTGATATTGGGGTCGGAATGAAATTCCAAAAATTGGAGTAGGTCCATTATGTCATTTGTGACGTGTGTGCAAAATTTCAGGTCATTCAGATGAGGTTTGAAGGGTTTTTGGATCGATTGCAGAATTCGGAAGTTTGGAATCCTTAGGCTTGAATCCGAGGGTGATTTAGTGTTTCGATGTTGTTTTGAGTGTTTCGAGGGTTGGTATGAGTTGGAATGATGATATGTGACTTGTTCGTAATTTTGGGATGAGGTCCTTGGGGCCTCGAGATGATTTCGGATGGTTATCGGAGAGTTGGAAAATAGAGTTTGTAGCTGAAGCTGTTGTGTTTCTGTCATAACCACACCTGGGGATTGGGGACCGCAGGTGCGAGCCGCAGAAGTAGCATTTTGATCGCTGGAGCGAAGGCCAGTTGGCTGGGGATGCAACGCAGATGTGGAAGGTTAGTCGCACCTACGAGCCCGTAGATGCGGTGACTTGATCGCAGGGGCGGATTTGGACTTTAAATGAAATTCCGCAGATGCAGACTTCTTGTCGCAGGTGTGGAGGTCGCAAGTGCGGTATTGGACGGTAGATGCGGAACCCCTGGACAGAACATATAAATTCTTGCCTTCGCGAAATTTGGGTTATTTTCTACCATTTTTATCCGGAGTTGAAGCTTTTTGGAGGGTTTTGAAGAGAGAATCAAGGGGGTTTTCATTGAGGTGAGTTTGTAGAACCTAAAACTCGATTCTATGTTAATTTTCAGTTGTTTAAGCATGAAATTTATGAGATTAAGGGTGAAAAATTGGGAAGTTAGGGCTTGAAATTGGAGAGGTAAAATTGGGAATTTGAGGGGCCATTTGAGGGCCGATTTTGATGTTCTTGGTATGTATGGACTCATGGGAGGATAAGGATTCTATTGATGTAATTTTTATAAAATTCTGAGAAGTGCGCCCAGGGGTCGGGATTGACCAATTTCGGGATTTTTGATGTAATTTGATTATTTTCGCATGGGCTTTGTTCCCTTAGCATATATTGATTTTATGATTCCGATTTTGGATAGATTCGGGGTGAGTTGAGGCCGTGTCGAGAGGCAAGGGCGTCACAGAGTAGGATTTCATTCGGTTTGAGGTAAGTAACGATTGTAAATCCAGACTTGAGTTGAAACCCCAGAATTTTGTACTGTTTGATAAATGAGGTGATGCACATGCTAGGTGACGGGCGTGTGGGCGTGCACCCTTAGGGATTGTGACTTGGTCCGTCCCATGGCGACTGTATAGTTGCATATTTAGATTACTTTATATGATATCCATGTGTTTTAGAAATGAATCTGTTAACTTGGACTGAATGCCATGTTCGGGGCCTTTATGCCGAACTGTTTAGACCCTTAGGGGTATTTTACTACTTTCCTCACACTGTTTTGATTTGAAAGCATATCCTCAGTCATATTTTACCTATTTATTGTTTAATCCGGTTTCATTATTTATGAAAACTGTTTGGGCCGAGTTTCCCTGATTTTCACTAAAATGCCCGAGTGGCCGTGAGGTTAATGACAGAGAGAGGTTGGGGACCAATTGGTGAGGATTATATATATGTTATGGATCGGGTTGCACGCCACAATGATATATATATATATATGGATCGGGCTGCGCGCCGCAGCGATATGACTCTTGGGCTATAGAAGCCCCTCCAGAGTCTGTACACCCCCAGTGAGCGTAGTCAACTATATATTATGGATCGAGCTGCACGCTGCAACGGTTACTATTATGAGATATCTATTGAGCTGGAGTGCTGAGTGTGAGTATTGATTGACAAAAGCAGAGACACAAATGACTGAGAGGCTTGCCCGAGGGGCTATACTTTTGAGTGATACTTTGCCCGAGGGGCTTGTTTATGAGATTTTCTGTTTTCACTCTTCTTTTATACTGAGCCTCTATTGAAAAATGTTGAATAAATGCTTTAAAGGATTTTCATTGAAACTGGGTTTTTACGAGATATTTGGTTATTGAACTGCAGATTTTGACTTTGATATTTCTGTTGAGATTTTTGATAAAGTATGCATATGATTTTAAATGCTCGTGACTGCACTCACACTTTATTTACTTTGGTTACTTACTGAGTTGGCGTACTCACGTTACTTCCTGCACCTTGTCTGCAGATCCAGGTGCCAGAGCTTTAGAGTGAGAGCTTTCAACAGCTTCTGTGTATTTCCGGAGTTAGCAAGGTTGCTGCACGACGTTCGCAGCCCTGCCTTTCTCCTTCCTATCCTAGTACTTTATATATCAGACTTATTTTGTATTAAGAAGACAATGTTGAGTTGTACTTAGTAGCTCATGACTAGTGACACCAGATTCGGGTTGTGTTGATGTATTTACGTACTTGTTTCCGCGTATTTCTTTTGATATATTAAAAATGAAAGATTTAAGACTTAATTTGTTTAGAAAAATGAATTTACAAAATATTTTTATATTGTTCGTGTTGTTTTGGATGGCCTATTACTGTGATAGGCGCCATCACGACTGGGGTATTCGGGGTTGTGATAGTTGATATCGGAGCCTGGGTTATATAGGTCTCACATGTCATGAACCGATTTAGTAGAGTCTCGCGGATCGGTATGGAGACATCTGTACTTATTCTCGGGAGGCTGTAGAACCTTTAGGAAATTTCACATTCTTGAAATTCCTGTCGTGCGAATCTGTTGATTCTAGTACTAAACTTCTATTATTCTATTCTCTCATAGATGGTGAGGACACGTGCTACTGGTCAGGACAGACGACCACCAGTACCACCAGTTGGGACCACTAGAGGCCGAGGTCGCGGTCGAGGCCGTGGTAGGGGCAGGGGTGTAGCCCGCATAGTAGCTAGGGCAGCACCTGCAAATCCACCCGCCGCCCCAGTTCAGGATCAGGTCCTAGTTGCGGACGCTCCAGTAGTACCAGCTCAGGCACCGGCTGTGCCTATTGTGATTCCAGGCCTTCAGGAGGCCCTAGCCCAGATTCTATTAGTGTGCACTGGCCTGGCTCAGTCAGTCTCAGTTACTACGGCCGCAACTACTTCTCAGGCTGGGTGAGGCACTCAAACTGCCGCCGCTCGCACATCTGAGTAGGTTGTGCAGGGACTCCAGACACCGGGGGTACCTCCAGCCCAGCCGGTTGCACCAGCCCAGGACTATGTGGTACCAGTTATGCCTGGTTACGAGCAACGTCGATTGGAGAGGTTCGGTAGACTTCAGCCTTCGACCTTCAGTGGTACAGAGGGCGAGGATGCCCAGGGTTTCTTAGACAAGTGCGAGAGGATGCTTCGGATCGTGGGTATTTGGAGACCCGTGGGGTCTCGTTCACTACCTTCCAGTTTTCAGGAGCTGCCTTTACTTGGTGGGAGGCTTATGAGAGGCGTAGGCCTATTGATGCAATTCCCCTTACCTGGCAGCAGTTCTCCATTCTCTTTTTGGAGAAGTATGTGCCACAGTCTCGCAGAGAGGAGCTGCGCAGGCAGTTCTAGTAGTTGCGTCAGGATAAGATGACCGTGATGCAGTATGATATGAGATTTTCAGAGTTAGCTCGTCATGCTGTTTGGTTGGTTCCTACGGATAGAGAGAGGATCAGGAGATTCGTGGATGGCCTCACATATCAGCTTCAGATTCTTATGACCAGAGAGAGGGTGTCAGGTGCCACTTTTAAGCAGGTTGTTGATATTGCTCGAGTTATTGAGTCAGTTCGTCGCCAGGAGCGAGATGAGAGGGAGGCCAAGAGGTCTCAAGGATCTGGTAGTTTTGGTGGCACTCATTCGAAAGGCCAGTTTCAGTACGGCAGAGGCCGTCCATTCAGACATGCTCAGTCAACTCGCCTAGTTCATTGTGGGGCATTATCGGGCCATGGTTCTCACAGTTCTCCTCAGGGCCATTCATCACTTTGTGCCCTACCAGCCAGAGTTCGTCCCGTGCTCCATCTGTTTAGGGCTCTTCCATGCCAGGTCCTTCTACTGGTCATTCCGGTGCTAGGGGTTCTCTTCAGTTCCCGTCTCCAGCACCAGGGAGTTGTTATGAGTGTGGAGAGTTTGGGCATATGAGGAGGCACTGCCCTCATCTTCTTGGGGTCCAGCTCAGCAGAGAAGTCAGCCCTCGACTTCAGCTCCAGTTACTTTACCACCCGCTCAGGCAACCAAGGGTGGGGGTTAGTTAGCTAGGGGTCACCCCAGAGGGGGAGGTTGATCCGATGGTGGTCAGGCCTGTTTCTATGCACTCCCAACTAAGCTCGATGCTATTGCTTTAGATGTCGTAATCACAAGTATTGTCTTAGTTTGCCACAGAAATGCCTCTATGTTATTTGATCATGGTTTCACTTTTTCATATGTGTCATCGTATTTTGCTCGTTATTTGGATACGCCCCGTGAGTCTCTTATTTCATCTGCTCGTGTATCTACTCCGGTGGGCGATACTATTATTGTGGACCGTGTATACCGATCGTGTGTGGTGACTATTGGGGGTCTAGAGACCCGAGTGGACCTTTTATATGGTGGGATTTGATGTGATATTGGGCATGGATTGGTTATTTTCATGTCCTGCTATTTTGAACTGTCATACTAAGACTGTGACGTTGGCTATGCTGGGTGTACCACGGATTGAGTGGCGTTCGACTGATTTTATCCCTAGTAGGGTGATCTCGTTTTTGAAGGCCCAGGGGATGGTTGGGAAAGGTTGTCTTGCATAGTTAGCACTTGTGAGGGACGTCAGTACAAAGACTCCTAGTATTGATTCTGTTCCAGTAGTGAGGGATTTTCCCAATGTGTTTCCTGCAGACCTGCCAGGCATGCCACCGGAAAGGGATATTGACTTTGGTATTGATTTGGTGCCGGACACTCAACACATTTCTATTCCACCATATTGTATGGCACTGGTGGAGTTGAAAGAGTTGAAGGAGCAGCTTCAGGAACTCTTTGATGAGGGGTTTATTTGGCCTAAGGTGTCGCCTTGGGGTGTGCATGTTCTATTTGTGAATAAGAAGGATGACACAATGATGATGTGCATTGATTATAGGCAGTTGAATAAAGTTACAATCAAGAACAAGTATCCTTTGCCTTGTATCGATGATTTATTTAACCAGCTTCAGGGAGCGAGAGTGTTCTCCAAGATTGATCTCCGTTTAGGGTATCACCAGTTGAAGATCAGAGACTCAGATATTCTTAAGACAGCCTTTAGGACATGATATGGTCATTATGAGTTCCTTGTGATGTCTTTTGGGCTGACCAACGCCCCAACACGTTCATGTATTTGATGAACAATGTGTTTCGGCCTTATCTCGACTCATTCGTTATTGTATTCATTGATGATATTCCGGTATACTCGCGTATTCAGAAGGAGCACGCAGAGCATTTAAGAATTGTGTTGCAGAGATTGAGGGAGGAGAAGCTTTATGCAAAGTTCTCCAAATGTGAGTTTTGGCTTAGTTCAGTGGCTTTCTTGGGGTACGTGGTGTCTAGTGAGGGTATTCAAGTTGATCCAAAGAAGATGGAGGTAGTTCAGTTGGCCCAGACCATCCTCGGTCATAAAGATTTGTAGCTTTCTTGGTTTGGCGAGTTATTACCGTCAGTTCGTTCAGGGATTTTCATCTATTGCATCACCCTTGACCAAATTGACTCAAAAGGGTGCTCCATTCAGGTGGTCGGATGAGTGTGAGGCGAGCTTTCAGAAGCTCAAGACTACCTTGACCACAACTCCGGTGTTAGTTTTACCATCAACTTCAGGTTCATATACAGTGTATTATGATGCTTCGAGAGTCGGTATTGAGTGTGTTTTGATGCATGAGGGTAGAGTGATTCTTTATTCTTCTCATCAGTTGAAGCCCCATGAGAAGAACTACACTGTTGATGATCTAGAGTTGGCTGCCATTGTTCACTCGTTGAAGATTTGGAGGCATTATCTCTATGGCGTGTCTTGTGAGGTGTTTACTGATCATTGTAGCCACTTGTTCAAGCAAAAGAATCTCAATTTGAGGCAGTGGAGATGGTTGGAGCTGCTAAGGATTATGATATCACTATCTTGTACCATCCGGGAAAGGCCAATTTAGTGGCCGATGCCTTGAGTAGGAAGGCGGTGAGTATGGGCAGTTCAACATTTTGTTGGGGAGAGACCTCTTGCAGTTGATGTTCAGGCCTTGGCCAATCGGTTCATGAGGTTGGATATTTCGGAGCCCAGTCAGGTCGTAGCTTGTGTGATTTCTCGGTCTTCCTTGTTTGATCGCATCAGAGAGCGCTAGTATGACGATCCTCATTTGTTTGTCCTAAAGGAAAACGTTTAGCACAACGATGCCAGAGATGTGACTATTGATGATGATGGGGTATTGAGGATGCATGGCCAGATATGTGTGCCCAATGTAGATGTGCTTCGGGAGTTGATTCTGGAGGAGGCCCATAGCTCACGGTATTCCATCCATCCGGATGTCGCGAAGATGTATTCAGGATTTGAGACAACATTATTGGTGGAGAAGAATGAAGAAGGATATTGTGGGATTTGTATCTCAGTGTCTCAATTGTCAGCAGGTGAAATATGAGCATCAGAGACCGGGTGGCTTGCTTCAGCGGTTAGATATTCCAGAGTGGAAGTGGGAGCGGATCACCATGGATTTTGTAGTTGGGCTCCCATGGACTTTTGAAGAAGTTCGATGCCATTTGGGTGATTGTGGATCGGCTGACCAAGTTCGTGCACTTCATTCCTGTTGATACTACCTATTCTTTAGAGCGGTTGGCTGAGATTTATATCCGAGAGATTGTTCATTTGCATTGGGTCCTAGTTTCTAGGGCTGCTTATCGGGCGGATTGGGCGGTTATTTACTCTTAACGGTTTGGCTTATCGGTTATCGGCTTTTAAATATATTAATTCGCTAGCCACCCGATAAGATATCGGGCGGATATCGGGCGGATTGGTATCCGTTTAGCTCTTATCGGGCAGTTTATTGGCCTAATTTAATCTATATTGCACATGACGCAATTTACCAAATTTAGCTATTATCTTTCTGCATCAGCGCATTCTTTCCTTTCTTTGCAATTACTTGAACTCACTCCAAGTCATACAACACTTTTGACTGTCTTAAGGAGTTCCATTTTCTCTCAAGCACATCTATAGTGTGGATGTCGTTACAGTGGAATGCACACCAACAAATTAAAACTAAGAGTCCATAAAAATGAATCAATAGCAGTGGCTTGCAGCAGATTTTTAGGATTTTATCCCTTTTGGCCTATGCCTTTGCTGCTGCGATTTAAGTCTCAGAGTTTCAGTTGGGTGAGCCATGGAAGAATCTCTCATTGAACTTCTTGGCCGCAATTTTCTCAATGTAATATCTCAATGCTTTCCTTCTGATTGGCTTTTGTAGCAATGCAAAGGATTTCGTGTGTCTCAGACTTGGTCTACGGATTTTTTCGCATATTTTCCAAAACATGTAATGCCATAAAAAAAATTCTACTACTATTACTACATGGTAAATCCTTAATGGGTTAATGGATTATCCATTAAGAAAATTGAATAATCCGCCCCCAAACCAATAATCCGTTAGAAAAAAAATTTCAATCCGTTTCCCGTCCGTTAAACCGTTAACCCGATACCAATAAGCCATTAAGTTTCGGTTTCAGTTTGGTTTTCGGTTTTGAACACCCCTACTAGTTTCCATCATTTCAGATAGAGGTACTCAGTTTCACATCGCAGTTTTGTAGGGCCGTGCAGAGAGAGTTGGGTACTCAGGTTGAGTTGAGCACAACTTTCCACCCTCAGACGGACGGGCAGTTCGAGCGCACTATTCAGATATTGGAGGACATGTTGCACGCTTGTGTCATTGATATTGGAGGGTGATAACTGTGATTTCTACATATTTTATACCCATTCTTACCTAAGCTTTGTGCATTAACTGCCACAAATTAGTCCCAAAATGCTTACAAGTTGCGCTTGATTGTAGGTTTGAGCGACAAGATGACAAATACCAAAGATCGGCTCAAAAAGGAGTGAAATCTGCCAAGTGTCAAAAGACAATTGAAGTGGGGAACAAAATGACCTGTGTAGTCCGCATTGATGCGTCACGCGGCCGCACAGGAGAGTTCAGAGGCTAGGAAATTTCAAGGTCAACCTGCGCGGTCCACACTGCTTTGCCACGCGGCCGCGCAGGATAGTTCAGAGACCATGCAATTTTCAAGTCAAGATGCGCGGTCCTCGCTCCTTTCCACGCGGTCCGTGCCCAAGAGTTTCAGAGACTCAGTCATTCAAGGCAAAAGCCCACGTGGCTGCACACCTAATCAGTGCGGTATGCGTGGATGAAGTTCAGAAACACCGTACGCGGCCGCGCGTCACATTTGTGCGGTCCGCGTCCCCAGTATCAGAAGCAAGATATGAAGACCCAAACCCCTACGCAGCCGCGCTTCATTTGTGCGCGGTCAGCGCCAGACCCTCAGGGGTATTTTTGTCCGGTTTTTCCTATGTAGTATAAATAGAACATTTTACTTTTTAGATGGAGTTTTTTTCAGTTTTGGTTTTTATCAGATAGCAGCTGAACTCGAGATTTCATAGTTTTAGCCTATTTTGGGCAATTTCTTCTATTATTAACGTGGATTTGAGTAGATTAACATTGTAGTTATTTATTATGTCAAATTTCATCTACTATTTCTTCAATTTCTGTTTCTATTATGGCTAGCTAAACCCATTAGCTAGGGTTGTGGCTCAACCCTAGTGTGGGTAATTAATGGATGTGATTGTTTAGTGCATGAATGATGTTGGGTATTTGTTATTTGGATTAATCTTATGTTTTCATTAAGATTTGGTGGTTGCAAACACTAAGTCTAGCGTAGTGAGTCTTGACTCTTCTTGAGAAAGAGAGTCTATGACCCCAAGATTAATTCCAACAAGGAATTGGGATGGACCCATGAGAATGGTAGTCCCAATTAACGGGTTAAACCTCGAGAGAGTAATTACCCAACTTGAACCATAAGTTGCTTGGGCAAATTGGCCTACCCAATTGGTCTCGAGAGAGTCATCACTCTCTCTACCGAGAGGTGTGAGAGTGGGTGCAAAAGTGCAACGGTTATAGCATAAGTCCTATATCATCATTCATGCATTAGAAATCTCTACCCGTTAGTTGACCACCTAGGTACATGCCACGACCCTAGTGTCTTTCTCTATATTGCATACAACTTAGAATCAATATCTTAGCCTAACTTAGCTTTAAACTTGTAGTTGATAAATTGTAGTTGATAATCAAAAGAAAACCAAAAATGTTAGAAGATCAATTAGGAGCTAAAACATAGTCCTAGACCATAAAAACACTCAACTCCAAATTGAAGCTCCCTGTGGAAAATTGACCCCCGATACCACTATTGGGTAAAAGTATTAGCGCCCACTCTTCCTTAGGTTGAGTCCGCTGCGATCACTTTTTGGTGCCGTTGCCGGGGAGCTTTACGGTGTTGACTATTTGTGTAGCTAGTATTGTGTTTTGCTTCACTTTCATTCTTATTTACTAACTTTGTTTTTGTCGATCAATCAGGTACAATGGCTCTTAATGCAAATGACCTTCTCGGCAATGTGATAGCGGGGGAGGAGGTAGAGGATCTAGAACAAGATGAGGTCTTACCTCAACTTCCACGGAGAGGCCGACATGTCAATATAAATGCAAATGAGAACAACAACATTCCAGACCCTCCTCCGGCACCGCCGAGAGTGGCTCCCAGAGTTCTACCAAATCAAGGATACGCCATTGCTATTGTTACTCCCCGAATCTGGGTGGGGAACTTTCAAATCACAAATGTTATGCTGACCTTGCTCGAGCAAAGAGGTTATTTCACGGGTGCCTCCGATCAAAAGGCCTACAAGCACTTGAAGGGGTTCGTGGATACATGTTGGGGTAGCAAGCAGACAAACGTGTCCGAGGATGTATTGAGATTGAGGCTTTTCCCATTTTCTCTTCGGGGTAAAGCATTGGATTGGTTAGAAAGGCTCCCCAATCATTCTATTACAACATGGGATGAATTGGCGGACAAATTTATTGCCAAGTTCTTCTCTCCAAGTCATATGGCAGCTCTTCGGGATGAAATTCTAGCTTTCAAGCAAGAGCCAACGGAACCTTTGCATGAGATATGTGAAAGATATAGAACAATGGTGAAAGAGTGACCTAATAACGACATGACCGAGGCTATGATTCAACAAACCTTTTATCGGGGCATCAACACCACAAATCAATGCATCGTGAACCAATTGGCCGAAGGGAACTTTATGAAACTTTCTTACCAAGAGGCATGTGATGTACTTGATGAAATGGACGACACCTCTTCGGCATGGCAAAGCTGAGCAAACGTGACCCAAGGTGACCCCACGATCATCCATTTGCACAAGGAATTGCACGATCATGGACAAGCTATAGCCGAGCTTACCACAACTATGAATCAATTGGCAAAGGCGCAATTGCAACAAGTCCAAAACCCGCGCCAAGTCAACACAATGGAAGGTGTTTCTATGTTGAAAAGGAGGCAAAGAGGACAACAACCTCAAGGTAATTGTGAACAATATGACAACAACAATGGTGGTGGTGGTTATTCAAATGAGTGTTATGATGATCAAAGCGAAGAGGTCCAATATGTCAACAACTATCAAGGGAATAGAGGTAACTCTTCAAACCAATAATGGCGTCCTCAAGGTAATTGGGGAAATCAACAACAAGGCGGAGGTAATTGGAATAACAACAACCAAAACAACAATTGGGGTAATCAAGGCAACCAAGGAAATTGGCATGGTAATAACAATAATTGGGGCAACAACAACAATCAAGGAGGGTGGAATAATGGCGGGAACCAAGGCAACCGGGGGCAAGGTTTTCAAAGGCCCCCCATGTACCAACAACCGAACAATCCACCCCCTTTCCTTCTCAAGGTCCGAGTTCGTCCGAAAGCGAGATGGGGAGGATTGAAAGCATGTTCGAGCAAATGATGAAAAAGAACCAAGATTCCGAGGCCCAATTAGCTTCGCATAACACATCTATCAGGAACTTGGAAGTGCAATTAGGCCAAATCTCTCAGTCTTTAAATACTCGCCCAAAGGGTGCTCTACCAAGCGATACGGTGGGCACAATAATCATGTGATGGCAGTGACAATGCGAAGTGGAAGAGGCGGTGATGTGCATGCCTCAAGAGGAAACCAAGTTATGGTAGATGAAGATGAGTTACGAAATGATGAGATCCCGTTGGTAGTTGAGGATGTTGTTGAACAAAGTGCAAGTGATGATGTGAGAATTGAAATTGATGAGGGTGAGGAGGAGACTCAAGAGGTCGTGAACCCGTCTAGTGAACATGTCATTGATATGCCCGAACCGGTGGTGCCAAAAGCCAAGTCACCCGCCTAGACCTCCTCCGCCATATCCTCAAAGGTTGGCCAAGCAAAAGGGTGACAACCAATTTAAGAAATTCATTGAAATGATGAAGAGTTTGACTATCAACGTGCCTTTGGTGAAGGCACTCGAGAAAATGCCGGGATACGCAAAGTTCATGAAAGATTTGGTTACAAAAAAGAGATCAATGGAGTGTGAGACAATCAAGATGACCCATCAAGTGAGCGCATTCTGAATTCTATGGCTCCGAAACTTGAGGATCCCGGAGCATTCACAATACCATGTACCATTGGAAGTGCCGATTTCGCAAAAGCCCTATGTGACTTGGGGGCAAGTATCAATCTCATTCCATATTCGGTCTTCAAGACCTTGGGTATCAGACAACCTCGTCCAACTTCTATGAGGCTTCAAATGGTGGACCGGTCAATGAAGCGGCCTTTGGGGATTATTGATGATGTCCTTGTTCGTGTTGATAAGTTCATATTGCCGGCCGATTTTATTTGCGAAGTGGATTTCGAGGTGCCTATCATTCTTGGAAGGCCCTTCCAAGCTACGGGGAAGGCCTTGGTTGATGTGGAAGCGGGAGAATTGACCTTCTGTGTTGAAGATGAAAAGGTGGTGTTCCACGTGTGCAAATCAATGAGGCAACCAGATAGCACCGAGGTATGTTCATTTGTTGACATTGTCACGACGGTGATAGTGGATGACACAAGCGCAATGGCAAATGTTGAGGACCCACTTGAGGCCGTGCTATTGAACATGGATGTTGATGATGATGCTAGAAGGGTGGAGTGTGTGAACGCATTACATGGCATGGGCTCATATTCTTATGAACCGAGGAAGTTATCTCTTGATCTTGAAAATCGCAAAACTCCACCCACCAAGCCATCTATTGAGGAGCCACCGGTGTTGGAGTTGAAACCACTTCCTCCTCACCTCAGGTATGAATTTTTTGGTCCTAATTTCACTTTACTGGTTATTCTTTCTTATTGCTTGACTAACGTGCAGGTTGACGCCACTTTGGCGGTTCTTCAAAAGCGCAAGCGGGCGATTGGGTGGACCTTGGCGGATATTTGGGGTATTAGCCCCGCGTTTTGCATGCACAAGATAATATTGGAGGAGGATGCTAGGCCGTCTCTTGAACATCAAAGGAGACTCAATGAGGCCATGCAAGAGGTGGTCAAAAAGGAAGTCATCAAGTGGCTTGACGCCGGTGTGATGTATCCAATTTCTGACAGTTCGTGGACTTCTCTGGTACAATGTGTGCCAAAGAAAGGAGGAATGACGGTAGTGACCAATGACAACAATGAAATTATTCCCACTCGTATTGTGACGGGTTGGAGGGTATGCATGGACTACCGAAAGTTGAACAAGGTGACTAGAAAGGATCATTTCCCATTGCCGTTCTTGGACCAAATGCTTGATCGTCTTGCAGGCTAGGCTTTCTATTGTTTTCTGGATGGGTATTCAGGCTATAACCAAATTCTCATGGCCCCGGAAGACCAAGAAAAGACAACCTTCACATGTCCTTATGGCACATTCGCCTTCTCTCGAATGCCATTTGGATTATTTAATGCACCGATGACCTTCCAACGATGTACGATGACAATCTTCACCGACATGGTGGAGGACATATTGGAGGTCTTCATGGATGATTTTAGTGTGGTTGGGGACTCATTTGGTGAATGCTTGCAAAACTTGGACCGTGTGTTGGCCCGATGCGAAGACACAAACTTGGTTCTCAATTGGGAGAAATGCCATTTTATGGTAGAAGAAGAAATTGTGTTGGGTCACAAAATTTCAAAAAGAGGGATTGAGGTTGATAAGGCGAAAATTGAGGTTATCTCAAGGCCCCCTCCCCCTACTTTTGTCAAAGGGGTGAGGAGTTTTCTTGGACACGCGGGTTTCTACCGAAGGTTCATCAAAGATTTTTCTAAGGTAGTTAACCCGTTGTGTAAATTGCTAGAGAAAGATGCCAAATATGTGTTCGATGAGAGATGTATGGAGGCTTTCGAGCTTCTAAAGCAAAAGTTGACGACTACCCCCATCATTACCGCACCAAATTGGAGCTTGCCCTTTGAGCTCATGTGCGACGCTAGTGATGTTGCGGTGGGGGCGGTCTTGGGCCAAAGAATCAACAAAATGTTCCATCCGGTGTACTACTCAAGTAAGACAATGAATGAAGCTCAAAGGAACTACACGGCCACCGAGAAGGAATTGCTTGCCATTGTTTTTGCCATGGAGAAGTTTCGCCCATACCTTATGGGGGCCAAAGTGATTATTCATATCGATCACGCCGCCCTTAGGTACTTGATGATGAAGAAAGATTCCAAAGCGAGGTTAATGCGATGGGTGCTTCTTCTTCAAGAATTTGATTTGGAGATTGTTGATAGAAAGGGTAGTGAAAATCAAGTGGCGGACCACTTGTCTCGATTGGAGGAGGAAGGGAGGCCTTTAGACGGCCTTGAGATAAATGATGCTTTTCCGGATGAACAACTCCTCTCGGTTTCAATGCTAGACATGCCATGGTTTGCCGACATTGCCAATTATCTTGTTACCGGTGTTGTTCCGTATGAGCTCTCTTCTAACCAAAGGAAGAAGCTCAAGCGGGATTGTTTGGACTACTATTGGGATGAGGCGTATCTTTTCAAAATTTGCACCGATGGTGTAATTCGCCGGTGTGTTCCCGAAGAAGAGCAATTTAGTATTGTGGAAGTTGTCACTCTTTGCCCTATGGTAGCCATCATGGAGGGGCGAGGACGGCGTCTAAAGTGCTGAGTTGTGGTTTCTATTGGCCTTCCTTGTTCAAGGATACCGGTGACTTTGTGAAAAGATGTGATGAATGCCAATGTGCCCGAGGGATTTCTAAGAAAGATGAGATGCCCCTTAACACGATTCTAGAGGTTAACATTTTTGATGTTTGGGGGATAGACTTTATGGGACCATTCATAAGTTCTTGTGGCAACACCTAAATCTTGGTAGCGGTTGATTATGTGTCGAAATGGGTTGAGGCCATAGCTTTGCCAAATAATGAAGCTCGAAGAGTGGTGGCGTTCTTGAAAAGGAGTATCTTCACGAGGTTTGACACTCCACGTGCTATCATTAGTGACAGGGACTCTCATTTTTGCAACCGGGCTTTTGACTCGTTGCTAGCCAAGTATGGGGTAAATCACAAGGTGACCACTCCTTATCATCCTCAAGCGAGTGGCCAAGTTGAGGTGTCAAACCGTGAAATCAAGAGTATTTTATCCAAAACTGTCAATGCAAATAGGACCGACTGGTCGAAGAAATTGGATGATGCTCTTTGGGCTTATCGTACAGCTTTCAAGACTCCGATTGGTATGTCGCCGTATCGATTGGTGTTTGGGAAGGCTTGTCATCTTCTGATAGAATTGGAACATAAGGCTATACAGGCCCTAAAAAAGTTGAACTTAGAATGGGATGTCGCTGCAAATCTCCGGGTTGAGCAATTGAATGAACTTGATGAGTTTAGGTTTCATGCTTACTCCAGCTCGTCCTTGTATAAGGACAAGATGAAGTACCTTCACGACAAGTATGCCCGAGGGAAGGAATTTAAAGTTGGTGACATGGTTCTTCTTTTCAACTCCCGGTTGAGGTTATTTCCGGGCAAGCTGAAGTCTAAGTGGAGCGGCCCATTTGAAGTGGTTGGTGTAACTCCTTTTGGTGCCATTGATCTCAAAAATAAGAATGGTGAAGTTTTCCGGGTCAATGGGCATCGTGTCAAGCACTATTTTGGGCAAGATTGATGACAACCACGTGGTGGCACTCATTCATTTGAAATGACTGTGATGGTAACATGCGTTGTGCCGCGACGTTAAATCAGGCGCTTCTTGGGAGGCAACCCATGTTTTTTTCATTTTCTTTATTTTTCTGTTGTAGAGTAGGATTTTTGAGCTGATAGTTTGTGAAGTGTTGCAGGGATAATGTTGAACCAGTGCAGGGCAAAAGTGCAAAATGGTCAGTCTCTGAATATTGCCTACGCGGCCGTGCAGCAAAACAGTTCGGTCCGCGTAGGTTTGAGCAGCTGAAGGGTTAAGGCCCAGAAGACCCAGCGCGGCCGCGTGACATTTCTGTGTGGTCCGCGCTGGAGGACCCAGAATTACATGCTCTCTGACAAAGTCCCACGTGGCCGCGCACCAAAGCAGTGCGGTCCACGCTGGAATGGCTGAAATTACCAAGTCTCTGACAAAGTCCCACACGGCCGCACACCAAAATAGTGTGGTCCGCGTGGATTGAACAGCTAATGTGTAGGATGCAAAATCCAACGCGGTCCGCGTCCCTTTTTGTGCGGCCGCGCTGGTAGGTAGGTACTGGGTCCCAGGGTTTTTCTATAAATAGAGGCCTTGGGCCTCATTTTAACCTTTTCGCCAATTTTACACCTGAGCTATTGTTTTCACTGTTCATCAAGACAAATTGTGCACATAGTTGAAATATCATTAATCCCTGGTAACAACTCTCATTCATTTCAATCATAGTCTAATTTTTGTTTCGTTTAATTGCTTTCTACTAGTGTAACTTCTTACTTTCGTCTTTTTCTTCTTAGTTTAATTGTTAGCTTAGATTTCTATGTGTTTTTGTTTAATCATGGGCATGAAATCTTGTTAAATAACTGAGTAGGGACAATTTCCCAAAAAGGTGAACAAAAATTGGATTTAATTGAACAAACACCCGGCTCAGTTAAATTAGCCCTACGCGGCCGTGCAGTATTTGTGCGCGGTCCGCGTGACTCTGGTTAAGAGATGATGAACCTCTCTGCGCGGTCTACGTGCCATTTGTGTACGGCCCGCGTGAGCTCAGAGCGGCCGCGGTCCAAAACAGTGCGGACCGCGTGTGATGATTTCAGAGAGGTTAACATTTGGGTATTTCACCTGCGCGGACCGTGTACCATTTCTGTGCGGTCCGCGCTGAACCAACGCGGCCGCGGTCCAAAACAGTGCAGACCACGTCAGTTTATTCAGATAGACAATGGTTAAAAAATGAGCGGGCAAAGAATACAAACCGGGAGAGGTGGTTCCTCCCGAGGGGGGAAAAGCAAGAGGATTGTGAAACTCACTCCTCAAACCAGGGAATTAATAAAGAAAACCCGGAAGATCAGAGAATTGAAAGTGAAGAAAAAGAAATATGATGTCAAGGTACCTCCGGTGGCCCCGTACTCATGGTATAGTCAGTTGGGTCCAGACAACCCGAAGAGGGGTAAGAAGAATATGTCATCCACTTCCACCGCACCTAGCCAGTCTGAGGAGCCAGCGGTCAATGAGCAGCCCAGTGAGCCTTCTACCATTCCTTCTACTGATGAGGCATTGCTTCCAGGTCCGTCGTCAGCAGCTGGTCCTTCTATTGCAGTTGACCTGGTAGTCCCTTCATCAAAGACTCACCGGTTCACCGCAAACCAGCTCACCCATTCCCTTGCTAGTTTGAACAACTAGATGTCAGCTGCGACATCCAAGTTGTCTACATTGACCACTGCTGTACAGGCACAGGGAGCACCAGTTACTGTTGAGATTCCTTCCTCCATTGAGGATGCACTGAAGAAGATCCTGGCCAACCAGGAAAAGATGATGGCGACGCATGATGCCTTGACTATAGCGGTTGGGGCACATGGCAAAACGTTGGAGAATTTGGCTCGGGAGCACAAGAAGCTGAGGAAGCAGAAGGCTTCCAAGGAGTCAGTGACACAGTTGAGAGTGGATGTGGACAAGCTCATGGCGGATCAGTTTCCAATTGACCAACTATTTGGGGAGCCAGCTATAGAGCCAGCAGTAGCACAGGTACAGGAGGAGGAGCAGAGGCCGAGGAAGAAGAGGAAACTCCCTAGCACTAAGGGAGTTGTGATTGAGGTAGCACCGATTCAGGAGAGTCCCTCCACTGGCTCACCAGTTGATGAGCCAGTTCTTGAACAGGCACCTGTCCCAGCAGCACAGCAGCAGCAGGCCGGGGACCAGTCTGAGGTCCCCGCCAGTACAGAGGACTTAGGAGCCACTGACCAGCACAGGGTGACGGATGAGGCTTAAGGGGCCTTTCTATATCCTTTCTTTCATTTTGGTGCTTATTTTGATAGTTCGCATTGGGGATAATGCTAGCTTTTATTCGTGGGGGTGTGGCCCTACTATTTTGATTGACTGTTGGATTACTGTATATATTCTTTTACTTTCAGCACATTCGTAGTTGTAGATGGCTTGTATATAACTGTTCATTCTAGATGCTCTTAAACTCTATGTATATATTCATTCCCCCTGGTTGTATATTCTACTCCCCTTTTGTACATATTCATTCGGTTTTCATTTTGGTTTTCTATTTTTCGTTAAATTTTTTCGTTTTAGTTGCAAAGTCAGGCTCGTAGCCTTTTTTGTTTTGTTTTGGCGTTTGCAATAAGCCCTTGATTTTCTTAATGCCACGTTTCTTTCCAAGGGTAGAGTGTTGTGCGAACCGGGTAGCTCTTCCCAATGATAGATGGCGTGACAACCTTCTTGAGGGTTTGAGTCCGTTTTTGATTTTTCTTTTTGATTTTCAAGTTTTTGTAGTTAAGGGTACCTCAGGCAAAACTTCACTTGGGCCTAGCACATTTGCCTTTGATCCTATGGTCAAAGACATTATGTTGTGTTTAGGATGGTGAAAGTTGTGGCCTTGAGACTCTTGTGTTGACCAAACAATCATCATGTGGTCATTTTGGGCCATTGTGCGCTTGAATCATATCTAAGGTCGTTGTGGGCCCTCGACTCCGTCTTTGGCAATCCTTGAGTGTGTGTAGTGAGAATTCGAATCTTGAGCCCAAGTACCGAGCCGATGGTCTAGAACTTGCCCTGAATGTTTGTTGAGGCGAAATCATAGGTGGAACTTGACTTGAGACGTGATTATAGGCTCTCCTTGATCCAAAATGCAAAACTTAAACAATTTTCATGACCTACCAATGAAATAATCCCTAGTTCACCCCTTTTGAGCCTTAAACCTTTTTCTTTCATGAGCCAAGCTACAAGCCTATACCCGTTCTTAATGAGACCCTCTCTTGGCACCCAAATCTTCCCTTGAGTAAATGGCAAATGTCTAAGTTGGGGGGGGGGGGGAGAGGCAAGAAAGGCATCAATGTGGTAAAAAGGCGCAAAAGCAAAAGAAAAGGAGGGCAATGAAAAAGAGAAAAAGACAAAAAGAAATGCAAAAATGAATAAGAACCAAAAAAGAAATTCAAGAAAAAAAAAGTGAAAAAGGTGTGAAAAAGTGATAAAAAGGAGAAAGGGTTTGAATTGCAAAAGAAAGAGTGACAATGTGTCTCTCTAACTCCTTGAAAGAAGTGAATTACTCAATTGAGTCAAGAAAGTGTGCCAAGATAAATCAAAAGAAGTGTTAAGGGAAGATTGAACCCATTTGAACAAAAACATGTCCTACCTTTACCCAAAGCCTTCACAATGACTCCTCAAAAGCCCTATATGATCTTGAGTTGAGGGAAGCCTACATTAGTGGATACTTACATAAGGGGCAAGCATATGGTACTTAGAGCCGGACTTAGGGCCTTTTCTTTGTGAAAGATGAGAGAGAAGTCCATTCACCTCGATTTGTGTGAAAATACTCTAAAAAGGTGAGGTTCACTTAGGGAAAGTCGAGGATGTGTGAGTTTGGGTTCCACAATGACCAAAGAAATTGAGAAAGGTTCCTTGATGAAATGTGTCAACTCTTGATGCTCTTGTGTCACACTTGATCCACAAGTTTTCAAAGTTTAAATGTGTTAATAATGCATTCACATTGAGGGCAATTGTTAGTCCCAATTGATGCTTGTTGAGGTTACTTTAGGATAAACAGGAATTACGTGGGTGTTTTCCATTGAGGGGTAGGTCTCATTTTAGTTGCTTGAGGACAAGCAAAGGTTTAAGTTTGGGGGAGTTGATAACTGTGATTTCTACATGTTTTATATCCATTCTTACCTAAGCTTTGTGCATTAACTGCCATAAATTAGTCCCAAAATGCTTACAAGTTGCGCTTGATTGCAGGTTTGAGCGACAAGATGACAAATACCAAAGATCGGCTAAAAAAGGAGTGAAATCTGCCAAGTGTCAAAAGACAACTGAAGTGGGGAACAAAATGACCTGTGCGGTCCGCACTGATGTGTCACGCGGCCGCACAGGAGAGTTCAGAGGCTGGGCAATTTCAAGGTCAACCTGTGCGGTCCGCACTGCTTTGCCACGCGGCCGCGCAGGATAGTTCAGAGACCATGCAATTTTCAAGTCAAGATGCACGGTCCGCGCTCCATTCCACGCGATCCGCGCCCAAGAGTGTCAGAGACTCAGTCATTCAAGGAAAAAGCCCACGCGGCCGCACACCTAATTAGTGCGGTCCGCGTGGATAAAGTTCAGAAACACACTATGCGGCCGCACATCACATTTGTGCGGTTCGCGTCCCCAGTGTCAGAAGCAAGATATGAAGACCCAAACCCCTATGCGGCCACGTGTCATTTGTGCGCGGTCCGCCCCAGACCCTCAGGGGTATTTTTGTCTGGTTTTTCCTATGTAGTATAAATTGAACATTTTACTTTTTAGATGGAGTTTTTTCAGTTTTGGTTTTTATCAGATAGCAGCTGAACTCGAGATTTCATAGTTTTAGCCTATTTTGGGCAATTTCTTCTAGTATTAATGTGGATTTGAGTAGATTAACATTGTAGTTAATTATTATGTCAAATTTCATCTACTATTTCTTTAATTTCTATTTCTATTATGGCTAGCTAAACCCATTAGCTAGGGTTGTGGCTCAACCCTAGTGTGGGTAATTAATGGGTGTGATTGTTTAGTGCATGAATGTTGTTGGGTATTTGTTTTTTGGATTAATCTTATGTTTTCATTAAGATTTGGTGGTTGCAAACACTAAGTCTAGCTAAGTGAGTCTTGACTCTTCTTGAGAAAGAGAGTCTATGACCCCAAGATTAATTCCAACAAGGAATTAGGATGGACCCATGAGAATGGTAGTCTCAATTAACGGGTTAAACCTCGAGAGAGTAATTACCCAACTTGAACCATAAGTTGCTTGGGAAAATTGGCCTACCCAATTGGTCTCGAGAGAGTCAATTGGGCAAAATCACTCTCTCTACCGAGAGGTGTGAGAGTGGGTGCAAAAGTGCAACGGTTATACCATAAGTCCCATATTCATCATTCTTGCATTAGAAATCTCTACCCGTTAGTTGACCACCTAGGTACATGCCACGACCCTAATGTCTTTCTCTATATTGCATACAACTTAGAATCAATATCTTAGCCTAACTTAGCTTTAAACTTGTAGTTGATAAATTGTAGTTGATAATCAAAAGAAAACCAAAAATGTTAGAAGATCAATTAGGAGCTAAAACATAGTCCTAGACCATACAAACACTCAACTCTAAATTGAAGCTCCTTTTGGAAAATTGACCTCGATACCACTATTGGGTAAAAGTATTAGCGCCCACTCTTCCTTAGGTTGAGTCCGCTGCGATCAGAGGGTCACAGGATCAGCTTCTACCGCTCGCAGAGTTTGCATATAACTAACAACAGGTATCACTCAAGTATCCAGATGGCTCCATATGAGGCTTTATATGGGAGATGGTGTAGGTCCCCAGTTGAATGATTTGAGTCGGGCGAGGCTAGGCTTTTGGGGACAAACTTAGTACATGATGCTTTGGATAAGGTGAGAGTGATTCAGGAGCAGTTTCGTATAGCGCAATCGAGACAGAAGAGTTATGAGTCTTACATGGTTGGGGAGAAGGTTCTATTGAAGGTTTCACCCATGAAGGGTGTTATGAGATTTGGGAAGAGGGGTAAATTGAGTCCTCGGTTCATTGGGACTTTTGAGGTACCTCGGAGGATTGGGGAGGTGGCTTATGAGCTTGCTTTGCCACCCATCTTGTCGAGTGTGCATCCGGTATTTTATGTTTCTATGCTCCAGAAGTATATTGGCGATCCATCTCATGTTTTGGATTTTAGCACGATTCAGTTAGATGGTGATTTGACTTGTGATGTGGAGCCATTGGCTATTTTGGAGCGTCAGGTTCGAAAGTTGAGATCAAAGGATACAACTTCAGTGAAACTGCAGTGGAGAGGTCGGCCCGTGGAGGAGGCTACCTGGGAGACCGAGCGGGAGATACAGAGGAGATATCCTCACCTATTTGAGGCTTTAGGTATGCTTCTTGACTCGTTCGAGGACTAATGTTTGTATGAGAAGGGGAGGATGTAACGACTCGGCCGGTCATTTCATGAGTTACCGCTTCGTTTCCCCCATTTCTACTTTCTTTTGTGTTGTTCAGCTACATTTCATTGTATCGTGTTGGTTGGTTCGGGCTTGGAGCAGTTTTGGAGTGTTATGAGACACTTAGTCTCTTATTTGGAAACTTTAGTTGGAAAAGTCAATCGGAAGTTGACTTGAGAGTAAATTATCTCGGAATTTGGTTTTTATGATTCAGATAGCTTCGTTAGGCGATTTACGACTTAGGAGCATGATCGGAATGTAATTTGGAGGTCAGTGGTAGATTTAGGCTTGAATTGGCGAAATTGGAATTTTGGCGTTTTCCGGTTGGTAGTGGAAATCTTGATATCGGGGTCGGAATGGAATTCCGGAAATTGGAGTAGGTGTATCATTTGTGATGTGTACAAAATTTCAGGTTATTCGGATGAGGTTTGATGGGTTTTTGGATCGATTGTAGAATCCAGAAGCTTGGAATCCTTAGGCTTGTAACCAAGGTTGATTTGGTGTTTCGATGTTTTTTATGTGTTCCGAGGGTTGGTATAAGTTGGAATGATGATATGTGACTTGTTCGTATTATTGGGATGAAGTCCCGGGGGGGCCTTGGGATGATTTCGGATGGTTATCGGAGAGTTGGAAAATAGAGTTTGCAGCTAAAGCTGCTGTGTTTCTGTCATAACCGCACCTGCGGATTGGGGACCACAGGTGCGAGCCGCAGTAGCGGCATTTTGATCACAGGAGCAAAGGCCAGTTGGCTGGGGATGCAACACAAATGCGGAAGGTTAAACGCACCTGCGAGCCCGCAAATGCGGTGGCTTGATCGCAGGTGCGGATTTGGACTTTAAGTGAAATTCCACAGATGCAGACTTCTTGTCGCAGGTGTGGAGGTGGACCGCAGATGCGGAACCCTTGGGAAGAATATATAAATTTTTGCCTTCGCGAAATTAGGGTTATTTTCCACCATTTTTATCCGAAATTGAAGCTTTTTGGAGGGTTTTGAAGAGGCAATCAAGGGGGTTTTCATTGGGGTGAGTTTCTTGAACCTAAAACTCGATTCTATGTTGATTTTCAGTTGTTTAAGCATGAAATTTATGAGATTAAGGGTGAAAAATTGGGAAGTTAGGGCTTGAGATTGGAGAGGTAAAATTGGGGATTTGAGGGGCCATTTGAGGTCCGATTTTGATGTTCTTGGTATATATGGACTCGTGGGAGGATAAGGATTCTATTGATGTGATTTTTATCAGATTCTAAGATGTGGGCCTAGGGTCGGGTTTGACCAATTTCAGCATTTTTGATGTAATTTGATTATTTTCGTGTGGGCTTTGTTCCTTTAGCATATATTGATTTTATGATTCTGATTTTTGATAGATTTGGGGCGAGTTGAGGCCGAGTCGAGAGGCAAGGGCGTTGCGGAGTAGGATTTCATTTGGTTTGAGGTAAGTAACAATTGTAAATCTAGACCTGAGTTGAAATTCCGGAATTTCGTACTGTTTGATAAATGAGATGAAGCACATGCTAGGTGACGGGCATGTGGGCGTGCACCCGTAGGGATTGTGACTTGGTCCGTCCCGTGGCGACTGTATAGTTGCATATTTTGATATACTGTATATGATATCCATGCGTTTTAGAAATGAATCTGTTAACTTGGGATGAATGCCATGTTTGGGGCCTTTGTGCCGAACTGTTTAGACCCTTAGGGGTATTTTACTACTTTCCTCACACTGTTTTTATTTGAAAGCATATCCTTAGTCATGTTTTACGTGTTTATTGTTTAATCCGATTTCATTACTCTACTTCGTAATATATGAAAACTGTTTGGGCTGAGTTTCTCTGATTTTCACTGAAATACCCGAGTGACCGTGAGGTTAATGACAGAGAGAGGTTGGGGACCAAATGGTGAGGTGATATATATGTTATGGATCGGGTTGCACGTCGCATATATATATATATATATATATATATATATATATATATATATATATATATATATATATATATATATATATATATATATATATATATTCATACATACATACATACATACATCGGGCTGCACGCCGCATCGATATGTAATCGGGCTACGCGCCATAGCGATATGACGCTTGGGTTGTAGGAGCCCCTCCGGAGTCTGTACACCCCCAGTGAGCGTAGTCAACAATATATTTTGGATCGGGCTGCGCGCCGCAACGATTACTATTATGAGATATCTATTAAGCTGGAGTGCTAAGTGTGAGTACTGATTGACAAGAGCAGAGTCACGAATGACTGAGAGGCTTGCCCCAGGGGCTATACTTTTGAGTGATATCTATTTATGAGATTTTCTGTTTTCACTCTTCTTTTATATTGGGCCTCTATTGAAAAATGTTGACTAAATGCTTTCAAGGATTTTCATTGAAACTGGAGTTTTTACGAGATATTTGGTTATTGAACTGCAGATTTGGCTTTGATATTTCTGTTGAGATTCGTGATAAAGTATGCATATGATTTTAAATGCCCGTCACTACACTCAGATTTTATTTACTTTCTCTACTTACTGAGTTGGAGTATTCACGTTACTCCCTACACCTTGTCTGCAGATCCAGGTGCCAGAGCTTTAGAGTGAGAGCTTTCAGCAGCTTCTGTGTTTTCGGAGTTAGCAAGGTAGTTGCAAGGCGTTCGCAGCCTTGCATTTCTCCTTCCTATCGTAGTACTTTATATTTCAGACTTATTTTGTATTAAGCAGACCGTGTTGAGTTGTAATTAGTGGCTCATGACTAGTGACACCAGATTCGGGCTGTGTTGATGTATTTACGTACTTGTTTCCGCGTATTTCTTTTGATATATTAAAAATGAAAGATTTGACACTTAATCTGTTTAGACAAATGAATTTACAAAAGATATTCATATTGTTCGTGTTGGTTTGGCTGGCCTAGTACTGTGATAGGCACCATCACGACTGGGGTATTCGGGGTCGTGACAATGTCTTTCTAGTTACTCATTCTAATTAATTCAATGCAACTTTTATTATGGGGAAATGTGAAAGAGAAAGAGATTTTAAATTATAGATCACATTGTTTCAAAGAGAAGTCAGGGAGATAGTTCATTAGCGAAAAGATCTATAAATTGTAGCATCCGAAAAGCAATGAGATGTTCACATAGTACACTTTCATAAAATTTGTCGTAGTGCACCTAGCGTGTTGTTGAAGATTAGCTTTATTTTCACCTTTCTTCTTGATGTTTTATACTTCAATACCACACAGGGGGGGGGGGTGATTTGTGTGGTGACCAATTTTTCGCTTAAACTGATTATGGAAGTACCTGGTTCTTCTATGTGTTCCTTCTGCTACTGTTGCGGAATAATAAATATAGAAAGTATAGTACACAAGTATTTTATATGGAAAACACCCGGCTCAAAAGGTGAAAAAACTATGACCTACTATTCAGAAGGATTTTCCCCAACACTTCACTAAATCACTGAGCCAAAACAGCATTTACAAAACTCTTTGTAAACCTAAAGATTACCTCTAATCCAGTTGTAGCAACCAACCTCTAACTGTTGCGACAACTTCAAGTTAACTCTAACTTGAATACTCAAAGTACCTATTACAATTGCTTCTAGATAAAGCTGAAAGGTACAATATGAAAGCATCTACTACAATTGAATTAGAATAAAAGACATACATTAGGAACTGGTTCTTCTATCTGGTTGATGCAACTTCAGGTTTGCACACTTGAATCACACACGAATTGCTTGCAAAAAGCCTTACTATTTTGCTCTCAATTCATGTTTAACTTCTGTGTTTTTGTGCAACCCTTGTTATGTGAGAACATCTTGCAATTTATAAGGTTAGTAGATGAAGAAATAACTAGAGTTCTGATGCAACTCTTCCTTAATGGAAGAGTTCTAGTTGATTTCAACTTCTAACTCCTTCCCTATCTTGGATAGTGTTCTCTTTGAGTAATGAGTCCTTCTCCTTATCAATTATACACCCTTTTCGATCAGGAGATATTAAATATACCAATTTAAGCTTATCTCCTTCATGTGCATCCCACCGCTCGAATCTGCCCGTTTTTATGAACCTAAGGGATGGACCTGGTTCATGCCTAAGCTTCCTTTGTCAATCTTAAAACTAACCTTCACCTGGGCCAATAAATTTTCCCTTTTTGATGATGACAAACTCTGTGATTTTCATAAGCTTAGGCCTTGTTTCAACTTAGCTCAACATCAACACAATGTTAGAAATATTTTTCCTTTTTATCACTTATCATCAATGATCAGGTACATTAGGTTATAAACATCACTGTTCAAAGTGTAAAGCACAACCTTTTCCCCCTTTTGGCATCATCGGAAAGTTTCATAAAATGTGAGATAACCAGATTTTAAAACTTACTTATGGCCACTAGGGCTACTTCAAATGCAATCATGAATTAATCATCATAGATCAAGCTAAGAAGTGTAACCATAAAAGAAATATAAACATACAATTAAAGTCACTGGTTGATCTACACAAAGCATAAGAAGAAATAAAAATACTGAAAACATGAGCAAAAGAAATAAAACGTCCCGAACTGGGTCACTGGTTGATCTACACTAGGCTAGGAGGCTTAAGACTGGGAAGAACTAGGTGCTTGGTTTTTGACTTGGAGGATTTTTAGCATATCTTGAAGAATGCCATCATTCTTCTCTTTTTCTCTTGCCCATCTCAGTTCTGAGAGCATCTCTCTCAGTCTCCACCTCAACCAACC
This sequence comes from Nicotiana tabacum, assembly GCF_000715075.1. Classification (NCBI taxonomy): domain Eukaryota; kingdom Viridiplantae; phylum Streptophyta; class Magnoliopsida; order Solanales; family Solanaceae; genus Nicotiana; species Nicotiana tabacum. The sequence goes on along the minus strand of NC_134085.1, from coordinate 94,946,102 downwards.
TCTTCTTCAGCCTTTCAATCTCAGCATCCTTAGCCCCACTTTCTTGCACCAAGGCTCTGACGTTGCTATTCACTAGTACCTTTTGGATGAACTAGGTTCTTTAGGAGTGACATTGACTTCATAATCGCAAGCAAGCAGAGTATTAACCCAAAAATGATCCATGCTTGTACTAACCTCCCACTTTTTCATCGCTACATTAAAATGTGCAAGCACATTTGTGAGAATGAAACCATAGGAATGATATGAGTTTTGGTGCCATTGATAACTCGATCAAGAAGCTGGATAATAGCTTTCAGTCACTTTCTTCTGCAGGTCTGCGAGGATTTCCTCTACAGATGAACCAGGTTCATCTCCCCAAACAACCATTGCATCTGCGTCTTTAGTTGAACTCATAGGAGTGGGTGAAGAATCAGCCACTCTTGTCCCCTTTCCCCTCACAGTACTCCTAGCACCCTTGCTCTCCTTTTTTTTTTCATTTTTACCACCAACTTCTTCAGATTCTGTAGTCTCAACACCTGCTATAGATCCTACAAATCTATTCTCCAAATTTGCGGCAACTTTAGAAATTGTCTCAGGAGAAACTTTAGAATCAGAAGATACTTGTATAGTTTTGGAAGAACCACTTTCTTCCCCCTGAGTAGTAGACTTAAAAGAATCTAGGTAGTTTAATGCGGTCAGGAGTCTTGAACGTAGTCGGTTCACTTGTAATGGATAAGCTCAAAAGAACTTTGGTATTTGGTAGGACTCTGCTCATGATCCAAATATAGTTATTTCAAATTATGTAGAGTGTAGAAAACATACCGTGTTATCTTGATGAACCAGGTTCTTCACCGATAATTCTCTTGTGTAAGTCTAAATTTGCCAAAATAGAAAAAATATCATTAGAGATTAATGAGTCATTTTAACACATGGCACAAGAGTATACTATGGAAAGTATGAGATTGAGCAAGATTTAATCTAATTATACACAATTACAGACTTTCTAACCAATTTTTTTAAACTTTTTTTCCGTTTAACCTTAAACTGGTCCTTTTAGGTGATCTTAATCATCCCTAATTCCAACTTGTTCCTCTCAAAGTAATCTCTACTTAAGGCTTGTGTGAAGATGTCAGCAATTTGCTTGTTAGTAGCACAAAACTCCATAGTGATCAAGCCTTTCTCATAGTTGTCCCTAAAAAATGGTGCCTAACATCTACGTGCTTAGTTCTCTTATGATGAACCAGATTCTTTGTCATATTAATAACACTAGTGTTATCACAAAAAATAGGGATGCAACCGACATCAATTCCAAAATCCATTAATTGCTTTTTGATTCACAGGAATTGAGCACAACATGAAGTAGCAGCAACATACTCAACTTCAACAGTAGATAAGGCCACTGAATTTTGCTTTTTAGTAGCCCATGACACAAGACATGAACCAAGGAACTGTGCCATACCTGATGTGCTCTTCCTATCCACAAGGAACCCTGTATAATCAATGTCAGCATATCCCAGTAGGTTAAAATTACTACCTTTTGGATACCAAAGGCAAAGGTCAGTAGTGCCTTTCAAGTATCTCAATATTTTCTTGATAGCAATCAAGTGGGACTTCTTTGGATTTGCCTGAAATCGAGTACAAAGACCTATACTGAAAACAATGTCAGGTCTGATAGCAGTAAGATACAAAAGAGAACCAATCATTCCCCTATACAACTTCTGATCAACAGATGAACTAGGTTCATCTATATCCAATTTCGTGGATGTTGCAATATGAGTGTCAATTTCTTTGGATGTTCCTTCCTGGTTTTGTTACTGAGGAATAGGTTCATGGATCAATTCCTCTCTAGTCAGTTCCCCCTGTCATGTTGCCCCGGGTGAAAGGACCTGTTCCATCACCTGTTCCTTCCGGTGATGCATTTTCAGGCTGGACTATGGTTTCACCATTTGAATTTCTTATCAGCCCAATCTCTTCATTATCTTGTTCTTGCCTCTTAGAAAGAATGTTAGTTTTAAAAAATATAACATATATATTTTTTCTACACACATAGTTCTTTTACTATATATCTTATAAGCTTTACTATGTGAAGAATATCCCGAGAATACTCCCTCATCACTTCTGGGATCATACTTACCTAGGGAGTCTTTGTCATTATTGTGCACAAAGAAATTACATCTAAATACCCTAAGATGGGATATATTTAGCTTTCTCCCTTTACGTGACTCATAGGGAATCTTCTTAACAAGAAAGTTATTTATGATGTAGCATGCAAAAATTCAGCAAACTTAGCATTTTCAAATTCAATTCCATGATCAGACCTAATTGATGCAAGTTGATTACCTAGTTGTTTCTGAGTTTTTTTTAACAAAAGAAGTAAACATGTCAAATGGTTCATATTTAGATGCTAAAAACAATGTCCAAGTAAACCTAGAGTAATCATCAACAAGCACCATCACATATCTTTTACCACCTCTGCTTAATGTTCTCACTGGACCACAAAGATCCATATGGACCAGTTCCATCGTTTTGGTGGTGCTTACCATTTTCTTGCTTTTGAAAGAGGATATTACCTACTTCCCCCTTGCACAAGCCTCACAAATTTTGTCTTCCTTGAACTTAATGTTAGGCAGTCCTATCACCAAGTCCTTGGAGACTAGTTTGTTGAGTTGACTTAGACTGGCATGTCCAAGTCTCTTGTGCCAAAGGAGGGGATCATTGTCCAACACACTTAAGCAAGTGAGTTCATTTTCTGAAAGTGTGGACAAATCTATAATGTATATATTGTTTACTCTTTTTCCCTGTAAAACAATCTTATTAGTGGTAAGATTAATCACAAAACATTTGGTAGAGGTGAATGCTACCAAGTTACCTCTATCACACAATTGTGATTGTCTTATTAGGATGTATTTTAGGACATCTATCAAGTAGACATTCTCAATAGAGTGAGAAACAGTATTACCTAACTTTCCAATCCCAATGATCTTACCTTTCTTCCCATTTCCAAGGAGACATTACCTCCTTTGAGGTCCTCAAGTGAAAGGAACTGGTTCTTACTTCCTGTCATATGCTTTAAGCAGCCACTATCCATGTACCATATTTGGCTGCTCCCCTTCACTTGGACCCACAAAAGGAAATCAGGGGTTAGTCTTAGGAATCCAAACTAGTTTGAGTCCCTTTCTATAGGCAAAAAGGTGAATCAAATTCTTTTTAGCCCAACCTGGCAGCCTATTTTTCCCTTGAATAAATTCTTTATTCTTTAGACTAGCCTTTTCTTTTGCAATACATTCAGATTTATAGTGACCAGTTTTATCATAGTGTGTGCAAATTATGTTCTCAGGAAGTGTGAGGTACTTGCTTTTGGGATCCCACTTAGGTGCAGGGGTCCCGTAGCCTAGTCCTCTCTTATTGCTACTATGGCGTTCATGTAGCCATGAAAGTGCATCGGATGACCTATTCCACTTACAGGTTCTGTCTAGCCCGTGCTTAAACTTGTTTAGATCCTCCTTGATGACTCTTATCTGCTCATCTATTTTGTATAACCCATATTTCATTTTTCCTACATTTTCTTCTAAAGTGAGTTGTGTGTGATCAACCTTTTTTTTACCAGCTCCTAATTTCAATTTTAAATTTTCAGATCTAAGCTCTAGCAAGTGTGTCAAGTTCATGAACCCGGTTCTTTAACTCAGAATTTTTATTTTCACTTTCACTAGCCCTAAGTTCCAGATTTTTGCACTTAGCTTTCAAAACCACACACTGTTTAGACAGTTGTTCCTTTTCATTATTTAGATCCTCAAATTCATCAATGAAATCCAGGAGTAACTCAGATAACCTTTCTTTAGACAAGAATTTAATCTTGTCTTTGAGGTGAATTATACTTACCTTAGATTCCTCATCGGATTCTCCAATTGCCATAAGTGCTTGTTCATCTCCATCTTCACCCTCTGAGTCCTCATCTGAGCTTTCTCCCCAGGCAGCAACCATAGCCATTTCATCATCCTCTAAGTCTGTACCTTTAACTATTCTGAGAGCCAGGCTTCTTTCCTTCTTGGGTGCATCCATCTTCATGGTTTGTCTTCTTAGTTCATAGGCAATGAGATTTCCAATCAGCTCATCCAACTTGAGAGTAGCAATGTTCTTTTATTCCTGAATAGTCGTGATTTTGCTTTTCCAAGTTACTGGCAAGACCCTTATCAAGATTTTCTCAATCTTGTCTTCTTTAAGGATAATTCTTCGAAGAGACTTAAGTTCATTTGTTAGTGTTGTGAACCTTGTGTACATCTCTTGGATGGTTTCTCCTTCCTTCATGGTAAAATTCTCATATTGAAAATATAGCAGTGTTCCTCTTGATTACTTTACTTGAGAAGTTCCTTCATGGGCCAATACTGGTGCCGTAGTCAGAGCCGTCTTGAGCTTCTGAAAGCTCGCCTCACACTCGTCCGACCACCTGAACTAGACACCCTTCTGGGTCAATCTGGTCATAGGGGCTGCAATGGATGAAAACCCCTCCACGAACCGACGGTAGTAACCTGCTAACTCCAGGAATTTCCGAATATCCGTAGCTGAAGCTGGTCGAGGCCAGTTCTTGACTGCCTCTATCTTCTTCGGAGACACCTGAATACCTGCTGCTGATACGACATGACCTAGGAATGCAACCGAACTCAACCAAAACTTGCACTTTGAGAACTTAGCATACAACTGACTATCCTTTAGGGTCTGAAGGACTACTCTGAGGTGCTGCTTATGCTCCTCCTGACTACGGGAGTATATAAGAATATCGTCAATGAAGACTATCACGAACAAGTCCAAATAAGGTCTGAACACTCGGTTCATCAACTCCATGAACGCTGCTGGGGCATTAGTCAATCCAAATGACATGACCAAAAACTCATAGTGCCCATACCGAGTGCGAAATGCTATCTTAGGGACATCAGACGCCCTAATCCTCAGCTGGTGGTAACCAGATCTCAAATCTATCTTCGAGAACACCCTCGCACCCTGAAGCTGGTCGAATAAATCATCAATCCTCGGCAGTGGATACTTATTCTTAATTGTAACCTTGTTCAATTGTCGGTAATCGATGCACATTCTCATCGAACCATCCTTTTTCTTAACAAACAACACCGGCGCGCCCCAAGGTGAAACACTAGGTCTAATGAAACCTTTCTCAAGCAAATCCTGCAGCTGTTCCTTTAACTCTTTCAACTCTGGCGGGGCCATACGATATGGCGGGATAGAAATGGGCTGAGTGCCCGGGGCCAAATCAATACAAAAGTCGATATCCCTGTCGGGCGGCATACCCGACAAGTATGAAGGGAAAACCTCAGGAAACTCCCGAACAACGTGCACAGAATCAATAGAAGGGGCCTCCGCGCTAGAATCGCGAACATACGCCAAGTAGGCCAAACATCCCTTCTCAACCATACGCCGAGCTTTCACATACGAGATAACACTGCGGGTACAATGACCAGAAGTCCCCCTCCACTCTAAACGGGGTAAATCCGGTAAGGCTAAGGTTACGGTCTTGGCATGGCAATCCAAGATAGCATGGTACGGGGATAACCAATCCATCCCCAATATAACATTGAAGTCGACCATGTCCAAAAGCAACAAATCAACACGGGTCTCAAGACCCCTAAACACTACGATACAAGAACGATGAACTTGGTCGACCACAATAGAATCACCCACCGGTGTTGACACATAAACAAGAATACTCAACGAGTCACTAGGCATAACCAAATAGGGTGCAAAATAGGACGACACATATGAATACGTAGATCCGGGATCAAATAGCACAGAAGCATCCCTATCACAGACCAGAATAGTACCTGTAATCACAGCATCTGATGACTCAGCCTCTGGCCTGGCTGGCAAAGCATAACAACGGGGCTGGGACCCACCTCCCTGAATCATATTCCTGGGACGATCTGCTGCTGGCTGACCCCTACCTCTAGCGGTATGAGCTCCACCTCTAAGACCTCTACCTCCACCTCTATGTCCTCTACCCCCGCCTCTAGCCGGCTGGGCAGGCGGTGGGGCAACTGGTGCCTGGATCATCGGGCGAGAACCCTGCTGCTGCGAGCTGCTGGAAGCTCGAGGGCAATATCTGGCAATGTAACTCACATCACCGCAAGTATAACAAGCCCTCAGCTGCTGAGAAAAATGAAGTGGTGGTGCACTGATAGGTGCTGATGGTGAACTGAAGAGCTGCTGGTCAGAATATTGCGGCTGAGAACCACGACCACCTGGTGTACCATGAAAAGCCTGGAGAGCTGACTGAAAGGGCCTCGAAGGATGGCCTCTACCATAAGAATCCCTACCTCCAGACGAGGTACCACTGAATCTACCAGAATGACGGGGCCTCTTATCAGACCCATGACCACCTCCCTGAGCAAGTGCCATCTCTATCCGGCGGGCACCATCTGCCGCCTCCTGAAATGAAATCTCACTACCGACACTCATGGCCATCTGAACACGGATCGGCTGGGCCAACCCATCAATAAACCTCTGCACCCTCTCTCTATCAGTGGGGAGTATCACAATGGCATGACGAGCAAGATCAATGAACCGGGTCTCATACTGGGTGACCATCATAGGACCCTACTGGAGACGCTCAAACTGCCTGCGAAGAGCATCTCGCTGAGTAATTGGAAGAAACTTCCCCAGAAATAACTCTGAAAACTAATCCCAGGTCAATGATGGCGACCCTGCTGGCCTGGCTAAACAGAAATCCATCCACCAAGTCTTGGCGGATCCTGCCAGGCGAAAAGTGGCGAAGTCGACCCCATTGGTCTCTACAATGCCCATAGTCCGTAGAACCTCATGACAGCTGAAAATGAAATCCTGAGCATCCTCTGAGGGAGTGCCACTATATGTGGTTGTGAAGAGCTTGGTGAAACGATCAAGCCTCCACAAAACATCCGCGGACATAGTCGCACCATCGCTGGACTGAGCCGCAATACCTAGCTGGGCTGCCACGACTGACTGAACTGCCACAACTGGCTGAACTGCCACGACTGGCTGAACCGCTGGAACCTGAGCCTGAGGAGCTACCGGCTCTGGAGTACGAGTATCGAGAGTCTGAACTCCTCCCCCAGCCTAAGATGTGGCTGGATCTACGGAAAGCAAACCCGCTCTAGAAATGCCCTCCATAAAGCCTACCAGTCGGACCAAAGCATCCTGAAGCACTGGAGTGGCTATGAAACCCTCTGGGACCTGAGCTGGGCCCACTGGAACAGCTGGGGCCGGAACCTCCTCCTCAACATCGACCTGAGGCTCCGTCGTTGGAAATGCTGCTCGGGGCTGAGCTCTGCCCCGGCGTCGGCCTCTGGCACGGCCTCGCCCTCTGCCCCTAATAGGGGCTGCTGCTGGGGGCTCAGGCTGTTGTGCGGTAGAAGAGGAAGCACGTGTCCTTGCCATCTGCGAAAGAACAGAGTGGAAAGACAATCAGTACTTGAGAAACAGAATCGCACGACAAGAATGAACAAGGTAAAGTTTTCCTAACTCAGTAGCCTCTGCGGGATAAATACAGACGTCTCCATACCGATCCCTCAGACTCTACTGAGCTTGTCCGTGAGTTGTGAGACCTAAGTAACCTAGTGCTCTGATACCAACTTGTCACGACCCGGATTTTCCACCATCAGGTGTCATGATGGCGCCTACTATCGGAGCTAGGCAAGCCAAATATTTAAAACACCTTTCCTGCTTTCTTTCAAACAATATAATAAATGAGACAAAATTTAAGCGGAAGACTTTAAATCTAAAGCAACTGAAAACCAAAAGTGCGGAAGTTTAATACACATCACTACCCAAGGTCTGGTGTCACTAACTCACGAACTACTACAGAATACTACAAACAATGTCTGAAAGGAAATACATCATGTTTGTCTGATACAAGATGAACAAACGAAAAACATGGAAAGGGACTTCGGCCTGCGAACGCCAGCTAGACTACCTCGAGAGTCCCTGGACTGAAGACAGCTCCCAGAAATCCTACTGCTGTGGTCCATAAGCTGCTCCCTGATCTGTGCACAAAAATGCACCGAGTGTAGCATCAGCACAACTGACCCCATGTGCTGGTAAGTGCCTGGCCTAACCCCGGCGAAGTAGTGACGAGGCTAGACAGTACCTACCACAATTAACATGTACAGATATATATACAACAAGTGCAAGAAAACAATAAGAAGATAATACAAAGTAAAACTGGGAGTGGACGGCGTGCCACACGATCCCATAATATCATATATAAGTGGACGGCGTGCCACACGATCCCATAATATCATATATAAGTGGACGGCGTGCCACATGATCCCATAATATCATATATAAGTGGACGGCGTGCCACACGATCCCATAATATAGTTCATAATATCTGACTTCATATAGTAGACCCCTTCAGGGGAGAATAACATCTCAATACCTTTAACCCGGCAAGGGTACAACTAACAGCCCAAAATATCCCGACAAGGGAGAGTATATATATCAGTCTACACATCCCGGCAAGGGAGTAATCACAACGCATTCTCTTTTTAAATCACTTCTTCCTCAACTAACACATTCATGTTCGAGCTAACGCTCCAAGAGTACACCAATCACAATTCTACCTCGACCGTTCACATCATATGAAACTCATCAAATAAACAAGGAGCTTGTGTCACATTATTCGAATTAAAAGCAATCAAGACTCACGGTCATGCTAGACTCCGGTGCATAGATAACCGTCACCATGCCTATACACCGTACTCCACATTAGCAAGTAGCAAATATCATCCTAATCCTATTCCCTCGAGCCAAAGTTAGAACAAACACTTACCTCGAATGCTCCAAACTCAACTCACGCTTCTAGTATAGCTTTACCTCTTGATTCCACCACCAATCCGCTCGAATCTAGTCATAAGTTACTCAGTCACATTAATAATTACTAAATGGATCTTAGGTTTTGGGTTTTTGAAAAGTGAAAAATGACTGAGATTTTTCCGAACTTGTATACCTTTCTGAGGACCTGGCGCGGACCGCACAAAAATGTGTTGCGGCCGCGCCGAGTGGGAGAAAAGTGGGGCTTCTTTGAACCCTTCCAGCGTGGACCGCACTGTTTTGGTGCGCGGCCGCGCTGGTTAACCTGAAACCCTAACCCTCAGACTCAGCCACGCGGACCGCACAAAAATGCATCGCGGCCACAAGGCTCCAACGCGGACCGCGCGGAAATGACCGCGGCCACGCTGGTGTCTGCAACACCTGAACCTGCATTTTCTTAAGTCCAAGACCTCCCGGCCCCACTCAAAACTCACCCGATCCCTCGGGGCTCCAAACCAAACATGCACACAACCTTAAAAACATCTTACGAACTTACTCGTGCGATAAAATTGCCAAAATAACATCATATACATAGGATCAAGCCTCAAACACATGATTTTCTTTCTTCAACTTTCATAACTCAAACTGTCCATTTTTAGTCCGAAACACGTCATATGATGTCCGTTTTTAGCCAAACTTTACAGATAGTGCTTAACACATATTTAAGACTTGTACCGGCGTCAGAACCAAAATACGAGCCCAATACCTATATTTTCTAACCCCTTTTTCATTTCAAATTTTCATATCAAATTTCAGAAAAACAATTTCTTTCAAAAATTCATTTCTCGGGCTTGGGACCTCAGAATTTGATTCCGGGCACACGCCCAAGCCCCATATTTTTCTACGGACCCTCCGGGACCGTCGAATCACAGGTCCGGGTCCGTTTACCCAAAATATTGACCGAAGTCAACATTATGCATATTAATACCAAAATTCATCAAATGTTTCACATAATTCACATATTCTAACATAAAAACTTTCCGGCTACGCGCCCGAACTGCGCACGCCAATCGAGGCAACTAAAAGCAAGGTTTTCAAGGCCTCGGGAGCACGGAACAAGGAAGAATTACGTTGATGACCCCTTGGGTCGTCACAAAGGTGCAGGGAGTAATGTGAGTACGACAACTTAGTAAGTAATAAAAGTAAATAAAGACTGAGCAGTAGTGACGAGCAGTAAAATACATGAAGTCCACATCATGAAATCTCAGTAAGTACAATATGCTTTCAAATCTGTATGTGAGTCAAATCATCTCGTTTAAAATCCAGTTTTTTTTCAGTAAAAATTGTTTGAAGATATTTTCAACAGTTTCAACAGAGGCTCAATGCAAAAGAGAGAGTGAAAGTGATGAAAATCATAAACAGCCCCTCAGGCAAAACTCACTCGTACACAACCCTCGGGCAACATAAATCATAAACAACCATGCGGGAAAACATCACTCGTATACAACCACTCGGGCAAACATGAATCATAAACAGCCCCTCGGGCAGTACCTCACCATCACTCATATACAGTCCCTCAGGCAAAACATCACTCACAATCAGGGTACCCGCGCTCACTAGGGGTGTGCAGACTCCGGAGGGGCTCCTTCAGCCCAAGCGCTATAACAAGCCAACTACTGGCATAAATCAATCGGGCCCTCGGCCTTACTCAATCATGAATTAGTAAAACATGCTACGACGTGCAGCCCGATCCCATAAACATCCTTACAAATCAGGCCCTCGGCCTCATTCAGTCATAAACCTCTCAAACCACTCGGGCATTTCAGTAAAAACAGGGAACTTAGCCCGAAACAACATTTATATGCCTCAAAATAGAGTAATAAAACTGAGATATGCAGTAAAACAGGTATAACCATGACTGAGCATAGATTTTCAATCAAAAATAGTGAGATGATAAGAAGAAAAGGCCCCTAAGGGTCCAAACAACTCTAGCACAAGGCCCAAATATGGTATTCAACCCAATTTATAGAATTTTTTTCTAAAACACGTAAGTATCATATAATTTAAACCAAATACGCAACTTATACTTGCTACGGGACGGACCAAGTCACAATCCCCAACGGTGCACGCGCACACGCCTGTCACCTAGCATGTGCGTCACCTCAAAAATAGTAAAACGATACGAAATCTAGGGTTTCATACCCTCAAGACTAGATTTACAATCATTACTTACCTCAAACCGGAAAAATCCCTATTCCACGATGCCCTTGCCTCTCAAACCGGCCTCCAAATGCCTCGAATCTAGCCACAAACAATTCGATACAATCAACACGAGCTAAAGGAATCAATCCCATAAGACAATGCTAAGGTTTATGTCAAAAGTCAACTCAAAAGTCGAGCCCGGGCCCACGTCTCGAGATTCGACAAAAGTCACAAAATTTGACAACCCATTTGATTATAAGACTAACCATACTAGTTTCACTCAAATCCGACCTTAATTAGGCTTTTAATTCCCAAAAATTCATTTTATGAAACTCCACTAATTTCCCCCCAATTCCATCCCAAATAACGAATCAAATGATGAATTCAATCATATATTCATGAATGTTAGCCAAAATCGAGTTAGAATTACTTACCTAGATAATTTCCTTGAAAAACTCCCAAAATTTTGCCTTAAACCGAGCTCCCAAAGTCCAAGATGTGAAATAAAATCCTAAACCTCTCTTATATAGTGCTCTCTGAACCTCCACTTTGCAGTCCGTGTAAATCCATCGCGGCTGCAACTCCTCACCGTGGTCCACGAAATTCTGCCGCGGCCACAGACACTTAGCCATACTTTCCGCTGTCCGCATAAAATCCACCGCCGACGCATTCCCTCTTCCACGGCCCCTGAAATTTCCATCGCGGCCGCATAATACCTCCGCGGTCCCCACCAATTTCGTGCGGTCCGCACTTCCCACTCCAGATACAACTGACACAAGAAATCTGCAACTTTTTTAAGCTTAGAATTGATCCGTTAACCACCTGAAACTCACCCGAGATACTCGGGACCTCAACCATATATATCAACACATCCTATAACATCATTCAAACTTAGTTGAACCTTCGAATCTCTCAAAACAATATCAAAACACCAAATTACCTTTGGATTCTAGCCTAAGAACATCTAAATTTCCAAATTTCACCAACGATGCAGAAACTTATCAAATCAAATTCGAGTGACCGCAAATTTTGCACACACGTCACAAATGACACTATGCACCTACTCTAACTTCCGGTGTTCTATTCTGACCCCAATATCAAATTTTCCACTGCCGACCAAAATCGCCAAATTTCTAACTTTCGCCAATTCATTCCTAATTCTACCACAGACCTCCAAATCACATTCTAGACGTGCTACTAAGTCCAAAATCACCTAATAGAACCATCAAAATTTAAATCTGAGGCATTTACTCATAAGTCAACATCCGGTCAACTTTCCCAACTTAAGCCTTCTCAAAAGAGACTAAGTGTCTCAATTCTCTCCAAAACCACTCCGAACCGAAACCAACTAACGTGATACGATCAAATATAGCTGAAGAACAAAAAATGAAGCAGAAAATGAGGGAACGGGCTATAACTCATGAAACGACCGACTGGGTCGTTACATCCTCCCTATCTTAAACAAATGTTCGTCCTCAAACGAGTCTAGAAACATACCTGAAGCCTCAAATAGGTGTGGATATCTGCTCCGTATCTCCTGCTCGGTCTCCCAAAAACTTGCTAAGCACATCTGAAAAAATTAGCCTTAGCTCTCGTAGTCGCCGCTCGAAAGCTTAGGCCTTATTTCCAATGTCATCTGAGAGCCGTGGTGAACACTTTTCCCCTACGGAATATTCTTCATAAATCTGAACTTTCGGGTAGACTGACCAAGTGGGCCGTTAAAATGAGTAAATTTGACATAGAATATGAGTCTAGGACTTGGATTAAATCACAAGTCTTGGCCGACTTTGTGGACGATTTCAGTCTTGGATTATTACCTTTGGCTACCAAAGAAGCAGTGATGGTGTCAGAATCGACATCAGGAGTTTGGACCCTATTCACAGATGGAGCCGTAAGAACCGGCCTTGGGAGAATGTGAAGGGGTCTGGGCTCGGAAGAGTACTAACCATGCCCTTGGGAGAAATCCTAAGGCAAGCCATAAGAACCGTGTCTCTAACTAACAATGAAGCAGAGTATGAAGCTTTGATCGCAAGACTCGAACTGGCTCGGGGACTGGCCTTCGAGGTCATAGAAATAAAATGCGACTCCCAATTGGTAGTTGTAAGTTTTTGGGATTGTGGGTCGCCCCCGATCCAATCTTACCCAACCCGTAAAGAAAGGATTGTCTGGTTTTTAAATAAAGGATGAATAGTTTCATGAATTATAGCCCGTTCCCCCATTCTCTGCTTCATTTTATGTTCTTCAGTCGTATTTGATCGTATCGCGTTAGTTGGTTCGGGTTCGGAGTGGTATTGGAGAGAATTGAGACACTTAGTTTTTTTTTGAGAAGGCTTAAGTTGGGAAAGTTGACCGGATGTTGACTTATGAGTAAAAAGCCTCAGATTTAAATTTTGATAGTTCAGTTAGCTCCATTAGGTAATTTTGGACATAGGAGCGCATCCGAAATGTGATTTGGAGGTCTGTGGTAGAATTAGGCATGAATTGGCGAAAGTTGGAAATTTAGCGATTTCGATCGGTAGTGAAAAATTTGATATCGGGGTCGGAATAGAATTTTGGAAGTTGGAGTAGGTTCGTAGTTTCATTTTTGATGTGTGTGCAAAATTTGGGGTCATTCGGACGTGATTTGATAGGTTTCGACATCATTTGTGAAATTTGAAAATTTAGATGTTCTTAGGCTTGAATCCAAAGGTAATTTGGTGTTTTGATGTTGTTCTGAGAGATTCAAAGGTTCGACTAAGTTTGAATGATGTTATGGGATGTGTTGGTATATATGACTGAGGTTCCGAGGGTCTCGGGTGAGTTTTGGGTGGTTAACGGATCAATTCTTGCTTTAAAAAGTTGCAGATTTCTGGTGTCAGTTGTATCTAGTGTGGGAAGTGCGGACCGCACGAAATTGGCAGGGACCGCGGAGGTATTATGCGGTCGCGATGGAAATTTTGGGGGCCGCGGCAGAATTTTGCGTACCACGGTGAGGAGTTACGGCCGCGATGGATTTATGCAGACTGCAAAGTGGAGGTTCAAAGAGCACTATATAAGCGAGGTTTAGGGTTTTATTTCACATCTTGGACTTTGGGAGCTCGGTTCGAGGCGAAATTTCGGGAGTTTTTCAAGGATATCATTTGGGTAAGTAATTCTTACTCGATTTTGCCTAATATTCATGAATATATCATTGAATGATCATTCGATTTGTGATTTGGGATGGAGTTTGGGGAAAAATTGGTGGAGTTTCATAAAATGAATTTTTGGGAATTGAAAGCCAAATTGAGGTTGGATTTGAGTGAAACTAGTATGGTTAGTCTTATAATCGAATGGATTGTCGGATTTTGTGACCTTTGTCAAATTTCGAGACGTCGGCCCGGGGCCCGACTTTTGAGTTGACTTTTTGACTTTTGACCTAAAGCTTAGCATTTTTTATGGGATTGATTCCTTTAGCTCGTGTTGATTGTATCGAAGCATTTAAAGGCCAGTTTGAGAGGCAAGGGCATCGCGGAATAGGGATTTGATTGGTTTGAGTTAAGTAATGATTGTAAATCTAGTCCTAAGGGTATGAAACCCCAGATTTCGTATCGTTTTACTATTTTGAGGTGATGCACATCCTAGGTGACGGGCGTGCAACGTTGGAGATTGTGACTTGGTCCATTCCGTAGCAGCTATAAGTTGCGTATTTAGTTTAAACTATATGATACTTACATGTTTTAGAAAGAATTTCTGTAAATTGGGTTGAATGCCATATTTGGGCCTTGTGCCAGAGCTGTTTGGACCCTTAGGGGCCTTTTCTTCTTATCATCTCACTATTTTTGATTGAAAATCTATGCTCAGTCATGGTTATACCTATTTTACTATATATCTCAGTTTTATTACTCTATTTTGATGCATATAAATGTTGTTTATGACTGAGTGAGGCCGAGGGACTGATTTGTGAGTATGTTTATGGGATCGGGCTGCACGCCACAACATGTTTTACTGATTCATGATTGAGTGAGGCCGAGGGCCTGATTGATTTATGCCACTAGGTGGCTTGTTATAGCGTTTGGGCTGGAGGAGCCCCTCCAGAGTCTGCACATCCTCAGTGAGAGCGAGTACCCTGATTGTGAGTGATGTTTTGCTCGAGGGACTGTATATGAGTGATGGTGAGGTATTGCTCGAGGGGCTGTTTATGATTCATGTTTGCCCGAGGGGTTGTATATGAGTGATGTTTGCCCGCAGGGCTATTTATGATTTATGTTGCCCGAGGGGCTGTGTACGAGTGAGTTTTGCCCGAGGGGCTGTTTATGATTTTCATCACTTTCACTCTCTCTTTTGCATTGAGCCTCTGTTGAAACTATTGAAAAATATCTTCAAACGATCTTTACTGAAAAAAACTGGATTTTAAACGAGATGATTTGACTCACATAAAGACTTGAAAGCATGTTGTATTTACTGAAATTACATGATGTGGACTTTATGTGTTTTACTGCTCGTCACTACTGCTCACTCTTTATTTACTTTTATTACTTACTGAGTTGGCGTACTCACATAAATCCCTGCACCTTTGTTACGCCTTGCAGTATTACATCGATGTTATGCTCTGCAGTAATATATTAATTGAATGGTGTTACCCTCTACAGTAATACATTACGGTGATGTTACCCTTCGCAATATTAAGTTACGACAGTGTTGCACCCAGCAGTATTAAGTTACGACGATGTTGCACACTATTGTACGTTGAATTTGTCATAAGGTAATTGACATCATTCCAAGTAAAAGATTATTTGGATATTATAAGGATTATGCTATTTCACAAGTGATTAGTAAAGGTGAAAGGGGGAGCAAGTCAAAGAAAACGAATTTTCATCCAAGTTTGGCATGTTGGGATAACATACGGCTCGAGCTACAATACTCGGTATTTATGGACTAGTACCATACAAGGTACCACATGACCATAATAGTAAGATGTATAAGGTATGTGAAAAGTGAGTAATATTTTAAGTGGGAATAATTCTCAATTTTGCGGGGTAATTAATTAATTACCGGATAACGGGACATTACCTAGTTAATTAACAATTGGTGATGGATTAATTGAAGTCTTGGTGATAAGCTTGCCAAAACCTGCCAGCCACATAAACATGTATTAGGTGACTCTTGAATCACCTTGCAAGGTGGAACAATTCAAGAGATAAGCACCTTATCTCTTGGATTAAAGAATGGCATCACAACACTTCTTTAATTTACAAAAATGAAGACATTTTACATCTTCAAAGTGATGGATAACTTCAGCAAAAAAATATCTACAATGTTGTGATCAAATTCATTAAGGGAGATGGAGTAAACAATCAGCAAAGTAACAGATGAATTATCAACATATTCGTATGAAAATGTAGAAATGGGATTTTGCAATTCTAAGATAGTACGGTGCAATCCTTTTCAAGAATACCGTACGGATTTTCTCGTACTTCGATCCGCCATTATGTGTTGTTGCAATTGACGTGTGTTAAATGGATTGTCAAAAGAATCGGCTCAAGTATGTTAAGGCTATCCCTTCTTTCTTTTGTCATGATCCATATGATACGAACGAAACGTTCGAATGCACAAATTCCATGAATGACTTTATTCATAGAAGTATTAGAGATATCTATGTTCTTGAATTTTCATGTGTCAAAATATTTTATCATCTGTTCATGGGTCTCAAAAAAATATGAAAGTTGAAAAGAGTTTACATTATGATATTACTCAAAGACAAAATGTTCTTATGACGTTCCGAAAGTTTTTTATTAAACGTACTTTTCATGCATTGCATTCATATACATTGACCCGTGACCAGATGGTATTATATACGCATATATATGTATGTATGTATATGTATATGTATATGGTATATGGGAAAGGTTATGGCATTATATACGCACGACCACCTGATCAGCTGGTATACGATGACGATTTTGCCCACAGTGGCCGATATGATATGATGGGATGTCCTTAGAGGCTGATGATGTTATGAAACATGTACCTATGCACGACATGACATTCATATGCATATGCATGATGCTAAAAGTATTTCATGATTTATAGAGTTATCCAGACTTACAGGTTGAGTTAATTACTCTATATTTCTTCCATGTCTGTTATGTACTTATTTATATGCCTTACATACTCGGTACATTTTTCGTACTGACATCCTTTTTGCCTGGGGACGCTGCGTTTTATGCCCGCAGGTCCCGATAGACAGGTCGAGAGCCCTCCAAGTAGGGTATCAACTCAGCGAAAGATGTTGGTGCGCTCCATTTGCTTCGGAGTTTGTTTGGTTAGTATGATTTAAATATGTATTGTTTGGTACGGCTGGACTCTGTCCCGACCTTTATAACATTTATGTACTCTTAGAAGCTTGTAGACATACGTCATGTATGTGAAAAATTGTACGACCTTGTCGGCCTATGTTTTGAGTTTATAAATGATTATGTTGGCCTATTAGGCTCGTATGTCACGTGTATATGATGATATAATAAGAAAGATACGTTATGTTGGTACTCAGATGAGTAAGGTACCGGGTGTCCGTCGCGGCCCATCGGTTTGGGTCATGACAAAAGTGGTATCAGAGCAGTTCTGTCCTAGGGAGTCTACAAGTCGTGTCTAGTAGAGCTTGTTTATGGGTGTGTCGTGCACCACACTTATAAGCAGGAGGCTATAAGGCATTTAGGATTGTCACTCTTTCTTCTTATGAGATTGTGTGGTAGAACTCACTTATAAGAATTCAAATTCCGAAATTCTATTTTATTCATAATAAGACGATACCTACATCCGTAAAGAAGGTTAGAAAGAGAGATAGTTGTGGAAGAGCTAAGTCAGAGGAATTGGATTTTTGTATGATGCCTATGATAAGTAAATGTGAGGTCTTTAGCAGATCATGGGTGTACTGAAAGGTGTAAGCTTCCTGATAAGAAGTCTTAAGTCAAGAATGCCTATCCATCTTTATGGTGAAAGACAATGAGAGATTCAGAAGATAAATACAAGTTTCAGCAAGTAAAATGAGCAAGGTGAAAAATGGTACGAGGTACCCAGTTAATGAAGATTATCGGTATTTTCTACTCAAGTAGAGAGATATAAGCATTTTGAGTTACCTTCAATAGTAATAACAGAGGTATGTAATTGGTCACACCCAATTCCAGATATGCCCTATGGGGTTTAACAGAATTAGTATAAGAAGAGGACGGGATATCAGGATATGATTGGGGTTAGAGTAACCAAAAATGATAGATGAATTATTTGCGTCAATTGACATTTCCGAAGGATATTGCAAATGTGCTAATAGATCTCTTTATGAGACACCTAGATGGTGCACCCTAAAATATTAAAGCTACATATGAGCACTGGAAGCCTTGAAGGAATATATATTACCTTAGTATGGCTCCCGCCCCCAGTAAAGAAAGAATGTTAGGCAATTGAAAGAGCCAAGGGATGGAGCAAGGGGAGACAAAAGCAAAAGAATATTTTTGTTCAAGTTTTCAGAGTAAAGCTCTGAAACGGTAGATAATTAGCGGGAGATAAGAAGAGAGTTAATGAAGCATTATGAGTAAGATGTGATACACGGATGATAACGGTAGGTCAAAAAAATGATGACAGTATTGCAGAGTTTATAGTCAAGTGAAGGAAAAGATAAAAGATGACAGGCCAAGACAATAAAAGAATATAGGCCATAAAGTCATATCCTCATTTCGAGAAATAAGTTCGCAACTCTAGCGCGATTACCAAGAGGAAAAGTTAGACCCCAAAGTAATAGAAATTAATATGGACCAGTGAACAAGGTAAACTAAATATGAATTAGGGACTAAGTGATTTGATAATAGTCAGCATCATGAAAATTTCAGATCGCGTTCCGGCAATAATAGGACGGACATCAGAAGAAGATTCATGAGAAATTCAAAGAATGGTCATTCAGGAAGGGGCTTCCTTAAAGCAAGCAATGTTAGCAAAGTTAAGCTTAAGGGACTGTACGTACCAGTTACATTAAGTGTCACCCTCGCGAGTAAGGGAATTTGTCATCCTTGGTACAGAAGGATAACCGCAAGGCGAGTAAGGATCATTGATGTTGTGAAACGACGCCAAAGATGAATAGGTAAAACATCTATAGGTAGATCCTCATGGCCCCAACTCTTAGTACACCCCTAAAGGGGGGAATATGGAGTGGTGTGGAATTAATTCAGAATTAAGTGGTTCTAGTGACTATGGACTGGTAAAGGAAGAATGCGATAAATGAAAGAGGAATGAGATGGCACTTATCCAAATCATACAGATACACTACAATTCAAGAATATTGTACAAGCATGACGTCAAGGAGAGGAAGTAAAGGTTCCTACCCAAGCTGTTATTAATAAATAAGCAGCCAGTGCGAGATGTAACTTAAGACAAAGGAAATAACCCAAGAAAGATTACGAGGAATATTGATATGAGAATGGGCGAACGAGTAGTTAATAATTGGTCAGGAAGATCCCAGTTATGGCTAAACAAGATGTTATAGACTAATCAGCAGATCATGCAAGATAAATGTAGTAAACCCCAACATGGAGAAAGCCTCACTGAAATGTCATTATAAGATGTGAGATATGTTCAAATAGGAGTCGGGGTACTTAAAGGTACATTATGAATGTTATGGGAATAAAAGAGAGTGCCACTGGGAAGACAGTCATATATCGGTTCAGAAGCAACCCTACAAGCACAAGGGGCGAGGAGGTAAGTAACTACGGATAATTGTAGGCGAGGAAGGACATCAACAATTTTATTGGGTATACGATGTAATAAGCTCACAACTTTACAAGAGTCAGAAGATTCTCCCTAAGTACTACAATGAATGACTAGTTGAGGAAATAGGGAAGAAGACTTCAACCAAAGCACAGTGACCTAAAGAGGAAATGGCTGTATAAAAATAGTCTCACTATAATGTTGTATGCACGCTATAAAAAAAGTGGCACCTACCATGGCTAATAAACGGGAAGTAAGATCAAAAGTAATATTCGAGATCATATTAGTTGTACGAAAATTCCATGATGCATGAGAGCTAAGATAAGCTAAGTATGGACGTAACAAGGGGGAGAAAGACCAGGAAAGGTAATGGCTTACGTTTAAAGAAATCTGAGATGGAACGAAATGAATTATTCGATTAATGATCCAGAGTTAGTACGTTATGGATACACTCAAGATTTTGGAACATTATCCATGTACCATATTTGTTGACAATCATACATCCATACAAGACTCCGGTATATGTTAAAAGAAAAAATTGAGCCTAGAGCATAGACAAAGGATTGAATTGTTAGGAGATTGTATCATGGATATTCCATAACACCCATGAAAGGCTAAGGTAATAACTAATATCATGAGCCACAGATCGGAAGATAGCTTAAGCCTACGTAAAGGCTGATCAGAAGGAAGAGGAAACTAAAGAATTACATCACCCAAGTAAATTAGGAGTCTGATTATTGGACCTAGAAAAAATTATAGAAGTTGTGCGTGAGAACATGACATAATCACTCTTAATATCAGATGTTCAAGAGAAATAACACAACAACCATAATCTATAATGGCTCTACAAGGAAGCCAGTTAGAAGAAGTACCAGCCTCATAAGAAGTCAGTACGAAGCTCCCACCGCATTGTGTATGTACCAAAGGTGCGAGTATTATAATAGAGCTTCATGTTATGGACGCGAATTACACCTAGGTGGGAGGGAGGTCAAGAAAGAGATAAAAGATACGATGCGAGATTTTAAGGTAAGTAAGGTCATGGTGAACAACGTATGAGATACTCAAAGGCAGAAGATCGTGAATAGTCCATACTTTGGATAAGGCTGTAAGCACGGGGATCCAATAACCGAGAATGATAGTGGCATCATCGGTGGCATGTCTTCCAGCCTATGGTTTCTAAGTACTGAGAGATCTAGTTAAGAGAATAGAGAAAAATTGGAGATGATGTGATGTCTCGTTTGACGTTCCAGAATAACATAAGAAAATCTATGGTGCAAGCAAGTTGAAGGAAAGTTTATAAATGGATATGTATAGGTCGCAAGCTAAAGTATGGTAGAGCGACAAAGTTTTAAGGAAACATGAGTAAGGATGAGGAAAGGAAAGGGAAAAGGTGACGAGAATGGATAAGTCTTTATGATTAAGCCCATGAAAACAAGAAGAGCAGACAATTTCTCTATGTTATACAAAGCTCAGTATAGCCTTAATGAACTCAAAGGAGTCTAAGATTAATAGCATTTAGAAGGACTGAAATGCTAACCTGGTAATAATATGAGGGTATAATTGTGACAGATAAAGGATGACATTTGGGCCTTCGTTTGAATAATGATTTAAACAAAAGAAGAAAAGATTTTGCTGGCGGCACGAAATTAGGATACCCCCATAAGGTGAATCACATTGAGAGACTGTGAAACACAATTATGGGAATCACTTCAAATATTCCTTGAGGTAATGTAAGCCCTAGGGGAAAAGTATTAAGTAAGAAGTTTCAAGTTATTAGTGGTATATTGTAGATCCATATTGAGGTGAATCAACAATGGATGGACAAAAGTCACAAAGTATGAGATGAGATTAGGCCATCATTCTAAAGATGAGCAGTAATGAGGAAGCATTAAAGGACTTAAATTTATACATATGGAATAAGCAATGAGAGTAAGCTAATTTGGTAGCAGACCTCAGCAACGATAAATTAAAGTAAGAGTTATGGCAGTAAATTTATATGGATGGCTAAACGGACCTATGCGATGAGATATAGCAATATTCGTGAATTCAACAAAGTACCGAGCGAAGAACTTCAATATACTCATGTATGCACAAAGGGACATCTTATTAAGCTCTACATAGGAAGCCTAGAGATTGGGAACACTTAAGGTTAAAATTGTACAAGCTTCATGATGAAAGGTAGCAACAGTTACGAGATTGGAAGGTTTCCGACTACAAGTTGTGGTGTGCGAAGGAGGCCTAAGGGGGGGAATGCCCTGGACTTTGGACTCATTCATAGAACAGTCGCTTAGATAGCAAGGGAAGTTCTAAAATATTCGGAAGATATAAGTTATGAAAATGATAAGCGCATCAGTCAGCATTCGATGACGAATGTTCCAAAGGGGAGAATAATGTTGCGCCCCGCAGTATTACGTCGATGTTATGCTCTACAGTAATATATTACAATGGTATTACCCTCTACAATAATACATTATGGTGATGTTACGCTTCGCAATATTAAGTTACGACAGTGTTGCACCCAGCAGTATTACATTACGGTGATGTTATGTTTTGCAGTATTAAGTTACGACGATGTTGCACACGGTAGTATTGTACGTAGAATTTGTTGTAAGGTAATTGACATCAGTCCAAGTAAAACATCATTTGGAGATTATAAGGATTATGCTATTTCACAAGTGATTAGTAAAGGTGAAAGGGGGAGCAAGTCAAAGAAAATAAATTTTCGTCCAAGTTTGGCATGTTGGTATAAAATACGGCTCGAGCTAAAATACTCGGTATTTTTTGGACTAGTACCATACAAGGTACCAAATGACCATAATAGTAAGGTGTATAAGGTATGTGAAAAATGAGTAATATTTTAAGTAAGTGGGAATAATTCTCAATTTTGCGGGTAATTGATTAATTATCGGGTAACAGGACATTACCTAGTTAATTAACAATTGGTGATGGATTAATTGAAGTCTTGGATAAGATAAGCTTGCCAAAATGTAGCAACCACATAAACATGCATTAGGTGACTCTTGAATCACCTTGAAAGGTGGCAACAATTCAAGAGATAAGCACCTTATCTCTTGGATTAAAGAATGGCATCACGACACTTCTTTAATTTACAAAAATGAAGACATTTTACATCTTCAAAGTGCTGGATAACTTAAGCAAGAAAATATATACAATGTTGTGATCAAATTCATTAAGGGAGATGGAGTAAACAATCAGCAAAGTAACGGATGAATTATCAACATATTCGTATGAAAATGTAGCAACGGGATTTTGCAATTCTAAGGGAGTACGGTGCAATCCTTCTCAATAATATCGTACGGATTTTCTCCTACTTTGATCCACCATTATGTGTTGTTACAATTGACGTGTGTTAAATGGATTGTCAAAAGAATTGGCTCAGGTATGTTAAGGCTATCCCTTCTTTCTTTTGGCATGATCCATATGATACGAACGAAACGTGCGAATACAAAATTCCACGAATGACTCTATTCATAGAAGTATTAGAGATATCTATGTTCTTGAATTTTCATGTGTCAAAATATTTTATCATCTATTCATATGTCTCAAAAAAATACAAAAGTTGAAAAGAGATTACATTATGATATTACTCAAAGGCAAAATGGTCTTATGACATTCCTAAAGATTTTATTAAACGTACTTTTCATGCATTGCATTCATGTACATTTACGCATATATATGTATGTATTCAAACGGCGTTATATACGCGTATATATGTATGTATATATATGTATATGGGATATGGGAAAGGTTATGGCATTATATATGCACCACCACCTGATCAGCTGGTATACGATGATCAGTTTGCTCCTTTCTGGTGGTCGCGTGAGTGTGAGGTGAGCTTTCAGAAGCTCAAGACTGCCTTGACCACAACTCTAGTGATAGTTTTGCCATCAGCTTTAGGCTCTTATACGGTATATTCTGATGCTTCTTGGGTTGGTATTAGATGTGTGTTGATGTAGGAGGGTAGGGTGAATGCTTATGCTTCTCGTCAGTTGAAGCCCCATGAGAAGAACTACCATGTTCATGATTTGGAGTTGGCTGCCCTTGTTCACGCATTGAAGATTTGGAGGCATTATCTCTATGGTGTACCTTATGAGGTGTTTACTGATAATCGTAGCCTCCAGCACTTGTTCAAGCAAAAGGATCTCAATTTGAGGCAGCAGAGATGGTTGGAGCTGCTAAAGGACTATGATATTACTATTTTGTACCATCTAGGGAAGGCCAATATGGTGGCCAATGCCTTGAGCAGGAAGGCGGTGAGTATAGGGAGTTTGGCATATATTCCTGTTGGGGATAGACCTCTTACGGTTAATGTACAGGCTTTGGCCAATCAGTTTGTGAGGTTGGATATTTCGGAGCCCAGTCAGATCCTAGCTTGTGTGGTTTCTCGGTCTTCCTTGCTCGATCGTATCAGAGAGCGTCAGTATGATGATCCTCATTTGTTTGTCCTCAAGGACAGAGTTCAGCATGGCAATGCTAGAGATGTGACTACCAGTGATAATGGGGTATTGAGGATGTAGGGCCAGATATGTGTGCCCAATGTAGATGGGCTTCGGGAGTTGATTCTGGAGGAGGCCCATAGCTCGCGGTATTCCATCCATCCGGGTGCAGCAATGATGTACCATGATTTGAGACAGCACTATTGGTGGAGGAGAATGAAGAATGAAGAAAGATATAATGGGGTTTGTAGCTCGGTGTCTCAATTATTAGCATGTGAAATATGAGCATCAAAGACCGGGTGTCTTGCTTCAGCAGATAGATATTCCAAAGTGGAAGTGGGAGCGGATCACCATGGATTTCGCAGTTGGACTTCGATGGACTTTGAGGAAGCTCGATGCTATTTGGGTTATTCTGGATCTGCTGACCAAGTCTGTGCACTTTATTCCTAAGTGTACTACCTATTCTTTAAAGTGGTTAGCTGAGATTTATATCCGAGAGAAAAGCTATTTTTAATTCATCTTTAGAATAAAAGAAAAAAAAACAAAAACACAAAAAGAAAGAATGAGAAAAGAGAAGAAAGGAAGGAAATTGTTTTGAAGTCGCATTTATGTCTCTTTCCTATATCAAAAGGAAAAGGAGGGAAATTAATTAATGAGAGAAAAATTCTTTCCACTCTTTATATGTGGGCCCCTCACAAAAAGACAAAAAGGGATAGCAAACTCTTTTGCACAATCTCACAATTCACTTCAATTGCAAATCACGCTCCACACACTCACATTTGAGAATTTTGGGACCACACGGTTTTCCCTCAAATCTTTTTTTTCTTGCTCACAAAGGTAGACACCTGGATATAGATATCACACATACTCACACATAGGGAAATAGCATAAAGGAGGAATGAAAAATAGAATGAGAAGGGAAACAGAGCAAAACGTTAAAAAAAAGTCATGGTAGACACAAAAAATTAGCAGCCTTCCACCTTCTTCTTTTTTCTTATCTCCACCATGAAACCTCCATGATAACACCTTATTTTCATCCATTAATATCAGGTCTCAAGTTTTCCATGAACACCCTAAAAACCACCTCCAACTTACCATGAAAAGCTGTAAAAAATAACACCATAACTAAGCTCCGAAACTCAACTCCAAATTAGCTGAAAATTGCCTTTAAACCAGCCCCAAAACCCATGGGAGTCATACCCAGTGAGAGCAGCAACCGGAATTAAGAACAGAGAGACAAAGAGAAAGAGATAAGAATAGACATTTATAGAGCATTGGCAATTACTTTCTCATCGTCTTTAACTAGCCAGAGAATTTACTTTCCTCTTCAAAACTGTAAGATCTCACTGCCTCTTCCCCAGTGATACCACCATAAAGAAAGGTCCATAACTACTGTCCTTCTTCTCCTTTCCTGCATGTGAATCACCTAACCACCAGCATCTTCCCCTTTATTATTCTTTAGCTAGGTATTTTTACAAATACCTTCTGTGCATAGTCTAATTAAGTCACCATTGTCCCTTTATTTTCCACCAGCATAAACACATCTTCACACACTAAAACCTAATTGCCACAGCCTCATTTACCCCTCACTAATTCAGTCAGAGACAAAGCACCCTGTAACAGGCTCAAATCGAACTCCAAATTCATACTGCAACTCATGAAGGTGTAAGTTTGAGTAAAGAGTTCGCGAGTAGCGAGGTTGTCGACGAGGCATCCCATTAAAGGTTTTCCGGTCAAGCGCTGTGTAATGACCCGGCCGGTCACTTTAAGAATTTACACCTCAATCCCCTATTAACTGCTTTCCTCATGTTTGTTTCTGCTATTTTGATTTGTCGGGATGTTTGGTTTTGAGTTTCAGAGTGTTTTGGGATACTTAGTCCCTAAATGAGAGCTTAAGCTTTAGAATTTGGACCATAGTCAAAGTAGTGTGAAGACGGCCTCAGAATGGAATTTCATCAGTTCTGTTAGCTCCGTTGGGTGATTTTGGGCTTAGGGGCATGTTCGTATTGTATTTTGGAGGTCCGTAGCTTATTTAGGCTTGAAATGACGAAAGTCAAATTTTTGAAGTTTCCAGTTCGATAATGAGATTTTGATATCAGGGTCGGAATGGGATTTCAGAAGTTGGAGTAGCTCCGTAGTATTGAATGTGACGTGCTTGCAAAATTTCAGGTCATTCTGACGAGGTTTGATAGACTTTTTGATCGAAAGCGTAATTTGAGAGGTTTTGGAGTTCTTAGGCTTGAATCCGTTGTTTAATTGGTGTTTTGATGTTGTTTTGAGCGTTCTGAAGATTGGAACAAGTTTGAATAATGTTTTAGGATTGGTTGGCATGTTTGGTTGAGCTCTTGGGGGCCTCGGGTGTGTTTCGAATGCTCAACGGGTCATTTTTGGAACTTAGAAATTGCAGAAAAATGTTGCAGCAGTCAGTTCTTGTTTCCTTCTTCGCGTTCGCGAGTGGGGTCTCGCATTCGCGAAATGGAGCTGGGGCTGGTGAGGAATTAATGCTTCGCGTTCGCGAAGGAGCTCCCGCATTCGCGAGGCTGTGGGACCTTGTGCCTACGCATTCGCGAACGCAGTCTCGCGTTCGCGTAGGAGAAGAGAAATGATCATCGTGTTCTTGGCTCAAGCGTCACGTTCGCAAAGAGGGAGGCTGGCCGGTGGAACTTTAGTGCATTGCGTTCGCGACCATTGTCTTGCGTTCGCGAAGAAGAACGCACCTGGGCAGAATGTTTAAGTTCAAAATCGAGGGTTTAGCCATTATTATGAAAATTAGAGATTGGGAGCTCGCATTTGAGTGAGGTTTTGAGGGATGTTTAGAGATATCAATTGGATAACGATTGTTAACTCCTTTTTGCTTGTAACCTATTAATCTAAACATGAAGTCATCATTTAATTTCGGAATTTGTATGAAAATTGGGGGAAAGTTCTTAGACCAATAATTTGAGTTTTGATTGGGGATTTGACATTGGATTTGGATAATTTTTGTATGGTTAGACTCGTGAGAGTATGAGGATTATGAAAATATAAATTTTACCCGATTCCGAGACGTGGGCCCGAGGGGTGTTTTGGTCATTTTACCTAATTTATTAGCTTAGAATTTGTTTGTAGAATCAGTTACTTGAAGTGTTATTTATATTATGCAATTGAATTGAATAGGTTTGGGCCATTTGGAGTCGAGTTCGGCAAGAACGTGGTTTCAGGTTGATTTTGAGCCAGTTCGAGGTAAATGGCTTGTCTAACCTTGTGTGGGGGAATCCCCCTTAGGATTTGGTATTATTGATATTTGAAAAGCCTTGTATGTGAGGTGACGAGTGCGTACTTGTGCTAATTGTTGAAAATCTGATTTTTCTTTAGGTAATTTTAATTGTGTTTCTTTTTTCCTGTTTATACTACTTGCAATTTAAGCTTGTTGTTAGCGTAGGGAAGCATGTCTAATTGACTTAAATTGCTTTACTTGCTCAAACTGCCTTATTTGGATTACGTGCAGCATGCTACGCTACAAATACCTGTTTTACCTTGGTATGGAGTTTGAACAGAACTATGTATTCTTGTTGTTGTTGCTGTGTGTTTCCTTTGGGACTACGGGACGGTGTCCCCGGAAATTCCCCTGTATGTTTACTTTGGGACTAAGGAATGGTATTCTGGGAGACCCCCCTACACATTTACATTGGAACTACGGGACTGCACCCGGTAGATTCCCCATGTACTGAGTATTTACATTTATGACTACGGATCGGTATTCCGGGAGATCCCCTTGCATTATGAGTTGGACTACGGGACGGTATCCCGGGAGATCCAATGGATATTTATATTAGGGACTACAAGACGGTATACTGGGAGATCCCCAGTTGTTATTTCTTTGTTGAACTGTATTTCTCTATGTGTTTACCTTGCCTCTGTAGTAGTTGTTGCTGTTTTTTCTATTCTGTGTTACTCCTTACTGTTGCACTCATTATACTGTCTTATTTTTACACTGTTATACCTTGTATTTCATTTAACCTCAGTAGGGCCCTGACTTTCCTCGTCACTACCCGACCGAGGTTAGGCTTGGCACTTACTGAGTACCGCTGTGGTGTATTCATGCCCTTTCTACGCATGTTTTTCATGTGCAGATCCAGGTACTTCCACTCAGTCTTATCATCCTTGAGGCGAGGCGCTTCTGTAGAGACTTCGAGGAATATCTTCCTTGTTCGCAGACCGAGGAGTCCCTTTCTATCTTTCTGTAATAGTACAACCCTTTAGTACTTCCCTTTTGGTTAGACATTTCTGGAGTTAGAGCTTCTTATGTATCTCTTAGCTTGTGATTCATGGGGTTTTAGATCGCACTCCCAGAAGAGTTATTTCTTTCCATAAAGCTCAACGAATGGTTGAGAAGGGGTGTGATGCGTATCTAGCTAATGTGAAGGATGTTATTGTTGATACCCCTACAGTCGATTCAGTCCCAGTAGTACGGGATTTTCCTGATGTGTTTCCAGCTGATCTTCTAGGCATGCCGCCCGATAGAGATATTGATTTTGGCATTGATCTGTTGCCAGGATCTCAACCCATTTCTATTCCTCCGTATCGTATGGCTCCTCCTGAGTTGAAGGAGTTGAAGGATCATTTATAGTAAGTTCTTGATAAGGGTTTTATTTGGCCCCACTGTATCACCTTGGGGTGCTCCTGTCTTGTTTGTGAAGAAAAAAGATGGTTCTATGCGTATGTGTATTGATTATCGCCAGTTTAACAAAGTTACAGTGAAGAACCTTATCCTTTGCCTCGTATTGATGATCTATTTGGCCAGCTTCAGGGCACACAGGTGTTTTCTAAGATTGACTTGTGCTCAGGTTACCATCAGTTGAAGATTCGGGAGCCATATATTCCGAAGAAGGACTCGGTATGGTCATTACGACTTCCTTGTTATGTCATTTAGGCTGACCAATGGCCCAACAACCTTTATGTATTTGATGCACAGTTTGTTCCGGCCATATCTTGACTCGTTCGTCATTGTCTTTATTGATGATATTCTGCTGTATTCCCAGAGTCAGGAAGATCATGAGCAGCACCTGAGGACAGTGCTCCAGACTCTGAGGGAAAAGAAGTTATATGCTAAATTCTCGAAATGTGAGTTTTGGTTGGATTCCGTGGCATTCTTAGGCCACGTGGTATCGAGTGAGGGTATTCAGGTGGATTCGAAGAAAGTGGAAGCAGTGCAGAGTTGGACCAGACCATCTTCAACAACAGAGATCCACAGTTTTCTTGGCTTGGTGGGTTATTACCGTCGTTTTATTGAGGAGTTTTCATCGATTGTAGCCCCTATGACTAGACTGACCCAGAAGGGTGCTCCGTTCTAGTGGATGGAAGAGTATGAGGCAAGCTTTCAGAAGCCCAAGACATCCTTGACTACAACCCCAGTTTTGATATTGCCTATAGGTTTGAGGTCTTATACTGTCTATTGTGATGCCTCAAGGATTGGCCTTGGAGCAGTTTTGATGCAGGAAGGAAGGGTGATTGCCAACGCGTACAAATAGTTGAAGGTACATAAGAAGAATTATCTTGTACATGATCTCGAGTTAGCTACAATTTTTCATGCCCTGAAGATCTACCGTCATTACTTGTACAGTGTTCCTTGTGAGATTTATACTGATCATTCGAGGTTGTAGCACCTGTTCAAGCAAAAAGATCTAAATTTGCGCCAGAGGAGGTGGTTAGAGTTGCTGAATGACTATGATATCACTATTTTGTATCACCCAGGCAAGGCCAATGTGGTGGCCTATGCTTTGAGTCACCGGGTGGAGAGTTTGGGGAGTTTGGCTTATTTACCAGCATCGGAGAGGCCTATGGTGATGGATGTTCAGGCGTTAGCCAGCCAGTTTGTGAGATTGGATCTTTCGGAGCCCAGTCGGGTTCTAGCTTGCGTGGTTTCTCGGTCTTCATTATTTGATCGTATCAGGGAGCGTCAGTTTGATGACCCTCATTTGCTTGTCCTCAAGGACAAGGTTCAGCATGGAGATGCCAGAGATGTGACTATTGGTGATGACGGGGTATTGAGGATACATGGTCGGATTTGTGTACCCAATGTTGATAGGCTTCGAGAGTTGATTCTAGAGGAGGTCCATAGTTCGCGGTATTCCATTCATCCGGTTGCCGCGAAGATGTACCAGAATTTGAGGCAGTACTATTGGTGGAGGCGGATGAAGAAAGATACAGTTGGGTTTGTAGCTCGGTGCCTCAATTGTCAGCAGGTGAAGTATGTGCACAAGAGACTGGGTGGGTTGTTTCAGCAGATAGAGATTCCGGAGTGGAAGTGGGAGCGGATCACCATGGACTTTGTAGTTGGGCTCCCACGGACTTTGAGGAAGTTCGATGCCATTTGGGTGATTGTGGATCGGCTGACCAAATCCGCGCATTTCATTCCTGTATGTACTACCTATTCTTCGGAGCGTCTAGTGGAGATTTATATCCAAGAGATTGTTCGTCTGCATGGTATTCCAGTTTCCATAATTTTAGATAGAGGTACTCAGTTCACATCACGGTTCTAGAGGACCGTACAACATGAGTTGGGTACTCGGGTGGAGTTGAGTACAACATTTCATCCTTAGACGAATAGACAGTCTGAGTGCACTATTCAGATTCTTGAGGATAAGCTCCGTGCGTGTGTGATTGAGTTTGGAGAGTCTTGGGATCAGTTTTTGCCATTGGCGAAATTTGCCTACAACAACAGCTATTAGTCTAGTATTCAGATGGCACTG
Source organism: Nicotiana tabacum (assembly GCF_000715075.1). Lineage (NCBI taxonomy): Eukaryota > Viridiplantae > Streptophyta > Magnoliopsida > Solanales > Solanaceae > Nicotiana > Nicotiana tabacum. The sequence continues at coordinate 94,915,225 of NC_134085.1, read as the reverse complement.
TATGAGGCTTTATATGGTAGGCAGTGTAGATCCCCGATGGGTTGGTTTTAGCCGGGTGAGGCTAGATTATTGGGCACAAACTTGGTTCAGGATGCTTCAGAGAAGGTTAAGGTGATTCAGGATAGACTCCGCTGTCACGACCCAAATCGATGGGCCGTGACGGGCACCCGGTACCTTACTCAACCGAGTACCAACGTAACGTATCTTTCTTATTACATTATCATACACACGTGAGATACAGGCCTAATAGGCCAAAATAATCATTTATAAACTCAAAACATAGGTCGACAAGGCCGTACAATCTTTCACGTACACAACATATGTCTACAAGCCTCTAAGAATACATAAATATCATAAAGGTCGAGACAGAGTCCTGCCATACCAAACAATATACGTCTAACTCATACTAACCAAACAAGCAACTCCGAAGCAAATGGAGCGCACGAACATCTTTCGCTAAGCTGATAGCCTACATGGAGGGATCTCGACCTGTCTATCAGGACTTGCGGGCATGAAACACAGCGTCCCCAGGCAAAAGGGACATCAGTACGAATATTGTACTGAGTATGTAAGGCACATAAATAAATACATAAGAGACATGGAAGACATATAGAGTACATGACTCAACTTGTAAGTCTGAATAACTTTTGTAAATCATAAATTACTTTTAGTGTCATGCATATGCATATGAGTGTCATGTCGTGCATATGTACATGTTTCATAACATCATCAGCCTCTGAGGGCATCCCATCATATCATATCGGCCACTGTGGGCAAAATCATCATCATATACCAGCTGATCAGGTGGTGGTGCGTATATAACGCCATAACCTTTCCCATATACCATATACATATATATACATACATATATACGAGTGTATAATGCCGTTTGAATCATATTAATGCCACTGTGGGCAACATCATCATCATATACTAGCTGATCAGGTGGTGGTGCGTATATAACACCGTAACCTTTTCCCATATCCCATATACATATATTTACATATATACGCGTATATAACGCCATCTGGTCATGGGTCAATGCACATGAATGCAATGCATGAAAAGTACGTTAATAAAATCTTTTGGAATCTCATAAGACCATTTTGCCTTTGAGTAATATCATAAAGTAAACTCTTTTCAACTTTTGTATTTTTCTGAGACCCATGAACATATGATAAAATATTATGATACAGGAAATTCAAGAACATAGATATCTTTAATACTTCTATGAATAGAGTCATTCATGGAATTTGTGCATTTGCACGCTTTGTTCGTATTGTATGGATCATGTCAAAAGAAAGAAGGAATAGCCTTAACATACCTGGAGTAAGAAAAACTCCGTATAATATTCCCGGAGGAGATTGCACCGTATTCCTTTAGAACCATAAAATTTGTACGTTGTTAAACTTCCAATAATCTTCGTTGAGTTTTTCTTTTTGTTGGAAAATGTTTTCTTGTGGAATCTCGCCGTTCTGGTTGTGTTTGTTCATAAGAAATGGAAAATTTGCTTTGTTTAAAGCTTGAATTGGCTAAACAGTGGCTAACGTATTCAAGACCAAGAAGCTAACATTTCCTTGTTAAATTCCAATCTCCAACATCTTGTGAATCAAGAGCATCTTTTGGTTCTTTTTCTACAAAAAGGAAGATGCAATCAAATTAAGTTACTTATTAAGTTCAATCAACCCTTGGGTAGCCAGCCACCTACTCCAACATGACCTTGAGTCATTGTTTGGAAAGTGGTTTGCTGCCACGTTTCGTTTGGGTGAATTTATCCACTTATTAGTTAACTGGGTAATGTCCCGTTATCCGATAATTAATCAGTAACCCGCATAATTTAAAAATTACCATAAATTACTTAAAATTCTATTTATTTTTAAAATACTTCATATATACTTTATACCTTATACTACCGTGGTCATATGGTACCTTGCATGGTACTAGTTCATAATTATCGGGTATTATCGCTCGAAATACCGCTCGACCCGTATTTTATCCCAAATGCCAAACTTGGACGGAAATTCGTTTCCTTTGACTTGCTTCCGCTCTCACCTTCACAATTTTACTTATTACTTGTTTGAAATAGCATAATCCTTATAATCTCCGAATAATATTTTCCTTGGACTGATGTCAATTACCTTACGACAAATTCAATGTACAATACTACATGTTGCAACGTCGTCGTAATTTGATACTGCGAAGCGCAACATCATCGTAGTGTAATACTGCAGAGGGTAACATCATCTCAGTATATATTACTGCGGGACGTAATATTGATGCAATATTGTGGGGTGTAACATCATTCCCCCCTTTGGAACATTCGTCCTCGAATGTTGACTAATGCTCTGATCATTTTCTTAACTTATATCTTCTGAATACTTTAGAACTTCCCTTAACACCTAGGCGACTGTTCTGTGAATAAGTCCAAAGTCCAAGGCATTCCCTCCTTAGGCCTACTTCTCACACCACAACTTGTAGTTGGAATCCTTCCAATCTCGTAACTGTTGCTACCTTTCATCATGCAGCCTGTACGATTTTGGCCTTGTAAGTGTGCCCAATCTCTAGGTTTCATATGTAGAGCTTTATGAAATGTCCCTTTGGGCATCTATGAGTATACTGAAGTTCTTCGCTTGGTACTTGGTTGAATTCACGAATATTGTTATATCTCATCGCATAGGTCCGTTTAACCATCCATATGAATTTACTACCATAACTCTTACTTTAATTTATCGTTGTTGAGGTCTGCTACCAAATCCCAGCTTACTCTCATTGCTCATTTTATATATATAAATTTAAGTCCTTTAATGCTTCCTCATTACTGTTCATCTTTAGAATGACAGCCTAATCGTATCTCATACTTTGTAACTTATGTCCATCCATTGTTGATTCACCTCAATATTGATCTACAATATACCACCGATAAATTAGCCTTTTATGTAATATTGCTGCTAGGATTCATGTTTTATCAGGGAACATCTGAAATGATTAGATTGATCCACATAGGGCGATACCCTGCTTTCATAACCGTACCTCACAGCATCGCAATGTGATTCACCTTGCGTGGGACTTTAGTCCTGTCCAATTCATAAGATCCGTTTCTTTTCTTCGTTGAATCATTACTCAATCGAAGGCCCAAATATCATCTTTTATCTATCACGATTACACCCTCATTCTATTACTAGGGTGGTATTCTAAATATTGTTAGTTTTAGACTCCTTTGAGTTTATTCAGGCTATAGTGAGCTTTGTATAATTTAGAGAAACCATTTGCTCTTCTTGTTTTTATGGGCTTAATCCTGAGGACTTATCCATTTTCGTTACCTTCTCACTTGCCCTTTTTTATCCTTACTCTTGTCTTATAGAACCTTGTCGCTTCACCATACAATGGCTTGCGACCTACACAATTTTATTTATATCACTTGCAACCTTTCAACTTGCTTGCATCATAGATTTTCTTATGTCATTCTGGGACATCAAGCGAGGCATCACATCGTCTCTAACGCTTCTTTGCTTTCTTAATTAGCCTCCTCGATACCTAGAAACCATAGGCTATGGGATATGCCACTTACTATGCCGCTATCATTCCTGGATATTGAATCCCAGCACTTCTAGCCTTCTATCCAAAGTATGGACTATTCGCGTATTCTTCCTTTGAGTATCTCGTACGTTGTTCACCTTTACCTTATTTACCTTAAAATCTCGCATCGTATCTTCTATCTTTTTCCTGACCTCCCTTCCACATAGGTATAATTCACGTCCATAACTTGAATCTCTATTATAATTCTTACACCTCTGGTATATACACAATCTGGTGGGAGCTTCGTACTGACTTCTTATAAGGTTGGTACTCTTCAATTGGCTTCATTATAGAGCTATTATAAAATATTCCTATTGTACTATCTTTCTTATACCGCTGCTACTTAAGAGTGATCCTGAGGTCTATAATTCTCTTGGTCCCTCCTGTTTTGCTTAGTTGATGTAACTCTTTAGTCTCCTCTTCTTTCTGATCAGCCTCTATGTAGGCTTAAGATATCCTCTGGCCTGCGGCTCCTGGTATTAGTTATTACTTTAGCCTTTCATAGGCGCTGAGGGATGTTTATGATAAAATCTTTTAACAATTCAATCCTTCATCTATGACCTGGGCTCAATTCTTTCTTTTAAAGTATACCAGAATCTTCTACGACTGTATATGATGCATGAATAAAATTCCAAACTCTTAAGTGTGTTCATAACGTCACCAACTCGGGATCATTGATCGAATAATCTCTTTTGTTCCTTCTTAACTTTCTTCAATGTAAGCTATTACCTTTCCTGGTCTTTCTGCCCCCTTGTTCCGTGCATACTTAGCTTATCTTAGTTCCCACGCATGTTATAGTTTTCATGCAACTCATATGACCTTCGAATTTTTCCTTTAATTTTTTTTCTTCCCGTTCATTGTCCATGGTAGGGGCCACTTTCCTTTGGAGTGCTTACAATGTTGTTGTGAGACTGTTGTTGCACGACGCTTTCCTTTTTAGGTCGTTGTGCTTAGGTTGAAGCCTTCTTCCTTATTTCCTGAGCTAGTCTTTCGTTATAGTACTTAGGGAGAACCCTTTATTCCTATAAAGTTGTGAGCTTATTATGGACCTTTTGATGTCCTTCCTTGCCTATAATTATCCGTAGTTGCTTACCTCCATGCCATTGTGCTTGTAGGATTGCTTCTGGACTGATATTTTGACTGTCTCCCTAGTGGCACTCTCTTTTATTCCAATAACATTCATACGGTACCTTTAACTACCCCTACTCTTGTTTGAATATATCTCACGTATTATAATGATATTCTTTGAGGCTGAATTCTCCATGTTGGTTTCTACTATGTTTATCATACATGATCTGATGACTCGTCTATAACCTCCTGTTTAGCCATAACTGGGATCTTCCTGACCTAATTACTAACTACTCGTTGGCCCATTCTCGTATCGATATTCCTCGTAATCTTTCTTGGGTTATTTACTTTGTTTTAACTTATGTCTCGCACTGGCTCCTTATTTATTAATAACAGCTCAGGCAAGAACCTTTACTTCCTCTCTTTGACATCGTGCTTGCACAATATTCTTGAATCGTAGTGTATCTGTAAGATTTGGATAAGTGTCATCTCATTCCTTTTTCATATATTGCATTCTTCCTTTGAACCACTTAATTCTGGCTTAATGCCACATTACTAAGATATTCCCCTTAGGGTTGTACTAAAAGCTGAAGCCACGAGGATCTACCTATAGATGTTTTACCTCTTCATCTTTAATGTCGTTTCTCAACATCAATGATCCTTACTCGCCTTGCGGCAATTCTTCTGTACCAAGGATGACAAATTCCCTTACTCGCGAGGGTGACACTTAGAGTAACTGGCACATACAGTCTCTTAAGCTTAACTTTGCTCACATTGTTTGCTCTAGAGAGGCGTCTCCCTGAATGACTATTCTCTGAATTCATCGTGAATCTCCTTCTGTGGTCCATTCTATTACCGCCAGAACGAAATCTGAAATTCCCATGATGCCAAGTACTTTCCAATCATTCAGTCCCTAATTCATATTTAGTTTTATCTTGTATACCAGTCCATACTGATTTCTGTTACTCTGAGGATTAACTCTCCGCTCTGGTAGTCGCGTTGGAGTCACGAGCTAATTTCTCTAAATGAGGATATAACCTTATGGCCTATACTCTTTCGTTATCTTAAGGCCCATCACCTTTCGTCTCTTCCTTCATTTGACTATAGGTTCTGTAACACTTTACCGTTTTCATCCATGTATCACACCTTATTCATAATGCTTCCTTATCTCTTTTCTTATTACTCTGTTAATATTTTTGCATATCCCTTTTCTTGTGAAAACTTCAATACGACATTCTTTCGCTTTTAACTTCCCTTTGCTCCATCCAATGGCTCTTTGGGTTGCTCAACATCCTCGCTTTACTAGGGATGAGAGCCACACTTAAGGTAATATTTATCCTATCCAGGCTTTCAGTGCCTATTTTCTAAATTAGTATTCACATCTAATCGTAATATTCTAGGGTGCACCATCTGGGTATCTCACAAGAAGATCTATTGGCACATTTGTAATACCCTTCAGAAATGCCAACAAATGAAAGTAATCCATTTACCAATTTGGGTTACTCTAACCCCAGCCGGATCTTGATATCCCATCCTTATCTTAACTATACCTGTTAGCCCCCATAGGGCATAACTGCAATGGGTGTGACCAATTGTGCATACCTCTGTTATTGTTGAATATAACTCAAAAAGCTTATGTTCCTCTGCCCCAATTATAAACGTTGTTAACCTTCATTAACTGGGCACCTCATACCCTTCTTCATCTTGCTTCTTTTGCTTGTTGAAACTTGTATTTATCTTCTTAATCTCTATGGTCTTTCACCATAAAGGTGGATAGACATTCTTGCCTTAAGACTCCTTATCAAGAGGCTTACACCTTTCAGTACACACATGATCTGGTTAAGATCTCATATTTACTTATCATAAGCATGATACAAAGTCGAATTCCTCTAATTCAACACTTCCATAGCTATATCTCTTATCGATCATCTCTGAATGTAGGCATCATTTTAGTACGAATAAAAATGGAAGCTCGGGACTTGAATTCTTATAACTGATCTAGACCACACGATCTAGAGTAAGAAGAAAGAGTGATAGTCTTAAATGCCCTGTAGCCTCCTACTTATAAGTGTGGTGCACGACACACCCATAAACAAGACTCTACTAGAAGATTCTCTAGGACAGAACTGATCTGATACCACTTTTGTCACGACCCAAACCGATGGGCCGCGACGGGCACCCGGTACCTTACTCAACCGAGTACCAACGTAACGTATCTTTCTTATTATATTATCATATACACGTGACATACGGGCCTAATAGGCCAACATAATCATTTATAAACTCAAAACATAGGCCGACAAGGCCGTATAATCTTTCACATATACGACATATGTCTACAAGCCTCTAAGAATACATAAATATCATAAAGGTCGAGATAGAGTCCTGCCATACCAAACAATATACGTCTAACTCGTACTAACCAAACAAGCAACTCCGAAGCAAATGGAGCGCACCAACATCTTTCGTTGAGCTTATAGCCTACATGGAGGGCTCTTGACCTATCTATCAGGACCTGCGGGCATGAAACGCGTCCCCAGGCAAAAGGGACATCAGTACGAATAATGTACTGAGTATGTAAGACACATAAATAAATACATAAGAGACATGGAAGAAATATTGAGTACATGACTCAACCTGTAAATCTGAATAACTTTTGTAAATCATAAATTACTTTTAGCGTCATGCATATGCATATGAATGTCATGTCGTGCATAGGTACATGTTTTATAACATCATCAGCCTCTGAGGGCATCCCATCATATCATATCGGCCACTGTGGGCAAAATCATCATCGTATACCAGCTGATCAGGTGGTGGTGCGTATATAACGCCATAACCTTTCCCATATCCCATATACATATATATATATACATACATATATATGCGTATATAACACCGTTTGAACACATACATATATACGCGTATATAACACCGTTTGAATCATATTTCAGCCACTGTGGGCAACATCATCATCATATACCAGCTGATCAGCTGGTGGTGCATATATAATGCCGTAACCTTTTCTCATATACCATATACATATATTTACATATATACGTGTATATAACGCCATCTAGTCATGGGTCAATGCACATGAATGCAATGCATGAAAAGTACGTTAATAAAATCTTTCAGAATCTCATAAGACCATTTTGCCTTTGAGTAATATCATAAAGTAAACTCTTTTCAACTTTCATATTTTTCTGAGACCCATGAACAGATTATAAAATATTATGATACACGGAAATTCAAGAACATAGATATCTTTAATACTTCTATGAATAGAGTCATTCATGGAATTTGTGCATTTGCACGCTTAGTTCGTATCGTATGGATCATGCCAAAAGAAAGAAAGGATAGCCTTAACATACCTGGAGTAGGGAAATCTCCATATAATATTCCCGGAGGAGATTGCACCGTATTCCTTTAGAACCATAAAATTTGTACGTTGTTAAACTTCCAATAATCTTCGTTGAGTTTTTTTTTGGTTGGAAAATGTTTTCTTGTGGAAGATCGCCGTTCTGGTTGTGTTTATTCATAAGAAATGGAAAATTTGCTTTGTTTAAAGCTTGAATTGGCTAAACAGTGGCTAACGTCTTCAAGACTAAGAAGCTAACATTTCCTTTTTAAATTCAGTTCTCCAGCATCTTGTGAATCAAGAGTATCTTTTGGTTCTTTTTGTACAAAAAGGAAGATGCAATCAAATTAAGTTACTTATTAAGTTCAATCAACCCTTGGGTAGCCACTTGGGTGAATTCATCCACTTATTAGTTAACCGGGTAATGTCCCGTTACCCGATAATTAATCAATTACCCGCATAATTTAAAAATTACCACAAATTACTTAAAATTTTATTTATTTTTAAAATACTTCATATATACTTTATACCTTATACAACTATGGTCATATGGTACCTTGCATGGTACTAGTTTATAATTATCGGGTATTATCGCTTGAAATACCGCTCGACCCGTATTTTATCCCTAATGCCAAACTTGGACGGAAATTCGTTTCCTTTGACTTGCTTCCCCTCTCACCTTCACGAATTTACTTATTACTTGTTTGAAATAGCATAATCTTTATAATCTTCGAATAATCTTTTCCTTGGACTGATGTCAATTACCTTACGACAAATTCAATGTACAATACTACAGGGTGCAACATCATCGTAATTTGATAATGCAAAGCGCAACATCATCGTAGTGTAATACTGCATAGGGCAAGATCATCGCAATATATATTACTGCGGGATGTAATATTGACGTAATATTCCGGGATGTAGCATCCGCACAGCCTAGTCCAGACAGAAGAGTTACGTAGACCGGAAGGTTCGTGATGTTTCCTATATGGTTGGAGAGTGGGTTCTTCTTCGGGTCTCGCCTATGAAGGGCGTTATGAGCTTTGGGAAGAAAGGGAGGTTGAGTCCGAGGTTTATTGGCCCTTTTGAGATATTGAGGCATATTGGGGAGGTTGTTTATGAGCTCGCCTTACCTCCTAGCTTGGAAGGGGTTCATCCGGTATTTCATGTTTCGATTCTCCAGAGGTATCATGGTGATCCGCCGCACGTGTTGGATTTCATTTCAGTTCAGCTGGACAAGGATCTATCTTATGTTGAGGAGCCAGTGGCAATATTGGACAGGCAAGTTCGAAAGCTAAGATCAAAGAACATTGCATCTGTGAAGGTTCAGTGGCGAGGTTAGCCGGTCGAGGAGGCGACCTGGGCGACCGAGCAGGATATGCACAGCCGTTACCCTCATCTTTTTCTCTACTTCAGGTATATCTCTATGCTCGTTCGAGGACGAATGAATGTTTAAGTGTGGGAGGATGTAACGACCCAGCCAGTTGTTTTAAGAATTTATGCCCTAATCTTTTATTAACTACTTTCCCCGTGTTTGTTTCTGCTATTTTGATTCGCCGAGATGTTTGTTTTTGAAATTCGGAGTCTTTTGGGACATTTAGTCCCTAAATGAGAGCTTAAGCTTTAGAATTTGGACTGTAGTCGGAGTAGTGTGAAGACGGCTTCGAAATGGAATTCCGTCGGTTTCGGTAGCTCTGTTGGGTGATTTCAGGCTTAAGGGCATGTTCGGATTGTGTTTTGGAGGTCCACAGCTTATTTAGGCTTGAAATGCCAAAAGTCAAATTTTTAAAGTTTTCGGTTCGATAGTGAGATTTTGATATCGGGGTCTGAATGAGATTCCGGAAGTTGGAGTAGCTCCGTAGTGTTGAATGTGACGTGCTTGCAAAATTTCAGGTCATTCGGACGAGGTTTGGTAGACTTTTTGATTGAAAGCGTAATTTGAAGGTTTTTGGAGTTCTTAGGCTTGAAACTGTTGTTTAATTGGCGTTTTGATGTTGTTTTGAGCGTTTCAAAGATTGGAACAAGTTTGAATGATGTTTTAGAATTGGTTGAAATGTTTGGTCGAGGTCCCGAGGGCCTCGGGTGTGTTTTGGATGCTCAATGGGTCATTTTTGGAACTTAGAAATTGCAGAAAAATGTTCCAACAGTCAATTCTAGTTTCCTTCTTCGCGTTCGCGAGTGGGGTCTCGCATTCGCAAAGAGGATCTGGGGTTGGTGAGGAATTAACGCTTCGCGTTCGCGAAGGAGCTCCTGTGTTCGCGAAGGAGCTCCTGCGTTCGCGAGGCTGTGGGACCTTTTGCCTACGCTTTCGCGAAGGCAGTCTCACGTTCGCGTAGGAGAAGACAAATGATCATCGCGTTCGCGAAGAGGGAGACTGGGTAGTGGAACTTTAGTGCATTGCGTTCACGACCGTTGTCTCGCATTCGCGAAGAAGAACGCGCCTAGGCAGAATGTTTAAGTTCAAAATCGAGGATTTAGCCATTTTTGTGAAAACTAGAGCTTGGGAGCTCGGATTTGAGCGAGGTTTTGAAGAATTTTTTGAGATATCGATTGGGTAACGATTCTTAACTCCTTTTTTCTTGTAACTCATTAATCTAAACAAGAATTCATCATTTAATTTCGGAATTTGTATGCAAGTTGGGGGAAAGTTCTTAGACCAAAAATTCGAGTTTTGATTGGGGATTTGATATTGGATTTGGATAATTATGGCATAGTTAGACTCGTGAGAGTATGAGAATTCTGAAAATGTAAATTTTACCCGATCCCGAGATGTGGGCCCGAGGGGCGTTTTGGTTATTTTACCTAATTTCGCGTATTAGCTTAGAATTTGTTTGTAGAATCAGTTACTTGAAGTGTTATTTACATTATGCAACTGAATTGAATAGATTTGTGTCATTTGAAGTCGAGTACTCGTGGCAAGAATGTGGTTTCGGTTTGATTTTGAGCCGGTTCGAGGTAAGTGGCTTGCCTAACCTTGTGTGGGGGAACCCCCCCTTAGAATTTGGTATTATTGATATTTGAAATGCCTTGAAAATGAGGTGATGAGTGCGTACTTGTGCTAATTGTTGAAAATCCGATTTTTCTTTAAGTAATTTTAATTGTGTTTCTTTTTTCCTGTTTATACTACTTGCTATTTAAGCCTGTTGTTAGCTTAGGGAAGCATGTCTAATTGACTTAAATTGCTTTACTTGCTCAAACTGCCTTATTTGGATTACGTGCAGCATGTTAGGCTAGAAATACCTGTTTTACCTTGGTATGGAGTTTGAATTGAACTGTGTATTCTTCTTGTTGTTGTTGTGTGTTCACTTTGGGACTACTGGACGGTATCCCGGGAGATCCCCCTATATGTTTACTTTGGGACTACGGAACGATATTCCAGGAGATCCTCCTGCACATTTACATTGGAACTACGGGACTGCACACGGTAGATTCCTCCTATACTGAGTATTTACATTTGGGACTACATATCAGTATTTCGGGAGATCCCCTCATAATATGAGTTGGACTACGGGACGGTATCCCGGGAGATCCACTGGATATTTATATTTGGGAATACAAGACGGTATCCTGGGAAATCCCCGATTGTTATTTCTGTGTTGAGCTGTAATTCTCTATGTGTTTACCTTGCCTCTGTAGTAGTTGTTGCTGTTCTTTCTAGTCTGTGTTACTCCTTACTGTTGCACTCATTATACTGTCTTATTTTTACATTGTTATACCTTGTATTTTATTTAACCTTAGTAGGGCCCTGACTTTCCTCGTCAATATCCGACCGAGGTTTGGCTTGGCACTTACTGAGTACCGTTGTGGTGTACTCATGCCCTTTCTGCACATGTTTTTCATATGCAGATCCAGGTACTTCCACTCAGTCTTATCATCCTTGAGGCAAGGCGCTTCTGTAGATACTTTGAGGTATATCTGCCGCGTCCGCAGACCGAGGAGTCCCTTTCTATCTTTCTGTAATAGTCTAGCGCTTCAGTATTTCCCTTTTTGTTAGACATTTCTGGAGTTAGAGCTTCTTATGTATCTCTTAGCTTATGATTCATGGGGTTCCAGATTTTGGGAAGTGTTAGGTTGAGATTCTTGTTCCAAATTACTTAACATTATGTAATTTTAACTCACATCTCTTACTTGACATTTAAGGTATTCCCTCACTTGTTTCAGATGATTTTTTTTCTTTTATTTTCGTATTCTCTTTCAAATATGTCTCTTTCTATAGGTCACCAGTCTAAGTCCCATGACAATAACTATTAAAGTTACTAAAATTTAAGAATGTCTATTCAGGTATAAGTAGAAAGTATAAAGCACATACGTTAACTAATACCAGACTATGACATAAATGTTCCAGCTACTAGATTTTACATTCAATTGTGTTAACTATAATAGTATTGAAATATAAGTTTTGCTATTCACATAAGTATTAAAACTGCAACCCCATATTCTTATACCTCTCTAGTGTCTCTTGATCTCAAACTCATCTCATATTGTATATTAGCTACCAAACATGTATCTTCTTTTGGGGGTTTTGGGAACACGAGTCCAAACAAACTTCGAACAACAAGGGACACTGAAAAAGAGGTGACTATTCCTTTGTGATCTACCAAAAAAAATGATTCTCACATAGATATAGCAAACATACAAAAATGTAAAAGGAAGCACGTGCATGTAAATGTCGTGTCATGCATAGGTATAGGTGTACATAATATCATCAAGCCTCTGAGAGAATCCCATCATATCATCTCGGCCATTGTGGGCAAAATCATCAACATATACCAGTTGATCAGGTGGTGGTGTGTATATAACGCCATAACCTTTTCCCATATCCCATATATATATATATATATATATATATATATATATATATATATATATATATATATATATATATATATATTTACATATATACGCGTATATAATGCCATTTGGTGCCACTGTAGGCAAAATCATCAAAGTATATCAGCTGATCAGGTGGTGGTGCGTATATAACTGTCACAGCCCTAACCCCGAAACTGGTCGTGATGGCGCCTCTCGTGAAGACAAGGCCAGCCAATTAAACCAAATTCACTTTTTAAACAGTTAAACAACATCAAAACAGTCTAAAACGTGATTTAATAATACTAAGTAGCGAATAATAGCAAATAAATGCGGAAGTACAACCCGACACAGCCTTAATCGGGGTTTCACAAGTCACGAGCATCTAACAACACTAAGTCCTCAAATGTAACTACAGAGTTTAAATACTAAACTAAGGACATAAAGGAAAGAGATAGGGAGGAGCTCCGGGCTGCGAACACCAACAACTACCTAAAGACTCCTCGAGATCCGCCTGAAGCTGGAATGAATCAGCACTTGTGAGCGGGACCAGCTATGCCTGAATCTGTACACAGGGTTCAGGGAGTAAAGTGAGTACTCCAACTCAGTGAGTAACAAATGTAAATAAAGACTGAAAGTAAGAAAACACGTAAGGCACAAGGCATTCTATAATGAAGCAGTAAAATCATTTAAAAGCAATAAACCAGTGAAAGTCAAGTAAAATCCTCATTCAACAAGTAAACAAGTAATTGACAGGTAGTGAAGGTAAACAAATAAAAGTTTGCCCCTCGGGCACAGTATCAACAAATCCGCCCCTCGGTCAGCAACAATACTAGCCCCTCAGGCTCAATCTCACATCACAATGGGTACCCATTCTCACTGGGGGTGTGCGGGCTTCTGGAGGGGCCCCTTACGGCCCAAGCGCCATAACAAGCCATCTCGTGGCATCAAAAAGGCCTCATATCAATCAAGCCACCTCATGGCGTACATATCTCAGGCCCTTGACCTCAAATCAATATCAGTGTTTCCTTACAACGTAGGCCCTCGACCTTACTTAGTCAAAATCCTCACAAGCCCCTCGGGCAATAGTAAAACAGTGTTTCTTAGCCCAAACATCATTTAAGTAATAAAACTGAGTAAACATGGCTGAGTATGAAAACAATGGTAAAATAGCATGACCGAGTTCAAATATAAAGTCAAACAGTGAGGAAATATTAGTAAAAAGCCCCGAAGGGTTTAAATAGTTGGCACGAAGCCCAAATATAGCATTCAGCCCAAATAATAATGATAGCAAACAGTTTTCAATCAAATACACAGTAAAAATCATCAATCGGGACGGACCAAGTCACAATCCCTAATAGTGCACGAGCCCACGCTCATCATCAAGCGTGTGCCTCACCTCAATATAGCACTACGATGTGCAATCCGGGGTTTCAAACCCTCGGGACATCATTTACAATTATTACTCACCTCGAACCGGCTAAATCTCTAGCTCACGATGCCTTTGCCCCACGAATCGGCCTCCACTTGCATCGAATCTATCCAAAATCAGAACGAGGACATCAAAATATGCTAAGAGAATGAAGCCCAAGCGAAAACAATCAATAAGGGCACAAATCCCGAAATTACTAAAACCCGACCCCCAGGCCCACGTCTTGAAATTTAGAAATTTTTACACCAATAGATTCCTTATCTTCCCACGAGTTCATACATATCAAAAGTTCCCAAATCCGACCCCAAATGGTCCTCCAAATCCCCAATCAAAAGTCCAACTTTCCAAGCCCTAGTTCTTCATTTTTAGCTTAATTTCCATGATTTTCTAAGTGGAATTCACATAATAATCGAGTTTTAAGTCCGAGAATCTTACTTGCCAACGATTCCCCTTGAATCCCTCTTCAATCCCCTTCAAAAATTCCCAAATGACCAACTATGGAGGAATAAGCCCCAAAATCGCGGACAAGATGAGCTTAAAAACATTCAGGTCGCCGATTTCTCCAAGTGGCAACCCACGTTCCTGGAAGGCTCTAAGCCCCGATCCCTCAGGATCAACACCAGTGGTTCCTTTGGCGGAAGCTGCATCAAATCCGGCTGCGCGATTCGAAGCTACGTCAACGTCCTCTTCAAGGACCCCCGGCTCACGAGCCCGACCGGATTCAGCCGTTCCGGACTCAGCAGCCTCCAACCGAGGCACCTGCAAATCTCTTACACTCGGCCTCCTCCTCTGATAACAACTAGGTCGGGAATCCAAATTAGAGTAAGAATTTGAGAAGTAAATGCGGAAGCAATAACAACAAGGAATTAAACAACTAGATTAAAGAGATAAAAATAAAGGATATGGGAAGAATTCAAGGAAAGAATTCCAAGAACTTCCAAGAATATAAGTTCTATAGCCTTGACAAGATCAAAGTAACAATGTCTTGATTTATGGAACAAAACAAACGCCTTTACTTAAAAAGCAAATCAAAACAATAGATTCGGATCTTGACCACTTTACGAGTAACTTGAGACAACAATTAATAACTAGTATTAATCGCCTTCTAAGAATACCACAAAGGAATCAAAGATATCATAAAAGAGAAGTAATCTTACTACCTTGAACTAAGAACTAGTAAAGGTTGAAAGATAAATCTCAAAGTGCAAGTAACAAAGGTTCAAAAGAACTCTCAAAGTATGATATACTTAATCAATAAATGTTGTGTCTTATGAATGAGAAGAACTCCTTATTTATAGGAGTTAAAAGCACTTAAAATAATGTAGAGGGTTGATAAAAAGTCATCTAAATTAGGTAGGGGCTGCTAGGGGTCACAATAGCCATCAAACTTAGGTAGGTGGCTCCTAAGGGGTAACAAAAGCCATCAAAATTAAGTGGGGGCGGCCAAATCCTTTTGGGGCAGATTTAGGCCTTAAAACTATTAGTTTGGGCCATTGGTTTGGACTCCAATTGGGCTCCTTTTGAAACACCCCCTTTTGGACCTCTTTTAAGGTCATTTTGAGCCCTATTGGTGGACGACTTCAAGGGCTGATTTGGTAACCCAATCTTTCTCCTCTTGGACTTCAATTTGGACTACCAAGTAATTGTAAAACTTGGACAATTCATCTCCTTTGGGCTTGAGCTCTTCCTCTACAATTAAAAGCTTCTTTATTTGCCATTGAAGTCTAGCAACCTTAGCTTGCAACTCTTTAGCTTGAGATCTTGTAAATGGCCTTGGAGCTTCCAAAACTCTATCATCTCTATCATTGTCCTTAACTATATCCTTGTTCTTGATGCTATCATTCCCTCCTTCTTGAAAAGAATTCGTCCTCGAATTCGATCCTACATCAAACAAAGATAAGTCAGCAACATTAAATGTGGCACTTACTTGGAACTCACCAGGAAGGTCCAACTTGTAAGCATTGTCTCCAATTCTTTCAAGGACTTGAAATGGGCCATCTCCTCTAGGAGGCAACTTTGACTTCCTTTTGGAAGGAAATCTCTCATTTCTAAAGTGAACCCAAACTAAATCTCCAGGTTTAAAAATAACTTGTTTTCGTCCCTTATTCTTTCTCAAGGCAGTTTGCTCATTTTTCTTCTCAATTGCAAGCCTTATTTGTTCATGAATTTTTTTCATCATCTCAGCCTTTGTCCTACCATCAAGATTAGCAATATCATTAGTTTGTAATGGTAATAAATCAAGGGGAGTGAAGGGATTAAAACCATAAACAACCTCAAAAGGAGATATACCTGTAGAAGAATGAATTGTTCTATTGTAAGCAAATTCAATCATAGGTAAGTGATCTTCCCATGAAGTTAATTTACCTTTCAAAATAACCCTCAACATGTTTCCTAAGGTTCTATTAACTACTTCAGTTTGTCCATCCGTTTGTGGGTGACAAGAAGTAGAAAACAACAATTTAGTACCTAACTTCCCCCCAAAACACACGCCAAAAGTGGCTCAAAAACTTAGCATCCCTATCACTAACAATAGTTCTAGGTATACCATGAAATTTGACAACCTCTTTTACAAAAAGATCAGCAACATGTGAGGCATCATTAGTCTTTAAACAAGGAATAAAATGAGCCATTTTGGAGAACCTATCTACCACAACAAATATTCCTTACCATATCTTGTTCTAGGCAAACCTAACACAAAATCCATGGAAATATCAATCCAAGGTGAAGTAGGAACAGGTAATGGCGTGTAAAGACCATGCGGTAACACTTTAGATTTAGCTTGTTTACATTCCAAACACTGTGCGCACATTCTTTCAACATCTTTTCTCATTCCAGGCCAAAAGAAATTTTCGGCCAGTATGTCTAGTGTCTTTGGGACTCCAAAGTGTCCCATAAGCCCTCCACAATGTGCTTCCCTTACAAATACTTCACGTAAAGAGCAATTAGGAATACACAACTTATTTTCCTTAAAGAGAAAGCCATCTTGGAGGTTAAACCTCTCAAAAGGACTCAACTTACGATCTGCAAAAATTTTGCCAAAATCAACATCATTAGCATAAAGTCCCTTGATTTGATCAAAACCCATTAATTTAGAAGTCAGGGTAGAAACTAAGACATACCTCCTTGAAAGTGCATCAGCAATAACATTTTCTTTCCCTTGTTTGTAAGAAATTACATAAGGAAACGTTTCAATGAATTCAACCCACTTAGCATGCCTTCTACTAAGCTTACCTTGACTCTTCAAGTATTTCAAGGATTCATGATCAGTTTTAATGACAAACTCTCTTGGCCACAAGTAATGTTGCCATGTGGCTAAAGCCCTTACCAAAGCATATAGCTCTTTGTCATAAGTGGAATAGTTCAATGTGGCTCCACTTAACTTTTCACTAAAGTAGGCAATAGGTTTAGAATTTTGCATCAAAACATCGCCTATTCCTTTGCCCAAAGCATCACATTCAATTTCAAAAGATTTAGAAAAATCAGGCAATTGTAACAATGGAGCAGAACATAACTTTTCTTTCAACAAGTTAAAAGCATCATCTTGTTCTTTTCCCCATTTAAAAATCTTATCTTTTTTAATAACTCAGTTAAAGGAGAAGCAATGGTACTAAAGTCTCTCACAAACCTCCTATAAAAACTAGCAAGTCCATGAAAACTCCTAACTTCAGTTACACTCTTAGGTTTAGGCCATTCTTTTATTGCTTTGATTTTCTCTTCATCAACCTCAACTCCTTTAGAACTAACTACAAAACCCAAGAAAATCACACGATCCACATAAAAAGTACACTTTTTAAGATTAGCAAATAAAAATTGCTTTCTAAGAACTTCAAAAATTTGTTTTAGGTGTTCTACATGCTCTTCTAAAGTGTTAGAAAAGACCAAGATATCATCGAAGTACACCACAACAAATTTTCCATGAAAATCCTTAAAAATATGATTCATTAATCTCATGAAAGTGCTAGGTGCATTAGTCAAGCCGAAAGGCATAACTAACCACTCATAAAGCCCATATTTGGTCTTAAAAGCAGTTTTTCATTCATCTTCAGGATTCATTCGAATCTGATGGTAACCACTTTGTAGATCAATTTTAGAAAAGATTTTGGATCCATGTAATTGATCCAACATGTCATCAAGACGAGGAATAGGGTGGCGATACTTTACCGTAATCTTGTTGATTGCTCTACAATCCACGCACATCCTCCAAGTTCCATCCTTTTTTGGTACCAATAGGACGGGAACCGAGCAAGGGCTCATGATCTCTCTCACAAAACCTTTCTCAAGCAACTCCTCAACTTGCCTTTAAAGTTCTTTTGTCTCTTCTGGATTACTCCTATAGGCTGGCCTATTTGGGATTTGTGATCCAGGTACAAAATCAATTTGATGCTCAATGCCACGTAAAGGTGGCAATCCATTAGGAATATCTTCTGGAAAGACATCTTCAAAATCCTGCAAAAGAGAAGAAATACTACTTGGCAAAGAAGAAGTTAGCAACTCAAAATTAATCAAAGTCTCTTTGTAAGTAAGTAGTATTATAGGCGGCCCCTCTTTTCTTGAATTTAAACACTCTTTGGTTTTTATATAAAAACTCTCTTTTTTTCTTTCCTTAACCTCTTTCCTCTCACCAAAACTGTCTATTTTTTCATTCAAACCCTTTTTTATCTCTTCTCTCAAATTGCTGCCCTCTCTCTCTTTCTCTCGGCCATCTCTCTTTTTTTCTAATTCTTGGCCTTCTTTCTTTTCTTTTTCCTCAAGCTCAGTTTTTATCTCTCCCCTTGGTTTTCCCATTGTTTCTCTTAATCTCTTTTGATATTCAAACACTTGAGAAGGAGATAAAGGTGCAAAGTAAATTTCCTGCCATTTAGTTCAAGAGAATATCTATTCTTTCTTCCATCATGAAAAACATTCCTGTCATACTGCCAAGGACGACCCAGTAAGATATGACAAGCTTGCATAGGTATTATGTCACAAAGAATATCATCCTCATATCTACCAACATTAAATGAAATCATGCACTGTTTGTTTACCTTTAGTTTACCACTATCATTTAACCATTGGAGTCTATATGGAGTAGGGTGTTTCATGCATGCAAGTCCCAATTTTTCCACAAAGTATGAACTCACCACATTAGCACAACTACCACTATCAATGATCATAGAGCAAGTTTTTCCCTTTATCCCACACCTAGTATGGAATATATTCTCCCTTTGTTTCTTCACTATTGCTTGCCAAATTGATAGTCATAATCCTTCTAACTACCCCAATCATGCCCTCATTAGGTAGTACTACATCATCTTCATCACTCACATCTCCCTCTTCTTCTCCCTCACCTTTTTCACTCTCATATCCTCCATCTTCTCTAAGAATGATGTTTCTTCTACTTGGACATTCATGCATCATATGACCCCTTCCTTTACATTTATGACATTGAATAGAACTAGAAGGTGTAAAAGGTTTAGGGTTAAAGGTTTTACCTCCCTCTTTGTTCTCAAATTTACCTTTACCCTTATCTTCTTGAGGTCTAGAAGAACTCTTCATCTCATGATATGGCCATGGCTTCTTGGAGATGGTGCTTGTCCGACCTTTCCACGAGCTAGTCTGCTTTCTTTTATTTTGATTTTCTATCTTTACAGACAAATCACCTAACTCATCTATTGTTACATATTGTTGTAATTCTACTACATCAGCTATTTCTTTATTTAAACCATTTAAAAACCTAGCCATTGTAGCCTCTTCTTCCTCTGTACAATTAGCTTGGATCATAGCCATATCCATAGCCTTAAAGTACTCATCCACAGACATGGACCCTTGCTTCAATGTTTGAAGACATTGTTGTAGCTCTCTTTGGTGTGATGGCACGAATCTCTTCCTCATCACCCTCTTAATCTCAGCCCAAGTAGCAACTGGTGCTTGTCCTTCTTGCAATCTGTCCCTAGCAAGCTTTTTCCACCAAATAGCAACATAGTCAGAAAACTCAACAACAACAAGTTTAACTTTCTTACCCTCAGAGTAGTTGTGACAATCAAAGATGGCTTCAACCTTTCTCTCCCAATCAAGGTACAAGTCTGGGTCCCTTGCTCCCTTGAATGATGGCATCTTCATCTTTATACTACTTATATTATCATCTTCTACTCTACCTCTTTGTCCCCTCCTATCTCTTCCCACCCTATCAAAATCAATATCATTAAAATCATCTATAGGGTTTTCTTGATTAACAATGGGAGCATGGGGTACATTTCTCCTAGCTTGGGGTCTAACATTATTTTCCCTCCTAAGTTCGGCTATTGTATCATTTTGATTAGCAATGGTATCCCTCATCTCTTGGAGTTGCAAATTCAACCTTTCAAATTGTTGATGCATAGCTTACAAGGTAAAATCATTTCTTGCTTTGATTTCAGCTTCTTGGAGAACCCTTCGTTCATCATCACTACCTGTACGCGGCATCTTTAAAAAAAAGTGTAAACTGTATCACAAAACTTAGCTCTCTTTTTTTTTCTCGGAATAACCTTTGAACAAAATACTTTGTAGATTTATAATTAAACCCAACTCGTATGAAATTCTTAGTAGTGAATTTCAGATTTTTGGGGAACTAATAAAAAAAAACCAAATCCTAGAACTATTAGGCTCGGTTGAAACATGACGCGAACAAAAAGGAAAGGATTATATGTTTAGATTAGAAAGAGTAAGAAAATCTAGGATCCCCTCTTCTTGTTTCCTTTGTTAATTTTTGGTAACAAATTAGATACAAAAGAAATATCCCGGAGAGCACGCAATTCTATTTTTTGTTCTAAAAACTGATTTTCATTTTTTTTAATTTTTTTTTTCTTTTCTTTGCTCTTAGTATTCAAGAAATCCCAAGACTTACCAAGAACGAAATCTTGATAAAAATCGCTCTGATACCACTTGATAACAACTAGGTCGGGAATTCAAATTAGAGTAAGAATTTGAGAAGTAAATGCGGAAGCAATAACAACAAGGAATTAAACAACTAGAATTAAAGAGATGAAAATAAAGGATATGGGAAGAATTCAAGGAAAGAATTCCAAGAACTTCCAAGAACGTAAGTTCTATAGCCTTGACAAGATCAAAGTAACAACGTCTTGATTTATGGAACAAAACAAACGCCTTTACTTAAAAAGCAAATCAAAACAATAGATTCGGATCTTGACCACTTTACGAGTACCTTGAGACAATAATTATTAATCGCCTTCTAAGAATACCACAAAGGAATCAAAGATATCATAAAAGAGAAGTAATCTTACTACCTTGAACTAAGAACTAGTAAAGGTTGAAAGATAAATCTCAAAGCGCAAGTAACAAAGGTTCAAAAGAACTCTCAAAGTATGATATACTTGATCAATAAATGTTGTGTCTTATGAATGAGAAGAACTCCTTATTTATAGGAGTTAAAAGCACTTAAAATAATGTAGGGGTTGCTAAAATGTCATCTAAATTAGGTAGGGGGCTGCTAGGGGTCACAATAGCCATCAAACTTAGGTAGGTGGCTCCTAAGGGGTAACAAAAGCCATCAAAATTAAGTGGGGGGCGGCCAAATCCTTTTGGGGCAGATTTGGGCCTTAAAACTATTAGTTTGGGCCATTGGTTTGGACTCCAATTGGGCTCCTTTTGAAACACCCCCTTTTGGACCTCTTTTAAGGTCATTTTGAGCCCTATTGGTGGACTTCAAGGGCTGATTTGGTAACCCAATCTTCCTCCTCTTGGACTTCAATTTGGACTACCAAATAATTGTAAAACTTGGACAATTCATCTCCTTTGGGCTTGAGCTCTTCCTCTACAATTAAAAGCTTCTTTATTTGCCATTGAAGTCTAGCAACCTTAGCTTGCAACTCTTTAGCTTGAGATCTTGTAAATGGCCTTGGAGCTTCCAAAACTCTATCATCTCTATCATTGTCCTTAACTATATCCTTGTTCTTGATGCTATCATCCTCCTCCTTAGCGGGCTGCCATCATCATCCTCTCCTTCAGCATCAAGATTCTACCCCAAGGTTGAAGCAGCGGTCCCAGTAGCGGCTCGGTGCTCGAGCGACCTGGCTTTCTTTGCTGCAGGACAGACAACAGCTACCCTGTTTTTCCTTTCTTGCTCGTGTTGGGCTCCAAGGCCCCAGCTTCAACATCAGGGGGCGGCCTCATTTGCAAATTCTTGCCAAGACCTGTACCAGCGCAGTAACCGCGATACACTTTCACTAAGGGCATAAAAAGAAACACAAAATACGAAGCATAGGCGGTGAAGGGACCTCACCATGGTTTTTTGCCACCCAATGCTTCTTAACCAGGCTGGTCCAAGACCAAACACGATATGGGAACTTGTCGCTCAACCGCCCGATCCACCCCGACAAATCTGGGACCACCTCCGAGTGCCAAGCGGCGTCTTCAGAAAGCACAAAGAGATTATTATGTCAAAAGGAAGAGTAGTTGAAAAGCGGCTAAGGGGAAGACTACTTACATCGAGCATTCCACCTCTCCGGAAAGGGTATTGTCTGGGCCGGGATGATATCCGAGGTCCTTACTCGGATGAACCTGCTCATCCTTCCTCGATCCTTTCCCTCATCAATGCTCGTGAAAAAAGATTTCTTGGATCGGTGGCGGAGCCTGATTAAGCCTCGATACAGTCGAGGGCTATACATCCCAATCAGATGATTGAAGGTAAAGATCTCACCCTCAACCCCTTTGGTGAAATAATGAAGCATTAACACTATCCTCTAGAAATAAGGGTAGATCTCAAGGGGAAGGGACTCGACAAATTTATCAGGGCCTAGGGTGAATGGGTAGGTGTACACGTGAAGGAAGCCAGACTTAAAGTCAGTTATATTATTGTTGGGACAAGGAATCTCCACCTCCATCGTCTCTCTCCATCGGCAGTCCTTTCTCACCTTGCTAATATCGGTCACGACGCTAATATCGGGACACGTGCTCGCACCGCCTCGGTTTAGATGAAGTAGTATTGACATAAAAATCCTCTGACGTGTCGATATCAGGTGGGATACATTGTTCAAAAGAAGGAATCACTCTGGTTTCTTCTTTAGGTGATTGGGATGGCGATGTAGTGTCGTTCCGTCGGGAACCGTCCTAGAGGTTCTAGCCATGTCAATGGTAAAAATCCTTCTATGAAAAGATAAAAGAGTGTCAAACACAAAATTCTGACTCGTGGGCTTGTAAGTGGGGTGAAAGTGGAAAGTGCCAAGCAACTGATGCATTTATAGGAATCACTGGGGGAGCGGAAAGGACGAGCCAATGGCAGTTTGTGGGTATTTCGATTACCGAATCTGATGGTGGCCTTGCACAATCTCTAGGGCATGGAATTTAATGCTCTTAGACGGTTGACGTCACGTCAATGATGAACTCGAGATGACGGTTCACAATCGTTTCCTATTACTTAACTCAAGGAAACACAGAGACTATCTGTATGCGTTGAAATCAGAGGAGTTTATTTCTCGCCACTAAGGTGCATTCGGGGAGTCATATCAGCATCTCGAGGCTGCAGGATTACGATCAAGCTCCCTCCCCTGAGGTTCATCCGTGACCCAGTGAAGGTTCCGAGGATGGGGAATTTATCCGCAACCCAACAGAGGTTCCGAGGATGGGGGATTCCCGAGGCAAGCTGCCAGAATCAGCAGAGTCTAGCATCGTGCCTAGCCGTCCCATCCCCTTATCTTTACATTTAATGCACTCTGTACTATATTGTATTCCCTCTACTATATAAAGGGGATCCATACCACTTTGTAGAGGGCTGATGTTGCTCCAACTATTTCTCCACAAGATCAATAACATCTCTCTCTCTTTCTTCTCTCTGACTTGCTCGTCCTTATTAGCTCGAGGCCACTCTAGCATTTACCATTCTCTCGCTTGTTCTTCATTTATTGCTTGGTATTGGCCATAAAGAGCCTTGTTCAATCATATCTTAATTGTTATCCCATTCCCGATTACCCCCGATAGTTCGAGATCGAGCCTAGATATCGACCTCGAGGTCCGCCATCGACCATTCCGAAGCCAGGGCAGCAAGCCCCTCGGTTTGATCACTGCCCCCGTTTTAGCTTGTATTTTATCGTCAAACTTCATATTCTTAGCACCATCTGCTCTAACAACTAGCATAAAAATAGATCACGTATTTTTAGAATCCCATTTACAAATTCAATTGTTGTTACCATTTTCACGGTAAACAAAATGGTCGGGCAAAAGCAGTCTCACAACAAAAATTGTATGCACTCAAAAAAAATGGTGGCACCTACCTTGGCTAGTGAACGGGAAGTAAAATCAAAGGTAATATTCAAAGATCATATGAGTTATACGAAAATTCCAGCATGCGTGAGAGCTAAGATAAGCTAAGTATGCACGCAACAAGGGGGAAGAAAACCAGGAAAGGTAATAGCTTACGTTTAAATAAAACTGAGAAGGAACGAAATAAATCCTTCGATCAATGATCTAGAGTTATCTACGTTATGAGCGCACTTAAGATTTCGGAGTATTATCCATGCAACATATTTTTTGCCAATCATACAGCCGTAGAAGACTCTGGTATAGTTAAAGAAAGAATTGAGCCTGGGTCATAGGCCGAATTGTTAAAGGATTATATCATAGATATTCCATAGCACCCATGAAAGGCTAAACATAATAATTAATACCATTAACCGTAGATTAGGAGATATCTTAAGCCTACATAAAGGCTAATCAGAAGGAAGAGGAATCTAAAGGGTTACATCAACTAAGAAAATCAGGAGTCTAATTATTAGACCCAAAAAATTATAGACATCATGATTGAGAACATTACATAATAACTCTTAATATTAGAGGTACAAGAGAGATAGTACAGTAGCCATATTTTATAATGGCTCTATGATAAATCCTGTGCGAAGAGTACCAGCCTCATAAGAAGTCAGTATGAAGCTCCTACTAGATTGTGTATGCACCGGAGGTGCAAGTATTATAATAGAGCTTCAAGTTATGGATGTGAATTACACCTAGGTGGAAGGGAGGTCATGAAAGAGATAGGAGATACTATGCGAGATTTTAAGGTAGGTAAGGTAAAGGTGAACAACGTACGAGATACTCATGGGAAGAAGATCGTGAATAGTCCATACTTCGAATAAAAGGCTAAAAGTGCGGGGATTTAGTTTCTATGAATACTAGCGGCATCATCAGTAGCATATCGTCCAGCCTATGGTCTAGGTATCGAAAAGTCTATCTAAGAGAGTAAAGAAGAGTTTGAGACAATGTGATGTCTCACTTGATGTTCCAAAATGACATAAGGAATTCTATAATGCAAGCAAGCTTAAAGGTTGCAAGTAATATAAATAGATATGTGTAGGTCACAAGTTATTGTATGGTGAAGTGACAAGGTCCTAGAAGACAGGAGTAAGGATAAGAATGGGCGAGTGAGAAGGTAACGGAAATGGATAAGTCCTCAGGATTAAGCCCATGAAAACAAGAAGAGTAGACAATTTCTCTATGTTATAGAAAGCTCACTATAGCCTGGATGAACTCAAAGGAGTCTAAGACTAATAGCATTTAGAAGAGATAGAATGTTTCCCTGGTAATAGAATGAGGGTGTAATTATGATAGATAAAGGATGACGTTTGGGCCTTCGATTGAGTAATGATCTAACAAAGAAAAGAAAGGGATCTCATGAATTGGACTGGATTAACATACCCATGCAAGGTGAGTTACATTGGTATGTTGTGAGATACGGTTATAAAAGCATGGTATCACCCCAAGTGGATCAGTCTAACAATTTCAGATGTTCCCCGATGAAACGTGAACCCTAGCGGCAGTGTTACATAAAAGGTTAAGTTATCAGGGTAGATTATAGATTAATATTGAGGTGAATCAACAATGAATGGATAAAACTTATAAAGTATGAGATGAGATTAGGTCATCATTCTTAAGATGAACAGTAACGTAGAAGCATTAAAGGACATAGATTTATACATATTGGATAAGCAATGAAAGTAACCTAGAATTTGGTAGCAGACCTCAGTAACGAGAAATCGAGGTAAGAGTTATGGTATAGCATGGCCTACTTAGATGCAGTAAAGTCATATCGAATGGATAACCGGGTCTATGAAATAAGATATAGCAATATTCGTAAGTTCGACAAAATACCGAGCGAAGAACTTCAGTAATGGCTAAAAAATCGAAGGAAAAAGGAAAGAAGAAACGCATAAGCACACTCACAAGGTTAGATACGTACATGCTACATGATGGAAGGTAGCAACAGTTACGAGACTGGAAGGATCCCGACCATAAGTCGTGGTGTGAGAAAGAGGCCTAAAGGGGGGAATGCCCTGGCCTTTGGATCTATTCACAGAACAGTTGCCTAGATGGCAAGGACAGTAATAAAGTATTCAGAAGACATAGGGTATGAAAATGATAAGTGCACCAGTCAACATTCAAGGACGAATATTCCAAGGAGGGAATGATGTTACACCCCATGTTTTCGTACGTTAAAGCTTCATCGTAGGTTAATCGACATAAGTTTGGGAATGAGATTTATTTTGGGATTATAAGCATCATGCTATTTAAAACAAGTGATAAGTAAATTCAAGAAGGTAAGAGGGTAAGTGAATCGAAGAAAACGAGTTTCATCAATGTTTGATAATTTAGGATAAAATACAGTCTGAGCTATAATACCCGATATTTATGGACTAGTACCATACAAGGTACCACATGACCATAATAGTGAGGTGTATAAAATGTGTTAGAAGTGAGTAATATTTTAAGTAATTTGATATAATTCTTAATTATGTGGATAATTAAGTAATTATAGATTTTTAATCGGGAGATTAACTTGTAAATTAAATTTGTGAACAATTATCTAAGAATGATTTGGATAAATATTAGAGGGACAACACTTCCACGTGGGATGTCAAAATCTTGGTAGCAAATTGCCATTTAATCAAGTGATTAAGTAGGTGGTGGCATAAAATTAACCAAACTTGAATATTGGACTCATTTTGCTAGACCAACTATTGGGAATAAGTAATTCCAATCTTGAGAGTTGGATGCGTAAGTTATGCATCAAAAAACACTCCAAAAATTAATGATTCTTCCAAGCCAAAATATAATATCTTGTAATCAAGACCAAATCTAGTAGTGACTAAGAACACAAGAGATAGAAAAGTGAAACTACTTCGAAAAATTCATACAAGGTCCGATTATGCGAAAGATGCAATTCTAAGGAAGCACGGTATAATCTTTCTCAAGAATATCATACGGATTCTTCCCTACTTCGATCCGCCGTTACGTGTTGTTGCAATTGACATGTGTTAGAGGTATTTTCAACAGAATCGGTTCAGGTATGTTAAGGCTATCCCTTCTTTCTTTTTGGCATGATTCATACGATACAAACGAAACAAGTAAATGCACAACTTCTATAAATGGTTCTATTCATAGCAGTATTAGAAGTGCCTATGTTCGTGAATTCCCATGTATCTTATTATTCTATCATCTGTTCATGGGTCTTAGAAAATACGTAAGTTGATAAAGTTTATTTCATGATATTAACCAAAGGCATAGTGATCTTATGACACTCCGAAAGATTATATTGACGCACTTACCATGCATTGCATTTATTTACATTGGCCCATGACCTAATGGCATTATATATGCGTATATATGTATAATATATGTATATGGGATATGGGAAAAGGTTACGGCATTATATACGCACCACCACCTGATCAGCTGGTATACGTTGATGATTTGCGCATAGTGGCCGAGATGATATGATGGGATGCCCTCAGAGGCTTGATGATGTTATGAACATATATACCCATGCATGGTATGACTTTTATACATATGTATGCCATTTGAAATATTAAAAGAATCATGAAGTTGTTCAGACTTACATGTCGAGTCTTTTACTCCATATTTCTCTCATGTCTATCATTTACTGATTTCCATTCCTTACATACTTGGTACATTATTTGTATTAACATCCCTTTTGCTTGGGGGCGCTTCATTTCATGCCCCCAGGTCCCAATAAACAGGTCGAGAGCCCTCCAAGTAGGCTATCATCTCAGTGGAAAATGTTGGTGCACTCCATTTGCTTCGGAGTTGCTTGTTTGGTTAGTATGATTTAAACGTGTTTTGTTTGGTATGGCGGTACTCTGTCCCGACCTTAATGAAAATTATGTATTCTAGAGGCTTGTAGACAGATGTTATGTATGTAAAAGATTGTATCACCTTGTCAGCCTATGTTCAGTGTACGAGTGGTTATTTTGGTCTTATATGCTGGTATGCCTTATGTATAAGTTGGTATCACATGTTGTATTCTATTTATCTCACGGTAGCCTTCCGTATCAGTTATCTATGATAGTATGACATGAAAAGATACGTTATGTTGGTACTCAGTTGAGTAAGGTATCGGGTGCCCGTCGTGGCCCATTGGTTTGGGTCGTGACACTACTAGACAATTTCTCATGACTTGTAGAATCTATTAACCTAAAGCTCTGATACAAATATGTCACGACCCAAAATCTACTAGTTGTAATGGCACCTAACCCAACCCGCTAGGTAAGCCAACTAATAATGATCCAATTCCAATAACATTAATAAGACAATTAGACAAAAGAGAATATCTGGATCTATTACATTTCCCAAGGGCTGGTAGTACAAATCATGAGCTTCTAAGAATAGAGTTTATAAAGCTGATATGAAGAAAATACATCTTCTGTATGAATAGTACATAAACAAAGTTTTATAAAACTAAGGCTACCATGAATAAGAGGCAGCTACAACAGGGACGCAGGTTCACCTTCAAATCCAGCTCCCTCCATGCATAACAATATCGACATTCAAAATCTGCACGCAATGTGCAGGAAGTGTAGTATGAGTACAACCGACCCCATGTACTCAATAAGTAACAAAACTAACCTTAGGTTGAAAGTAGTAATGATCTAGAACAAGGTCGGTTCCAACACCAATAACCAATAACAGTTCATAAATTGGTAAAGCAAGTAAACAAAGAAGTAGCTCAGAGATAAAAGTGTTCAGGCAATTCATAGATTTCCGAAAACTAGCCTCGCTTTTCAAGAATATTAGTGAAAACCCCAAATCCTTCACTGAAATCTTTGAAAGAAAATACGAGATAGTTTGAAAACTGAAAATTTTCCCAAAATCCTTTCCACCACAAATAAGATGTTTCATTTACCTTCCAAATAGCGAGTTTGAAATACTTCCCTATGCCCACATATCAATGTGTGTAAAAGAAAATCATGAACGACGTGATACCGTACAGTGTGAGGAAGAATACATCTCTATGCATGTATGTCATATATGCATGCGAATGCCATGTATCCAAGAGATGAAATATGTACTCACACTCTCCACTCATAAATGCTCAACCACTCAGTACTGTATGTGGCTCACACGGCCAGGGAAGATCCATCCCAGGATATATACATCACTGATCATCAGTCACTCAGTACCGAGGAAGGCCATTCTGGCCCCATGGAGAAGATCCATCTCCAGGTATATATAAATGCTCAACCACTCGATACTGTATATGGCCCATGCGGCCCAGGGAAATCCATCCCGTAACATATACAAAACTGACTATAAGTCACCTAGTAACGAGGGAAAAGGGCAATCCAACCCTTGGAGAAATCCATCTCTAGATATCAAATACTTTGGACAAATCAACGTCCATGGAAATCCATCCCTCAATAATGTCATCCACGCTCAATAGCAATGTGTTACAAAATCTGGAGGGGCTCCTTCAGCCCAAGAGCTATCATAAATCAGAATAATCGCTGCGGCGTGCAGCCCGATCATATAACTGCCACTCATAATCAGGCTCTCGGCCTCACTCAATCATCAATCTCTCCAATCTCACCCACGGGCTCACAGTGTCATGAAAACTGACCCGGAACAATGATATGATGTATCAATAAGTAACAACTGACACTGAGATATGATGTGAATGTGACTGAGTACGAAATATAAATAAAATGATAGCAAGAAACGACCACTATGGGTCCCAACAATATCAGTATAAAGCCTAAACATGGTATCTAGCATGATGTACAACTCATTTACATTATCACATGGTGAAAACATAGATATCAACAAAAATAGGGCCACTATTCAGTGCCCTGGAAACAACAGAGCCACAATGCTCCAAAAATGTTATCCCACATGTAGCGACCTCCGAATGGCTCAAAACTAATCAAAACAATTCAAATACATCAGATAAAGCCCAAGGAATCAATTAAAATTGATAAAGATTGAATCCTAAATCAAATCCCAAATTCGGCAAAAAACACACCCGGGCCCACACCTTGGAATCCGGAAAAACTCACAAAATCCAACAACCCATTCAATTATGAGTCCAACCATACTAGTTTCATTCAAATCCAACTCCTAATCAGTGTTCAAAACTCAAAAATTCATATTATAAAGCTTTAGGCCAAAACCCCCAATTTTCATCTCAAAATACTAATTAAATGATGAAAACAATGAAAATATTCATGTATATTAACCAAATCTGAGCTAGAATCACTTACCTCAATGAATTTCTTGAAACCCCACGAAAATCGTCACAAACCGAGCTCCCAAGGACCAAAATATGTAATAATACCCTAAGCCTCGTTTATTTAGTACACCCTCTAACCTCCCAATGTGCGGTCCGCACATTTCCAAGTGCTGCGGTCGCACAAAAATTGTGCGGCCGCACTTCACAACTTCTCTACTACCAGGCTTCAGTAAATTAGCCATAACTTTCCCTACAGACGTCCAAATGATCATTTCCTTTCCTTTTTGAAAACTAGACACAAAGGGCTACAACTTACGTTTTTGAATCATCTCCAAATTTCTTGTGGATCAAAGATATAAGCTTCCGAAGTCGAACCAGCGAATCTGCAGAACTCCCTGATGTGCGTCCGCGCATAAAATTGTGCGGTCCGCACTTTTCCTCTAAGGTCCGCATATTTTTGCTGCGGTCCGCACTTTTATGTGCGGTTCTCACCTCTCCTTCGCCTCAACACTCCAAAATGTGCGGTCTGCACTTCCAAAAGTACCAGAACAATATTAGAGTGCCGAAATGCCCGGACGCGCTAAAAACTCACCTCCGAACACACCCGAGGCCCCGGGACCTCAATCAAAGGTACCATCAAGTCCTAAAAACACCACACAAACTTAGTCAAGCTCTCAAATCATATCAAACAACAACAAAAACATGAATCGCATACCAATTCAAGCTTAATGAACTTGAAATCTCAAACTTCTACAACTGATGCCAAAGCCTACCAAATCACCTCCGATTGACCCCAAAATTTGCACACAAGTCATAAATGACATAATGGAGCTATTTCGATTTTCGAAATCAGATTTCAATCCCGATATCAAAAAGTCAACTCCCCGGTCAAACATTAAAACTTAAATTTCCGTTTTAGCCATTTCAAGCCTGATTAGACTACAAACTTCCAAATGATTTCCGAACACGCTCGTAAGTCCAAATTTTTCATATGGAGCTATTTATGTCCTGAAAAAACCGAGCAGAGTAAAAATGATCAAAACAACCAGTCTGGTCGTTACACATGGATTGCCAAAGTGGAAAGAGGAGGCTAGACTTGGATTGGGTCAGATGAGATTGGGCTTGGATATTGGGCTGGTTTTGATTTAAAGAGTGTCCAATTTGTGTTTAATTGTACAATTACAATTGTAGCCATTTAATCATTAACCTTCTTAAAACCAATTTAATTACACTTAATTAATTTCTAATAAAAATTTAGTAGTATTACAAATATCAAATATACTACTAATAATTGTAATTAGCTATTTATAAAATATTTTATTTTCTAAATTACAACACTAATTTTTAATTATTAACATAATAATCTAATTAATCAAAATTTTAAGAATAATTTGGTAAATTAATTATAAAAACCTCTATGACACATTTAAAGAATTATTATAATGGTATTAAAATAGAAGGACATTTTTAATCACATAATACTAATACTAAGTGATTAATTTCAAAACTAATACTTAATTAATTTGTAGAAATAAGTATTTATTGATAGAAAATATTTCCAACATATTTATTGTAAATTATTAAGTATAAGTAAATTAATTTTTAAAGGGAAGTCAAAATTGGCTGTCAATAATCCCCACAAGTCATAAAACTGTAAAGGCCCCCGTCTTAATTAGGGGAACAAGAATCTAGAAAGCAAAACGATCGGTCGGGTCGTTATATTATTTGTAGTGGCAATGTAATTTAATGAAAACTAATAGAAGTGTTAATTAAATATATTGCAATCAGTACATTCAACTTCTTATAAAATCTAAGCAAGGGAATAAAAATATTTATGTTCACAAGCATTGTTGAAATTTTCTTTTCTTGTTTTTGGATTAGAAATAAATTTATTCACAATAACAATTCAACCGTTAATTAAATATATAAAAATCTGAAGGGCTAATGCTGGATTAAATTTTCTTTACTTTTGTTTTTAGTGATTAGCTGTTTCAGTATTGAGCTTTAATGCACTTTTAATAGATTGACCTTGTTAAAAGCTGGTCATCTGAATAGGTTTCACATATGTGGTCATCTAAACAGCCCACGTCTTACATACTTTGTATTTTATGCGCACGTTTTACATACTTTGTATTCGGTATCTTTATTAAAGAGTTTCATTTTTATTATATTTATAGAATGTATATTTACATCTTTGTATCAAAAGGTTCTGGAAATTATGCTTGCTTGGAGGGTAAAACAGTCCTCTAACATTTGTGATAGTTATTTTTGTAACGATCCGATTGGCCATTTTGAACTCTTGCGCATTGTTCGGTGATTTGAGTAGCTTCACTTCATATTTTATGACTTCTATGCGTAGCCGGAATTGAATTTCGGGAAGTTCGGAGTTGATTCGGAAGGAAAATTCTCAATTGGAAGCTTTAAGTTGGAAGAGTTTACTAAGGTTTCACTTTTGAGTAAATGACCTCGGAATCGGGATTTGAAGGATCCAATAGGTTCGTAGGATAATTTCGGACTTGGGCATATGTTCAGGTTGAGTATCAGGTGGTCCGGGAGCATTTCAGCACTAATTATGAAAAGTTGGCATTTTGAAAGTTTTAGAATTTTCTAAGTTTGATTTGAAGTATACTTTGTGTTACCGATGTCCGTCTGGGGTTCCGATCCTTGGAATAGGTCGCATCATTATTTGCGACTTGTAAGTAAACTTTGATGTCATTCCGAAATGTTTAAGTAAGATTCGGACGCGTTCGTTGAAGTTTGAATGTTCAAAAGTTAAAAGAATGATTTTGATCATTGATTCATGGTTTTAATGTTATTCATGGCGTTTCGAGCCTTTGGATAAGTTTGGATAAGGTATTGGAACTAGTTGGCATGATTGGACGGGGTCCTTGGGGCCTCGGGTGTGTTTCAGGATGAGTTCGTACCATTTCTCTATGTTGTGCAGCTGCTGGTTTCTGGTGCGTTTGGTATGCAACGCGATCGCGAAGGTAGGAACGCGATCGCGAAGGTAGGAACGCGATCGCGAAGGGTTAAGTGGACTGGTGGCATTTTTGTTCATCGTGATCGCGTAAAGGGAGTCACGATTGCAGAGCTGGAGCATGTTGTTCTTCGCGTTCGCCTGGGCAGAGTCGCGAACGCAATGGGCTGTGGAGGAAGGCTTGTTTTGGAGAGTTGTGCTATGCGATCGTGGAAGGACTCACGCGATCGCGGAAGAGGAATCTGTTGAGGCTATGCTTGGCCTTCGTGTTCGCGATAATGGTCTCACGTTCGTGGAGTCCTGGGAAGGCTGTGCTTCACGATCGCGAGTAGGACCTCGCGTTCTCATAAGTTAATTTAATGGGCGAGGCTGGTTGGCCTTCACAATGGCGAGGAGTTTTTCGTGATTGCAAAGAAGGGAGTTGTTGGGCAGACTTGTTTTATTTCGGGTGTTGGTTCATTTCTTCCACTTCTCACATGGGTTAGGCGATTTTTGGAGCTCTTCAAGAGGGGATTTTCATCATCTACGGCAAGTTAAGTGATTCTCACATATTATAAGTTAATTACATGGATTCTATAAGTATTTAAACATGAAAAGTTATGGAGATTGTGGATTTATAGTAGAAAACCTCTAATTTGGTATTTGTTTGATTTTTGACCACGAAATTGGACATGGAATTAGGAATAAATTATATATTTAAGTTCACTGTGTTTATGAGTAGTGATTATCTTCAAGAATTTTCGAAATCCGGGTGCATGAACTGTAGGGTTGACTTTGTTGGCTTTTCGAGTAGAGTTGGGAATTGTTATAAATTAATTAATTATGAGTATTGGACTATATATTGATTGGTTTGCATGTTATCTGACTAGTTTCGGATCGTTTGGCTTTGAATTAAGGGGTTAGATAGGCATTAGAGCCGGTTATTGGAACTTCGGAGCAAGGTAAGTCTCATGTCTAAGTTTGTGAGGGGGAAACTACCCCATAGGTATTAAATTTATTATTGTGGGTGCTACGTACATACGAGGTGGCGAGAGTCCGCACGTACCTAAAAGCTTGTTTATGTCCGGGTAGACTTAGGACTTTATCATGTAATATTTGAATTATTTGAACTCATTTTGCTAGCTTAATTAAGTGAAGTTATAATTGAAATTGATTTGGGAATATATTAGGCCGAGCTTTATCATCTTGAGTTGTTTGGCAAGATATTTGGTAAACGGTAAAAGTCATGTTTACTTTATGCTCCTGCACTTGTATTGTATGTACGTGACTCGTAATTCGATAAGTTTTATCCTCTCCTGTTGATTGGGCTGAACACCTCGGCAGTATATGAGATGCATCTCTGGTTCGCCCCGGTCGACCCTCGGTAGTGTATATACCACTCTAGATCAGGCTGTACGACCTCGACTGTAATGACCCAACTGGTCGTTTTGAGCTTTAGAATTTCATTTGGTGGTTTGAGACTTTGAGTAGCTTCATATTATGTATTCAGACTTGCGTGTATGGTTGGTTTCGGTTTTCGAGCGGTTTGGGAATTATTTGGAAAATTGATTCTCATTTTAGAAGCTTTAAGTTGGAAGAGTTGCCCAAGGTTTGACTTTTGGGTAAACGAACTTAGAATCAGGTTTTAGTTATTTCAATAAGTTTGTATGATGATTTTGGACATATCCACAAATTTTGGTTAAATTTCGATGAGTTTTAGATAAGTTTGGGTTGTATGCTGATTGTTTTTGGTTTGAACGTCGATTTGAGCATAAAGGTTACCATATTGAGCAAACGGCCTTTGATTTGTGTTTCGACTAAACTATCCGTATCGTAATTTTGGAACTATGGAGACTAAAATCATCAAGTTTCGACATCGTATGAGGAATTTATGATCATTTTACCCAAGAATTTGGTTGCCAGACTTTTTTTAGATTAATTACGAAATTGCCATTGAATTCGTATTTAAAAATTTGCACTATTTCCAAATATTGAAACCAACATACTCCTTCATTATAAGGTCCAATGGAGCGATTCAAAAGCCTAATCTCACAAGAAATTCATTAGAGGCATCAAAAGCTGGTTTCGGGATCATTAGGCACAAGAAACGAGGCAGAACAACTAGGCATTTTTGTAATGACACGGCCGATCATTATGAAAATTAACGCCCTGATCCCCTATTAACTGCTTTCCCCGTGTCTTGTTCTGCTATTGTGATTTACCGGGGTGGTTTATCTTGAGTTTCAGAGTGTTTTGGGACACTTAGTCCTTAAATGAGAGTTTAAGTCGTAGAATTTGGACCGCAGTCAGAGCGGTATGAAGACGGCCTAGAATGGAATTTTGTAGATTTCGTTAGCTCCATTGGGTGATTTTGAACTTAAGGGCATATCCGTATTGTGTTTTGGAGGTTTGTAGCTTATTTAGGCTTGAAATGATGAAAGTTGAATTTTTGGAGTTTTGGGCCGATAGTGAAATTTTTATATCAAGTTCCGAATTCAATTTCAGAAGGTGGAATAGGTCCGTAGTGGTGAATCTGACGTGTACAAATTTGGGGTCAATCGGACATGGTTTGGTTGGTTTTGGCATCGGTTGAAAAATCTTGGAAATTCAAGTTCATTAGGTTTGGATTGGAGGATGATTTATGATTTTAGCGTTGTTTGATATGATTTGAGGGCTCGACTAAGTTCGCATGATGTTTTAGGAATGGTTGGTATGTTTGGTTGAGGTCCCGGGGGCCTCGGGTGAGTTTCGGATGCTTAACGGATTTGATTTGGCAATTTTTGATGACTGCTGAAGCTGTTGTTTTCGCACCTGCAGATTTTGGACCGCAAGTGTGGTGCTGCAGAAGCAGCTGATTGGACCACAAAAGCGGAAATGGACCAAGGCAGCAGGAACCGCAAGTGCGGCTGGGGGACCACAGGTGCGGAATCGCAGATGCGGCCTAGTGACCACAGATGCGGGCCCAGCCCGGATAAGTTACTTCCGCACCTACGATGATTTTTTCGTAGGTGCGGGACCGCAGATGTGATGGACCCCTCGCAGAAGCGAGATCTCTGGCAGAAAAAGGGCCAAGTCGAGGGTTTTATCCCATTTTCAATTTTGGGACTTTTAGAGCTCGGGAGAAGGCGAATTTGCGAGGTTTTTGAAGAGGAAATCAATGGATAACGATTCCTATCTCTATTTCATTTATATTTCATCAATCTATAGTAATTTTCTCAATCTAATCAAGGATTTGAGTGGAAAAATGGGAATTTGGGGGAAACGTTCCCTAATCGAATTTTTGTGTTTTGATCGGGGTTTTAAGCATCAGAATTGAATAATTCTTGGACTAGTGATCTCGTGAGTGAATGTGTGTTCTAAATTGGTAATTTTTACTCGATTCCAAGATGTGGGCCCCAGGAGGAGTTTTAGGCGTTTTCCTATTTTCTCGCCTTAGCTTTAAATTCATTAGCTAAATTAGTTGCTTGTATCTATATTTACGTTATGTAATTGATTTGATTAGATTTGGACAACTCAGAGTTGGATACTCGTGGCAAGAATGTGATTTCGAGTTGATTGAGCTGGTTCGAGGTAAGTGGCTTGTCTAACCTTGTGTGGGGGAACTCCCCTTAGGATTTGGTATCTTTGTTATATGAGTGTCGTATACATGAGGTGACAAGTGCATACACGTGCTAATTGTTGAAAATCCCGTTTTCATTAAGTTAATAGCTATGTTTTCTTGTAATTTAGCAAATACTTGTACTTGAAGCCTCTTGTTTATATTAGGAAAAGCATGCTTACGTGTCTTTACTGCCTTATCTGCTTTAACTTCCTACCTAGACTCTATGTAGCATGTCTAGGTTCATTAGAGCTATCAGAAGAGTGATCTCTGGCAGAAAAAAGGCCAAGTCAAGGGTTTTATCCCATTTTCAATTTTACGACTTTTGGAGCTCGGGAGAAGGCGATTTTGTGAGGTTTTAAAAGAGGAAATCATTGGGTAACTATTCCTAACCCTAGTTTGTTTGTATTTCATCAATCTATAGTAATTTTCTAAATCTAATCAAGGAATTTGAGTGGAAAAATGGGAATTTGGGGGAAAAGTTCCCCAATCGAAATTTTGGGTTTTGATCGAGTTTTAAGCGTTGTAATTGAATATTTATTGGACGAGTGATCTCGTGAGTGAATGAGTGTACTAAATTGATATTTTTTACCCGATTATGAGACGTGGGAGCAAGGAGGAATTTTGGGCATTTTCCTATTTTCTTGCCTTACCTTTAAATTCATTAGCTAAATTAGTTATGTGTAGCTGTATTTACGATATGTAATTGATTTGATTAGATTTGGGCCACTCGGAGTTGGATACTCGTGGCAAGAGCGTGATATCAGATCGATTTTGAGTTTGGTTCAAGGTAAGTGGCTTGCCTAACCTTGTGTGGGGAAACTCCCCTTAGGATTTTGGTATTGCTGTTATATGAACGCTGTGTACGTGAGGTGACGGGTGCATACACGTGCTAATTGTTGAAAAACCCCATTTTATTGAGTAAATGTCTATATTTTCTTTTAAATTGAGCAATACTAGTATGTGTAGCCTCCTGTTTAGCGTAGGAAAGTATGCTTACGTGCCTTAACTGCCTTATCTGCTTTAACTTCCTACCTAGACTCTATGTAGCATGTCTAGGGTAGAAATTACTTGTCTTTTTGACACGAACTTGAATAGAACTGTATATTTCTTGTTGATAATGTTGTGTGTATTTATTGGGTTGTGTATTTACTTTGGGACTATGGAACGGTATTGCGTGAGATTCCCCTGCATGTTTACTTTGGGACTACGGAACGGTATTTCGGGAGATCCCCCTTCACATTTATATTTGGGACTACGAGACGGTATCCCGGGAGATCCCCCTATACTGGATATTTAGTTTGGGACTACAGAACAGTATGTTGGGAGATCCTCCTGCACATTTATGATTTAGACTATGGGACAGTATCCCGGGAGATCCTCTGTACATTTACGTTTGGGACTACGGGGAGGTATCCTGCGAGATCCCATGTTGCTTT
Source organism: Nicotiana tabacum (assembly GCF_000715075.1). Lineage (NCBI taxonomy): Eukaryota > Viridiplantae > Streptophyta > Magnoliopsida > Solanales > Solanaceae > Nicotiana > Nicotiana tabacum. The sequence goes on along the minus strand of NC_134085.1, from coordinate 94,876,500 downwards.
TCACTGTGTACTGAGTTATGATTTTCATGTGAATTCATTTCATTGACTCTTAGCAATTATCTTCACTGCCATATTTCATACTGCTTTATCTTGTTTTATAAATAACAAGTAAGGCCCTGACCTAATCTCGTCACTACTCGATCGAGGTTAGGCTTGCACTTACTGGGTATCGTTGTGGTGTACTCATACCCTTTCATGCACATGTTTTGCGTGCGCAGATCCAGGTTCTTCTTCTCAGCCATACTTCCAGTGTGGCAAGGCGATCCATAGACTTCGAGGTATATCTGCTGATAACAACACGATAGGGGATTCAAGAATAAATAAAGAAAAAAACAAGAAATATGCAGAAGCTAGAAGAAAATAAAGAAACAAAAAAGAAGACAGAAATTAAAGATAGATTGAATTCAAGAAGTCTATTCTTGAAGTTGAATCCTAACAACAATAATTAGCTAACGAAGAACTAATCGCTTTTGGTAGAGACTTAAAACAAAACTACAGATTGTGAAACCCGACCCTTTAAAATAACAAAAATAACAATAAGCCTAAACTTATCACCTTTCTTAAATACCTAGAAGTGATCTAAGATTTCGAAAATGGTTTAATCTTACTACCTTAAGTTGAATCTTAAAGGTTGGGGAATAAATCCAAGAGTAGCCACACACAAGAGTGCAAGAAAAATCTCATAATTTTTATTGATAATAATCTAAATAATCTAAGTCTAAAAACAAAGAAGACACCCCTCTATATAGAGAGATGGTCACGAAATTGTACCAAAAAAATAAGGAAATAAAGTCCTAAACTACTTTTGGCTTTGCTGTGCGAAGGTGATTGTTATTGTGGGCACGAGGTGCCATATGTGTGAGATTTAGAAATTGTGGTTCATGACATGTGATTTATGAGGTGTGGTACTTCGGGTAATTCTTGTTGTAAGTCCATGCATTGAGAGTGATTTGATCATTTGGTTTATCATCCGTTTTTCTTAATTTGAGTTCATTTACATCTCATCCGTGCTCTGATTATGTTGTTTCTTTATTACTCGGTTACTTCTTGATGCCATTTATGTTTCTATTAAGTATTGGCCTGTGTAAATTAATAATGTTTCCGCCATTGGTCTTACATTGATGTTCTTTCCATTGTTAGCTTATGTATATCTTTAACAGGTTTCTATGTCTAGTAGGTGTCTAGACCTGGCTTCATTACTACTCTACCGAGATTAGGCTTGATACTTACTGGGTATCGTTATGGTGTACTCATGCTATGCTTTTGCACATTTTTATTTAGATCCAGGTATTCTGATTGTGTTGTTGAGAGTTGCATCTGTGCGGCGGGAGACTTCAAGGTATACCTACTGTCACGACCCCGGTTCGCCATACATGAACCATCGTGACGGCACCTAGTCTCTACAACTAGGTAAGCCTAACAATGTGGAAAATAAACCAATTTGCGGAAGAAAATAATTAAAAACCGAAATAGTGAAATAAAACAGCGTTTAAAAGTGCCGCTCGGCATACACAATATCAACTCTCAACAACTAATACATTTCCCAAAACCTGGAAGCTCATGATTACAAGCCTTTGAATATCTACAAACATCTAACTCCAGAATATCTAACAAGAAAGAAAAGTACAGAAGGGCTAATAAGGGAGAGTAGAAAGAGACTCTTCGGTCTGCGGACGTGGCAAATATACCTCGGAGTCTCTACAAGCGTCTCGTCTCAAGTGTGATAAGTCTGAGTAGAAGTACCTGGATCTGCACATGAAAAACAAGCACAGAAAAGGGCATGAGTACACCACAGTGGTACGCAGTAAGTGTCAAGCCTAACCTCATTCGGGTAGTGACGAGGAAGGTTAGGGCCCTACTGAGGTTAAATAAAATATAAGATTCAACAGTGTAGAATACAACAGTACAAATAAGTACAACAATAAAAGTAACACAGGATATAAAGGACAGCAACAACTACTACAGAGGCAAAGTAAACACAAAAAGAAATACAGCTCAACACCAAGATAACAACCATGGATCTCCCAGGATACCGTCCTATAGTCCCAAATGTAAATATCTAGTGGATCTTCCAGGATACCGTCCCGTAGTCCAACTCATAATACGACGGGATCTCCCAGACTACCTATCCGTAGTCCAAAATGTAAATACTCAATATAGGGGGAATCTACCGGGTGCAGTCTCGTAGTTCCAATGTAAATGTGCAGAGGTGATAGCATCAAGAACAAGGATATAGTTAAGGACAATGATAGAGATGATAGAGTTTTGGAAGCTCCAAGGCCATTTACAAGATCTCAAGCTAAAGAGTTGCAAGCTAAGGTTGCTAGACTTCAATGGCAAATAAAGAAGCTTTTAATTGTAGAGGAAGAGCTCAAGCCCAAAGGAGATGAATTGTCCAAGTTTTACAATTATTTGGTAGTCCAAATTGAAGTCCAAGAGGAGGAATATTGGGTTACCAAATCAGCCCTTGAAGTCCACCAATAGGGCTCAAAATGACCTTAAAGAGGTCCAAAAGGGGGTGTTTCAAAAGGAGCCCAATTGGAGTCCAAACCAATGGCCCAAACGTTTTAAGGCCCAAATCTGCCCCAAAAGGATTTGGCCGCCCCCACTTAATTTTGATGGCTTTTGTTACCCCTTAGGAGCCACCTACCTAAGTTTGATGGCTATTGTGACCCCTAGCAGCCCCCTACCTAATTTAGATGACTTTTTAACAACCCCCTACATTATTTTAAGTGCTTTTAACTCCTATAAATAAGGAGTTCTTCTCATTCATAAGACACAACATTTATTGATTAAGTATATCATACTTTGAGAGTTCTTTTGAACCTTTGTTACTTGTGCTTTGAGATTTATCTTTCAACCTTTACTAGTTCTTAGTTCAAGGTAGTAAGATTACTTCTCTTTTATGATATCTTTGATTCCTTTGTGGTATTCTTAGAAGGCGATTAATACTAGTTATTAATTGTTGTCTCAAGTTACTCGTAAAGTGGTCAAGATCCGAATCTATTGTTTTGATTTGCTTTTTAAGTAAAGGCGTTTGTTTTGTTCCATAAATCAAGACGTTGTTACTTTGATCTTGTCAAGGCTATAGAACTTACGTTCTTGGAAGTTCTTGGAATTCTTTCCTTGAATTCTTCCCATATCCTTTATTTTCATCTCTTTAATTCTAGTTGTTTAATTCCTTATTGTTATTGCTTCCGCATTTACTTCTCAAATTCTTACTCTAATTTGGATTCCCGACCTAGTTGTTATCAAGTGGTATCAGAGTGGTTTTTATCAAGATTTTGTTCTTGGTAAGTATTGGGATTTCTTGAATACTAAGAGCAAAGAAAAGAAAAGAAAACAAAATTAAAAAAAAACGAAAATCAGTTTTTAGAACAAAAAATAGAATTGCGTGCTCTCCGGGATATTTATTTTGTATCTAATTTGTTACCAAAAATTAACAAAGGAAACAAGAAGAGGGGATCCTAGATTTTCTTACTCTTTCTAATCTAAACATATAATCCTTTCCTTTTTGTTCGCGTCATGTTTCAACCGAGCCTAATAATTCTAGGATTTGGTTTTTCTTTCATTAGTTCCCCAAAAATCTGAATTTTACTACTAAGAATTTTATACGAGTTGGGTTTAATTATAAATCTACAAAGTATTTTGTTCAAAGGTTATTCCGAGAAAAAAAAAGAGCTAACTTTTGTGAGACAGTTTACACTTTTTTTTTAAAGATGTCGCGTACATGTAGTGATGATGAACGAAGGGTTCTTCAAGAAGCTGAAATCAAAGCAAGAAATGATTTTACCTTGCAAGCTATGCATCAACAATTTGAAAGGTTGAATTTGCAACTCCAAGAGATGAGGGATACCATTGCTGATCAAAATGATACAATAGCTGAACTTAGGAGGGAAAATAATGTTAGACCCCAAGCTAGGAGAAATGTACCCCATGCTCCCATTGTAAATCAAGAAAACCCTATAGATGATTTTAATGATATTGATTTTGATAGGGTGGGAAGAGATAGGAGGGGACAAAGAGGTAGAGTAGAAGATGATAATATAAGTAGTATAAAGATGAAGATGCCATCATTCAAGGGAGCAAGGGACCCAGACTTGTACCTTGATTGGGAGAGAAAGGTTGAAGCCATCTTTGATTGTCACAACTACTCTGAGGGTAAGAAAGTTAAACTTGCTGTTATTGAGTTTTCTGACTATGCTGCTATTTGGTGGAAAAAGCTTGCTAGGGACAGATTGCAAGAAGGACAAGCACCAGTTGCTACTTGGGCTGAGATGAAGAGGGTGATGAGGAAGAGATTTGTGCCATCACACTTTCAAAGAGAGCTACAACAACGTCTTCAAACATTGAAGCAAGGGTCCATGTCTGTGGATGAGTACTTTAAGGATATGGATATGTCTATGATCCAAGCTAATTGTACAGAGGAAGAATAGGCTACAATGGCTAGGTTTTTAAATGGTTTAAATAAGGAAATAGCTGATGTAGTAGAATTACAACAATATGTAACAATAGATGAGTTAGTTGATTTGTCTGTAAAGATAGAAAATCAAAATAAAAGAAAGCAAACTAGCTCGTGGAAAGGTCGGACAAGCACCATCTCCAAGAAGCCATGGCCATATCATGAGATGAAGAGTTCTTCTAGACCTCAAGAAGACAAGGGTAAAGGTAAATTTGAGAAAAAAGAGGGAGGTAAAACCTTTAACCCTAAACTTTTTACACCTTCTAGTTTATTCAATGTCATAAATGTAAAGGAAGGGGTCATATGATGCATGAATGTCCAAGTAGAAGAAACATCATTCTTAGAGAAGATGGAGGATATGAGAGTGAAAAAGGTGAGGGAGAAGAAGAGGGAGATGTGAGTGATGAAGATGATGTAGAACTACCTAATGAGGGCATGATTGGGGTAGTTAGAAGGATTATGACTATCAATTTGGCAAGCAATAGTGAAGAACAAAGGGAGAATATATTCCATACTAGGTGTGGGATAAAGGGAAAAACTTGCTCTATGATCATTGATAGTGGTAGTTGTGCTAATGTGGTGAGTTCATACTTTGTGGAAAAATTGGGACTTGCATGCATGAAACACCCTACTCCATATAGACTCCAATGGTTAAATGATAGTGGTAAACTAAAGGTAAACAAACAGTGCATGATTTCATTTAATGCTGGTAGATATGAGGATGATATTCTTTGTGACATAATACCTATGCAAGCTTGTCATATCTTACTAGGTCGTCCTTGGCAGTATGACAGGAATGTTTTTCATGATGGAAGAAAGAATAGATATTCTCTTGAACTAAATGGCAGGAAATTTACTCTTGCACCTTTATCTCCTTCTCAAGTGTTTGAAGATCAAAAGAGATTAAGAGAAACAATGGGAAAACCAAGGGGATAGATAAAAACTAAGCTTGAGGAAAAAGAAAAGAAAGAAGGCCAAGAATTAGAAAAAAAGAGAGATGGCCGAGAGAAAGAGAGAGAGGGCAGCAATTTGAGAGAAGAGATAAAAAGGGTTTGAATGAAAAAATAGACAGTCTTGGTGAGAGGAAAGAGGTTAAGGAAAGAAAAAAGAGAGTTTTTATATAAAAACCAAAGAGTGTTTAAATGCAAGAAAAGAGGGGCTGCCCATAATACTACTTACTTACAAAGAGACTTTGATTAATTCTGAGTTGCTAACTTCTTCTTTGCCAAGTAGTATTTCTTCTCTTTTGCAGGATTTTGAAGATGTCTTTCCAGAAGATATTCCTAATGGATTGCCACCTTTACGTGGCATTGAGCATCAAATTGATTTTGTACCTGGATCACAAATCCCAAATAGGCCAGCCTATAGGAGTAATCCAGAAGAGACAAAAGAACTTCAAAGGCAAGTTGAGGAGTTGCTTGAGAAAGGTTTTGTGAGAGAGAGCATGAGCCTTTGTCGGTTCCCGTCCTATTGGTACCAAAAAAGGATGGAACTTGGAAGATGTGCGTAGATTGTAGAGCAATCAACAAGACTACGGTAAAGTATCGCCACCCTATTCCTCGTCTTGATGACATGTTGGATCAATTACATGGATCCAAAATCTTTTCTAAAATTGATCTAAAAAGTGGTTACCATCAGATTCGAATGAATCCTGGAGATGAATGGAAAACTGCTTTTAAGACCAAATATGGGCTTTATGAGTGGTTAGTTATGCCTTTCGGCTTGACTAATGCACCTAGCACTTTCATGAGATTAATGAATCATGTTTTTAAGGATTTTCATGGAAAATTTGTTGTGGTGTACTTCGATGATATCTTGGTCTTTTCTAACACTTTAGAAGAGCATGTAGAACACCTAAAACAAGTTTTTGAAGTTCTTAGAAAGCAATTTTTATTTGCTAATCTTAAAAAGTGTACTTTTTATGTGGATCGTGTGATTTTCTTGGGTTTTGTAGTTAGTTCTAAAGGAGTTGAGGTTGATGAAGAGAAAATCAAAGCAATAAAAGAATGGCCTAAACCTAAGAGTGTAACTGAAGTTAGGAGTTTTCATGGACTTGCTAGTTTTTATAGGAGGTTTGTGAGAGACTTTAGTACCATTGCTTCTCCTTTAACTGATGTTATTAAAAAGGATAAGATTTTTAAATGGGGAAAAGAACAAGATGATGGTTTTAACTTGTTGAAAGAAAAGTTATGTTCTGCTCCATTGTTACCAATGCCTGATTTTTCTAAATCTTTTGAAATTGAATGTGATACTTCGGGAAAAGGAATAGGTGCTGTTTTGATGCAAGATTCTAAACCTATTGCCTACTTTAGTGAAACGTTAAGTGGAGCCACATTGAACTATTCCACTTATGACAAAGAGCTAAATGCTTTGGTAAGGGCTTTAGCCACATGGCAACATTACTTGTGGCCAAGAGAGTTTGTCATTAAAACTGATCATGAATCCTTGAAATACTTGAAGTGTCAAGGTAAACTTAGTAGAAGGCATGCTAAGTGGGTTGAATTCATTGAAACATTTCCTTATGTAATTTCTTACAAACAAGGGAAAGAAAATGTTGTTGCTGATGCACTTTCAAGGAGGTATGTCTTAGTTTCTACCCTGACTTCTAAATTAATGTTTTGATCAAATCAAGGGACTTTATGCTAATGATGTTGATTTTGGCAAAATTTTTGCAGATTGTAAGTTGAGTCCTTTTGAGAGGTTTAACCTCAAAGATGGCTTTCTCTTTAAGGAAAATAAGTTGTGTATTCCTAATTGCTCTTTACGTGAAGTATTTGTAAGGGAAGCACATTGTGGAGGGCTTATGGGATACTTTGGAGTCCCAAAGACACTAGACATACTGGCCGAAAATTTCTTTTGGCCTGGAATGAGAAAAGATGTTGAAAGAATGTGCGCACAGTGTTTGGAATGTAAACAAGCTAAATCTAAAGTGTTACCACATGGTCTTTACACGCCATTACCTGTTCCTACTTCGCCTTGGATTGATATTTCCATGGATTTTGTGTTAGGTTTGCCTAGAACAAGATATGGTAAGGATAATATATTTGTTGTGGTAGATAGGTTCTCCAAAATGGCTCATTTTATTCCTTGTTTAAAGACTAATGATGCCTCACATGTTGCTGATCTTTTTGTAAAAGAGGTTGTCAAATTTCATGGTATACCTAGAACTATTGTTAGTGATAGGGATGCTAAGTTTTTGAGCCACTTTTGGCGTGTGTTTTGGGGAAAGTTAGGTACTAAATTGTTGTTTTCTACTTCTTGTCACCCACAAACTGATGGACAAACTGAAGTAGTAAATAGAACCTTAGGAAACATGTTGAGGGCTGTTTTGAAAGGTAAATTAACTTCATGGGAAGATCACTTACCTATGATTGAATTTGCTTACAATAGAACAATTCATTCTTCTACAGGTATATCTCCTTTTGAGGTTGTTTATAGTTTTAATTCCTTCACTCCCCTTGATTTATTACCATTACAAACTAATGATATTGCTAATCTTGATGGTAGGACAAAGGCTGAGATGATGAAAAAAATTCATGAACAAACAAGGCTTGCAATTGAGAAGAAAAATGAGCAAACTGCTTTGAGAAAGAATAAGGGACGAAAGCAAGTTATTTATAAACCTGGAGATTTAGTTTGGGTTCACTTTAGAAAGGAGAGATTTCCTTCCAAAAGGAAGTCAAAGTTGCATCCTAGAGGAGGTGGCCCATTTCAAGTCCTTGAAAGGATTGGGGACAATGCTTACAAGTTGGACCTTCCTGGTGAGTTCCAAGTAAGTGCCGCATTTAATGTTGCTGACTTATCTTTGTTTGATGTAGGATCGAATTCGAGGACGAATTCTTTTCAAGAAGGGGGAATGATAGCATCAAGAACAAGGATATAGTTAAGGACAATGATAGAGATGATAGAGTTTTGGAAGCTCCAAGGCCATTTACAAGATCTCAAGCTAAAGAGTTGCAAGCTAAGGTTGCTAGACTTCAATGGCAAATAAAGAAGCTTTTAATTGTAGAGGAAGAGTTCAAGCCCAAAGGAGATGAATTGTCCAAGTTTTACAATTATTTGGTAGTCCAAATTGAAGTCCAAGAGGAGGAAGATTGGGTTACCAAATCAGTCCTTGAAGTCCACCAATAGGGCTCAAAATGACCTTAAAAGAGGTCCAAAAGGGGGTGTTTCAAAAGGAGCCCAATTGGAGTCTAAACCAATGGCCCAAACTAATAGTTTTAAGGCCCAAATCTGCCCCAAAAGGATTTGGCCGCCCCCACTTAATTTTGATGGCTTTTGTTACCCCTTAGGAGCCACCTACCTAAGTTTGATGGCTATTGTGACCCCTAGCAGCACCCTACCTAATTTAGATGACTTTTTAACAACCCCCTACATTATTTTAAGTGCTTTTAACTCCTATAAATAAGGAGTTCTTCTCATTCATAAGACACAACATTTATTGATTAAGTATATCATACTTTGAGAGTTCTTTTGAACCTTTGTTACTTGTGCTTTGAGATTTATCTTTCAACCTTTACTAGTTCTTAGTTCAAGGTAGTAAGATTACTTCTCTTTTATGATATCTTTGATTCCTTTGTGGTATTCTTAGAAGGCGATTAATACTAGTTATTAATTGTTGTCTCAAGTTACTCGTAAAGTGGTCAAGATCCGAATCTATTGTTTTGATTTGCTTTTTAAGTAAAGGCGTTTGTTTTGTTCCATAAATCAAGACGTTGTTACTTTGATCTTGTCAAGGCTATAGAACTTACGTTCTTGGAAGTTCTTGGAATTCTTTCCTTGAATTCTTCCCATATCCTTTATTTTCATCTCTTTAATTCTAGTTGTTTAATTCCTTATTGTTATTGCTTCCGCATTTACTTCTCAAATTCTTACTCTAATTTGGATTCCCGACCTAGTTGTTATCAAGAGGGATCTCCCAGAATACCGTTCCGTAGTCCCAAAGTAAACATACAGGGGGATCTCACGGGATACTGTCCCGTAGTCCCGAAGTAAACACACAGCAACAAGAAGAAGAGTGCACGGTTCAATTCAAGTTCCATACCAAGGTAAAACATGTATTTCTAACCTAGCATACTGCACTTAATCCAAATAAGGCAGTTTGAACAAGTAGGGCAATTAGGTCAATTAGACATGCTTTCCTAATCTAACAACACGCTTAGATTGAAAGTGATATAAACAGGAAAGGAAACATGCTAGTATTACTTAATGAAAACCGAATTTTTTCAACAATTAGCACAAGTACGCACTCGTCACCTCACGTACAAGTCATTTCAATTATCAATAATACCAAATCCTAAGGGGAAGGTCCCCCACACAAGGTTAGGCAAGCCACTTACCTCAAACCGGCTCAAAGTCAACCCGAAACCACGTTCTTGCCACGAGTACCCGACTCCAAATGGACCAAATCTATTCAATCAACTGCATAATGTAAATAACACTTCAAGTAACTAATTCTACAAAGAAATTCTAAGCTAATACGCGAAATTAGGTAAAATGACAAAAACGCCCCTCGGGCCACGTCTCAGAATCGGGTAAAATTTATATTTCCAGAATCCTTACACTCTCAATAGTTCAGTCATACCAAAAGTACCAAAATTAAACCTCAAATGGTCCCTCAAATCATCACTCAAAGGTCTCTAATTAATCAAGCCCTAACCCCTAAATTACCACTGATTTTCCTTAAATTTTCATGCTTATAATGATAAAAATCACCTCAATAACGAGTTTGGGGACCAAATACCTTACCCCAATAAATTCCTCTGAAAATTATATGTTGAAAATAACTCAAATTCGCGAAGGCAACTATTTATATGTTCTGCCCAGCTAATCCACTTCTGCGGTCATGGGACCACACTTGCGGTCCCACTTTTGCAGAACAAAGGTCGCATCTGTGACAAATCACTAAACTCAACTTTCCACACCTGCGACTCCCCATACGCAGATGCGGTACCGCTTCTACAGTATGGCTCCCGCTTCTGCGTCTCCTGCTGTTTCTCCGCTTTTCCGCTTCTGCGATGATGCCGCTGCTTCTGCGGCTACGCACCTGCGGGACCCAACTACAGGTACGGTTATGACAGAAGATCAGCAGCAGAAGCAGCTAAAACAACTCCCAATTCTTCCGACAACCTTCCGAAACCATCCCGAGGCCCCCGGGACCTCAACCAAAAACACAAACAACTCCCAAATCTTCCGACAAAAAGTCTAACCTGTTTGATAGACTTTTTGATCGAAAGCGTAAATTTAGAGTTGGAGAGTTCTTATGCTTGAATCTGTGGTTGATTCGTCGTTTTGATGTTGTTTTAGGTGTTTTAAGGATTGGTCCATTCCGACCCTCGGATCAAAATCTCACTATCAAACTGGAAACTTCAAAATTCTACTTTCGGCATTTCAAGCCTAAATTAGCTACGGACCTCAAAAACACAATACAAACACGCCCCTAAGCCCGAAATCACCCAACGGAGCTAACGAAACCATCAGAATTCCATTCCAATTATGTCTTCACACTGTTTTGACTATGGTCAAATTTCTAAAACTTAAGCTCTCATTTAGGGACTAAGTGTCCCAAAACTCTCCGAAACTCAAAATAGAACATCCCGACAATCAAACTAGCAGAAAAAAACACAGGGAAAGCAGTTAATAAGGGATCGGGACGTTAATTCTTAAAATGACCGGCTGGGTCGTTACATCCTCCCACATTTAAACATTCGTTCGTCCTCGAACGAGCATAGGGACAAACCTGAAGTAGTGAAAAGATGAGGGTAACAGTTGCGCATATCCTACTCGGTCTCCCAGGTCGCCTCCTCGACCGGCTGACCCCGCCACTAAACCTTCACTGATGCAATGTTCTTTGATCTCAGCTTTCGGACTTGCCTGTCCAATATTGCCACTGGCTCCTCAACATAAGATAGATCCTTGTCCAACTGAACTGAATTGAAATCCAACACGTGCGACAGATCACCGTGATACCTCCGGAGCATCGAAAAGTGAAAAACCGGATGAACTCCTGCCAAGCTGGGAGGTAAGGAAAGCTCATAAGCAACCTCCCCAACATGCCTCAATATCTCAAAAGGTCCAATAAACCTCGAACTCAACTTCCCCTTCTTCCCAAATCTCATAAGGCCCTTCATAGACGAAACCCGAAGCAGAATCCGCTCTCCAACCATATAGGAAACATCACGAACTTTTCGGTCCGTGTAAATCTTCTGTCTGGACTGGTCTGAGTCTATCCTGAATCACCTTAACCTTCTCCAAAGCATCCTGAACTAAGTATGTGCCCAATAATCTAGCCTCACCCGGCTCAAACCAACCCACTGGGGATCTACACCGCCTACCATATAAAGCCTCATACTGTGCCATCTGAATGTTGTACTGATAGTTATTATTGTAGGCAAACTCTGCCAATGGCAAGAACTGATCCCAAGACCCTCCAAACACAATCACACACGTATGGAGAATATCCTCAAGAATCTGAATAGTGTGCTCGGACTGCCCGTTCATCTGAGGGTAAATTGTTGTACTCAACTCCACCTAAGTACCTAATTCATGCTGAACGACCCTACAGAACCGTGATATGAACTGAGTACCCCTATCTGAAATGATGGAAACTGGGATACCATGCAGACGAACAATCTCCCGAATATAAATCTCTGCCAACCACTCTGAAGAATAAGTAGTACATACAGGAATGAAGTGCGCGGACTTGGTCAGCCGATCCATAATCACCCAAATAGCATCGAACATTCTCAAAGTCTATGGGAGCCCAACTACAAAGTCCATGGTGATCCGCTCCGACTTCTACTCCGGAATCTCTATCTGCTGAAGTAACCCACCCGGTCTCTGGTGCTCATACTTCACCTGCTGATAGTTGAGGCACCGAGCTACAAACCCAACTATAGCTTTCTTCATCAGCCTCCACCAATTGTGCTATCTCAAATCCTGATACATCTTCGCGGCACCCGGATGAATGGAATACCGTGAACTATGGGCCTCCTCTAGAATCAACTCCCGAAGCCCATCAACATTGGGTACACAAATCTGACCCTGCATCCTCAATACCTCGTCATCACCAATAGTCACATATCTGGCATCCCCATATTGAAACTTCTCCTTAAGGACAAGCAAATAAGGGTCATCATATTGACGCTCCCTGATATGGTCAAATAAGGAAAACCGAGAAACCACACAAGCTAGAACCCGATTGGGCTTCGAAGATCCAATCTCAAAAACTAGTTGGCTAAGGCCTGAACATCCATTGCCATAGGTCTCTCCGATGCTGGTAAATAAGCCAAACTCCCCAAACTCTCTGCCCGACGACTCAAGGCATCGACCACTACATTGGTCTTGCTGGGGTGATAAAAAATAGTGATATCATAGTCCTTCAGCAACTCTAACCACCTCCACTGGCACAAATTAGATCCTTTTGTTTGATCAAGTGCTGCAAGCTCCGATGATCAGTATAAATCTCACAAGAAACACCGTACAAATAATGGCGCTAGATCTTCAAGGCGTGAACAATGGCAGCTAACTCTAGATCATGGACAGGGTAATTCTTCTCATGTACCTTCAACTGTCTGGACGCGTAGGCAATCACCCTACCACCCTGCATCAAACCGCTCCAAGGCCAATCCTCGAGGCATCACAATAGACCGTATAAGACCCTAAACCTGTAGGCAATATCAAAACTGGTATCGTCAAAGCTGTTTTGAGCTTCTAAAATCTCGCCTCACACTCTTTTGTCCACTAGAACGGAGCACCCTTCTAGGTTAGCTTCGTCATAGGGGCTGCAATCGATGAAAACCCCTCCACAAAACGACGGTGGTAACCCGCCAAGCCAAGAAAACTGCGGATCTCTATAGTTGAGGGTGGTTTGGGCCAACTCTGCACTACCTCTACTTTCTTCGGATCCACCTGAATACCCTCACTCGATACCACGTGGCCTAAGAATGCCACGAAATCCAACCAAACTCACACTTCGAGAACTTAGCATATAACTTCTTTTCCCTCGGAGTGTGGAGCACTGTCCTCGGGTGCTGCTCATGATCTTCTTGACTCCAGGAATACACCAAAATATCATCAATAAAGACAATGACGAATGAGTTAAGATACGGCCGGAACACACTGTGCATCAAATGCATAAAGGCTGTTGGGGCATTGGTCAGCCCAAATGACATAACAAGGAAATCGTAATGACCATATCGAGTCCTAAAAGCAGTCTTCGTGATATCTGGCTCCTGAATCTTCAACTGATGGTAAAACAGGTCATCAATACGGGGCAAAGAATAACGGTTCTTCACTGTAACTTTGTTCAACTAGCGATAATCAATACACATACGCATAGAACCATCCTTTTTCTTCACAAACAAAATAGAAGCACCCCAAGGTGATACAATGGGCCGAATAAAACCCTTGCCAAGCAATTCCTGTAACTGATCCTTCAATTATTTCAACTTAGGAGTAGCCATACGATACGGAGGAATAGAAATAGGCTGAGTGCCCGTCAACAGATCAATGCCAAAATCAATATCTCTATCAGGCGGCATGCCTAAAAGATCAGCTAGAAACACATCAGGAAAATCCCGTACTTCTGGGACTGAATCAACTAAAGGGGTATCAATAATGACATCTCTCACATAAGCTAGATACGCGCCACACCCCTTCACAATCATACACTGAGCCTTAAGGAAAGAAATAACTCTACTGGGAGTGTGATCTAAAGCACCCCTCCACTCAACACACGGTACATCTAGCATAGCCAGCATCACGGTTTTGGTGTGACAATCAAGAATAGCATAATGGGGCAACAACCAGTCCATGCCCAAGATACTATCAAAATCTACCATGCTATTTATCAAGATACAATAAATCGGCTCTGGTCTCAAAACCACTAAAAGCAACCAAACACGACCGATAAATGCGGTCCACAATAGGAGAATCTCCCACAATAGTAGAAACATAAACGGGGGAACTCAAAGAATCCCGAGGTACACCCAAGTGCGGAGCAAAATAAGAAGACGTATAAGAGTAAGTGGAGCCTGGATTGAATAGAACCGATGCATCTCTATGACAAACCAGTATAATACCTGTGATGATAGAATCGGAGGCAACAACCTCGGTACGGGAAAGAAGGGCATAGTATCGGGATTGGCCTCCCCCTCTAGGGCGACCTCTGCCTCCCCGACCTCCACCTCTAGCTGGCTGAGCAGGTGGGGTAGCAACTAGAGCTGTAACCATAGCCTGAGAACTCTGCGGGGCACGTTGTGGTTGAGAAGTCTGTGGAGGCGCACTCCTCCCAAGTCTAGGGCAATCCCTCACCATATGGTGTATGTCACCACACTCAAAACAAGCTCTGGGAGGACGTAGCAGCTGTGACTGGCTCGGGCCAGGTCTGCTGGACTGACCACTGAAAGCACCCTGCGCAGGAGGCACACTAGATACTGGAGGTGCATAATAAGGCTTCTAAGGCCTAGGAGGAGCTGGAATACCATTGGCTGCTGGAAGAGCTGAATAAACGGGGCGACTCATACAACCCCTACCATGACGACCTGATGCTGGGGCACGGGCACCGGAATTATGGCCTGACTCTCGAGACCTCTTGGCCTCCCTATCCTCTCTCTCCCTAGCATGCATACCTTCAATCCTTCTAGCAATGCTCACCACCTGCTGATAAGAAATATCAATCTCCAACTCACGATCCATGCTAGACCTGATGCTGGGAGTAAGCCCCTCAATAAACCGGCGAACCCTCACGCAAACATTAGAAACCAATGCTGGGGCATGTCTAGCCAAGCTAGTGTAACAGACAGCATACTCCGAGGCAGTCATAACACCCTGGCACAAATACTCAAACTCTGCGCGCCATGCGTCCCTAAGGCTCTGAGGAACAAATTCTCTTAGGAACATATTTGAAAACTGAGTCCAAGTCAGTGAAGCTGCCTCGTCCCGACTGTCTAACTCATAGGTGCACCACCACTCATAGGCGGCTACTCAAAGCTGGAAGGCAGTGAAAGAAACCCCACTCGATCCTGATATACCCATAGTGCGGAGCAGACGGTGACACTCCTCCAGAAATCCCAAGGCATCATCGGAGGCTAACCTACTAAATACAGGAGGATCATACTTCTTAAACCTCTCAAGTCTCCGCTGTTCATCCTCTGAAGCCGCTGCCCTGTCCTCGGGCTAACCTAGGGCTACAGGCTGTACAGGAATAATCTTGGGGACCTGATCAACATGCACCAGCTGCTCAGGAGTGCAGGCGGCGGGAGTCTGTGCTCCTCCTCCAGCCTGCGATGTGGCTGCAGCAAGGGGGAGCAAACCTGCTTGAGCCAAAGTGGTGTACATGCTCATGAACTGCGCAAGAGTCTCTTGGAGAGCTAGAGTAGTAGTAGCAGTAGGCGTATCAGGTGCCTGGACTCCGACTGGAACTACTGGTGGTACCTCGGTGGCAGCTCGTGCAGGTGCTCTAGCTACACCACGTGCTCAGCCTCTACCCTGGACCCGGCCTCTAACGGCTGCAGTAGGGGGCACAGGTGCCTGATCATCTCGAATAGCATGTGTCCTCACCATCTGTGAGAAAATAGAAGAAAGAAGCTTAAAATTGTAATGTCAAAATCTTGCACGAAAAGGAAATCAAATGAAGTGGAATTTTCCTAACAGTTACATAGCCTCTCTAGATAAGTACAGACGTCTCCGTACCGATCAACGAGACTCTAATAAAGCGGCTTGTGATTCATGACTCCTGTAAACCTAGAGCTTTGATACCAACTTGTCACAACTACAGTTCTCCCTCCGTGACCTATCATGACAGCGCCAAGTCTCTACACTAGGTAGGCCTAACAATGCGGAAAACAAACCAATTTGTGGAAGAAGACAATTAAAAACCGAAAAAGTGAAATAAAACAACATTTAAAAGTGTTGCTCGGCATACAATATCAACTCTCAACAACTAATACATTTTCCAAAACCCGTAATCTCATGACCACAAGCCTTTGAATATCTACAAACATCTAACTCTAGAATACCGAACAAGAAACGAAAGTACAGAAGGGCTAATACAAAAAGGGAGAGTAGAAAGGGACACTTCGGTCTGCGGACGCGGCAGATATACCTCAGAGTCTCTACAAGTGTCTCGTCTCAAGCGTGATAAGTCTGAGTAGAACTACCTGGATCTGCGCATGAAAAACATGTGCAGAAAAGGGCATGAGTACACCATAGCGGTACTCAGTAAGTGCCAAGCCTAACCTCGGCAGGTAGTAACGAGGAAGGTTAGGGCCCTACTGAGGTTAAATAAAACATAAGGTTCAACAGTGTAGAATAAAACAATATAAATAAGTACAAAAGTAAAAGTAACGCATTATATAAAGGACAACAACAACTACTACAGAGGCAAAGTAAACACAGAAAGAAATACAGCTCAACACCAAGAAAACAACCGGGGATCTCCCATGATACCATCCTATAGTCCCAAATGTAAATATCTAGTGGATCTCCCAGGATACCCTCCCGTAGTCCAACTCATAATGCGAGGGGATCTCTCGGAATACCGATCCATAGTCCCAAATGTAAATACTCAGTACAGGGGGAATCTACCGGGTGTAGTCCCGTAGTTCTAACGTAAATGTTTAGGGGGATCTCCCGGAATACCATTATGTAGTCCCAAACTAAACATACAGGGGGATCTCCCGGGATACCATCCCGTAGTCCCAAAGTAAACACGCAGCAACAACAAGAAGAGTGCACAGTTCAATTCAGGTTCCATACCAAGGTAAAAAAGTTATTTCTAACCTAGCATGCTGCATGTAATCCAAATAAGGCAGTTTGAACAAGTAAGGCAATTAAATCGATTAGATATGCTTTCCTTAGCTAATAACAGGCTTAAATTGCAAGTAATATAAACAGGATTGAAAACTGGATTTTTTCAACAATTAGCACAAGTACGCACTCGTCACCTCACGTACAAGGCATTTCAATTATCATTAATACCAAATCCTATGGGGAAGGTCCCTCACACAAGGTTAGGCAAGCCACTTACCTTAAACCGACTCAAAGTCAACCCGAAACCACGTTCTTGCCACGAGTACTCGACTCCAAATGGCCCAAATCTATTCAATTCAATTGCATAATATAAATAACACTTAAAGTAATTGACTCTACAAAGAAATTCTAAGCTAATACGCGAAATTAAGTAAAATGATCAAAATGCCCCTCGAGCCCACGTCTCGGAATCAAGTAAAATTTACATTTCCAGAATCCTCACACTCTCACGTGTTCAGTCATACCAAAAGTACCAAAATTGGACCTCAAATGGTCCCTCAAATCATCACTCAAAGGTCTCTAATTAATCAAACCCTAACCCTCAAATTACCACTGATTTTCCTTAAATTTTCATGCTTATAATGATAAAAATCACCTCAATAATGAGTTTAGGGACCAAAGACATTACCTCAATGAATTCCTCTAAAATTCTCCCTTGAAAATGCTCGCCAAGGCTTCTTCCCGTTTGAAAAGAGGTGAAAATAACTCAAATTCGCGAAGGCAACTATTTATATGTTCTGCCCAGCTAATTTGCTTCTGCAGCCATGGGACGCACTTGCGGTCCCGCTTTTGCGGAACAAAGGTCCCATCTGCGACAAATCACTAAACTCAACTTTCTGCACCTGCGATTCCCCATACGCATATGCGGTACTGCTTCTGTGGCTATTTCTCCCTTTTTCCACTTTTGAGATGATGCTACCGCTTCTGTGGCTACGCACCTATGGGATCCAACCGTAGGTGCTGTTATGACAGGAGATCAACAGCTGAAGCTGCTCAAACAACTCCCAATTCTTCCGGCAACCTTCCGAAACCATCTCGAGGCCCCCGGGACCTCAACCAAAAACACAAACAAGTCTAGTACCACTGTCTAAACTCATACCAATCCTTAAAACACCTAAAACAACATCAAAACGACGAATCAACCACGAATTCAAGCATAAGAACTCTCAAACTCTAAAATTACGCTTTCGATCAAAAAGTCTATCAAACCTCGTCCGAATGACATGAAATACACACGTCATTCAACACTACGGAGCTACTCAAACTTTTGGAATTCCATTCTGACCCTAGGATCAAAATCTAACTATCGGACCGGATACTTCAAAAATCGACTTTCGGCATTTCAAGCCTAAATTAGCTATGGACCTCCAAAACACAATCTGAACACGCCCTAAGCGTGAAATCACCCAATAGAGCTAACGGAACCATCGGAATTCCATTCCGAGGCATTCCTCACACTGTTCTGACTACAGTCAAATTTCCAAAACTTAAGCTCTCATTTAGGGACTAAGTGTCCCAAAACTCTCCGAATCTCAAAACCGAACATTCCGGCAAATCAAACTAGCAGAAATAAACACGGGGAAAGCAGTTAATAGGGGATTGGGCGTTAATTATTAAAACGACCGGCCGGGTCGTTACACCTACTTGACGTTCGCAGGACACAGAGTCACCATCTTACTTCATTATGCTACTATTAAATTATAATTCAAAACAATATTATGTTTAGAAATTTTAGTGTGTTTTAGTAGTACTTATTACTCCATACTATCGGTTTTGAAAAATGTATAACTATTGGCCGCTTGTGGCTTTGTATGTCATTTAATGGTTTATGATAAATGATTAAATAGTTCAATTATATGACATCGGCATAATCGCGCATGATAATGCTAGTAGTCCGGATATTCATAAGATTCCTGGCACGGCCCCGAATATCGAGGTCGTGATGGCGCCTATCACAGTACTAGTCAAGCCAACCCAACACTTAACCATAGTAATTCTTTTTATAAAACCATTTTCTAATACTGATTAAGTCTCGAACTCTCATATGAAATATAATAATAAACTGAAATGTGCGGAAAATAGAACAAAATAGACCAACACAGCCCAACAATCCGGTGTCACAAGTCAAGAGCCTTTAAATATAACCCAATCTGACTGACTAATACATCATAAGTCTAAAAATGCAGAAAAACTAAGATAGGAAGGAGGAAAGCATGGCTGCGAACACCGTGCAGCTACCTTGCAATCTTTGGTAAACTTTGAGAGTGCTGGGGACCCCCACTCTGCTGCTCGGACTCCTGGATCTGCACACAAGGTGCAGGGAGTAACGTGAGTATGCCAATTCAGTAAGTAACTAAGGTAAATAAGGTCTGAGTGCAGTGACGAGTAGTAAAAATCATATAATAAGTCTCAATAGATATTTCAAGTCAAATTTTGCAATTTAAAAGTCAGTCATCTCGTAAAAACTTCAGTTTCAATTAAAATACTCTGAAATTATTGATTTAGCAGTTTTCAACATAGGCTCATTATAAAAGAAGAGTGAAAGAAACAAAATGCCATAAACGGGCCCCTCGGGCAAGGTCACAAATAGAGCCTCTCGGGAAAGCCTATCAGTCACTCGTTACTCAGCTCTCGTCACACAGTACTCACACTCAGCACTCCGACTTAATCATATCTCATAATAGTAATAATCATAATAACTGTTATGGCGTGCATCCCGATCCATAGTTTATAGTCGACTGTGCTCACTGGGGGTGTACAGATTCCGAAGGGGCTCCTACAGCCCAAGCGTCATATCGCTGCGGCACAGCCCGATGCAATATACATATCGTTGCGGCGTGCAGTCCGATCCATATATATATAAATATCGATGTGGCATGCAGCCCGATCCATAATATATATAGTATTCCTGCGGCGTACTGCCCGATCCTATAATATATATAATCCTCACTATTAGGTCCTCAACCTCCCTCAGTCATTAACCTCACAACCACTCGGGCATATCAGTGGAAATCAAGGAACTCAGCCCAAATAGTAGTCACATATTAAGAAGTAGAGTGATAAAATCGGATTTAAACAATAAACAGGTAATACATGGCTGGGGATATGCTTTCAAAACAAATAGAGTGAGGAAAATAGTAAAAATGCTCCTAAGGGTCTAAGCAGGTTGGCACAAGGCCCCAAACATGGCATACATCCCAAAATATAGTATCAATCTCTAAAAATATAGGATATCATAAGATTTCAAATCAAATACGCGGCTTAATAGTCGCTACAAGACGGACCAAGTCACAATCCCTACCGGTGTGCCCAGACGCTCGTCACCTAGCACGTGCGTCACCTCATTTATCAAAACAATACAAAATTACGGGGTTTTATACTCTCAGGTCCAAATTTACAATGGTTACTTGCCTCAAACCGGATGAAATACTACTCTGTGATGCCCTTGCCTCTCACCTCGGCCTCAACTCACGTCAAATCTACTCAAAATAAGGATCATAACATTAAAATATGCTAAGGGAACGAAGCCATGAGAAAATATTCAAATTATACCAAAAATCCCAAAATTGGTCCAACCCGACCCCCGGGCCCACATATCGAAATTCGATAAAAGTCACATCAATAGAATCCTTATCCTCCCACGAGTTTAGACATACCAAGAATACCAAAATCTGACCACGGATGACCTCTCAAATCCCTAGATTAAGGTCTCCAATTTCCAAGCCCTAACTACCCAATTTGGGCTTCAAATCCCCCAAATTTCATTTTTACTTAGGTAGAAATCACAATATGATTGAGTATTGTGTCCATAATTCTTACCTCCGAGAAGTTCTCTTTGATTTCCTCTTCAATCTCCCTCAAGAATCTCCAAAACCGATTCAAAAATGGTAAACTTAGGCCAAAATCGCGAAAATGTCCTTTTTAAACATTCTACCAAGCTATTAAAATACTTAATCGCGATCGCGAGAAATCCATCGCGACCGTGAAGCAAAAACTTTGTTGGCCCATAATTTACCCTACGCGATTGCGATACACAGCAGCCTACACCAACGCGATCGCAAACTAGTGACCGCGTCCGCGAAGAACAAACACGTGGTCCACCTCTTGTCTACTTTACCTTATGCGAACACGACCTAACCAACGCGTTCACGATTTATTACCTGAACAATTCACGCGATCGCAACTCCAGATATGTGAACCCGAAGAACAAGCTGCATTGCCCCCCTACAAATGCTCTACGCGATCACGAAGAAGGAATACCTGCAACAGAACTGAAGCAAAATCTGCAACTTTTCCAAACAAGAACTTGATCCGTTAATCACCCGAAACTCACCCGAGGCCTTCGGGACCTCAACCAAACATGCCAACATATCCCATAACCTCATTCATACTTTTTCCAACCTTTGAAATACTCAAAACAACATCAAATCACCAAAATGACATCGGATTCAAGCCTAAGAATTCTAAAAACTTCCAAATTCTGCTTCGATCAAAAAGTCTATCAAACCTCGTACGAATTACCTGAAATTTTGCACACACGTCACAAATGACACAACAGATCTACTCCAACTTCCGGAATTCCATTCCGACTCCTATATCAAAATCTCACCTATCAATCGGAAAACGCCAAAATTCCAATTTCCCCAATTCAAGCCTAAATCTATCCCGGACCTCCAAAACACATTCTGATCATGCTCCTAAGTCCCAAATTACCTCTCGAAGCTATCCAAACCATCGGAATTCACATCTGAGCCCTTTATCACATATGTCATCATCCGGTTGACGTTTCCAACTTAAGCCTACTCAAAAGAGACTAAGTGTCTCAAACCTTACCAAAATCTGTCCGAACCCGAACCCGAACCAACCCGATAACACATAATACAACTAAAAAAGGCAATAAGAAGCAGAAATAGAGGAAACAGAGCGGTAACACATGAATCGACCGATCGGGTCGTTACAATTCCCCTTTGATTGAGGCATGGCATTTATATGGCCGTCTTTATTCGGTTGAGATTGAGAGATTTATATCGTCAAAAGAAATATTGGAGGATTATGTTAATTACCGTTTTACCTCATTACTTTGTGCTTCATATATATTTATGATTTATCATATTAATTTATTGGACCACTAGTAAGTGTCTATGATGACCCCTCATCACTACTTCTCCGGGGTTAGGCGAGATACTTACTGGGTACGCGTTGATTTAATTACTCATGCTACACTTCTGCAGTAAATGTGCTAGATCTGACAGGTTCATTTGGTGGTCATCTTGACGCGTAGGCGCAACTGCCGAAGAGGCTTTATGGTAAGCTGCTTCCAGGCTACGTATCGTAGCCCACAGAGTCTCCATCGTATTATTTACTTTATCTTGTCTAATATATATTCCAGACAAATATTGTGTTATTATTGTACTCCTTATTAAATGCTCATGCACTTGTGACACAGGGTTTTGGGATATTCTAGTTGATGTTACGGATTTGCATATTATTATCACCTTTTATTTTTATGCCTTACCAATTATGTATGTACCCATGATTTTAAATGTGTAAATTTCTTTACTTAATAAAATTTATGATTTTGAAAGTAATAAAATGAACAATTAACGTGATAGTTCACCGTTGGCTTGCCTAACGACAACGTTGGACACCATCACTGCCTATAACGGGTTTTGGGTCGTGAAAGCTTGGTACCAGAGCCCTAGGTTCACTTATGTCTCACGAGCCATGAGTGAGTCTAGTAGAGTCTTGCGGATCGGTACAGAGACGTCTGTACTTATCTTCGAGAGGCTACAAGGCTATTAGGAGCACTTTCCTTCTTGATTCCTTGTCGTGCGATTTCATTCTATTGAAGCTTATGCCTTCATTTCTTTCCTACTCATTCCTATACGATGATGAACGCTTATTATCAATTGGGCATCGAGGAGTTGTAGAGGTACTACAGATGTGGTGCAAGATGTTTCTCCTTGCATATTCGGGCGGGCTATTACCGTCACCTTGTGGAAGGATATTGAGTTGTTTCAGTCCAATGTTAGTGTTGCTGACAACGTTGAGGCCATGCACAGTGTCAAGACCCAATTCCTACAATAGGTTGTGATGGCACTCAACGTCGCCGTTAGGCAAGCCAATAGTGAACTACCAAAGCCAATAGTGAACTACTAACCTAATTATTTATTTTATTATTTTTGAAATCGTGAATCTTATTAGATAAGGATATTAATGTATTAAAAATCGTAGATACATACAATTTAAATAAAACATAAAGTAAAAGTGTGTCAATGTTAAGGAAAACCAAAAACAATTTCTAGAACATCCTCAAGAATCGGTGTTACCATAAGATGGAGACTCCAAGGGATATGATGTGTAGCATAGGAAACAACTCACCATAAGTCCCCTCGGCAGTTACGCCTACGCGCCAGGATGACCACCAAATGAACATGACAGATGCACTTTAGTGCAGTAGTGTAGCATAAGTACGTAAGTCAACACGTACCAAGTAAGTATCTAGCCTAACCTCGGAGAAGTAGTGACGAGGGATCGACATCGACCCTTACTAGTGTTCCAATAAATAAAATGCATGAATCATAAGCATGCATGAAATACGACAGGATCAATAGAATAAGGAACAATAGATAACAAAATACGTTAGCAAGATATCATCAGTTTACAAATCCCCAAGTGCCACATGTCGTCTCAACAAATAAGAACTATCAACTAAATATCCAATCTTAGGTCATAAAGAGAAATAATGTCATGAAATTTCCAAGTTCAATCAATAGGGTAATCTCATGGATATGCGGACTCCTGGCAATTTTGCGCACAAATTATGTCGAGGTTGTTCGGCCCAATCCATAGTCGTGTACACACACTGCCGAGGTCGTACATCCCGATCCGTAAATATATCTCAATATATATTGCCGAGGCGTTCGGCCTGATCCCCAAGAAATAGCAAAGACTTGACGGGTCACTGGACCCACTTACGAATATGTGTGAGTGGTGAGATTCAGGAAGCTTTCAGACAATTATGTATAACACGGAAGAAATCCGTTAAAGGAAGTGTAATCCATACTACCACTCCAGTAGCTATCCATATATCACAATTCATACGTTCGATGCTTTAAACAAGTCTAGTCCCAGACAAGAGCATAAACTGAAGCAATTAATCAGGAAATGGTAACACAAATATTACATTTAAAACATGGCGTGAATCTAAGTCTACCCAAACCTAATCGTGATTTCTAGCAGTCGCATGGACACTCGCCACATTATTGTGCATAGCTCCCACGACATGTAGCACATAGCAAATACAACACCTATGGTGTAAATTCCACATCACAAGGTTAGATATGAGACTTACCTCGCTCCGAAATCTGATAACCGTCTCCAATGCCTCTCTAACAACTAAAAGCAATTCCAAACTATCCGAAACTAGTCAAAGAATGTGCAAACCAATCAAAATATACTCAAAACTCGTAATTTAATAATTTAAAATAAATTTCCAACTCCGCACGAAAAGTCAACAAAATCAAACCCAAGCTCGCATGCCCCGATTTCGGAAATTATCGAGAATAGATATTACCCATAACTCACATAGTGTATATCTGTAAAATCATCCAATTTCATCAATGAATTGACTATCAAATCAAGGATTTATCATTTATCAACTTTGAAGCTCAAAACTCCAATTTCTACAATTCAAACACAGATAAAAATAATAACCAACGGAAATAATCATGGTAAAACATCAAAATAAAGGTCGGATATTTACCCCCTTGTTGAGACGAGAACGACGCAGTGAAAATTACGTAAAACTATTACATCTCGTATTTTCGTACGTTAAAGTTTCATCTTCAGTTAATCGACGTAGACTCGGGGATGAGATTATCTTGAGGTTAACGTATTTATGCTATTTATAACAAGTGGTAAGTAAGTATCATGAAGGATAAAGGGTATACAAATTAAAAAAATGAGTTTCGTTAAAGGTTGCCGATTTGGAATAAAATATGGGTCGAGCGATAATACCCGATATTTATGAACTAGTACCATACAAGTACCATATGACCACGATATTATAATAAATAAAGTATATTAAAAATGAGTAGTATTTTAAGTAGTTGAGATAATTCTTAATTATGCGGGTAATTGGTTAATTATTGGGTAACTGAATATTACCTAGTTAATTAATAAATTATGAGATAAAAATACCCCCCAAACCGAAAAAAATAACATGGCAACACCACCAAACCAAAAAAATGACTAACAATCAAACTGGCTTAAGTGACAACATGCCATACTACATTCAAGACACCCCATTTTTTTTTACACTTTGTATACAATCAAAATTAGCATCTTATTTTTTTTAGGAGATAAGATAACCAAGTTTGCTAATATCTTCCAGAAGAGTAGGATATATATGTGGTAGTTCAAGTAAACTAACTGAAGTAGGAACTCAACTTTCAGTTGGTACTTGAGCTAAAAGATACATGAATAGCTAGCGGAGAGCATTCAAAATCACCTTCAAATGAGAATGGTAAACGTTAGCATTTTCAAGCTTTCAACAAAGCTTCATCTTTCTTGTCTTGTAAACAAAGACACAAACAGAACGTTAGAGACTTTACAATTCAAGCTCCTACAAGATATTAGCAACAAGACTTCTTGCAATCAAATTCTCCTACAAGAATATTATACGGATTTTTCCTACTCCAGGTATGTTAAGGCTATTCCTTCTTTCTTTTTGGAATGATCCAAATAATACAAATGAACGAGCAAAATACGCAACTTTCATAAATGACTCCATTCATAGAAATACTAGGGGTGTCTATATTTTTGGTTCCCCATGAGAATTATTATATCTTCTGTTCATGAGTCCCAGAAAAATACGTATTTGATAAAGTTTATCCGAAATGTATATTGATTTTTATGGCATTCCGAGAAAATCTTATTAACGTATTTCATATGCATTTCATGTATTTATACATGCACATTGACCCATGACCAGATGACATTATATACGCGTATATATATATGGGAAAAGATTACGGTGTTATATACGCACCACCACCTGATCAGTTGGTATATGTTGATGATGTTGCTCATAGTGGCCGAGACGATATAATGGGATGCCCTCAGAGGCTTGATGATATTATGTACACCTATACCTATGCATTACATGACATTTATATGCACGTGCATGACATTATAAATGTTTCAAAATTTACATAGATATTCAGATTTATAGATGTATTTCTTATTTCCCTATTTCATCTATGTCTTTTACGTACTGATTTTCATGCCTTACATACTCGGTATATTTTTCATACTGACGCTCTATTTAACGGGGCCTACATTTCATGCCTGCAGGTGCAAGTAGGCAAGTTGACGGTCCCCCTTCTTAGGATCCTTAATCAGTGAGAGTTGGCATTCTCCACTTGATCCGGAGCTGCATTTGATTTTGGTACGACATGATTGTGTATATATATATATGGGTATGACGTGGCTTAGTCCCGTCTTTATATAACTGTATTTCTATTGGAGGTCTGTAGACAATTATGTACAGTTGGATAGTATGTGGTATTGTCAGGTTTCAATTTTGGGTATATAGTTGTCTATCGCGGCCTTGTCTGCTCGCCCACTGTAATCCGCATGTATATGTATATATGTCTTTTGGACAGGTTTTCCTCGTGCATGTTACTCTCATAATTCAGCAGATATTATTCATGTTTATATCTTAGTCGCATGCTTAATGGTGTTCGACAGGTAGGACCTGGGCACTCATCGCGGCCCATCGGTTTGGGTCGTGACAAAAGTGGTATCAGAGCAGTTTTGTCCTAGGGTTGTCTACATATTGTGTCTAGTAGAGTATTGTTTATGGGTGTGTTGTAGACCACACTTATATACAGGAGGCTACAAGACATATAGGATTTTATCCTCTGTTTTTATCTTAGATCGTACGAGATAAGAATTTATGTTCCTAACAGTATGTCACGCTTTCAGTGATGCCTCCAAAGACTACAACTACCCAGAAGGGAAAGTCTGTGGCTGGCGAGACTAGTAGTCGAGCACCACGAGTTACTAGGGCTTGGGGAGAGTCTCATAGTGAGATTCCATCTCAGACTTCACATACCCCACCCTTTCCAGAAGAGCTCCGAGGGAACCAGCTCTAGCGCCCGCCCCTGTACGTCCAGCTCCTCAGCCAGATGCACCGGGTCAGGAGATGAGAGATGCTATTTAGCTATTAACCTGATTAGTAGCCGCACAGGCTTGACGTCAGGAAGTAGGTATTAGTCATGCAGATAGATAGGTCTGTCAGTGCGAGGGTTCATGACTTTATTAATTTAGACCCTCGGGTATTCACTGGGGCAGATCCAAACAAGGACCCTCAAGTATTTATTGATAGAATGCAGAGGACGTTAAGGGTAATGAAGGCCACTGCGATTGAGTCAGTTGAGCTAGCTTCCTATAAACTCTGAGATGTTGCAGTTAATTGGTACGAGTCTTGGGAATTGTCCAGAGGTGAGGATGCCCCTCCAGCAGTATGGCAGGAATTTACCAAAGCTTTTTTTCGTCATTACCAGCCACCAGAGCTTAGACGGGCCAGAGTTGATAGGTTTTTGGCCCTTCGGCAGGGTAACATAAGTGTTCGGGAGTACAGTCTTCAGTTTGATTCATTTGCTAGGTATGCTCCCACTATTGTATTTAAGATGGAGGATAGGGTTTACCGGTTCATGATAGGATTAGAGTCTCACTTTCTTAATGATTTTATGTCGGTCTCACTTCAGCTAGACATGGATATTTCTAGTATTTAGGCATACGCTCAGGGTGTAAAGGAGCGTAAGTAGAAACAGAGGGACGATCATGAGCATGATAGGGCCCAAGATAAGAGAGCAAGGTCTTCGGGTCCTTATGGTGAGTTTCGAGATGGTCAGAGAGATAATAGTACCCGAGGTATCCAGCCTAGCCATTGGCTAGCACAACCCCTTAGTTTGGGGGTAGGATATTAGATCGTTCCATATATTCAGGGCCTGGTCAAAATTCCAAGGCCTCAGGTTCTCAGTATAGGGGTGAGTCAAGTCAGATAAGGCCGCCCTTGCCACGGTGTGCTCAGTGTGGTAAGCAGCATGTCGAGCAGTGTCGTATGGGATTGGGTGTTTGTTATACTTGTGGTTATCCGGGCCACGTTATGAGGGATTATCTGATGAGAGGTGATGCAAGCATAGCTCAGCCAGCGGGATCTGTAGCTGGTTCATCGTCATTAGTACACCCCCTGGGCAAGGTTCACAAGCGCCAATAAGTCGTGATAGAGGTAGAGGCGGAGCATCTAGCTCGAGCGGTCTTCAGAACCGCATTTATACGTTAGCAGGATGACATGATCAGGAGTCATCGCATGATGTTGTTACAGGTATATTATCAGTCTCCTCATATAATGTATATGCACTGATTGACCTAAGTTCCACCTTATCATATGTTACTCCGTTGTTTGCTAGTAAGTTTGGAATAAAACCTGAATTGGTTAAACCTTTTGAGATGTCTACACCTGTTGGGGACTCAGTGATAGCTAAGTGAGTATATAGGGGTTGTATGATAGTAGTTCATAGTCGATCTACCCTAGCGGACCTAATCAAGTTAGATATGGTAAAATTTGATGTTATCATGGGTATGATTGGTTGGCTTCTTGTCATGCCAACATTGATTTTAGATCAAAGATAGTCCGATTTCAATTTCTAGGGGAGCCTGTTTTGGAGTGGAAAGGTAATATGGCGTCACCGAGAGGTAGATTTATTTCCTATCTCAAGGCAAGGAAGATGATCAGAAAGGGCTGTATTTATCACTTTGTTCGGGTTTAGGATATGGAAGTAGAGTCACCAACCATTCAGTCCATCCCTGTGGTTAATAAGTTTCTCGATGTTTTTCCTGATGAACTTTCGGGTGTTCCGCCAGAGCGAGAAATTGAATTTGCTATTGACCTACCACTAGATACTCATCCATTATCTATTCCTCCCTATAGAATGGCCCCCGCAGAGTTGAAAGAGTTGAAGGAACAACTAAAGGACTTGCTTGAAAAAGGCTTTATCAGACCTAGTACATCACCGTAGGGAGCGCCTGTGTTATTTTTAAGGAAGAAAGATGGTTCCTTACGGATGTGTAATGATTATAGATATTTGAATAAGGTGACAATCAAGAATAAGTACCCGCTCCCGAGGATTGATGATTTATTTGATTAGTTGCAAGGTGCCAAGTGTTTTTCAAAGATAGACTTAAGGTCTAGGGTACCATCACGTACGGGTTAAGGAGGAAGATATTCCGAAGACAACATTCAGGACCAGATACGGGCACTTTGAGTTTCATGTTTTGTCGTTCAGTTTGACCAATGCCCCAACAATATTAATGGATTTGATTAACCATATGTTCAGGCCCTTTTTAGATCTGTTCGTAATTGTATTTATAGACGATATATTGGTGTATTCTCGTTCAAAGGATGAGATGCAGATCATCTGCGTACTATGCTTAGAGTTCTACAAAAAGGGAAGTTGTATGCAACATTCTCTAAATGTGAATTCTGGTTGAACTCTATAGCTTTCCTTGGGCATATCGTTTCTGGTGAAGGCATCCGGGTGGATACATAAAAGATTGAGGCAGTAAAGACTTGGCCTAGACCCACAACACCAATGGAGGTTCGTAGCTTTCTCAGTTTGGCAGGCTATTACATAAGATTTGTAGGTGGATTTTCTTCCCTTTCAGCACCTTTGACAAGGTTGACTTAGAATGGAGCAAAGTTTCAATGGACTGACGCTTGTGAACGGAGTTTCCAGGCATTGAAGGACATATTAACTTCAGCACCGGCTCTAATGCTCCCAGAAGGGACCGATGGTTACGTTATCTATTTTGATGCTCCAGGCATTGGGCTGGGTTGTGTGCTGATACAGCATGGTAAGGTTGTAGCTTATGCTTCTAGACAACTAAGAAAGTATGAGAAGAATTACCCGACCCACGATTTAGAGTTAGCCGTAGTGATTCATGCACTAAAGATGTGGAGGCACTACTTGTATGGCATTCATGTTGGTATCTATATGGATCATAAGAGCCTCCAGTATATCTTCAGGCAAAAGGAATTGAATTTATGTCAAAGAAGATAGTTGGAGCTACTTAAAGACTATGAAGTTGATATTTTATACCATCCGGAGAATGCGAGCGTGGTAGCCAACGCCCTCAGCCGTAGATCGATGGGTAGTTTGTCATATTTACGGCCAGAGAAGAGGGGAATAGCCCATGAGATTTATCAGCTAGCTAGTCTTGGAGTTTGGGTACTACACTCAGGTGATATTGGAATTACTATTCAGGATACAACAACAACCTCGTTAGTAACTAAAGTGAAGGAACGCCAGTACGAGGATCCTGTGTTAGTTCATTATAGGGATAACCACCTCTCAGAAAGAGAAGACATCATTTGAGATTACAGAAGATGGAGTCCTCAGATATCGAGGACGATTATGTGTCCCTAATATTGCAGGGCTGCATCGGCAGGTTATGGGGGAAACTCACTATTCTCATTATTCTATCCATCTAGGAGCGACAAAGATGTATCATGATATCAGGGAAGTATATTGGTGGGACAGAATGAAAAAGGATATAGTGGAGTTTGTTGCTCAGTGTCCTAACTGTCAACAAGTTAAGATTGAGCATCAGAAACCCGGTGGATTATTGCAGGCTTTGGAGATTCCGACTTGGAAATGGGAAGTAATCAATATGGATTTCATCATAGGTGTACCTCGTACCCAGCGTAAGTTCGATTCGATATAGGTGATTGTTGATAGGCTTACAAAGTCAGCCCATTTTCTGCCCACTAGAACTACATATTCCGTAGAGGATTATGCAATGCTTTATATTAAGGAAATAGTACGACTGCATGGTGTTCCATGTATCTATTATCTCGGATAGAGGAGCTCAATTTCTAGCTAACTTCTGGAGGTCCTTCCAAAAAGGATTGGGGACTCAGGTAAGTCTTAGTACAACATTTCATCCCCAGACTGACGGATAGGCTGAGCGCACTGTTCAGACACTTGGGGATATGTTACGAGCTTGTGTGATAGACTTTGAAGGTAGTTGGGAGGATCATCTGCCGCTTATTGAATTCGCATATAATAATAACTGCCATTCCAATATTCATATGGCTCCATACGAAGCTCTCTATGGACGAAAGTGCAGGTCGCCAATAGGGTGGTTCAATGTTGGGATACTATGTTAGTAGGACCAGAATTGGTATAGCAGGCAATTGAGAAAATTAATCTTATACAGAAAAGGCTATTAGCAACTCAAATCCATCTGAAGTGTTATACAGATAATCGACAGCGAGACTTGGAATTTCAGGTTGACGATTGGGTATTCCAAAAGGTATCACCGATGAAAGGCATCATGAGGTTCGCAAAAAAGGGAAAACTTAGCCCTCGGTACATTGGACCATATAGGATTATACACAAGGTAGGCCAGGTAGCATATGAGTTGGAGTTGCCTTTGGATTTGGAATCTGTACATCCAGTCTTTCATGTGTCTATGCTCTGTAAATGTATTGGAGATCCCTCCAGAATTGTGTCAGTTGACGACGTTTAGGTCACAGAGCAACTATCATATGAAGAAACTCTCATTGTTATATTAGACATATACGTTCGGATATTGAGAACTAAAGACGCAGCTTCGGTAAAAGTACTTTGGAGAAACAACAATGTGGAAGAAATAACTTGGGAGGCCGAGGAAGACATGAAGTCAAGATATCCTTACTTATTTCCTCCTCCGGAGAAGGGTCCAACTAAGACATCACAACCTTAAGGTATGTGTACGGATTGTTGTGTCAGTTATTGCCATTGGTCGTATGTCGTTATTGATAATGGTGGTCCTATATGGCGTTGAATTATTGAGTTTCTACAGGAAGTGTTAGAAAAAATATTGTTACAAAGGCGAATGTGCCAAAGTTATATAGATCTCGGGGAGTTAAACATCCGAGGACGAAAGTTTCTAAGGGAGGAAGGATGTTACATCTCGCGTTTTCGTACGTTAAAGTTTCGTCTTCAGTTGATCGATGTAGACTCGGGATGGGATTATGTTGAGGTTAACATATTTATGCTATTTATAACAAGCAGTAAGTAAGTGTCATGAAGGATAGAGGGTACATGAATTAAAGACAATGAGTTTCGTTGAAGGTTGTCAATTCGGGACAAAATATGGGTCAAGCGATAATACCCGATATTTATGGAATAGTACTATACAAGGTACCATATGACCACAATAGTTTGATGAATAAAGTATATTAAAAATGTGCAGTATTTTAAGTAGCCGAGATAATCCTTAATTATGCGGGTAATTGGATAATTATTCGGTAACGGGATATTACCTAGTTAATTAATAAATTATGAGATAAGAATAAACCCTCCCTCCCCCCCCCCCAAAAAAAATAACGTGGCAGCATTACCAAACCAAACAAAATGACTAAGAGTCAAATTGGCTTAGGTGGCCACATGCCATACTACATTCCAAGACACCCCACTTTTGTTTACACTTTGTATACAATCAAAATAGTAGCATCTTATTTTTTATAAGAGATAAGATAACCAAGTTTGCTAATATCTGCCAGAAGAGTAGGATGAATCAGGAACTCAACTTTCAGTTGGTACTTGAGCTAAAAGACAAATGAATAACTAGCGGAGAGCATTCAAAATCACCTTCAAATGAGAATGGTTATAGTATTCAGCATCTTAACATAAAAGAAATGTTAGCATTTTCAAGCTTTCAACAAAGCTTCATTTTTCTTGTCTTGAAAACAAAGACACCAACAGAACATTAGAAACGTTACAATGCAAGCTCCTACAAGACTTCTTGCAATCAAATTCTCCTACAAAAATATTATACGGAGTATTATATGGATTTTCCCCTACTTTAGGTATGTTATGGCTATCCCTTATTTCTTTTTGGCATGATCCAAATAATACAAATGAAACGAGCAAAATACGCAACTTTCATAAATGACTCCATTCATAGAAATACTAGGGGTGTCTATATTCTTGATTCCCCATGAGAATTATTATATCTTCTGTTCATGGGTCCAAGAAAAATACGTATTTGATAAAGTTTATCCGAAATGTATATTGATTTTTATGGCATTTTGAGAAAATCTTATTAAAGTATTTCCTATGTATTTCATGCATTTATACATGCACATTGACCCATGACCAGATGACATTATATACGCGTATTTTTATGTATATATATATATGTATATTGGATATGGAAAAAGGTTACGGTGTTATATACGCAACACCACCTGATCAGTTGGTATATGTTGATTATGTTGCCCACAGTGGCTGAAACGATATGATTGATGCCCTCAGAGGCTTGATGATATTATGTACACCTATACCTATGCATGACATGACACTTATATGCACGTGCATGATATTACAAATGTTCCAAAATTTACAAAGATATTCGGATTTACAGATGGATTTCTTATTTCCATGTTTCATCTATGTCTTTTACATACTGATTTTCATGCCTTACATACTCAGTACATTATTCGTACTGACGCCCTATTTCCCGAGGACGGCGTTGCATGCCCGCAGGTGCATGTAGGTAAGCTGACGGTCCCCCTTCTTAGGATCCTTGATCAGCGAGAGTTGGCGTGCTCCACTTGATCCGGAGCTGCTTTTGATTTTGGTACGATATGCTTGTATACATATATGGGTATGACGTGGCTCACTCCCGTCTTTGTACAGTTATATTTCTATTAGAGGTCTGTAGACAGTTATGTATAGTTGGATAGTATGTGGCCTTGTCGGCTTTCAGTTTTGGGTATATAGTTGTCTATAAGAGGTCTGTAGACAGTTATGTACAAAAGGATAGTATGTGGCATTGTCGGCATTTAGTTTTGGGTATATAATTGTCTATCGCGGCCTTGTCGGCTCGCCTACTGTAATCCGTACGTATATGTATATATATCTTTTGGACAGGTTTTCCTCGCACATGTTACTCTCGTAATTCAGCAGATATTATACATGTTTATACCTTAGTCGCATGCTTAAGGGTGTTCGCACAGGTAGGACCCAGACACTCGTCGTGGCCCATCGGTTTGGGTCGTGACACAAGCGCATCTCTAGAACTCAAGATATGCTCAAAATACTAAAATGCTCGATTTCCCCATTTAAAACACTAGCCAGCTAATTTTTGTTCTTCGCCTTCTTGGGACACCATCGCGTTCGCGAAGAGCAATTTTTCACGTTGAATGGTCATCCCAAATTTCCTTCTTCGCGTTTGTGGGACCTCTCTCACATTTGCGAAGAACAAAGTTTACCCCAGAAACTAGCAATCTTTTTCGACACGGAAATGGACATAACTCTCTCATACGACCTCGAAATTCGACGATTCTTGCTGTTATGGTTCCGTAATTACGATACAGATCTAAAGGTTGAATCCAATCAGAAATTAAAGGTAATTTTCTCAATATGGTACTCTTTATGCCCTAAGAAATAACGTTGAAACATTAAATAAGAGCGAGACACAACCCAAACACATCTGAAACACACCCGAGCCCCTGGGATCCCGTCCAATCACACAAACCAGTCCCAAGACATAAAACGAACCTACTCGAGGCCTCAAATTACACAAAACAACATCAAAATCATGAATCACTCATCAAGTCAAGTCTAATAAACTAATGAACTTTTAAACTTCTAAAAGTCATGCCTAACCATACCAAATCAACTCGGATTGACTTCAAATTTTGCATGCAAGTACCAAATGACACAACAGACCTATACCAACTGCCGAAATTACAATTCGGACACGGTATCAACAAAGTCAACTTTCGATTAAACCTATCAACCTTCTAAACCTTCAATCTTCCAACTTTTGCCAAAAAGCATCAAATCAACCTACAGACCTCCAAATCCAAATCCAGATATACGCCTAGGCCCGATATCATCATTCGGACCTAATAGAATAGACTGATCCGAGGTCATTTACTCAAAAATCAAACCCTGGTCAACTCTTGCAACTTAAAGCTTCCGAATTGAGAATTATTCTTCCAAACCAACTCTGATCTTCCCGAAATCTAATCCGACTACATGTGCAAGTCATAATACATGAAGTAAAGCTACTCAAGGTCTCAAACCGCCAAACGACATGCTAGAGCTCAAAACTGCCGGTCGTGTCGTTACATTCTCTCCCACTTAAACATACGTTCGTACTCGAACATGCCAAGAACAGTTCAAGAGTTGCCAAAATCACGTTTAAACACCTCGTGCACCTACCCGTTCCACCATAATCCATATGAGCACATTAGCTCAAGCTAGACTACAGATTCTTCCTGCTACCTTAGCCCACAAGCCTTAGAACCAAATTCCAACATCCAAAATTCTCTAAGAGATCTGATTTTAACGCACGAGCACTGTATCAATCTCAACACACTGTACCAAACATGATCATGCACCCATGTTGAACCCGCACAATGCACCATATAATTCGTATGCCCATGATAACATCTTCCAACTATAGAAACTACAAATTCACTAACCCTATGCCCGTAGTGTACCTTATAACATGTATAAGCCCTGACCCGACCCTCGCGATACTGCAACGATGAAAGCGACACGTAGAAGTTCATAACCACCTGCCAAATAATTAAATCATGGAGTCTCTCCGCTTGACAAGCACCATTACCTCATTCTAAACTGAATAATGACATCTTCTGTTTAATATACCTTACATAAATTCGATCGCACTGATTTCAGGTAAAATAACCTCGTCTCACCCAGTACAAGCAGCCCGGGCGAGATAAGCCACCTCAAATACCGTCTAAAATCTCATATGATGCAATCGATGCGCAAATAAGCTACAACTCGAATATGACCCATAAGGAAGAACGAATTCTAGCAAAAAACTACCCAGCCCGCATAACGATTAAAACGGCAAAACATATGCTTTGAACCTTCTTAGAGATGATAAATAAGGCACACAAAATGGGTATAAGGAACCATACTCAACATCTCACTAATGTGGCGTGTAACCCGATCCACACATGATACTGTAGCAGCGTGCAACCCGATCAAAACATCATACCCGTGGCAGCATGCCACCCGATCCACATATAAAAATCTATAAGGAAATACCTACCGAGCTAGAATGCTTATACCCATCGAAGAATATCGACCACAAGCACGCCAGGTATATAAATAAAACCTTGGGGAGACAGTGCCATGCGCCACAAAATGGCAAGCATGACTAAGGCACCATAAGAACATGCATCTTGAGAGCCATCTTGCTCATATAACTCCACAAACTACACGGGATCACAACATACGTGTGAATAATCAAGCCGTTTCACAATCCACATGGCATAATAGAGTATTACATAGACTAGCTAAAGACAGGAATAACATCTAACACCCGAAGACTCTTCTATAAGCAATGTTATGCTGAATGAACACATCCGACCTGATGTAGAGCATAAATTCACCTTAGATCTACCAATGAACCTCAAACTAATCCCAATCATCCCATACAGGGCCAAATAAACTTTTAAGGATCTACAATGACCATCTTCATGATACATACAAGCATTCATCCAATCCGGAACAAACTCCTACAGTCCACGACCAAAGGAATAGAGTGCCTCTTAGTCATAACCTCTCCCATTGGCGACAATACCAAAATCTCCATACCTGATTTCAATCTATAACAATCAAATGACTAACAAATCACACTAATATCACCTTTCCATGGGATGTACTCCCACAACCTTCCGCACCAGGTAGTAAAATCTGAATATCAATTGCTATCAACCATGCTATTTCTATAGTGCTAATCAAGCACTCACATTCAATACCCAACACTTCTTCGATCAAACAGACCATCTCCCGACTGCCCGAAAATAGCGCCAGCACACTCTGAACATTTGAAATCCTCCCCCGCTCCTCCAAGCTCATGACATTCTTATCAGTACCGAACCGTAGCCTTGATTACTTCGAATTTCCATACCGCTCACTGCACCTATCATGTCGTTATGTTAGAGTACAAGAATTTCATCATAACCCTGAACCACCAGTAGACAAAACACTTCATCGGCTAGAACCCGTTAACTCCACTTATTTCAGAAGAACAATTGCAACATGAAACTGAATTCCCATAACTGCAATAAATACAAACCTCAAGTCGTGGTCTAAACCGCCATAACTTTTCCGAGATTCATTTACACATAACAAGGCCATTAGAATATATTTCTTCCAAATCGATCAAAGTATGATGGCGATCAAGCCCGCACGTACAACCATGAATCACATGTATAGCTTAACACACTAAAGGAACAAATCATTTCCACAACCATGCTTATTCGAACCATTACTAACTGACCCAACTTCTTCCAATTTACTCTTGACTTGCCTTTGAAATAATAATAGCTCCATTCAAACACATAACGAACCTCAAACAACACTCATCCCAAGCGACCCAAATCACGAGACCATATCGTCTCAATACCCATGAGCCATCACATACCCTTATGATGCACTCAATAGTATTTTCAACTGATACACCCGTTCTGAAAGACATTCCACGAATCTGAAGTTGTTTCTCCTATTTCTCTGACACTACAGGGCAGGCCTTACGATAACATAGAAATTCCCCAAGTAAACTTCACATTCTGCTGCAAAATTGCAATCCTCAGCCACATAACAAACCCAAAATCCACAAACATCATGCTTAAATTTTTGAACCCACTAGAACCACGGTTGAGGGTTACCCACTCTGACCTGATCCTGAATATATAAATAAACCCTAGTGCGCCACTAGCAAATGAACACTCCAAAAGAAGCAACTGGATGAATTCCTCTCCTTGTACATCACACCCATAAGAGCATACATTATGAGTCATCCCAAAATATGCACATGAATTGATAAGGCATAATGTAGCACACATTCATCATGTTCTTTGCCCGAATTTCCCTTGATGTTTTCCTTCCTTAGTCATAACTGATCCACCAATGTACCGATAACCTGATACTGCCAAGGCACATAACCACGTAACCTAATCATAAATAGTGGGCTCCCTCACTTAGCTTTAAGCTACAATACATAAATCCATAACCCAAAATAACTCCTCCTCAGTTACAATGACCTCGCACCATTACCCACCAAATTTCTAGCAATCTCTTATTAAACTTTTCATAAAACATTCCTAATTATAAGCCACAATCGAACATTCGACCTCCTGGCGGTTGTACCATCTTTTTCAAGCTATCCAAGCTCACATCACAGTACATGCCTCCCACTCGATAGAAAGTAGAACTCTTTGTAGGAACTTCATCAATCACACAACCGCTAACCTGCTCACAGGAGATAGCCCACCTGTGAAATTCCATATCGACATATTCCAACGACGTTGCCCTGGGTATAACTACCACGAAATCAATAAACCCTCCTGAACCCATGCTCGCCCACCAGCTATAAGAGTCCGTTCATTCCCCATTAGCATCAACTGAAGGCCTAACTATATGTTCCAAACTTGAAGTCATGCTGCATCCCAAAATGATAATCAAGCTTTCACACCCCTCTTCGTTCCAAGCAAACTCCTTTACATCATATTTAACCTTCCTTAGTACAGTAGCCACCATCCCAAATGAAATTCATCAACGTAGTCATTGTCCACCATGATCCCCAAAATGCTCTAAACTTCCTCAAGGCATATGGCTATCCTACCACAGAATCCATATGCTACTTTGCCACTCGCACTTAGGTTAAACCATCTCCTTAAGCAATTACTAACCTCTGATGTTCATACTTGACCTACTAGCAATTCAACCACCGCGAGACACCTCCCACTATGTCCTTCCTCCTCCTTCGCAGCCAAAATACTACCTTAAGTCATAATTCATCTTTGTATCTCCCAAACGGATAAACTGCCACCAACTTTGAGCCTCCATAAAGATCATCTCTCTCGAGCCATCAATATTAGAAACACCGATTCGACTCTGAAGCAACCTTAAACTGCCATCTCTGATAATCGTTGATCAGAAACCATCCCACAACACTCTGTCCCAAAGGCAATTCAAAGAGACCATAACACCGAGGAGCCTTAATGCGTTTCAAAAAGGACGACGACACCACATCACAAATGAGAATTCCAACACGTCCGAAAATATTAAGTCTCAATACTCTGTCAACCGAGGCCTGAACACCCATAGTCCAATTGCTTTTCCTCTGCTAGAATTAAATGGCGACCCTCTAAATCATGAACTGAGTAATCCTTCTTTCGAGTAATTCACTACCGTAACACATAAAAAGCACTCTACCATTAACACCAATACTACGCGATAATAATGCATGAACATCATAATACACTATGCATAGCCTCGAAACGGTAGGCAACACTACCACTGGGCAGAAACAACAAAACACCCTTCCACAAGGCAATGTTAATAACCTACCAGAATACGCAAGAAGAAACATCTTGTACCACATCTGCAGTACCACTACAACTCCTCAATGCCCAATTGATATTAAGTGCACAACATTGTATAAGAATGAGTAGGAAGAAAATGAAGGCATAAGCTTCAATGGAATTAAATCGCACGACAAGGAATCAAGAAGGGAAGTGCTCTTAAAAGCCCTGTAGCCTCTCGAAGATAAGTACAGATGTCTCTTTACTAATCCGCAAGACTCTACTAGACTCACTCATGACTCGTGAGACCCACGTGAACCTAGAGCTTTGATACCAAGCTGTCAAGACCCAATTCCCACAATAGGCGTGATGGCACCAAACGACACAGTCAAGCAAGCCAAAAGTGGACTACCAAAGCCAACAGTGAATTACCAACTTCATTATTTATCTTATTATTTTTAAAATTGTGAATCTTATTAGATAAAGATATTAATGCATTAAAAATCATAGATACATACAATTTAAATAAAACATAAAGTAAATGTGCATCAATGTCAAGCAAAACCTTAAACAGATCCTAGAACATCCCCAATACTAGGTGTCACATGTGCATGAGCATCTGCTAAAGAGTGCAATAGTAATATAACATCTATCTGGAATATAAAATAGGTAGGATAAAGTAATAAATAAGATTGAGACTCTGAGGGCTATGGTGTGTAGCATAGAAAGCAGCTCATCATAAAGTCCCCTCAACAGTTGCACCTATGCGCTAGGATGACCAACAATTAACCTGTCAGATCTTGCACGTTTAGTGCAGAAGTGTAGCATAAGTAAGTAAATCAATGCGTACCCAGTAAGTATCTAGCCTAACCCCAAAGAAGTAGTGACAAAGGATCGACATCGACACTTACTAGTGGTCCAATAAATAAAATGCAGGAACCATAAGCAGACATGAAATACATCAAGATCAATAGAATATGGAACAGTAGATAATGAAATTTGTTAGCAATAAATCATCAGTTTACAAATCCCCAAGTGTCGTATGCCATCTCAACAAATAAGAACTATTAACTAAATACCGATCTTAGGTCATAAAGAAAATATCCTGAAATTTTCAAGTTCAATCAAGAGGGTAATCTCGTGGGTATTTGGAGTCCTAGCGATTTTATGTATGAATTATGTCGAGGTAGTTCGGCCTGATTCATAGCCATTTACAGACACTGCCGAGGTCGTACGGCCCGATCCGTAGATGCATCTTAATATATATCGCCTACGCGTTCGTCCCGATCCCTAGGAAATAGCAAAGACTTGACAGGTCACTGGACCCACTCACGAATATTGTGAGTTGTGAGATTCAAGAAACTATCAAAAAATTACGTACAATACGAAAGAAATCTGTTAAAGGAAGTGTAATCCATACTGCCACTTGTCACGACCCTAAACCAAGACCCGGTCGTGATGGCGCCAATCATGATACAAGGCCAGCCGACACAAACACCCAATACAGTTAAACATTTATAATAATTCAATTTAAGTAATTAATGTAAGGCCCCGTAAAATTTCTACTCAAAAACCTGAATCCTGTAGTGTCAAGTTGGGATCATGTGTTAGAAATTCATAAAGTTCTCGTCGTCGTTCGGACCCTTTGGATTGATATGTGCATTAAATAGTTAAGGAATAATGTTTTCCAGGAAAATACGTTTCTGCGGTCCATTATGCGATCGCATAATAGCTATGCGAACCGCATAGTCATCGTAGAGCCAGACAATTGATGGTTAATTTGAGGTCAACTATGTGGCCAATTATGCGATCACATAATCAATATGCAGGCCGCATAGTCATCGCATAATCCCCTAAGAATTTTTGTGAGAAGTAGTTCTGCTGTGCATTATGAGACCACAGAATAAGTATGCGGACCGCATTTCTGTCGCATACCCAGATACTCTATTCAAGTTTTGGGACCATTGTTGTGGTCCATTTTGTGGGCTGCATGTCAATTTTGCGATCGCATATGAGTCGGGGCTCCATATTTCTAAATTTTAAATGCGACCCCCTATCATTATATGCTGTGAAATAGATCATTTTGAGCCTACTTTCTTGGTGCTTTTAGAGTGAGAAAGAGGGTCTAAGAGAAGGGAAGTGTCTTTCATCAAAATTGCTCCACAAATTGTTGTTAAAACAATGAGAATAATCAAGTGTGGCACCTAAATCTTCATCCCAGGAGATAAGACTTCATCACCTAAGCTCTTAATTTTAAGCATAGCTATAAGGGGCCATTAGTGAGGTAATTCATGGGGATAAGGGGGATTACATTCAATGCATTTGTTCTTAGAAGATATGGGAAAATTATAAATAGAGAGGCATGGGGAAAGGGCTAGTCTAATATTGCATAAAAGTACCATAAGGCCTTGATGAACACTCAATGCTTGATAAAATGCTCAAGTGAGCTTAAACTATGATCTTTTCCTGATTATGGGTTCAATTGTGCTACATTGCATAATTAGGTTAAAGTGCAAACATTCCGGAACATTATAGGATTAAGGGAAAGCTCAATCGAGGTATGTATGGCTAAAACCCTATCTTTTTTAAATTGAGCTTCGTTGGTGTTTGTGTAAATGCGGTAAGATTAAGGTTGGATTGTTATATTGATTGTTGTTTCACATGAAATGGAGTTGCAACCTTATAGGCGTGAAAGATGTGTCTCAATATGGTAGAAGTGCTATTCTTGATAACTTGAAAAGGTGTAATGAATATGAATCATGTATTGAAATGCCTAAACCTTAAATTAAGATTGAAGCTGCGTATGTTGTGCCATCTATGTGAAGTCTCATCTATGCCTACAATTTTATTTGATCTTGTGTGCATATATTTTCCTAAATTACAAATCTAACATTGAAATTTGGAATGATGTGAGATGTGTCCTACCAAATATATGACGTGATAGTTGTGGCCCTAAGGGCCTATGAAATGATATATGTGAAACAAAGATTGAAATGAGATGATTGATGGAAAAGGGAAACGCCTTGGTAAGGCGGCCTAGCCGATCGGGCCGAGATCGGACACCATGTCGCACACATGGTGGTATTGTATTTGTGACTAAAGTGTATGTCTCAAATGAGGCAACCTAGCCGATTGGGTCGATATCGGACTCTACTCAAGATAGCGGTGGTATTGTGGACAATGATGAACAGTATGAAATGCCCCAAAACTAAAAGCTATGGGAAAATGATATGAAAATTATATGATTCTTTTATTTGATAATATTGTGAACACTTAAAGTTTTTGAGTTATACTTGTGATTTCCTTATTCTTGTATGAAAGTTCTTTCTAACTAGATGGTGTTTAGTTATACATACTAGTACTATTCCATGGTACTAATGTCCCTTTTGCCGGGGGCGCTACATTTTTAAATGAATGTAGGTGGCTCCGTAGTGGACAATGCCGATCGCGCGTAGTGGAGTGTCCTCCTCTCAAAGTCTATAGAGGTTGTGTTTTCACGGTGCGGGGTAAGGA
Organism: Nicotiana tabacum; assembly: GCF_000715075.1. Classification (NCBI taxonomy): domain Eukaryota; kingdom Viridiplantae; phylum Streptophyta; class Magnoliopsida; order Solanales; family Solanaceae; genus Nicotiana; species Nicotiana tabacum. The sequence goes on along the minus strand of NC_134085.1, from coordinate 94,833,298 downwards.
TACCATGGCCAATCTTACTGAGCTAGGGATGGTCGATTTTGATGTAATAATGGGAATGGATTGGCTTTATTCATGGATTGATAGTCCTAATGAGCCCGTTGTTGAATGGAAGCGAGATAATGTAGTACCAAAAGGTCGGTTTATTTCTTACCTAAAAGCCGCAAAGATGATTAAGAAGGGGTGTATCTATCATTTAGTTCGGTTTACGGACACCAATGCCAAGGCACCTAGCCTTGAGTTTGTACCAATTTTGAATGAATTTCCGGATGTCTTTCCAGATGAGCTCCCTGGGGTTCCACCAAACAGGGAGATTAATTTTGGGATCGATGTGATGCCAGACATGCAGCCTATAACAACTCCACTTTATAGAATGGCACCGAAAGAATTGAAAGAGCTAAAGGAACAATTGAAGGATTTGCTAGAGAAGGGTTTCATCTAGTCGAGTGTGTCACCGTGGGGTGCACCGGTCTTGTTTTTAAGGAAGAAAGATGGGTCGCTATGGATGTGTATTGACTACCAGCAACTCAACAAAGTCACAATCAAAAATAAATACCCTCTACCAAGGATAGATGACTTGTTTGATCATTTGCAAGGTGCTACGTGTTTCTCAAAAATTGACTTGCAGTCCGGGTATCATGAATTGAAGATAAGAGAGCAGGATATTCCAAAAATAGCTTTCAGGATTCGGTGTGGGCACTTTGAATTTTTGGTGATGTCTTTTGTGCTAACAATGCCCCGACAGCTTTCATGGATCTTATGAATTGAGTCTTCAAGCCTTTTCTAGACTCTTTTGCAATATTGTTCATTGACGATATTCTTGTGTATTCACGAAGTCGGGAGGACCATGCTGACCATCTCAGGGCAGTTCTGTAGACTCTTCAGCAACATCAATTGTATGCAAAATTTTCAAAATGTGAATTTAGGCTTGAATCTGTCGCATTCTTGGGTCATGTCGTTTTCCTAGGGAAGGAATTATGGTTGATCCGCAAAAGATTGCAACAATAAAGAATTGGCCTAGACCTACCACACCAATAGAGATTCGCAGTTTCCTAGGTTTGACTGGGTACTATAGAAGATTTGTGGAGGGGTTTTCTACTCTTGCCTCTCCATTGACTAAGTTGACGCAGAAAGCAGTTAAATTCCAATGATCCGATGCTTGTGAAAGGAGTTTCCAATAATTGAAATCAAGATTGACTACAACAACGGTATAAGCCCTGCCAAAGGGTACAGAGGGATTTGTGTTGTATTGCGATGCTTCAAGGATCAGGCTTGGGTGTGTGTTAATGCAACACGGCAAGGTTATAGCTTAAGCTTCAAGGCAACTCAAGAATCATGAAAAGAACTATCCAACCCATGACTTAGAGCTTGCGGCAGTGGTGTTTGCGCTAAATATTTGGTGACATTATTTGTATGGGGTCCATGTGGATGTATTTATGGATCACAAGAGCCTTCAATATATTTTCAAGAAGAAGGAGTTGAATCTGAGACAAAGAAAATGGCTAGAGTTACTCAAGAACTATGAAATTGATATTCTCTATCAACCAGGAAAAGCTAATGTTGTGGTGGATGCTCTTAGTCGAAACTCTAAGGGAAGTTTAGCTTATTTCGAGGCATATCAGCGGCCGTTGGCCAAGGAGGTTCACCAGTTGGCTAGTTTAGGAGTTTGCATTGCGGACGCTAATGAAGGAGGAGTGATTGTACAAAATAGGGGTAAATCATCGCTTGTAGCAGAGGTGAAGGAGAAGCATTATTAGCACAACTGAAAGAGGGGATTCATAAACACAAGATCACATCATTTTCCGATGGCAAAGATGATGGTACCCTACGGTACCAAGGCCGCCTATGTGTTCCAGATATCGACGGTCTTCGGGAAAGGATCATGGCAGAAGCTCTCACTTCCAGGTATTCCGTACACCTAGGTTCTACAAAAATGTATCATGAACTCAAGGAAATTTATTGGTGAACAACATGAAAAAGGATGTGGCAGCCTTTGTGGCAAAATGTCCACACTGTCAGCAAGTGAAGGCCGAACATCAAAGGCCCAGTGGATTGGCCGAAAGCATAGAAATTCCAATGTGGAAATGGGAGATGATTAACATGGATTTTTTGGTAGGGTTCCGCGCACTCCACGCAAGTTTGACTCAATTTGGGTAATCGTGGATCGACTCACGAAATCAGCGCAATTCTTGCCAGTTAAATCTACCGACACAACGGAATAGTATGCTCAGTTGTATATCAAAGAAATAGTCAGATTTCATGGAACCTCAGTCTCAATCATTTCAGATCGAGGGGCTCAGTTCACAGTCAACTTTTGGAAGAAATTTCAGCGAGGTTTGGGTACGCAGGTAAATCTTAGCACAATTTTCATCCTCAAACCGACAGGCAAGCAGAGCGGACTATTCAGACACTTGAGGACATATTGCGTGCTTGTACTCTCGATTTCAAGGGTAGCTAGGATGATCACTTTCCACTCTTAGAGTTTGGTTATAACAACAGCTTCCATGCTAGTATCCAGATGTCGCCATTTGAGGCATTGTATGGTAGGAGATGTAGGTCTCCCATTGGGTGGTTCGAGTTTGGAGAAGCGGAATTGATAGGGTCAGACCTCGTGCATCAGGCCATGGAGAAAGTCAAGATTATTAAGTAGAGGTTGAAAACTGCTCAAAGTCGCCAAATGTCTTAATTGGATGTTCGTCACAGAGATTTAGAGTTCAAAGAATATGATTGGGTATTTGTGAAGGTTTCCCCTATGAGGGGTATCATGCGGCTTGGAAAGAAAGGAAAATTGAGTTCGAGGTATGTCGGGCCGTACATAATCATTCAAGGATTGGTCAAGTGGCGTACAGGCTCTAACTGCCACCCGAGATGTCATTGGTACACCCAGTCTTCCATGTGTCTATGTTAAAGAAGGTGGTGGGAGATCCGTCCACTATTGTGCCAGTTGAAACTATTAAGGTTAATGGTGAAATGTCTTATGAAGAAGTTCCAGTTGCCATTCTTGACAGGCAAGTCCGGAAATTGAGAAATAAGGAAATTGCCTCCGTAAAAGTGTTATCGCGGAACCAGCAGGTTGAGGAAGCCACTTGGGAAGCAGAGGAAGAAATGGTAAAGAAGTACCCACATTTGTTTGTATAGCCATGTAATAGCTTTTATGCATTTGGTCCCTATGTACTCTTATCTTTTGATTTTTTCTATGTAAAACTATTCCATTTTGGTTATATGTTGCCTATGTGGCCATGGTTGGTGTTGTACAAGTTATGTTATGTCAATGGGACATGTATATGCCGTTAGGATATGTTTCTGGGGCCCTCTGACAGGTGGATATGCCTAGATACAAAGGAAACTCTAGCGAAATATTTAGAAATTTAGGGATTTAGCCAAATTTGGGGTTGTTGATATGTTTCATGTTGTGAAAAGCTGAGTTTGCATAAAGATTGCTGATGATTGAACCTTGATCCTCATTAGAGGACGAATGATCTTAAGTGTGGGAGGATGTAAGGCACCGTGAAATTTCTACTCAAAAATCCGAATCTCGTAGTGCCAAGTTGGGATCATGTGTTAGAAATTCATAAAGTTCTCGCTGCAGTTCGGACCCTTTGGATTGATCTGTGCATTAAATAGTTAAGGAATAATGTTTCCAGGAAAATGCATTTTTGCGGTCCATTATGCGATCGCATAATAGCTATGCGGACCGCATAATCATTGCAGAGCCAGACAATTTGTTGGTTAATTTGAGGTCAACTATGCGGCCAATTATGCGATCACATAATCAATATATGGGTTGCATAGTCATTGTATAATCCCTTAGGAATTTTGTGAGAAGCAGTTCTACGGTGCATTATGCGACCGTAGAACAGGTATGCGGACCACATTTCCGTTGCATACCCAGACAGTCTGTTCAGGTTTTAGGACTATTGTTGCGGTCCATTCTACAGGCCGCATGTCAATTTTGCGATCGCATATGAGTCGGGGCTCCAGATTTCTAAATTTTAAACGCGACCCCCTGTCATTATGTGGTGAAATAGCTCATTTTGAGCCTACTTTCTTGGTGCTTTTATAGTGAGAAAGAGGGTCTAAGAGAAGGGAAGTGCCTTTCATCAAAATTGCTCCACAAAACCTTGTTAAAACATTGAAGATAATCAAGTGAGGCACCTAAATCTTCATCCCAGGAGGTAAGACTTCATCACCTAAGCTCTTAATTTTAAGCATAGCTATAAGGGTCCATTAGTGAGGTAATTCATGGGGATAAGGGTGATTACATTCAATGCATTTGTTCTTAGAAGATATGGGAAAATTATAAATAGAGAGGCATGGGGAAAGGGCTATTCTAATCTTGCATAAAAGGACCATAAGGCCTTGATGAACACTCCATGCTTGATAAAATGCTCAAGTGAGCTTAACTATGATCCTTTCCTGATTATGGGTTCAATTGTGCTACATTGCATAAATAGGTTGAAGTGCGAACATTCCAGAACATTATAGGATTAAGGTAGAGGTATGTATGGCTAAAATCCCATCTTTTAGAAATTGAGCTCCGTTTGTATTTGAGTAAATGCGGTAAGATTAAGGTTGGATTGTTATATTGATTGTTGTTTCACATGAATTGGAGTTGCAACCTTATAGGCATGAAAGCTGTGTCTCAATGTGGTCGAAGTGCTATTGTTGATAACTTGAAAAGGTGCAATGAATATGAATCATGTATTGAAATGCCCAGACCTTAAATTAAGATTGAAGTTGCGTATGTTATGCCATCTATGTGAAGTCTCATCTATGCCTAGTGCCAAATATATGACGTGATAGTTGTGGCCCCAAGTGCCTATGAAATGATATATGTGAAACAAAGATTGAAATGAGATGATTGATGGAAAAGGGAAACGCCTTGGTAAGGCGGCCTAGCCGTTCGGGCCGAGATCAGACACAATGCCACACACATGGTGGTATTGTATTTGTGACTAAAGTGTATGTCTCAAATGAGGCAACCTAGCCGATCGGGTCGAGATCGGACTCTGCTCAAGATAGCGGTGGTATTGTGGACAATGATGAACAGTATGATATGCCCCAAAACTAAAAGCTATGGGAAAATGATGTGAAAATTGTATGATTCTTTTATTTGATAATATTGTGATCACTTAAAGTGTTTGAGTTATACTTGTGATTTCCTTATTCTTGTATGAAAGCTTTTTCTAACTAGATGGTGTTTAGTTTATACATACTAGTACTATTACGTGGTACTAACATCCGTTTTGCCGGTGGCGCTACATTTTGAAATAAATGTAGGTGGCTCCGTAGCGGACAATGCCGATCGCACGTAGTGGAGTGTCCTCCTCTCAAAGTCTTGGTGAGCCCCTTCTTCCTTCAAGGGGTTATGTTGTATATCTTTTGTTGTAGACTTCCACTTTTGAGGCACAACCGGGGCCTTTTTGCCAGCGTTGTTATAATTTGTCTTTAGAGGCTCCGTAGACGTTTGTGTAGGGTATGTACGGGTCTATGAACTAGCTTGAAATCTTAAACTCTTGTTTCTCTAAATTGTAACTGTATGGGATCTTGGAAACTTAACTATTGTTTAAGATTGTGATATAAGATGGGTGTTTTTCCTAAATGCCCAAATAGCCTCCAACTTATAAATATGGTCGACTACACAGCGATAAGAAGGACTCTATTAGACACGGCTCCGAGACATCCTAGGACACTTTAAAACCTTAGGCTCTGATACCAAGTTTGTCACGCCCCAACCTCGGGAGGCGCGATCGGTGCTCAATCGAGTGAACCCAACTGAGCAAGACTCTTTAACAAGTTCTACCCAGCTCAATACAATTAAGAAACCATGCTTTCATTTATTTAGACAATAGCAAAATCGTACATTCAACATTGTTGATTTCCTGCTTGCTGAGATAAGGGCAGCCCGTGCAGCAAAGTTTGAAAATCTGAAGCAAGGTAACAGAAGTGTGTGGGAGTACCACATCGAGTTTGCTCGCCTGTCCAAGCATTCCATTCATTTGTTTCCCACAATGAAGGCCAGGGTGCGCCGGTTTGTTCAGGGCCTTAATCCTTTGACTATTAATTAAGCTTCTACGGCTGCATTGAAATTCGACATGAATTATGGGAAGATGGTTGAATTTGCTCAAGCCACAGAGAACCATAAACTGAAGAACAGAATAGGGAGAGAGGGTAACAGTAAGGCCCGGTCTACGGGCAACATAGTAGAGTCATTGGGTGGGGGAAGATCAGCCTTCAGGGGAGGATCATCAGGGTCATCCCACTCTGTTGCATAGTCTTCAGCTAGTGCACCGTCATCAAGGCCCAACCAGCAGCAGTGGAGTCGTGTCAGGACTGGTCAGGACAATAGGGGATCCCACCAGCGGGGTCGATCAAGAGAGAGATCCCAGCAGCAGCAGATGTCCCCGTGCCCGAGGTGCGGGAAGATGCACTCAGGGACTTGCTATTTGGAGTTGCCTATATATGGATATGGGATGAGGGGTCATATTCTAAGGCAATGTCGTATATCCCGCCAGGGAGTGGGTAGGGGCACAATTCAGTCATCCAGTCCAGTAGCTTCTACATCTTCAGCCCCCTCTCCAGCTCGAGGTACCCCAGCACCGTAGGGCATGGTGTAACTAGGGGTAGTGTGCAGAGTTCAGGAGGACCCAGCCGGTTCTATGCAATGAGTGGTCACCAGACCGCATAGGCTTCTCCAGATGTTGTTACAAGTATTTTAACTGTCCAATCTCATGATGTGTATGCACTTATTGACCCTGGTTTCACCTTGTCCTATGTTACCCCTTTTGTTGCTATGAAATTTAGGATAGAACCAGAGCAGCTTCACGAGCCATTTTCGGAATCTACTCTAGTTGGTGCGTCAATTATGGCCACTCAAGTCTATAGAGGTTGTGTTGTCACGGTGCGGGTTAGGGATACCATGGCCAATATTATTGAGATAGGGATGGTCGATTTTGATGTAATAATGGGAATGGATTGGCTTTATTCATGTTTTTCCAAACTTGATAGTCGGACTAGAACTATGAGGCTTGAATTTCCTAATGAGCCCGTTGTTGAATGGAAGCGAGATAATGTAGTACCAAAAGGTCAGTTTATTTCTTACCTAAAAGCCTCGAAGATGATTAAGAAGGGGTGTATCTATCATTTAGTTTGGGTTATGGACACCAATGCCGAGGCGCCTAGCCTTGAGTCTGTACCAATTTTGAATGAATTTTCGGATGTCTTTCCAGATGAGCTCCCTGGGGTTCCACCAAATAGGGAGATTGATTTTGGGATCGATGTGATGCCAGACACGCAGCCTATAACAATTCCACCTTACAGAATGGCACCGAAAGAATTGAAAGAGCTAAAGGAACAATTGAAGGATTTGCTAGAGAAAGGTTTCATCTGGCCGAGTGTGTCACCATGGGGTGCACCGGTCTTGTTTTTAAGGAAGAAAGATGGGTTGCTATGGATGTGTATTGACTACCGACAACTCAACAAAGTCACAATAAAAAATAAATACCCTCTACCAAGGATAGATGACTTGTTTGATCAATTGCAAGGTGCTACATGTTTCTCAAAAATTGACTTGCGGTCCGGGTATCATGAATTGAAGATAATAGAGCAGATATTCAAAAAATAGCTTTCAGGACTCGGTATGGGCACTTTGAATTTTTGGTGATGTCTTTTGTGCTAACTAATGCCTCGGCAGCTTTCATGGATCTTATGAATCGAGTCTTCAAGCCTTTTCTAGACTCCTTTGCAATATTGTTCATTGACGATATTCTTGTGTATTCATGAAGTCGAGAGGACCATGCTGACCATCTCAGGGCAGTTCTGCAGACTCTTTAGCAACATCAATTGTATGCCAAATTTTCAAAATGTGAATTTTGGCTTGAATCTGTCGCGTTCTTGGGTCATGTCATTTTCCCAGGGAAGGAATTATAGTTGATCCTCAAAATATTGCAACAGTAAAGAATTGGCCTAGACCTACCACTCCAACAGAGATTTGCAGTTTCCTAGGTTTGACTGGGCACTACAGAAGATGTGTGGAGGGGTTTTCTAGTCTTGCCTCTCCATTGACTAAGTTGACGCAGAAAGTAGTTAAATTCCAATGGTCCGATGCTTGTGAAAGGAGTTTCTAATAATTGAAATCAAGATTGACTACAACACCGGTATAAGCCCTGCCAAAGGGTACAAAGGGATTTGTGTTGTATTGCGATGCTTCAAGGATCGGGCTTGGGTGTGTGTTAATGTAACACGACAAGGTTATAGCTTAAGCTTCTAGGCAACTCAAGAATCATGAAAAGAACTATCCAACCCATGACTTAGAGCTTGCGGCAGTGGTGTTTGCGCTAAAGATTTGGCGACATTATTTGTATGGGGTCCATGTGGATGTATTTATGGATCACAAGAGCCTTCAATATATTTTCAAGCAGAATGAGTTGAATCTGAGACAAAGAAGATGGCTAGAGTTACGTGGACTATGACATTGATGTTCTCTATCAACCAGGAAAAGCTAATGTTGTGGCGGATGCTCTTATTCGAAACTCTAAGGGAAGTTTACCTCATTTCGAGGAATATCAGAGGCCGTTGGCCAGGGAGGTTCACCAGTTGGCTAGTTTAGGAGTTTGCCTTGCGGACTCTAATGAAGGAGGAGTGATTGTACAAAATAGAGCTGAATCATCGCTTGTAGAAGAGGTGAAGGAGAAGCAATTCGACAATCCATTATTAGCACAACTGAAAGAGCGGATTCATAAACATAAGACCACAACATTTTCCCTTGGCAAAGATGATGGTACCCTACGGTACCAAGGCCGCCTATGTGTTCCAGATATCGACGGTCTTCGGGACAGGATCATGGCAGAAGCTCGCACTTCCAGGTATTCCGTGCACCCAGGTTCTACAAAAATGTATCATGATCTTAAAGATATTTATTGGTGGAACAACATGAAAAAGGATGTGGCAGCCTTTGTGGCAAAATGTCTGAACTGTCAGCAAGTGAAGGTCGACATCAAAGGCCCGGTGGATTGGCCCAAAGCATAGAAATTCCAATGTGGAAATGGGAGATGATTAACATGGATTTTGTGGTAGGGTTACCGCGCACTCCACGCAAGTTTGACTCAATTTGGGTAATCGTGGATCGACTCACGAAATTAGCGCACCTCTTGCCAGTTAAATCTACCGACACAACGGAATAGTATACTTAATTGTATATCAAAGAAATACTCAGATTTCATGGCACCTCAGTCTCAATCATTTCAGATCGAGGGACTCAGTTCATAACCAACTTTTGGAAGAAATTTCAGCAAGGTTTGGGTACGCAGGTAAATCTTAGCACAACTTTTCATCCTCAAACCGATGGGCAATCAGAGCGGACTATTCCGACACTTGAGGATATGTTGCGTGCTTGTACTCTTGATTTCAAGGGTAGCTGGGATGATCACTTGCCACTCATAGAGTTTGCCTATAACAACAGCTTCCATGCTAGTATCTAGATGGCGCCATTTGAGGCATTGTATGGTAGGAGATGTAGGTCTCCCATTGGGTGGTTCGAGTTTGGAGAAGCGGAATTAATAGGGCTGGACCTCGTGCATCAGGCCATGGAGAAAGTCAAGATTATTAAGGAGAGGTTGAAAACTGCTCAAAGTCGCCAAATGTCTTAATCGGACGTTCGTCGCAGAGATTTAGAGTTCAAAGAAGATGATTGGGTATTTGTGAAGGTTTCCCCTGTGAAGGGTGTCATGCGGTTTAGAAAGAAAGGAAAATTGAGTCTGAGGTATGTCGGGCCGTACAGAATCATTTAGAGGATTGGTCAGGTGGCGTACAAGCTTGAACTGCCACCCAAGATGTCATTGGTACACCCAGTCTTCCATGTGTCTATGTTGAAGAAGGTGGTGGGAGATCCGTCCACTATTATGCAAATTGAAACTATTGAGTTTAATGAAGAAATGTCTTATGAAGAAGTTCCAGTTGCCATTCTTGACAGGCAAGTCAGGAAATTGATAAATAAGGAAATTGCCTCCGTAAAAGTGTTATGGCGGAACCAGCAGGTTGAGGAAGCCACTTGGGAAGCAGAGGAAGAAATGGGAAAGAAGTACCCACATTTGTTTGTATAGCCATGTAATAGCTTTTATGCATTTGGTCCCTATGAACTCTTATCTTTGGAATTGATATATGTAAAACTGTTCCATTTTGGTTATATGTTGCCTATGTGGCCATGGTTGGTATTGTACAAGTTACGTTATGTCAATGGGACATGTATATGTTGTTAGGATATGTTTCTAGGGCCCTCTGACAGGTGGATACGCCTAGATACAAAGGAAACTCTTGCGAAATTTTTAGAAATTTAGGCAGTTAGCCAAATTTGGGGTTGTTGACATGTTTCATGTTTTAAAAAGCTGAGGCTGCATAAAGATTGCTGATGAGTGAATCTTAATCCTCATTCGAGGACGAATGATCTTACGTGGGGGAGGATGTAAGGCCCCGTGATATTTCTACTCAAAAACAAGTTAGGATCATGTGTTAGAAATTCATAAATTCATGCCGCAGTTTGGACCCTTTGGATTGATCTGTGCATTAAATAGTTAAGGAATAAGGTTTTCCAGGAAAATGCGTTTCCGACGTCCATTATGCGATCACATAATAGCTATGCGGACCGCATAGTCGTCGTAGAGCCAGACAGTTTGTTGGTTAATTTGAGGTCAACTATGCGGCCAATATGCGATCACATAATCAATATACGGGCCGCATAGTCATTGCATAATCCCCTAGGAATTTTTTGTGAGAAGCGGTTTTGCGGTGCATTATGCGACCGTAGAATAGGTATGTGGACCGCATTTCTGTCGCATACCCAAACAGTCTGTTCAAGTTTTGGGACCATTGTTGCGGTCTATTATGTGGGTCGCATGTCAATTTTGTGATCGTATATGCGATCGCAGATCTGAGTCGGGACTCCAGATTTCTAAATTTAAACCCGAACCCCTGTCGTTATAACCTGTAAAATAGCTCATTTTGAGCCTACTTTGTTGGTGCTTTTAGAGTGAGAAAGAGGGTCTAAGAGAAAGGAAGTGCCTTTCATCAAAATTTCTCCACAAATCCTTGTTAAAACATTGAAGATAATCAAGTGAGACACCTAAATATTCATCCCAGGAGGTAAGACTTCATCACGAGAGATTAAAGAAATACAACAGCAAGCTAAAGAAAAAATACAACAAATAGAGGAAGTAAAAAACACTAAAATAACAGAATTAGAAAAAGAATTAGAGATGCTAAAACAGATGTATGCAAATAAACTAAAAGAAAAGGAAAAACGTAAAGAAGAAGAAGAAGAACTAAAACTAACAAATGAGATAGAAAGATTCAAATTACAGTTAGAAGAAGTACAGGAGAGTCCATCAAAAATAAGTATAAACGAAATAAATGACCAAAGTGATAAAGACACAGAACTAGGAGAAAACTATTCAGAAACAAGTGAAACATACACAGAACTTATAGAAAAAACAGAAAAGATAAAAATAAACCCAGAAATAAATACAGGAGATATGAACGAGGATAAACCAAGCATATCAGGAGTAAAAAATCCAAAACAATTAAACCCAACCTATTACAGAGTAAGTTATGATGCATATGACAGAAACAAAACATTATGGGATAAAAGGTTAAATAAGAAATGGGCACCAAGACAGATAACTGAACAATATAATTTTTTAGATCTAGATTGTGTATCAGATATAAATAAAACAATACAATTATGGATAGGATATATCTCAAAACAACTAATAGATAATAAAATAACAATAGCGGAAACATCAGGATATATAGAAAGAACATTAATAGGAACTGTAAAATTATGGTTACAAAATTTATCAAGTGAAAGCTTAGACACATTAAGGAGTAATAAAAAACTTGACGGTACAACTACAATAACAGTTACAGATATATTAAATAAATATGAAATAGCAATAAGAAATGAATTTAGTAGTATGACAACAGAAGTGGAAGAACAAAATAAAGAAAAAATTACAAATAGAAATTTAATGACAAAATTAGCAATATGTAATATGTGTTATATAGATGAATATACTTGTGCATTTAGAGACTATTATTATAAAGGAACATATAGTCCAGATGAAAGTAAAGAGATAAGAAAATTATATTTTACAAAATTACCAGAACCCTTCAGCTCAAAAATAATAAAAAATTGGAACGAAGCAGGACTAGCAGATACATTAGGAGTAAGGATAAAATTTCTACAAAACTGGTTTATAGAATTATGTGAAAAATATAAAGAAAACATGAAAATGGAAAAAATATTAGTAAAAAATTTGGCATGTTGCAAAAGTAGAATAGCACCCCAATTTGGATGCACAGATAAATATTACAAAAAAGAAGGAAAGAAAAAGAAATTTAAATCAAAATATTCAAAATATAAATATAGGAAACCAAGAAGAAGATATTATGTAAAAAATTATAAACATAAAAAACCAGATAGGAAAAAGAAAAAACTAACAGAATGTACTTGCTATAATTGTGGAAAGCTAGGACACTTAGCCAAAGATTGTAGATTACCAAAAAACCCAAAGAAGAAACAAATTACCGAAATACTAATAGATAATGATAAATATACACAAATAGAATATGTAGATTATGAATTAAGCAGTGAAGACAGTATATATGAAATATCAGAAAATGAGTTCTCTGAAAATGAAATAAACAAGGATATAGAAGAATCAGATGAAGAAAATTATGACTGAAAAAGATATACAAATTATACAACAAGAAGAACACCAAGATGAACAATCTACAGAACAAAAAATAATATTTGACGCTAATATATTTGAACAAATAAAAGGAAAAGAATTGGATCTAAGTATAGACAAAATATTAGAAGTACCAACAATAAAAAATTGGTTTAAAAGATAAAAAGAAGAATACTATGTAGTAAGCCAAAGAGAACACATAATAGATTGTAAATACATCAAAGGTAAAGCACAAATACCAATTTTAAATAAAAGACTACTAAATAAAGAAATACAAGATATAAAAGCAAAAAATCCAATAAAATATGTACACTTAGGAGGAGTAATGAAAAATCAAATAGAATTTTTAGGTATACAAATAGATAAAAACGGGATAAAAATGCAAACCCATGTAGTACAAAAAATAATTAACTTGAATGAAACACTTGATACAAAAAAGAAGTTACAATCATTTTTAGGATTGGTCAACCAAGTAAGAGAATATATTCCTAAATTAGCAAAAAACCTAAAACCATTACAGAAAAAATTAAAAAAGGACATAGAATATCATTTTGACGAAAAAGATAAAATACATATACAGAAGATAAAAAATATGTGTAAAAAATTACCAAAACTATATTTTCCAGATGAAAAGAAACAATTTACATATATTGTAGAAACTGATTCTAGTGATCATAGCTACGGAGGAGTTCTAAAATATAAATATGATAATGAAAAAATTGAACACCATTGTAGATATTATTACGGATCATACACGGAACCACAATTAAAATGGGAAATAAATAGGAAAGAACTATTTGGATTATATAAATGTTTGTTAGCATTTGAGCCATATATTGTTTATAACAAATTTATAGTAAGAACAGATAATACACAAGTAAAATGGTGGATAACTCGGAAAGTACAGGATTCAGTAACTACAAAGGAAATAAGGAGACTTGTATTAAATATACAAAATTTTACATTTACAATTGAAGTAATACGAACTGACAAGAATGTTATTGCAGACTACCTATCAAGACAAAGGTACCCAAACAGATGAAAGCCAAGAATCAAAAGACATATTTACAATCCTTACTACTCTATCCTTACAGATGGAGAGTATGGGAAAAAGATTACAACAGCTAGAAAGTCAGCAGCATGACTATAAAAATGCGGAGCTAAGTCGATCGGAAGACTCTAAACTTCCAGAGGTAGAAGGAGACGTTGGAAAACTCCAAAAAACCCATAACACAGTTGCTTTATATACAACAGAAATTAACCCAAAGATGGAAAATGCTAAAGTCAGCTCAGGGACATCATCTGCCCCACCCTCGAGAGCCTCCTCGACCCGAGGTGGGACAACATTAGCCACTTCTGGTTCATTTGTCATTGGCTCAACAACCATCAGCTCAGCAAGGTCTGAAGCAGCCATGCTTCCTCTTTCCCTGGGCGCTAGCAGGGAGTCATCTTTCTCTTCGCCCCCCACTCAGGGGGCTCTCTCCTACTTCCGAAGTTAAGGCCGCTGAATCGACCTTGGGCTTTTGAGTTTTAGCCTTCTTCGATTTCGAGGACTTAGTTGGTGATTTTCTCTTTCTCTTCTTCTCCTTGGTGAGCTTTGGGGTACCTGCCTCCCTAGAGGGGGCCTCCCTCATCAAAGAGGCCTCTCCCAGGCATGCACAAACACAAAGAGAAGGTACAAAAATGAGAATATAGTCAAGGGATATCTCCTGCAAAGAGCTCAAGTAAGGCAGAAGAAAAACCTTACCATGATTTTTAGCTTCCCATCGGGTCTTGGCCATATCGTGCCACACACGCTTAGCAAATTTGCTTACGATTCATATTTCATTCCTCGGGGAATGTCATCCTTTCAACAGAAATTAGATCTGAGGTCCTAACTCGGACAAAATGGCTCATCCACCCTCTGTCCTTGCCTTTTTCGGTGCAAGCAAAGAAAGCCTTCGGAGCTCGATGTTGAAGCTTAATCAGACTGCCTTAATAAATTCAGTGACTATACATCCTAATCAGATGGTCAAGGGTGAAAGCCATCCCCTCGACCATGTTTGCGAAATGCCTAATCATGTAAACAGTGCACAAAAATGATGGATGGATTTGGCCAAGTGTCACCCGATATTGTCTGCAGAAATCGAGGATTACGGGGTCTATCAGGGGCAAGGAGGGTTCCACCGGACCTAGGGTAATAGGATATATGTGTATACTAAGGAAACCGAGTTTGTGTATCATTATATCTTCCTCCCAAGAAGGAATCTCCACTTGTACCGCCTCTCCCCAGCGGCAATCAAATTTCAACTTCCCAGTGTCGGTTATCAGGCTAATGTATCGGGACATGGGTTCATACCGCCCCAATTTTGAAGAAGTTTGTCAACCGTGAAATCAGAGGATGTTTCACAGGGTCCGAGGATGCACTCCTCAAGACGAGGAGGTACTAAGGGCTTGCCCTTAGACGAACGAGAAGATGAAGAATCTTTATCATCTTAGGGAATGGTTTTAGAGGACTTCGCCATTTTACTGAAAGGTTTCAGAGGAAAAGAGGAAACTAGATGAGAGACGAACACAAGAAAGAAGTATGAAGATCTGTTCAAAGTTTGGAGATGTGATGAAGAATAAGGAGCGAGGGATTGGAGTATTTATAGGGGCCAGTAGTGCGCGTTGGGGAAAGCCAAAGGACGGCCAACCGTCTTAATCAATTTGAGGCTTTTCAAGAACCGTGCGGACGTGGCTTTTAAACGTCCCTTTTTTGTCACATCAACTGCTCACATAACATAACTGACGCAATGATGGAGGCATTGAAGAGTTCAAGAATTCAAATTGTTCCTGTTATTTCATTCCAAGGAATGCGGGGACTATTTGTATACGGTCAAAATTAGGGAAGGTCGATTTTAAGGCTTCTGTGGCATTTCAGGCCCGACCTCGATGGGCTCGGAGCACGGTCTAAGGCTCGTCCCCGAAGCACTCGCCTCGAGAGGGTATATCGAAGACTCACCACAGCGTACCTCGAGGCAGCACGAAAATCGACGACCGCCATAAAAAGGCGGGAACCCCCGAGGGCACATGATTAAATCTGAAAAAGTCTGGGAGAAACCAGGCCATTATACAGCTGTATCAATAGTATTTCTCTTTCATGATTAGACTTGTACTGTGTTGGGATTTGCCCCTGCTATATAAAGGGGACCCAAACACTCTTGTAAGGGCACTTTTTTCACTTGGAAAAACACGTAACATTGAATACAATAGAACATTCTCTACTTTTCTTGCCTAAATATACTCAACAATTACTCTACGAATTTATTGCTTCTCCTTTATTATGTCCCTCTGTTGTTCTTCATTTATTGGTCATTTATTGCTCATCATCAACTTTTAAAGGCTGCTCTCGAGGTCCCGCATCGCTGAGCTCGAGACCCTCAACTTTGTGGCCACACGAATTTGCTTATCATTTCTTGCTCATTTACATTTATCATCATTCACATAACAACTAGTATTAAGATAAATCACGTATTTTTAGAACCACGAATCAAATGTAATTGTTATTACCTTTTTCAAGGTAAACAAGATTAATACAAATTAACTGAATTTAGATTGTTGTATTCAAGGTAGATTTCTAAAATAAGAATAGAATGGTAACCACGTGTAAAAATGTGGTTAAGTTGTTGGAGTTGGTCAAATAACACTGAGCGGTTAATTTCTTTTAAGCCAATAATTGGATAAAACTTAAAGTCTAAGCTTATAGTTGATCGAGTCAATTGGATTGGTTGAGCTATTGTGTATTCTTTAATTTATTTTGATGGCACTCGTTCATTGAGTCACAACTGGAACTCAATTCATTTTAACTCGACTAATTCTTTTTCTAATTTGCTCATTTGACACTATTAGTGTGTCCTAACTTATGTGCTTGTCCCCTAAGATTTTCAGCTCAAAAACTGCATACTTTGTAATGTGGAATGTTTAAAATTTTTGTATATATGCATGCGATTAACTCACCATTCAAAGTTATCAAAATTAAAGAAGCATCTGGCTAAAACAACAGTTGTATTGAAGCAGATACTTACAATTTGCATCTATTATTATTTCCCTTGAATCATAAAATTTCATTGTACAATTGGTCGTACAACATATATTTCCCATTCAGTTTTCGTCCAATTTGGCAGTTTCCCAAAACTCATAGGCCAAATGAAAATCCCCAGAAACAGATGAAAAAGACAATAAGAAGCCCAACTTAAGGAAGGACAGCTACAAGATTTTTCCTTTTGCTCTTCTGATTAAAAAAAACAAAGACTGAAAATACACAAAAATTAATATTGTGGTAAAAAAAAAAAAAGAGGAAAATTTGTAGTAAGAGCTGCACAATGAAGAACTGCCAAGTGTCAAGAACGCGAAATGATACGCGAATAGAGGAATTCATTCCAAGTGTCAGGCAATCCAGGGAGGCACCAATGGATACAATCAGCATAGGTCGCAGGATCAGCTTGTTGCTCAGGTGTTAGCATTTTGCCTTGACGAATTGTGTAGACTGATGTGTGCCCATCTTTTCTGTGCTCTGACAATGCTGTAATGTTTTGAAAATAAACTAGGACTTTCATTGATTCAGTCACATTTGCTGCTATCACAAACAGCCTCTTATCTGTTCCAACATCTAGTGGCATTGATGTGTTCAATATTGGTGTTGTCTCTTTAGCACATTTTATTCCATCTGGATTTTCCCAATCTAAACTCCTGTTTCATCCATTTGCACGCAAGAATTAGTATACTTAAAAGAATACCTTAGCTTCAAAGCAAAAAGATAAGGGGAATTACTTTATATGAAGTGGAGACATGCTCATGAAGAAAACTTGGGTGCGATTTGGATTTATATTGTTATCGACCCATTGGGACCATGTTGTCAAAACTCTCCTATAAGCTATTGGTCTATCTATCTCGTAGTATTCCGTCGCCCCTTCGTCGAATGAACCTCGCCTGTAAATATTTTTCACATCGTCAGAGTATAAAGCTTATACTCGATTGAATATTGTAGAAGAACAAAATGAAGGTGGACTTTTAAATCTCTTTACTTACAAGATTTTCATAGTAAAAGTGTTCATCCACCAAATGTATGTGTTGAAGATGAGATAATCCACATTCTTCCAGTTGTTGCCATGCTTCTCAATAGATTCTGGCATGATAATTCTGTTCAAGATGCTATGCATATTTGGATCATCTGAGTTTGACTCCACCAGAAATGGAGCCCAGTAAAACTCCACCGTGGCATTATAATCCTGCATATATTCATATTAAAAAACATCAAAAAAAGTTTAATACACTAACCAATTTCCCAGGTTAGTGACAATAATCCAACCATTATAAGAATTTTTCAACAGGAACAAACTACTTTCACCTATATTAGGTGAACAAAAAAGGTTTAAATAGACACAATGAATCTCTGTCATTACATAGTGATGATCTGTCTAACTAATCAATTATTTATTAACAAACAGTACATCATTAAATTAAGACAGTCAAAACTACAGTAATTCATGCTTAGTAGGGATAATTAATAAAGTACCCCGCCTTGAGTCTTTAATTAATAAAGTACTAGCATTAAAGTTACATGAAAGTCGTTAATTGATAAAGTAGCATTAAAGTGTTATCAAAGTAATAGAAGCCAAAACCTAATCATTATGCTTGAGGAAAGTAATTATGAGAATATGAGATCTCGATGTTTTGAAAAAATTAATAGAATAATAGATTTACCTCAATTCTGAAAACAGATAAAGAGCCAGTCTTGTTTAAGCTTTTTCGGCCAGAAGGAACAACGGATTGAACCAAACAAACCATAGATTCCCATTGATTTCTATTCAAAGAGTCTCCCACAAACATGAGTCTCTTATTCCTTAGCTTCTCAAGCAGCAATCTTGGTTTAAACCTGAAATTTCAATAATTAACATAAATGGTACTTAAAAATTTGAAAAAAAGAATAGTAATTCAAGAAATATCTTCTTACTTGGGTAAAGAACAGTCTCTGGGTTGCCACCTCCAATTCTGATACATAGAATCTTGTCTTCCATTTCTCAAGCAAGTAACTTGAGCAGTGAGGAATTCACATTCATGTTCTTTGTAAATTGGGTGTGTTACATTATCATAAACCCAATTCCCTACAAAAAGATCACAATCTTCAGGTGGCAATTCAATGTTCTCTTCTTCTTCTTCTTCAGCTGGCATTTCAATTTTCTGCTCCTCTTGCTCTGTTTCCGTTTCCTCTTCATCACTAGACTTCAAATTCACCACCTCCCGTTCAGTACTAACGGCCTCTGTTTCCGTTTCAACTACAGTTCTTGAATTCATAACCACAGTTGAAACACTGCTTTCTTGAATACCGTTTTCTTGTTCAATGATTTCTTGAGCTTTGGGTGTAGAAAATGGAAATTCTGCAATAGACTTTACGTCTTCATTGTACATGAAACAACCAAAGAGGAATATGGAGAAAACGACTACGAATATAGAGAGGTTATTATTCTTACGGCCACTATGGTGCTTCATGTTGAATAATTCAGAGGAAATGAGTGGCGTTTTCCGGCCGCGGAGTGAATGCATGAGAAAGAGTAAATGAAACACTGATGGGAAATGCAACTGCTCACAATAGGAAATATAGAGAAGGGAAAGAGTGAAGCAAAGAGTACTAACATCTCGAACTTCTTTTTAATTAATTTTCTTTTTCTTTCTGTTAGGAAATATTTGATTTGGTGAAATGGGGTTTTCTGAAAGATGTTGATTGTGGCTAGAGGGTTGTTGTTGTCACTCAGATTTAGGTGTATTTGTTTGAAACTGCTGTGCTACTCCTGCTCCAGCAAACGAACAACTACCTTTGTTAGATGTGTGAAAGAGATAGGGAGAAGAGGAGTGATCTCAAAGCGTTATATTGATCTGTTAATTTAATCTTTCTGGCTCTTGTTTTCTATACTGTTTTGTAAGGACCCCACAATAAAAAAACAATTAGATGTATTTCGACAACAAAAATAAGATTTTTATAGATAAGTTTTCTGTTATTGCAAATACTATACACTTTCAATGCACATAGTTAAACTCGAAAAAACAAAATTAAATTCTTCTCTGCCAATTTGGATGAAAATCCCTACTTATTACTTTGGGTAGTCTATTGATATTGGAGAATGAGAAGAAATTTGATGTTGGGGAAATTTCCATTTAATTTGGATTAATGGCCACATTGAAATTTTGGGAAACACAAAATCAAAGATTATCATTTTCTAGTTGTTTTCTTTTATCTGTTGCGTAATATCCAGCGAGCTGTTGCACATCTAACAGAAAAACATATAAAGAATTGGTAGAAACTAGAAACAAAAAGAATAGAAGAAAAGGAAATACTTGGGTCGAAATTAACTGTTGTACCTTTAGCCTCTCCTTTTGTAATTTATGAAGCTGTTGAACTTCGACTCTAATTAATACTCGAAAAATAATCCACCATACAGATTACAATTTTTTTTTTTGTATATTACTTCCTCCGGTCCACAATAAGTGACCACTTTACTTGGTCCAAAATAAGTGTCCATTTGCATAATCAACAAGAAATTAATTTTATTTTTTTAAAATTTACCCTTATTTACATATTTTAATGTGTCAAGGTAACAATTAATTAAGATTAATTTAGTGAATATATCTTTTTTATCTCTAGAAATTAATATTTTTTTAATGAATATGTCAAAAGTAAAACGGTTACTTATTATGGTCCGGAGGGACTACCAAATATATGTTTTTATCATTTAGGGATCTATGCCAATTAATGTGGGCATCTATGCCAATTAATGTTGCCCACTTTATTTTCAAATGAGCGACTTTGTAAACGGTGAGATCATGAAAAAACTTGGAAATCTTGTTCTTCTTTCGAGAATAAATAAATTAATTCGACAACAAACATAAACGCTGGAGCAGTTGCATGTGTACAATTAATATACTCCTGATTCTCTAAATAGGAGTTGTGTTTATAATTAAAATTCCCTCAATTTTCTTTTATTAGTCCAGTAAAATTGACTTGACACTTTCCTTAAGAAATTGTATTGGGAGTTTGTTTTATTAAATTACTTTTATTAATGATAATTAAATTCTAATTACAAAGCAATGATAGGGAAGAGTGGGCTACATTGAAAGAAAATAATAAATTGATTCGTTAAATTGAACAAGTAAAAAAACATTTTTAATATACTATACCATACTAATAAAAGGGAACGAATCTGAGGAAGTATATAGATTATTAAATGAGCTTTCACTGTCACCAAACAACCCAAGATTAAGAAGAAGTTGATGCATCATTAAGGGTTCTTAATCAATTAGTAGTTAAGGGTCAAAGTATATGAGGAATAATCGTTAGCTTTATGTTTGAGAAAAGTAAAAGCTACGGAAGCTTTTCTTTCGTATACATCAACAATTTTCAGAGGTCTTTCACTTGTGTAGTTTGCTTCTAATATCACTACTAGAGCATTTGTCTGATGGATGACCCATTGTGTCCCTTTCTTTCCAAGTTAAGTCAAGTTCCAAATTTTGCAAATATTTTATTTGGCAAGTTTTAACGCTTGGAAAAGCTAATAATGGGAAAGTGGAGGAAGAAGAGAAAGGATTTTTTATTTTTTGAAAGTATGGAAAAATGAATAGGATAGTAATCACTTAGGTTAAGGCACACGATGAACTATGACAAAATACATAAAAGAAAAAACTTTTAGCACTTCTATAGCTAAGACAGACAAGGTAATAAATTGAAAATAAGGCTAGAAAGTAACTGAACTGAAATTTGACTAATTGGTTTTCTATGTTAATTAAATGATATGTCTATTATTGTATAAGATGTTGTATTTATATATGAGAAGTTAGTTGTTATTAGTTCAATTCACCATCTAAACATGCTACAAACTCTATATCTAAAGTAGGGGTACATAGGCCGGGTTGGTTCGGATTTTACAATTACCAAACCAAACCAATTGTGTCGGGTTATTAAATCTAAAGATCAAACCAAACCAATAAAACTCGGATTTTTCAATCTCGGGTTTTTCGGGATTTTTTTCCCGGTAAAATCTTCATAGAATAAAACATATAATGTATTCTCAAAATATTTCTTTAATCCTAGTAAGATACAACTATATAAAGTATTTTCCAAGAAAATAATACAAAATATGAGATGTGTCATTGCATTATCCTAAAATATTCAACAATAAAGACAATAAAATTATTTAATATAAATATGCTAATTAAAAAGCCATAATAAAAATAAACATAATCTAAAAGTACTAAGTCATGCTAAAATAAATAGACTAATAAGGGTGTATTAATTACATGACTAAACGCTAAAGAAAAATAAAAATAGGTTATGCATTTTTATCTAAATTATTGCAAAACAAAAAATAGATATTCAATACATTCTTGTTCGTAATATTGAATTGAATGTCTTTTGTTAGCATTAGTATTGATTTGATTTTGGTTTGGGGTTTTGTTAGCATTATTTAATTTACTAATATTAATGGCTATAAAACTTATTGGAGCATTCAAAAGTTCTAAGTCCAATCTTGAAATAATACCTTAAAAGATAAGATTATGAAAATTTTTAAGAAATATTTATAAATTACATCACAATAAGTATATTTATATATTAAATATATCTAAACTTTCTATATATGTAATATCGGGTTGGTTTGGTTTCGGTTTGACTTTCTTTAGTTAAAACCAAACCAAACCAATTATGGTCGGATTTTTTTTTTCCAACACCAAATCAAATCAAACCAAACCATAGTCGGGTTTTTTTCTCGGTTTGACTCAAATTATTGGGTTGGTACGTTTTGTCGGTTTCCTTTGTACACCCCTAATCTAAAGTTCGGGCACGCTCTAGTCAAGGTGGTATGGTATCTTGCCCCAAGTCTGCAGCTGAGCTGTTAATTGACTTACCATTGATAAAGGGTAAAAAGTGCATGTTCTGAATGTCTTGTGTATTAATTCTTGTGTGAGTTACGGGAGTTCACACCGTTTTTAAAGTGAAAATATGTTCATTATGTGTTTCTTATGTGTAGGAACAAGACTTGCGCGGAAAAGGATCAAACGGGAGAAAAATTGGTGAAAAAGAAAAGCTGGAAAAAAAATCCCGGACATCGAAGCGAGGTTCACTTCGCCAAACCGGGACCAGAGCAGAAGAAACCAGAAAAGTACCGGACAGTAAAGCGAGGTTCACTTCGCCAGACCGGGAACGGAGCAGAAAAATATCAATTTTCCAATCCGAATTAGCAGAAGCCAAACTCGCCCCAACTAAACCCTAAACCATATAAATATGATAGTTAGCCACTTTTTGAAGGGAGGGAAAACCTTGAGGAGGCAAGAACACACTTGGAAGCCATAACAGAGTTCTCGTGGAATTCATCTTGAGTTCTTCTTTTTCCCTTCTATTATTGATTTTTATGTATTCTTGGGAACTAATTAAGATTTGTACCATGACTATGCGTGGCTAAACTCGTTCATTCTAAGGTTATGGTTTTACATTAATGTTGATATTCGAATATTGATTTGATGATTTAACTTATTAGATTTGATTGTTTATTCAAATCACGAGCCTAACTATTTTACTGCTAGCAAACAATGAAATAATATATATGAATCTTGAGTTGAACTTGAAAGAGGTAATTCTTGATTGAAATAGGATTGAATAGAGCGTGTGTAAGGCCCCGAAAATTTCGCCAAGTAATTTAGGATTTTGTGGTGCCAGGTAGGCTAATTATAATATTTTATGTGCTATTAACACGATGGGCATCAATTGGATTTGGTAAATAAGTGTATAAGTCTTATAATGTGTAATATGGGATCTAATGGAAGGCTTAAGTCTAAGTCAAATTGGAAAATTTCATACTAGGCTAAAATTGCAAATGAGTTCGCACAAGTCCACATTTTGAACGAGCATATCTAAATATATATAAGATTTTATGTGGTGAACAACCTATCAAGTGAAAGGTCTTCGAGTCTAGTTCTAACGCTTCAAACCGTTCATCATTTGGACATTCCTACACAAAGTTATGATCAAATTACCAAAGGCTGGATTTACGACCAATTTTGCGATCACAAAACGACTATGCGGACCGCATATGTGTCGCATAATGAAGCAGTGTCGGGCAAAACGTTATGTTGTCGCATGTTGATTATGCTGTAGCATAATCGATTATGCTGTCGATTATGCTATCGCATAATGATTATGCTGCAAGAATGTTGCTCACATTTCGATTATGCTATAGCATAATTGCACCACATATTTGGCTTCGGGGGTCATTTTTGAAAATTTTCATATCTGAACCCACTTTGATAAATAAGCTTTGGGGCTTTATTTGGGACAATTTTATACTAAATCTAGAGAGAGGTGAGAGCATTTTAGAGAGAGAAAGAGGGAACCTTGCCTCCTAATCATCAATCTTGCATAAACCCTCAAGAATCAAGCATGCTATTCTCTAGCTCACTATCTTCTGGGTAAGTCCTACTTCTAATATTTTATATATGAGATTATGAGTTCAAAAATATATTGTGGGGTTAGAAATAGTCCATGCATGTGACACTAAGCTATAGTATGTGAGATTAATAAACTATTTTGGGTAGTTCTTGATGAATTTGGATGAGGGAAGAAGGAATTTCCATTGTAGAACCTTGTAGTCTATTTCACATGATGAAATTCCTAAGAGAGTTATACCATGAGAAATCCTTCTAAATTATTTATTGATTTCGCTTTCTCCTTATAGATTGTTATTGCTAGAAGTGTTGGTGGATTGTAGAAACTTAAGAAAAGCTTAAACAAGGTATGTATGGCTAAAACCTCCTCTTCTTAGAAATTGAGCTCCCATGGTGTCCCCGCATATGTTGTAAGTCCGGAATTTAATTTATGTAGTATTTGTTATTTCAAAAAATTTGGTATTGCAAGAATATATGTGAAAGGTGTATCTCAATGTGTTCAATGTGCTATTCTTGGTAAATTGGGGATATATGAATAATGTGAACTATATGCTATTGCCTAGATTTCAAGTCAAGTTTAAATTGTAATTATTATGCCGAATCATGAGAATTCCTCTCTATGCTTACAACTTGAATTGCTCTTGTATCTGCTTATTATCTTAAATTGCAAGTTTGATGTTGAAAGTGAAAATGATGTGGAATGCGAGTTATGAAATGTGGCCTAATGCCAAGTATGACGTGATAATTGTGGCCCTAAGTGCCTATGAATTGATATATATGAAATAAAGATTGAAATGAGGCGGCCTAGCCGATCGGGTCGTGATCGGACCCTATGCCGCACACATGGTGGTATTGTGCTGATATTGAATTACGAAAAGTGAGATTGAGATTGTAATTGAGGTACATGTCTCAAATGAGGCAACTTAACCGATCGGGTCGTGATCGGACTCCGCTCAAGAAAGCGGTGTATTGCGAATGATGATGAACAATATTAAATGCCCCAAACTAAAGCTATAGAAATTATATGAAAGCTATGTGATTCCTTTTATTTGATGATGTGGTGATTGTTTAAAGCTTTTGTTGAATCCTTATGATTTCTTTGTTCTTGTATGGTTGTTCTTTCTAATGAGATAGTGTTTAGTTATGCATACTAGTGCTATTCGATGGCACTAACGTCCATTCTGCCGGGAGCGCTACGTCTTTAAATGGATGTAGGTGATTCCATAGCAAGCAGTGGTGGTCGCAGCTAGTGACGCATCTTCCTTTCAGCTGTCATGGTGAGTCCCACTTTATTTCTGGGTCCTGTATCAATATTTTATCATATACTTTATATTTTGAGGTATAGTCGGAGCCTTGTTGTCGGCATTTCCATATTACTCTTCAGTTGTATTTAGAGGCTCCGTAGACAGGTTGTGGGTGGTGTTTGATAATGAGGAATTGAGTTAGAAATCTTGATATTTGGCAAAGATTTATAAAACTTGTAATATTTTGA
The DNA here is from genome assembly GCF_000715075.1 of Nicotiana tabacum. Lineage (NCBI taxonomy): Eukaryota > Viridiplantae > Streptophyta > Magnoliopsida > Solanales > Solanaceae > Nicotiana > Nicotiana tabacum. The sequence continues at coordinate 94,807,618 of NC_134085.1, read as the reverse complement.
TAATTATGAATTAAGCTGCTAATGGAAATAAAATGAAAGTTATTAATGAAATACTTACAAAGTATGATTAATGGAGTCCATCTCGTATTTATTCATGAATTAGTTTGGGTAGAATGAAACCTAATAGGCTTGCTCAGTCGGGTTTACTCGGTTGAGCGCCGGTCGCGCTCCTCGATTTTTGGGGCATGATAGCGCGATCTTGAACCTAGTCATTGGGGAATTGATTTGTGCATATGGATAGAAATAGCCCTATTTGTCGTGCTTTGCCAGGTGTGCAAGAGAATATTAATGCGTTCTTTTTATCTCTAATCTCATAGAAATATAGGGTTTATAATAAATTGATTAGGCAAGTAGAAGTTGTCGAATTTCTACGAGTAGTATTGTCCTTGCTGGTTAATAACCTAGATTAATTAATAAGTTGAGTTGATTGAAGAATTCAATAGAATTGTTAGCCAGCCATAACTCTGGAATATTATTTATCATTGAATAAAACTCTTTGTGCTAAGTGTACTAGTTAATTAATTCGTCTTTTAATCACAATTTTAGTTAGTAGAATTATTAAAAAAAATCACCTTGAAATTGTTCGTGATTCGATAAATTAGAAATTGCTTGATTTAGTTGATAATTGATCACAAGTCCTCGTGGGAACGATACTCTACTCACTCTTTATTACTTGATTGACCGCATATACCTGCGTGTGCGATTTAGGGCAACAAGTTTTTGGCGCCGTTGCCGGACTTTGAAATTAATTATTTTACTAGATTAAGCTTATACTACTCATCAAGCTAAGTTTTTAATCATCTTCTTGGCTGGATGATTGATCTCAGGTACTTTGCTTGAATATGACGAGTTAGATGCCAGGATAGACTACAGGATTTTGACCCATAACCTGAGAGAGCATTTCACAGAAGATTGAGAGAAGATGGGGAACCAAATAATCTACAAGCACTAATTCAACTTCCTATTGAAATGGCGGATGTTTCCCATTGGCGGTACAAGAGGAGGCGATGACCAGCATTGGTAAAGTCACCTCCAGTATCGTCAAGCCTAGAATCACTAGGCATTTCGAGCTTAAGCAGAGTATGATCCAGCTGCTTCATGCAAATCGACAGTTTATGCGACTTCCACACGAGGACCCCCCAACAATATATTCTGAATTTTCTGGAGATTTGTGATACTTATATCACTAACGGGGTCACATATGATTATGTTAGGCTCACATTGTTCCCTTTTTCTTTGTTGGGAGAGGCCAAGAGATGGTTGAAATATGAGCCAACTAAGTATATTGCATTGTGGAATGATTTGGCTCGCAAATTCATGGCTAGGTTCTTTCCTTCGGGCAAAACCACAAAGATAAGAAGTGAGATAGTTGCATTCAAATAGAGAGAAGGTGAATCACTTTATGTAGTCTGGGAGCGATTCAAGGGGCTACTAAGAGATTATCCACACCATAACCAAACCAACGAGTTACTGGCTCTCACTTTTATTGAAGGTCTGCATCCTGAAACAAAAATAGTGGTAGACATAGCGGCTGGTGCTCAAGTATTGAAAAAGAGCTTTGATGAGATCTACGCGCTGTTGAACAAGGTTTTCAAAAGCAACCCATATTTGAAGCAGGTAGACACACATCCCATAAAGTTGTCGTGATACTTGAATTGGATGTTGTATTAGCACTATCTTCACAGGTAGCATCTTTAGCAAATCAAATCAGCAAGATGAATGTGATTCAAAACCAATAGAAGTTTCAACCAGTGTAACAAGTTCAACCAGTACAACAAGTGCAGGTGTTCTGCGAAGTCTGAGGTAAGGGCCATACCGGTGATGCCTGTCCAGCGAATCCAGAGTCAGTTCACTTTGTGGGGAATTCTAAGAGATGACAAGCTAATTGGAATCAATATGGTAACACTTACAATCCTAACTGGAGGAACCACCCAAACTTCTCTTGAGGTAGAACTGAAGGTGCTCAGAATCAGTACAGGCCACAAGCTCCTCAACAACAATATAGACCACCATAGGCTGAGAAACCTACAAATTTAATGAGTCACATCGAGAAGATGCTAAAAAAGTTGATGGCTGACCAGTAGGCCCAAGCAGCAGCCCACTCAGCAACTATTCGAAATTTGGAGCGATAGATGGGGCAACTTGCTAGTGCCCAGACACTAGACCAGTGGTTGCATTATTAGTGACACCGAGGCTAATCCTAAGGCTCATATTAATACTGTGTCATCAAGGAATGGGAGAGAATTAGAAGAAGTCCCATCAAAGAAGAGAAAGCAAGTGATATTTAGTGAAAAATAGCTCCACCACAAAAATCGAATCGGAAACTGCAAAGGAGACGAAGAATCCAATTGAAGAGGCCATGGCAAAGAAACCACAACCAATAGTTGTGAAGCAACCACCTCCATTCCCTCAGAGATTGAAGAAAGTAAAGCATAATGTAGCGTACAAGAAGTTCCTTGATATTTTGGAACAGGTGCAGATTAACATGCCATTGGTGGATATTTTGCAAGAAGTGCCAAAGTATACAAAGTACATCAAGGAAATTGTGGCAAACAAGTGCAAGCTAACTGAGTTCGAGACTGTAGCACTCACTGAGGAGTGTAGTTCCAAAATTCAAAATAAGTGCCTCCTAAATTAAAGGACCCAAGAAGTTTCACAATTCAAATTTTAATTAGGAAACATATAGTTGGGCAAGCATTGTGTGATCATTGGGCGAGCATAAACCTGATGCTATTGTTTGTATTTCGACGGCTAGGGTTGGGAGATCCTCGACCAACTATGGTATTATTACAATTGGGAGATAGATCCTTAGCCAGCCCCGAGGGGATCATTGAAAATGTGCTGGTCCAAGTGGGCAGATTCATATTCCTAGCTGATTTTGTCATCTTGGATTATGATCCTGATCAGGAAGTCACATTTATTTTGGGACAGTCATTCCTTACCACGAGCTGAGCAATTATTGATGTATGTGAAGGACAAATGACCATGAGAGTGGGTGATAAAGTGGAGGTTTTTAATGTATACCGAGCACTCAAATTGCCTACACACTATGAAGAATTTGGTCATGATCACAATTGTGGATGAGGAATTGACAGGCACAACACCATACTTGGTGTTTGAATATCCTATAGGAAGAGCTTTAATTGACGAAGAAGAAGAGAAGGATGGGATGGTGGAAGAAATTGTACAAGTTTTGAACATAACATGTCAATATGTCAACGGGTTGAAGAGATTTGAGGAAATTGATAGGCCATTGGCTTTGACACCACCTAAGCCATCTATTGAGAAGGCTCCAAAATTAGAGCTCAAACCTTTACCTTCCCATCCTCGGTATGCATACTTAGGTGCTTCGGAGTTCTTACATGTTATTATATCATCCTCATTATCACATGTGCAAGAAGTTGTTGCGGGTTCTGAGGGAACACAAAGGGGCCATTGGCTGGACTGATGCTTATATCAAGGGAATTAGTCCGTCATTTTGCATGCATAAAATATTCCTGGAGGATGGACATAGACCTAGTGTGGAGCAGCAAAGACGATTAAATCCTATTATGAAGGAGGTAGTAAAAAGGAGATTATCAAGTGACTGGATGATGAGATCATATTTCCTATTTCTAACAGCAACTGGGTAAGCCTGTAAAGTGCGTGTTGAGAAAGGAAGGCATGATAGTTGTGGAAAATGAGCAAAATGAGTTGATACCTACCAGTACGGTGACGAGCTGGAGGGTATGCATTGATTACAGGAAACTCAACAAGGCTACGTGCAAGGACCACTTCCCTCTCCTTTTCATTGATCAAATGTTAGACAGGCTAGCCGGACATGAATATTATTGCTTTCTTGATGGTTACTCCGGTTACAACCAGATAGTTATAGCACCAGATGATTAGGAATTTACTTGTCCCTATGGCACCTTCTGCATTAAAAGGATGGCATTCGGGTTATGCAATGCACCAGCAACTTTTCAAAGGTATATGATGGCCATCTTCATCGACATGGTGGAGAAATTCGTGGAGGTATTTATGAATGATTTTTTAGTATTTGGATCATCCTTGTCACGACCCAAATCTAAGGTCCATGACTGGCACCCAGTTCTTACTCAATCGAGCGCCACGTACCTTATCTTTTTTTTTTTTACAATAAGACTCGTCACGAGTCATCTATATATATAATTAACAATATTAGAACTTAACTCACATAAATAATTCAAAAATAGATTATATAGATACATAGGTTTTGACAAGGCCGTTGCCATGTCATACCTAAAACTATACACAAGACACTATCTGCAAAACCTCTAAGAAAACATGACCATAATATATAAGTCGAGACAGGGTTCCCGACATCTTCATAAAACAAAATAACATATATAGAACGTGACTCGGCAATACTTCAGGAAGATGTGGAGCTCACCAACCAAAGGCTGATATCTGGAGGCAGCCTATAGTGGATGGTCCTCACCTCACCTATCTACACCTGCGTGGCATGAAACACATCGCCCCAAGAAAAAGGATGTCACTACAAAGAATGTACCGAGTATGTAAGGCAGAAATGAAACGTAGTAATAAAATACTATTTTGTGGAGGGATATGAGTCAACTTATAGCCTCTGACTTGCCGCTGAGGGCCATAACTTATAGAATAAGACCCATCTCGTATATATAAATAAAACTAGACTATTATCCATATCGTATGATGCATGACTGCCCAACTGATCAGTGGTAATTGCCCGACCGACCGTAGCGCGGTGGTAAATGCATAAAGATGCATGTATCACTATATTATAAACATTAACATCTTTATCATATACCTCAATAGAGACTTAGGAACATACTTAGACATGCTTGAATATCATTTTACAGGAATGAATAGCATGTGTCACTATATTATAAACATTAACATCTTTATCATATGCATGACTGCCCGACCAGCCGTAGCTCGATGGTAAATGAAGATGCATGTGTCACTATATTACAAATATTAACATCTTTATCATATACCTCAATAGGGAACTAGAAACATAATTAGACATGCTTGAATATCATTTTACATGAATGAATAATGTAGGCATCCTTTTTTTGAAGTAAAGGAATAATATTATATTAACAATAATAGCAAAAGAATACAAAGTCCTTACATAGTCCCTAAGGACATTAGCATTGCCAAACTTGGCAAGTTTTTCACACACAGAAGAAACAACATACTTAGAACTAATACTAAGACCATACTTGTCCTTTGATAATTGAGGTTCAATAAAACAAGGCGGACGTGCATGGTAAATACATTTAAAAGCTTTGAAGTTTTTCACTACTTCTTTCGCCAAGAGATGGGCCATCACATTTCATTCCCTGAAGTTATACCTCAGGATTGGGAGCTTCAACTGGTGCATTAACCACCTGCATTCAAAAATTAGATTAGAGAGTTTTGGGTTATTTTCATAGAGTAGTGATATAGCATTTGTTGAATCTGTCTCTATCTCTATCTTTGGGAATCCCTGTTCTTGAGCAATTTTTAATCCTTCATGGAGAGCCATTACTTCACAATGTATGACTGATGAAGCATAAGTTGATTTGCAAAAGCCAACGATCCAATCTCCATTGCTGTTTCTAAACACACCACCAAGGCCAGCTTCCATTGTATATTTTGAGAAGGCTCCGACAATATTTAGCTTGATAGTATCTAGTGGGGGGTTTTGTTCCATCTGATCTCAATTAGAAACCTGCTTTCTTTGAAGGGGTTTTTCTCCGTGAAGAAGTTGTATTCCAAGGCTTGTTGTAGAACATCAGTGTGTTGAACCTTATAGTTAAGATTATTGATGTTGTTGTTATTTCTATTCTTCCAGATATTCCAAATGGAGAAGGGGAGTATGGTTTTCCAGTTACTAGCATACTTACTTTTTTTAATAAAGTTTTCTTTTAGGCTAATCACCCAGTGTATACCTTCTTTTAACTAGACAGTGGGGATACCCATGTTTTTCCAAAAAAAATTGAGTGTCGGGCAGTGGAGGAAAATATGTTGTGCATCTTCTAAATTGTCTCTACAAGCTGTGCAATTCTTGTCTATATTAATGCCAATGCGGAATAAGAATGCTCTGCAAGGAATGTTGTTATGCATGCATTTCCAGAAGAAGAATTTGATTTTATTTGGACGTTAAAGATCCCTAATCCTGTCAAAGTTTGATTTTGGTATGGTATAAGGATTTATGTGTTTGTAGCACGATTTTATGGAAAAGAGACCACTAGAAGTGATACCCTAGGTCATAGTATCCTTTTCAAAGATCTTATTAGGTGTAGGAGTTGCGATAATCTTGTTCATTAGGCTACTAGAAATCTCAAAAGAAATACATAAAAAGTCTCATTTATCGTCTTTAATAATATCTTTAATAGAAGTGTCGAGATCTTTTCACTAAGAGGACCATATATGTTATTCCTTAATGTGATAGAGTTGTGGATCCAATTTGAGGTCCAAATATTAATTTTTGAGTGAGAGTGGGAGTGCCAAAGGATGCCATCATTACAAAGTTTCCAACCTTTTAGGATAGATTTTCAAATAAAAGAAATGGTGTTGGTTGATTTTTTATTGGCGTACTTGTGCGAGATGAATTGAGCCCATGGGGTGTTAGTCTTTTGTAATAGTCTCCATGAGAGACCTGTTAGTAGGGCAATATTTTAGAAAGAAGCCTTATGAATGCCCAGGCCTCCCTCCTGTTGACTGTTAGTGACAATATTCCAGTTGACTAAATGGTATTTTTATGAGATGCTGGTGCTTCCCCAAATGAAATTCCTTTGTATTTTATCAATTTTGTTTAGGATTTTAACTGGGAGATAAGTATATTGCATAGAATGAACGGGGATTGCATTAAGCGTACTAGTAGTAAGAACATTTTCAGTGTGACATTTTGTTATGTAATTTGTCTACTATGAATTGGAAGTCTCTTGTCTTAGGACTATGATTTAGAATAGGGAAGCCTAGATAGTTTCCAAATTCATGACTAACTTTCATTACAAAAAGGTTTGAGAAGTAGGTAGAAGTATCAAGAGGCAGTTTTTTGGGAGGATGATTTTAGATTTAATAAAATTAATGGATAAACCTGATTGAGAGCAGAAAAAATCTATACAAGATTTTATGCAATTGCCAGTTTTTTTGTTGGTCTTGCCCATTAGGGTTATATCATCCGCAAATAGAACATGAGAAAAAGAGGGACCTTTTTGAGAGATTTTGACCAGGTCCCAATTTAAAATGTCTATTTGATAATTAATAAGTTTTGAGAGTAATTCTAGGCACATGATGAAGATGTAGGAGGATAAGGGGTCTCCTTGGAGGATACCCCTACCGGGACTAAAGAAATCAATAGTTATCTCGTTAACAAGGATTCTCATTGAGCCGGTACAAATGCAGTGCATAATTAGGTTATTGATTTTAAGGGGGAATTTGAAAATCTAAGAGTTCTATAGACAAAAAAGCATTCCAATCTATCAAAAGTTTTTTCAAGATCGATTTTTATCAACATGTCAGGGATAGATTTTTTGTTTTTATGAAGATTATTCATTAAAGTTTGGATGATAATAGCATTGTCACTAGCTCTCATGTTTTTAATGAAACTAGACCGGAGAGGACTAATGAGGTAAGGTAGAATAGGCTTTATCCCGTTAGCAATGATTTTAGTGATTATTTTGTAAGAGGTATTACATAGTTCAACAACAAAAACAACAATAACAACCAAGTAAAATCCCACTCAGTGGGGTTTGGGGAGGGTAAAGTGTACGCAGACCTTACCCCTACCCTGGAGGGAGTAAAGAGGCTGTTTCCTAGAGACCCTCGGCACTGAGACAATAGATCTGTCACAACAAAATCCGAAAAACTAATATCATCAATGTGAGAGATATCAAATAGATGGATAAGCAGTACCACAAATATTATACAAAAGTCGGAAACACAACATAAATCGACTGCCCGACTACTCCTTAACCTACAACCCTAATGCTCGACTACCCCTTAACCTATTACTTAATGCTCGACCTCCACACCTTCCTATCTAAAGCCATGTTATCGGAAATATGGAGTCGTGCCATGTTCTGTCTGATCACCTCGACCCAATACTTCTTAGGCCGCCCTCTACCTCTTTTCGTACCTGCCAAAACCAACCGCTCACACCTCCTAACCGGGGCATCTAGGCTTCTCCTCTGCACGTGTACGAACCATCTAAGCCGCGCTTCCCGCATCTTGTCGTCCACCAGAGCCACGCCCACCCTCTCCCGAATATCTTCATTCCTAATTTTATCCAGCCTAGTGTGCTCACACATCCATCTCAACACCCTCATTTCTGCTACTTTCATCTTCTGGATATGCGACTTCTTGACTGGCCAAAACTCATCCCCATACAACATGGCCAGTCTAACCACCGCTCTATAGAACTTACCTTTGAGTTTCGGTGGCATATTTTTGTCACACAAGACTCCAGATGCTAACCTCTATTTCATCCACCCCACCCCAATACGATGTGTAACATCCCCTTCTATCTTCACATCTCCCTGGATTATTAACCCTAAGTACTTAAAACTTTATATCTTGAGGATGACCTATGAGTCTAGCCTGACTTCCACATCCGTTTCCCCCGTCACTTTGCTGAACTTACATTCCGTATTAGTCCTACTCAACTTGAAACCTTTAGATTCTAGAGCTTGCCTCCATACCTCTAGTCTCCCATTAACGCCGCCTCGCGTCTCATCAATCAAAACTATATCATCAGCGAACAACATACACCATGGCACCTCTCCTTGTATATGGTGTGTCAGTGCATCCATCACTAGGGAAAATATGAATGGGCTGAGCCTAGATCCTTGGTGTAACTACCGGAAAAATCTCTGAGTCACCTCCCACAGTCCTAACCCGAGTCATAGCTCCATCATACATATCCTTTATCGTGCTAGATGTAAGCTACCGACACACCTTTCACCTCCATACATCTCCAAAGGACGTCCCTGGGGACCTTTTCCTACGCCTTCTCTAGGTCAATAAACACCATATGCAAATCCTTCTTCTTATCCCTGTATTGTTCCACCAACCTCCTAATAAGGTGGATAGCTTTCGTAGTAGAATGACCCGGCATGAACCCAAACTGATTTTCCGATATAGACACCTCCCTCCTTATCCTCCCTTCCACCACCCTCTCCCAAACTTTCATAATATGACTTAGTAGCTTGATACCCCTATAGTTATTACAATTCGGTATATCACCTTTGTTCTTGTATACTGAAACCATTGTACTCCACCACCACTCATCAGACATCCTCTTTGTCTTGAAGATAACATTAAACAACCTAGTCAGCCACTCCAAGCCTGGTCCACCCGCATATCTCCAAAACTCTACTAGAATCTCGTTTGGTCCGGTCCCTTTGCCCTGACTCATCTGACACATCGCACCCACGACCTCCTCAACCTTAATGCGCCTACAATACCTAAAGTTTTGGTGGCTTTTAGAGTGCCCCAATTTCCCTAATACAATGTTTCCATACCCCTCTTCATTGAGAAGTTTATGAAAGTACGACTGCCATCTTTGCCTAATCTTGGCCTCTTCCATCAATACTCGGCCGTCATCGTCTTTAATGCACCTCACTTGATTCAAGTCTCAAGCCTTCTTCTCTCTTGCTTTGGCCAACTGGAATAACTTCTTGTCCCTACCTTTGCCCCAAGCTCCTCATACAGCCGACCAAATGCTGCAGTCTTAGCCTCTATGACCGCTAATTTTGCCTCCTTCCTAGCCTCCTTATATCTTTCTCAGTTCGCTCTCCTTTAATCCTCATCTGTGCTCTCTACTAACTTAATGTAAGCCACTTTTTTGGCTTCCACTTTACCTTGGACCACGTCATTCCACCACCAATCGCCTCGGTGCCTGCAAGAGTAACCTTTCAAAACTCCCAACAGCTCTTTCGCTGCCTCCCATTTACAGTCCGCCATTGCCGTCCAATAGCACTAACATCCCCACCACTCTTCCAGGCACCCATAGTTGTCAACCGCCCCTCCAACTCCTGTACATTATCCTTAGACAATGCTTCCCACCTGATTCTCGACTGACCCCATACAAACCTCTTCTTCCTCTTCATCAAGATACCCACGTCCATCACCAGGAGCCTATGTTGAGTTGTGAGGTTCTCACTCGGGATCACCTTGCAATCCTCGCACAACCCCCTATCATACCTTCTGAAGAGGAGATAGTCAATCTGAGTCTTAGCCACCATACTCAGGAAAGTAACCAAATGTTCCTCCCTCTTCAGAAATATAGAGTTCACGATTACCAACTCAAAAGCGCTAGCGAAATCTAATAGTGAGGTACCACCATCGTTCCTCTCACCAAAGTCGAAGCCACCGAACACCTCACCATAGCCACCAGTAGACGACCCAATATGACTATTGAAATCCCCTTATATGAATAGCTTCTCTGTAGGTGGAATAACCCGCACCACCTCATCCATCACCTCCTAGAAGCGCCTTTTAACCTCCTCGTCCAAGCCCGTTTGCGCGTAAGCGCTAATGACATTCAGAGTGCTCCCTACAACTATTACCTTAATCCCATCAATCTGTCATTACCTGCCTAACCTCTACCATCGACTCTCTGAGCTCCCTATCCACCAAAATGGACACTCCGTTCTTGCCCTTCACGACCCCGGAGAACCACAATTTATACCCGTCTACATTCCTCGCCTTTGATACTACCCACCTAGTCTCCTTCACACATGCTATATTGACCTTTTTTTCTGGAGAATCTTCGCCAGCTCTATAGACTTACTCATCAATATCCCTATATTCCACAATCCAATTCTCAACCTACAGGCTACCTTGTTCCCTTTACCCCCTTTGGGCCCCGTCCCATCCCCTAACACTTGCCCTTCCCCCTCCCTACCACCCGAACTCCCCGAGGACAAAACCCTTCTCTGCCATTACAAACCATAGTCTCTATACCTACGATGGTGTAAAGTTAAAAAAGAAACACACCACACAGACTATACTTGTACGAAATATTACGACAACAAAGTAACTAACGCAGAAGATAGAGAAATAGGAGGGGAGAGGTACCAATTCCCGTGAATAGAACTTGGAATTTTCGACTTGGTATACTCCCGATACTGCGGAACCTAGCGTATAGCTTTTGCTCTATTGCTTGTGCACATGCACCTCCCTACCGCCACCAAACAACCACCAAGTGATACCTGCAAAACACACAAATGCCCACGGAACCAAGAGAATAGGGCGTTCTGATGGCAAAGAGTTCCGACGGCGAATATGGGTCTTCCCTAATTCTGTTTCAAAAAAGGTTTTTTTGAAGAATGATATGGTGACTATTAAATCAAAATCCATAAAACAAACTTTTCAAGTATAACCGGGTGGGTTGAATTACTATTGTTTCTTTAAGAATTAATTGACAGTTCGAAAATGTATGCCTTTTCTTTCAAGAAAGGAACGAAAAGAAAACTTGGAAAGTTGAAATTTTTGAAGGAAACCCAATTCAGATTGCTAGTAAACGAACTGATTTGAGCAAAAATTGGATGAAAAAGTGTCAAGATTTGAACAAAAAATTGGATGAAAATGTGTCAAGATTTGAGTAAAATCCCAATTCAAAGCAAGAAAAAGTCTGAGTCAGTTGGAATCTACTACTGAGCAAGAAAAGTATTACATAGTCCAATAGGTCTAAAATTTTTGAGGTTGTTTGTATTGGGAAATCTTGGGATAAGACATATAAAAGTTTCATTTATACTATTTCGCAGTGTTTGGGTATCAAAAACCTTATGGCAGTAGGATTCTATCGAATTTTTGATGATGTGCCAGTATTTTTGATAGAAGAAAGGATGAATTTCATCCGGCCCAGGTGCTTTGAAGGGTTTGAAGGAAAAGACAGCCTTTGTAATTTCCTCATTTGTCAAGGCAGTATCAAGACTACTTAAATCAATATTATTGTGGTACGTAGGATCATTTAGGATGGCCTTTCTATGAGAGGTGGTTTTAGAGGTTGTGAAGGCATTAACAAAGAATTTGAGAGTATGGTCTAATATTGATTTAGGATCAGTAATCTATTCACCATTATTGTTGGTGAAGTATATAATAACATTACGACGCTTACGATTAGAAGCCATTAAGTGGTAGAATTTTATATTTGTATCCCCATCATATAACCAAGAGATTCTGGAGCGTAATTTCCAAAAGTCTTGTTCCATTTTCAGAATATTATTGTAATTTAATTGGAGCTTAGATTCTAAGTCTTGTAAGAAGTAACTTCTTTGGTATGAGGGAGAAGACTGAATTCCATTGAGCCTAGCTAGGAGTATTTTTTTCTTTTTAAAAATATCTCCAAAGGTCAGTTCATAACAGTGTCTTTGAAAGTTATTTGAGCATCAGTTAAACTATTATTAGACATACAACATCTAACAATGTTAATGAAGTCAGGATGTCTCCACCAAATTGTCACTAATCTAAAAGGTTTTTTATGAAATCAACATTTTTGGGATAATTGAACTAATAACAGGCTATAGTCAGAGTGTGTTCAGGGCAGGTGGATGACCGTAGCCTTGGGAAAAAGGGATAACCAACTATTATTAACAAAAATTCTATCTAATCTTTTAATAATTAATCCTCTAGATTTTTTCCTATTATTAGTCCAAGTATACTTACACCCTTTATAATCTAGGTCCAATAGATTGCATTTGTTGATGATCTTCGAAAGATTATTACTTCTCCTACGGTTGATTGGATTGCCACCAAATTTATCATTTGCGCTAAAAATGTCATTAAAATCTCCCCCTAGGATCCAAGGCTTAGAGTTATTGTTATGAATGCTTTCAATATTATTCCACAGAGTACATCTTTTTTCTAGGTTAGTACTAGCATATACCGAGGAAAATAACCAAGTAGTATTAAAGGGAGTTACCTCTATAGTGGCGTGGATCTCTTGGATCCTCCTTAAAAAATCATGGACTCTCACTATGCTAGCATCCCATATAATAACCATACTCCCAGCTTGACCCTTCTCTGGGACCTCAGCCATTTTCGTAAAAGAAAAATCATTCAGTAGGGTGATATGATTTTTCATACGGGTTTCTGGCGAAGTAAGCATGCAAGGTTTGTGAGTATCAACCACCCCCCTAAAGTTGATACGGAAGTTGTCATTGTTACCACCACGAATATTCCAAATGATGATGTTAGTAGGCCTATACATCATTGATGCATGATTGTTGTTTAAGCTATTTTCCATTCTTGCATGGAGCACTAGGTTCCTTCTCAGAGAGGAACAAGTATCATTGCATGGATCCCCACCGTTGGGTCTTGTGGTGGCCTGATGTCCATTGAGAACTTGTACAAGGCTGGTGGGCAACTGAGCACATACCTCTTCTCTAGCATCTCCCTGAAGAGATAGACTTTTACATCATTTAGACTTGAGAATTCTATTATGTCTTCCGATCCTAATAAGTTCATTTCTTCTACATTCTCTACTGGTGGCTCTTCTTGTTCTTGCGCATTGGGATTGACTGGTGTGGTGTTGGGACATTTACTGGGGGAGCTGCTTGAGCTTAATTCTGGTGTAAGTGAGGGGCTGTTGCCCATGGCATGAAGATTGTGTTTAAGTTCTGGATCTCCCTGGGGGAAAGAATGGGAGATCCAGTTACATATTTTGTGGTTGGAGGGGATTAAAGTGATGAGGGTGGTTCCACTGGTTTCTCATGGCTTGAGCTTGGTGTGCATTCATAGTAGGGGCTAATGGGTGAAGTATGTTGTTTATCCAAACGTGGTTGTGGTAGTTGCTCATGGCCATGTGCATTGCTTCGGAAACAAGTTGTTCTAGAAAGTGAGAGTTTTGGAGAATGATCACTGTTTCTTGGCCATCTAGGATCATGTTGAACGTGACTGCATGGTCCATCAGTGCTTGTTCTATCCATGATAGAGGTTGGTGATCTTGAGGGAGAGGTGGTTGGATGAAGAAGACTGTTTGGTTTCCCTGTTAGTTGTTCTAATTTGGAGGTGGGTTGGCCATTGTGTGAGCTCTTTGGTGCCTTAGGGTTTGCACAAGTCTGTACCTCCTCCTTTATGATATGGGAATTCTTGGCATTATGTGTATAGAGGGGTTGATTTATAGTGATAGGATCGTTTTGTTCACTGGAAGGTGGAAGGGTTTTGGCTTCCATCTCTGGATAGAGAGAAAATGGCCAAATATGAACCATGGACCATTGTTTAGGACTCTGACCATGTGTTCTTCGCATTTGAATTTTGTTATGTAGTAGTCTACTAACAAATCGATTAGGGAAAAATTATCCATAAGTTTCCAAGCTTTTAGAATTTTCTTTTTGAGGATATGATGTTGTATTTTTTTACCATGGAGTTTGATAATGAGAGAATATCTCCATGGTTAATATATACGTTCCTGGTCTTTGTAATGACCCGGCCAGTCGTTTCACGAGTTAACGCTCCGTTTTCCCCATTTCTACTTCTTTATATGTTGTTCAGCTGTATTTCATCGCATCGTATTGGTTAGTTTGGGGTCGGAGTGGTTTTGTGGAGGAATGAGACATTTAAGGTGTGTTTGGTATGAAGGAAAATATTTTCCGAAAAATATTTTCCAATTTTCCCATGTTTGGTTGGCTTAAATGTTTTGGAAAATATTTTTCTTATCAACTCATTTTCCTCCAACTGGAGGAAAATGTTTTCCTTATCAAGAGAAGGAAAAATATTTTCCAAAACTCTTTTTCAACCTTCCCCACCCTCACCAATCCAACCCACCCCCTCTCTCCAAAAAAGGCTTTTTTTTAAAAAAAATTCAGTTTTTCTATTACCACCAACCCTACTACCCCTCCACCCCACCCGACGCCCAACCCCCACCCCCTCCCGGAATTTTTTTTGCAAATTCAAATTTTTGTTTTTTCGTTTTTTTTTGCACCACCCTACCCCCACCCCCACCCACCCTCCATACCCCCTCCCCCCCGAAAAAAATATTGTTTAAATATATATTTCAGTTTTGGTTTTTTTTATTTATCGGTTTGAAGGTTCAAAATTTTACAAGTTCGGAGGTTTATGTGTCTGGAAGTTTACGGGTTTAGAAATTATAAAGTTTACGGGTTCGAAATTCCGCGGTTTCGAAAGTTTAGCGGTTCGAAAGTTTATGAAATTTGTGGATTCGAAAGGTTGTTGATTTGAAAGTTTATGGCTTCATGTTTATTATATTTAAATTATTTATAAATACTCTTGAGAAGTCATTTTCCTTAATTTGCGTACCAAACACTGGAAAATGAATAAGATTACTACTTGTTTTCCAAGAAAACATTTTCTTGGAAAATATTTTCTATTATACCAAACACACCATTAGTCTCTGTTGAGTAAGCTTAAGTTGGAAAAGTCAACCGGATGTTGACTTATGTGAAAAAGGTCTCGGATGTGAATTTCGATGGTTCAGATAAATTCATAAGGTGATTTGGGACTTAGGAGCATGATCAGAATGTATTTTGGAGGTCCGAAGTAGATTTAGGCTTGAATAGGCGAAAAAGGAATTTTGGCTTTTTCCGGTTGATAGCGGAGATTTTGATATAGGAATCGAAATGGAATTCCTAAAATTGGAGTAGGTCCGTTGTGTCAATTGGGACGTGTATGCAAAATTTCAGGTCATTCAGACGAGATTTGATAGATTTTTTGATCAAAGCGGAATTCGAAAGTTTTTGGAATCCTTAGGCTTGAATCCGAGGGTGATTTGTTATTCCGGCATCGTTTTGAGTGTTTTGGGGGTTGGTACAAGTTTGAATAGTGGTATGTGACTTGTTCGTAGTATTGTTTGAGGTCCAGGGGGCCTTAGGGTGATTACGGGAGGTTGTCAGAAAGATTGGAGTTGAGTTTGAGCATGTTTCAGCTGCTGAAGTTCCTGTCATAACCGCACCTGCGGATTGGGGACTGCAGGTGTGGGCTCGCAGAAGCGGAAAGGGCGTCGCAGATGCGGCCAAAGTGGAAAGATACTGGAGCCGCAAATGCGGAGATTTGGGCGCACCTGCGATAGCGCAGGTGCGGGTGTTTGAGCGCAAGTGCGAGTTTGGGCGGATAAGTGATTTCCGCAGGTGCGCACCTGGGACCGCAGGTGCGCACCTGGGACCGTAGGTACAGGTCCGCAGGTGCGCACCTGGGACCGCAGGTGTGGGTCTGCAGGTGCAAGTATTTTGAATGTAGATGCGGCATTACTGGGGCATAACATATAAATAATGGCCTTCGCGAAATTTGAGTTGTTCTTCACCTTTTTTATCCGAGATTGGAGCTTCTGGACGATTTTGAAGAGGGGATCAAGGGGGTTTTCATTGAGGTGAGTTTCTTGGACCTAAAACTCGATTCTATGATGATTTTTACTTGTTTAAGCACGGAATTTATTAGATTAAGGGTGAAAAATTGGGGGTTTAGGGTTTGAAATTGGAGACCTTTGATTAGGGATTTTAGGGGTCGTTTGTGGTCGGATTTTGGTAAATTTAGTATGTAGGAACTCATGAGTGCGTGAGCATCCTAATTTTGTGAATTTGTCGGAATCCGAGACGTGGGCCCGGGGGTCGGGTTTGGCCAATTTCAGGATTCTTGGTGTAAATTAGTTATTTTCGAGTGGGCTTTTTTCCCTTAGCATATTTTGATGGTATAAATCTGATTTTGGTTAGTTTTGGATCATTCGGAGGCCGAGTCGAGGGGCTGAGGCATCGCGGGATAGAGTTTGGACCAGATTGAGGTAAGTAATATTTGTAAATGTTGGCCTGAGGGTATGAAACCCTGGATTTCACATCGTTGTGCTACTTTGAGGTGACGCACATGCTAGATGGCGAGCATGGGGTCGTTCACCATTGGGGATTGTGACTTAGCCCGTCCCTTATGACTGTTAAGTCGCGTATTTTGATAGCGCTTGGGCTTTAGGAGCCCCTCCAGAAGTCTGCACACCCCTAGTGAGCGCGGATACCCAGTGTGAGATGTGATATTGCCGAGGGGCTGTTGTTGTTGTTTCATGTTATTGCCCGAGGGACTGATTACGAGTGATTGTGAGGTAGCCCGAGGGGCTGGTTCTGTTGATATTTTTGCCCGAGGGGCTTTTACATTTCTGTCCTTTTACTCATTGTTTCACCACTCTTTTGAAATTATTGAAAGATGTTTTAAAGGGTTTTTACTGAACTGAGTTGTTTTTAAAAGTTTTATTGTTTTACTGCATTGTTCTGGAGTTATACTGTTTTGCTGTAGCATTTTGACATGGTTTACGTATTTTCTTACTGCTCAGCTACTGTTACTTTTATTACTTACTGAGTTGGCATACT
Source organism: Nicotiana tabacum (assembly GCF_000715075.1). Lineage (NCBI taxonomy): Eukaryota > Viridiplantae > Streptophyta > Magnoliopsida > Solanales > Solanaceae > Nicotiana > Nicotiana tabacum. Next base: position 94,790,318 of record NC_134085.1, on the reverse strand, counting down.
CACATTACTCTTTGCACCCCGTGTGTAGATCCAGGAGTCTCGGATCGCGATAGCGAGTGCTAATTTGGTTTCCAGCAAGCTTTCGGAGTTGACTAGGTAGCTGCTTGGCATTCACAGCCCAATGCTTCTCCTTCCTATCTTATTTAGCTTTGTATTAGTACTATTTCCAGACTATGTTGTCTTTCCTTATTCATGGACGAGTTATCGTTGCTCATGACTGGTGACACCCCGATGTCGCTCTGCGTTTTACATTTTACGCACTGTTTAAACTTATATTATGGGATTTTAGCTAATTAGTGGTATTAAATGACTTATTATGGACTTATGGTTGGTTTTGGGGTTTGTGTCGGCTGGCATAGTTTCACATTAGGCGCCATCACGACCGGGTCAGTTTTAGGGTTGTGACAAGTTGGTATTAGAGCCTAGGTTACATAGGTCTCACGAGTCATGAGCAGGTTTAGTAGTCTCGCGGATCGGTACGGAGGTGTCTGTATTTTATCCTTGGGAAGCTGCAGAACCTTTAGGAAAACTTCATATTTTTGAATTCCTATTGTGCGAATCTGTTGATTTTAGTACCAAACTTCTATTATTCTATTCTCTCATAGATGGTGAGGACACGTGCTACCGGTCAGGATGGACGACTGCTAGTACCACCAGCTGTGGCCACCAGAGGCCGAGGACACGGTTGAGGCCGTGGTGGGGGCAAGGGTGTACCCCACACAACAGCTAGGGCAGCACCTGCAGATCCACCCACCGCCCCAATTCATGATCAGGTTCCAGTTGTGGACGCTCCAGCAGCACCAGCTGTACCTATTGTTATTCCAGACCTTCAGGAGGCCCTGGCCCAGATTCTATCAGTGTGCACTGGCCTAGCTCAGGTGGTCTCAGTTACTACAACCGCAGCTACTTCTCAGGCCAGGGGAGGCACTCAGACTCCCGCCGCTCGCATACCTGAGCAGGTCGTGCAAGGACTTCAGACACCAGGGGCACATCCAGCCCAGCTGATTGCAGCAGCTCAAGACTATGTAGATCATGTTATGCCAGAGGATGAGCAGCGCAGATTGAGGAGGTTTGGTAGACTTCAGCCTTCGACTTTCAGTGATATAAAAGGTGAGGATGCCCATGATTTCTTGGACAAGTGACAGAGGATTCTTCATACAACGGGTATTCTGGAGACTAGCGGGGTTTGGGAGCTGCCTTAACTTGGTGGCAGGCTTATGAGAGGCGTAGAGTCACGCCCCAACCTCAGGAGGCGCGATCGGCGTTCAATCGAGTGAACCTAACTGAACAAGCCTTTTTAACAATTTCTACCCAGCTCAATACGATTAAGAAACCATCCTTTCATTTATTTAGACAATAGCAAAATCGTACATGCAACATTGTTAATTCATTTTCATATCAAGAACCTTAAGTCATGGTGAAGTATTAAGATTTCATACAACTACAATTTAGAAGAACTAGAGTTTAGAATTACTATACAGTACGTTGTCCCATCCGACATCCGAACACAACCCACACAAACGTCTACGGAGACTCTAAGGATACAAAAGACATTTATGACAACACCGGCAACAAGGCCCCGACTATATCTCAAAAGTAGAAGTCTACAAAAAAAGATGTACAACATAACCCCTTGGAGGAGAAAGGGGTGCTCACCAAGACTTTGAGAGAAGGATACTCCGCTACGCGTGATCGGCACTGTCCGCTATGGAGCCGCCTACATTCATTCAAAAATGTAGCCCCCCGGCAAAAGGGACGTTTGTACCGTGGAATAGTACTAGTATGTATAACTAAACACCATCTTCCTAGAAAGAACAACCATACAAGAGTAAAAAGAAATCATAAGGACTACAAAGCTTCAAACAAATACCACGTCAGCAATATAAAAGTTTCATATAGTTTCCGAAATTTTAGGTTGGGGCATTCCATATTGTTGCATCATCATCCACAATACCACCGCTTCCTTGAGCGGAGTCCGATCACGGCCCGATCGGCTAAGCCGTCTTACCAAGACTTTACCCTTATTTCATTCTCACCTTCCAGTTTCAATTATCAATACATTACCACCATGTTTGTATAACATGGCGTCCGATCACGACCCGATTGGCTAAGCCAGATCACCAAGACGTTACCCTTTCCCGTTAATCATCGCACTTCACTCTTTGGTTTCACATGTATTAGTTCATCGGCACTTGGGGCCACAATTACCACATTCCATAACTCACGTTTCACATTATTCCCACTTTCAACATTATCCTTGCCATTTAAGATCATAGGCACATACAAAAGCAATTTAAGTTACAACCATAGAGAGGAGTTCATCTAGTTTGGCATATTAATCACAATGTAACCTTGACTTGACATTTAGGCATTTAGCACATAGCTCATGTTCTCCACACATTCTCAATTTAGAAAGAATAACACATTAAACACATGGAGAAGCACCTTCCACATACATTTTCACAACATCAATTCATTTGACATAACTAGTACTGCATTAATCAAATTTCGGACTTACAACATTTGCATAGGCACCATGGAGGCTCAAATTCTAAGAGGAGGGGGTTTTAACCATACATACCTCAATAGAGCTTTTCTTAAATCCTTATAATAAATTCCGGAATTTCCTAGAAACTTCGATCTATTTTATGAAAATTACAATTTGAACCAAGAATTAGAGACCTGAATAAGATTCTAGCTTGTTTAAGTAAATTATCGAGCACTAAGTATGCACAGTAATTTTAACCCTTTTGTGAGAGATTTCTATCATTTTACACCCCAATTGCTATCTTTTTAGTTCACAACCTCCCCATACCCTATTATATTTTTTTGCATGCAAGAAAATTCATTCTTATACCCATGAACCCCAAGCTAATTACTCATTCTAGTGAGAATTTCGAAACCAAAGGTTAGGGCTCAAGTTCTTACCTCTTGGGGTGAGGCCTAGCAAATTTTATTTGATAATCTTCAAGGGTTTAGGCAAGAAGTGAGTGGGGATTTGATGAAGATCACCCTCTCTCTCTCTCTTGAACTTTCCCTCTCATTCTTCTTGCAGAAGAATATCTTAAAAGGGGTCTAATGGGGTGTTTTTAATGGGATGGGGTCGGGTTTTCAAAGTTAGAAAATAGGAGCTCCGACACGATCTGCGATCGCACAATGGACATGCAGCCCGCAAAATGAACCGCAAAAATGGCCTCAAAAACCTGAACAAACTGCCCGGGTATACGACAGAAATGCAGCCCGCACACCTGTTCTGCAGTCGCATAATGCACCGCAGAATTGCCCCTCACAAAAAATTCCACTTATGCGATGACTATGCCACATATTGATTATGCGATCGCATAATTGGCCGCATAGTTGACCTCAAATTAACCATCAAACTATCTGACTCTGCGACGACTATGCGGTCTGCATAGCTATTCTGCGATCATATAATGGACAGCAGAAATGCACTTTTCTAGAAAATATTGTTCCTTAACTTTTTAATGCACAAATCAATCCAAAGGGTCCGAACCGCGGCGAGCAAATTTTACAAATTTCTAACGCATATACCTAACTTAGCACTATGAGCTTTCGGGTTTTGAGTAGAAATTTTCACGTGGCCTTGCATCCTCCCCCACTTAAGATCATTCATCCCGAATGAGAATCAAGGTTGACTTATTAGAAATTTTTATGCAACCTCAGCTTTTCACAACATGAAACATATCCACAGCCCCAAATATGGCTAACTCCCTAAATTTCCAAAATTTTTGCTAGAGTTTCCTTTGTAACTAGGCTTATCCACCTGTCAGAGAGCCCCAGAAACATATTCTAACAGCATATACATGTTTCATAGACACAACATAACTTGTACAACACCAACCATGGCCGCATAGGCAATATATAACCAAGACAGAACAGTTTTACATAGATCAAATCAAAAGATAAGAGTTCATAGAGACCAAATGAACAAAAGCTATTACATGGCTATACAAACAAATGTGGGTACTTCTTTCTCATTTCTTCCTTGGCTTCCCAAGTGGCTTCCTCAACCTACTGGTTCCGCCATAACACTTTTACAGAGGCAATTTCCTTATTTTTCAATTTCCGGACTTGCCTGTCAAGAATGGCAATTGGAAATTCTTCATATGACGGTTCCTCATTAACCTTAATAGTTTCAGCTGGCACAAAAGTGGACGGATCTCCCACTACCTCCTTCAACATAGACACATGGAAGACTGGGTGTACCAATGACATCTTGGGTGGCAGCTCGAGCTTGTACGCCACCTGACCAATCCTCTGAATGATTCTGTATGGTCTGACATACCTCAGACTCAATTTTTCTTTCTTTCCAAACCGCATGATACCCTTCATGGGGAAACCTTCAAAAATACCCAATCATCTTCTTTGAACTCCAAATCTCTGCGACGAACGTCCGAATAAGACTTTTGGCGACTCTGAGCAGTTTTCAACTTCTCCTTAATCATTTTGACTTTCTCCATGGCCTGATGCATAAGGTCCGGCCCTATCAATTTCGCTTCTCCAACCTCGAACCACCCAATGGGAGACCTACATCTCCTACCATACAATGCTTCAAATGGCGCCATCTGGATACTAGCATGGAAGCTATTATTATAAGTAAACTCTATGAGTGGCATATGATCATCCCAACTACCCTTGGAATTGAGAACACAAGCATGCGACATGTCTTCAAGCGTCTGAATAGTCCACTCTGCTTGCCCGTCGGTCTGAGGGTGAAAAGCTGTGCTAAGATTTACCTGTGTGCCCAAACCTTGCTGAAATTTCTTCCAAAAGTTGGCCGTGAATTGAGCCCCTCGATATAAAATGATTGAGACTGGAGTACCATGCAACCTAACTATTTCCTTAATATACGACTGAGCATACCTTTCCACTATGTCGGTAGATTTAATTGGCAAGAAGTGCGCTGATTTCATGAGTCGGTCCACGATTACCCAAGTTGAGTCGAACTTGCGCGGAGTGCGCGGTAACCTTACCACAAAATCCATGTTGATCATCTCCCATTTCCACATTGGAATTTCTATGCTTTGAGCCAATCCACCGGGCCTTTGATGTTCGGCCTTCACTTGCTGACAGTTCGTACATTTTGCCACAAAGTCCGCCACCTCCTTTTTCATGTTGTTCCACCAATAAACTTCCTTGAGATCATGATACATTTTCGTAAACCCTGGGTGCACGAAATACGTGGAAGTGTGAGCGTCTACCATGATCCTTTCCCGAAGACCGTCAATATCTGGAACACATAGGCGGCCTTAGTACCATAGGGTACCATCATCCATGCCAAGGGAAAAGGCTGCGGTCTTGTGTTTATGAATCCCCTCTTTCAGTTGTGCTAATAATGCATCATCAAATTGCTTCTCCTTCACCTCTGCTACAAGCGATGATTCAGCCCTATTTTGTACAATCACTCCTCCTTCATTAGAGCCCGCAAGGTGAACTCCCAAACTAGCCAACTGGTGAACCTCCCTAGCCAACAACCTCTGATATGCCTCCAAATGAGCCAAACTTCCCATAGATTTTTGACTAAGAGCATCCGCCACAACATTAGCCTTTCCCGAGTGATAGAGCATAGTTCTTGAGTAACTCTAGCCATCTTCTCTGCCTCAGATTCAATTCCTTCTACTTGAAAATATATTGAAGGATCTTGTGGTCCGTAAATACATCCACATGGACCCCATACAAATAATGTCGCCAAATCTTTAGCGCAAACACCACTATCACAAGCTCTAAGTCATGGGTTGGATAGTTCTTTTCATGATTCTTGAGTTGCCTAGAAGCGTAGGCTATAACCTTTCTGTGTTGCATTAACACACACCCAAGTTCGATCCTTGAGGCATCGCAACAAACCACAAATCCCCCTGTACCCTCTGGCAGGGCTAATACTGGTGCTGTAATCAATCTTGATTTCAATTCTTGGAAACTCCTTTCACAAGCATCAAACCATTAGAGTTTAACTGCTTTCTGCGTCAATTTAGCCAATGGAGAGGAAGGAGTAGAAAACCCCTCCACAAATCTCCTATAGTACCCAGCCAAACCTAAGAAACTGCGAATTTCTGTTGGAGTGGTAGGTCCAGGCTAACTCTTCACTGCTGCAATCTTTTGAGGATCAACCATAATTCTTTCCCTGGAGATGACATGACCCAAGAACGCGACAGATTCAAGCCAAAATTAACATTTTGAAAACTTTGCATACAGTTGATGTTGCTCAAGAGTCTGCAGAACTGCCCTGAGATGGTCAGCATGGTCCTCCCGACTTCGGGAATATACAAGAATATCGTCAGTGAACTATCACAAAGGAGTCCAGAAAAGGCTTGAAGACTCGATTCATAAGATCCATGAAAGTTGTCGGGGCATTTGTGAGCCCAAAAGACATCACCAGAAATTCAAAGTGCCCATACCGAGTCCTGAAGGCTGTTTTTGGAATATCCTGCTCCCTTTCTTCAATTGATGATATCCGGACCGCAAGTCAATTTTTGAGAAAAACGTAGCACCTTGCAATTGATCAAACAAGTCATTTATTCTTGGTAAAGGATATTTATTTTTGATTGTGACTTTGTTGAGTTGTCGGTAGTCAATACACATCCGTAGCAACCCATCTTTCTTCCTTACAAACAAGATCGGTGCGCCCTATGTTGACACACTCGGCCGGATGAAACTCTTTTCTAGCAAATCTTTCAGTTGTTCCTTTAGCTCTTTTAATTCTATCGGTGCCATTCTGTAAGGTGGAATTGATATAGGCTCCGTGCCATTCTATAAGGTGGAATTGATATAGGCTGGCATCACGTCAATCCCAAAATCAATCTCCCTGTTTGGTGGAATCCCAGGGAGCTCATCTGGAAAGACATCTAAAAATTCATTCACAACTGGTATGGACTCAAGGCTAGGTGCCTCGGCATCAGTGTCCGTAACCCGAACTAAATGATAGATACACCCCTTCTTGATCATCTTTGCGGCCTTAAGGTAAGAAATAAACCAACCTTTAGGCACTGCATTATCTCCCTTCCATTCAACAACATGCTCATTAGGAAACTCAAGCCTCATAGTCCTAGTACGACAATCAAGTTTGGTAAAACAGGAATATAGCCGATCCATTCCCATTATTACATCAAAATCGACCATCCCCAATTCAATGAGATCGGACATGGTATCCCTACCTTGTACTGTGACAACACAACCATTATAAACTCGTGCAGCCGTAATAGGCTCACCCACCGGAGTAGATACTAAGAATGGTTCATGAAGCTGTTCTGGTTCTATCCTAAATTCCATAGCAACAAAAGGGGTAACATAGGACAAGGTGGAACCGAGGTCAATAAGTGCATACATGTCATGAGATTGGACAGTCAGAATACCTCTAACATCATCTGGAGAAGCCTCTGCAGTTTGGCGACCACTCATGGCATAGAACCGACTGGGTCCACCCGAACTCTGTGCACCACCCCTAGTTGCACCTCGCCCCGCGGGTGCTGCTATACCTCGAGCTGGAGAGGGGGCTAAAGATGTAGCAACTGTTAGACTGGATGACTGTGTTGTGCCCTTACCCGCACCTTGGCAGGATGTATGACAATGCCTCCGAATGTGGCCCCTCATCCCGCATCCATAGCATACGGGTAACTCCAAGTAGCAAATCCCTGAGTGCATCTTCCCGCACTTGGGGCACGGGGACCTCTACTGCTGCTAGGATCCCCCTCCTAACCGACCCTACTGATGGGATCCTCTGTTGCCCTGACCGGGCCTGAAACGACTCCACTGCAGCTGCTGGCTGGGCCCTAATGGTGGTGCACTGGCTGAAGACTGTACAGCAGACTGGGACGGCCCTGATGTCCCTCCTCGGAAAGCTGATCTTCCTCCACCTAGTGACTCACCCATGTTGACCGTAGACCGGTTCTTTCTGTCACCCTCTCTCTCCATCATGTTCTTCGGTTTATGGTTCTCTCTGGCTTGAGCAAATGCCACCATCTTCCCATAATTCATGTTAGAAATTAATACAGCTGTAGAAGCCTCATTAATAGTTAAAGGATTAAGGCCTTAAACAAACCGGCGCACCCTAGCCTCCATTGTGGGTAACATATGAATAGCATACTTGGACATGCGGGCAAACTCCATATGGTACTCCCACACACTTCTGCTACCCTGCCTCAGGTTCTCAAACTCTGCTGCTCGGGCTGCCCTTATGTTAGCAGGTAGGAAATGATCTATAAAGGCATCAACAAACTCGCTCCACCTCGCTGGAGGGCTCCCCTCCTCATGGGAATCTTCCCACAACTCAAACCACGAATATGCCACCCCTTTCAGACGATAAGCGGCCAAATCTATTCCCTCCGTCTCAGTTGCACGCATAACCCTGAGGGTCTTGTGCATCTCATCAATAAAATCCTAGGAGTCTTCTTCTGGATTGGCACCCGTAAACACTAGAGGGTCTAACTGAAGAAATCTATTCACCCTGGAACTGGTTGAATCCCCTTGCTGGCTAGATGAACTGGGTGCAACATTTGACCTCTGGGCCTAAGAGGCTACTAGCTGAGTCAACAATTGAATAGCTCCCTTAAGATCCCCATCAGAAATACCAGAACCGGAAGTTGGGGCTGGAGGTGGAACATGAGTATCAATGGGAGGGATAGTAGTAGTACCCTCCACAGGTGTAGGAATTGGGGTAGTCTGCTCTGGAATAGGAGAACTAGGCAGGGTGATAGTAGAGAGACTACCCTCACCCGCAGTTTCAAGCAGTGCTTCATCAGCCACTCCTGAGGTGGCATTGGCTCCTTGGCCAATTCTCGCTTTCTTCTTAGGAGCCATTTACTGAAAGATAGAACAATGCACTAGTTAGAGGGGGAATAGTTTCGTAACAAGTCTTGCCGCACGATCCAGAATATCAAAGAAGGGTGTTAATCCTAAATACCCAAGTAGCCTCAAACTTATAGATGTGGTCAACTACAGACCGATAAGAAGGACTCTACTAGACACGACTCGAAGACATCCTAGGACACTTCAAAACCTTAAGCTCTGATACCAAGTTTGTCACACCCCAACCTCGGGAGGTGCGATCGGCGTTCAATCGAGTGAACCCAACTGAGCAAGCCTTTTTAACAATTTCTACCCAGCTCAATATGATTAAGAAACCATGCTTTCGTTTATTTAGACAATAGCAAAATCGTACATTCAACATTGTTAATTCATTTTCATATTAAGAACCATAAGTCGTGGTGAAGTTTTAAGATTTCATACAACTACAATTTAGAAGAACTAGAGTTTAGAATTACTATACAGTACATTGTCATCCGACATCCGAACACAACCCACACAAACATCTATGGAGCCTATAAGGATACAAAAGACAATTATGACAACGCCGACAACAAGGCCCCGACTATACCTCAAAAGTGGAAGTCTACAAAAAAAGATGTACAACATAACCCCTTAGAGGAGAAAGGGGGGCTCACAAAGACTTTGAGAGAAGGATACTCCGCTACGCGCGATGGGCACTGTCTGTTATGGAGCCGCCTACATTCATTCAAAAATGTAGCCCCCCCCGGCAAAAGGGACGTTAGTACCGTGGAATAGTACTAGTATGTACAACTAAACACCATCTTGTTAGAAAGAACGACCATACAAGAGTAAAAAGAAATCATAAGGACTACAAAGCTTCAAACAAACACCACGTTAGCAATATAAAAGGTTCACATAGTTTCCGAAATTTTAGGTTGGGGAATTCCATATTGTTGCATCATCATCCCCAATACCACCGCTTCCTTGAGCAAAGTCCGATCACGGCCCGATCGGCTAAGCCGTCTTACCAAGACGTTACCCTTATTTCATTTTCACTTTCCAGTTTTAATTATCAATACATTATCACCATGTGTGTATAACATGGCGTCCGATCACGGCCCGATCGGCTAAGCCGTCTCACCAAGATGTTACCCTTTTCCGTTAATCATCACACTTCACTCTTTGGTTTCACATGTATTAGTTTATCGGCACTTGGGGCCACAATTACCAAATTCCATAACTCACGTTTCACATTATTCCCATTTTCAACATTAACCTTTCCATTTAAGATCATAGGCACATACAAAAGCAATTTAAGTTACAAGCATAGAGAGGAGTTTATCACAATGTAACCATGACTTGACATTTAGCACAAAGCTCATGTTCTCCACACATTCTCAATTAACAAAGAATAACACAGTAAACACATGGAGAAGCACCTTTCACATACATTTTCACAACATCAATTCATTTGACATAATCAGTACTGCATCAATCAAATTTCGGACTTACAATGTTTGCACGGGCACCATGGAGGCTCAATTTCTAAGAGGAGGGGTTTTTAGCCATACATACCTCAATAGAGCTTTCCTTAAATCCATATAATAAATTCCGGAATTTCCTAGCAACTTTGATCTATTTTATGAAAATTACAATTTGAACAAAGAATTAGAGACCTGAATAAGATTCTAGCTAATTTAAGTAAATTATAAAGCACCAAGTGTGCACAGTTATTTTAGGACATTTTTGTGAGAGATTTCTATCATTTTACACCCCAATTGCTATCTTTTTAGTTCAGAACCTCCCCATATCCTATTACCTTTTTTTCATGCACGAAAATCCATTCTTATACCCATGAACCCCAAGCTAATTACTCATTCTAGTGAGAATTTCATAACCAAAGGTTAGGGCTCATGTTCTTACCTCTTGGGGTGAAGGCCTAGCAAATTTTATTTAATAATCTTCAAGGGTTTAGGCAAGAATTTGAGTGGGAATTTGATGAAGATAACCCTCTCTCTCTAGAACTTCCCCTCTTACTCTTCTTGAAGAAGAATATCTTAACATGGGTCGAATGAGGTGTTTTTAATAGGATGGGGTCAGGTTTTCAAAGTTAGAAAATAGGAGCCCCGACACGATCTGCGATCGCATAATGGAAATGCGACCCACAGAATGGACCGCAAAAATGGCCTCAAAAACCTGAACAAACTGCCCGGGTATGCGACAGAAATGCGGCCCACACACTTGTTCTGTGGTCGCATAATGCACCGCTGAATTGCCCCTCAGGAAAATTCCAAGGAGATTATGCGATGACTATGCAGCCCGCATATTAATTATGTGATCGCATAATTGGCCGCATAGTTAACCTCAAATTAACCATCAAGCTGTTTGACTCTGCGGCGACTATGCGATCTGCATAGCTATTCTGCGATCGCATAATGGACCGTAGAAATGCACTTTACTGGAAAACATTGTTCCTTAACTTTTTAACGCACATACCAATCTAAAGGGTCCGAACCACGACGAGCTTGCTTGCCGTGAAAAATTTTACAAATCTCTAACACATATACCTAACTTGGCACTACGATATTTCGGGTTTTGAGTAGAAATTTTCACAGGGCCTTACACGTAGGCCTATTGGTGCAGCGCACCTTACCTGGCAACAGTTCTCCATTCTATTTTTTGGAGAAGTACGTGCCATAATCTCGCAGGGAGGAGCTGCTCAGGCAGTACGAGTAGTTGCGATAGGGTGATTTGATTGTGATGTAGTATGAGATGAGATTCTCGGAGTTAGCTCGTCATGATGTTTGGTTGGTTCCAACAAATAAGGAGAGTATCAGGAGGTTTGTTGATGGCCTCATATATCAGCTTCAGATTCTCATGACCAGGGAGAGTGTGTCAGGTGCTGCTTTGAGGAGGTTGTTGATATCGCTCGTGAGATTGAGTCAGTTCGTCACCAGGAGCAAGATGAGAGGGAGGCCAAGAGGCCTCGGGGATCTGGTAGTTTTGGTGGTGCTCCTTCGAGAGGTCAGTTTCAGCGCGACAGAGGTCACCTATTCAGATATGCTCAGTTAGCCCGCCCAAGTTATCGTGGGGCATCATCAGGCCATGGTTATCACAGTTCTCATCAGGGCCATTCATCACTTAGTGCCCTTCCAGCCTAGAGTTCGTCCCGTGCTCCATCATCTCAGGGCTCTTCAATGCCAGGTGCATCTACTGGTCCCAGTGCTAGGGTTTCCCTTTAGTCCCCGTCTCAAGCACCAGGGAGTTGTTATGAGTATGAAGAGTTGGGGCACATGTGGAGGCAGTGTCCTCGTCGTCTTGGGGGTTCATTTCAGCAGAGGAGTCAGCCATCGGCTTCAGTTCCATTCACTTCACCACCACCCACCAAGCCAGCTAGGGGTAGAGGTCAGTCGGCTAGGGGTCGCCCCAAAAGGGGAGGTCGATCAGGTGGTGGTCAGGCCCGTTTCTATGTGCTCCCAGCTAGACCCGATGCTATTGCTTCTGATGTTGTGATTACAGGTATTGTCTCAGTCTGCCACAGAGATGCCTCTGTGTTATTTGATCCCGGTTCCACTTTTTCATATATGTCATCATATTTTGATCTTTATTTGGATACGCCCCGTGAGTCTCTTGTTTCATCTGTTCGTGTATCTACTTCGGTGGGCAATACTATTGTTGTGGACCGTGTGTACTGGTCGTGTGTGGTGAATATTAGGGGTCTAAAGACCCGAGTGGACCTTCTGTTGCTTTGTATAATAGACTTTGACGTGATATTGGGCATGGATTAGTTATCTCCATGTCGTGCTATTTTGGACTGTGACGCTAAGACAGTGATGTTGGCTTTGCCTGGTGTGCCACAGATTGAGTGGCGAGGTTCGACTGATTTTGTTCCTAGTAGGGTGATTTCATTTCTAAAGCCCAGCTGATGGTTGGGAAGGATTGTCTTTCATACTTAGCCTTTGTGAGGGACGTTAGTGCAGAGACTCCCAGTATTGATTCTGATCCCGTAGTAAAGGATTTTCCTGATGTGTTTCCTGCAGAACTGTGGGGCATGCCATCGGATAGGGATATTGATTTTGGCATTGATCTGGTGCCGGACACTCAGCCCATTTCTATTCCACCATATCGTATGGCACTAGCGGAGTTGAAGGTGTTGAATGAGCAGCTTCAGGAACTCCTTGATAAGGGTTTATTCAGCCTAGTGTGTCGCCTTGGGGTGCGCCTGTTCTATTTGTGAAGAAGAAAGATGGCACGATGAGGATGTGCATTGATTACAGGCAGTTGAACAAAGTAACAATCAAGAATAAGTATCATTTGCCTCATATCAATGATTTATTTGACCAGCTTTAGGGAGTGAGAGTGTTCTCCAAGATTTATCTTCATTCCGGGTATCACCAGTTGAAGATCAGGGAATCAGATATTCTTAAGACAACTTTCAGGACCCGCTTTGGTCATTATGAGTACCTTTTGATATCTTTTGGGCTGGCCAATGTCCTAGCAGTGTTCATGCGTTTGATGAACAACGTGTTTCAGCCATATCTCGACTCGTTCATGATTGTTTTCATTGATGATATTCTAGTATACTCGCGCAGTCAGGAGGAGCATGCGGAGCATTTGAGAGTTGTGTTGCAGATATTGAGGGAGGAGAAGCTTTATGCAAAGTTCTCCAAGTGTGAGTTTTGGCTCGACTCAATGGCTTTCTTGGGGCACATGGTGTCCAGTGAGGGTATTAAGGTTGATCTAAAGAAGATAGAGGGGCTTCAAAGTTGGCCCAGACCGTCCTCAGCCACATAGATTCGCAGATTTCTTGGTTTGGCGTGTTATTACTGTCGGTTCGTTCAGGGATTTTCATCTATAGCATCACCCTTGGCCAAGTTGACTCAAAAGGTTGCTCCTTTCATGTGGTCGGATGAGTATGAGGCGAGCTTTCAGAAGCTTAAGACTACCTTGACCACAACTACGGTGTTAGTATTACCATCAACTTCATGTTCATATACATTGTATTGTGATGCTTTGAGAGTTGGTATTGGGTGTGTGTTGATGCAGGAGGGTAGAGTGATTACTTATGCTTCTCGTCAGTTGAAGCCCCGTGAGAAGAACTACCCTGTTCAGGATTTGGAGTTGGCTGCCATTGTTCACGCGTTGAAGATTTGGAGGCATTATCTTTATGGTGTGTCTTGTGAGATGTTTACTGATCATCGTAGCCTCTAGCACTTCTTTAAGCAGAAGGATCTCAATTTGAGGCAGCAGAGATGGTTGGAGCTGCTAAGGATTATGATATTACTATCTTGTACCATCCGGGGAAGGCCAATGTAGTGGCCGATGCTTTGAGTAGGAAGGCAGTGAGTATGGGGAGTTTGGAATATATTTTTGTTTGGGAGAGACCTTTTGCAGTTGATGTTCAGGCCTTGGCCAATCGGTTTGTGAGGTTGGATATTTCGAAGCCTAGTCAGGTATTGGCTTGGGTGATTTCTCGGTCTTCCTTATTTGATCGCATCAGAGAGCGCCAATATGATGATCCTCATTTGCTTGTCCTTAAGGACAGAGTTTAGCACGGCGATGCTAGAGATGTGAATATTGGTGAGGATAGGGTGTTGAGGATGCAGGGCCAGATATGTGTGCCCAATGTGGAGGGGCTTTGGGAGTTGATTCTAGAGAAGGCCCATAGCTCATGTATTCCATCCATCCGGGTGCCGTAAAGATGTATCAGGATATGAGACAACATTATTGGTGGAGGAGAATGAAGAAGGACATTGTGGGATTTATAGCTCGGTGTCTCAATTGTCAGCAGGTGAAATATGAGCATTAGAGACCGGGTAGCCTGCTTCAGCAAATGGATATTCTAGGGTGGAAGTAGGAGCGTATCACCATGGACTTTGTAGTTGGGCTCCCACGGACTTTGAAGAAGTTCGATGTTATTTGGGTGATAGTGGATCAGCTGACCACGTCCGCGCACTTCATCCCTGTGCGTACTACCTATTCTTCAGAGCGGTTGACAGAGATCTATATCCGAGAGATTGTTCGCTTGCACAGTGTCCCAATTTCCATCATCTCAGATAGAGGTACTCAACTTACTTCTCATTTTTGGAGAGCCGTGCAGAGAGAGTTGGGTACTCAGGTTGAGTTGAGCATAGCTTTTTGCCCTCAGACGGACGGACAGTCCGAGCACACCATTCAGATATTGGAGGACATGTTGCACACTTGTGTCATTTATTTTCGAGGGCCATGGTATCAGTTTCTACCGCTCGTGGAGTTTGCTTACAACAACAGTTATCAGTCGAGAATTCAGATGGCTCCATATGAGGCTTTGTATGAGAGACAGTGTAGATCTCCAGTTGGTTGGTTTGTGCCGGGTGAGGCTAGGCTATTGGGTACAGACTTGGTGCGGATGCTTTGGACAAGGTGAAGGTGATTTAGGAGCGGCTTCGTATAGCATAGTTGAGATAAAAGAGTTATGCTGATAGGAAGGTTCGTGATATGTCCTAGATGGGGATTTGACCTATGATGTGAGCCAGTGGCTATTTTGGAGTGTCAGGTCGAAAGTTGAGATTAGAGGATATAACTTCAGTGAAAGTGCAGTGGAGAGGTCGGCTCGTGGAGGAGGCTACCTGGGAGACTGAGCAGGAGATGCAGAGTAGATATCCTCACCTATTTGAGGCTTCACTTATGTTTCTTGACTCGTTCGAGGATGAATGTTTGTTTAAGAGGGGGAGGATGTAACGACCCGGCCGGTCGTTTCACGAGTTACCGCTTCGTTTTCCCCATTTCTGCTTCTTTATATGTTGTTTAGCTGTATTTCATCGCATCGTGTTGGTTAGTTTTGGGTTGGAGTGGTTTTGTAGAGGAATGAGACACTTAGTCTCTGTTGAGTAAGCTTAAGTCAGAAAAGTCAACTGGATGTTGACTTATGTGAAAAAGGTCTCGGATGTGAATTTTGATGGTTCAGATAGCTTCGTGAGTTGATTTGGGACTTAGGAGCATGATCGGAATGTATTTTGGAGGTCCAAAGTAGATTTAGCCTTGAATTGGCGAAAATGGAATTTTTGGTATTTTCCGGTTAATAGCGGAGATTTTGATATAGGGGTCGGAAAGGAGTTACGGAAATTGAATCCGAGGGTGATTTGGAGTTCTGGCATTGTTTTGAGTGTTTCGAGGGTTGTTACAAGTTTGAATAGTGGCATGTGACTTGTTCATACTTTTGGTTGAGGTCCCGGGAGCCTCGGGGTAACTTCGGGAGGTTGTCGGAAAGATTGGAGTTGAGTTTGAGCATTTTTCACCTGCTGAAGTTCTTGTCATAACCGCACCTGCGGATTGGGGACCGCAGGTGCGGGCTTGTAGAAGCGTAAAGGGCGTCACGGATGTGGCCAAAGTGGAAAAGGATTGGAGCCGCAGATGCGGAGATTTGGGCACACCTGCGATAGCGCAGTTGCGGGTGTTTGAGCGCAGGTGCGAGTTTGGGCGGATAAGTGATTTCCGTAGGTTCGCACCTGGGACAGCAGGTGCGGGTTTGCAGGTGCGAGTATTTTGACCGCAGATGCGGCACTACTGGGCTGAACATATAAATAATGGCCTTCGCGAAATTTGAGTTGCTCATCACCATTTTTATCCGAGATTAGAGCTTGTGGACGATTTTGAAGAGGGAATCAAGGGGGTTTTCATTGAGGTGAGTTTCTTGGACCTAAAACTCGATTCTATGATGGTTTCTACTTGTTTAAGCATGGAATTTATGATATTAAGGGTGAAAAATTTGGGGTTTAGGGCTTGCAATTGGAGACCTTTGATTAGGGATTTGAGGGGTCGTTTGTGGTCGGATTTTGGTAAATTTAGTATGTAGGAACTCGTGAGTGCATGAGGATCCTAGTTTTGTGAATTTTGTCGAAATTCGAGACGTGGGCCCAGGGGTCGAGTTTGGCCAATTTCGAGATTCTTGATGTAAATTGGTTATTTTTGAGTGGTCTTTGTTCCCGTAGCATATTTTGATAGTATGAATCTGATTTTGGTTAGTTTTGGAGCATTCAGAGGCCGAGTCGAGGGGCAAAGGCATGCGGGCTAGAGTTTGGACTGGATTGAGGTAAGTAATTGGTAGTAAATATTGTCCTGAGGGTATGAAACCCCGGATTTCACATCGTTGTGCTACTTTGAGGTGACACACACGCTAGATGGCGAGCATGGGGTCATGCACCATTGGGGGTTGTGACTTAGTCTGTCTCGTATGACTATTAAGTCACGTATTTTGATTGAAAACTGTTTGATATCTTTGTGTTTTGAATTGTATTACCATTTTTTGGGTTGAATGCCATATTTGGGCCTCATGCCAACTGTTATGGACCCTTAGGGGATTTTTCTTGCTATTCCTCACTGTTTGACTTCATATTTATACTCAATCATGTTGTATTCTACTATTTTCATAACTCTGCCATATTTACTCCGTTTTGATATTCTAAATGGTAGTTTGGGTTGAGCATCATCTTTTACTGTTGCCCAAGTGGCTTAAGAGGATTTTGACTGAGTGAGACCGATGGCCTGAGTTGTGAGGATTACTATGGGATCGGGCTGTGCACCACAACATGTGTACTGACTTGTGATATATGAGACGCCGAGGGCCTGATTTATTATGCCACAAGATGGTTTGTGATAGCGCTGGGGCTGTAGGAGCCCCTCTAGGAGTCTGCACACCCCCAGTGAGCGAGCATACCCTATGTGAGATGTGATATTGCCCGAGGGACTGTTGTTGTTGTTTCATGTTATTGCCCAAGGGACTTATTACGAGTGATTGTGAGGTAGCCCGAGGGGCTGGTTCTGTTGATATTTTTGCTCGAGAGGTTGTTTACATTTTTGTCCTTTTACTCACTATTTTCATCACTCGTTTGAAATTATTGAAAGATGTTTTAAAGGGTTTTTACTGAACTGAGTTGTTTTTATAAGTTTTATTGTTTTACTACATTGTTCTGGACTTATGCTGTTTTGCTATAGCATCTTGAAGTGGTTTACGTGTTTTCTTACTACTCAACTTCTTTTACTTTTATTACTTACTGAGTTGGCATACTCACATTACTCCCTGCACCATGTGTGCATATCCAGGAATCTCGGGTCGCCATAGGGAGTGCTGATTTGGCTTCCAACAAGCTTTCGGAATTGACTAGGTAGCTACTTGGCGTTCGCAGCCCAGTGCTTCTCCTTCCTATCTTATTTAGCTTTGTGTTAGTACTGTTTCTAGACTATGTTGTCTTTCCTTATTCATAGACGAGTTGTAGTTGCTCATGATTGGTGACACCCCGATGTTGGGCTGTGTTTTACATTTTCCACACTGTTTAAACTTATATTATGGGATTTTAGCTAATTAATGGTTTTAGATGACTTGTTATGGACTTATGGTTGGTTTTGGGGATCATGTCGGCTGACCTAGTTTCACGTTAGACGCCATCACATCCGGGTTAGTTTTAGGGTCGTGACAGTCTTCTCTGTCAAGTGATTCTCTGTTCATCAATGGACCTTAAGTGTATGGGTAGGGGATTTGTTTCTTGGAGATTTGTAATAGTATCAATATATGTAGGGGTCTTAGCAATTTTTAGGGAATGATGTACTCCTTCAATAAGTTTGTCTTTAAAGCTTTGAATTTCTTCTTTTTGAGTGTTAGTATCCTTATCTGGTGGTTTAGGGGGAATATGGAAATTGTTGTTGATTGGATCCATTTCAGATGGTGTTTGAAATTGAAGGGACAAAGATTAGCTTTGTTTAGAGAGAAGCTAGAGGAAAAGTTTTAGAGAGAGAAATGTGTACAAATTTTGATCTCAAAGTGTACAAATTTCTTATGACTGCTAAGAGTAGAAAAAACTTATGAAATAGCATTACGTTTACGTATCGTTACTTAGATCATGCCAAAAAGGAAAGAAGTGGCAGCCTTAACATACCTGGAGTAGGAAAAATCCGTATAACGTTGCTATGCAAAAAAAATCTTGGCTAAAACTCATTCTCAATAACGTTGCTATGTTCCTTGGCTGAAACTCTCTTAAGAGATTACAAAATGATTTGAATTCTTATCAAATGCATATAATAATGAGTTTGTGACTTACATTCTTATGAATATATGACTCTTCCTTTTTAAAAGGAATGACTCACGTTGTTAAGGCTTTGCCACATAATAATATGATTTTAAGAGTCATCTTAATTAATCTTTTATGGCTGTCACGTTAAGCTTTATCCCAAAGACCTTAATTAATTAGTTAATCTCCTACCAAAAATCATTAATTACCCCAATTATCTACATAATTAAGAATTATTTTAATCTACTTAAAATATTCACTTTTAATATGCTTTATATAATTTACTATCATGGTCATGTGGTACCATATCAAATCAATACACACACTATTATTTCATTACAACATTCATGTAAAAATACATATATTTTCTCAATTTCTAATTTTTCTAATCTCATATAAAGAATACAAATTTTCGTATGCTTCTTAAAGTGGTAAAAAGATAACCTTCTTTTCTTGTGAGAAAATAATTTCTATCTTTACAATAAAAAAAATCTCATAAACTTTCTCATATTATGTGTATAATTGAAAGTAGTAATATTAATAACTATATAAAATCATATTTTTTTCAAACTGTTTTACAAAAATGTTCCACTCAAAATACCATATCAATATATATATATATATATATATATATATATATATATATATATATATATATATATATATATATAACGGTATCAAGGTTGTTAAACTTACAGGGTCTTACAATGACATAGTCACAAATCCTTTATAACCTCATGAATAGTCTTAATCTCTTCAAGCTCATATGGATTACCACGACTTATCCTAATATTAAAGTACAAGATGTAACATCCTTCCCTCCTTTAGAATATTTGTGCTCGAATGTTTAAACTTGCAAGACATACATAATACTCATCAATTATAAATGTATCTATCTTCCCAGGTTATACTCCAATGAAACAAATATCAGGCTCTCACGGGGTCAGGACGTCGTCCCTCCCAAAAACTACTTCCTAATCCATTCGTCACCTACGATTCTGTTAATCTATCTTCTAGCCGTTGACACCTACTAGTTGTAATCTTAATAACCGGGTTCATAAATTTCTATTCCATTATACTAACTTTCCCAAAATCTTGCATACTATGAAAAAATTCGGAGAAACGCTTTCAAAGGGGGCCATGATGTGGTACCATAACTTGGCTCTCAACTCCATAGATTCGTTCGCCATGCTAGCAGACTCCTTCGTAAAAGCACATACCGGAGCCATCAAGGTAGCAACGAGGAAATACGACGTTTTCAAAATCAAGCAGAGAGAGAACGAGATGTTGCGAGAATCGTATCCCGCTTCCAGATGGAACGGATGGAGCTGCCACCCGTCTCCGAC
The DNA here is from genome assembly GCF_000715075.1 of Nicotiana tabacum. Classification (NCBI taxonomy): domain Eukaryota; kingdom Viridiplantae; phylum Streptophyta; class Magnoliopsida; order Solanales; family Solanaceae; genus Nicotiana; species Nicotiana tabacum. Next base: position 94,770,145 of record NC_134085.1, on the reverse strand, counting down.
GACTGGGCAGTGCAGGCCTTCACCCAAGACCTGAACGAATGAAGCTCGATGGCTTCAAAACAGTTGAAGCAGAATCTAATCGAATATCCGGCCGTGACCTGGTTGGGCGTTCACAACCGATACCAATCAAAGATCAAGGCCGAGGATGACCAGCTGTGAGCCCCTTGGGGCTCAGTATACCCAAACAGAGTCCTGGCAAAAGAGTCAAAACCAAGCAAAGAAAGGTACCAACCGTACCTTGAAGACAGAAGGAATGCCCCGAAGTGCAACCTACCCCACAACGATCGGAGGATAGATCGAGGACAGGATCCTCAGGGGCTCATCAACAGAACCAGGTTCGATCGGAACATGGTGCTAACAAATGCACCCTACGTCGACATATCAGACATCGTGTTCGCTATCGGCAAAATCAGGGATGCCAAGTGGCCCAAACCAATACAGTTGGACCCTTTACAGAGAAATTATAACTTAGTGTGTGAGTTCCACAACACACACAGTCACAGGACCAAGGATTGCCATCAATTACGAGAAGAAGTGGCCCGGCTACTCAACAAAGGGCACCTTTGGGAATTCCTTAGCGATCGGGCCAAAAATCAGTTCGAGACAGGGAGGCAACCAAGAAGAACTAAGCAAATGAATCACAACATGTCATCCACATGATCAATGGGGGCGTCAATGCCCCGTAGGAAGCCGTGATGAGGAGAACCATAATATCCATCACAAAGGAAAAATGGACTCGGGGATATATCCCCGAAGACTCCCTTACGTTCAACGAAGAAGATACTGAGGCCTTGTCTCAACCCCACAATTATGCTTGGTAATCTCCTTTCTTGTAAATTCTTTTCAGATAAAACGTGTACTCGTGGATCCAAGTAGCTCGGCCAATATTATCATGTCGAGGGTGATAGAACAGCTCGGACTGCTCGAACGAATTGTGCCTACCACTCGAGTATTCAATGGGTTCAACATGGTGAGCAAAACAGCAAAAGGAGAAATCATCCTTCCGATTACCGTGTCCGGCACAACCCAAGACACCAAATTCCATGTCATCGAGGGAGATATGAGGGATAACGCCTTGTTTGGGCGACCGTGGATACACTGCATGAGAGCAGTACCATCCACCCTCCACCAGATGATAAAATTCCCGACGAAGGACGGGTCAAAACCATCTATGGGGAACAACACGCGACAAGGGAAATGTTTGCAATACACGACGTGTTATCAGTGCCCATACCCCCGCTCCTGATTATGCTAGCAGGCGAACCAGGTCACAACCCAGTCGGGTTTGACAACACGAAGTAGAAATTTGCATCGCATGTCCGCCCTCAGGCGGTCATAATAAGCCAATCTCAAGGCGCCACGAGCATATCTCGTTTCAAGGTACATCCATTCCTTTTGTTTTATTTCGGATTAAGAACAAACCCTCGTGCAGGAACTCGATTGGAGATACCAGAACGCTAACACTATCAAGAGGCCTTGAGACCCCCAAAAGCGCGCCGGTTGCACTCTTTCCCTTCGAGCGAGTTTTTATCCCAAAAAAGAAGGGTTTTTACCGGCAAGGTTTTTAATGAGGCAACATCTGCAAAGCTGCCTAATGGGGAAACTCCACGAATTGCTCGAAGCCACCCTTACGGCCAACTTTCAACATGCGAGGGGCATTCCCCCTGGAAGTCACCCGATTCGAAAGAGTTGGGGAAACGCCAAGCAAAGGTTCCTATAGGGAGACGATGTATCGGGCCAAACAGTCGATGTAATCAGACCCCGCCAAAGCGGGAGCATGTACTATTATATCGGGCAATCAAAAAATACCCTTTTTCCATGAAAAAAGAGAAAGGCTCCTTCTTAGAGTACGTCAATGTGAAAATCATCGAAGCAACCAAACCCGACCTAAAAATAGATCGACTCAACACAACAACACGTGTATTGTGCCAATGGATCAGAGAATATCTTCCAAACGTCTCATTCTCAAAAAGCGTAAAATGAAGCTGACAAGCCACGGTGTATTGCCATGATAGTAAAGGGACGTCGAGACTTTGCTTCGGCCTCGTATTAACGCGATTGGTAACCCCCTCCCTCATTTGACCTATTTCATATAAAACATGTGTTCATGAGTGTAGATGGTTTGATCAATTATACCGACGATGTCAGGCTAAAGCTAATGGGGTGGTTCGGACTAACGAACCAAATCACTCCCACACCTCGAATCCTTGATGGATTCTAGACACCGATCACCATAACAATCAGGAAGGTCACTCCCTCTATACAGCCCGCCTGAGCTCGGGCTGTAATGCCGAGCTTGCGAAACACGGATGTTTCATTCAAATGACAACGGGCACACCGCATGGAGGAGACTTTGACCACACTCCGCCAAAGGGATGAAACTCCATGACAGAGGTAGGACTAAAGTATTCGACAAGGAGCTACACGCGACAAGAGGAAATCCCTCACCATATGACCCATTGCCGGCATCAATACCTCCGCCCTCGAAGGGATCAAAGGGTGAGCAGAACCACATCTTCACCCAAGCCTGGTTGAACACAACAAAAGGTTGTATTAAGGGCTCGCGCCTCAAAATGGCGGAAACATACCAGACCTCGAAACGTCACCTACACATCCCGCAACAGGAAAGAACTACTCTACTCCCTTGTTGTTTCTTTTCTTTTGCTAACCTATATGCATGTAGTCAGCCAAGGCATTCATAAGTTCTAACTCCAATCGGAGATCCGAGGCTCTGTGGGGCCCATCGTGCTATCTTCCCTCGACTGGACTTCCAACCTAAAGAGGGTCCCGCCAACAAGATTATTAGCAGAGCAACATACCCCTTAGAAGAGGATCCGACGAAATCGCGGGCCTTTTTCTACAGTCAGACGACATGCGATGGCCTTCTCTTAAGGACACTATCCTCTCGGAATGGCCAATAAATGGCAGGCTAAGTTTCAAAACGGAATCATGTAAACGGATAAGATGATCAGAGGAGTCGCACCCACGCGGGCCATGCTCACAGCAACGAGATGACATGTATTTACAACCTATATTTATGCCAAACAATAAAGAATATCTTTTCGGCATTTCATACTTCGAAAAAGGCTATTTCGGCATAATTCGCAGCAAAGGCCTCTCCGCTGAATACGTCCTGAGATACTCGGAGACTTAAACGGTTCAATGCCCACACAGCCCTAGGGTCGGAACCTCGGACTCACAAAGCCCTCACAATGCAACTCCGAGTTCACGAGAAGCGATCTTCAAGCTTAAACAAACTTGATGACTCGGAGACTATCGCCAATCGCCGAGCACTAGAAAATCCAAAATTGTAAGAGCCCTAGTGGGCAGACTCGGCATAACCAAATCTATTCTACATCATACAAACTTTAAGACCTCAATAGGCATGACAAATTGTAAGACCTCAATAGGCATGACAAACTGTAAGACCTCAATAGGCATGAAAACCCCAAAGTTTAGGCTATATATCGCATTTGTAAAAATCCCTAAAGGGCATACCACAGACCAAAACTGGTGTCACAATACCACAGACGATCTAAGAGTGCTAAATACAAAGTCTGAAAATGAAGATACACTGTTTCCGAATCAAAGAAATGAAACATGAAATAAAGGATAGAGGAGACGCCAGGGCCTGCGGACGCCTGCAGGTCTACCTTGGATCTCCGAGTGTGAAGGTAGCCACCCAAATGCTACGGTCCAAAAAGCTGCTGCTCCGAGATCTGCACATAGTGGTGAGTGTAGCATCAGCAACACCGACCCCATGTGCTAGTAAGTGCCTGGCCTAACCCTGGCGAAGTAGTGACGGGCTAGGACAGACTACCAAATAAACCTATGCAGCTATATAATATGCAGCGGAAAATAAAATAGGAATAAATAAGTAAATATGGGAGGGGGGTACATGCTGTGGGGAAATATCAGTACCAACAGTAAATTAAGAGAAAAGCATAAGAACAATTTAGAATTTACAGCAAAACAATAAGGACTCGTAACCAAGATATAAACACTTCGTATTATCAATTGTTGAAGTGCGCAACCCGATCCCAAAACATACTAACTCTGTTGCGGCGTGCAACCTGATCCATATAATTTATCACTGTTGCAGCGTGCAACCCGATCCAATTATACTATTGTTGCGGCGTGCAACCTGATACAAATATAATATTGTTGCGGCTTGAAACCCAATCCAAATATAATATTGTTGTGGCGTGCAACCCGATCCAAATGTAATATTGTTGCGGCACGCAACCCGATCCAAATATAATATTGTTGCATCGCGCAATCCGATCCACCTATACATTTCAACACAAATCACAACAAGAGATCCGGCAAGGGATCAATAAAGAAACAACACTATCCCGGCAAGGGAATCGACAGTATAAGTAAATACGTTCCGGCAAGGGAAAATCAGCTATAACCAAACTTGTTCCAACATCTAACTGCCTCAACTAGTACCAATACTGAATCATAAGTAATTTCCACGAGGATAATCATAATCCTTGTTCAACTTAGAGAATCAATAACTTAGGCATTCGTAGTATTTATTCATAACACAACAATTTCAAATTAAGACTCACGGTCATGCTTGACACTAATGTATAGATACTCGTCACCATGCCTATACATCGTACTCAACAAGTAACATGTAGCAAATAGGACTCAACTCCTAATCCCTCAAGCTAAGGTTAGACCAAACACTTACCTCGATGCCACGAACACAATTCACGTCTAAACTATCGCTTTACCCCTTGATTCCATCACCAATTCGCTCATATCTAGCCACAAGTTACCTAATTGCATCAATAAACGCTAAATGAATCAACCCCAATACATGAAAATGAGTTTTCCAATGTTTTACCCAAAAAGTCAAAAATTGCCCCCGGGCCCACATGGTCAAACCCTGAGGTTTGAACCAAAATCCGATTACCCATTCCCCCATGAACCCAAATATATAATTTGTTTTGAAATCGGATCTCAAATCGAGGTCCAAATCCCCAATTTTTGAAAAACCTAGATTCTAACCCAAACACCCAATTTCCCCCATGAAAACCGTTGGTTTTGAGTTGAAATCATGTTAAAAATGTTAATGATTGAAGGAAACAAGTTAAAATTGACTTACAATCGATTTGGAAGAAGAGTTATTCTTGAAAAATCGCCAAGAGTGTGAAAAATAAAAGATTTTCGGCTAAGTTATAAAATTGCAGGTTGCAGAAGAAGTTCTGCTAAGTTTGCATTTGCGAAGACGTTCTCGCATTTGCGAGTTGGGAATTGCGAACAAATTGTCACATTTCCGATGATTGGCTAAAACTAAGGGGATCGCATTTGCGTTAGAATCCTCGCAATTGCGAGGTAGGCTGGCCTGGCTACATTTCACATTTGCAACATGGCCCTCGCATTTGCGAGCCAGGCTTGCACTGAAACAGCTGAAAACCTACAATTCTCCAAGTCCAAAATCCACCCCGTGGCCTATCCAAAACTCACCCGAAACCTCAAGGCTCCAAACCAAATATGCACATCAACCTAAAAACATCATACAGACTCGCTCGTGCATTTAACCACTAATATAACATCAACAACTATGAATTTAACATCAAAATCATGAAATTTCTGAAGAACTTCAAATTTACAAATTTTTCTCAAAAATGATCCGATTCACGTCTTTTCAAGTCTGTTTTTTACCAAAATTCACAGACTTATCCTAAATCACATATAAAACCTGTACCGGGCGCCGGAACCAAAATACGGGCCCGATATCATCAAGTTTTCAACACATTTCATTTCCAAAACTTAGAAATAAGTTCAAAAAACAATTTTCTTTAAAAATTCATTTCTCGGGCTTGAGACCTTAGAATTCGATTCCGGGCGTACGCCCAAGTTCCATATTTCCTACGAACCCTCTGGGATAGTCAAATCATGGGTCCGGGTTCGTTTACCCAAAATATTGATCGAAGTCAACTTAAATCCTTTTTAAAGTCAAAATTCATCATTTTTCATAGATTTTCACATAATAGCTATCCGGCTACACGCCCAGACTACGCGCGCAAATCGGGTTGATGCTGAAAGAGGTTTGTTTAAGTGGAGGAGCCTACCCGGGAGACCGAGAAGGAGATGTGGAGCAGATATCCTCACCTATTTGAGGCTCAGGTATGTTTCTTGACTCGTTCAAGACGAACATTTGTTTAAGAGGGGGCGGATGTAACGACCCGACTGGTCGTTTCATGAATTACCACTCTGTTTCCCCCATTTCTGCTTCTTTATATGTTGTTCAGTTGTATTTCATCGCATAATGTTGGTTAGTTTGGGTTCGGAGTGGTTTTGTAGAGAAATAAGACACTTAGTCTCTTAAGTTGGCCCTTTTATTGGAAAAGTCAACTGGAAGTTGACTTGTGAATAAACGATCTCGGAATTGGGTTTTTATGATTCGGATAGCTTTAGGAGGTGATTTGGGACTTAGGAGCATGATCAGAATGAGTTTTGGAGGTCCGGGGTAGATTTAGGCTTGAATTGGCAAAATTTGAATTTTGGCGTTTTCTGGTTGATAGTGGAAATTTTGATATTGGGGTCGGAATGGAATCCCGGAAATTGGAGTAGGTCAATGGTGTCATTTGTGACGTGTGTGTAAAATTTCAGATCATTCGGATGAGGTTTGATGGACTTTTTGATCGAAAGCGGAATTTAGAAGTTTTGGAGTTTCTTAGGCTTGAATTTGATGATGATTTGATGTTTTGTTGTTGTTTTGGGCGTTTCGAAGGTTGGATCAAGTTTAAGTGATGTTCTGGGATGTGTTGTCATGTTTGGTTGTGGTCCCGAGGGCCTCAGGTGAGTTTTGGATGGTTAAACGAATCAAATCCTTATTTTGAAAGTTGTAGATTTTCTATTGTTTCTGTTGTAGAGTTTTGCTCCTTGCGTTCGCGAAGAGATATTGGGTGAGCCAGGATAATTTCCCTTTGTGTTCGCGATGTTGGTCTTGAGTTCGATAAGGGAGAGGCTGAGTGTGCATCGCGAATGTGATGTAGGTCCCGCGTTCGCGAAGAGAGAATCGAAGGGAAACACTTGGAGGTAAGGTTTTTGGACTCAATACTCGATTCTATGATGAATTCTACTTAAATAAACATGAAGTTAGTGGGATTTAAAGCCTAAAATTGGGGAGTTATGGCTTGAAATTGGAGACATTGATTTGAGGATTTGAGGTGTTGTTTGTGGTCGGATTTTGATGTATTTGGTATGTATGAACTCGTGAGAGTGTAAGGATTCTAGTTTTTTTATTTTTATCGGAATCCGAGGCATGGGCTCGGGGGTCGGGTATGGCCAATTTCGGGATTTTTCAGTTAAATTGATAATTTTCGTATTGGTTTTATTCCTTTAGCGTATTGATATTTATATATTGATTTTGGTTAGATTCTGGGCATTTAGATGCTGAATCCATAGACAAAGGTGTCGGGGGCTAGAGTTTAGCTTGGCTTGAGGTAAGTAATGCTTCCAAACTTAGTTCTGAGGGTTCGAAACCGTGAACCGTGTGTTCTATGATTACTATTGAGGTAACGCAATGCCATGTTACGGGCGTGTGGGCGTGCACTGTGAGAAATGCGGCCTGGATCATCCCATGGCACCACTTAGTGACCCTTTATGCTGATATCTATGTTGTAACCATGTGATTAAGTTAATGAGCTACAAATCAAGCTAATTATCATGTTTAGGCTTCACGCCAACACTGTTGAGACCCTAGAGGTCGTTTCTTGCTGTCATGTCATTAGCTTCATTTATATTCTATACTTAGTCGTGTTCATGCATATTATATCATGCCTCATTCTCGACTCTTGCTGTTTGACATATCATATCTTTGTTCGGGCTAGTATTATGACATTTTGAGCCCGTGTGTGTGAGACTGGAAAGTATTGACTGAGTGAGGTCGAGACCTAATAATGATTGACAGTATGGGATCGGGCCGCACACTGCAGCGAGATATTCATCATGCCTTTGCTGGCATTGATATAGCGTTTGGGCTAAGAGAAGCACCTCCGGAGTCTTTACACCCCCAGTGAGCGAAGCTGATGATATTGAGGGATGGATCTTCCTTGGACATGGATCTTGTCCGAAGTATTGGTATGGAGATGCATCTTCTCCATGAGGCTGGATTGGCCTATTTCCTCAGACTGGGTGACTTATAGTCGGTGATGTATATATTTTGGGATGGACTTCCCCGGGCCGAATGGGCCATATCCAATACCGAGTGGTTGAGCATTGTGAGTGGAAGTATTATACGTATTGATCATGCTATCTGTGCATTGGTACTTAGAGGTTCCTGAGCTTTATACTATGTATTGTTCATACTGTGTTTTATCACTGCTGAGAATTTACTTGAACTGTAAGCATGTCTATTTTTCTGTACAATTAAATGTTGCTACCTGTTGACATTTGGTTCATCACTACCGTTAGTCCATAGTTTGGACTTGTTATTGAGTACACCACGTTACCCCCTGCACCCCTGTGTGCAGATCCAGGTATCTCGGGGCACGATAGCGGTTATTGATCTTACCAGTTGGAGACTTTTCTCTGGAGATTGCGAGGTAGCTGTCTGGTGACCGCAGTTTTGCCTTCTCCTTCCTTATCTTCCTTGTAGTACTTTTACTGGATTTTCTCAAACTATGTAGTCTTGGATATTTCAAACGGTTGTAGTATTTTGCTCATGACTTAGTGACACCTGAGGTGGGGCTTGTATTTCTTTCCGCTGGATTTGATTTCTACTTTTATCTTATTGGATATTTGTTAAAAATATGATTTTTCTTAAGTTTTAATTGAAAAACGGAGTAAATGGGTAATAGTTGGCTGGCCTAGTATCGCTATAGGTGCCATCACGACCGGGGTAGTGTTTTGGGTCGTGACACTGACACATCATCCGGTGTAGCCTCTGGGTCCTAATGACCTGCCAAAGCATATATCCGGTTCTGACTACCACCGGAGCTAGATGCTCCACCCCAACCTCTACCTATACCAGCTGATGCGTGAGGGCCTCGCTCTTGAGGGCGTACTGAAGAGGAGGAGACTGTTACAGATGTGGTGGGCTAAACCATCCCGCTTCAGTCATTCATAGGAAAACATTTCATGTAATGAGTAGGGTCTCCACATGTATAGCATACATTAGATCCCTAACGACATTGTCTAGAATGAGCTCTACCGCATTGACTGCACCGGGGAGTAGGCACCCTCATTTACGCTGAATCCCTCCGATTCTGAAAACCTGAAATTCTAAAGCCCTGGCCAGATTTAGAATAGACATATCCCTCATAATATGGCTTCTAAAACTATTGGACAATTTCAACAGGATATGGTGACATGGGATTGCCCGAAAAATCCTTAAGTTGCCCAGTAGACATAGCCTTCTTATGCGGACCCTCAACACGATTCTCGTATTGCTATCATTTTCGATCCTCCAAAATTCTGAGCATAAGCTTGGATGCATGAAATATCCATACTATCGAGCAGAGTGGTCGTGAACACTCATTAATCAGGCACGACCCAAGTCCTACCACAAACCGATGCACTCAGCCACTGATTTTAGCCAAAATCAAGGGGGCATAGCTCACCAAGGAATCAAACTGGAGACCTGCACACTCATATTCCCTTGTTTAAGAGCCAAGAACCTGTCTACCCTTGCCTGACGAATCTTTGCTGGCAAGTAATGATGCAAGAAAGCCCCTGAGAACTCTCCTTATATCGCTGGAGATGCATTTGTCCCTCTAGACAATTCCCAAGTTTCATTCCACTGAACCGCAACATCCCGCAATCGATAAGAGGCCAACACTACTAACTAAGTGTCTGATGCATGCATCACCCTCAAAGTCATCTGCATCCTATGAATAATGTTTTGCGGGTCCTCATCCTTGTTGGATCCGGTAAACACTGGAGGCTCCAGGTTAATGAAGTCTCGAACTATCGCGCTAATAACCCTGTCAACATGACCAACACATGTACCGACCTGGCGCTGAGCCTGAGCGGCTACCAATCTAGTCAATAACCATACTGCACTCTGCATATCCATATCCTCATTCTGAACAATTGGTGGAGATACTGGGTTCCTACTCATCTAATCGGGTGCTGGCGAAATCGGAGAACTATGTGAGGGTGTCGTATTTCGTCTCGGGGCCTCACTCTAGCCCTCACTAGACATTGGTACTCTACTCATGCCATCATCTGCCACTGCTTTACCCATCTGACTAGCCATAGCTTTCTTGGTCATAGGCATCTTTGTATATATAAAACAAGTCAAAGGTCAAGGGCTTTATTCCCTATGATTCTACACGATCTAATATCAAGAATGAAGCATAACTGGTTTGTAAATGCCCTGTAGTTTCCTGTTTATACAACGCGGAGCACAACACATTCATAAATAGGACTCTACTAGACAAAGCTTGCAGACAACCCTAGGACAGAACTACAATGATACCACTTTTGTCACAACCCAAATCAGAGGGGCACGACTGGCACCCGGTGCCTACTCAACCGAGCGCCACATACCTTATCTTTTTTTTTCTATAAAACTCGTCACGGGCCATGATAGGCCACACACACACACACACACACACACACACATATATATATATATATATATATATATATATATATATGTGTGTGTGTGTATTAGAACTTAACTCACATAACTAATTCAAAAAAAGATTTATATAGATACATAGGGGCTGACAAGGCCGTTGACATGTCATACCTAAAACTATATACATGCCTATAGGAAATAAGCATACAAAATTAGTCTTGACACTTAGACATCATGCCTATAGGAAGTAAGTATAAAAATCAGTTTCTGTGTTTAGATATCCTGTCTATAAGAAATAATGCTTAAGTTTCAGCACTTAGAAAGCATGCCTATAGGATCTAAAAGATGAAACCTGCCTGTTGAAATCAATAACTGGTTTACAACTTAGATACCATGTCTATAGGGTTCTACTCGACTATCATTTAGGTAAGCCTGTAGGTCAATTAAAATTCTGAGTAAAAAAAATTGTGATTGCTTGCTTGAAATATGCCCGGATTCAGAGGATTAATAAAATCAGTAGGCAAACTGATAGGTAATGTCTGCTCACTTTAATAAAAACCGCTATACATTCTGTTTGTGCTCATTTAGACATCCTGTCTATAGGATCGTAAAATCATTTAAAATTGCTTGTTTGAACAATGTGCATTTGTTTGTCTATTTGTGGAGGTTAACACGGGCCCACTTAATTGCTTCCTTATGTGATAGTTCTATTTGACTTTTATTTGTCGCTTAGTTTTCTCCTTTTAAACAACATAGGTGAGTCTAGAACCGCCTTAAATAGAGGTCCTAAACAGCTCTAGTGCCATAGGTAAGGGACGGGTAGTGCACGTATGAGGTACGTACTGGATGTTATTAGAACGCATAAATAATTGAAAAGGGGAGGGTAATTGGGTAGTAAAGGAGATGATGACCAGTGCGCTAATGCTACGCATAACACCTCAATTTGGGGAAAGTTACCGAGTATTGCATAGAAGTGATCCTATAGGGTAATAAACTTATGACCCCTTTAATTCCCGTTTTAAAATAATCTCTATTTGTTTAAATTGCTTTATTTCCTTAAAGACTAATTCGCTTAAATTGACTTCGGTCGGGCCCCACCGTTGTGGACCTCAAGGGGTGCCTAACATCTTCCCCTCAAGATAATTTCGAGCCCTTACCCAATATCTGGTAATGTAAATTGGTACATGAGTTATTTGCTTTAGGTTCCTTAACGCACCTTAATCCGTTAGGTGGCGACTCTTCAAATCTCTTACCCGACTCCAAAAGGAAAGGAGCTGTCCCAAAATATCGAAACCCGGACTTCGCGAGGAAAAAGGGGGCATGATAGCATGACGAGTCTAGTAGGGATATTTTTAGGCTCTTACCATAACAAACTTGTTTTTTTGTGAATTAGTCTTAAGCATGTTTTATTCTGCTAATACGTGTGCACCCTTTCCCCTTCCCCCTTTATCTGGATTTAGTTGCCTATTTTCAAGCATTTATGATTTTCTTTACTATAGAAACTGACTTGTCTCCTTGTTTTCTTTCCTAAATGTCTTTCAATTATTAAATACCGCATTTATCATTCTTTTTAACGTGCAAATACGTGTCAACGTGCTATTTATTGTTGCATAAATCATGCTCAACATCATATTCCTCTCGTGCGTAATCAATCCTATAGCAATGCTTGATGAGTGTTTGCGCCCTTCCTATATATCATCCTTTAAATTCAAAAAAGCATATTTGCGGTAAAACTGACTATTAGCGGTGTAGTCGACTGGTCCATGCCTTTCCGCCTCAAGTTGTCGACTTGAATGTACCAGTCTAGACCTCTATAGAAATCTTACTCTGATTAATTGTACATGCATCATGGTCAAACTTAGTCGGGTTAATATGTTGTCCACATAATAACCCTTTAAGACAAGCCTCGTCCAAAAGTTTGTCGGGTTTTTCATAATCCTAACGGACGCAACCATGATTTTGTGCATTAATTTTGGAGAAATAAGTGAAAAATTCTAATCATTGATGTATAAATGGTCGAATCTGGAGGGAGAGATCCTAATCATATTTGTTTTGCAGAAAATGAGGAACGAAGTCCCCAGGTTTGGCATGGTCCGTAACATACCACCATTGTTGCTAGATTGGTGGGAGGATCTTCCATCAAGTGAAAAGGATCTTGGGAAATTTGCCTTCTTTATTGGATCACCAGCCGAACAACATGTTAATCGAAGCTACCACAATGTTCTGGGACAAAGAAAGAGACGTGTTTCCCTTTGGAAACTTAGAAATGACTCCTCTAATGGAAGAAATAGGGGGATTTGCTGGGCTACCTTGAGATAGTCCTGGTTTATTGGTGCCAAAAAATCGTACTACTAGGGGGTTTCTGAAGATGATGGGATTAAAGAAGAATGATGACTTGGAGTGCCTGAAAAACTCCTATATACCCTTCGACTTCCTCTATGAACGATACGGTCACAACATATATTATCGTATTTTTGATGACGAATTCTCCATCACTTCCTTGGGTTGGATTCACCGCAAGGTTTTTATATTCATCGTTTGTTTCTTGGGTATGATAGTGTTCCCGATCTAAGGGGATATAATCCACACCAGACTGGCCATGGTAACCAAAACCTTAATGGACGGGATCGAGGGGCAGACTTATACCATTGTTCCTATGATCATATCAGACATATATTGGGCCTTAGAGCGCGCTGTCAGAAGGGGTACAAATACTTTGAATGTTGTAATCTGCTGCTACAAGTTTGGTTGTTACATCATCTTCGAAAGGGTCAATACCATCAAGAGCTTCCGCGAAGGCCGTGGAATGATCACATAGCTTTCCATCATCCTAAGAGAATGACTTATATCCCAAACATGTTTGCTCAACCCAAAAATGCTATAAGATGGGCGCAGTTTTTCATCAATTTGACAGAGGATCAGACTCAATGGATGTTCGAATGGTTTACTACCGACGAGTTCATCATCAGATCTAGGGATGTCCCACATTTGGTACTAATCGGGTTGAGGGGCATATACCCTTATGCTCCCATCAGAGTTATGAGACAGGTAGGCAGGAAGCAGGTCATACCGCGAGTTGCTAAAATGAGTCACTATAGGGTAGATTTTCAGGATGACGACGTCCCATACAAATGTGAAGCCAACATATTTGGCATTTGAAAATTATCGTGGAAAAGGATACCATCGAGCCAGATAGGTATCATGCTGGTCATGTGTACTTTTACCCATCATGGTTAGAAGATAACATAACAGGAATATTTGAGCCAATGGTTGGTCCAGGAAATAGAGTCATAGATGAAGTTTTCGAGGCACAAGTGAAGTATAACAAACTGTGCAAAAGAGTTCACGAGTCCGAGGCTGAGCATCAGGAGTGACACAAGACCGACATGGAACTAATTAATGAATGGAGGGAGATGGTTGTTAAATCAAGCGAAAGGTTGAAATATCTGGAGTACAGTCTGACGGAATTGGAGGGAAAAATGAGGAAGAGAGTCACTGATTGCCAGAACACCGAAGGAAGTGAAGGAGGACATTTAGCAAGGGCATACCAACTGCTGAACCTGCGCGAATTGGGGAATTTGATCGACGAAGTCAAGAACATCCATCTTGGAGAAGGTCCTTCTGGGACCAAGTAGATTAGGTTTATTTACTTTTTCAAATGTAATGAGGCCAAGTGCCATCAGTGACTTATCTTATTTAGTTTCGTTTAGATTCATCTATTTTTACATTAATGAAATGAGGCAATTATTGGCACTAAAATTCCCCAAATCAACGTGTCGCTAGGCCTACTTCAGGCGCAATGAGTCTCCCAAATTCGGACGTAGATTTACATTCCTGCAATACGTGTTTAAATACTTCAAACATTTTCAGAATCCTTACTGACTTGTTTATTTTTATTTTTAATTATTCCCATCCCCTAAGGTTGGTTCACACATACTGGCATCATCAGTATATCACACCAGATCCAGAGGCCCTCCACCTCCTTCTCCTTCGAGTAATCCAAAAAGTAGATGGATGATTTGAGTGGTATCCAAAAAGAAAATGCTGAGAATATTGAAACTTCGGACGGTCAGAGTACTCCGGCCCAAAATGATTTGGTCCTACGATTGGAGCAGAAAATACTGGAGTTACAAAGGGAACTTGAGCAGGTCCGCAACTTGACAAATCTCTCCCTCACCCTAACGTCCCAGACGTTAACCAACAAAATGCTCAAAACCCAGCACCTCCTCAAAATATGCCAAACCAACGTCCAAAAAATCCTCCCGTACCCCATCAATATGCAACTCCTCCTAAAAATCCTAATCCTCCACCTGTACCAACTCCTGCACAACCCCATCATCAACCAACCCAGTACCCACAAACCACTACCTATCACACTCCTTAGAACACACCACAACCTATTTTCGATCCTCAAAACTCAACAAACGATAACCACTACACCCAAATCCTTGGCACCCACCAAAACAACCCCATATACATGGAGACCCTACCTTACTCCACTTAACCAATCTCCTAGACACCAGAATCCGCTGAGAAGGACATGCTTATCAAGAACATGGCCGAGGAGCTCAAGAAGTTGACAAGTCGAGTTCAGGGTGTTAAAGGAGTAGAAGGTCTGAATTATGAGGATTTGTGCATACAACCAGATGTGGAACTGCCGGAGGGTTACTAACCTCTCAAGTTCAAAATATTTGATAGAACGGGTGATTCCATGGTTCATTTGAGAACTTATTGTGACAAGCTCGTGGGGATCGAAAAAGATGAAAGGATTTGAATGAAGCTCTTCATGAAAAGTCTTACCGTCGATGCCCTGTACTAGTACATAAGCTAGAATCCTAAGAAATGGGCCAGTTGGGTGAGCGTGGCATCAGATTTTATGGACCGATTTAGGTTTAATACGGAGAATGCACCATATGTCTTCTATATCTAGAACCTAAAGAAGAAGCCAACTGAGACTTTCTGCGAGTATGCTACTCAGTGGAGGTCGGAAGCATCCAAAGTCATACCAGCATTAGACGAGGAACATATGAACAAGTTCTTTGTTAGGGCATAGGACCCACAGTATTATGAAAGGCTAATGGTTATTGAGAATCATAAGTTCTCCGGTATCATCAAACTTGGGGAAATGATTGAAAAGGGTATTAAAAGCGGGATGGTGACAAATTTTGAGGCACTCCAAGCCACGAACAAAGCATTTCAATCAGGTGGCATATCAAAGAAGAAAGAAGTAGGGGCAGTAATGGTGGCCCAAGGCCCAAAATCTTCACTCACATACCAACCACCTCCACCTACATACCAACCCTCACCTCCCAGATATTCTCAACCCGCCACCGCCTATAACACTTATAAGACCCAACCAGCCTACTATCATTCACCTCCAATTTATCCAAATTACAAGAAACCCCGACCTAATTTTGATCGCAAACCACCCAGACAGTACACCGCCATTGTTGAACCCATCAATTAGATGTATGAAAGATTAAAGGCTGCTGGTTATGTCACCCCTATTCCCGCCGTGGAAATGCAGAATTCATCTCAATGGGTCAACCTGAACAAAACCTGTGCATATCATTCCGATATGAAAGGTCATGGTCATACTATTGACGAGTGCTAGACATTGAAAGATAAGATCCATACATTGATTGATAATAAGGTCATACAGGTGAAGGAAGGTGCACCCAACATCCGCAACAATCCTCTTCCAGATCATAGGGGCGAAGGGATCAATGTGATAGAAACTGATGAGGAGTGGGATCCTGAGGGATCAATTGGACTTATCAAAGAGGGCAACAATCCTAAGAAGCCCGCAGTCACGCTTAATCCTATTGTGGTCCAGGTACATCTGCCAGTTGAGGTTGAGGTAACCGCATCGGTTCCATTTGAGGTAAAAGTAACACCCCCGCAGCCACACATGTTCCATTTAAGGTAGAAGTGGCCACACCTTTCATAGTGACAATAGCAACCACACCTCCTTTCAAGTCCAGCGCTATACCTTGGGATTACGTTGCCAAAGCTAGGTGAAAGGGAAAAACAAAGTTGGAAGAATCTGCTGCCATGCAGGGAATGACCAAAAATGGAAGGATCTATACACCCGAAAATTTGGGTGGATCAAGCAAGGAGGCTGCTACCAAACAACCCGTCATTGAAACTGGACTGGACGATCTTTGGAAGAAAGTACAGGCGAGGGAATACTCTGTCGTCGATCATTTAAACAAGACCCCCGCCCAGATATCCATCCTGTCACTATTGCAAAATTCAAAGGCGCATAAGATTACTCTGATGAAGGTGTTGAATGAAGCTTATGAGACCAAAAATATCACCAGGGGAGAGATGGCCAACATGGTAGGGAAAGTACTATAAAGTCACAAGATCACCTTCCACGAAGATGAATTACCACATGAAGGATTAAGTCACAACAGGGCATTGCATATCACAGTACAGTTTGAGGAAAAATTTATCGCCAGGGTCTTAATAGATGGGGGTTCAAGCCTCAACATTTTTCCATTGACTAATCTGAAAAGGTTGGGCAAATATTACCATGAGATATGGCAGGAAGTATGAACGTGAAAGCATTTGATGGGTCTCAAAGGGCCATAATTGGGGAGATTAACCTTTGTCTGCAGATGGGACCAACATGGTTTGATATTGAGTTCCAAGTACTAGACATATCAGCTACATAAAATCTTCTATTGGGATGCCCTTGGATACATATCGCTGGGGATATAGCTTCCACGGTACACCATGCCGTGAAGTTCGAATGGAACCATCAGGAGGTAATCATTCACGAGATGGAAGTAACCCCATTTACACCAATCAAACTATCCCGGTTATTGAGAATAGAAGAAGGTTGGGTAGAGAAACTTATCACCACACTGAACATGTAAACGTAATTGAGAAGGACAAGTGGTGGAGCAACAAAATAGAAAGCATACTGGCATGGTCTGGGTATGAACCCGACAAAGGGCTTGGGAAGAAACTCCAGGGCATTACCAAATCGATACAATTAAAACGTCACGACACAACTTTTAGGCTGGGATATCCATACACCTGGCAAGAATATGATGATTGGTCGCCTCCATGGCGTGGTTCTTATTACCCTCTCGAGCAGCCGGTACCACACCTAAGTCAGACTTTTCACCAGGGCGATATAATACTGGGATCTGTAGAGGAAGAAGTTTTGGCTGGATTGGGAAAATTGTTCCTAGAAGACGAGAATATGGATTGCAATGTGATAATTGAGGAGGAAGAGGAAGAGGAAGAAGGCCTCACCATTCAGACTGTGGAGAAGGGAGTTGTTCTCAAGAATTGGACTGTCACACCATCCCGGCCCTGCCGAGTTCCTGGGTCTCTTGGCAATTAGCCTAATTTGTTTTTATAGCCACGCTATAGGCATTTAAGATATTTTCAGTAATATTATTTTAAAGACAGATTTTGTTTCGAAATAATTGCTCGAGTCATCGAGCTGTACCTGTTTTGGATATTTTCAAATTTAATTAATGCATTGCTATTTAGTATTCATTATTATCTTTCACATTTTTTCTTCTATAACATTATTATTACTTTTCCTGATAAACCGATGACTGTGACATGTAATGAGACAACACGATATAAGGATAGTGACTCAAAAGAAGAGGATGAAATACCCGAGGAAGTTGTCAGAGAAGTTGAGAACTTTGAGAACAAACCTAAGTAGAACCTGGACGAAACCGAAACAATCAATTTGGGGGATTCTGAAATAGTCAAAGAGACTCGCATAAGCATTTATTTATCACCGTTCGAGAAGGAAGAATACACTCATTTCCTGAAAGAGTATGAGGATATTTTTGCATGGTCATATAATGATATGACCAGTCCGAGCACATCCATAGTGGCTCATAAGTTGCCCACCAACCCAATGTGTCCACCAATGAAGCAGAAACTCAGAAAATTCAAGCCAGATATGAGCCTAAAAATCTAAGAGGAGGTCACTAAGCAGATCAAAGCCAAAGTCCTCAGGGTAGTTCACCCAACATGGTTAGCCAACATTGTACCAGTTCCGAAGAAAGATGGGAAAGTCAGGGTGTGTGTTGACTATCGGGATTTAAATAGAGCAAGTCCCAATGACGATTTCCCACTGCCAAATATACACATCCAGATCAACAATTGCGCCAAGAATGAACTTCAATCCTTTGTGGATTGCTTTGCGGGTTATCACCAGATCTGGATGGACAAAGAAGACGCAGAGAAAACAACTTTCATTACACTGTGGGGAGTGTACTACTACAAAATGATACCATTTGGTCTAAAGAATGTTGGGGGTACCTACATGAGAGCCACGCCGACCATCTTCCATGATATGATACACAAAGAAATAGAGGTGTACTTTGACGATGTCATCATCAAATATAAAAGGGTCGCAGATCACATAGCAGATTTGAGAATGTTCTTTGATAGGCTAAGGAGGTACAATCTAAAACTGAACCCCGCAACATATGCATTCGGGGTCCCTACGGGAAAGCTGTTGGGATTCATTGTCAGCCGCCGAGGAATCGAATTGGACCCGTCCAAAGTTAAGGCTATCCAAGAGTTACCACCATCAAAGAGTAAAAAGGACGTAATGAGCTTCCTAGAACGCCTCAACTATATCAGCCGCTTCATAGCATAGTCCACTGTAATATGTGAACCCATCTTCAAAATGCTTAGGAAAGAAGCTAAAACCAGTTGGACCGAGGACTGTCATAAGGCTTTTGATCAAGGAATACCTGTATACACCACTAGTCCTAGTCCCGCCAGAACCTGGGAGACCTTTGCTACTCTATCTATCCGTGTTAGATGGAGCTTTCGGATGTGTTTTGGGACAACATGCCGAGACAGGAAGAAAAGTACAAGCCATATAGTACTTGAGTAAGAAGTTCACACCTTATGAAGCACGATACTCTCTGGTGGAACGCACTTGCTGTGCTTTGACCTAGACAACTCAAAAACTGAGGCATTACTTATGTGCATATACAACGTACCTCATATCCAGGATGGATCCTCTGAAGTACATTTTTCAGAAGCCCATGCCAAACCAGGAAGTTAGCTTAGCTAAGTGGCAGATATTGTTAAGTGAGTTCGATATCGTTTATGTAACTTAGAAGGTGGTCAAAGGAAAAGCATTGGCAGACCATCTTGTTGAAAATCCTGTGGGAGGAGAATACAAACCATTAAAAACATATTTTCTTGATGAAGAAGTATCATTCGTAGGAGAGGACATTGCTGAAGCCTACGACTGTTGGAGAATGTTCTTCGATGGGGCTGCAAACTTCAAAGGAGTAGGCATTGGAATAGTTTTGGTACAAAAACAGGTCAACATTACCCGGTATCCACAAAGCTTAGGTTTTTGTGCACCAATAATATGGCAAAATACGAGGCCTGCATTATGGGGCTCAATCTGGCCATCGATATGAATATACAGGAGTTACTAGCAATTGGTGATTCAGATCTTCTAGTACATCAGGTTCAAGAAGAATGGGCTACGAAGAACACCAATGATACTACCATAGTTGTATCATGTGCAGGAATTGATAAAGAGATTCACAAAGATAGAATTCAAACATGTGCCTAGAATTCAAAATGAGTTCGCAGACGCACTGGCCACCTTGTCATCAATGATACAACATCCAGATAAGAATTTCATCGATCCCATCCCGGTGAGGATCCATAATCAACCGGATTACTGTGCTCATGTTGAAGAAGAAACGGATGGAAAACCCTCATTCCCAACATCAAAGAATATTGGAGAAAGGAAAATATCTAGAACAAGCAAACCATACTCAGAAACGCATATTGTAGAGGTTATCTAATCACTTCTTCCAAAGTGGAGGAACTCATGATCTGGGGTTGTTAAGGTGTGTTGACGCAAATGAGGCTTCAAGAGATACATGCCAGAACTTGCGGACCACATATGAATAGTTTCGTTCTAGCCAAGAAGATACTAAGAGCTGGATATTTTTGGATGAACATGGAAACGGATTGCATCAGGTACATCCAGAAATGCCAGCAATGCTGGGTACATGCAGACATGATAAGGGTACTACCAAATGAGCTCAATGCAACAAGGGCACCTTGGACTTTTGCTTCCTGGGGAATGGATGTCATCGCTCCAATCGAGCCCACCACTTCTAATGGGCACCGTTTCATTTTAGTGGCTATCGACTATTTCACAAAATGGGTAGAGGCAGCATCTTACAAAGTTGTAACCAAGAAAGTCGTCCCAGATTTTGTCAAGGATTGTATTGTTTGCCAATTTGGGGTTCCGAAATCCATTATCACTGATAATGCTGCCAATCTCAACAATGATCTAATGAAAGCCATGTGTGAAACCTTCAAAATCAAGCGCAAAAACTCTACAACATACAGACCTCAAGAACATCAAGAATATACTAAGGAAGATGGTAAAAAATCACAAACAATGGCACAAGAAGTTACCCTTACAGTCCGCACATCAACTGGGACAACTCCCTATTTACTAATTTATGGTATCGAAGTTGTCATTCCAGCCGAGGTAAAAATTCCTTCTTTAAGGATCATACAAGAAGCCGAACTCAGCGATGCAGAATGGATAAAGAGTCGTTATGAGCGACTAGCTCTCATAGATGGAAAAATAATGAATGCAGTATGTCACGGTCAGCTTTATCAGAACAGTATGTTCAAAGCTTTCAACAAAAAGGTCAGACTAAGATAATTCTGTTAAATCTCACGTTTTCATACGTTAAATGTTTCGTCTTTGGTTAATTGACGTATACTCGGGGATGAGATCATCTTGACGTTAGCGTATTTATGTTATTTATAACAAGCGATAAATAAGTATCCTGAAGGATAAATGATACACGAATTAAAGAAAATGAGTTTTGTTGAAAGTGGCCAATTTGGGATAAAATACGGGTCGAGCGACAATACCCGATAATTACGAACTAGTATCATTTAAGGTATCATATGACCACGGTAGTATAATATATAAAGTATATATGAAGTATTTTAAAAATAAATAGAATTTTAAGTAATTTGTGGTAATTTTTAAATTATGCGGATAATTGATTAATTACCGGGTAACAAGACATTACCCGGTTAACTAATAAGTGGTTAAAAATAATTGATAATTATCCCCCTCAAAATGTGGCAGAAGGCCACAAAGTGAAGGTATGACTCTTGCTATCCATGACTAGGTCTATCCACAAGTAAGATACATGTAGGAAGGACACAAAAAAGTGACGGTTAGTCATTTCAGAAGGCAAGCAAAAAGGGTCTCTTTCTTAATTGGAAAGGTTAAAAGATTAAAACTTCACTGCAAGAAAATTCTTTCAAAATGAAGTGCTGAGGCAGAAACAATCCAATTCAAAAACAAAGGCTTCAATTGAAGCAAATTCGTCCAACTCCAACAAAATTCGAGCAAACTTTCGTTCCAATTTCAGAAGCAGAAGCTTCGTTTCTCATTCCAACATATTTTACGGAAGCGAAAGCTTCACTTCGATCAAATAATTAAAGGAACAGGTATGTTAAGGCTAAGCTTTTCCTTCATTTTAGCATGATAACGAGGCATAAAGAAACATTTGTATCCCAGAATTTATGTATATTTTGCTAGTTTGGCAAATTACATATATTTTCCTAGTTTTGTAAGTTACCATATTCTTCTTATCGGGACTGCATATTCAGTTAAGTATTTCCTTCTTCAGATCAAAAGAGCAGGGAGTTTACATATATACAGTATTAAAAGTATTTTCATTACCATCGAGCTATAATCGATGGACATGCCTTTATTGGGCAACCTCTAATCAGATGGTAAGTTGTATACCGAGCCTGCTGTGACCGAGCGGCTATGAACGAGCCCAATTAGTCGAGATACAGAGCCTAGTATGGCCGAGCACTTATGAGCAAGCCTACTACAACAGAGCAGATATATATGTATACCGAGCCTTATAGGGCCAGACAACTATTTTACTCACTATATTGAGAGAGTTGAGTTAGTATCAGCAGATGAGCTTATCTTCAGATTTTCTTGACTCCTAGTTGTTTTCAGTTATTATATTATCAGTTCAGTTTCAGTTTAATTATATTGCCTTACATAATCGGTACATTATTTCGTACTAACGTCCCTTTCTAGGGGCGCTGCATTTTATGTGTGCAAGTTCAGACAGACAAACGGGTAGACCTCAGTAGGTGTTGCCCGAGTTCAGCTTTATCGGTAAGCTCCCATTTTTTTGGAGTTCCCGGGTCTAGTAGTGTGGTGTGTATCTTGTGTATATATGTAGATAGGTTATGGGTAGGTCGGGGCCCTATTCTGATCATAGTACATCTATCCTTAGAGGCTTGTAGACATATCCTGCCGGTTAGTGCAGTATGTTGGGCTTATAGGCCCTGTACGTATATTTTGTTGGCATGTCAGTTGTAGTAATTATGACGGTCTTGCCAGCCCAACTTTATGTTGACATTAGTCAGCGTTAGTCTCCGTTTAGTTTTATATTTAGTCTCCGTTTAGTTTTATATTTTGTTCAGTCATCTGATGTAACTGAACTACGCTTGACCTGATTCCCGTTTAAGAGGGGATACGTGGCCAGCCCTGTAGGTTCGGTCATATCTTAATAAAATCTTCGTTTCCCTAGAACCATAAACTGGGGCAGAATTTTGAGGAGAACCCTCAAAATTTCAGAGCAAGTCCAGCCGACGCCATCATATGCCAGAAAATCAAAAATCGGTAAAGTAACTAGGGCAGAATTTTGATAAGGATTCTCAAAATTCCAGAGCGTATCCAACAAACTTCGTTGCACGTAGAACGGCCGAAGGATCAAACTTGGGCAAAATTTCTAGGAGGACCTTCAAAATTCTAGTGCAAGGAAGCCACAATGTCTCTAAAAGTGTTACGGTTATTAGTTCATCTGATTTACTTGATATTATATATCACTATGTTCCTAAATAACTCTATTTCATAAAAATGTGCATATTTTCGAAAACTTTATTTCTGTGAAAGCCAGGTGTTACCCAGGGCAACTCAAATAAGGCCTCCAGAGCAAAGCAAGCAAACAAAGGCACAAATCAACCTCCCCAACAAAACTCACAACTTTTCTTTGGATGCAGGCACAATTAACATAACAGGAGTATTCACAAATATACACATATCAAAATCACTATCAATCAGGCCACAAGACACAAATATATCTCCAGCTAAGAAATATTCTACTCCTATCATTGCATAAGGCCTATTGCCTTCTCTTTGCATGAGACTAAGCCCAGTTTCAAATCTTGCATGAGGTTAAGCCCTGCGTCCACATTCGCATAAGGCTAAGCACTGCCTTCCCTTTGCATGAGACAAAACCTTGTCTCCAATCTTGCATGAGTCTAACCTCCATATTTGCATAAGGCTAAGAATTGTCTTCTCTTTGCATGAGACTAAGCCATGTCTCAACTCTTGCATGAGGCTAAGCTCTGCCTCCCTATTTGCATAAGGCTAAGCACTGCCTTCTCATGGGACTAAGCATTGTCTCCTCCTGCATAAGTGTTGCTCTATTCTAAACTTTGCATTATCTTCTTCTCCTGGGGCTAAGCTCTGGCCCCAAACTCTGAACAAGTCTAAACTTTGCCTTGTTACTACCTTTGGTATCATGTCTCTGCATTTCATGGGCTGATGTATAACCAGTTTGTCAAAAGGCGTCATAGTTCGAAGGCATCATCCTCATAGCCTAAACACACCATGGCTTGAGGATCTCTCAATACTGCACATTATTATTCAAAGGCGTCATGGTTTAGAGGAACCATTTTCATGGCCCGAGAACATCATTTCATGGCCTGAGAATCTCTTATCTCATGATTCATGGCCCGGGACGTCATGGTCTAAGGACGTCATCTTCACTGTCCAAAGACAACCTTTCATGGTCCAAAGGTAATTTGCATCATGTTTAAATTCTCGCAATAATCTATATACTCGCATGCACCGTGTTTCAAGTTTTGCAGCTAACCTAGGAAATAACCATACTTCAAATAGGAGCAACCTTCGCTCCGGTTTCCGCTCATACCACTTATACTCTGCCATTTAACCGATTCCCATCAATTACCCGCCTTTACTCTGTAACCGTTCAGATATCTGCCGTATGATAGGTCCGTTACAATTCACAGTCGCCTTCATAACTCTACGCAAACCCACCTAATACCACCTTTCAAAAAAGAACCTTTTTCCGAAACATACTACCATTCCTATAACAATTCCACCGGTTTCATTCATTGGTGGGTCCAGAACTACACATGGCCTAATTCCTATAAAATCAGGGAAATGTAGGCAGCTCAGAGACCAGGGTGAGGCCTATATTTTTCAAAACACCCCCCCCCCCCCATTTGGTCAAAATTGGCCATCATATCTTTACCCAATAACTCTTTCATCCTTCCCGGGTAAAGAGGGGCAGCTGTTGATACCCAATTTTTTCCTCATATATTTTTAACATGCATATATATTTCAAAATAGTGCACGTGCACTTACAAACATGCACAAGTATTCCTATAATTTTTCTATAATTTTAAAGTCTTTCAACCAATTTAATTCTGCATTTTTACAATACAAATATCCAATAATTATCCTTCATATTATTTTATGATGATTAATCATCTAAATTCATCATTTATGCCCAAATAATGCTTAAATATTTTAATTACATTTTTTATAACTACATTTGCATTTTTAAGGCTAGAATTGCACATTTAGCAATAATAGCCCATATATATGCATAATTATATTATATATACCGAAAATGACTTTTTATATTTTTATAATATTAAGTAACTATTTTAAATCATTTTCATGCACAAATCACATTTTTATCATTTGCTAATTTTTTTTCTAATTTTGTTTTAGTAATTTAAATGGGTATTTAAAACATAGTCCCTTTTCTCAATTAATATTCGGACATGCCTTAGCCCAATACTCTAACCTAAAACAAACCCAATAACCCAATTATTTGTTACAACTCATATCCACATGTGTTAGTTCATGCCATATATTAGTTAACATAAATCCAAGAAGGAATTATCTTTGAGATGATAAGAAGTCAATCCTATTGGTCTTAAGTGATACAAGAGTGTATAAGGGTGATTAACAAGTATTAGAAGTTAAATGAATCAAGGATGTTGTAACTCGTATTTTCAAGTAAATCTAGCGGTGCTTAATACACTCAAGAGGTCATGTATTAAGGTATTTTAATCATATAATATTCGTATCATAAGTCTTGAAGTCAAACGAGTTATGAAACAAAAGTCGACAAAAGTTGTCTCAACTTAGGTTCATAATGTTACTTAAACATTAGGTCAAATGTTTCTAATCTTTTCTCCTAATTTACAAGGAATTACGAGGTGATCTACCAACCAAATTAATGATCTATGAGTCTAGCTTCCAATGCATTAAACCGTTCATCGATACGATCTCGGAGTAGAGAGATATTCGCATGTTTGCGAGATTGCGCCAAGCACCTCTCTATGGGGCCCATTAAGGCGGTTTAAGATATTTGGACCTATATTGGATGCCTCCAACCCATTTTAAGTCATTTCTTCTCACTACTTTCAGACCTTAGAACCATAGTAAAATCCTCTCAAGGTTCTCTCATGATTCAAGACCCAAAAAAAAGGGAAAACAACACAAATCAAGTGTCGGGAATTCCGTGGCGCTAGTAAGTCTCTTGTTCTTCTTGTTGTTGCTCATTTTTGTGTCGTTCCAGCTCATGTGGGAGGTTGTTTTAAAGGGTTTATGTTCTGTAAATACTCCATCATGTTCTTAATATCAATCCTAGGTGATTTCAAGCCTTCTAAAGTGATTCTAGTGCCGAAAAACACTAATTGATCGCTAGTTTCGCTTTTTTGTTGTTGTGGCAGCATTGGAGGGATATTTCATGGAAATTTAAGGTCAAATTGGAGTTGTTCTTTTTGTATAAAGGTAAGGAACCTCTTACTCTATATGTATTTAAGATTATCCAAGTTGCGGCTAAGCCATTGAAGCTAGAACTTGTGAAATATATATCGAAAGGCTTGGTAGTAATGTTATTATTTTGTGGACTGTTTTGCGTTGCTATTGGACTATGTATTTTACTACTGTTTTGTAGAGTTTTGGAGGAGGAAGGGTGTGGAGAAACACCATATATATGTAGGGTTGTGGGATGATAGTTATTCGTAACATTTCTGGGTCGTTTGACACGACTACGGTGGTCGTCGTATGTATGGAGTGATTAGGCTGTGTGTGGACTATTTTAGGAGGCTCAATATGTTTATTATTGATGTTGTTTGGGCTGTTTGGTGATTGTTTTGAATGGCATGAAGTCATATATATATAGGGGAGTGCTGTCCGTTTCAACATAAAATAGGTTGTGGTCGATACATAATGGTTATGACGCTTAAATGATAACAATAGTATCGTTTCTCTTATTGTAGACTAATGAGTTGTGACAATTGCATAGCTTGTGATTGGGGCAATATATACAAGGTATGTGAGGCTATCCCTTTTCTTCTTTTGCACGACTCCGATTGTACATAATGTAATGAACGAGCTTCCAAAGATCCTCTACTCTTAGAAGCTAGCAGTACTTACATTGCTTTCCCTCTTATGGAACGATTGATGTTAATGTTGCTTCTCTTATTCTTATGTTATCAATGTTGTTGGTACTTCCTGATTCTTATAAGGTTCGTAAGGAAGAGTTGGTCCTAATAACGTGTACAGAGGATACCGACCTTACGTCTCTCCGAAAGGTTTAGAATGTGATTCCATGAGTCGAGCATGCATTATATATATGTATCTATTTTACTCTACCGAGCCGCGCTATAGTCGGCCCGGTACGACACATATTGTGCAACCACTGATCAGTAGGATTTTACCGAGCTCCACGTGGCCGGGTACGATTCTATCGAGCCTTATGACGATCGGGTACGTTTTTACCGAGCCTATTATGGTTGGGTACGATATGATGATGATGATGCCCACAGAGGCGTATGTTTTAAAAGTTTATGTATACATACATATGTATCATGCATTTCATGTCAGTAGCCCTCAGAGGTACACAGATGTTCCAGGTTGTATATTCTCTATCCCTGCTTACATTACTATTTGTATTTATGGTTCCATGCCTTACATACTCAGTACTTTATTCGTACTGACGTCCTTTTATTTGTGGACGCTGCATGTCGTGTTGTTGGTCCTGATAGACAGGCAGGTGCAGCTCCCCCACCACAGTAGGCTGTCCAGTTCAGCAGTGATTGGCGAGATCCCTTCTCCGGACTTGCCTTGGTCTTGGTATGCATTTTTGTTATAGACATTATGGGTATGTCGGGGCCCTGTTCTGGCTATGTTGCAGCACTTATGTTCCTTTAGAGGCTCATAAACAGGTGTCGACACATGTATAGTTTGGTATGCCTTGTCGGCTGGTTTTTGTTATATAGTCTTTCATGGTAGTGCGGTAGCTCATACCTTATATGTAGTTTCTTGATTGTCTGGTCATCCCCTGCTATGTATGTTCATGCCGTCATATTTTATTGCTGGTTGTCCATGATCCAGGTCTACCATTTATATTGATCTCGTCAGCCCTAAAAGATAATAATGAAGGTTAGATGAAATGTACGTTGGTGCTCGGTAAGTATGGTAGGGTGCTAGTCATGGCCCTCCAGTTTGGGTCGTGACATTATTATAACCCACCCAACCCAGGATTTAATCCTGGCCGTTGATCTCAGAAGATCAACGGTCCAGGAAAAACTTTCCTTTTTAATAACACCAAACACCCCTAACCCTAGTCATTTTTCTTTTGGCCCGCCGCCCTTGATCTCTTCTCTTCTCTCTCAAACTACCTCCTAACCCTAGTCCGCTGTCACCGGAAACCCTTCAATCCATGGAGTTTCCCATTGATCTCAGGCCCCATCTGACCTCCTACCTCTACTGGTTGTTCGAGTTCTTTGTTGTTTGATGGAATCTCGAAGAGATTCAACACAAACTTGGCTTCAACTCTTCATTTTCTCGATGAACATGTCTGTTTTCATCTCTAGGTTTGTGACTAATGTTATCTTCTTGTTTATGGCTTAAAACCTCTGTTCCAAACTGGATTTTTCTCACCTCAGTTCATTTTTCAAAACCCTAGTCTCTTTCTACTCAAGTCTGTTCAGGTTTTTGTAGATCTGAAATGATTTTGAGTTTATCTAATGTTCCTCTTTAAAACCCTTCTGTCTTTCTTGTTATTGACCGATTTTAACTTTTCCCTAAAACTAGGGTTTCATCTCATTGCCTAACATACTCGGTACATTTTTTCGTACTGATGTCCCTTTTCTGGGGGCGCTGCATTTCATGCATGTAGATTCAAACAGAAAGACGGGTAGGCCTCCTTATTAAGTGTTGCTCGAGTTCAGCTTGATCGGTAAGCTCCATGCCTTTCGAAGTTGCCGGGTCTAGAACCTTATGTTCAGCTTGTCTATATATGTACACATGTTACAAGTAGGTCGAGAAGCTATTCCGATCACATTTTATCCATCAGTAGAGGCTTGTAGACATACCCTGCCAGTTAGTGTAATATGTTGGGCTTGTAGGCCTTGTATATATATATATTTGGTTGGTTTGTCAGCTGCAATAATTATGTCGGCCTTGTCGGCACAACTTTATTTTGATATTTAGTCGGCATTCGCAATTGTCTTACAATGTGCCCATGGCCAAAGTATGAAATCACGTTAATAGTTCCTTAGTCACAAGTTGGTACACAAGGGTAGGTGAGGCACTAGGTGGTGATCTCGCCCCCGGGCTCGGGGCTTGATTAAAGTGGTATCAGAGCAGTTCTGTCCTAGGGAGTCTACAGGCCGTGTCTAGTAGAGTGTTGATTATGGGTGTGTCGTGCACCACACTTATAAGCAGGAAGCTACAGGGCATTTAGGATTGTCACTCTTTCTTCTTACTCTAGATGGTGTCGTAGAGCTCATTTATAAGAATTCAAATTTCGAAAATCTATTTTATTCGTAATAAGATGATGCATACATTTGGAAAGAAGGTTGGAAAGAGAGATAGTTGTGGAAGAGTTAAGTAAGAGGAATTGGATTTTTGTATGATGCCTACGATAAGTAAATATGAGGTCTTTAGCAGATCATAGGTGTACTGAAAGGTGTAAGCTTCCTGATAAGAAGCCTTAAGGCAAGAATGCCTATCCATATTTATGGTGAAGGAAAATGAGAGATTAAGAAGATAAGTATAAGTTTCAGCAAGTAAAAGGAGCAAGGTGAAAAAGGGTACGAGGCACCCAGTTAATGAAAGTTAACAGCGTTTATAATTGAGGCAGAGGAATATAAGCTTTTTGCGTTATATTCAATAGTAACAGAGGTATATACAATTGGTCGCACCCATTCCAGATATGCCCTATGGGGGTTAACAAAAATAGTATAAGAAGATATGATGGATGAATTGATTGCGTCAGTTGACATTTCCGAAGAATATTGCAAATGTGCTAATAGATCTCTTTATTAAACACCTAGATGGTGCACTCTAAACTAGTGCAGCCAGATATGAGTACTACTAAGACATGCACTATTGTGATGACCCAAAAGGTCATTACTTATTTTTAAAAAAATGAATTCTGCATTTCGAGGCTTTAAAAACCTATTTCAACATCAACTCGATTTGCGCATGCAGTCTGGGCGTGTAGCCGGATAGCTATTATGTGAAAATCTATGAAAAATGATGAATTTTGACTTTAAAAAGGATTTAAGTTGACTTCGGTCAATATTTTGGGTAAACGGACCCGGACCATGATTTGACTATCCCGGAGGGTCCGTAGAAAATATGGGACTTGGCCGTATGCCCGGAATCGAATTCTGAGGTCCCAAGCCCGAGAAATGAATTTTTAAAGAAAATTATTTTCTTAACTTATTTCTGAGTTTTGGAAATGAAATGTGTTGAAAACTTGATGATATCGGGCCCATATTTTGGTTTTGGCGCCCGGTACAGGTTTTATATGTGATTTAGGATAAGTCTGTGAAATTTGGTAAAAAACGGACTTGAAACGACGTGAATCGGATCGTTTTTGAGAAAATTTGTAAATTTGAAGTTCTTCAGAAATTTCATGATTTTGATGCTAAATTCATAGTTTTTGATGTTATTTTAGTGGTTTAAATGCACGAGCGAGTCCGTATGATATTTTTAGATTGGTGTGCATATTTGGTTTGGAGCGTTGAGGTCTCGGGTGAGTTTTAGATAGGCCACGGGGTGGATTTTGGACTTGGAGAATTGCAGGTTTTCAGCTGTTTCAGTGCAGGCCTGCAGGCTTTGCAAAATGCGAAGCCATGTTGCAAATGCGAGGGCCATGTCGCAAATGCGAAATGTAGCCAAGCCAGCCTACCTCGCAATTGCGAGGATTCTATCGCAAATGCGATCCCCCTAGTTTTAGCCAATCGTCGGAAATGCGACAATTTGTTCGCAATTCCCAACTCGCAAATGCGAAAACTTCTTCGCAAATGCAAACTTAGCAGAACTTCTTCTGCAACCTGCAATTTTATAACTTAGCCGAAAATCTTTCATTTTTCACACTCTTTCAAAACCAAAACACTCTTGGCGATTTTTCAAGAATAACTCTTCTTCCAAATCGATTGTAAGTCAATTTTAACTTGTTTCCTTCAATCATTAACATTTTTAACATGCTTTCAACTCAAAACCAATGGTTTTCATGGGGGAAATTGGGTGTTTGGGTTAGAACCTAGGTTTTTCAAAAATTGGGGATTTGGACTTCGATTTGAGGTCCGATTTCAAAACAAATTATATATTTGGGTTCATGGGAGAATGGGTAATCGGGTTTTGGTTCAAACCTCGGGGTTTGACCATGTCGGCCCGGGGGCGATTTTTAACTTTTTGGGTAAAACGTTGGAAAACACATTTTTATGTATTGGGGTTGATTCGTTTAGCGTTTATTGATGCAATTAGGTAACTTGTGGCTAGATATGAGCGAATTGGTGGTGGAATCAAGGGGTAAAGCGATAGTTTAGAAGTGAATTGTGTTCGTGGCATCGAGGTAAGTGTTTGGTCTAACCTTAGCTTCAGAGATTAGGAGTTGAGTCCTATTTGCTACATGTTACTTGTTGAGTACGACGTATAGGCATGGTGATGAGTATCTATACGTTAGTGTCAAGCATGACCGTGAGTCTTAATTTGAAAATGTTTTGTTATGAATAAATACTACGAACGCCTAAGTTATTGATTCTCTGAGTTGAACAAGGATTATGATTATCCTCGTGGAAATTACTTATGATTGAGTATTGGTACTAGTTGAGGTAGTTAGATGTTGGAACAAGTTTGGTTATAGCGGATTTTGCCTTGCCAGGACGTATTTACTTATACTGTCGATTCCCTTGCCGAGATAGTGTTGTTTCTTTATTGATCCCTTGTCGGATCTCTTGTTGTGATTGGTGTTGAACTGTATACGTAGATCGGGTTGCGCGCCGCAACAATATTATATTTGGATTGGGTTGCACGGCGCAACAATATTACATTTGGATCGGGTTGCACGCCAAACAATATTATATTTGGATCGGGTTGCACGCCGCAACAATATTATATTTGTATCAGGTTGCACGCTGCAACAATAGTATAATTGGATCGGGTTGCACACCGCAACAGTGATAAATGATATTGATCGGGTTACACGCCGCAACAGAGTTAGTATGTTTTGGGATCGGGTTGCGCACTGCAACAATTGATAATACGAAGTGTTTATAGATTGGTTACGAGTCCTTATTGTTTTGCTATAAATTCTAAATTGTTCTTATGCTTTTCTCTTAATTTACTGTTGTTATTGATTTCCCCACAACATGTACCCCCCTCCCATATTTACTTGTTTATTCCTGTTTTATTTTCTGCTGCATATTATATAGCTGCACAGGTTTGGTAGTATGTCCTAGCCTGTCACTACTTCGCTAGGGTTAGGCCAGGCACTTACTAGCACATAGGGTCGGTTGTGCTGATGCTACACTCACCACTATGTGCAGATCTCGGAGCGGCAGCTTTTGGACCGTAGCATTTGGGTGGATACCTTCAGTCCACTTAGAGATCCAAGGTAGACCTGCAGGCGTCCGCAGGCCCTGGCGTCTCCTCTATCCTTTATTTCCTGTTTCATTTCTTTGATTCGGAAACAGTGTATCTTCATTTTCAGACTTTGTATTTGGCACTCTTAGATCGTCTGTGGTACTGTGACACCAGTTTTGGGTGATTAATGCTTAGACAGTTGTAGTAGATTCATATTTCAGATATTTACTACATTTCTTTTGCTTAATGAAATTTTCGTTGTTTTTCACATTATTGCTTTATAAATGCTAAAAAGGTATAAAAATGGATAAAGGTAATCTGTTCAATAATTGGCTTGCCTAGCTCACATTAGTAGGCGCTATCACGACTCCCAAGGGTGGGAAATCCGGGTCGTGAGAAGTTGGTATCAGAGCCCTAGGTTACATAGGTCTCACAATTCACAATTCACAAACAAGCTTAGGAAAAACTTCACATTTATTCTATCATGTCGTGCAGTTTGGTTTCTCAATGCTAATTGAATTTTACTCTGTTCTTTCACAGATGGCGAGAACACGCACTTCTTCATCCACCGAACAGTAGCCCGAGCCCCCAGCAGCAGCTCCCACGAGGGGCAAAGGGTGAGGCCGAGGTCGTGCTAGAGACCGAGGTAGGGGCAGAGCTTAGCCCAGAGCAGCAACACCAGCTGCGGAACCTCAGGTTAACTTTGATGATGAGGTGGCCCAGACAGTTCTGGTGGGCCTAGCTCAGGTCCCAGAGGGGTTTATTGCTACCCCAGTACTCCAGGATGCTCTGGTCTGTCTAGTGGGCCTTATGGAGAGTGTCAACCGGGCAGGCTTGCTTCCTGTAGTACCAACCGTCTCTCATGCTGGAGGAGGAGTCCAAACTCCTGCTACTCGCACTCCAGAGCAGATGGCTCCCCAGTTTCAGACTCCAGCAGCTCAGCTAGTTGGAGAAATTCAGCTGGGTGTGGTAGCCCAGACCGGTAATGGAGCAGCTATGTCTGTCAATGCTTTGTGGTGATTGGACAGGTTCACCAACCTCTTCCCTACTACTTTCAGCGGTGCATCTTCTCAGGATCCCCAGTATTTTCTAGACAACTGTTATGAGGTTCTCAGGAACATGGGAATAGTGGAGACCAATGGGGTCGATTTTGCTACTTTTTGCTTATCTGGATTCGCCAAGACTTTGTGGAGAGATTATTGTTTGGCTAGACCAGCCGGATCACCAGCCTTGACTTGGGAGCAATTTATTCAGCTATTTCTGGAGAAGTTTCTCCCTATTACTTAGAGAGAGATCTATTGCAGGCAGTTTGAGCACCTCTAGCAGGGTTCTATGACTGTTACTCAGTATGAGACCAGATTCATCGACTTTGCCCGTCATGCTCTTATCATACTTCCCATCGAGAGAGAGAGAGAGAGGGTAAGGAGGTTCATTGAGGGATTTATCCAGCCTATTCGACTTCAGATGGCCAAGGAGACTGGGAGTGAGGTTTCTTTCCAAGAGGCGGCCAATGTGGCCAGGAGAGTTGAGATGGTTCTATCACAGGGAGGTGGTCACGGGTCTGACAAGAGGCCTCATCATTCAGGCTGATTTAGTGGTACCTCGTCTGGAGGTAGAGATTCGTATGGTAGAGGCCATCCTCCGAGGCCTTTTCAGTCAACCCTTTAGGTTTCTCACAGTGCTTCAGGTGGCCGTGGTTCTCATATGCAGTATTCTGATCAGCAGCCCTATAGTGCACCACCAGCTCCTATCAGTGCGTTGCCACTCCAGAGTTTTTGGGGTGGTCATTCAAGTTGCCAGGGTCAGTCTTAGTTTCCTCAGGCGCAACATTCAGGTGGATGCTATTAGTGTGGTGAGTATGGTCATATTTGGAGGGCTTGTCCGAGATTGGTGGGTACTCAGTCGCAGCAGCAGGGTTCTCGTGCTATCGTTCAAGCACCAGGTGTTCCACCGCCCGCTCCGCCAACTAGGGGTGGGGGTAGAGGTGCTAGAGGTGGAGGTAGAGGTGTTAAAGATGGAGCTCAGACCACTAGAGGTGGAGTCCAGCCAGCTGCAGGCCATCCCAGAGATGTCGTTCATGGTGGTGGGGCCCAGCCCCGATGTTATGCTCTACCAGTCAGGCCTGAGGCTGAGGCTTCCGATACAGTTATCACAGGTACTATTCTGGTTTATGGCATATATGCTTCAATTTTATTTGATCCAAGGTCTACATACTCATATGTGTCATCCTATTTTGCACCGTATCTAGTCATGCCTAGTGATTCCTTGAGTGTCCCTATATATGTGTCTACACCGGTGGGTGATTCTATTGTAGTAGATCGAGTCCATTGTTCTTGTATAGTTGTGATTGGGGGTCTTGAGACCCGTGTGGATTTGTTACTTCTGGACATGGTTGATTTTGATATCATATTGGGGATGGATTGGTTATCACCTTACCATGCTATCTTGGACTATCATGGCAAGACAACCTTAGCCTTGCCGGGTTTACCTCGTTTAGAGTGGAGAGGGACTCTTGGTCATTCTACCCATAGTGTTACCTCTTATGTGAAGGCTCGGCGTATGGTTGAGAAGGGGTGTTTTGCCTATTTGGCATATGTTCGTGATTTTAGTGCCGAGGTTCCTTCTATTGATTCTATGCCTGTTGTTCGTGAGTTCCCTGAGGTATTCCCTTCAGACCTGCCGGGTATGCCACCCGATAGAGATATTGATTTTTGCATTGGTTTGGCTCCGGGCACTCAGCCCATTTCTATCCTGCCGTATCATATGGCCCCACCTGAGTTGAAAGAGTTGAAGGAGCAGTTGCAAGACTTGCTTGAGAAAGGTTTCATTAGATCGAGTGTTTCGCCTTGGGGTACGCCGGTATTGTTTGTTAAGAAGAAGGACGGATCGATGAGAATGTATATTGATTACCAACAGTTGAACAAGATTACAATCAAGAATAAGTATCTATTACCAAGGATTGATGATTTGTTTGATCAGCTTCAGGGTGCCAAGGTATTTTTGAAGATGACTTGAGATCTGGCTACCATCAGTTCAGGATTAGGGCATCCGATGTCCCTAAGACAGCTTTTTGCACTCGGTACGGGCATTATGAGTTCTTGGTAATGTCGTTCAGGTTGACAAATGCCCCAGTAGCTTTTATGGATTTGATGAACCGAGTTCAGGCCTTACTTGGATTCATTTGTGATAGTCTTCATTGATGATATTTTGATCTATTCCCATAGCCGGGAGGAGCACGAGCATCATCTTAGAGTGATTCTTCAGACTTCGAGGGATGGTCAGTTGTATGCTAAGTTTTCGAAGTGTGAGTTCTGGCTAAGTTTAGTTGAATTCTTAGGTCATGTTATATCAGCAGAGGGTATTCAGGTTGATCCGAAGAAGATTGAGGCAGTCAAGAACTGGCCTAGACCAGCATCAGCTACAGAGATCCAGAGTTTCTTGGGATTGTCATGCTACTATTGTCGGTTTGTGGAGGGGTTTTCATCCATTGCAGTCCCGATGACTCGGTTGACCTAAAAGGGTGCCCAGTTCAGGTGGTCGGATGAGTGTGAGGCAAGCTTTCAGAAACTCAAGATAGCATTGACTACGACACCAGTGTTGGTTTTGCCCACGGGTTCAGGGCCTTATACGATTTATTGTGATGCATCCCAGATAGGACTTGGTGCTGTGTTGATGCAGGATGGCAAGGTCATTGCCTATGCTTCGCGGCAGTTGAATAAGATTCATGAGAAGAACTATCCGTTTCATGATTTGGAGTTGGCAACCATTGTTCACGCGTTGAAGATTTGGAGGCATTATCTGTATGGTGTGGCCTGTGAGGTGTTCAAGGATCACAAGAGTCTACAGTACTTGTTCAAGCATAAGGAGTTGAATTTGAGGCAGAGAAAGTGGTTGGAGCTATTGAAAGACTATGATATCACCATCTTATATCATCCGTGAAAGGCCAATGTTGTGGCCGATGCTTTGAGTAGGAAGTCAGCCAATATGGGCAGTCTTGCTTATATTACAGTTGGTAAGAGACCGCTTGCTTTGGATGTGTTACACCCCAAGTTTTCATACGTGAGAGTACATCGTAAGTCATTGATGTAAGCTCGAAAATGAGATTCTATTTGGAAGCAAATAAAGTAAGTTAATAATGTTACCTTGGAGGTTAAAAATATTTAAGATCATGAATAACGATTACCAAGAGGGTTGGAAATCTTAGAAGCTAAACCAATTGAAGAAAATAAGTTTCGTCGAAAGTCGACAAGTTTCGAATGTTATAACATGTACTTTGGGGTGAGACTAGGGTTATTAACATGATAAGGAGGTTATTCTATGAGTTATTTTAGTCGTATGATATTCATTTTCTACATTTTGAAGGCAAGCAAGTTGTGGAACAAGAGTTGGCAAAGGTCATCACAAGTTACATTCATAAATTTGTTGAAATTTAGGTCAAATGTATCTGAGAATTTCTCCAAATATACTTGGAATAATGGGGTGTTCTACCTACCAAATTGAAGGTCTACGAGTCTAGTTTCTAACTCATTAAACCGTTTGTCAATACAACATCGGAGTAGAGATATATTCGCATTTTCGCGAGACCGCGCAAGCAGCTCCCAATGGGACCCACTTAGGCGGTGGTTGACCTACTTCAATTTATAAACGATTTGGACGCCTATTTTTGCTCATTTTTTTAACTAAAGTTCGTCTCCAAACTTCTCCTAACCCTCCTAAACATATATCACAAGGGTTTGAAGTGATTCCAAAGTGATTACACCATATTTCAACATCAAAACTTAGTTCTAGTGAAGAACAACACCTCTTTGAGGTTGTGTTGTCATTGAGGATTGTTGTGGGCTGTATTTGGATGAAATTCCAAGTTGTTTCTGCTGTCTAAGGTGAGTATAACAACCTACTAATTGTGCTTAAGCTTGCTTGTATGTTGGTTAAGTTGTTAGGATGATAAACTATAAGATAATACTTGGACTAGCTTAAGTCACTTCTATGGTGTTGTATTGCTATTAAGGGTTGTTGTCAAATGAATATAACTTGGATTTTGACTTGAAGTTACTGTAGGAGGTATGTATATTGTGTTCTTGCTTGTGCCTAAGGTTATCTTGATATTGATTAAGTTAAATGGATGGGCTAGACCTGAACTAGTGAATAAAGTTGCTAGTTGGGGATAGTTGAAGTTGTGGATTATTTTTGTTGTTATAAATATATGGTATAAGGCTGGAATCATTGATTAATGACTTCATTATCAAGTTAATGATACTTTTATGTTGAATTAAGAAGTCTATAAGGATTGATAAGGGGTATACGGATTCCAATCGGAGTTTGCCGCTCGTCGTAATGTAGTTGTGACTTGTTGTGGTTATATGGTGTCTTGATATTGATAATTATGTATTGATGGATTGCTCTGGTCATTGTTGTTGGTATATGGTATTGGAGGAGGCCCTTGTTACAATGGAGATGCTGCCCAAATTTACGTAAACGAGCTACTAGCTTAAGTTATAGACTTAGCCTTTGCTCAGCACTGATTTTGAATCTCCTTATACTATGATAGATTGAGTTGACTTGTTTGAAGAGTTGCTTGGAAGGGATTAAGGACTCAACGGGTTTAAGGTATGTTAAGGCACTTTCTTCTTTCTTTTGGCATGGTCTAAAATGAAATGAACATAAACGATACTCTATTTCATAATGACTCTACTCCTAGCAACTAAGGTTGTCCATGTTGTTCTTTCCTTATAAAATTATTCTAAACAAGTGTGTATGATCCTTAAATCCTACTAAGGTTCATATTGATGGTAGGGATGTCCATAATGTTCTTAAGTCACTCCAAAAGGTTTAGAAGATGATTCCATGAGTCTAGCATGCATTATATATAGTATCTATTTTACTCTACCGAGCCGCGCTATAGTCGGCCGAGTACGGCACCTATTGTGCAACCACTGATCAGTTGGGTTTACCGAGCTCCACGTGGCCGGGTACGATTCTACCGAACCTTATGATGGTCGGGTACGCTTTTACCGAGTCCTCTTTGAGGCCAGGTACGATATGATGATGATGCCCACAGAGGCGAATGTTTTAAAAAGTTAATGTATATATATGTATTATGCATTTCATATCAGTAACCCCCAGAGGCACTCTGATGTTACAGGTTGTATCTCCTTTATCTCTCTCTTTACATTACTGTTCTTGTTTATGCTTTCCTGCCTAACATACTCGGTACTTTATTCGTACTGACGTCCCTTTTGCCTGGGGACGCTGCATTTCATGCCCGCATGTCCCGATTGATAGGTTGACAGTCCTCCTAGTAGGCTATCAGCTCAGCGAAGGTGTTGGTGCACTCCACTTGCTCCGGAGTTGCCTATTTGGTCAGTATGCTTTGGATATGTATTGATTGATATGGCGGGGCCCTGTCCCGACCTTTATGATTTTATGTACTCTTAGAGGCTTGTAGACATATGTCAGGTGTATGGATAATTGTATGGCCTTGTCGGCCTATGTTTCGAGTTTACTAATGGTCATGTTGGCCTTATAGGCCCGTATGTCACATATATTAGTTTGTATATCATGTTGGGTCTTCATATGTTGACTATTCCCTTATGTTTTATTCTTGTTATCTCAGGACGAGTTTTCTAGCTCATTTACTCATGATAACATGATAAGAAAGATATGTTACGTTGGTACTCGGTTGGGTAAGGCACCGGGTGCCCGTCGCGGCCCTTCGGTTTGGGTCGTGACAGAAGTGGTATCAGAGCAGTTCTGTCCTAGGGAGTCTACAAACCGTGTCTAGTAGAGTCTTGTTTATGGGTGTGTTGTGCACCACACTTATAAGCAGGATGCTACAGGGCATTTAGGTCTGTCACTCTTTCTTCTTACTCTAGATCGTGCAGTAGAGCTCAGTTGTAAGAATTCAAACTCCTAAATTCGACTTTAGTCATAATACAACGATACCTACTTCCACAAAGATAGTTGGTAAGAGATTACATGTGGATGTGAAAGAGTTGAGTCAGAGGAACTCGATTTCACATCATACTTATGATGAGTAAATATGAGGTCTTCAACAGATCGTGTGTGTACTAAGATGTGTATGCTTCTTAATAAGGAGCCTTAAGGCAAGGATATATATTCACGAATATGGTGAAAATCTATGAGGGATTCAGAAGCTAGATACAAGTTTCAACAAGTAAAAGAAGTAAGGTGAAGAGGGGTACAAGGCACCCAAATAATGAAGATTATCAATATTTTCAAATCAGGCAGAGAAATATAAGCATTTTGGTACCTTCATCAATGACAGAGGTAAGTACAATTGGCCACACCCATCTCAGTTATGTTCTATGGGAGCTAACAGATATTATTTAAGAGAAAGATGGGATATCAGGATCCAACTGGAGTTAGAGTAACCCAAAAATTGTGGATAGGTTGTTATTATTAACCAATGTTTCCGAAAGATGGTACAAATGTGGTAAAAGATATCCTTCTAAGACACCCAGATGGTGAACTCTAGAGTAGTACAATCAGATACGAATACTGGAATATTCAAAAATTTCAGAATATAGGCAGTGAGATCCTAGAAGGGACAAATATTTACCTTAGTATGACTCTAGCCCCGAGTAAAAAAAAGAATGTTAGGCATTCTAATGAGATGAAGCTAGGGGAGCTTATAGGGAAAGAACTTTTTGTTGAAGTTTTCAGAATAAAGTGATAGACAAAAAGAATATTATCCGGAGAATAAGAAGAAAATAAATGAAGAATCATGAGTAAGATGTGATATAGGGGTGATAACAGTAAATCAAAATATGACACGATGACAGAGTCTATAGTCAAAGTGAAGGAAAATACAAGAGGTGACAAGCCTTAAGGCAATAAAAGAGTATAAGCCATAAAATCATATTTTTATTTCGAGAAATGAGTTGGTGACTTCAACGTGATTACCAGGAGGAAAGGTTAGACCCAGAGTAATAAAAATCAGTATGGGCTGGTGAACAAGATAAAACCGAACATGAATTAGGGACCGGAGGATTTGATAATGGTCGACATCGTGAGAATTTCAAAGATCGTGCTCCAAACAATAATAGAATAGACAACAGACGAATAACCTTTAAAGGTTATTTAGGAAGTCGCTTACCTAAAGCAAGCACTCTGAGCAGAGTTAATCTTAAGGGACTAAATGTGCCAGTTACCGTAGGTGTCACCTTTGTGCGTAAGAAATTTAGTTATCCCTGGTATAGAAGGTTACCATAAGGTGATTAAGGTTCATTGATAATGTGAAAAGACGCCGAATATGAAAAGGTAAAACAAGTATAGGTAGATCGTCGTAGTACTAAATCTTAGTACTCCCCTGAAGGGGGGAATATGGTGTGATATGGTATTAAGTCGGAGTTAAGCGGTTCAGTTAACTATGGAATGGTAAAGGAAGAATGTGGTAAAAAGGAGAAAGGGATGATGTTGCATTTATTCAGTTCCTGCAGATATGTTGCGAATCCAGAACATTATACAAGCACGACACCGGGGAGAGGCAGTAAAAGTTTCCGGCCAGGATGTTATTGATAAATAAGTATGAATGGACATTTGATACATCTGGAGCTAGTGGTGAGAGATAAGTTAAGACAAAGGATATATCCCAAGAGGGATTATGCAGAATATATATATATATATATATATATATATATATATATATGAGAATGGACCAACGAGTAATTAGTAGTTGATTTAGGAAGAGCCCAGTTATGGCTAGACAAGAGGTCACGGATAAATCAATAGATCATGCAAGATAAATGTAGTGAACTGCAGCATAATGAATTCAGTCTCGCAGATACAAGATCGCAATCATTTGAAAAAAATTCAGATAGGAGTTGAGGCAATTAAAGGTACCACTTTTAAAGGTTTATGAAAATAAGAGAGAGTGTCACTAAGGAGACAATAAAAATTTGAGCTTAGAAGTAACCCTACGAGCACAAAGGCATAAATTTATGTAACTAAGGATTATTTTAGGCAAGTAAGAATAACGAAAATTACCTTCGGGTGTACGATATATCAAGCTCGCAACTTTACAAGAGCCAGAAGGTCTCCCTAAGTACTACAATGAAAGACTAGTTAAGGAAATAAGGAAGAAGGTTTCCACCTAAGCATAGTGAGCTAGAGAGTAAATGATCCTGTAACAACAGTCTCACTACAATATTGTATACACTCCATAAGAAAGTGGCACCTATCATGGCTAATGAATGGTAAAAAAGAAGCTATCAAAGGTGATGTTTGAGATCATATAAGGTACAAGAAATTATAGTATTCGTGGGCAAAAAGGACAAGCCAAGTATTCATGCAACAAGTGATAGAACGACCATCAAAAGTAATTGCTTACATTTAAGGACAACTGAGAAGGCACAAAAGGAAATTTATGGTGCTATCAAGTTAAAGGAAGGTTGGGAGTAGTATAAATAGATCGGTGTAGGTCCTAAGGTAAAGTATTGTAGAGCAACAAGGTTTTAGGTAGATAGGAGTAAGGATATGAAAAGATGAGTGAGAAGGTGACGAGAATATGTATGTCCTCGGGATTAAACCCATCAAAACAAGGGAGCTGATGATTTCCATATGAATAAAAAACTCTATACAGCCTGAATGAACCCAGAGAAGTCTAAGACTAGGTGCATTTAGAAGAGATGGAATGTTGCCCTGGCGGTAGAATAAGGGTGTAATTGTGATAGATAAGAGGATGATTCTTAGGCCTTTGATTGAGTAATGATTTAACGAGAAATGGATTTCATTAATTGCACGGGATTAGAATACCCCCATAAGATGAATCGCGTTGGGATGCAATGAAATATGGTTATTGAAGTATAGTATTATCCCTAGGTGGATCAGGAAAATCACTTCAGATGTTCCCCAATAAGATGTGAGCCCTAGTGACAGTGTATTACGTAAGAGGTTGCAAGTTATCAGTGATAGATTATAGATCAACATTAAGGTGAATAAACAATAGATGGGTACAAGTTCCAAAGTATGAGATGAGATTTGTTTGTTATTCTTAAGATGAATAAAAATGAGGAAGCACTAAAGGACTTAGATTTATACATATAGGATAAGCAACGAGAGAGTAACCTGGAGTTGGGTAGCAAGCCTCGGTAATTATAAAACGAAGTAAGTTTTATGGTATAGTATAACCTGCCTAGATGTAGTAAATCCATAAGGATAGATATGCAAGGCTATGAAACAAGAGATAGCAATAGTCTTAAGTTCGATAAAGTACCAAGCGAAAGACATCAATACACCTATAGATTTCTAGAGGGACAGCTTTTCATAATTCTGTATATGTTCATACGGTGAGGCTTATAGATTGGCTAAAAGATGGAGGAAAAAGGGAGTCGCTAGGCACTCATATAAGGACACAGTCGTACATACTGCATGATATAAGGTATCAAATGTTACGATGTTGGAAAAATTCCGACCACATGTCATGGCGTGACAAAGAGGCCTAAAAGGGGGAATGCCCAAGCGTTTGGATTTATTCACAAAACTGTTGCTTAGATGGCAAGATGAACATTAAAGTATTCGTAAGAGCCATAGTTTATGAAATTGATAAGTGCATCAGTCAACATTCGAGGACGAATGTTCCAAAGGGGGGAATGATGTTACACCCCAAGTTTTCATACGTGAGAGTACATCGTAAGTCATTGATGTAAGCTCGAAAATGAGATTCTATTTGGAAGCAAATAAAGTAAGTTAATAATGTTACCTTGGAGGTTAAAAATATTTAAGATCATGAATAACAATTACCAAGAGGGTTGGAAATCTTAGAAGCTAAACCAATTGAAGAAAATAAGTTTCGTCGAAAGTCGACAAGTTTCGAATGTTATAACATGTACTTTGGGGTGAGACTAGGGTTATTAACATGATAAGGAGGTTATTCTATGAGTTATTTTAGTCGTATGATATTCATTTTCTACATTTTGAAGGCAAGCAAGTTGTGGAACAAGAGTTGGCAAAGGTCATCACAAGTTACATTCATAAATTTGTTGAAATTTAGGTCGAATGTATCTGAGAATTTCTCCAAATATACTTGGAATAATGGGGTGTTCTACCTACTAAATTGAAGGTCTACGAGTCTAGTTTCTAACGCATTAAACCGTTTGTCAATACGACATCGGAGTAGAGAGATATTCGCATTTTCGCGAGACCGCGCAAGCAGCTCCCAATGGGACCCACTTAGG
Source organism: Nicotiana tabacum (assembly GCF_000715075.1). Lineage (NCBI taxonomy): Eukaryota > Viridiplantae > Streptophyta > Magnoliopsida > Solanales > Solanaceae > Nicotiana > Nicotiana tabacum. The sequence continues at coordinate 94,726,383 of NC_134085.1, read as the reverse complement.
CGGTGGTTGACCTACTTCAATTTATAAACGATTTGGACGCCTATTTTTGCTCATTTTTTTAACTAAAGTTCGTCTCCAAACTTCTCCTAACCCTCCTAAACATATATCACAAGGGTTTGAAGTGATTCCAAAGTGATTACACCATATTTCAACATCAAAACTTAGTTCTAGTGAAGAACAACACCTCTTTGAGGTTGTGTTGTCATTGAGGATTGTTGTGGGCTGTATTTGGATGAAATTCCAAGTTGTTGCTTCTGTATAAGGTGAGTATAACAACCTACTAATTGTGCTTAAGCTTGCTTGTATGTTGGTTAAGTTGTTAGGATGATAAACTATAAGATAATACTTGGACTAGCTTAAGTCACTTCTATGGTGTTGTATTGCTATTAAGGGTTGTTGTCAAATGAATATAACTTGGATTTTGACTTGAAGTTACTGTAGGAGGTATGTATATTGTGTTCTTGCTTGTGCCTAAGGTTATCTTGATATTGATTAAGTTAAATGGATGGGCTAGACCTGAACTAGTGAATAAAGTTGCTAGTTGGGGATAGTTGAAGTTGTGGATTATTTTCGTTGTTATAAATATATGGTATAAGGCTGGAATCATTGATTAATGACTTCATTATCAAGTTAATTATACTTTTATGTTGAAGTAAGAAGTCTATAAGGATTGATAAGGGGTATACGGATTCCAATCGGAGTTTGCCGCTCGTCGTAATGTAGTTGTGACTTGTTGTGGTTATATGGTGTCTTGATATTGATAATTATGTATTGATGGATTGCTCTGGTCATTGTTGTTGGTATATGGTATTGGAGGAGGCCCTTGTTACAATGGAGATGCTGCCCAAATTTACGTAAACGAGCTACTAGCTTAAGTTATAGACTTAGCCTTTGCTCAGCACTGATTTTGAATCTCCTTATACTATGATAGATTGAGTTGACTTGTTTGAAGAGTTGCTTGGAAGGGATTAAGGACTCAACGGGTTTAAGGTATGTTAAGGCACTTTCTTCTTTCTTTTGGCATGGTCTAAAATGAAATGAACATAAACGATACTCTATTTCATAATGACTCTACTCCTAGCAACTAAGGTTGTCCATGTTGTTCTTTCCTTATAAAATTATTCTAAACAAGTGTGTATGATCCTTAAATCCTACTAAGGTTCATATTGATGGTAGGGATGTCCATAATGTTCTTAAGTCACTCCAAAAGGTTTAGAAGATGATTCCATGAGTCTAGCATGCATTATATATAGTATCTATTTTACTCTACCGAGCCGCGCTATAGTCGGCCGGGTACGGCACCTATTGTGCAACCACTGATCAGTTGGGTTTACCGAGCTCCACGTGGCCGGGTACGATTCTACCGAACCTTATGATGGTCGGGTACGCTTTTACCGAGTCCTCTTTGAGGCCGGGTACGATATGATGATGATGCCCACAGAGGCGAATGTTTTAAAAAGTTAATGTATATATATGTATTATGCATTTCATATCAGTAACCCCCAGAGGCACTCTGATGTTACAGGTTGTATCTCCTTTATCTCTCTCTTTACATTACTGTTCTTGTTTATGCTTTCCTGCCTAACATACTCGGTACTTTATTCGTACTGACGTCCCTTTTGCCTGGGGACGCTGCATTTCATGCCCGCATGTCCCGATTGATAGGTTGACAGTCCTCCTAGTAGGCTATCAGCTCAGCGAAGGTGTTGGTGCACTCCACTTGCTCCGGAGTTGCCTATTTGGTCAGTATGCTTTGGATATGTATTGATTGATATGGCGGGGCCCTGTCCCGACCTTTATGATTTTATGTACTCTTAGAGGCTTGTAGACATATGTCAGGTGTATGGATAATTGTATGGCCTTGTCGGCCTATGTTTCGAGTTTACTAATGGTCATGTTGGCCTTATAGGCCCGTATGTCACATATATTAGTTTGTATATCATGTTGGGTCTTCATATGTTGACTATTCCCTTATGTTTTATTCTTGTTATCTCAGGACGAGTTTTCTAGCTCATTTACTCATGATAACATGATAAGAAAGATATGTTACGTTGGTACTCGGTTGGGTAAGGCACCGGGTGCCCGTCGCGGCCCTTCGGTTTGGGTCGTGACAGAAGTGGTATCAGAGCAGTTCTGTCCTAGGGAGTCTACAAACCGTGTCTAGTAGAGTCTTGTTTATGGGTGTGTTGTGCACCACACTTATAAGCAGGATGCTACAGGGCATTTAGGTCTGTCACTCTTTCTTCTTACTCTAGATCGTGCAGTAGAGCTCAGTTGTAAGAATTCAAACTCCTAAATTCGACTTTAGTCATAATACAACGATACCTACTTCCACAAAGATAGTTGGTAAGAGATTACATGTGGATGTGAAAGAGTTGAGTCAGAGGAACTCGATTTCACATCATACTTATGATGAGTAAATATGAGGTCTTCAACAGATCGTGTGTGTACTAAGATGTGTATACTTCTTAATAAGGAGCCTTAAGGCAAGGATATCTATTCACGAATATGGTGAAAATCTATGAGGGATTCAGAAGCTAGATACAAGTTTCAACAAGTAAAAGAAGTAAGGTGAAGAGGGGTACAAGGCACCCAAATAATGAAGATTATCAATATTTTCAAATCAGGTAGAGAAATATAAGCATTTTGGTACCTTCATCAATGACAGAGGTAAGTACAATTGGCCACACCCATCTCAGTTATGTTCTATGGGAGCTAACAGATATTAGTTATTCTAGACCGGCAAGTTCGGCAGTTGAGATCGAAGAGTTTTCCTTCTGTTCATGTTCAGTGGAGAGGTCAGCCTGCTGAGGCATTGACCTGGGAGTCCGATTCCGATATGCGTAGCCTTTATCCCCATCTTTTCCCCGACTCAGGTATTTCCTTCTTATGTCCGTTCGAGGACGAACAGTTGTTTTAGAGGTGGAGAATGTGATGACCTTTTAAAAAAATGAATTCTGCATTTCGAGGCTTTAAAAACCTCTTTCAGCATCAACTCAATTTGCGCGCGCAGTCCGGGCACGTAGCCGGAAAGCTATTGTGTGAAAATCTGTGAAAAATGATGAATTTTGACTTTAAAATGGATTTAAGTTGACTTTGGTCAACATTTTGGGTAAACGGATCTGGACTCGTGATTTGAAGGTCCCGGAGGATCCGTAGGAAAATATGGGACTTGGGTGTATGCCCGAAATCGAATTCCGAGGTCCCAAGCCCGAGAAATGAATTTTTAAAGAAAATTATTTTCTGAAATTATTTATGAGTTTTGGAAATGAAATGTGTTGAAAACATGATGATATCAGGCCCGTATTTTGGTTCCGGCGCCCGGTACAGGTCTTATATGTGATTTAAGATAAGTCTATGAAATTAAGTAAGAAACGGACTTGAAACGACGTGAATCGGACTGTTTTTGAGAAAAATTGGAAAATTTGAAGTTCTTAAGAATTTTCATGATTTTGATGCTAAATTCATAGTTGTTGATGTTATTTTAGTGATTTGAATGCACGAGCGAGTCCATATGATGTTATTAGGTTGGTGTGCATATTTGGTTTGGATCCCCGAGGGCTCGGGTGAGTTTTGGATAGGCCACAGGGTGGATTTTGGACTTGGAGAATTGCAGGCTTTCAGCTGTTTCAGTGCAGGCCTGCAGGCTTCGTATTTGCGAAACCTGGCTCGCAAAAGCGAGGGCCATGTCACAAATTCGAAATGTAGCTAGGCCAGCCTACCTCGCAATTGCGGGGATTCTATCGCAAATGCAATCCCCCCCTCCCAGTTTTAGCCAGTCGTCGGAAATGCGACAATTTGTTCGCAATTCCCAACTAGCAAATGCGAGAACTTCTTCGCAAATGCGAACTTAACAGAAGTCTGGGTTCGCAATTGTGAACCCTGGTCGCAAATGCGACATCAGCAACCTGCAATTTTATAACTTAGGCGAAAATCTTTCATTTTTCACACTCTTTCAAAACAAAAACACTCTTGGGTGATTTTTCAAGAACAACTCTTCTTCCAAATCGATTGTAAATCAATTTTAACTCGTTTCCTTCAATCATTAACATCTTTTAACATGATTTCAACTCAAAACCAAAGATTTTCTTGGGGGGAAATTGGGTGTTTGGGGTAGAACCTAGGTTTTTCAAAAATTGGGGATTTGGACCTCAATTTGAGGTCCGATTTCAAAACAAATTATATATTTGGGGGAATGGGGGAATGGGTAATCGGGTTTTAGTTCAAACCTCCGGTTTTGACCATGTGGGCCTGGGGCGATTTTTGACTTTTTGGGTAAAACTTTGAAAAACTCATTTTCATGCATTGGGGTTGATCATTTAGCGTATATTGATGTAATTAAGTAACTTGTGGCTAGATACGAGCGAATTGATGGTGGAATCAAGGGGTAAAGCAATAATTGAGACGTGAAATGTGTTCATGGAATCGAGGTAAGTGTTTGGTCTAACCTTAGCTTGAGGGATTAGGAGTTGAGTCCTATTTGCTACATGTTACTTGTTGAGTACGACATATAGGCATGGTGACGGGTATCTATACGTTGGTGTCACGCATGACTATGAATCTTAATTTGAAATTGTTGTGTTCTGAATAAATACTACGAATGCCTATTTGTTTATTTTCTGAGTTGAACAAGGATTTTGATTATCCTCGTGGAAATTACTTATGATTGAGTATTGGTACTAGTTGAGGTAGTTAGATGTTGGAACAAGTTTGGTTATAGATGATTTTCCCTTGCCAGGACGTATTTACTTATACTGTCGATTCCCTTGCCGGGATAGTGGTGTTTCTTTATTGATCCTTGCCGAGACTCTTGTTGTGATTGGTGTTGAACTGTATATATGGATCGGGTTGTGCGCCGCAACAATATTATATTTGGATCGGGTTACGCGCCGCAACAATATTATATCGGATCGGGTTGCACGCCGCAACAATATTATATTTGGATCGGGTCGCATGCCGCAACAATATTATATTTATATCGGGTTGCACACCGCAACAATAGTATAATTGGATCGGGTTGCACGCTGCAACAGTGATAAATTATATGGATCGGGTTGCACGCCGCAACAAAGTTAGTATGCTTTGGGATCAGGTTGCACGCCACAACAATTGGTAATACGAAGTGTTTATAGATTGGTTACGAGTCCTTATTATTTTGCTGTAAATTCTAAATTGTTCTTATGCTTTTCTCTTAAGTTACTGTTGGTACTGATATTTCCCCACATCATGTACCCCCCTCCCATATTTACTTGTTTATTCCTGTTTTATTTTCCGCTGCATATTATATAACTACACAAGTTTATTTGGTAGTCTGGTCTTAGCCCGTCACTACTTCTCCGGGGTTAGGCCAGGCACTTACCAGCACATGAGGTCGGTTGTGCTGATACTACACTCTGCACTATGTGCAAATCCCGAAGCGACAGCGTTTGGACCATAGCATTTGGGTGGATACCTTCAGTCCATATGGAGATCCAAGGTAGATCTGCAGGCGTCCGCAAGCCCTGACGTCTCCTCTATCCTTTATTTCCTATTTCATTTCTTTGATTCAGAAACAATGTATCTTCATTTTCAGACTTTGTATTTAGTACTCTTAGATCGTCTGTGGTACTGTGACACCAGTTTTGGGTGATTAAGGCTTAGACAGTTGTAGTAGATTCATATTTCAGATATTTTACTAAATTTCTTCTGCTTAATGAAATTTCCGTTGTTTTTCACATTATTACTTTATAAATGCTAAAAAGGTATAAAAATGGATAAAGGTAATCTGTTCAATAATTGGCTTGCCTAGTTCACATTAGTAGGCGCCATCAAGACTCCCGAGGGTGGGAAATCCGAGTCATGACAACTATAAGCCTTGAAGGGATAAATATTACATTAGTATGGCAGGCGTCCCTAGTAAAGCAAGAACTTTAAGCAACTTGAAGAGCCACTAGATGGAGCAAAGGAAAGCTAAAAGCGAAAGAATGTCGTATTGAAGTTTTCACAAGAAAAGGGATATGCAGAAATATTAGCAGAGTAATGAGAAGAGAGATAAGGAAGCTGTTACAACCCATATCCACACGCTTTAGTTCATGCCATATATTAGTTAACATAAATCCAAGAAGGAATTACCTTTGAGATGATAAGAAGTTAATCCTATTGGTCTTAAGTGATACAAGGGTGTATAAGGGTGATTAACAAGTATTAGAAGTTAAACGAATCAAGGATGTTGTAACTCGTATTTTCAGGTAAACCTAGAGGTTCTTAATACACTCAAGAGGTCATGTATTAAGGTATTTGAATCATATAATATCCGTATCATAAGTCTTGAAGTCAAACGAGTTATGAAACAAAAGTCGACAAACGTTGTCGCAACTTAGGTTCATAATTTTACTTAAACATTAGGTTAAATGTTTCTAAGCTTTTCTCCTAATTTACAAGGAATTACGGGGTGATCTACCTACCAAATTAAAGATCTATGAGTCTAGTTTCCAACGCATTAAACTGTTTGTGATACGATCTCGGAGTATAGAGATATTCATATTTTCGCAAGCCTACGCAGATTGTTAGATTACAAGTAGGTGCATCACCTACTTGCCAAAATGATAGGACAAAATTAAAAGACCTAAGTCGGCCAAGAGAGGACTTTTAAGGGGTTATGAACTCAGTTATTTCATCCATATTTCAGATTCTCAAAACCAAAGTTAACCCCTGCAACTCCTCTCCAAAAATCCCACACAAACCCTAATCGATTTTCCCTCTCTTTCAAGTTCTATTTGAAGGTAAAACCTAGAGTTTGAAGAACCAAGGGCAGGGCTGAGTTATCCAACAAGTAAGGTAAGTTACTGCCATCTTTCATACATTTTTCTCTACTGTGAATTCATGGTAATTCGTTCTATACATGTAAGAACTAACGGGACGGTGATCGGAAGCCGTGAGTTCGAGTTATTCACTTGTAGCGGACTATTTTGTGTTGCTATTGGGCTGCGTGTTTTACTACTATTTTTTGGAATTTTGGAGGTGGAAGGGTGTGGAGAAACACCATATATATGTAGGGTTGTGGGCTGATAGTTATTCGTAACATTTTCGGGTCATTTGACACAACTACGGTGGCCGTCGTATGTATGATGTAATTAGGTTGTGCGTGGACTATTTTGGGAGGCTCAATTTATTGATGTTGTTTGGGCTGTTTGGTGATTGTTTTGAATGGCATGAAGTCATATATATAGGGGAGGTGCTGTCCGTTTCAACGTAAAATAGGTTGTGGTCGATACATAATGGTTATGACGCTTAAATGATAACAATAGTATCGTTTCTCTTATTGTAGACTAATGAGTTGTGACAATTGCATAGCTTGTGATTGGGGCAATATATACAAGGTATGTGAGGCTATCCCTTTTCTTCTTTTGCACGACTCCGATTGTACATAATGTAATGAACGAGCTTCCAAAGATCCTCTACTCTTAGAAGCTAGCAGTACTTACATTGCTTTCCCTCTTATGGAACGATTGATGTTAATGTTGCTTCTCTTATTCTTATGTTATCAATGTTGTTGGTACTTCCTGATTCTTATAAGGTTCGTAATGAAGAGTTGGTCCTAATAACGTGTACAGAGGATACCGACCTTACGTCTCTCCGAAAGGTTTAGAATGTGATTCCATGAGTCGAGCATGCATTATATATATGTATCTATTTTACTCTACCGAGCCGCGCTATAGTCGGCCGGGTACGACACATATTGTGCAACCACTGATCAGTTGGGTTTTACCGAGCTCCACGTGGCCGGGTACGATTCTACCGAACCTTATGATGGTCAGGTAAGCTTTTACAGAGTCCTCTTTGAGGTCGGGTACGATATGATGATGATGATGCCCACAGAGGCAAATGTTTTTAAAAATTTTATGTATATATATGTATGTATCATTCATTGCATGTCAGTAGCCTTCCTAGTTACCGTCGATGTGCATGCAAACGTCAACATATGTTTAACTCAAATTTCCTATAACTCAGTGCTACTATTGCATGATTTAGATTTGAAAGAAGGATAACCAATTCCTAAATACCCTGTAGTCCCCTGCTTATATAATGTGGTGCACCACACATTTATAAACAAGACCCTACTAGACACGGCTTGTAGACTCCCTAAGACATAATTGCTTTGATACCACTTTTGTCATGCCTCGAGCCCGGGGGCGAGACTGGCACCTAGTGCCTCATCTATCCTTGCGTACCATTTACGAATAAGAGACTCTGAACATGTAATGTCATACTTTAGCTATGGACCACATTACAAGATAATGTGCGATATAAAATATAAAACTAAATGGAAACTAACGCTGACTAATGTCAACATAAAGTTGGGCCGGCAAGACCGTCATAATTACTACAACTGACATGCCAACAAAATATACGTACAGGGCCTACAAGCCCAACATACTACATTAACCGGCAGGATATGTCTACATGCCTTTACTAATAGATGTACTGTGATCGAAACAGGTCCCCGACCTATCCATAACCTATCTACACATATACACAAGATACACACCACACTGCTAGACCCGGCAACTCCAAAAAAAGGGGAGTTGGACGAATTGCTAGAGTTGGACGAATTTGCTTCAATTGAAGCCTTTGTTTTTGAATTGGAATGTTTCTGCCTCAACGCTTCTTTTAGAAAGAATTTTCTTGAAATGAAGACTTTAATCTTTTAACCTTTCCAATTAAGAAAGAGACCCTTTCTGTTTTCCATCTGAAATGACTAACCGTCACTTTTTTGTGTCCTTTCTACATGTATCTTACTTGTGGATAGACATAATTTCGTAGGTTGCCACATAGATTATTCAATTGCTTAGTCATTTCATCTGTTGCCACTTGTCTTTGAAGTATAATTAATTATGTTTTATTCACTTATTATTAATTTGGGTAATATTCTGTTACCGGGTAATTAATCAATTATCCGCATAATTTAAAAATTACCATAAATTACTTAAAATTCTATTTATTTTTAAAATACTTCATATATACTTTATATATTATACTACCATGGTCATATGGTACCTTGCATGGTAGCAGTTCGTAATTATCGATTATTATTGCTCGACCCATATTTTATCCCAAATTGACCACTTTCATAGAAATTCATTTTCTTTAATTCGTGTATTTTTTATCCTTCATGACACTTATTTATCGCTTGTTATAAATAACGTAAATACGTTAACGTCAAGATGATCTCATCCCGGAGTCTACGTCAATTAGCCGAAGACGAAACTTTTAACGTATGAAAACATGAGATTTAACACAAATATAAATTTAAGAAATTACCCCGCTCGCGGATCATACATGCGATGCGGTCAAATATAAATTTATCATTAAATCATAACCCTTTCTTGATTCTTTTCAAAATAAAGACAATTCAACTTGAAACTATTAAATCCTTAAAAATCCTCAACTTACTTCCATTTGATATAATTAATAAATATAATCAAGTAACGGTGTCCACAAAGCATGGTGTAAACCTAAAACTGCCCGGACATAAATAGGAATAGTAGCTACGTATGGACTCTCGTCAACTCGTGCGTACGTAGCCCCCATAAATAGAAGTACAAATCGAATTGTTCCACCTTTGGGCTAAATTCTCTCTTACAAGAATAATGAGACTTACCTCGCTTCGAAGTTCCATAACCGGCTAGTAAGGAGATTTACCTCGCTCCGAAGTTCCATAGCCGGCTCCAACATCGCTCTAACACCTCCAACCGGTGTTTGTCGCTCCAAAACTAGTCAAGCAATATGCAAACAATTAAAATATACTCTAATACTCATAATAAATCAATTTGTAACAACTCCCAACTCCGCTCGAAAAGTCAATAAAGTCAACCCTCTGGCCCACGTGGCCGTATTTCGAAAATTATTAAAATTAAATATTACCCATAACTCATATGGTCTATATCTAGAAATTCATCCCATTTTGTCCATGAATCGACTCTCAAATCAAGGATTTACCATTTTTCAACTTTGGGGCTCAAAATTCCAATTTCTACAATCCAAACACAGATAAAAATAGAAACCAACAGAAATAATCATGGAGAAACATCAACATAAAGGTCAGATATTTACCCCCTTATTGAGACAAGAACAACGCCGTAAAAATCACCTCAAACGGAACTCTAGAACTAAGATATGCCCAAAATACTAAAATTCTCGGTTTAAAACATTTGTCCAGGCGATTTTTTTTCATCGCCTTTGCGGGAGACCTTTTCGTTCGCGAAGAGCAATTTTTCGTGTTGACCGGTCAATCCAGAAAACCTTCTTCACGTTCACGGAATGTCTCTCATGTTTGCAAAGAACAAATCTTCACACCAGAAACCAACAATTTTGCCCGACACGAAAATGGGCATAACTCTCCCATACAACATCGAAATTCGACAATTCTTATTGCTATGGCTCTGTAATTACAACACGGATCTAATGGTACAATCCAATCACAAATAAAAGGTCGTTTTCTCAATATAGTGATCTTTAGTCCCAAAGAAACGATGCCAAAACATCAAATAAGAGCGCGATACAACCCAAATACCTCCGAAACACACCCAAGGCCCCCGAGACCCCGTCCAATCACACAAACCAGTCCCATAACATAACATGGACCTGCTCGAATCATCAAATCACATCAAACAATATCAAAATCATGAATCACACCACAATTCAAGCTTAATGAAGTTTAGAACTTCCAACTTCCACATTCGATGCTGAAACCTATCAAATATCACCTTCGGTTTACCTAAATTTTGCACACAAGTCACATTTGACAATACAGACCTGCTCCAACTTCCAGAATCGGAATTCGACCAGATATCAAAAAGTCCACTTCCGGTCAAACTCCTCAAAAACCTTAAAATTTTTAACTTTCGCTAAATGACCCCAAAATGACCTACGGACCTCCAAGCGCATGCTCCCAACACCAAAATCACCATACGGAGCTATTCCCAGAATCGGAATCCCAAATGGACATCGATAACATTGAAATTCACTTTAACCCAAATTTATAAAATTCTTCCAAAATGCTAACTTCCACAATAGGTGCCGAAACGCTCCCGAGTCATCCAAAACCCAATCTGAACATGCACCCAAGTCCAAAATCATCATACGAACCTGTTGGTACCTTCAAATCCCAATTCCGAGGTCATTTACTCAAAATCCAACCTTAGTCAGAATGTTTCCAACTTAAAGCTTCCGAAATGAGAATTATCTTTCCAAATTAACTCCGAACTTCTCGAATTTGAATTCCGACCATGCGAACAAGTTGTAATACCTGAAGTGTAGCTACTCGTGGCCTTAAACTGTCGAACGACATGCTAGATCTCTAATCGACCAGTCAGGTCATTACATTCTTTCCCATTTAACATACGTTCGTCCTCGAACGTGCTAAGAAATGGTGTGGAGTTGTCTAAAATCACTGTTTAACACCTCGTGCATCTACCCGTGCTATCATAACTCAGTTGAGCACATTAGCTCCAGCTAATATGAAGATATTCCCTTTTACTCAGCCAAATAGGCTTTAGATCCCAATTCCAACATCCGGAGTTCTCTACTAGGCCTGTTTCCATCATACGAACACCGTATCAATCTCTATGCGATGCACCAATACATGATTGCATACCTTTGTTGAATCCACACTATCCACTACATAACTTACATGACCATAATAACATCCTCTGATAACAATAGCCAAAATTTCACGAATCTAATGCTCGCAACGCACCTCATAACATATATAAATCTTCTTTCAACTTTGGCAATAGTGCCACGACGGAAGAGATATGTAGAAATTCATGATCAACTGCTGAGTCAATAATTCATTGAGTTCCTTCTCTTGACAAGATCCATTGCCTCATCATGGACCAAATAACTATACTTGCTCTTTAATCTACTTCATGTAATTCGATCGCACTCATCCCAGGTCCCATAATCTTGTCTCACGTAGTACAAGCTGCTCAGGCAATAAGCCACCTCAAACATTGCCAAAAGTCTCATATGATGCCATAATGTGCCAACACGCTTCTCGAATATGATACATAAGGAAAACGAACTTCGGAAAGGACTACTCAACCCACGTAACTAATTAGAGAACCGAAAAGGTGTTATTAAGCTTCCTCAGAAAATGGGAAACAAAATGCACAAAAATAGATATAGGGGAATGTACTCAACATCACACTATTGCGGTGCGCAATCCGATCCAAACAACATACCCATGGCGGCGTGCCACCCGATCCACATATAAAATCTATATAAGGAGATACTCACTGAGCTAGAATGCTCATTACTACAAAATATCCGAATATCGGCAACTAGCAAGCTAAGTGCATAATACTATCCCTGGGGAGACAAATAGCGCCATACGCTACAAAATTCAAGGACAACTAAGGTGAGATATATGATCTGAATCTCGAGAGACATCCTGCTCACATAACACCATCGCTACGCGGAACCTCAACACATATGAAATTTATCAAGCCGTTTTACCACTTGCACGATATAATATAATATTATACGAAATAGCCAACGATGAAATAACATCCAACGTCCGAATACTCCTCCATAAGGAGCGCTATGCTGAAATGAATACATCCAGCCTGATAGCACGCGTTCACATTTAGATCCATCCATAGACCTCAAGCTGATTCTGATTGTACTGCACTAGGCTAGTAACCTTTCAAGGATCCACAATAACCCTTCTTCCCATGGCACACAAGGACATACGTCGATCCAGAACAAACCTCCACAGTCCACAACCAAATTAACCGAGCACCCTTTAGGCATAAATTCTCACATGAACGATAGTACCAGAATCTCCATATTTGGTTCCAATCTTCAATCAATCAAGTGACTACATGTCACAATTATACCATCTTCCCATGGGACACGCTCCCACAACCTTCTGCGCCCGGTAATAAGTCTGCACATCCATACCACCGGCCGCACTAATGCTATAAACAAAATCAAAAATTCAAAAGCAGTACTCAAAGCCTCTTACACAGGACACTGATCTCAGGTGATGCTAAAGACAACACTAGCTTACTCTAGCCATCTGAATCCTTTTTCACTGCTCATCCGAGCTGGTGACATTCTTGTCGACACCAAACTGTAACCTTGATCCTCAACTTCCAAATCCCATGCTACTTGATGCACTTCATCATGGCAATACGCAAGAGTACAAGAATTCCATCATAACTCCTAAACCACTAATAGGGTAAACACTTTATCATATAGAAACCTTTTACTTAACTCATTTTAAGAGAACCATTGCAACACGCAACTAGATTCTTATAATTGCAGAAATACAACTTCCAGTCGTGATCTAAACCACCATAAACCTTCCAGGATCCATCTACACATAACAGGCCATAACACTCAAATGTCTTTATAAAAAATCAATTACGGCGGCCGTCAAGACTCGCACGCATCTCCACCAAGCACATGTATAACATATCATGCTGAAGGAACTGATCATTGCCACCATCGTGCCAATTTAACCATTGCTAACTGATTCAACTTCTTCTAATTTACTCTGGACTTGGCTTAGGATTAATAATAAACCCATTCAAAACATCACGAACCCAACTCCGCGTTCATCCTGAGTGACCTGATTTCACGAGACCACATCATCTCAAAACTCACGAACCATTTTGTTTACCATGAAAATGGTAATAACAATTAAATTTGATTATGGGACTCTAAAAATACGTGATCTATTTTTATACTAGTTGTTAAGCAGTTGATGATAAGAGTGAGGTTTAGAAACGAGATAAGAGTTAGGAATAAGATGATAACCAAACCGATAGGTTAACAATTGGGGCCTCAAGCTTGTCGATTCGGGGGCCTCGAGGTCGGTTATGGGGCTCGACTGGTAGCTATCATAGACAGTTGATGTATGGCTAACAATTATAATAAAACAATGAAGGCTCTTTATGGCCAAAGATAAGCAATAACTGATGAACAATAATGAAGATAATAAATGAAAGCAATAATATCAAGAGAATATGTTAGAGAGCAAAGAGCAATAATATCATGTGGAGCAACTGAAGCAATAACAGGGGTTTACAAAATGATAAGGATCCCCTTTATATAGGAGGGGAATCCTAACATAGTACAAAATGCATTAATTACAAAGATAAGGGGACGGGATAGCTAGATGACACCCTGATTCAGGGTTAGGGTAGTCCACTAAGCTCTGTCAGTTCTAGTCGTGTACCTTGGGAACTCCCCATATCTGCCATAGCCATGGCCAACATTGTCATTAGGTCAAGCGTCAATGAACCTCAAGGAAGGAAACTTCGACCATAGCCTTGTAGTCTCGAGACTTCGAGATGGTTTTCTGAAGTGCCTCGATGACGAGAAATTGGACCCTCCGATTTTACCGTATACAGATAGTCCTCGCGTTTCCTAGAACAAAGCGATAGGAAACGATCTGGAGCTTCCATTTCGAAGGCATCATTGCCGTGACGTCAGCCTATTAGAGCATTAAATGCCATGCCCAAAAAATCGTGCAAGGGTCGCCGTCAAACACGACTATTGAGAAGCCCACAAACCGCTATTAGTTTGTTCCTTCCGCTACCCATTCGGCTCCTATAAATGCACCAATCATTTGATAATTCTTTGTTTACCGTAAAAATGGTAATAATAATTAAATTTGATTATGGTACTCTAAAAATATGTGATCTATTTTTATGCTAGTTGTTAAGCATGATGCTATGTGTGAGACTTAGAAACGAGATAAGAGTTAGGAATAATATGGTAACCAAACCGATAGGTTAACAATTAGGGCCTCGAGCTTGTTGATTCGGGGGCCTCAAGGTCGATTACGGAGCTCGGCTATGAGCTATCGAAGGTGATCGAAGTATGGCTAGTAGCTATAATAAAATCAATAAAGGCTCTTTATGGCCAATGATAAGCAATAAATGTCACGACCCCGGTTCGCTCTCTGTGAACCATCGTGACGGCACCTAGTTCCTTACAACTAGGTATAAGTGTGGTTGATGCCTTGCTTGAGGTCTTAAAGATATAGTTGTTGCTTTATGTAGGTCTTACGAGACCGAGTCTTACCGCTCGGGGTCTTATGGCCTCGAGTTTTTTACTAAATGGAAATTGGCGACAGTCCTTGAGTTATCGAGGGTACCTTGGCTCAGAAGCCGTTATTTGTGAATTTTGTACTGCCTCATTGAGGGCTTACAATTTCGGAGATCCCGACCCTGAGGTCTTGCGTTTTTTGAGATTTTGACGCCAGTCCCCGAGTATTTGAGGCACTTTCGGCCTTGGAAACGTTTCATGATTTTCATGTTGCCTCATTAAGGGCTTATGAGCTTGGAGTCCCAACCCTAAGGTCGTTTAGGTGTTGAATTGTTGACGCCAGTCCCCGAGTGTTCGGGATGTTTTCGGTGGAGAAGTCATTTTTGTGGAGGTGCCGAGCTTCTTTTAGAGTGTGAGATGCTTTGATAAAAGATATTCTTCAATTATTTGGTACAAGTGTACATGTTTTCGCCGTCGGGGGCCCGGCTATACGGACACGGTTTGTTCGATCGTTTGGCCCAGTACATCATTTTCCTATGGGACCCCATTTGGCGTTTCTTGGCTTTTCCGAGTGGATGGCCTTCCGGGAGGGATCCCCCTAGTGTTCGAGGTTGATTGCAAAATAAGCCTCGAATACTTGTTGAGTCTTCCTTAGGTAGCATGTGGAGGTTGCCTCATTAAAAACCTTACCGGTAAAACCCTTTTCGGGATAAAAACTCTGTCGAAGGAAAAGAGTGCAATGGATGATTTAAAACCTTAAGGTCTTCCGGTTGGGTTAGCGCTTTGACTGCCTTGGTCGGGCGCCTATACAAAGGTTAATTATTAAATATAAACTAAAATGGGAGATGATTATACCTTAGTGGAGGATGCGGTATGGTCCTTTATTCGGATCCGACCGAGGGCGCATCTCGTGGTTACTATCTTGGCGTCGATTTATTTCTTAGTCCCTTTACTGGAGGGGACTTTGGTGTTTCGGCTAGTGGTGGCTGTCTCAAAATATCGTGTGGATGACATGTTACGACTCATCTGCCTTGTCCCTTTTGGCTATTTCCCTTTCTCGAGACCGATTTTTGGCTCGGTCGCTGAGGAATTCTCGAAGATGGCCATTGTCGAGTAATCGGGCCATTTTCTCCAGGAGTTGCCGGCAATTTTCGGTCCTGTGTCCGTCCTTGTTGTGAAATTCGCATACTAAATTATAGTTCCTTTGTGAAGGATCCGATTGTATAGGTCTGGTCCATCTGGCGTCTCTAATTTTTTTGATGGCGAACACGATGTCTGATACATTGACATTGAAGTTGTATTCTAATAAGTGTGGTGCCTCCGTTGGCCCAGTGTTTCTATCGAATCCGGTTCTGTTGATGAGTCCCCGAGGATTCTGTCCTCGGTCTATCCTTCGATCATTACAAGGTGGATTGCACCTCAGGGCGTTCCTCCTATCTTCGGTGTACGACTGGTATCTTTCTTTGTTTGGCTTTGGCTCCTTCGCCAAAAGCCTGCTTGGGTATACTGAGCCCGAGGGGGCTCCTAGCTGGTCGTCTTCGACTGGTATTGGTTGTGGACGGTCGACCTGGTCACAGCGGGATACTCAACCAAATTCTGTTTCAACTGCTTTGAAGCCATCGAGCTTTGTTCATTCAGACCTTGAGTGAAGGCATGCATTGCCCAGTCATCGAAGACCGGTGGTAGTTCCATTCATTCCGTTTTGAAGCGATATACGAACTCTTGCAGCATTTCGTTCTCCCTCTGCTTGATCTTGAACACGTCAGATTTTCTTGTTGTCACTTTGATGGCACCGGCATGTTCCCTTATGAAGGAGTCTGCCAGCAAGGCAAATGAGTCTATGGAGTTAAGGGCTAGGTTGTGGTACCACATCAAGGCCCCCTTCGAGAGTGTTTCCCCGAACTTCTTCAGTAAGACAGACTCTATCTCATCGTCCTTTATGTCGTTGGCCTTCACTGTGCAAGTGTAAGTAGTAACGTGCTCATTGGGGTCTGAGGTCCCGTTGTATTTTGGGAGTTCCGACATTCTGAACTTCTTTGGGATGAGTTTCGGGGCTGCTTCCTCTGGGTGTTACCTTTGTATGAACTTCTTCGAATCCACACCATTTAGGACCGGGGGTGCGCCCGAAATTTGATCGACCTTGGAGTTGAAGGTTTCGATCTTTTTAGCGTTGGCTTCTGTCATTTTCTCTCCCGATTCGATCCTTTTGGTGAGGTCCTGGGGCATTTTTACAATGACGGGATCAGTCATCGACCCGTTATTGCTTGATCTCTCCGGTACCTGTTCAGCTGGGGGAGCTGTCCCCAGTGCTACCGTGCTAGGAGTTTTCTGGTGACTTTGCTACTAAGCAATAGCCAGCTGTTGTGCCTTCAATATTTCAAAAATAACATGAAGGCTAACCTCCCGTTCTTTCCTACCTTGGCGCATGCTCCTGTTAGTGTGGGAGCTTATGTCGACGCGTAGGGCGTCGTGTGAGACCGTATCCACGAGGATTGGCTCTGGTGCATTCCCAGCATTTTGTGATGGCACACTAACACCTGGAACACCCACACCGTTTTCTCCGTGGTTCTCAAGATTGTTGTTTTCACCTCCATTCACTAAGTTAGACATTTTGACCTGAAATCGAAGATCTTGGACAAGAAAAAGAGTGAAAGAGAACTTGCGTTATGTAGCTAAACCAGCAAGAAAATAATCACTATTATTTTTAGTCCCACGGTGGGCACCAAACTATTTACCGTGAAAATGGTAATAACAAATAAATTTGATTATGGGACTCTAAAAATACGTGATCTATTTTTATGCTAGTTTGTTAAGCAGTTGATGTTATTTGTGTGAGACATAGAAACGAAGTGAGAGAATCAAACCGATAGGTCAATAATCGGGGCCTCGATCTTGTCGATTCAAGGGCCTCGAAGTCAATTCCGGAGCTCGGCTAGGAGCTATCGAGGGGGGGTCGAGGTATGACTAATAGTTATAGATAAATCAACAAAGGCTCTTTATGGCCAATGATAAGCAATGAATGATGAACAAATATGAAGATGATAAATGAAAGCAATAATATCAAGAGAATATGTTAGAGACCAAATAGAATGTTCCTGTATATTTCGTGTGGAGCAACTGAAGCAACAGAGGGTTACAAAATGATAAGGATCCCCTTTATATATGAGGGGAATTCCAACATAGTACAAAATACATTAGTTACAAAGAAGCAGAGATGGGACAGCTGGAAGACATCATGATTAATGGTTAGGGTAGTCCACTAGGCCCTGTCAGTCCTAGTCACGTGCCTTGGGTACTCCCCATTTCTACCGTGGCCGCGGTCAACGTTGTCCAAAAATCTGGTGTCGACAAACCTTGAGGGAGGAAAACTCGACCATAACCTTATAGCCTCGAGACTTCGACTTGGTCTTCTAAGGTGCCTCGATGGTGAGAAATTAGACTCTCCATTTTCGCTTACAAAGTTACAGAATGATGCAGAGGAGCTCCAAACGATTGATTTTAGTGCTACTGATGGTAGTATTGCGGAGGAACCAAGACTAGTCGTCGTGACTGTAGCAGGTATGGGGAATGCTGCGATTGAGGTTCCTTCTATTTGGGAGGGCGAGGAAATTGAACTAGTTGACGCGTCTGGCATCGCACCAGAGGAGCCGGCACTTTCGGTGACCGAGTTTCACAACCGGTCCTTGCCATGACCCCAGTGATTTTGAGGGAGTTTCAGACAATCAGTCTACTTTTGATCTTGCTTATTTGTATTTTTATGATATTATGCAATTGACGACAGTGCACATTCTTAAATGTGGGGTGTAGTATTAGATATTGATTTTTGTGGCATGTGCTTAATTGATGGTGATACATTTGTAATTGCATGATCAAACTTATGTCCATTGTAATTGGATAATTGTAGTAGTTTTTAGTGGCTTAATTTCGGGTTTTCTTTAAACCATGGTTCTTTCCTGAGATGCCATTTTCTTGAACCAGGTATTTTTAGGTAGATTTAGGGACTAAAGTCTAAAGAAAAATACAAAAAGATTTTTTTTCTTCTTTTTGAACTGATAATAGAATGGGAAGAACTTGAGCATCTATGATGTTGACATGTTTTATATCGGGGCTTAGGTTAGAGCATTTGAACTAAGTACTTTCCCATGATCTTTATTTTACATGCCTTCATAATATGTGTGGCTTTCTTTTGACGTTTAAGCTCATTTGGTGACTCATGTGATTACTTCCTAATTGTTGGAATTGTTATGATGAGTATGCTTGGTTGTTTAATTTGAGAGTCGGGCCTAAGTCGTCCAGAGTGAATCATGTGTATTGTGTGATGTGAAGTCTTAATTATATGCTATCCTGTCTTAGTATAGAAATGTAACGACCCGACCGGTCATTTTAAGAATTTATGCCTTGATCCCTATAAACTGCATTCCCCGTATTTTTTTCCGCTATTGTAAGTTGCCGGGAGTATTAATTTGGAGTTTCGAAGAGTTTTGGGACACTTAATCCCTAAATGAGAGCTTAAGTTATAGAATTTGGACCGTAGTCGGAGCAGTGTGAAGACGGCCTCAGAATGGAATTTTGTCTGTTTCGTTAGCTCCGTTGGG
The DNA here is from genome assembly GCF_000715075.1 of Nicotiana tabacum. Classification (NCBI taxonomy): domain Eukaryota; kingdom Viridiplantae; phylum Streptophyta; class Magnoliopsida; order Solanales; family Solanaceae; genus Nicotiana; species Nicotiana tabacum. The sequence continues at coordinate 94,706,746 of NC_134085.1, read as the reverse complement.
TTATTTCGGACGTAGGGGCGTGTTTGGATTATGTTTTGGAGGTCCGTAGCTTATTTAGGCTTGAAATGCTTAAAGTTGAATTTTTGAAGTTTCCGATTCGATAGTGAGATTTTGATATAAGGGTCGGAATGGAATTTTGAAAGTTGGAGTAGCTTCGTATTGTTTAATGTGATGTGTGCAAAATTTTTCAGGTCATTCGGGCGAGGTTTGATAGACTTTTTGATCGAAAGCGGAAATTGGAAGTTTTGGAAATCCTTAGGCTTGGATTGGAGAGCGATTCATGGTTTTAGCGTTGTTTGATGTGATTCGAAGGTTGGAATAAGTTCGTATGATATTTTAGGATTGATTGGCAGGTTTAGTTGAGGTCGCGGGGGCCTCGGGTGAGTTTCGGGTGCTTAACGGAAGTTGAATTGGACTCAGGAGAAAAATGAAGTTGGTTGAACCTGTCATAATCGCACCTGCGTGTATTGGACCGCAGGTGCGGCACCGCAGAAGCGGTAGGAGGACCGCAGGTGCGGCCTGAGGCATTTTGGGATTTGACCGCAGATGTGGCCCATGCACCGCAGAAGCGGCACCACATCTACAGAAAAGAGGTCGTAGATGCAGAAATCCCTGTTTAATGAAATGTCGCAAGTGCGACTTGGTCATCGCAGAAGCGGGACCGCAGGTGCAGTCCCAGAGCCACAAATGTTGTTTCACTGGTCAGAAAAGGGCAGAAACCAGGGTTTAGTCTCAAAACTTGGAAAAGTTATTTGGGACCTCGGGGATTGACGGTTTTGAGAGAGATTTTCACCTGTGTATTTTGGGTAAGTAATTCTTACTCGGTTTTGATTAATTTTCATGAATCTATGCTTAAATTCATCCTTTGAATTCGAATGTGGGGTGAAAGTTTGGAGAAAAATTAAGAAAAAGTGGAGAAAAGTTCTTAGACCTAATTTTGGGGTTTTGTCTAGATGTTGATGTCAGATTGGAATAAATAAACTCGTGAGAGTATGAGGATTCTGCGGGGGGTATTTTGGTCATTTTTCCTAATTTCGCGTATTAGCTTGGAATTAATTAGTGGAATCAGTTACTTGAAGTTATATTTACATTATGAAATTGATTTGAATAGATTTGGGCCATTTGGAGTCGAGTACTTGTGGCAAGAGCGTGGTTTCGGGTTGATTTTTGAGCCAGTTCGAGGTAAGTGGCTTGCCTAACCTTGTGTGAGGGAACTCCCCTTAAGATTTGGTATTGTTGATATTTGAAATGCCTTGTACATGAGGTGACGACTGCGTACTTGTGCTAATTGTTGAAAATCATATTTTCATTAAGTAACTATAATTGTGTTCCCTTTCCTGTTTATACTACTTGCAATTTAAGCCTACTATTAGCTTAGGAAAACATGTCTAATTGACTTAATAGCCTTACTTGATCAAACTGCTTTATTTGAATTCTGTGCAGCATGCTAGGTTAGAATTATTTGTTTACCTTGGTGTGGAAATTTGGACTGAATTGAATATTCTTCGTGTTGCTACTCTGTGTTTACTTTGGGACTACGGGACGGTATCCCGGGAGATCCCCCTGCATGTTTACTTTAGGACTACAGATTTGCATTCCGGGAGATCCCCCTGTACTTTTATATTGGAACTACGGGACCGCACCCGGTAGATTCCCCAAGTACTGGGTATTTACATTTGGGACTACGGATCGGGATTCTGGTAGATCCCCGCGCACTATGAGTTGGACTACAGGAAGACACCCGGGAGATCCACTGGATATTTACATTTGGGGACTACAGTACGGTATCTTGGGAGATCCCCGGTTGTTATCTCTGTGTTGAAGCTGTATTCCTTCTGTGATTATTTTGTCTCTGTTATAGTTGTTATTCTTATTATCATGTGTTACTTCATATTGTTAGCATTTAATTATATTGCTGTATTCTATACTGTTTTACCTCGTTTTCAACTATAATCAGTAGAGACCTAACCTTCCTTATCACTAGTTCATCGAGGTTAGGCTTGGCACTTACTGAGTACCGTTGTGGTGTACTCATGCCCTTTCTGCGCATGTTTTTCATGTGCAGATCCAGGTACTTTGACTCAGTCGTACTACCCTTGAGGCGAGGCGATTCCCTAGAGACTTCGAGGTATATCTGTCGCGTCCGTAGACCAAGGAGACCCTTTCCATTCTCTTTTATAGTATTAGCCCTTCTATTTAGACATTATGGAGTTAGACACTTGTAGTTAATCAACAACATATGATTTCATAAGATTCCGAGTTTTGGGAATGTAGTTTCAGTTGAGAGTTGTATTGTATATGTTGAACGACATCTTAAACGCTTCATTATGTTATTTCTGCAGTTTTTAGTTAGTTTTATTCTGTTGTTTCTCTTTTCGCAATTTTTTAGGCTTACCTAGTCGTAGAGACTAGGTGCCATCACTATAGTTCACGGAGGGCGAACTGGGGTCATGACAAGAAATTGCCCTATGTGTTAGTCGAAGCGAAATAAGTAAGCTTTCTGAGTCTAGGAGATGATGTAGGCGTTTCTTTGATTGTCCGTTGAGCTAATATGCCGCCATAAATAAAATTATCCTTAGATAGCCCATTTGAGCTTATAAACGTTTTCTTTGGCACCATTATTACAAGCCTATTCCCTTTTTATTCTTAATTAGATCTTCTTGAACCTTTACCTCCGAAAGTACTTAAGTCGCTAGAAGATTAAGGTGAGAGTTGAGGGAGCTTTTGAGTGGAACCATAGAAAGGCTAAAAGGTGCACGTATGTTTTGAAAGATCATTTGCCGAGCACCCTAAATTGGGAGAGTCTGAAAAAAAATAGAAAATACTCCCCCTATTCCTCTTATCCGGGCTAGAGAATACATAGTTGTGCTTAAAGAGAAAGGCCGAAGTGTACATGGTTTCGTGGCATTGCTTGAATTAGTCATGAAGAGCATGTATTTGAAAGTTATGTGTAGTATATTAAAGTGCTTAGGAGGGTTAGTCACTATACCCAAATATATCCTACTCATCCTTTAGCCTACACTATAACTCGGAAAGACCTAATTGATCCTGGTCTTCGCAAGATTAGATTAGTATAGACATATACTACGGGCAAGCCTATGGTACGACTTCGAAATTCACATGAATATATTTTAGAGAGTAAGCAAATTCATACGATTTGTAAGTCCTTAAACTATACTTGAATGCGTATTTGAGTTTGTGGATTAATTTCTATCTTTGATTTGTGGTTAGGGCACAAAGTGGCTTGTAATACAAAGTGGCTTGTAATAGAGTATTACAAGTTAGTAAGGGATTAAAAGGTTAATTCCTAGGTTGCATAGGTTGCAATCTAATAGTTGCTCGGTAGTGAAGTTAAAATCCTAGAAGGGTAGGTTGTGGTTTTAATCCCGTTGAGCTGGGAATTTTCCACGTAAAATTCCTATTGTCATCTATTTACTACTGTGTGTGTGTACTATTGAATCTGATAGAGTACCTAGTTCTCTATAGAGTTTGGTGGACCCTTATATTCTATCAATTGGTATTAGAGCAGGTTCTTTCTATCAGGTTAACACCTAGAAAGGATCCTCATGGCTGCTCCTCCAAACTTCAAAGAAGGTCAGTCTACTTATAGATCACCTTGGTTCAATGGACAATATTATGGATGGTGGAAAACTAGAATGCATGACTTCATCATGGCTGAAGATTCTGAGCTATGGAATGTCATATGTGATGTACCATTTGTTCCTACCAAAAACCTTGGCGATCCACCAGTATCCATTACCAATACAAGAAAAGAATTCAATGATGCAGATAGAAAGGCCATAGAGAAGAACTTTCATGCTAAGAAAATTCTAGTGTGTGGTATTGGACTTGATGAATACAACAAGATATCAGCATGTCAGTCAGTTAAACAAATCTAGGAAGCCCTTCAAACAGCTCACGAAGAAAAACCACAGCTCAAGCAATCCAAAATTGACATGCTCACAACTGAATACGAGCTCTTCAAGATGCAAGACGATGAATCTGTCCATGAAATGCATACCCGGTTCACCTCCATAATTAATGAGCTTCACTCCCTTGGTGAATCTATTCCAAGAAACAAGCTGGTTAGAAAGATCCTAAGTGTGCTGCCCAGTTCTTGGGAAAGAAAAGTGAACGCCATTACAGAGGCGAAGAGTTGCAGGAGCTAACTATTAATGAGCTTGTTGGCAATCTAAAAACATATGAAATGAAGAAGAAGAAGAAGGACTGTGAAATAAGAGAGCCCAAGAAGCAGAAGAACCTGGTCCTCAAGACAGAAAACAATGACCCAAGTGGTGAGGATGGTGATATGGCATACCTAACAAGAAGATTCCAGAAGATTGTTCGTAGGAATGGAGGCATTCCAAAAAGGGGAATTCTAGAAAGCCAAAGAATTATGACCTCTGCCATAAATGTGGCAAGCGAGGACATTTTATCAAGGATTGGCCTCTCCTAAAGCAGCATCGGTACAAGAACAACTCTAACAAAGTAGCCAAAAGGAACCTGGTTTATGGCAGACGCTTCAATAGAAAAAACGCCACTAACAAATGTCGTGAGACAAGCTCTTACTGCATGGGGAGATTAATCAAGCGAATCTGGAGAAGATGATGAACCATGTAACAACTCTATGATGGCAGTAGAAAGTGAAGCAACCGAGTATGATTCAATTTTTGCTTTGATGGCCCAATCTGATGATGAAGATGATGATGATGATGAGGTAAATTTTTTGGATGTTTAGAGAAATATGAAATCTTATTCTCCTAAGAAACTCATGCCTTTGGCAAATGTGCTAACTGATGCTTATCATAGTCTTATAAATGACAGTGATGTATTAACAGTTGAAATAGGAGAATTAGAATAGTGTAGAGATGACCTAGTAATAGTTGCAGTTGATTTAAGAGAGTCAATTGGGAACCTGAAGAAAGAAAGAAATATCTTAGAAAAAAAAGGATTAAAATGTAGAACGAGAAATTGATGATCTTCTAGTGGTAGTAATTGATTTGAAGGAAACTATTGGGAAACCTATAACGGAGAGTAGGGCTGAAAATTATCAAAAAGGAAAGAAAGTTGCAAGCGAGGCACATATTAAGCTTGAAAGTGAGCTAAATTCAGTGAAGTTTAGTCTGTGTGTTGGGCTTGAGAAAAACAAACATCTTCAGGAAGAACTAGGTAGAGTGAAGAGTGATCTTGAAAAATCACTCAAGTGGACCTGGTCCTCTGATGCTATCACTGCCATGTACACCAAGAATGGGGGAAACAGGCAGGGGATTGGGTTTCAAAGGGAAAAGATTCCCTACAATGGACACCTAAAAGAAAACTGTAAGCCAGATTTCAGTCATAGCAGAACAATAAATCCTTTGCTGAAAGAGTAACTACTAGGAGAGAACCTAGTCCATCTTTTAAAAAACGCATAATGCCTACATGGACCAAAAAATCCCGGATTCCATTTCCTCATTACAAGGGACCCAAATTAGTTTGGGTTCCCAAAGCTAACTCCTAACACTTCTTGTGCAGGGAACAGTGAAAGGAAGCATCCTACAATGGTGCATGGATAGTGGCTGCTCAAAGCACATGACTGGAAGTACAAATGATTTCTTTTCACTTAAGGCCCTGCAAGGAGGGAGTGTATCCTTTGGAAATGGCAAAAAGGGATAAATTCTGGGAGTCAGAAGGATTAGGAAGTCTCTTTCTCACTCAATCAAAATTGTGTACTACGTGAATGGGTTGAAGTACATCTTGCTAATTGTTTCTGTTGGCCTAAGTAAATGTTAGTTTTGAAGATTGACAAAGGAACTCAGGATGAACCATGTCCATCCCTCAGGTGCACAAAAATGGGCAGATTCGAGCATATGGGTTGCACGTGAAGGAGATAAGCTTAACTTGATGTATTTAATATCTCCCGATCGAAAAGGTTGCATAATTGATAAGGAGAAGTACTCCTTAATCAAAGAGAACACTATCCAAGATAGGGAAGGAGGTAGAAGTTGAAATCAACTAGAACTCTTCCACCAAGAAAGAGTTGCATCAGAACTCTAGTTATTTCTTCATCTACTAAATTATCAAGGCTTTTTGCAAGCAGTTCGTGTGTGATTCAAGTGTGCAAACCTGAAGCTACATGAACCAGATTGAAGAACCAGCTCCATAAAGAGTTTTATGTGTCTTTCTTTATTTCTAGTTTAATTGTAGTAGGCGTTTTCATATTGTATCTTTCAGCTTTCATAGAAGCAATTGTAATAGGTATTTTGAGTATTCAAGTTAGAGTTAACTTGAAGTTGTCGCAACAGTTAGAGGCTGGTTGCTACAACGGGATTAGAGGTAATCCTTAGGTTTACAAAGAGTTTTGTAAATGCTATTTTGGCTCAGTGATTTAGTGAAGTGTTGGGGAAAATCCTACTGAGTAGTACATCATGGTTTTTTCACCTTTTGAGCCGGGTGTTTTCCACGTAAAAATACTTGTGTTCTTTACTTTCTATATTTATTATTCCGCAACAGTAGTAGTTGGAACACATAGAAGAACCAGGTCCTTCCATAAACAGTTTAAGCAAAAAATTTGTCACCACACAAATCACCCTCCCTCTTGTGTGGTATTGATGTATAAAACATCAATGCTATCAGAGCATGTTATCCTTGAAGAGGCTAACACCTTAGGAACAGATCAAGTTGAGCACACTACCTGGAAACTGGGAAGGGCAATCCACTGATAGGCCTCCACTCTTTAATGGCCACTACTACACTTGGTGGAAAAATAGGATGAGAGATCACATCATCAGAGAAGACTATCAGCTATGGGACATTGTCACTGGTGGTCCCCTGGCTACCATAAGGAAGAATGCTGAAGGAGTAGATGTGCCAAAAACAAGAGTTGACTGCAATGGTGAGGACTTGAGGAAATGGGAAAAGAATGCTAAAGTGAAGAAATGGCTTGTGTGTGGACTTGGTCCAGATGAGTACAGTAGAATTCAAAGATGTACCACTACTAAGGAAATTTGGGATACTTTGCAAGTGGCTCATGAAGGAATACCTCAAGTGAAGAGGTCTAGAGGAACATTGTTGTATTCTTAATATGAGAATTTCATCATAGAGGAAGGGGAAACCATCCAGGAGATGTATACAAGATTCACCACACGGACAAATGAACTTAAGTCTCTTGGAAGGGTTATTCTTGAAGAGGACAAAGTTGAGAAAATTTTGACAAGGGTTCTGCTTGTCACTTGGGAAAGCAAAATCAATGCCATTCAGGAATCAAAGAACATTGCCACTCTTAAGTTGGATGAGCTAATTGGAAATCTCACTGCCTATGAACTTAGAAGGCAAACCATGAAGATGGATGCACCCAAGAAGGATAGGAGCCTGGCATTCAGAATCACTAAAGGTGTTGATCTAGAGGAGGATGAAATGACCATGATCACAAAGGACTTCAAGAAGTACCTAATGAGAGGAAAGGGTCTTTCAAGAAGTGGAAGCTACAACAAACCAAGGGTCCCTGAAAAACAAACCAACGAGCAGTGTTACAAGTGTGGGAATACTGATCACCACATAAAAAACTGCCCTTAATGGGAAATTGAATGGAAGAAGGAAAGAGCTGAATGAAGGAACAGGAAGAAGGAACAAGTTCAACCTAAGAAGAACAAAGGATCAATAAAGGCTATGGTTGCTGCCTGGGGAGAAAGCTCAGATGAGGACTCAGAGGGTGAAGATGGAGATGAACAAACACTTATGGCAATTGGAGAATTCGATGAGGAATCTGAGGTAAATATAATTCATCTCAAAGACAAGATTAAGTTTTTGTCTAAAGAAAGGCTATCTGAGTTACTCCTGGATTTCATTGATGAATCTAAGGATCTAAACAATGAAAAGGAACAACTGTCTAAGGAGTGTGTGATTATGAAAGCTAAGTGCAAAAATCTGGAACTTAGGGCTAGTGAAAGTGAAAGTAAAAATGCTGAGTTAAAGAACCAGGTTCATGAACTTGGCACCACTATCCTAGAGCTTAGATCTGAAAATCTAAAATTGAAATTAGGAACTGGTAAAAAGAAAGCTAATCACACACAACTCACTTTACAAGAAAATATAGGAAAAATGAAAGATGAGTTGTACAAAAGAGATGAGCAGATAAGAGTCCTTAAGAAGGATCTAAACAAGGTTAAGCACGAGCTTGGCAGAACCTGTAAATGGAATAGGTCCTCCGATGCACTTTCATGGCTACATGAACGCCATAGTAGCAATAAGAGAGGACTTGGCTACAGGACCCCTACACCTAAGTGGGATCCCAAAAGCAAGTACCTCACACTTCCTGAGAACATAATTTGCACACACTGTGGTAAAATTGGTCACTATAAATCTGAATGTATTGCAAAAGAAAAGGCTAGTCAAAAGAATAAAAAAAATTCAAGGGAAAAATAGGCTGCCAGGTTGGGCTAAAAAGAATCTGATTCACCCTTTTGCCTATAAAAAGGGACCCAAACTAGTTTGGGTTCCTAAGACTAACTCCTGATTTCCTTTTGCGGGTCCAAGTGAATGGGAGCAACCAAATATGGTACATGGATAGTGGCTGCTCCAAGCATATGACATGAAGCAAGAACCAGTTCCTTTCACTTGAGTACCTCAAAGGAGGTAATGTCTACTTTGGAAATGGGAAGAAAGGTGAGATCATTGGGGTTGGAAAGGTAGGTAAGACTGATTCTCACTCTATTGAGAATGTCTACTTGATAGATTACCTAAAGTATATTCTAATCAGTGTATCACAATTATGTGATAGAGGTAACTTTGTAGCATTCACCTCTACCAAATGTTTTGCTATTGATCTTACCACTGACAAGATTGTTTTGCAGGGAAAAAAAGAGTAAACAATATATACATTGTAGATTTGTCCACACTTTCAGAAAATGAACTCACTTGCTTAAGTATGTTGGATAATGATCCCCTCATTTGGAACAAGAGACTTGGACATGCAAGTCTAAGTCAACTCAACAAATTAGTCTCCAAGGACCTGGTGATAGCAAGTTCAAGGAAGACAAAGTTTGTGAGGCTTGTGCAAGGGGGAAGCAGGTAAGATGCTCTTTTAAATGCAAGAAAGTGGTAGGCGCCACCAGAACGATGGAACTGGTCCATATGGATCTCTGTGGTCCCATGAGAACATTAAGCGGAAGTGGTAAAATATATGTGGTGTTTGTTGATGATTACTTTAGGTTTACTTGGAGATTGTTTTTAACACCTAAAGATAAAGCATTAGACATGTTTACTTCTTTTGTTAGAAAAACTCAAAAACAACTAGGTAATCAACTTGCATCAATTAGGTCTGATCATGGTACTGAATTTGAAATTGCTAAGTTTGCTGAATTTTTGCATGCTACATCATAAATAGTTGCATGACTAGGCCTCTTGTTAAAAAGATTCCCTATGACTCACTTAAAGGGAGAAAGCTAAATATATCCCATATTAGGGCATTTAGATGCAAGTGCTTTGTGCACAATAATGGCAAAGACTCCCTAGGTAAATATGATCCTAGAAGTGATGAGGGAGTATTCTTGGGATATTCTTCACATAGTAAAACTTATAAGACAGTAAAAGAACTATGTGAGTAGAAAAAAAATGTATATGTTATTTTTAAAAAAAACTAACATTCTTTCTGAGAGCCAGGAACAAGATAATGAAGAGATTGGGCTGATAAGAAATTCAAATGGTGAAACCACAGTCCAGCCTGAAGATGCATCACAGGAAGGAACAGGTGATGGAACAGGTCGTTCCACCCAGGGCAACATGACAGGGGGAACTGACTAGAGAGGAACTGATCCTCAAACTTCGAGGGAACCTGTCCATGAACCTATTTCTCAGTAACAAAACCAGGAAGGAACATCCAAAGAAATTGACACTCCCATTGCAACATCCATGAAATTGGATATAGATGAACCTGGTTCATCTGTTGATCAGAAGTTGCATAAGGGAATGATTGATTCTCTTTTATATCTCACTACTAGCAGACCTGACGTTGTGTGCAGTGTAGGCCTTTGCGCTCGATTTCAGTCAAATCCAATGGATTCCCACTTGACTAATGTAAAGAGAATATTGAGATACTTGAAAGGCACCACTGACCTTTGCCTTTGGTATCTAAAAGTAGTAATTTTAACCTAGTGGGATATGCTGATGCTGATTATGCAGGTTTCCTATTGGATAGGAAGAGCACCTTAGGTATGCCACACTTCCTTGGTTCATGTCTTGTGTCATGGCTACTAAAAAGCAAATTCAGTGGCCTTATCTACTGTTGAAGCTGAGTATGTTGCTGCTGCTTCATGATTGTGCTCAATTGTTGTGGATCAAGAAACAGTTGATGGATTTTGGTATTGAAGTTGGTTGCATCCCTATTTCTATGATAACACTAGTGCTATTAGTATGATTAAGAATTCGATTCATTTTAAGAGAACTAAGCACATAGATGTTAGACACCCTTTTTGAGGGACAGCTATAAGAAAGACTTGATCAATGTGGAGTTTTTTGCTACTGACAAGCAAATTGCTGACATCTTCAAAAAAGCTTTAAGTAGAGATCACTTTGAGAGGAACAGGTTGGAATTAGGGATGATTAAGATCACCTAAAAGGACCAGTTCAAGGTTAAACGAAAAAACTGAAAAAATATGTTTTGTTAGAAAGTTTGTAAATTGTGTATAATTAGATTAAATCTTGCTCAGTCTCATACTTTCCGTAGTATACTCTTGTGCCATGTGTTAAAATGACTCATTAATCTCTAATGATATTTTCTCTATTTTGGCAAATTTAGACTTACACAAAAGAAATATCAGTGAAGAACATGGTTCATCAAGATAATACGGTATGTTTTCTACACTCCGCATAATTTGAAATAACTATATTTGGATCATGAGCAGAGTCCTACCAAATACCAAAGTTCTTGTGAACTTATCCATTACAACTGAACCGGTTACGTTCAAGACTCCTGACCGTATTAAACTACCTAGATTCTTTTAAGTCTGCTACTCAGAGGGGAAGAAAGTGGTTCTTCCGAAACTGAACAGGTATATTCTGATTCTAAAGTTTCTCCTGAGATAATTTCTAAAGTTGCTGCAGATTTGGAAACTAGATTTATAGGATCTATAGCAGGTTTTGAGACTACAGAATCTGGAAAAGTTGGTGGTAAAAATGAAAAAGAAAAAAAGAAGAGCAAGGGGGCTAGGAGTACTGTGAGAGGAAAGGGGACAAGAGTGGCTGATTTTTCACCCTCGTAAGACCTGCAGAAGAAAGTGACTGAAAGCTAAATCCAGCTTCTTGATAGAGTTATTAATGGCACCAAAACTCATACCATTCCCTATGGCTTCATTTTCACAACTGTTCTTGCACATTTCAATGTACCTATGAAAAGGTGGGAGGTTAGTACAAGCATGGATCATTTTTGGGTTAATACTCTGCTTGCTTGCAATATGAAGTCAATGTCACTTCTAAAGAAACTAGATCATCCAAAAAGGTACCAGTGAATAGCAAGGTCAGAGCCTTGGTGCAAGAAAGTGGGGCTAAGGATGCTGAGATTGAAAGGCTGAAGAAGAGGTTGGTTGAGATGGAGACTAAAAGAGATGCTCTCAGAACTGATCTGGCAAGAGAAAAAGAGAAGAATGATGGCATTCTTCAAGGTGTGCTGAAACTCCTCAAAGTTAAAAACCAAGCACCTAGTTCTTCCCAGACTTAAGCCTCCTAGCCTAGTGTAGATTAACCAGTGACCCAGTTCGGGATTTTTTGTTTCTTTCGCTCATGTTTTCAGTATTTTTATTTCTTCTTATGCTTTGTGGTAGAATCTTATCAATCATCAATGAAATTCACTGTCTTTTGCTCTAACTGTTTGTTTATATTTCTTTGATGATTAAAATTATTAGCTTGATCTATGATGATTAATCCATTATTGCATTTGAAATAGCCTCGGTGGCCATGAGTAAGCTTTAAAATCTAGTTATCTCACATTTTATATGCAACTTTTCGATGATGCCAAAAGGGGGAAAAAGGTCGTGCTTTAAACAAGTGATGTTTATAACCTAATATACTTGGTCCTTGATGATAAGTGATCAAAAGGAAAAATGTTTCTAACATTGTGTTGATGTTGAGCTGAGTTGAAACAGGGCCTAAGTTTATGAAAAACATAGAGTTTGTCATCATCAAAAAAGGGGGAATGTGTTGGCCCAAGTAAAGGTTAATGTTGAAGACTGACAAAGGAACTCAGGATGAACCAGGTCCATCCCTCAGGTGCACAAAAACGGGCGGATTCGAGCATGTGGGTTGCACGTGAAGGAGATAAGCATAACTTGATGTATTTAATATCTCATGATCGAAAAGGTTGCATAATTGATAAGGAGAAGGACTCCTTAATTAAAGAGAACACTATCCAAGATAGGGAAGGAGTTAGAAGTTGAAATCAACTAAAACTCTTCCACCAAGGAAGTGTTGCATCAGAATTCTAGTTATTTCTTCATCTACTAACTCTATAAATTGCAGGATGTTCTCACATTACATGTGTTTCACAATAACGCAGAAGTTAAATATGAATTGGGAGCAAAATAGCGAGGCTTTTTGCAAGCAGTTCGTGTGTGATTCAAGTGTGCAAACCTGAAGCTACATGAACCAGATTGAAGAACTAGCTCCATAAAGAGTTTTATGTATCTTTCTTTATTTCTAGTTCAATTGTAGTAGGTGTTTTTATATTGTACCTTTCAACTTTCATAGAAGCAATTGTAATACGCATTTTGAGTATTCAAGTTAGAGTTAACTTGAAGTTGTCACAATAATTAGAGGTTGGTTGCTACAACGGGATTAGAGGTAATCCTTAGGTTTACAAAGAGTTTTGTAAATGCTATTTTGGCTCAGTGATTTAGTGAAGTGTTGGGGAAAATCTTACTGAGTAGTAGGTCGTGATTTTTTCATCTTTTGAGCCGGGCGTTTTCCACTTAAAAATACCTGTATTCTTTACTTTCTATATTTATTATTCCACAACAGTAGTAGTTGGAACACATAGAAGAACCAGGTCCTTCCATAAACAGTTTAAGCGAAAAATTGGTCACCACACAAATCACCCTCCCTCTTGTGTGGTATTGACATATAAAATACCAGTTTCCCAAATCTGTGAAAAGGGAAACAAGGTGGAATCTGTGTCAAAAACTTGTATAGTCACGAACCTGGTGACTGGTGAGGTGGTGCTAGTGGCAAAAAGATACAAGAATATCTATGTAGCTGATTTTGAGTTGCTGAAGAATGGTGATCTAAGCTGCTAAGTGCTGTTGATGATGATAGTGAAGAATGGTGGTCATGCAAGCTTCACATTGTTAAACAAATTAGTCAGGAATGACCTGGTTCGTGGTCTGCCCAAGTCAAGCTTCAAGGATCACAAAGTGTGTGATGCATGTGTAAAAAGGAAGCAAGTCAAATCCTCATTCAAGCCCATAAAGGTAGTCAGCACCTCAGGCCACTTGATCTTCTCCACATGAATCTATGTGGACCTATGAGGGTGCCAAGTAGAGGAGGGAAGAAGTACATCTTTGTGATAGTTGATAACTATTCCAGATTCACCTAGACTTTATTCTTCAGGACCAAGGATGAAACCTTTGAAGTGTTTGTTGCCTTTGTCAAAACGATCCAAGTGAAGATATGTAATAAAATAGCCTGCATCAGGTCTAATCATGGGGCGGAGTTTGACAATGTCAAATTCGATGAGTTCTGCATTGAAAATGGCATCACTCACAATTTTCCACTCCAAGAACACCTCAACAAAATGGTGTTTAAGAGAGGAAGAACACAACTCTTGAAGACATGTCAAGAATAATGCTAATTAACAGTGGGATCGCAAAGTATTTCTATGCAAAAGCTGTTAATACTGCGTGGTACTTGGTAAACATGTGCATGATCAGGTCTCTTCTGAACAAAACTCCATATGAACTGCTGAATGGAAGGAAGCCCAAGCTGACACATCTAAGAACTTTTGGGTGTAAATGTTTTGTTCATAACAATGGAAAGGAAGCTCTTGGGAAGTTCGATGCCAAAAGTGATGAAGGGATTTTTCTAGGATACTCATCTCAAAACAAAGCTTACAAGGTTTACAACAAAAAGACTCAATGTGCCGAAGAAAGCATACATGTGATCTTTGATGAAGCTTGTTGCACCCCTTTTCTCGCGAAATCGGGTTTCAACACATGACAACTCTTTTAAGGAAGGTATTAAAAGAGATAGTCGCGACCTAATGAGTTCAAGGTGCGTTAGGTTGCCTATTTTCAAATAACTCAGGTTTAACCAGTTTGCGCCACCAAAGATCGGGTAACGGCTCAAAATTACCATGAAGAGAAGGTGTTAGGTACTCTTCGAAGTCCACAACTATGAGTCCCGACCGAACTCAAATTATATTAATTAGTCTATGTGAACAAAGACAAAAAAACAAGGAGTTTGGGAATTTCATTATTAAACACAAATAATTGATTTAAAGACACGATGGGGGATCCTAAATTTTTTAGCCTAAAGGATCACCCCGTACAATATAAATAATACTCTGTAACTCCCTTAAGATGGGGTGTTACTCGTATTATTCAGCGGGCACATACTATCATCTCATTCTACTCGATTACTGTCTTTAAGTTGTTACCTAAAGCGCACTAGTTGATTCTAAATTGTGCCTTATGCGTGCACTACCCATCCCATGCCTATGGTCCAGGAGGCGTTTGGACCTCTATTCTGGGTGGTTCTAGAACTAACTTAGGTTACTCAAAATGAGAAAACTAAGCGACATACAAAACAAGTTTGACTTCACATAAAAGCAGTTAAGGGCTCAGGTTAGCCTCCACACTTAAATAACAAATGCATGCAAACAAATTAGGTGTTTGATAGTTTCTGAATTAAGGCGAGTTAGAGTCGTTAAATCCTACAGACATGGTTTCTATGTGACTTTGGAATTCAAACATGCACCTTTCAGATGCGAGGTGTTGTTTTATAGGAATGCTTTCTCAAGAACTATATATTTCAGGGAGTCTAGTATTGCGTACTAATTACTAAAATAACATATTATAAGTGTTTTAACCTATAGGCATGATATCTAGGTGCACTAGTTGGCAGTGATAACCATGGAAGATATTCAGAATTACTTAGTTTGATCCTATAGGCATGCTTTCGAATAATAGTGATGAAACAATGTTGAAAGTTCAGTATCAGCACTTAAAGCGAGTGGGTTACCCTATATGTAGGATTTCTAACGATTAGCTATTGAAACTGATTTTTTATATACTTAGCTCCTATAGGCATGATTTCTAGAAGAACATAAGCTAATAGAATCCTATGATCATGATATCTAATGAACATGCTGCAATTGAAAGATTGATCATTTTATTTCCTATAGGCATGATATCTAATAAAACATATGGATTAGAACATTTTGAACGAATTGAACATAAAGTCCTATAGGCATGTTATCTAACACACAAATAAGCAGAATATGTTTAAGCAATTAAATACCTATAGGCATGATTTCTACTCGTTTCATGTAAGCATTAGAATAAACCCATTTCCCCAGTTTTACTAACACCCCAATTGTTATTACATCATCATTACAGGCCCCAATGAATTAAATAAATTACAAAGTTACAAAATAACTATAGTGGGCCTACAGCAGGCCCAAAGTATATTCGGCCAAGCCTGGCCTTCAATTTCAAATCCACACAGTTTACAACATCCAAGAAGTTATAGCCAGAATCCAGCAGCCATCAAAGATTCAAAAACAGCCGTGTACACAAGCCCATTGGCTTATTCAGTAAGTGAAATGGGACAGAATTGAGAAATTAGGACAAAGTGGCAAGGAACCTTGGACCTTAGTATGTAAGAGTCCCAAGGGCTTCAAGAACCCAGGGTAGTGCTCACACTAGGGAGGTCAATAGAGGAAACTCAGGAAATGACTAGGGACCAAGTCCTAGTATGTTAGAGTTCACAAGGGTCTCAATTAGACTCCGCGCATTGCTCACACTAGGGAGGTCAGTAGCAAGAGCCTTGATAGCCTTGGCTTTCAGTCGGCTAAGAATAAGGAGTTTAGAATAACATAAGTGATAATGAGGGAGAATGGACAATAGCTGAGGGACAGAACTGATGGGTACACACATAGTCAAGTTGAGCACATAGAGCTAATAATCAAACAGGCTTTAGGTTTTAAGAACAGACGTAGCAAAGATGCAGAAGAACAAGTTCGATACCTAGTGCATAAGTACACACATTAACAAACAGGTTTGCAGGATTGGTATACACAGACTCATAATGAGGAAAAAGTTCAAATTCTATAAAGTGTAGGTGCTATTGTTAAAAGAAAGAATCATATTGATTGGCAACAGAAGTTGTACATGATGAGAACATGTCATTGCATGAATTATGTAAGTAAAACATGTTTAAGAAATAGATTGCTAACAAAATTAAACATCAAGGAGAGGCTAAAGTGCAAAGGTTCTTAACATCAGTAAGTTGCAACACATAGGCTAGATGAGCTTGAAAAGAAATTAATTAACTCAAAATCAAGTTTTTGCATGTCTTAGATTACCAACATAATAAAGTTAAAGATTAGTGAGACCTAAACTTGAAGTAAAGTAATCAGAATTGCACACAAGAACAGCCTAGAAAACACATTAAACTACAATCTCCAGAAGTGAAAACATATGCAAATGACAGGCAAAGAGGAATGAAGTGACAAAAGTTCAGCAACTCACCAGTTAAGCGAGAAACAAGAAAGAATGAAAGTCCACAGTAGCAAGAACCCAGAATTTCTGGCCTTGACTTTCAACCGGCCAAGAACCAGAATATAGAACAAAAGTATTAGAGAACAAAGAGTAGTAACTTCATTTTATTTAGTAAATCTCTTAACGATTCAAGTTTGTCTAAAAGGGAATAGGGGAAGGGTTTATATATTAGTAGAAATTAAACAAGGAAACAAGAAAACAAGGAAACACTGTAAAATCAAACGTAAATAAGGAGGCAATATCATGCAAAAATCAATACAAATCGTATTTCGGAAAATAAATAGGTAAACCCTAGTTTTAGGGTAAACAAATATCAACAAAATATAACATAGGATGAATATAGACACAAATAACACCAAAATCAAAGAATCGAACCTATTTTGGCTCGATTAAAAGGGATCTGAAAACCTTAATTTAGGGTAAGTAAGAACCAACAAAATATATAGAAATATTCGTACTTCCAATAGAGCACATGACGAATTATAGATAGAATAATCAGAAAAGTCAAGGATCTGAACCAATTTTGGTTCGATTCTAATGAGATCTGCTTGCCATGTTTATGCAAGCAGTATAGAAAAGGACCCAGTACCAGGGAAAGGTCATATATGGCAAGAAACGGCCATGGAATCCCATGTTAGATGGGATTAGGAGATGGATTTGGGGGGGGGGGGAGAGACGGCTAGGGTTTGGGTTTGAGAGACGAGAGGATTCAAAGGAGGTGAACGGTGAGAATTGATTAGGGTTAGGGGGTTTGGGCATAATTAAAAGGGAGGTTGTAATGTGGGTCGTTGATCTCAGAGATCAACTACCATGATTTAAAAAGAGTCTTGGGTTGGGTGGTTAAACGGGGTGCGATCGGGTTGTGGGGATAGGTCAATTGGTCTTGGTCCAGGGGTAATTGGGCTATGGATTAGGTAGTTTAGGTTCGAAAGTAGGTAAAATTTGGGTTGTTATTTAAATACACATTTTTAGCAAAAAATAATTTATAAAATAATTAATAAATAACAAAAATATTAGTTATGCACTAAAATAATTAAAATAATAATTTAACATTATAAAAATATAAAAAAGATATGTTTTGCATAAATATCGTAATTTTACATGCATATGAGCTATTATTATAAAAATAGGCAATTAGCCTAAAAATGTAAATATAATTATAAAATGCATTAAAATATTTAAAAACATACATATTGGTATAAATGATGAGTTTGAATGATTAAATCACCATAAAAAGAATTCGAAGGATAATTATTGTGTCACGCCCCAGCCTTGGGAGGCGCAACCGGCGCTCAATCGAGTGAACCCAACTGAGCAAACCTTATCAAACACTTTCTAACCAACTCAATATGATTAAGGAAACCATGCTTCCATTTATTTAGACAATAGGAAATGTTGTACATTCATCATTGTTAGATCATTTCACATTACAACCTTAAACCGTAGTTAATTTCCAAGATTACATACAGTCACAATTTAGAGAAACAAGAGTTAGAATTACAACATAGTTCATAGACCCGTCCAACACCCGTACATAACCCACACAAACATCTACGGAGCCTCTAAGGATACAAAAGATAATTATGACAATGTCGACAACAAGGCTCCGGCTATACCTCAAAAGTAGAAATCCATAACAAAAGATGTGCAATATAACCCCTTGAAGGAGAAAGGGGCTCACCTAGACTATGAGAGGGGGATACTCTGCTACGCATAGTCGGCACTGTCCGCTATGGAGCTACCTACATTCATTTAAAAATGTAGCGCCCCCGGCAAAAGGGATGTTAGTACCATGGAATAGTACTAGTATGTATAACTAAACACCATCTTATTAGAAAGAACTATAATACAAGAATTCAAGAAAATCACAAAAGACAATCAATGCTTTAACCGAACACCACAACATCAAATAATGATTCATACAACTTTCATGTGATTTTCATAACTTTAGTTTGGGGCATTTCATATGTTCATCATTGTTCTCAATACCACCGCTATCTTGAGCGGAGTCCGATCACGACCCGATCAGCTAGGTTGCCTCATTTGAGACATATACTTCAATCACCGTCTCTTTTTTTTTTTCCGAAATTCAATATTAGCACATTACCACCATGTGTGCGGCATGGTGTTCGATCACGGCCCGATCGGCTAGACCGCCTTACCTATGCGTTGTTCCTTTCTCATTAATCATCTCACACGAACGTTTGTTTAAGTCGGGAAGGATGTGACGACCCGGCCAGTTGTCTCATGAGTTACCGCTTCATTTCCCCCATTTCAGCTTCTTTATGCTTCGTTGTCCGTGTTTTATGTGATCGAGTTTATTAGTTCGAGTTCAGAGAGGATATGGTAAGAAATGAGACACTTAGTCTCCTTTAAGAAGGCTTAAGTTGGAAAAGTCAACCGGATGTTGAATTATGTGTTAGAAGGCTCGAAAGTGGGTTCTGAGGGTTCGGTTAGCTTCGGGAGGTGATTTGTGACTTAGGAGCGCGATCGGAATGGGTTTTAGAGTTGTAGAAAAGATTTAGGCTTGAATTGGGGAAATTGATATTTTGGCAAATTTCGGTTGATAGGCGAGATTTTGATATAGGGGTCGGAATGGAATTCCGAGAGTTGAAGTAGCTTCATTGTGTCATTTGAGATGTGTGTGCAAAATTTCAGGTCATTCGGACGAGATTTGATAGACCTTTTGATCGAAAGCATAATTTAAAAGTTCTTGGAGTTCTTAGGCCTGAATCCTATGTTAATTGGTGATTTGATGTTTTTGTGAGCGTTCCGAAGTTTTGAGAAAGTTTGAACGATGTCATGAGATGTGTTGGTACAATTGGTTTGAAGTTCCGGGAGTTCCAGATTGGTTCCGGGATGTTTTAGTGCAAAAATCATAGCTGTAGCAGGCCTACAGGGGTTGCAGGCCCCAGAACTCAACCATGCGGTCCGCACAAAAATGAGTGTGCCCGCGGTGAGTTCCGTGCGGACCGCACAAAGTTGGATGCGGCCGAGGTAGGTGTCATGCGGACCGCATAAAGGGGTATGCGGCCGCGTGGGGAACGAACAGCTGGTCGTACTTTGGAAGCTTATATCTTTTGATCCACAAGGAATTTTGAGGTGATTCAAACACGAAAGTTGTAGCCCTCCGTGTCTAGTTTCCAAAAAGGTAACGATATCGTAATTTGGACATCTGTAGCAAAAGTTAAGGCCAAAATACTAAAGCCTATCACTGCAGAGGGAGGCTTGTGCGGCCGCACACGACTTTGTGCGGACCGCACTGGCTTCCGCGGACCGCGTGCATTTTGGTGTGGCCTGTGTGAGCTGAAACCTGAAGGGTACTCTATATAAATACGAGGTTTTGGGTTTTATTTAATATTTTGACCTAGAGAGCTCGGATTTTGGCGATTTTTCGAAGGTTTTTCAAGAAATTCATCGGGGTAAGTGATTTTAACTCAGATTTGGCTAGAATACATGAATCTATCACTGAATTCATCATTTAATTCGTGATTTGAGATGGAATTTGGGAAGAAAATTGTGGAACCTTTCAAAAATGTAAAATGATGATTTGAAGGACCAAATGGTATCAGAATTGGATAATTTTGGTATGGTTGGACTCGTGAGGGTATGAGGATTCTAAAAATGTAAATCTTATCCGATTCCGAGATGTGGGCCCAGGGCTCGGGTTTTGCGTGTATTGAGTGTATGATTTCCATTGTGATAGGATGTGTAGCCCCGAGTTATGGGCGCGTGAATAATCTTTTCATGTCTCCTATTTGGAGTGAAGTAAATTTCATGTTACGGTATGAGTTTAGACTCAGGAAGATTAAGTGACTGTGTAATGTGTATGATAGTGGAAGGTATACAAAATGTTAATTGGAGGCAAAACAGTTGGGTTATCTCCTGCGAAGTGTTCTAAGGTGGTGTGATCCTTATGTTGTCTATTAGAAGATCTCATTTACAAGTGAAAAATATGCGTTGAAATCTAAATTGTGCTGCCTAGAGAGTGGGCTTAACTGTTGTGTGAGTGAATGCAAGAATTGTAGAAGAGTTAAAATTCCAGATGATTTGTGTTTCCACAAGCTTATGAAGGAGTGAGTTCAATCTCGCTATGGTATTATGGCAACAATAGAGTATGTTCGTTATGATTTATTGAGTGCGTTTTGTTACATGGCTTTGATCCAAGTTGGGGAGTTTGCTATTAATTAAGTTGATTGCACGGTTAAGAGCTATATTGTTGCAGTCTGCCACAGAGATGCCTAGGTATTATTCGATCTCGGTTCCACCTATTCTTATGTGTCCTCATATTTTGCTCATTATTTGGGTAGGCCCCGAGAGTTTCTTTCTTTGCCTATTCATGTATCTACCCCGGTGGGAGATACTGTTGTTGTGGATCGTGTGTACCGGTCATGTGTTGTGATTATTGGGGGTCTGTAGACCCGAGTTGATTTATTGATATTGAGCATGGTGGACTTTGATGTTATTCTGGGCATGGATTGGCTATCTCCATGTCATGCTATTCTAGACTATCATGCTAAGACAGTCACTTTGGCTATTCTGGGTGTTCCAAGGATCGAGTGGCGTGGTATGACTAATTATGTTCCTAGCAGAGTAATTTCTTTCTTGAAAGCCCAGCGTATGGTTGGGAAGGGTTGTCTATCATATCTAGTTTTTGTGCGAGATGTTGGAGCTGAGACTCCTAGTATTGATTCTGTCACAGTTGTGAGGGATTTTTCCTGATGCATTTCCTGCAGACCTACCGGGCATGCTGTCGGATAGGGATATTGATTTTGGCGTTGACCTGGTGCCGGTCTCTCGACCTATTTCTATTCTGCCGTATCATATGGCGCCAGCAAAGTTGAAGGAATTGAAAGAACAGCTTCAGGAACTCCTAGATAAGAGGTTCATTTGGCCTAGTGTGTCACCTTGGGGTGCACCAGCCTTATTTGTGTAAAAAAAGGATGGCACAATGAGAATGTGCATTGATTACATGCAATTGAATAAAGTAAGAGTGAAGAACAAGTATCCTTTGTCTTGTATTGATAGCTTGGTTATGTGCAAACAGATTTGAAAGTTTTCTTGATGGTTTTTACCATGGTCCGAGCCAAATATCTCCTACCGGTGTGTGGATCATATTGTACATTACGAACTCCTCCTATATCGGAGAAAATATAAGATTTCTATCTGCCGGAATGTAATTCTCCTATAGCCCAGAAATTCTAATGAGATTTTGAGTTTGCAACAAGATGGCATGATAGACGTGGTGTATGGTACATGCTTAATATTTTGATGTGCAAGGTGGCAGTTCCTTCTTAAAGGGAAGGTCATGAATTCTGGGTAGAATAGTCAGTTTCAAATATTTAGATTGAATGTTATAACTGCTCGGTAAGTCCTGAGAAGGGTGCACATTATATTCTGATTAACAGATGTCTATTGGCGTTTCAATGCTCACTTGGTTGATCGACTACCAATATTTCGATCTTGTTATGTATTGTAGAAATTTTTTTGAAAATAATTATCTTGGGATGGTCGTACTTGATGGATGTGTCAGTCATTTAGGTGCTGAAGTCGTGATCAGTTACGGTGATTTATGTGATCTATGAATTTGGAAACGGGGAATTCTCAAAAAGATACTATTTTGGGATTGTAGCATGTTGAGGGGAGTATTTTAGCTAACTCATTGGATGCACTAGTCGAGCTAATTGATGGTGATAACTATACGCTGTGAGCACGAATATATGTGAGGTTTGAACCTGTGTGCAAGCACCGAGCTAATATTCATGCTCGGAAGATACGTAGGCTATGATATGCCTAGAGTGGGATATTGGGCTTAAAGGTATAATGTTTCTCGTATTCGTAACTCTGTTAAGAACTATCTGGACTATACTTGAGATTTCCAAGATGCTAAATTCCAGAACAAACTGGGTAATTACTAATTCTGTGTTAACTTGCTGATTTGAGCTATGACAGCGCAGTTTGCTCATACCTACGATATAGAGTGTTATTTATTCCAGTCAAGGAGAATGAGAATCTTGTTTCAGTTAGCATATACATGTGTACTTGTTGGATTGCTTCTATATGATATGCTTGGACTGGAGGTCTGTGACCGTGCCAGGTGGATTATGTTATTGGAAATTAAGTTGCTCGTGAAGTTGATGTCAATGTGAGCTATAGAAGAGCCGGTTATTATTATTCTATTCATATATCTGGGTTCCACTGTGATTGACGAGCCCATAGCATATCGTTGGGGTGGTACTTGTGGAACTTGCAAAGCGGCTCTCTTCTTTGAGGTATTTTCCCTTTCTAGGGTAACCGGATGGTGAAATAGCGAGGTTTACTGGTATGGCATTGTATTATGTACTTTCCCGTGGGCATGATGATTCGCTTGTGGTACTAGACATCAAATTGCGCTTGGTTGATGGTTTTGAGCATGGTGACTTGGGGTGTCTCAGGTGAACTAGTGTCTGAATACCTCGCGATTAGATTTGGGTGCTCTGTTTCTATGATGTGAGACGGATTCTCAACCTTGTGTTATGGTGGTACTAGTGAGCTTGTGGTACAACTCTTTGATTTGAGTCGTTTTCATGAATTTAGTATACTCGGACTATTGCTTATTGGCATACGTACTGTGCGAGTTGTGGCTTAGGCATGTATTGATGTGTCATGTTACCAGAGTAGTGTGTTGGATTAGAAGAGATCAGAGGGATCACTAATGAATACAAACGGATTCGATTTCGGTATGTTGGAAGGGAAATATCGAGCTTCGACTCAGAAATTTGATGTAGCATTTGCCAAAGGAGAAATGGCTTCATGAATGGTTGATATAAGAAACGGGTATGGCTTACAATGTGTTTTATTTACCCTTTGCAGTATATGAAGATGTTAGGATGAGACCTTAGTTGATAAGAGGTTTTCTATCAGTATTCGGTTGTTGCGTGCAATTGCTATGATTAGGAGTTATTGCTGCAAGCATTTGAGTCATGTGTTATGTTATGTAATTGCACCCGAGGTTGCAGGTATGGGTTGTTACAGCTTGTTCGGGCTTATTAACAGTATAAATGTGGGATTTGTAGCTCGGTGTCTCTACTATCAGCAGGTGAAATATGAGCATCAGAGACCGGGTGGCTTATTTCAGCAGATGGTTATTCCCGAGTGGAAATGGGAGAGAATCACGATGGACTTTGTGGTTGGACTTCCTCGGACTTTGAAGAAGTTCGATACTATTTGGGTTATTGTGGATCGGCTGACCAAGTCTGCGCACTTCATTCCTATGTGTACTACCTATTCTTCAGAGCGGTTGGTAGGGATTTATATCCGGGATATTATTTGGTTGCATGCGTTCCTGTTTCCATCATCTCAGATAGAGGTACTCAGTTTACTTCGCAGTTTTGGAGAGCCGTGCAGAGAGAGTTGGGTACTCAGGTAGAGTTGAGCACAACGTTTCATCCTCAGACGGACGGACAGTCCGAGCGTACTATTCAAATATTGGAGGACATGTTGTGTGCTTGTGTTATTGACTTTGGAGGTTCATGGGATAAGTTTCTACCACTTGCAGAGTTTTCTTACAACAACAGCTACCAGTCGAGTATTTAGATGGCTCCATATGAGGCTTTGTACGGGAGGCGATGTAGATCTCCGGTTGGTTGGTTCGAGCCCGGCGAGGCTAGACTATTGGGGACAGATTTCTTTCAGGATGCCTTACAGAAGGTGAAGGTGATTCAGGAGAGGCTTCATACAGCGCAGTCACGTCAGAAGAGTTATGCAAACCGGAAGGTTCGAGATGTGTCCTACATGGTCGGTGAGAAAGGCTTGTTGAAGGTTTCGCCCATGAAGGGTGTTATGAGATTTGGGAAGAAAGGAAAGTTGTGTCCTCGGTTCATTGGACCTTTTGAGGTGCTTCGGAGGATTGGGAAGGTGGCTTATGAGCTTGCTTTTCCACCCAGCCTGTCGAGTGTGCATCCGGTATTTCATACTTCTATGCTCCGGAAGTATATTGGGGATCCGTCTCATGTTTTAGACTTCAGCACGGTTTAGTTGGATGACGATTTGACCTTTGATGTGGAGCCAGTAGCTATTTTGGGTTGCCAAGTTCGGAAGTTGAGGTCAAAGGATATAGCTTCAGTGAAGGTGCAGTGGAGAGGTCGGCCCGTGGAGGAGGCTACCTGGGAGACCGAGCGGGAGATACGGAGCAGATATCCTCATCTGTTTGAGGCTTCAGGTATGTTTCTTGACTCGTTCGAGGACAAACGTTTATTTAAGTCGGGGAGGATGTGACAACCCGGCCAGTTGTCTCATGAGTTACAGCTCAATTTCCCCCATTTCAGCTTCTATACGCTTCGTTGTCCGTGTTTTATGTGATCGAGTTTATTAGTTCGAGTTCGGAGAGGATATGGTAAGAAATGAGACACTTAGTCTCCTTTAAGAAGGCTTAAGTTGGAAAAGTCAACCGGATGTTGACTTATGTGTTAGAAGGCTCGGAAGTGGGTTCCGAGGTTTCGGTTAGCTTCGGGAGGTGATTTTTGACTTAGGAGCGCAATCAGAATGGATTTTGGAGTTGTAGAGAAGATTTAGGCTTGAATTGTCGAAATTGATATTTTGGCAAATTCTAGTTGATAGGCGAGATTTTGATATAGGGGTCGGAATGGAATTCTGAGAGTTGCAGTAGCTTTATTGTGTCATTTGGGATGTGTGTGCAAAATTTCAGGTCATTTGGACGAGATTTGATAGACCTTTTGATCGAAAGCATAATTTAAAAGTTCTTGGAGTTCTTAGGTCTGAATCCTATGTTAAATTGGTGATTTGATGTTGTTGTGAGCGTTCCGAAGTTTTGAGCAAGTTTGAACGATGTCATGAGATGTGTTGGTACAATTGGTTTGAAGTTCCGGGAGTTCCAGATAGGTTCCTGGATGTTTTAGTGCAAAAATCATAGCTGTAGCAGGCATACAGGGGTTGCAGGCCCCAGAACTCAACCATGAGGTCCGCACAAAAATGAGTGCGCCCGCAGTGTGTTCCGTGCGGACCACACAAAGTCGGATGCGGCCGCAGTATGTGTTATGCGGACCGCTCAAAGTGGTGTGTGGCCGCGTGGGGAACGAACAGCTGGTCCTACTTCGGAAGCTCATATCTTTTGATCTACAAGGAATTTGAGGTGATTCAAAAACGAAAATTGTAGCCCTTCGTGTCTAGTTTCCAGAAAGGTAAAGATATCACAATTTGGACATCTGTAGCAACAGTTATGGCCAAAATACTAAAGACTATCACTGCAGAGGGAGGCCTGTATGGCCGCACACCACTTTGTGCGGACCGCACTGGCTTGCGCGGACCGCGTGCATTTTGGTGCGGCCCGCGTGAGCTGAAACCTGAAGGGTACTCTATATAAATACGAGGTTTTGGGTTTTATTTAATATTTTGACCTAGAGAGCTCGGATTTTGGCGATTTTCGAAGGTTTTTCAAGAAATTCATCGGGGTAAGTGATTTTAACTCAGATTTGGCTAGAATACATGAATCTATCACTGAATTCATCATTTAATTCGTGATTTGAGATGGAATTTGGGAAGAAAATTGTGGAACCTTCCAAAAATGTAAAATGATGATTTGAAGGACCAAATGGTATCGGAATTGGATAATTTTGGTGTGGTTGGACTCGTGAGGGTATGAGGATTCTGAAAATGTAAATCTTACCCGATTCCGAGACGTGGGCTCGGGGCTCGAGTTTTGGTAATTTCGAGATTTTTGATATTTTTCGAATGTTTTCGCTTGGGCTTTGTTCCCTTAGCATATTATGACGTATTCGTTCTGGTTTTGGATAGATTTGACGTGCGTGGAGGCCAATTCGAGGGGCAAAGGCGTCGCGAGCTAGAGAATTAGCCAGTTTGAGGTGAGTAATGATTTTAAATGATGTCCTGAGGGTTTGAAACCCCGGATTTGCACAACGTAGTGCTATATTAAGTTGACATACACGCAGTGTGACGAGCGTGAGGTTCAATGCTATGGGGATTGGGACTTGGTCCATCCCGAATGATAATTTACTACCTTTTTTATTGAGACATATACTTTATTGTTGTGAATTGGGCTTGTTGCCATGCTTGGGGCCTTGTGACGACCTGTAGATACCTTAGGGGATTTTTGACTGGTTTTCCTCACTTACTTTGTTAAAGAATTTATATCCTCAGACATGTTTCCAATTGCTTAAGGATGATATGGACCAGATTTTTGAAATGTTAATCATAAATAGAAAGAGATATGAGGGCTGAGATCCCGACCGTACATTATGCCCGAGAGGCTGTGATTTTAAATGACTAAGAGGGGTCGAGTACCCAATAGTGAGGATATTTTATATGATATGGATCGGGCAGCGCGCCACAACAGATATATATATTATACATATTATGGATAGGGCTGCAAGTCGCAGCAATTACTTATATGGATCGGGATGCACGTCGCAGCAATTATATAGCGCTTGGGCTGAAGGAGCCCCTCCAGAGTCTGCACACCCCCAGTGAGCGCAGTCGACTATTATTATTATTATGGATCGGGCTGTACGCCATAGCGATAGACGGATCGGGCTGCATGCCGCAGCGGTATATATATTTATTGACTCGGTTGTCGTGAGAAGTATATGAATTGAGAACTGAGGATAAGAACGAATAAATGAACTGAAATGCTTGAGGAGCTGATATATACTGATTATATCTGTTTTACCTGGTTTAAAGAATTTCACATGATTTCCTCAATCATTGCTGCTTAAATGATTTTACTGTTTTGATATAGAACTGCTTAGTGCCTTTACGTGATTTCATACTGTCAGCCATTATTTATTATTATTACTCACTGGGTCGGAGTACTCACATTACTCCCTGCACCATGTGTGCAGGTACAGGTATTCCTGAGGCATAGAGCGAGCTTTCCTGCCATTCTGTTTTCATCAGAGTTATCGAGGTAGCTGCATGGCGTTCGCAGACCCGATTTCTCCTTCCATCTCCACTTATTATTCCGCATTTTAGGCATATTTCTGTATTAGATTGTTGAAACCTTGTATTAGAGGCTCAGACTTGTGACACCAGATCAGTGGGCTGTTTTACAGAGATTTTTCGTGATTATGGTTTCCGCACATTTCATCTGTTAAATTTATACTTCTATTTATATTAAATTGGTATTAAATATCAAAAATTGGTATTGAATTATAAAGAAAGAGATTGTGAGATGTTAGTTGGTCGGGCTTTCCTAGCATTGTGTTGGGCGCCATCACGTCCAGGGTTGGGGTCGTGACATGGCACTTAGGGCCATAATTATCACATCATTTCCACCTCCAATGTCAACCTTGCGATTTATGATCATAGGCACATACAAAATCAATCCAAGTTATAAGCGTAGGTAAGATTTTACATGATTAGCATGACAATCTCAGTTTTAAATCTTGAGATGAAGTCTAGGCAATTTCATCACATGGTTCATATTCTTTGCACATCTTCAAATATCTAGGATAGTACTTTGCACACATTGAGGCACACCTTTCATGTTTATATATACAATTCCAAAACCAATTCATGTAAAATAACAATCAATACATCAATCAAGTTTTCAGTCTTACCACATTTGCACATACACATACCAACGGAGCTCAATTTCTACTAGGAGGGGTTTTTAGCAATACATACCTCAATAAAGCTTTTCTTAATTTCTTACAAAATTTCGGGACTCTTAGCAACTTAAATCTATTTTATGAAAATTACAAATTGAAGCAAGAATTAGAGACATGATTAAGATTCTGGCTCATTTGAGCACATTATTGCGATTATAGGACCCTTTTGTGAGAGATTTCTATCATTTTACACCTCAATTGCTATCTTTTTAGTTCACAACCTCCCCATATCCTATTATCTTTTATGCATGCAAGAAAATCCATTCTTATACCCATGAACCCCCGAGCTAATTACTCATTCTAGTGCGAATTTTGAAACCAAGGGTTAGGGCTCAAGTTCTTACCTCTTGGGGTAAAGTTCTAGCAGCTTTACTTGATAATATTCAAGGGTTTAGGCAAGAATTGAGTAGGGACTTGATGAAGATAACTCTCTCTCTCTCTAGAACTCCCTCTCTCACTCTATTTGCAGCAAAATAGAATAAAAGGGGTTTAATGAGGTATTTTTAATGGGATGGGATCGGGTTTTAAAAGTTAGAAAATAGGAGCCCCGACAAAATGTGCGATCGCATAATGGACATGCGGCCCGCAAAAATGGTCCCAAAAACTTGAACAAACTATCTAGGTGTGGAATAGAAATGCAGACCGCATACCTATTATGTAGTCGCATAATGCACCGCAGAATTACTTCTCACAAAAATTCCAAGGGGATTATGCGATGACTATGCGGCCTGCATATCGATTATGCGATCGCATAATTGGATGCATAGTTGACCTTAAATTAACCGTCACACTGTCTGATTATGCGGCGACTATGCGGTCCGTATATGAATTATGCGACCACATAATGGACTACAGAAATGCACTTTTCTGGAAAACATAATTTCTTAACTTTTTAATGCACAGATCAATCCAAAAGGTCCGAACCACGACGATCTTGCGAGTCACGAAGAATTTTATGAATTTCTAACACATGATCCTAACTTGGCACCACGAGATTCGGGGTTTTTGAGTAGAAATTTCATAGGGCCTTACATTCTCCCCCACTTAAGATCATTCGTCCTTGAATGAGGATCAAGGTTCACTCATCAATAGTCTTTATGCAACCTCAACTTTTCACAACATGAAACATATCAAAAACCCCAAATTTGGCTAACTCCCAAAATTTCTAAAAATTTCGCCAGAGTTTCCTTTGTATCTAGGCCTATCCACCTGTCAGAGGGCCCCAGAAACATATCCTAATAGCATATACATGTCCCATAGACATAATGTAACTTGTACAACACCAACCATGGCCGCATAGGCAACATATAACCAAAATAGAATAGTTTTACATAGATCAAATCAAAAGATAAGAGTTCATAGGAACCAAATGCATAAAAAGCTATTGCATGGCTATACAAACAAATGTGGGTACTTCTTTCTCATTTCTTCCTCTGCTTCCCACGTAGCTTCCTCAACCTGCTGGTTCTGCCATAACACTTTTACGGAGGCAATTTCCTTATTTCTCAATTTCCGGACTTGCCTGTCAAGAATGGAAACTGGAACTTCTTCATAAGACAGTTCTTCATTAACCTCAATAGTTTCAACTGGCACAATAGTGGACGGATCTCCCACCACCTTCTTCAACATAGACATATGGAAGACTGGGTGTACCAAAGACATCTCGGGTGGTAGCTCGAGCTTGTACACCACCCGACCAATCCTCTGAATGATTCTGTACGGTCCGACATACCTCAGAATCAATTTTCCTTTCTTTCCAAACTGCATGATACCCTTCATGGAGGAAACCTTCAAAAATACCCAATCATCTTCTTTGAACTCCGAATCTCTGCGTCGAACGTCCGAATAAGACTTTTGGCGACTCTGAGCAGTTTCCAACCTTTCCTTGATAATCTTGACTTTCTCCATAGCCTGATGCACAAGGTCCAACCCTATCAATTCAGCTTCTCCAATTTCGAACCACCCAATGGGAGATCTACATCTCCTACCATACAATGCTTCAAACGGTGCCATCTGGATACTAGCATGGATGTTGTTGTTATAAGCAAAGTCTATGAGTGGCAAATGATCATCCCAGCTCCCTTTGAAATCAAGAGTACAAGCACGCAACATATCCTCAAGCGTCTGAATAGTCCGCTATGCTTGCCCGTCGGTTTGCGGGTGAAGAGTTGTGCTAAGATTTACCTACGTACCCAAACCTTGCTGAAATTTCTTCCAAAGGTTGGTTGTGAACTGATCCCCTCAATCAGAAATGATTGAGACTGGAGTGCCATGCAACCTGACTATTTCTTTGATATATAACTGATCATAGTGTTCCGCTATGTCGGTAGATTTAACTGGCAAGAAGTGCATTTTGTGAGTCGATCCACGACTACCCAAATTGAGTCAAACTTGCGTGGAGTGCGCGGAAACCCTACCAAAAATCCATGTTGATCATCTCCCATTTCCACATTGGAATTTCTATGCTTTGAGCCAATCCACTGGGTCTTTGATGTTCGGCCTTCACTTGATGACAGTTCGGACATCTAGCCACAAAGTCTGCTAATCCCTCTTCATGTTATTTCACTAGTAAATTTCCTTGAGATCATGATACATTTTCATAGACCCTGGGTGCACGAAATACCTAGAAGTGTGAGCTTCTACCATGATCTTTTCTCAAAGATCGTCAATATCTCGAACACATAGGCGGCCTTGGTACCGTAGGGTACCATCATCCATGCCAAAGGAAAAAGCTGTGGTCTCGTTCAGTTGTGCTAACAATGGATCGTTGAATTGC
This sequence comes from Nicotiana tabacum, assembly GCF_000715075.1. Taxonomy (NCBI): domain Eukaryota; kingdom Viridiplantae; phylum Streptophyta; class Magnoliopsida; order Solanales; family Solanaceae; genus Nicotiana; species Nicotiana tabacum. The sequence continues at coordinate 94,675,601 of NC_134085.1, read as the reverse complement.
TTCTCCTTCACCTCCGCTACAAGCGATGATTCAGCCCTATTCTGCACAATCACTCCTCCTTCATTAGAGTCTGCGAGGCGAACTCCTAAGCTAGCCAACTGGTGAACCTCCCGAGCCAAAGGCCTCCGATATTCCTCCAAATGAGCCAAACTTCCAAAAGATTTTTGACTAAGAGCATCTACCACAACATTAGCCTTCCCCGGGTGATAGAGAATATCAATGTCATAGTCCTTGAGTAACTCTAGCCATCTTCTTTGTCTCAAATTCAACTCCTTCTGCTTGAAAATATATTGAAGGCTTTTGTGGTCCGTAAATACATCCACATGGACCCCATACAAATAATGTCACCAAATCTTTAGTGCAAACACCACTGCCGTAAGCTCTAAGTCATGGGTTTGATAGTTCTTTTCATGATACTTGAGCCTAGAAGCGTAAGCTATAACCTTTTCGTGTTGCATTAACACACACCCAAGCCCGATCCTTGAGGCATCGCAATACACCACAAATCCCTCTATGCCCTCTGGCAGGGCTAATACCGGTGTTGTAGTCAATCTTGATTTTAATTCTTGGAAACTCCTTTCACAAGCATCGAACCACTGAATTTAACTACTTTTTGTGTCAATTTAGTCAATGGAGAGGCAAGAGTAGAAAAACCCTCCACAAGTCACCTATAGTACCCGGCCAAACCTAAGAAATTGCGAATCTCCGTTGGAGTGGTAGGTCTAGGCCAATTCTTCACTGCCATAATCTTTTGAGGATCAACCATAATTCCTTCCCTGGAGACGACATGACCTAAGAACGCGGCAGATTCAAGCAAAAATTCACATTTTGAAAATTTTGCATACAATTGATTTGCTGGAGAGTCTGCAGAACTGCCTGAGATGGTCAGCATGGTCCTCCCGACTTTGGGAATAAACAAGAATATTGTCAATGAACACTATCACAAAGGAGTGTAGAAAAGGCTTGAAGACTCGATTCATAAAATCCATGAAAGTTGTCGGGGCATTTGTTAGCCCAAAAGACATCACCAAAAATTCAAAGTATCCATACCGAGTCCTGAAAGCTGTGTTTGGAATATCCTGCTCCCTTATCTTCAATTGATGATACTCGGACCGCAAGTCAATTTTTGAGAAACACGTAGCACCTTGCAATTGATCAAACAAGTCATCTATTCTTGGTAGAGGATATTTATTTTTGATTATGACCTTGTTGAGTTTCCGGTAGTCAATACTCATCCGTAGCGACCCATCTTTCTTCCTTACAAACAAGACCGGCGTGCCCCATGGTGACATAGTCGGTTGGATGAAACCCTTTTCTAGCAAATCCTTCAGTTGTTCCTTTAGATCTTTCAATTCTGCCGGTGTCATTCTATAAGGTGGAATTGATATAGGTTATGTGCCTGGCATCACATTGATCCCAAAATCGATCTCCCTATCTTTTGGAATCCCAGGGAGTTCATCTGGAAAGACATATGGAAATTCATTCACAACTGGCACGGACTCAAGGCTAGGCGCCTCGGCATTGGTGTCCGTAACCCGAACTAAATGATAGATACACCCCTTCTTGATCATCTTCACGGACTTAAGGTAAGAAATAAGCGACCTTTAGGCAGTACATTATCTCCCTTCCATTCAACAACGGGCTCATTAGGAAATTCAAGCCTCATGGTTCTAGCAGCCGCGTAGCGTAACAACACAACCTCAGAAATGCAATCCGCATACCTGTTGCGGTCACATAATTCACCGCAGAATTGCTTCTCACTAAAATTCCAAGGGGATTATGCGATGACTATGCGGCCCGCATATCGATTATGTGCTCGCATAATTGGCCGCATAGTTGACCTCAAATTAAGCGTCACACTGTCTGATTCTGCGGCGACAATGCGGTCTGTATATCTATTATGCGACTCCGTGTGAATGTTATGAATAGAAACCAGAGCGAAGATTGCTCCCATTTTAAGGACGATTACTTCCTGGATTACCTGCAAAACTTATAACACGATGCATACAAATATATATGGGTTATATTGCGAGAATTTAAACATGATGCAAATTCCATTTGGACCGTGAAGATTGTCTTTGGACGGTGAGGATAATGGCCTTAGACCATGATATCCCAGGCCATGAATCGTGAGATAAGGGATTTGCAGGCCCTGAAATGATGCTCTTGGTACATGAGAATGGTGCCTCTGAGCCATGACACCTTTGAATAATAATGTGCAATATCGAGAGATCCTCAGGCTATGGCATGGTGTCTTCTGTCTATGAGGATGACGCTTTCGGACTATGATGCCTTTGGACAAAAACAGAGATGTTTCAACCCATGAAATGCAAAGACATGATGCTAGGTCATAAAAACAAAACAAGATAAAGCTTAGTCTTGCATAAGATTGGGACAGAGCTTAGCCCTGGGAAGGCAAAATAGTGCTAGATTGCACGTAGCATAGCATTTGGTATTGGGCCATAAAAGGCAGAGCTTACCCTTATGTAGTTAAGGAGGCAATGCTTAGCCTCATGTAAGAAAGGGAGATAGTGCTTAGTCTCAGGCAATGAAAGGAAACGCTTATCCTTATGCAGTTGAGGAGGCAGGGCATAACCTCATGCAAGAAGAGGAGATAAGGCTTAGTCTCATGCAGTGGATGGCAGTGCTTAGCCTTATGCATTTGAGGAGGCAGGGCTTACCCTCATGTAAGAAGGGGAGACAGGGCTTAGTCTCATGCAATGGAAGGCAGTGCTTAGCCTTATGCAATATGGAGGCAATGCTTAGCCTTATACAGTTGAGGAGGCATGGCTTAGCCTTATACAAGATAAGGAGATAGGGCTTAGTCTCATGTAATGGAAGGCAATGCTTAGCCTTATGCAATAGGGAGGCAATGCTTAGCCTCGTGCAAGAAGAGGATACAATGCTTAGTCTTATGCAGGGGAAGCCAGTGCTTAGCCTTATGCAAATAGGGAGGCAATGCTTAGTCTCATGCAAGAAGAGGAGACAATGCTTAGTCTCATGCAGGGGAAGGCAGTTCTTAGCCTTATGCAAATAGGGAAGAAACGCTTAGCTTCATACAAGAAGAGGAGATAATGCTTAGTCTCATGCAAGGAAAGATAATGAGTGATAGCAGAGTATTTTCTTATCTGGATACATGTTTGCATTTGGTAGCCTTGTCGTTATGGAGATAGTGCTTTTGATATGTATATACTTGTGAATACTCCCATTATGTTCATTGTTCCTGCATCCAAAGAAAAAATCGTGACTTTTTCGGGGAAGGTTGGTTCATGCCTTCGCCCGCTTGCTTTGCTTTGCTTTGCTCTGGAGATGTTGTTCTAGTTACCCTGGGTAACATCTGCCTGCCATGGAAATAAAGTTTTCGAAAAATATGCATGCATAGTTATTTTAAAACATAGTAGTTTACGATATCGAGTAAATTAGATGAATCAATGACTGTGACAGTTTTAGAGACATTGCAATTCCCTTACATTAGAATTTTGATGGTCCTCCTCAAAATTCTTCCCCAGCTTAATATGCAATTCTTTGACCGTTCTGCATAAGACGAAGTTGGTTGGACTTGCTCCGAAATTTTAAGGGTCCTCCTCAAAGTTCTGCCCCAGTTTCTGACCATGGGGAAAATGAAGAATTTATTAAGATGCACAGGGCTACCTACATATCCCCTCTTAAACGGGAATTAGGTCAAGCGCAGTTTAGTTACATCAAATGAAGAAGTGCAAACAATTTAAACATAGTATCTTTTGACTGCGTCTGAATTGATAAGCTTTAGCCAAACTTCTCCATCCATTTCTGCAAGTATGAGTGCTCCTCCTGTTAGTACCCTGTGAACCATGTAGGGCCCTTGCCAATTAGGTGAAAATTTCCCTTTTCTTCATCTTGATGCGGGAAGATTCGCTTCAGCACCAGCTGCCCCAGTGTCAACTATCTGGGTCTGACCCTTTTGTTGAAAGCTGTGGACAATCTATTTTGATAAAGTTGCTCGTGGCATACCGCATCATTTATTTCCTGTAAAAAAGAGCTAATTGTTCATAACGACTTTTGTATCCATTTTGTGAGTTCTACTTTAGTATTGTTAATCAACATGTAGGGAGTTGCTCCGATTGATGTGCGGACTGTGGTACGATATCCCAATAAGGTAAATGGTAATTTCTCGTGCCATTGTTTGTGGTTGTCTACCATTTTCCTTAGAATTTTCTTGATGTTCTTGTTGGCAGCCTCCACAGCCCCATTCATTTGAGGTCAGTATGTTGTGGAATTCTTATGCTTGATTTTTAAGGTTTCACACATGTCTTTCATTAAGTCGCTGTTGAGGTTGGCGGCATTGTCGGTGATGATGGATTCTGGTACCCCGAATTGGCAAACAATACGATCCCTGACAAAATCTGCGATGACTTTCTTAGTTACGGCCCTGTAAGATGCAGCCTCAACCCATTTTGTGAAGCAGTATGTGCCCACTAAATTAAACTTGTGCCCGTTTGAAGCGGCATGCTCGATCGGACCAATGACATCCATTCTCCAAGTGGCAAAAGGCCAAGGTGCACATGTTGCATTGAGTTCATTTAGTGGTGGCAAATCCTGGATAGCTTTGACCTTTGAAGGGTATAGTTCAATCCCTCGGCGACTGACGATGAAACCCATCAATTTTCTAGCAAGGACTCGAAAGGCACATTTTGCAGGATTCAGTTTCATATTATACCTTGGAAGCCGATTAAAGAAATTCCTTAAGTCTGCTATATGATCTGTGCTTCTTTTGGATTTGATAATGATGTCATCCACGTACACCTTTATTTCTTTGTGAATCATGTCATAAAAAATAATTGTCATAGCTCTCATATAAGTGGCTCCGACATTCTTCTGGCCAAACGTCATCATTTTATAACAATACATCCCCCACAGAGTGATAAACGTCATCATCTTTGGGACTTGCTTTGTTTAACTCCCGTTAATCGACATGTACTCTAACCTTCCCATCCTTCTTCGGAACTGGCACGACGTTAGCCAACCAAGTAGGGTATTCGACCACTCTGAGAACCTTAGCTTTGATCTTCTTTTTGACTTCCTCTTTGATTTCCAGACTCATATCCGGCTGGAACTTTCTAAGTTTTTGCTTTACAGGAGGACACGTCGGATTGGTAGGTATTTTATAAGCCACTATAGATGTGCTCAAACCAGTTATATTATCATAAGACCACGCGAAAATATCTTCATACTCCTTTAGGAAATAGGTTTACTCTTCTTTCTCTGATGGTAACAGGTGAATGCTTATGCGTGTTTCTTTGACTATTTCAGAATCTCCCAAATTGACTATCTTGGTTTCGTTAAAATTTGACTTAGGCTTATTCTCAAAATTATCCACTTCTTTGACAATTTCCTCAAGTATTATATCTTCTTCCTCTAAATAACTATCCTTATGTTGCGTTGTCTCATTACATGTCACAGTCGTTAGTTCATCAAGATAAGTAATAATAATGTTGTGGAGAAAAAATGTAAAGGATAATAATAAATACTAAAATAGCAATGCATTAGATAAATCTTGAAACATTAAAACAAGTACGACTCGATGACTCGGGCAATTATTTCAAAACATAATGCGTCTAAAACAAAATATTGAAAATGTCTTAAAGTGCTAAAAATTGCCTTTTAAAAAAAATCATGCTAATTGCCAGGCTACCCAGGAACTCGACGGGCCCGGGATGATGCAATAGTCCAGTTCTTGAGAACAACTCCCTTTCCCACGGTCTGAATTGTAAGGTCTTCCTCCTCCTCCTCCTCCTCAACTATTGCATTGCAGTCCATGTCTTCCTCATCCATAAATAGATTCCTTAGGCCAGCTAAAGCCTCATCTTCTTATGATCCCCATATCACGTCAGTCTGTTGAAATGTTTGGACCAGATATGGTATTGCCTGCTCAAATGGGTAATAAGGACCACACCATGGTGGTTACCAATTCTGATACTCGTGCCAGGTGTATTAATACCCCAGCCCAAAATTTATGCCATGGCGCATTAGCTGTATCTGTTTGGTGATCCCTTGGAGATTCTTGCCAAGACCCTTGCCAGGTTCGTACCCTGTCCATAACAATATGCTTTCAATTTTATTACTCCACCACTTGTCTTTCTCAATTGCATTGACGCGTTTGATGCGATGGTATGTTTCTCCACCCAACTTCCTTCTATTCTCGACAACCAAAACAGTTTGATTGGTGTAAATGGGGTTACTCCCATCCCCGTGGATGATTACTTCCTGATGATTCCATTAAAATTTTACAGCCTGTTGTAGTGTGGAGGCTATGGCCCCAGCATCATGTATCCACGGTTTACCCAACAGAAGACTGTATGTGGCAGATATTTCCAATACTTGAAATTCAACGTCAAGCCAAGTCAGGCCCATCTGCAAAGATAGATTGATTTCCCCGATTGTGGCCCTTTGGGACCCAAAAAATGCTTTCACATTCATAGTTCCCACTCGTATCTCATGCAATCCTTTACCCAACATCTTCAAAGTAGTCAACAGACAAATGTTGAGACTCGAACCCCAATCTATTAGGACTCTAGTAATGACTTTATCCTCAAACTGCACTGTGATAATTCTGGTGGCAGCTCGTCTTCGTGAAAAGTGATCTTGTGGCTTTCCAACACCTGTACAACCATGTTAGCCATTTCTCCGCCAGTGATGTTGTTGGGTACATAGGTAGGCTTCATTCAACACTTTCATCAATGCATTCTTATGCGCCTCAGAATTCTGTAGTAGTGATATAATGGATATCTGAGCAGGGGTTTTGTTCAGATGATCAACCACAGAATACTCTCTTGCTTGCACCTTTGTCCAAAGATCGTCTGGGTCAGTTTCAATGATAGGCTGCTTGGGAGCGGCTACTTTACTTGTTCCTCCCAAATGGTCGGGGGTGTAAACCCTACCAGTCCTAGTCATGCCTTGTGCAACACCTGTTTGTTCTATTTTCCCTTTTCCTTTCCTTCGCACCTCTGCAACATAGTCCCATGGTATAACATTTGAATTAAAGGATAGTGTAGGTGCTACCGTTACGGTGAAGGGTGTGGTCACTTCCACCTCAAACGGAGTTGACGTAGTTGAGGGCGTTTTTACTTCAACCTCGAACGAAGTTGGCGCGGTCAATTCAACCTCAATTGATGACTTAATCTGCTCTACAATAGGTGTGAAAATGACTGGAGATATTTTATGTTCACCCCCTTCACGAATGAGCCCGATCGATCATTCTGGATCCCATTCTTCATCAGTTTCGATCATATTTACCCCTTCGCCTCTATAATCCGGGAGGGAGTTGTTGTGGACATTTGGTGCGACCTCTTATGCTTGTATAATCTTGGTAGTTTTGGAGGGCTGGTGATGGTGAGTGGTAATATACAGGTTGGGTGTTATGGTATGGTAAGTGGCGGTGGGTTTTTGGTATCTGGGAGGTGAAGGCTGATATGTGGTGGTGTTTGGTATGTATGAGGAGACTTTGGACCTTGGGCTACCATGGCTGCACCAACTTATTTCTTCTTAGAGATACCTCCCGACTGCAAGGCTTTGTTTAATTCCTTCGTCTATTCTTTCTCGCAGTTTGATGATATTAGATAACGTATGGTTTTCAATGACCATCAACCTCTCAGAGTGTTGTGGATCTTGAGCTCTGACAAAGAACTTATTCATTTGTTCTTCTTCCAGTGCTGGCTTTACTTTTGCAGCTTCCGACCTCCATCGAGTAGCATAATCGCGGAAAGTTTTTGTTGGCGTCTTCTTAAGATTCTGAATGTAGAAGACGTCTGGCGCATTTTTTGTATTGAACCTGAACCGATCCATAAAATCTGATGCCATGCTTACCTAGTTAACCAACTTCTTCGGGTTTTGACTAATGTACCAGGATAGGGCGTCTCTAGTAAGGATCCTCATGAACAGCTTGATGCGGATTCTTTTGTCTTTACCAACCCCTACGAGCTTGACACAATACATTCTCAAATGCACCTTTGGATCACCTGTTCCGTCGAACATTTCGAACATAGGAGGTTTGTAACCCTCTGGCAAGTTCTACGCCCAGTTGGTTACACAAATCCTCATTGTTCAAACCTTCGATGCCTTTACCACCCTCAACACCTTGGACTCGACTAGTAAGTTTCTTGAGTTCTTTCGCCATATTCTTGATGAACATGTCTTTCTCGGCGGATTCAGGTATGTATAAGGTTTGTTGTGGAGTGTGGGGTAAAGTTTCTTTGATGGACTCTAGGAATTTGGGCATAGTGGTTGTCGTTGGTTGAGTTTTGGAGATCAAGGGTAGGTTGTGGTGCATTTTGAAGAGTGTTGTAGGTGGTGGTTTGTGGATACTGGGTTGGATGGGGATGTGGCTGTGGAGAGGTCGGTACTGGTGGAGGATTATGATTTTTGGGGAGGTGTGGCATACTGTTGAGGTGTGGGAGGATTTTGTTGGTTTCGCATGTTCTGGGGAGGTGCAGGATTTTGGGTGTTTTGTTGGTTGGCATCGAGGACGTTCAGGGTAAGGGAAAGGTTTGCCAACTTACGGACCTGCTCAAGTTCCCCTTGTAGCTCCAGTATCTTTTGTTCCAACCGTAAAACCAAGTCATTATATGCCGGAGTACTCCGACCATCTGAAGTCTCGACATTCTCTGCATGCGTAGTGTTGTCTTTCCTGATACTACTCGCATCATCTATTCTGGCTTTTCCCTTGCGTTTAGGATCATTTGGAGAAGGAGGAGGTGGAGGACCTCTAGATCTGGTGTGATATGTTGATGACGCCAATAAGCACGAACCAACTTTAGGGGATGGGAATAAACAAATAAAGAAAAGAAGAAAACAACAGGTAAACAAGTCAGTAAGGAGTATTAAAAGGATATTTGCGGTATTTAAACACATATTGCGGAATTATAAATTCGCATCCTAATTTGGGGACCTCATTGTGCCCTAGGTAGGCCTAAGCAACATATAGATTTGGAGAAAATTGATGCCAATAACTACGTCATTTCATTAATATGATAAATAAACCAAATCTCTACTAAAACGACAATAATTATAAAGAGTCACAATGGCATTTGCCTTATTACAGCCAAAGCCTAAAACGAGTCTAGAATGCAAGTAACACGTAATTCCTAATCTATTTAGTCCTAGAGGGACCTTCTCCATACTTGGTCTTCTTTGCCCCATCGATCAGATTTCCCAGGTCGCGCATGTCCAACAAAAGATATGCCCTTGCTAAGAGCCCTCCTTCATTGTCATCCATGTTTTGACAACCTGCAACCCTGTTTCTCATCTTCCTTTCAAGCTCCATCAACCCCTGCTCTAAATATTCCAACCTCTCTATTGACTTAGTAGTGATTTCTCTCAGCTCGTTGATTGATTCCATGTCCACTTTATGTTGTTCCAAATGCCTGGCTTCAGACTTGAAAACCCTTTTGCGGAGCATCCTGTATTTGACTTATGCTTTAGTAGCATCATCTACAACCCCATTCTTTAGATTAATCCATGGCTTCACATCCCCTGCTATATCATCTACAAACCAAGATGGATAGAAGTGCATATGGCCGGTATGATACCGGTCTGGCTCGATGGTATCTTTCTCCACAATGACCTTTTGATGCCACATGTGTTGTGCCTTGAATTTGAATGGAATAGAGTTCCCCTAGAAGTCTACCTTATGTTGAACCATTTTGGAAACTTGTGGTATAACCTACTTTCTCCCGGCTTGCCTCATAACCCTGATAGGAGCATAAGGATAGATCCCCCTCAATCCAATTAGCACTAGATGAGGAGTATCTCTCGACCTGATGATGAATTCACTGCTAAGGAACCACTCGAATATCCAATGTATCTTGTTATCAGTCAAATTGTTGATGAAGTGTGCCCAAATCATAGTGTTTTCTTGTTGTGCAAACCTATTTGGGATAAAAGTCATTCTCTTCGGATGGTGATAGGCTATGTGGTCATTCAATGGTCCTCGCCGAAGTTCTTGACGGTATTCTCCTCTTTGAAGGTGTTCTATCAACCATACTTGCAGCAACAGATGGCAACCAGTGAAATTCCTATACCCCTTTTTCCAACGGTCTAAATCCCGATACATATCAGCCAGAATCATAGGGACAATAGTGTAAATTTGCCCATCAATCCCCTCCATTAAAGCCTTAATAACCATAGCTCGACGAGTGAGAATCCTTTCTCGTTGTATTGGAAATACCAGCATCCCCAAAAAACTAACAATGAAAACAAAAACTCGGCGGTGAGTCCAACCCAAAAAAGTGATGGCGAACTCATCATGGTAAAGGCGGTCTGACTTGATGTGCCCATAATGTTCATAGAGGAAATCGAATGGTATGTAAGACTTCTTTAGACAGACTAAATCTTAAGGTTAGCATATTTATGCTATTTATAACGAGCAATAATTAAGTGCCATGAATGATAAATGGGTACACGAATTAAGGAAAATGAGTTTCGTTGAAGGTTGTCGATTTGGGATAAACTACAGGCTGAGCGATAATACTCGATATTTATGGACTAGTACAATACAAGGTACCATATGACCATGTTAGTATGATGTATAAAGTGTATCAAAAATAAGTATCATTTTAAGTAATTTAAGATAATTCTTAATTATGCGGGTAATTATTTAATTATCGGGTAATGGGACATTATCTAATTACCTAATAAGTGGATATAGATTAGCTTTCCCCCATCCCCATGTGTTAGTAAGCCACACCCTAAAGAAATGACTAAGTGTCATTTCTTAATAGGTGGCATATAGTTACACATTCACTAAATTTCCAAGACTTTCCATATCAAAGACATTCAATTAAAAAGGGGGGAATGTTGGCCATTTTTGGAAGTCACCAACTTCCCGTTTTCAAAAACACTTCAAATCATATTGTATACCTTAAGCAATGTGATTTTTTACAAGTTTCAACAATTCCAGCTTGAATTTTTAGAGTCTTAGCAACAGAGAAATTTTGCGGTTCTAAAGAAGTACGGTGAAACTTTTTCCAAGAATATCATACAGATTTTCCCCTACTCCAGGTATGTTAAGGCTAAGCCTTTCCTTCATTTTTGGCATGATCTCATCATTACACAAGTTTGATAATGAGTCATAAAGAAAAATTCATATCCCAAAATTTATATATATTTTGCTAGTCTCGCAAGTTACAATATTTTCTTTGTCGAGACTTCATATTAATTTGAGTATTTCCTTATTCCAGTCAAGAGACCAGAGAGTCTATATATAGATAGTATCACGGTATTTTCATTTCCGTCGAGCTATAATCGATGGGCAGGCCCCTATTTGGCAACCTCTAATCAGATGGTAAGTTATATACCGAGCCTATGAGCGAGCCCAGTTGGCCGAGATACAGAGCCTAGTATGGCCGAGCGCCTATGAGCGAGCCTACTACGGCAGAGCAGATATATATATATATATATATATATATATATATATATATATATATATATATATATATATATATATATATATACTTATAAGGCCGGACAACTATTTTACTCACTATATTGAGAGAGTTGAGTCAGTATCAGCAGATGAGCATATTTTCAGATTATCTTTGACCCTCAGTTACTTTCAGTTATTATATTATCAGTTCAGTTTCAGCTTTTAGTATATTGCCTTACATATTCGGTACATTATTTCGTACTGACGTCCCTTTCTGGGGCACTGCATTTCATGCGTGTAGGTTCAGACAAACAGACGGGTATACCTCCTCAATAGGTATTGCCTGAGTTCAGCGTTATCGATAAGCTCCCCATCCTTCAGAGTTGTCGGGTCTAGAAGTTTTGTGATCGTATGTATATATGTAGATAGGTTATGGGTAGGTCAGGGCCCGGTTCCGATCACAGTACATCCATCAATAGAGGCTTGTAGACATATCCTATCAGTTAGTGCAGTATATTGGGCTTGTAGGCCTTGTGCGTGTGTTTTGTTGGATTGTCAGTTGTAGTAGTTATGACAGCCTTGCCAGCCCAACTGTATGTTGACATTTAGTCAGCTTTAGTCTCTTTTCAGTTTTATATTTTTCTTCACACATTATATTGTAATGTGGCCCATGGCCAAGGTATGACATTAAATGTTCAAGGTCTCTTAGTCGCAAGTGGTACGCAAGGATAGGTAAGGCACCGGGTGCCAGTCTCGCCCCATGCTCGGGGCATGACAAAAGTGGTATCAGAGTAGTTCTGTCCTAGGTAGTCTACAAGCAGTGTCTAGTAGGGTCTTGTTATAGATGTGTGGTGCACCACATTATATAAGAAAGGGACTACATGGAATTTAGGAGTTGATTACCCTTCTTTTAAATCTAAATCGTGTTGTAGCACTAAGTTATAAGAAATTTGAGTTAAACTTATGTGTTGGCATTTGCATGTACAGATGACGGTAACTAGGAAGACTACGGCTAGCTAGAGGAGAGAAACAGCAGTAGGTGAGGGGATTAGCAGGGTACCCCTAGTAGATGGGGCCCAATCTTAGGCCCAAGGAGAGACCCCTACTAAGCCATTACAGGCTCCTCCACCACCTGAAGAGATTACTAGGGAGACCGCACATCCAGTTTCCCCTTTGCTTCCATCATATCAGGACTTGAGAAGTGTGGTGAATTTGTTGGCACAGTTGGTAGCTACCCAACAACAGACTAGGACATCCGCTAGTGCAGGACCTTCTGAGGGGTTTGGGAGTTCAAGGGTCTGAGAGTTTATTACTTTGAGTCCTCCAGAGTTCACGAGGATAGATCAGAGGGAGGACCCGCAGGATTTCATAGATCAGCTTCATAGGATCTTTCGGGTTATGCATGCTACAGGGAAAGAGGCAGTTGAGCTAGCAGCTTTTCGACTCCGAGATATAGCCATCCTTTGGTATGAGGGATGGGAAAGGTCCAAGGGATGTGATGCACATCAAGCTATTTGGGAGAATTTTTCAAATGCATTTCTTGACCAATACTTACCGCCGAAGATCCGACTGGCCCGAGTCGATCAGCTTTTTGCCCTCAAGCAGGGCAATATGAGTGTTCGAGAGTATAGTCTCCATTTTGAATCATTGGTAAGATATGCACCATCCATAGTTATTACTATGCAGGACAGGATCCACAAGTTTATAGCAAAGTTGGCCCTGGAGTTGACCGAGGCATGTGCTACCACTGCATTCCAGGATAGCATGGATATCACCCGGATTCAGGCATTTGCCTAGAATATAGAAGGGCTAGGCATCAGATACGGAGAGGACTGAGTCACGGCAATGTAAGAAGATGAGATTTGCCAGGTCTCAGGATTAGTCTCAAGGTAGTTACAAGCCCCAGTACTTCGAACGACCACATAGTCCTTTGCCACCTCATCTACGGGGTTACAGTTATGACCGCTATACTCAGTCAGGACCAGGTGAAAGCTCCCAAGCGATAGGTTTGCAGGGACAGCGTGGTTCGGGGCAGACATGGCCTTTTTCGCTGCGGTATTCCATCTGCGGTAGAGGGCACTTGGGCCAATGCCGAGCCAGTTCCAATGTTTGTTAAATATGTGGATGTCCGTGGCATATGATGCGAGATTTCCCAAATAGAGATTCTAGGGGTATGGCACAACCAACAAATTCAGCAAAAGGATCATCTGTGTCTGTATATCCTCTAGGGCGCGAGTCTCAATCTTTGGTTGGTAGAGTTGAGGCAGAGATAGAGGTTCCAATTCAAGTGGTAACCAAAATCATAGCTATGCGCTAGCAGGTCGACAAGACCAAGAGACCTCACCAGACGTTGTAATACGTATGTTGACCATTTGTTCTCATGATGTTTATGCCTTGATAGACCCAGGATCTACTTTATCATGTATTACCCCATTTGTCGAGAGGAAATTTGGTATAGTGCCTGAAATACTAAGTGATCCTTTTGCGGTATCTACACCAGTCGGAGAATCGATTATCGCTAGAAGGGTTTACCGAGGTTGTACGGTGACAGTTTGTGGTTGTCAGACTTTAGCCGACCTAGTTAAGCTAGAGATGTTGGATTTTGATGCTATAATGGGCATAGATTGGTTGCCTCTTGTGAAACGCCACAGTTGATTGTCGAGCAAAGACAGCCAGATATCATTTTCTGGGTGAGCCAGTCCTTGAATGGGTAGGTAATACAGCGACACCTAGAGGTAGGTTTATTTCCTATCTGAAGGCGAGGGAAATGATTGCAAAAGGGTACATCTATCATATTGTGCGATTTAGAAATGTAGATGCCGAGATACCTACATTCCAGTCCATTATAGTAGTAAAGGAGTACGAGGATGTATTTCCAGATGAACTTCCGAGAATTTCTCCAGAGAGAGATTGATTTTGGCATTGATTTGCTTCCAGGAATGCAGCCAATATCCATTCGTTTGTATAGAATGGCACCTGCCAAATTGAAAGAGTTGAAGGAGCAGTTAAAAAATTTGTTGGAGAAAGGTTTCATCAAACCAAGTACCTCACCCTGGGGTGCACTGGTACTGTTTGTATGAAAGAGACGGCTCGCTGAAGATGTGTATCGATTATAGGCAACTGAACAAGGTAACTATTAAGAATAGGTATCCACTTCCAAGGATAGACGACTTGTTTGATCAGTTGCAGGGAGCTAGATGATTTTCAAAAATATATTTGAGGTCGGGGTACCACCAGGTCAGAGTTCGGGAGAAATATACTTCCAAAACAGCCTTCAGGACCCGATATGGCCATTTCGAGTTCCTTGTCATGTCCTTCGGGTTGACAAATGTACCAGCCATATTTATGGACTTGATGAATAACCTATTTCGGCTATATTTAGATCTGTTCGTGATAGTATTTATTGATGTTATTCTAGTCTATTCACATTCAGAGGATGATCATGCGGACCACCTATGAGTGGTGCTCCAAACCCTTTATGATAGTAAATTATATGCTAAGTTTGCGAATTATGAGTTCTGGTTGAGGTCTGTAGCATTCTTGGGGCACATTGTATCTGATGGAGATATAAAAGTAGACAATCAGAAGATTGAGGCTGTGAAATCCTAGCCTAGACCTACCACCCTGACAGAGGTTCGTAGCTTTCTAGGCTTAGCAAGATACTACCGGAGGTTCGTAGAGGGTTTTTATTCTCTTTCAGCACCATTAATGAAGTTGACACAGAAAGAAACTAAGTTTCAGTGGACTGAGGCCTATGGGCAGAGTTTCCAAGAGCTTAAGAATAGGTTGACCTCAACACCTGTTCTAGCACTTCTAAGGGTCCAGATGGTTATGCCATGTATTATGATGTCTCAGGTGTTGGGTTAGGATGTGTCTTGATGCAACATGGGAAGGTAACTGTGTATGCTTCAAGGCAGTTAAGGAAGCATGAATGGAATTATCCGACCCACGACCTCGAGTTAACTACGGTTGTCCATGCACTTAAGATATGTTGAAATTATTTACATGGTGTTCATGTTGATGTATTCATAGATTATAAAAGCATGCAATATTATCTTCAAGAAAAAAAAAAGTTGAACTTGCGACATAGGTGATGGCTTGAGTTATTAAATGATTATGATTTTAACATTCTCTACCATCCAGAGAAAGCTAATATTATAACAGACGCCTTAAGTCGCCGATCCATGGGTAGCTTAGCACATGTAGAGACCGAAAAAAGATAATTAACTAGAGAGATTCATCAATTGGCTTGTTTGGGGGTTCGGTTAGTAGATTCTGGCAATAGTGGTGTTGTGCTCAAAATACTGCAAAATCAACTCTCATAGCTGAAGTAAAGGAGAGGCAGTACGAGGACCCAGAGTTGGTCAAGTTGAGAGAGCGAGTTCCGCAGTAGAAAAAGTTGTTGCTAGAGTATAAGGGAGATGGGGTTCTCAGATACAGGGGTCGTTTATGTGTTCCAAATGTAGCAGGGCCATGACACAAGATTATGTTAAAGGCACATTATTCGTGGTACTCCATTCACCCTGGGTCAACGAAGTTGTATCAGGACATTAAGGATGTGTATTGGTGGAACGATATAAAGAAGAACATTGCCGAGTTTGTCGCTCAATGTCCTAGTTGCCAGCAGGTGAAGATAGAACACAAGAAGCCTAGAGGGCCAATACAGACTATAGAGATCCAGACATGGAAATGGGAGGTGATAAACATGGACTTTATCACGAGTTTACCTCGTTCTCATTATAAGTTCGATTCCATATGGGTGATAGTCGATAGGCTCACGAAATCAGCTCATTTCCTACCAGCCAAATCTACATATACAATAGAAGATTATGCAAAGTTATATATTAAAGAGATAGTGCAACTATACGGAGTGCCAATAGCTATTATATCTAACTATGGGCCCCAGTTTACACCACATTTTTGGAGGTCATTTCAGAAAGGTCTAGGGACTCAGGTGAATCTCAGCACATCTTTTCATCCATAGACTGATGGACAAGCTGAGTGCATAATTGATACGCTCGAGAATATGTTACGAGCATGTGTATTGGATTTTAAAAGAATTTGGGATGAACATCCAGATGGCCCCGTACGAGGCTTTGTATGGGCGTAAGTGCAGATCTCCTATAGGGTGGTTTGATGTTGGAGAATCTGGTTTACATGGGCCGGACCTGGTTCAGCAGCCCATAGAAAAATTAAAGCTTATCTGGGAGCGACTGTTGATAGCTCAGAGTCATCAGAAGTCATATTCTGACATGCAGCGACAAAATTTATAGTTCGGAGATAATGACTGGGTATTCTTAAAGGTATCACATATGAGAGGTCTGATGAGGTTTGGAAAGAAGGGAAAACATAGCCCATGGTATATTGGTCCTTATAGGATCTTTTGGAGAATGGGCCAAGTAGCTTATGAGTTAGAATTGCTGTCGGAATTGGAGTCTGTCCATCAGGTTTTTCACGTATCTATGTTACGGAAGTGCATTGGCGATCCTACTCATGTGGTCTCCATGGATTATGTACAGATTACAGAGGACTTGTCATACGAGGAAATTTTGGTTGCCATCCTAGACCGACAAATATGCAACCTACGGAATAAGGAGATAGCCTCCGTGAAGGTTTTATGGAGAAGCAAGAATGTGGAAGAGATGACGTGGGAAGTGGAGGCAAAAATGAAGTCTAAATACCCCCACCTATTT
Source organism: Nicotiana tabacum (assembly GCF_000715075.1). NCBI lineage: Eukaryota > Viridiplantae > Streptophyta > Magnoliopsida > Solanales > Solanaceae > Nicotiana > Nicotiana tabacum. The sequence goes on along the minus strand of NC_134085.1, from coordinate 94,658,510 downwards.
CAAACTGAAGATATGGCTCGAGGTGGGATAGCTCAACACAGCTCTATTCAGGCCAGTAAGTCATCATGTAAGCTCTCATGTGTGAAGCCAAGTGTTGTTATTTATAGATAGTGGCCATGTGTGGAAAATATAGTATGTTTTCTGGCCACGTGCAGGTTGGTTTTAGTCTACTATACGAAAGAGACTCCGGGAAAAAAAATTCCCAAAGTATCTAAGAGTAGACATTCGAGGATGAATGTTTATAAGGGGGGATGGATGTTACATCTCTCGTTATTCGTATGTTAAAGTTTCGTCTTCAGTTACCTGACATAGAGTCGGGGATGCAATTATCTTGAGGTTAGCATATTTATGCTATTTATAAAAAGCAATAAGTAAGTGCCATGAAGGATAAAAGGGTACACGAATTACAGAAAATGAGTTTCATTGAAGGTTGTCGATTTTGGATAAACTACAGGCTGAGCGATCATACCCGATATTTATGGACTAGTACCGTATAAGGTACCATATGACCATGTTTGTATGATGTATAAAGTCTAAAAAATAAGTAGAATTTTAAGTAATTTAAGACAATTCTTAATTATGCGGGTAATTGGTTAATTATTGGGTAATGGGACATTACATAATTACCTAATAAGTGGATAAATATTACATTTCCCCCCATTCCCACGTGGCAGTAAGCCACACCTTCACTACATTTCCAAGACTTTCCATATCAAAGACATTCAATTAAAAAGTGGGGAATGTTGGCCATTTTTGGAAGTCATCAACTTTCCATTTTCAAAAACACTTCAAATCAGATTGTATACCTTAAGAAACATGATTTTTTACAAGTTTCAACAATTCCAGGTAGAATTTTAGAGTCTTAGCAACGGAGAATTTTGCGGTTCTAAAGAAGTACGCTGTAACTTTTTTAAGAATATCATACGGATTTTCCCCTACTCCAGGTATGTTAAGGCTAAGCATTTCCTTCATTTTGGCATGATCTTGTCATTACAAGTTTGATAATGAGGCATAAAGCAAAATTCATATCCCGGAATTTACGAAAATTTTTCTAATCTCGCAAGTTACAATATTTTCTTTATCGGGACTTTATATTCATTTGAGTATTTCCTTCTTCTAGTCAAGAGAGTATAGTGTCTATATATATACAATATCATAGTATTTTCATTACCATCGAGCTATAATTGATGGGCAGGCCCTTATTGGACAACCTCTGATCAGATGGTAAGTTATATACCGAGCCTACTGTGGCCGAGCGCCTATGAGTGAGCCTAGTTGGTCGAGATACAGAGTTTAGTAAGGCCGAGCACCTATGAGTGAGCCTACTATGGCAGAGCAGTTATATATATGTCAGTATCAGCAGATGAGCATATTTTAGATTATCTTTGACCCCTAGTTGCTTTCAGTTATTATATTATCAGTTCAGTTTCAACTTTCCGTATATTGCCAAATATACTCGGTACATTATTTCATACTGATGTCCCTTTCTGGGGGCGCTGCATTTCATGCATGTAGGTTCAGACAGATAGACGAGTAGACCTCCTCAGTAGGTGTTGCCCAAGTTCAGCATTATCATAAGCTCCCCGTCCTTTGGAGTTTCCGGGTCTAGAAGTTTTGTGTACATCTTGTGTATATATGTAGATAGGTTATGGGTAGGTCGGGGCCTTGTTTGGATCAAAATATATCCATCAGTAGAGGCTTGTAGACATATCCTGTCAGTTAGTGCATTATGTTGGGCTTGTAGGCCCTGTATGTGTGTTTTGTTGGCTTATCAGTTGTAGTAGTTATGACGGCCTTACCAGCCCAGCTATATGTTGACATTTAGTCAGCGTTAGTCTCTATTCAGGGTCTCTTAGTCACAAGTGGTACACAAGGAAAGGTAAGGCACCGGGTGCCGGTCTCGCCCCATGCTAGGGGCGTGACACATTGTTTTTCCTAAAACCCATCATTTTCAAGAAACCTTGAGGAGTGTGGTTTTCCGGTATCAACAAACAAGGGCTATCCCATGGGAGCCCAGTGAAACCTCCTATTTCTTTTAAAACGGGAGTCATTTCTATGTCACCAAAACGGAAAACGGCTCTCTTCTCATCCCAGAACATGGTGGCGGCCTCAATTAATGCATTGCTTGGCTGAATGTCTAACATAGAGGGTAAGTTCCTAGGACTCTTTTCACATGGTTTTTGTCACTTGGTGCGATATTTTCCCACCAATCCAGCAGCAAAGGTGGGATATTTCAAACCATGTCGAACCTTGGGACTTCGTGCCTCATTTCTGCAAAACAAATAGAGTTAGCCCTCCCCCTCCAGATTTGGCTATTTACATGTTAATGATCAATATATTGGCTCGTTTTCTCCAAATAATGCACAAATTGTGATTGTGTCCATTAGGATTATGGAAATCCCGGTGGACTTTGGACAAGACTTGACTTAGCGAGTTATTACGCGAACTGTGTTCTAACTCATACTAGGTTTGGACATGATGGATGCACAGTTTATATTAGAGTGAGGGTTTCTAGAAGAGTCTAGACAGGTACCCTCAATCGGACATAATAAGAGGGAAGCCACGGAACCATCGACTGCACCGCTAATCGACTAGTTTTACCGCAAATAAACCTTTCAAATTTAAAGGGTGATTTAGGAAGAGCGCGAACAATCATCAAGTGCCTCTATGGTATTAATTACACATGACTCTAAGAATACATACACATCATAAAGGTCGGGATAGGGCCCTGCCATACCAATGAATACATGTCCAAATCATACTAACCAAATAGGCAACTCCGGAGCGAGTGGAGTGCGCCAACACCTTCCGCTGAGCTGATAGCCTACTAGGAGGAATGTCAACCTGTCTATCGGGACTTGTGGGCATGAAACGCAGCGTCCCCAAGAAAAAGGGACGTCAGTACGAATAAAGTACCGAGTATATGAGGCAGGAAAGCATAAATAAGAACGGTAATGTAAAGAGAGATAGAGGAGATACAACCTGTAACATCTGAGTGCCTCTGGGGGGCTACTGCCATGAACTGCATAATACATTTATATACATAAACTTTTAAAAACATACGCCTCTGTGGGCATCATCTTCATCATATCGTACCCGGCCACAAAGAGGACTCGGTAAAAATGTACCCGACCATCATAAGGCTCGGTAGAATTGTACCCGGCCACGTGGAGCTTGATAAACCCAACTGATCAGTGGTTGCACAATAGGTGTCGTACCTGGCTGACTATAGCGCGGCTTGGTAGAGTAAAATAGATACTATATATAATGCATGCTAGACTCATGGAATCACGTTCTAAACTTTTCGGAGTGACTTAAGATAATGCACCTTCGATTAACATTATGGACATCATACCATCAATATGAACTTTTATAGGATTCAAGGATCATACATACTTGCTTAGAATAACTTTATAAGGAAAGAACAACATGGGCAACCTTAGTTGCTAGGAGTAGATCCATTATCAAATAGCATATTCATTTCACTTTTGATTATGCCAAAAGAAAGAAGAAAGTGCCTTAACATACCTTACACTTGTTGAGTCCTTAATACATTCCAAGAAACTCTTGAAACAAGTCTACTCAATCTATCATAGTATAAAGAGATTCAATATCAGTGCTGGGCAAAGGCTAAGTATGTAACTTAAGCTAGTAGCTCATTTACGTAAATTCGGGCAGCATCTCCTCTGTAACAAGGGCCTCCTCCAATACCATGTACTAACAACTTAGCCTGTAGCAACAACTTGGAATTTCAGCCAAACACAACCCACAACAATCCTCAATAAAAACATAACCTCAAGGAGGTGTTGTTCTTCACTAGAACTAAGTTTTGATGTTGAAATATGGTGTAATCACTTTGGAATCACATAAAACCCTTGTGGTATCTATTTAGAAGGGTTAGGAGAAGTTGACGAAGTTGAGTTGAAAATGAGTTAAATATAGTCGACCAAATCATTTATAAAGTGAAGTAAGTCGACCACCGCCTAAGTGGGTCCCATTGGGAGCTGCTTGCGCAGTCTCGCGAAAACGCGAATATTTCTCTACTCCGATGTCGTATCGACGAACGGTTTAATGATTTAGAAACTAGAATAGTAGATATTCAATTTGGTAGGTAGATCACCCCATAATTCCAAGTATATTTGGATAAAATTTCAGTTATATTTGACCTAAGTTTCAACAAATTTATGAATGTAACTTGTGATAACCTTTGCCAACTCTTGTTCCACAACTTGCTTGCCTTCAAAACGTAGCAAATGACTATCATATGACTAAAGTAACTCATAGCATAACCTCTTTATTATGTTAAGAACCCTAGTCTCACCCCAAATTGCATGTTATAATCTTCCAAACTTGTCGACTTTCGACGAAACTTATTTTCTTTAATTGGTTTAGCTTCTATGCTTTCCAACCCTCTTGATACCCGTTATTCATGATCTTAAATATTTGTAACCTCCAAGGTAACATAATTAACTTACTTTATTTGCTTCCAAATAAAATCTCATTTCTGAGAATACACCATTGGCTTACGATGTACTCTCACGTATGAAAACGTGGGGTGTAACAAAAAGGAAGGTCACAAGTTCCTAGGCAGCATGGACAGAGTTTACCAAGAACTCTAAACGTTCGGAGCGCCGGTTCTGTTTCAGAAGAAGCATGATGGCAGTTTAAGGTTTTGCATCGATTATAGAGCACTGAACAAAGTTACCATCAAGAACAAGTAACTTATGCCTCTTATTGCAGACCTTTTCGATCAGTTGAGTGGAGCACATATGTATCTCTCCCATCAATCGGTACTAGTTGAAGTAATGAAAAAATCCCTTATTTGTTTGATGAGAAATGCGAAACAAAAAAGAAAAAAAAAGATCCCCCCGTCCTCGGGTCCTGAAAAAGACACCGATCAGAGACGAAAGTTACACTGGAGTTCAGGTTTTTTTTGTTAAGGATTTCAGATGACTATATAAATGAGATCACTGATGGGTGTGGCTTGATGAAGGTATATATTTCAGAAGAGGCGATGTGTTTGAGTTATGGATACTTCATTAGTACTGCGGCACTCTTTTGTTTGATCGACTGCTGATATTCGAGTTTGCTTGGCAGCACAGAAGAATTATAGGAGTACCCCTCGTGGGATGATTGGGTATTAGAGGTGTATTTTATATTCAGATGGTGGAGTTGGGATCAGATATGGTGATTCCTGTGCAATATGGACTTGGAGACTGGAAGTTCTCATAAACAGGTTATGTTGTGGTTATGGGTCGCGTGTATCGGCCTTGTGTGGTGACTATCGGGGTTTGGAGACCCGAGTGGATCCTTTGTCGCTTAGTATGTTAGATTTTGACGTGATGTTGGGTATGGACTGGTTGTCTTCATGTCGTGTTATTCTAGACTTTAGCACTAAGACGACAACATTGGATATGCCAAGGATGCCACGGATTGGAGTGGCGAGGTTCGACGGATTATGTTCCCAGTAGGGTGATTTCATTTTTGAAGACCCAACGAATGATTAGGAAGGGTTGTCTTTCCTATTTGGCCTTCGTGAGGGATGTCTGTGCAGAGGCTCCTACCATTGATTCAGTTCCAGAGGCGAGGGACTTTTCGGATGTGATTCCTGCTGCCGGGCATGTCGCCGGACAAAGTTGTTGATTTTGGTATTGATTTGGTGTCGGGCTCCGTATCGTATGGCACCGGCAGAGTTAAAAGAGTTGAAGGAGCAACCTCAGGAACTCCTTGATAAGGGTGTTCCTAGGTAGGCCTATATAGATGTGTGTTCTGCATCGACGATTTTGTTGACTCTGAGTTGCTATTATCGAGGGATGTGTTGATTCAATTGCTTTTGAGCTAATTAGTTTTCCGGAGTGAACTATGAGTTGCCTTCCGTGTTGCGAGGCGTTATGATTTGTCGGTTCTAGGAACATATGGTGCGGTTCTATCTAGGTCTCATAGTGGAATTCGAGCAAGCAGAGTATTTGGTATTGCTCGGTGGATGGCGTATTGGCTATGTCCTTTCGGGTTTGTGTGATATCATATCAGTTGCTTCTCTATGGTTATGATGATTTTCTTTTGGTACTAGACATCAAATGGCGCGAGAATGTTGATTTTGAGCATAGTGACTTGCGGTGCTTCATGTGGACCAGTGTTTAGATACGCATTGTAGTGAAGTTATGTGGAGGTATAATCCTTCGGGTTAGATTCGTGCATTCTAGTTCTACGGTGTGTGGTGAATTCCTACTATCGTGTTATGGTAGTATTGGTGAGCTTGTGGTAAGGCTATCTCATTTGAGTCACTTTCCATGATTTGAGTATATTTAGACTATTGCTTATTGGTTCACATGTTGCACGGGCAGCTTGAGATTGTATCGATGTGTCATATCACTAGAGTAGTCGTGTTGGATGAGATGAGGTTATTGGGATCTAGAATGAATACTATCGGGTTCGATTTCTGTCACGACCCGAGCTTGGGGGCGATACCGACACCCAGTGCCTCACCTATCCCTGCATACTACTGGCGACTAATAGACTCTGAACATGTAATGTAATATTTTGGCCACGGGCCACATTGCAAGATAATGTGCGATGCAAAATATAAAACTGAACAGAGACTAATGCTGACTAAGCATCAACATAAAGCGGGCCGGCAAAGCCGTCATATTTACTACAACTGACAAGCCAACAAAAAATACGTGCAGGGCCTACAAGCCCAACATACTGCACAACTGACAGGATATATCCACGAGCCTCTACTGATAGATGTACTGTGATCGGAACAGGGCCCCGACCTACCCTTAACCTATCTACATATATGCACAAGGTGTACTCCAAACTGCTAGACCCGGCAACTACAAAAGACGGGGAGCTTACCAATAAGGCTGAACTCGGGCATACCTATTGAGAAGGTCTACTCGTTTGTATTTTCGAACCTATACGCATGAAATGCAGCACCCCAGAAAAGAACGTCAGTATGAAATAATGTATCGAGTATGTAAAGCAATATACTGAAGCTAAACTGAACTGACAATATAATAATTGAGAACAACTGGGAGTCAAAAAAAATCTGAAGATATGCTCATCTGCTGATACTGACTCAATTCTCTTAATATAGTGAGTAAAATAGTTGTCCGGCCCTATAAGGCTCGGTATACATATATATCTGCTATGTCGTAGTAGGCACGCCCATAAGCGCTCGACCATACTAGGAGTTTTATCTCGACCAACTGGGCTCGCTCATAGGCGCTTGGCCACAATAATCTCGGTATATAATTTACCATCTGATCAAAGGTTGCCCAATAGGGTCCTGCCCATCGATTATTGCTCGATGGTAATGAAAATACTATTAATACTATATATATAAACTTTCTGCTCTGTTGACTAGAAGAGGGAAATACTCAATTGAATATAAAGTCCCGATAAGAAGAATATTGTAACTTACAAAACTAGAATAATATACGTAACTTGCGAGACAGCAAAACATACGTAAATTTTGGGATATAAATTTTTCTTCATGCCTCATACCAAACTTGTGTAATGACGAGATCATGCCAAAATGAAGGAAAAGCTTAGTCTTAATATACCTGTTCCTGGAATTATTTGAACAAAATGAAGCTTTATTCTTCTTGCAAAATACGAACGAACCTATGCTTGGATTGAACAAAATTGTTGTTGTTCTTTGAATTTCCAATCGAACTTTGGCTAAACATTTTGGACGAAAGCAACTTCTGTTTCAAGCTCTTGATTTCAAAACCAAAGACTTGAATTGATTTGGTTTCCATGGTTTCTAACGTCCTTAGGACTTAACTCTTAAGCCAAAGATATGAATTGGGACTAAAGACATGAAATGCAGCTAATTTGGGAAGAATTGGATGAGATGTCATTAAGTCATGATTATGTCCTTCATATGTAGCCACCTAAAGCTTTGTGGCTTCTTGCCACGTTCAGGGTTGGGTGAGATGATTTATTAATTTTTTTATCCACTTATTAGTTAACTGGGTAATGTCCTGTTACCCGGTAATTAATCAATTACCCGCATAATTTAAAAATTACCATAAATTACTTAAAATTCTATTTATTTTTAAAATACTTCATATATACTTGATATATTACACTACCGTGGTCATATGGTACTTGCATGGTACTAGTTTATAATTATCGGGTATTATTACTTGATCGGTATTTTATCCCAAATTGGCCATTTTCAATGAAACTCATTTCCTCTAATTCGTGCATCCTTTATCTTTCATGACACTTATTTATTGCTTGTTATAAATAACGTAAATACATTAACGTCAAGATGATCTCACCTCCGAGTCTATGTCAATTAACTGGAGATGAAATTTTAACGTATAAAAAATGCGAGACGTAACATCCTTCCCCCCTTAGAAACATTCGTCCTCGAATGTTCAACTCCCCGTGATCCATATAACTTTGGCAGGGTCGCCTTTATAACAACATTAATACAAAATCTCCCTATAGAAGATTAATAATCTAACGTCACACCGGACCACAATTATCAATAACGACAATGGCCTCATATGACCAATGACCATAATCAACACAAGAATTTATACACATACCTTATAATTATGACGTCTCAGTCGAACCCTTCTCTGGAGGAGGAAATAAGTAGGGATATATACATTTCATGTTTTCCTCGGCCTCCCAAGTCATCTCTTCCACATTGTTGTTTCTCCAAAGTACATTCACGGAGGCTACCTCCTTATTCCGCAGCTTGCAAATTTGTCGGTCTAGGATGGCAATCGAAACTTCCTCGTATGATAAGTTCTCTTTAATATGTACATCATACGTGGGCACTATGTCACGCCCCAAACTAGGGGAGGCACGACTTGCACTCGATACTGGATTCGATCGAGTTAGCCACTAAACTGGGGGGCCAACAGATCGGGCAGCACAACATTTGAAATACTAAGCATGGACCATTAAGGTCATGACCTGAATAACAATAAGCCATATAAACAAAGATAGACAAGCCAAAATAATAATGTACTATTTGGCAGACGAGGCCGCGATTAGAGACATACATGCCTACACACGTGATAGCAACTAGGTCGGGAATCCAAACTATAGTAAGAATTTGAGAAGTAAATGCGGAAGCAATAACAACAAGGAATTGAACAACTAGAATTAAAGAGATGAAAATAAAGGATATGGGAAAATTCAAGGAAAGAATTTCCAAGAACTTCCAAGAACGCAAGTTCTATAGCCTTGACAAGATCAAAGTAACAATGTCTTGATTTATGGAAGAAATCAAACGCCTTTACTTAAAAGCAAATCAAAACAATAGATTCGGATCTTGACCGCTTTACGAGTAACTTGAGACAACAATTAATAACTAGTATTAATCACTTTCTAAGAATACCACCAAGGAATCAAAGATATCACAAAAGAGAAGTAATCTTACTACCTTGAACTATGAACTAGGTTGAAAGATAAATCTCAAAGCACAAGTAACAAAGGTTCAAAAGAACTCTCAAAGTATGATATACTTAATCAATAATGTAGTATCTTATGAATGAGAAAAACTCCCTATTTATAGGAGTACTAAGTCATAAAAGTCCTTAAAATTAGGTAGGGTGGTTGCTAAGGCATACAAAGTCATTACAATTAGGTAGGGTGGTTGCTAAAGAGTAAGAAAAGTCATTAAAATTAGGTGGGGGCGGCCAAGACCCTTTGGGGCAGATTTGGGCCTTAAAACAACTAGTTTGGGCCATTGGTTTGGACTCCAATTGGGCTCCTTTTGAAACATCCCCTTTTGGACCTCTTTTAAACTTATTTTGAGCCCTTTTTGATGGACTTCAAGGGCTAATTTGGTGACCCAATCTTCCTCCTCTTGGACTTGAATTTGGACCACCATATAATTGTAAAATTTGGACAATTTATTTCCTTTGGTCTTGAGCTCTTCCTCTACAATTGAAAGCTTCTTTATTTGCCATTGATGTCTAGAAACCTTAGTTTGCAACTCTTTAGCTTGAGATCTTGTATATGGCTTTGGAGCTTCCAAAACTCTATCCTTGTCCTTGATGCTATCACCTAGCCAATTCACATCCTTTATCCTTGAGCTCTTCCTCCCAATTAATAAATTCTTCATTTTCACTTGAAGTCTAATGATCTTGTTTTGTAATTCTTTAGCTTGACATCTTATTAAAGGCCATCTTTGAGATTCGAAAGCTTCATCCTTGTCCTTGAATAGAGTTGAGCTTCCTAGGATGCTATCATTCAAGAAGTCTATTCTTGAAGTTGAATCCTAGCAACAACAATTAGGTAACGAAGAACTAATCACCTTTGGTAGAGAATTAAAAATAAGAGATAGATTGTGAAACCCGACCCTTTAGAATAACAAGAACAACAATAAGCCTAAACTTATCACCTTCCTTGAATACCTAGAAGTGATCAAAAATTTCGAAAATGGTGAAATCCGGCCCTTTAGAATAACAACAACAACAATAAGCCTAAACTTATCACCTTTATTGAATACCTAGAAGTGATCTAAGATTCCGAAAATGGTTTAATCTTACCACCTTAAGTTGATTCTTGAAGGTTGAAGAATAAATCCAAGAGTAACCACACACAAGGGTGCAAGAAAATTTCTCACATTTCTTTATTGATATTCCCTAAAAACAAAGAAGACACCCCTTTATATAGAGAGGGAGTCACTTAACTCTACAAAACAAAGAAAGAAAGTCCTAACTACTTTGGACAAAAAGAGCTAATTACTTTGGACAAAATGTCCAACTACCTTAGGATATGATCTTGAAAGTCCAAAACCAATCTTGAAAATCTTAGAAATCTTTGAAAAAGAAATAAAGTCCTTCTACTCTGGACAAACTGTCCAACTACCTTAGGATATGATCTTGAAAGTCAAAAATCAATCTTTGACTTGGAAATCTTGAAAATCTTGAAGGAAATTTGCAAACAACTTGGTACCAACTTGTACTCAACTTCTAGCACGACTATTGTACCTTTCTTTGACATCAAGTAAGTCCTTTTTATGTTATAAAATCGTGACTTCATGTAAGACTTTTTAGGCTACAAGTTTGGACACATTTTAGGTGCCAAAATGGTCCAAAAATGGGCTCATTAGGACCTTCTTCAAAGGATGTCTCTTGGAATCCAATACTCCTCTTCTTGGACATAAATTTGGGCCATAAAACAATTGTAATACCTAGCCAATTCATATCCTTTATCCTTGAGCTCTTTCTCCCAATTAACAACTTCTTTATTTGCACTTGAAGTCTAACGACCTTGTTTTTGCAACTCTTTAGCTTGACATCTTGTTAAAGGCCCTCTTTGAGATTCCAAAGTTTCATCCTTGTCCTTGAGTAGAGTTGAGCTTCCTAGGATGCTATCATTCCCCTCTTCTTGAAAAAAATTCGTCCTCAAATTTTGACCTTAATCTTAAAGAACTAGGATCCCCTCTTCTTGTTTCTTTTCTTGACTTGGAAACTAAATAATACTTGAATTATGAAAATAATAATGAGCAATAACACCTTCTTCTTCTTTTTTTTGTTTTGGGTTGATTGTTTTTTTTTTTGCTCAAGAACCTCCTAGAATTATCAAGATTGGAATCTTGATATGCATGTGCTCTAATACCACTTCATAACAACGCGATAGGGAATTCAAGAAGTACTAGAGAAAATCAAAAAAAACATGCGGAAGCTAAAAGAAAATAAATAAACAAAAAAGACGAAAATTAAAGATAGATTGAATAAAAGAAAGAGTTTCTTGAATTCAAGTAAGTCTATTCTTGAAGTTGAATCCAAGCAACAACAATTAGCTAACGAAGAAGTAATCGCCTTTGGTAGAGAATTAAAAACAAGAGATAGATTGTGAAACCCAACCCTTTAGAATAACAAGAACAACAATAAGCCTAAACTTATCACCTTCTTTTATAATTTCTTTGTCATGTATACTCATGGACTACCATACCGACAAGATCGAATTGCAAGTTCCATTGCATGGTGCATCTAAGAGAGGTTTTTATTGTATTAATCTTGGTAGACATAAATTTTATTGGGATGATGATGTTCATATGCTTTATAAGGGAGTATTTACACCTATTAGGATTGATTGGGTTAAATGGACACATTGTCACTATCTTATTTTATTCCTACTATTTTTTCAGATTAGTGGATACCATTTACTAGTGTGTGTTTTCTTTTTCTTGCAAGGTCGAAATTCGAGGACGAATTTTATTCAAGAAGAGGGGAATGATAGCATCGTAGGAAGCTATCCACTAATCTGAAAAAATAGTAGGAATAAAATAAGATAGTGACAATGTGTCCATTTAACCCAATCAATCCTAATAGGTGTAAATACTCCCTTATAAAGCATATGGACATCATCATCCCAGTAAAATTTATGTCTACCTAGATTAATACAATAAAAACCTCTCTTAGATGCATCATGCAATGGAACTTGCAATTCGATCTTGTCAGTATGGCAGTCCATGAGTATACATGACAAAGAAATTAGAAAAGAGTGACTACACATCCATTTAATATAAGTACCTTTACCACATGTATCAAACAAGATATATTCATGATATAGACTACTATCTACAATTACAAATCTCATGGATTCCTCTACATAAAAGAGTATTTGATCACTAGTGTTACAACAATCATGCATATCCTCTTTACTAGAAATAAATACTTTTACAAGCTTACAATGAACATGACTTGAAGAATGACTCCCCATCATACAACAAAGATCACATTCTAGCACTTTAGCACATGAAAACTCATTAGCCACTTGAATAAGATAAGAAGAAATATTTAACTCATCTGCAAGCCTCTTCTCATAAATTCCATGCCTCTTTCCACCAAGTTGGAATAAGTAATCATCTATGTCATACACAATTTCAAAAGGAAGAGAATTACTCTTACACATTAACTTAGATATTATAGTTAATGACTTGATGTGCATCAAAATATCATCATCTACAAAAATTATAAAGTCACCAATATAAGAAATAAGAGTCTAATTCGTTACCTCCAAAAATACCTTAGGTGTTCTAGAAAGACCAAGAATGCAAATAAACCAATTATACATACCATACTTGGACTTATTCACCAATGGAACATCATCACCTTGTATTCTTTTATGCAATGGCTCCACCTTAGTAATGCTTTTAGACAACTCCATGTCATAACCCTGTAAATAAGAATCGAAATAGTCAAAAGATTTAACAACAAAGAATTTAATCAAGCTTTTGTCTTCCACCATCCAACAAGAATTGATATTGCCGAATTTATGTTGGAATCCAATTGGATCTTTTGCCACCATCTCTTGCGCCTCACCACTCCTTTCAAAAGGTATTTCATCATGTGCCTGCACAAAATCACAAGAACTAAAACAAGAAAGAGTTAATGGGTTAGGAAGTAAAGAAACTTTTTTCTTGCTTACACTCTCTTTGGCTTTTATCGCAAGACTAATGTTTTCCTCACCCTTAGCCTCTTTTCTCTCACTAAAGAGTTCTTTTCCTTCACTCAATCTCTCTTGTTTTTCTATCTCTACCTCACAGACTTTGTTTCTCTTATTGCTTTCTCTCTTTTCTTTTTTTCTCAAGATTATTGTTTACCTCACTTGACATCCCACTCTTTTTAATCAAGACAACCTCTCCTTTTTCCTCTCTTGGAATGTCCACATGCACTCCCTTACTCCTCTCATTCTTTTCTCTCTCGTATTTTTCCATATTCTCTTTAACAATCTTTTCATCTGCACAAATTTGTGAGGGAGTCAAAGGTCCAAGACTGAGTTTCTTCCCATTAACCTCAAAAGAGTATCTATTTTTTTCGATACTATATGAAGCACTTCTATAGATATTCCATGGCCTTCCCAACAAGATATGAAAACGATTCATGGGAATGACATCACACCAAATCACATCCTCATACCTTCCAATAGAGAATGGTAATAACACTCTTTTATCTACCTTTACTCCTTTCAACATGTAGGGATCAATATGTTCAACACAAGGCAAGTTCAATTTCTCAACCATATAAGTGCTAATTAAGTTATAGTTAAATGCTTTGTCAATTCTAAGGGTATAAATTGTAGACATCACTTTAGCTCTTGTTTGAAAAATAACTTTACCATTGTCTTCTTTCCATTCGATATATTGTAATATCGACCTTTCAAGTTGTTGAGTCAGAGATCTACTCCTTCCACTGCAACTACCTATTTGAGATATCTTGACATAGATTAAAGGAAATATGTATCTCTCAAATTTGGCTTCTTTGTTTTTTTTTTCTCAATTGTTCTCTCACACACTTTACTCTTTTTTTCTCTCGAAATAACCTTTGAATAAAATACTTTGTAGATTTATAGTTAAACCCAACTCGTATGAAGTTCTTAGTAGTAAAATTCAAATTTTGGGGGCACTAATAAAAGAAAAACCAAATCCTAGAACTATTAGGCTCGGTTGAAACAAGACGTGAACAAAAAGGAAAGGATTATATATTTAGATTAGAAAGAGTAAGAAAATCTAGGATCCCCTCTTCTTGTTTCCTTTGTTAACTTTTGGAAACAAATTAGATACAAAAGAAATATCCCGGAGAGCATTCTAGTTTTTTTATCTAAAAACTGATTTACGTTTTTTTTGTTTTTTTTATGTCATTTTTTTCTGTTTTTTTTTAATTTTATTCTTTTATTTTCTTTGTTCTTAGTATTCAAGAAATCCCAAGACTTACCAAGAACGAAATCTTGATAGAACCGCTCTGATACCACTTGATAGCAACTAGGTCGGGAATTCAAACTATAGTAAGAATTTGAGAAGTAAATGCGGAAGCAATAACAACAAGGAATTGAACAACTAGAATTAAAGAGATGAAAATAAAGGATATGGGAAAAATCAAGGAAGAATTTCCAAGAACTTCCAAGAACGCAAGTTCTATAGCCTTGACAAGATCAAAGTAACAACGTCTTGATTTATGGAAGAAATCAAACGCCTTTACTTAAAAACAAATCAAAACAATAGATTCGGATCTTGACCGCTTTACGAGTAACTTGAGACAACAATTAATAACTAGTATTAATCGCCTTCTAAGAATACCACAAAGGAATCAAAGATATCACAAAAGAGAAGTAATCTTACTACCTTGAACTATGAACTAGTAAAGGTTGAAAGATAAATCTCAAAGCACAAGTAACAAAGGTTCAAAAGAACTCTCAAAGTATGAAATACTTAATCAATAATGTAGTATCTTATGAATGAGAAGAATTCCCTATTTATAGGAGTACTAAGGCATAAAAGTCCTTAAAATTAGGTAGGGTGGTTGCTAAGGCATACAAAGTCATTACAATTAGGTAGGGTGGTTGCTAAAGAGTAAGAAAAGTCATTAAAATTAGGTGGGGGCGGCCAGGACCCTTTGGGGAAGATTTGGGACTTAAAACAACTAGTTTGGGCTATTGGTTTGGACTCCAATTGGGCTCCTTTTGAAACACCCCCTTTTGGACCTCTTTTAAACTTATTTTGAGCCCTTTTTTATGGACTTCAAGGGCTGATTTGGTGACCCAATCTTCCTCCTCTTGGACTTCAATTTGGACCACCATATAATTGTAAAATTTGGACAATTCATTTCATTTGGTCTTGAGCTCTTCCTCTACAATTAAAAGCTTCTTTATTTGTCATTGAAGTCTAGCAACCTTAGTTTGCAACTCTTTAGCTTGAGATCTTGTATATGGCCTTGGAGCTTCCAAAACTCTATCCTTGTCCTTGATGTTATCACCTAGCCAATTCACATCATTTATCCTTGAGCTCTTCCTCCCAATTAATAACTTCTTCATTTGCATTTGAAGTCTAATGATCTTTTTTTGTAATTCTTTAGCTTGACATCTTATTAAAGGGCATCTTTGAGATTCGAAAGCTTCATCCTTGTCCTTGAATAGAGTTGAGCTTCCTAGGATGCTATCAACACATATATACATGCCAAGCCTATGGACTGGAGATTGAAAGCTGCAAAAAGAAACCCAGAATACCACAATAGCCTCTAAGAATGTCATAAGCACTGTCGGGAGAAGGCCCCGACTATACCCAAACTGTACGACAAAAGTAACCATGATATGAAAGCTCCAGAAAGCGGTGGAGCTTACCAACTCACAACTGAACCCCGAAATTCTAGCGGAGGGGTCGATCAGAGTCCCTACCTGGACCTGCACGCATGAACAAAAATGCAGTGTCCCCAGGCAATGGGACATCACTACAAATAAAAATGTACTGGTATGTAAGGCAGAAAGTAGAATCATACATAGCTAATGTAAAAAAAAGTAATAGAGATACCACTTGACACTGAAACTCTGATAGCCTCCATGGACAACATCCAATCTCATAGTAATCAAATATGCATGGTATGCTCGTGTAATCGTATGTCGTGAATACATATATATTGATGCAAATACATGACATACTACATATATATTGATGCAAATGCATGACATACCCAACCAAATGCTAGCAATGGTGGTCTCTCCCGGTAGCTAACCGGTATCATATTGCCAACCTGTGGCCATCTGTACAATATATATAGTTTTTCGGGCAAATAGGCCCCTTACCTCCGATTATAGCTCGAAGTCCATGCATAATATGCCATGTATGATATGAACTTTGAATGCACATAATAGGCCATAACAAGAACTTAGCCAATCTTGGCTCATTGGTACTTTTATTCTCATAATCTCACAATCACCTTCGTATCACATACAATTGTCTCGTGGAACCTTATATGTTTTTTTGAATAAGCTTGAAAACTTAACTAGATTTTTAAAAAGATAACTTAACTCTGAAGATGTTCATAAAAAGCTTAAGGTGCTTCACTTAGACCTTATATTTAGTAAAAGAAAGTATTTCAAAAATCAAGTGTTTTAGTAGTTTAAACATAAAAATTATATTTGAGATTTTTGGAAATCGACGTGTCACTTTAGAGATTTTAAAATACACTATAACAAGGAAGAAGGACTGATCGCAAATACTAAATGCCTTTATTTTTTCAGTCACACAATCCAAAGACGAATTCATATATATAGACATATAGTTAAGAAATCCGACAAAATGACATATATAGATGTCGAATACCCTATTTTACCGAATGAGTGGAATATCAACCTAATAGCATCATGAAAATACTTCAGCTACGATCCCAAAGCCTTTCACAAAAGGTCTTTCTAGCAATATAATAGGAAAATATCACATTTGACGTCTTAGGAATTTCCTAGAATTCGTGCTAAAAGGAAGGACGGATCTTAGCCTTAACATACCTTTCCAATGAATGTCCGAATGTCTGTAGTTCCTTCACGAAAGTTGTTCCTTACGTCCTAAGCTTAGAAAATTTATTAGAGAGATTTATGATAACTTTTGCGGACCTTTATTTCGCAACTTGCTTGACTCCAAAACTTGACATGTGACCAGTGTGATATTATCATACCTCATAACACATTATTCTTAGCATATTAGACACTCTTAGTCTTATCCCACAGGTGCAAGTTAACTTAAACCTTCCGAACGCACGGGGTGCTACCCGAGCCATTTCTTTAACCACAAACCTTTGTTTAAGGGATTCTTTTAACCTAAAGCTTTAGTTTAGTTCCTTGATATTACCACACATTTTCAGTCTTATTCTCCCAATATGCTATACCCAATCATATATACCTAATATAACCACTCCACGTTACGTATATTACGTAAGAGAAGAGAGAAACACCATGGGATCTCACAGTCTCCCCCCCCTAAGAACATTCGTCCGCGAATGGGTTAAGTCAATTCCTTGGTTTCATTTCTTTTCCGCTAAAGCATTATTTGTGAGGCTATATTTGTTACATTTGCAAAGCATAAATCAAATTTTGAAGATTCCAACTACTAGGCTTCGTATAGCTATCTCGCAATAAGAATTTAAATTGCACTTTCAAGTCATTTAAAATCCAATTAAGTTGTTGTAAAGAAATAATTGCCAATTATTTAAATGCGACTCACCTTAAGTCATAAATAGGTGGGGGTACTTCTTCCTCATTTCCTCCGCAGCTTCCCAGGTCATTTCCTTGATGTTGTTATTTCGCCATAACACTTTTACGGAAGCCACTTCTTTAGTTCGAAGCTTTCTTACCTACCGATCTAAAATAGCTACTGGTACCTCTACATAAGATAAGTCTTCAGCAATGTGAATATCCTCAATGGGCGTAATACGTGAAGGATCTCCAATGCACTTCCGCAACATAGATACATGAATCGCGGGATGGACTGCTTCCAATTTTGAAGGCAAATCAAGCTCGTATGCAACCTTACCAATCCTCTGAATAATCTTATACGGTCCAACATACCTGTGGTTGAGCTTCCCCTTCTTTCCAAATCACATGATGCCCTTCATAGGCGATACTTTGGAAAACCCAATCTTCTACATCAAACTCTAAGTCTCGTTGTCGAACATCTATATAAGACTTCTGCCGACTTTGTGTTGTACGCAACCGATTTCTAATAAGTTTTACCTTTTTCATTGCTTGCTGGACTAAATTAGGACCTAGCAACTCTACTTCCTCAACCTCGAACAAACCGATCGGCGACCTACACTTTCGCCCGTATAGTGCTTCGTAAGGAGCCATCTGAATACTAGCTTGGAAGATGCTATTATAAGCAAACTCAATAAGAGGTAGATGATCATCCCAACTTCCTTTAAAAACTAGCACGCAGGCACATAACATATCCTCAACTGTCTAAATAGTACGCTCTACCTGTCCATCAGTTTGTGGATGAAAAGCGGTGCTAAGATTTACCTGCGTGCCTAGACCCTTCAAAAAAGATTTCCAAAAATGTGTTGTAAATTGAGCCCCTCGATCAAAGATAATAGATAATAGCACTCCATGAAAGCGAACAATCTCTCGAATGTAAAGCTTAGCATAATCCTCGGCTGAATATGTCGTCCCGGCTGGCAGGAAATGAGTAGATTTTGTAAGCCTATCAATAATTACCCAAATAGCATCATACCTTCGTGGAGTGCGAGGAAAACCAGTGATGAAGTCCATATTTATCATGTCCCATTTCCATAATGGAATTTCAATATACTGAGTTAGGCCTCCAGGTCTCTGATGTTCAGCTTTAACTTGCTAGCAATTAGGACATTAAGCTACCATCTCTGCGATATCTTTTTTCATTCCATTCCACCAATAGATCTGTCGAAGGTCCCAATACATCTTTGTCGCTCCGGGGTGAACTACATATCTAGAATAATGGGCCTCCAAAAGAATCTTGGCACGGAGCTCTCCGACTGTTGGTACACATAAACGGCCCTGCTATTTAAGGACGCCATCTCCGGTTAGCTCAAATAAAGGTTGTCGTTGTTGTGGAATACTTTCCCTCAGTTTTATAAGCTCAGGATCTTCGTATTGTCGCTCTTTCACTTCATAACAAAAGAAGATTTTGCTGTATTCTGAACGAGAATTTGTCCACCCTCTGCGTCTACCAAACGCACATGCAAACTAGCTAGCTGGCATAGATATTTGGTCATCTTGACCTTATCAACTTCAACATGGCTTAGACTGCCCATGGACTTCCAGCTAAGGGCATTAGCAACAATATTAGCTTTGCCAGGATGATATAAAATAGAACATCATAGTCCTTTAGTAATTCTAGCCATCTTCTTTGTCGTAGGTTCAGCTCCCTCTGTTTAAATAAATACTGAAGGCTCTGGTGGTCGGTGAAAACATCAATATGAACCCCATATAGATAATGCCGCCAAATCTTTAGGGCGAAGACAACTGCGGCTAACTCAAGATCGTGCGTAGGATAGTTCTGTTCATGTTTCCGCAACTGTCTAGAGGCATACGCGATAAACCTTACCATGTTGCATACGAACATAGCCTAGGCCAATTCTTGAGGCATCACAATATACAACATAACCCTCGGTACCATCCGAAAGAGTCAAGACAAGTGTCGTCGTACGCCTTTTCTTTAGCTTCTGTGTCTTATTATTTGAGTCATACAATGTCCAACATGCTTTATTTGCAATTATTTGTTTCAACAACTTATTTGTTAAAGGACTGATTCATAAATATAAGTTCGGACAGGACCCGCAGTTGTGGACCAAGAGGGGTGCCTAACACCTTCCCCTCAAGGTTATTTCGAGCCCTTACGCTAAATCTCTGGTAACACAAACCAATCCAAGAGTTAATTGCTCTAGGTGACCTAACGCACCATAATCTGTTAGGTGGCGACTCTTCAAAATACCCAATTCCCAAAATGAAATGAGTTATTACCCCCCATAAATGTCGAAACCCGGACCTTTTCTTCCCCGTAAAAAGGGGAGGAAAGAAAAAATGGGCGCGACAGCATGGACTCTGCTGTGGATACCTTTAAGCTCTTACCGTAACGAACTTCTTTTATGAATTAGTCCAAGCATGTTTTATCCCATACCTTTTCCCCTTATTTGGATTTAACTGTCTATTTTCTTTTAAGCATTTATGTTTTTCTTATTCCTGAAACTAACTTGTCTTTTTGTTTCTTTTTCCTATAACAGTCTTTCAATTATTTAAATACCGCATTTATTTTTCCTACATGCAAATACTTGACTACATGTTATTAATTGTTGCATAAATCATGCTCCACATAATATTCCACTCTTGCGTATCAAATCCTATAGCAATGCATAAATGTTTGGTTGCGCTCTTCCTATTTACTAACCTTAAATTCGGAAAGACTTATTTGCGGTAAAACCAATCAATCAGCGGTGCAGTCAACGGGTCTGTGCCTTCCCACTCAAGTTGTCCTCTTGAGGGTACCAATCTAAAACCCCATAGTAGCCTTACTCTGATCAAAATTGTGCATGCATCATGGTCAAACCTAGTCAGATCAGTTATGTTGTCCACATAATGATCCTTTAAGATAAGCCTTATCCAAAGTCCACCGGGGTTTCCATAATCCCAACAGACACAACCACATTCTTTGCATTAATTTGGAGAACTAAATGCCAATATGCTAATCATGAATGTATAAATAGTCGAGTATGGTGGGGGAGAAAGGCCTAACCCTTTTGTTTTGCAGAAAAATGAGGCACGAGGTCCCCAACTTCGGTATGGTTAGCACACCCTCACTTTTGCTAGACTGGTGGAGGAATCTTCCATCAAGTGACCAAATCAATGAATGGAAAGAGAGGGCCGTCAAATCTAGCGAAAAGATGGAATATCTGGAATACAGTCTGCTGGAATTGGAAGGAAAAGTGAGGAAGAGAGTCACTGACTACCAGAACGCTGAGGAAACGAAGGAGGACATTTAGCAAAGGCGTTCTTACTGATGTACCTACGTGAACTGGAGGATTTGATCAACGAGAACATTCAACCTGAGGAAGGTACTTCTGAGAGAAAATAGATTAGGCTACTCGCTTTCCAAATGTAATAAGGCCAAGTGCCAGTAGTGACTTACTTTTCTATTATCTTAGTGTCGTTTTGGGATTCGTCTATTTTTATATTATGAAATGAAACATTTGTTGGCATTTAAAGTTCTCCAAATTCATTTGTCGCTAGGCCTACCTCGGGCACAATGAGGTTTCCAAAGTAGGACACGAATTTACATTTTCGCAATGTATTTAAATACTGCAAACATTTCAGAATCCTCACTGACTTGTTACCTTTTATTTTTGCTTATTTGTTTTATTCCCATCCCCTTAGGTTGGTTTACTCATACTGGCCTCATCAGCGTATCATACAAGATCTAGAGGCCCTCCATGGGAAGAGGTTTGCAATTTTGAAGAGTCGCCACCTAATATTTTTAAGGTGTGTTAGGGCACCTATAAGGTTCATCTACAACTACGTTTGCTAACTAGAGATAGGGTAAGAGCTTGAAATTATCCTAAGGGGAAGGTGTCAGGCACCCCTCAGGATCCACTAGTGTTGTACCCGGCCAGGCAGTTTTTTGTGAATTTGTGCAATTAGAAAATAGACAAATTGGGCTCAAATAATAGGGGATTTAAGTTAAGATACACAAGAGTTTGAAAACAGTTATTGAAAGGCGATATTTTGAAAAGAGCTACAATCTAAAGCATACTTATGAATGTAAAGGGGTGTCCTACGTTTGTTTGTAATATGGATCACATCAATGTAATACCCGGTATGACACTCCTCAAAAGAGGGGCTACTCGTGGTATTAGCGCACCGGTCATCATATCCATATCTACCCTTTCCCGCCCCGTAAAGGTAATTAAGCGAAGATTGGTCTCGACTTTAATTGCATGTTGTTACCCGTCCCTTCCTATCAATCCCGGAGGAATTTAGGACTACTTTTCCTATAAGGAGGGTGTTAGGCATACCCTCAGGTTTAAAGGTAAAATACTAAGGCGACATACAAAAACATATAAGACTACAATTAGGGGGGAAACATATAAGCAAGTAGAAGGCTCAGTTATACCTCCATAAAGAATGCACATAGATAGCATAACTCATACACAACTATGGTCTAAATTTAAAAATCCTAAAGCAAGGTGTTTAAGTTGTTGAAACAGAACCAAATTTATTACATGACTCAGATAAGAAGTCTGAATCAAGCCTACTTGTTGGTTGTAACAGTTAATATTTAAACAAAGGCAGTTCCAGTTTTATTCAGGTTATTACCTAAGGCTTGCCTAGGCGTAAAATAATAC
This sequence comes from Nicotiana tabacum, assembly GCF_000715075.1. NCBI lineage: Eukaryota > Viridiplantae > Streptophyta > Magnoliopsida > Solanales > Solanaceae > Nicotiana > Nicotiana tabacum. Next base: position 94,635,885 of record NC_134085.1, on the reverse strand, counting down.
AGTAGTTAGTCCAAATCATTAAAACATGTTGCTCTAGGTGTTGCACATAGAATTATTGCTAGTTGATTGTAAAAACTGAGTAAAATTGTTTTATTCCTTTTTATGCATTCATAGTTAGCCTAAGCATGCTTAAGTGAATATAAATGAAATCCTAAAGACATGGTATCTAATGTACAGAGATGTAGAATGATGCAGAATCCTAAGCAGGATTTCTATATGCACAAATATTACAGCGTTTAAACATGATTTCCAGAATATGCAGAAATGATATGTTTGTTAGTGTTGTTTAGCCTAAAACAAGATCTCTAAGTGTACATGGCAGTAGGAACATGATCGCGAAAACTCCGGTTATTAGCATAATTAACGCGGGATTTTAGAAGTGATATGATAGCAAAATGGACATGCTGAAAACAGTAAGCGTAAGTCCTAGGGAACATGATCTCTAATGCATGAAATGAGTCCTAAACGTGGTTTCTATAAACCTAATTACATGTTTTCTACCCTTTTTGATAGCTAAAGCATGCATAGTCACCCCTTCCATTTCCACTATCCATCCCCAGAGTTGTTTACAAGTTATTACAGACCATGTGATTGACTTACATAATACAAAAATGTAAAATAAGAAATTACAACCATACGAAGCCTGATTCTGACTTCCTCTCTGAGTTATGTAATAAACCACCTCAAATGCCAACATTGTTCCAAAGCCATCTCATATCTGGGTATGTCAGAGTTCCCTAAGGACCTTAAGGGATCCCGGGCAGTGCCGACACCTAGATTGCATAACCAAGAGAGTAAGTGTAGTGTGGAAAGTCCAGCTTTCATGTGTCCAAGTTTAGAGGGAGCTCAAGGGTCCCAAGGCAAGGCTCACACAAAAGGGGCAAAACCTAGTATTCTAAGAGTTTATGTGAGGATGCTTGGCATAGTTTGAAAAAGATTTTGTGTAAAAACTGGACTGTCAACTCCATTTTTTGAAAGCATTCAGTAACAGAGATGATTGAAAGCAGTGGTAGTAGTAAACAAAACTCAAACACCTCAAGAGGGGATCACACAAAGAATCGATAGCCACATAGGGCGGTCAAGGGATTTGGGGGTACATAGACATTTGTCAGTAAGCACATAACCCCAGCTGGTGTTTGGTCTGGACATGCACAGCAATAGCTGATACTGGTATAATCACAAACCGGCCAAAAGAATATAAACATATGGAAGGGATAGGGGTTTGGGATTCATAAGATAGAAAGTACACAATAAGTGATTGACAAAGTATGCCTTAAAACACACGTAGGGGAATTAATCTAAAGGGGAAGGGGAAACATTACAACATGCTGGTAATGTAACTTAATATAACCACAAGCAAAAGTAGACCAAAATGAAAGAAGCTGAAACAAACAAGGAAGCATGTTGTTGTTGGAGCTTTAAAATTAAACTAGGACATACCAGTCAAAGAAGCAAAGTACAGAAAAGTAAAGCGAGTAGAATTCCACAGTATAGCTTTGGCTTTCAGCCGGCTAGACAAGCAGTAGCACAAGTAGTAGAGAAAGAAGAGAGAGTTTGAGTGTGTAAGTGTGTGTTCTGAACTAATTGTTTGTGTCTAGAGAAGAGAGGGTAGGGTATTTATAACTTTGAAAACGAGTAGAAAATAAGGTAACAAGTTAAAGTTTAACACAAGTATAGAAATAATCACAATCAGAATCCTATTAATACAAGTACTTCCCTTTAATCAAGGAATTACTGCTTAACGGATACCAACAGGGATAATTAAGGAAAGAAATCAGTTTTGAGAAACACTGATTCTTACCATGTAAGGGAGTAGTAAAGGTATCGAGTAAATAATGGAATCTGAGTACATAATATACATAATTTTGGGAAAGGATTCAGCAGGGGTAAAACATCACAACAAAGGAAGGGAATCAATCAATTTAAGCAAAACGAGTAAAACTAGGGGTTTGTAAGAAAACCTTGCAATCAAACCGTAACTTAAGAAAATCAAGATCAATCAAGAAGGGGTCATGATTCTGCACTTCGACATATAAATAGAAAAGAATGAACAGGAGAATCAGACATGCAAGGCCAAAGATATTTGCAAAAGAAGAAACTATATAAACATACAACAGTAACACGAGTAGGCTAAGGATTCAGTAGTAAGAGAACCTACAAGAAGCATGGTAGTCAACAAAGTCACGTAGTCACATAGAACCAAAAAAATGAAGGAAACAGTCGAACACATAGCAACAGGTAGAAGAGATCAGACCAACACACCGAAATAAGTAAAAGAAATCTCCAAAAGCTCACAGTAACAAGTGAGGAAAGTTTTAAGAAATTAGGGTTTTAACATAGCTGAGTTAAAAAAGGTAAGAACTCAGAATCAGTCAAGTCAAACAAAGAAAAAGATTTAAACTCAGTCGAAACAAGTATACAAAATAAAAGACGGTTTCAGAACCCTGGATAAAACCAAAAATATTTAGGGTTTTCAACATGCTGAATCAGGTAGAAGAGAAGCATAAACAAATCGTTTGAACATAGTAAAAACAACACTGAAAATCGGAGAAGAGATCTTTTAAAAGAGGTTAAGAAAACCCTAATCGTTGAAGACGAAGAGTCGCTTTGAAAAGTCGGAAAACCTTCAAGGAAAACACTTAAGAGGTTCATAACATACACAGATCTAAGACAGATCTGAAAGAAAAATCGGAAAGCCTTTAAAGCTAGGGTTTCAGAGAACATAGAAAAATGAGAAAGACTTCGAAAAGTTACCGATCCAGCCAGAAAAACCATGGATCTGACTGGAACGGCCATAGATGGCCGGGGAAAGACCATAGATAGAAGTTCAGCCAAAACTGGACTAGATCTCTTTGAGATATGTCCATGAAATCATGAAAACAAGCAACTGGGAGACATAGGAGACCGGCACGCGTCTCAAACACCCATGGGAGTCCATGGATTAGGCGAGAATCGAAGGGTATTAGGGTTGATTTGGGTGGCGGCGGCTAGGGTTTGGGTGAGGTTACAGAGAGAATTGGAGAGGAAGGGGATTCAAGGGCGGCGGGTTGGTGGAAATGAAGTAGGTTAAGGGGGTCGTTTGGGTTTATTTTAGGCAGGTGAAATGGTGGCCGTTGATCTGAATGATCAACGGCCTAGATTAAATGGGGTAGGTAGGGATCCGGGTTTGGGTTGGGTTTAAAGGGTTAGGGTCGGGTTTAAATCGAAATTGGACTAAGGAATTGGGGATTCTATTTGGGCTTGATTTTAAAGCCAATTTTGGCTATAAGTTAAATAGCCATTTTTCCCTTTTAATTTTATAAAAATAATAAATAATTTTGAAAACTAATTTACAAGGCTAAAATGATTTATAACATATGAATAACAATTTAAAAATACAGGATCCAATTTTATGAATATAAAACCTAATTAAACCTTAAAAGGGGCTAATATTGTAATTATATGCAATTTAGCTTTAAAAATACTAAATGAAATTGTAAAACATATGTAAAATTATTTTAGCTATATTTTGGCATAAATATAAAAATGTTATAATTGAATTATCAAAATAATTATTGGGATTTCATGGATAAAAAGGGAGAAAATAAATCAATTTAAAACTTTAAAAATTATGGAAAAATAATAAAATATTTGGACATGCTTACATATGCATATATATGCTATTTTGAAGTTACTTTGCATATTGAAAATATATAGAGAAAAATTGGGTATCAACATCACCTAAATAGCATCGAACTTCTTCAAAGTCCGTGGGAGTCCAACTACAAAGTCCATTGTGATCCGCTCCCACTTTCACTCTGGAATATCCATCCGCTGAAGCAAGACATCCAGTCTCTGATGCTCATATTTCACTTGATGACAATTGAGACACCAAGCTACAAATCCCATAATGTCTTTCTTCATTCTTCTCCACCAATAATGATGTCTCAGATCTTGATACATCTTCGCGTCACCCGGATTAATGGAATACCGCGAGCTATGGGCCTCCTCCAGAATCAACTCCCGAAGCCCATCCACATTGGGCACACAAATCTGGCCCTGCATCATCAACACCCCATCAGAACCAATAGTCACATCTCTGGCATCATCGTGCTGAACTCTGTCCTTAAGGACAAGAAAATGAGGATCATCATATTGGCGCTCTCTGATGCGGTCATATAAGGAAGACCGAGAAACCACACAAGCCAATACCCGACTGGGCTCCGAAATTACTAACCCCACAAACCGATTGGCCAAGGCCTGAACATGAACTGCAAAAGGTCTCTTCCCAACTGGAATATATGCCAAACTCCCCATACTCACCGCCTTTCGGCTCAAAGCATCGGCCACCACAGTGGCCTTCCCCGGATGGTACAATATAGTGACATCATAATCCTTTAGCAACTCCAACCACCTTTGCTACCTCAAATTGAGATCCTTCTGCTTGAACAAGTGTTGGAGGCTACGATAATTGGTAAACACCTCACAAGACACACCACACATGTAATGCCTCCAAATCTTCAACGCGTGAATAATGGCAGCCAACTCCAAATCATGAACGGGGTAGTTCCTCTCATGGGGCTTCAACTGACGAGAAGCATAAGCAATAACTCTATCCTCCTGCATCAATACACACCCAATACCAACTCTCGAAGCATTACAATACATGGTATATGAACCTGAAGCTGTTGGCAAAACTAACACTGGAGTTGTTGTCAATGCTGTCTTGAGCTTCTGAAAGCTCTCCTCACACTCATCCGACCATACAAATGAAATACCCTTCTGAGTCAACTTGGTCAAGGGCGATGCGATAGATGAGAATCCCTGAACAAACCGGCGATAATAGTCTGCCAAACTAAGAAAGCTGCGAATCTCTATGGCTGAGGATGGTCTGGGCTAACTCTGAACCGCTTCTATCTTTTTCGGATCAACCTGAATACCCTTTCTGGACACCACGTGCCCTAAGAAATCCACTAAACTGAGCCAAAAATCACACTTGGAGAACTTTGAATAAAGCTTCTCCTCCCTCAATCTCTGCAACACAACTCTCAAATGCTCCGCGTGCTCCTCCTGGCTACACGAATACACCAGAATATCATCAATGAAAACTATGACGAACGAGTCGAGATAAGGCCGGAACACGTTGTTCATCAAATGCATGAATGTTGATGGGACATTGGTCAGCCCAAAAGACATCACCAAGAACTTATAATGACCATATCAGGTCCTGAAAGCCGTCTTAAGAATATCCGAGTCCCTGATCTTCAATTGGTGATAACCTGAATGGAGATCAATCTTGGAGAACACTCTCGCTCTCTGAAGCTGGTCGAATAAATCATCAATGCGAGGCAAAGGATACTTGTTCTTAATTGTTACATTGTTCAACTGCCTATAATCAATGCACATCCTCATAGTGCCATTCTTCTTCTTCACAAATAGAACCATCACACCCCAAGGTGACACACTAGGCAGAATGAATCTTTAACTCCTTATCAAGGAGTTCCTGAAGTTGCTCCTTTAACTCCTTCAACTCCGCTGGTGCCATACGGTACGGCGGAATAGAAATAGGCTGAGTGCCTGGCACCAGGTCAATACCAAAATCAATATCCCTATCCGGTGGCATGCCCGACAGTTCTGTAGGAAACACATCGGGAAACTCCCTCACAACTAGAATAGAATCAATACTAGGAGTCTCTGAACCGACATCCCTCACAAAGGCTAGATACGAAAGACAACCCTTCCCAACCATATGTTGGGCCTTCAAGAATGAGATTACTCTACCTAGAACATAATCATTCAAACCTCACCACTCAATCTGTGGCACACCTAGTATAGCCAATGTCACTATCTTAGCATGACAGTCCAGAATAGCATGACACGGAGATAGATAATCCATGTCCAAAATAACATTGAATCCACCATACACAATAGTAAAAGATCCACTCTGGTCTCCAGACCCCCAATAGTCACCACACATGACCGGCACACACAGTCTACAATAACAATATCACCCACCGGAGTAGATACATGAATAGGTGAAACAAAAGACTCACGAGGCCTATCCAAATAACGAGCAAAGTATGATGACATATAAGAAAAGGTGGAACCTGGTTCATAGCATACAAAAGAATCTCTGTGGCAGACAAAAACAATACCTGTAATAACAGCATCGAAAGCAATAGCATCAGGTCTAGCTGGAAGTGCATAGAAACGGGCCTGACCACCACCTGATTAGCCTCCCCCTCTAGGGCGACCCCTAGCTGACTGACCTCCACCCCTAGCTGGGTGGGTAGGTGGTGATGAAGTAACTAGAACTGAAGCCGATGACTGACTCCTCTGCTGAAATGAACCTGCAAGACGACGAGGACACTACTTCCACATATGACCCATCTCTCCACACTCATAGCAACTCTCGGGTGCTGGAGACGTGGACTGAAGGGAACCCCTAGCACCGAAATGACTAGTAGATGCACCTGTCATAGAAAAGCGCTGAACTGATTAAGCACAGGACGAACTCTGAGCGGGAAGGTCACTTAGTGATGACTGGCCCTAATGAGAACTGTGAGAACTATGACCCGATGACGCCCCATGATAACTTGGGCGAGCTGGCTGAGCATGCCTGAATGGACGACCTCTATCGTGCTGAAACTAACCTCTCGAAGGAGCACCGCTATAACTACCAGATCCTCGAGGCCTCTTGGCCTCCCTCTCATCTCGCTCCTGGTGACAAACTGACTCAATCTCACGAGCAATGTCTACAACCTCCTCAAAAGTAGCACCAGTCACCCTCTCTCTAGTCATAAGAATACGAAGATGATAAGTAAGGCCTGATCCTCTCTCTATCTGTCGGAACCAACCAAATCGCATGGTGAGATAACTCATAGAACCTCATCCCATACTGTATCACAGTTATCTCTCCATGACGCAACCACTCAAACTGCCTGCGTAGCTCCTCTCTACGAGACTGCAGCACATACTTCTCTAAAAAGAGAACGGAGAACTGCTGCCAGGTAAGGGGTGCTGCACCAACAGGCCTACGCCTCTCAAAAGCCTCCCACCAAGTGAAGGTAGCTCGAGAAAACGGATAAGTAATAAAAGCGACCCCGCTGGTCTCCAGAATACCGTTGTACCAAGCATCCTCTGACACTTATCCAAGAAACCCTGGGCATCCTCGCCCTCTACACCACTGAAGGTCAGAGGCTGAAGTCTACCAAACCTCTCCAACCTACGTTGCTCGTCCTCTGGCATGGCAGGAGCTACATAGTCCTGAGTAGATGCAACCGGCTGGGTTAGATGTGCCCCCGGTGTCTGAAGTCCCTACACGACCTGCTCAGGTGTGCGAGCGGCAGGAGTTTTAGTGCCTCCCCCGGCCTAAGAAGTAGTTGCGGCTGTAGTAACTAAGACCGCCTAAGCTAGGCTAATGCAAACTGATAGAATCTGAGCCAAGGCCTCCTGAAGACATGGAATCACAATGGGCACAGTAGGTGCCTGAGCTGGTGCTGCTGGAGCGTCCACAACCGGGACCTAATCCTGAACTAGGGGGGCTGGTGGATCTACAGGTGTTTCCATAACTGTTGTGCGGGCCACACCCCTGACCCTACTACGACTGCGTCCTCGGCCACTAATGGCCACAGCTGGTGCTACTGGTGGTCGTCCATCTTGACTTGTAGCGCGTGTCCTCACCATTTGTGAGAGAATAGAATAATAGAAGTATAGTACTCGGATCAACAGATTCGCACGACAAGAATTTCAAGAATATGGAGTTTTTCCTAAAGGTTCTACAGCCTCTAGAGGATAAATACAGATCTCTCTGTACCGATCCACGAGACTCTACTAAACCTGCTCATAACTCGTGAGACCTATGTATCCTAGGCTCTAATACCAACTTGTCATGATCCTAAACCTGGACCCGGTCATGATGGCGCCTCTCGTGAAGACAAGGCCAACCGACACACTCCTAATTCATTTTTAAGCAATTACATAATAGTACTAAGCCTTAATCATAATAATAAATCCCCAAAATAAGGTAAATAATACAGATTGCGGAGAAAGACATAGCCCGACATCGGGGTGTCACCAGTCATGAGCATCTATAATAATACTACAAGTCTGACAGAGTCTCCTCCACTATTACATAACTAAAATAGAAGGAAATAAGACAGAGGGAGAAGAACTGGGTTGCGTATCGCCGGGTAGCTACCTAGTGAATCTTCGGAATCTGCCGGACAGCTCTCAACCCTCGCAAGCAGGACCTGATGCGCCTGAATCTGGACACGGGATGCATGGAGTAAAGTGAGTAATCCAACTCAGTGAGTAATAATAATAAATGCAGAATGAGCAATAAGAAATCACGTAAAGGTACATTAACAGGCTATAAAGAACCAGTAAAAGCCAATAAAAGCGATGAAATAGTGAAAATATGTAAAGTCACTAAAGTTCAGTTTAAGCTTCTTAAAATTTGCCTTTTTCAAACAATTAAGCAAGTAAAAGACAGGCAACTAGAAAATATAAACACATAAAGAATCGCCCCTCGGGCACAATACCAACAAAAGCAGCGCCTCGGGCAACACATGCAACAATACCAGCCCCTCGCGCTCTATCTCATATCACAATGGGTACCCGCGCTCACTAGGGGTGTGCAGACTCCTAGAGGGGCCCCTTACGACCCAAGCGCAATATCAAGCCATCTCGTGGCATAATCACATAGGCTCTCGGCCTCATATCAACAAGCCACCTCGTGGCGTACAAATCTCAGGCCTTCGGCCTCGTAATCATAATCAGTGTTTCCTCACAATGTAGGCCCTCGGCCTTACTCAGTCAAAATCTCACAAGCCACTTGGGCAACAGTAAAACATGATGATCAGCCCAAAATATCATTTTAAGCATTAAAGCAGAGTAGACATGGCTGAGTTATGAAAATAGTAGAATATAGCATGACTGAGTACAAGTATAAAGTCAAATAGTGAGGAAATATCAGTAAAAATCCCCTAAGGGTCCAAATAGTTGGCACGAGGCCCAAATATGGCATTCAACCCAAAATATGATGATAGCAAATAGTTTTCAATCAAATACATGGTAAAACAGTCATTCGGGATGGACTAAGTCACAATACCCAACGGTGCCCGATCCCATGTTCGTCATCTAGCGTGTGCGTCACCTCAATATAGCACCACGATGTGCAATCCGGGGTTTCATACACTCAGGACAACATTTAGAATCATTACTCACCTCAATCAAGTCCAAACTCTAGCCCGCGATGCCTTTGCCCCTCGAATCGGCCTTAACTCGCACAAATCTATCTAAAATCAGAATCACGATGTCAAAAATATGGTAAGGGAACGAAGCCCATACGAAAATAATCAATTTACAACACAAATCCCGAAATTACCAAAACCCGACCCACGAACCCACGTCTCAGAATTCGATAAAATTTACATCAATAGATTCCTTATCTCCCCATGAGTTCGCACATATCAAAAGTCCCAAAATCCAACCACAAATGACCCCTCAAATCCTCAAGTCTAGGTCTCCAATACCAAACCCTAGTTTCCCTAATTTTAACCCTTAAATTCTATTAATTACAGCTCTAATCCGTGAAATAATACCATAGGAACGAGGTTTAGGTTCAACAATCTTGCCTCCAGACAATATCCCTTGAATCCCTAATCAAAATCTCCCAAAAAGCTCCAAAACCAACTTAGAAATGGTGGAATAACCCAAAAATACGCGAAGGAAATAATTTATACATTCTGGCCCAGGCATTTCGCATCTGCGGCCCTTTTTACCGCTTCTGCAATACCGCTTTTGCGGTCTAAGATGTCGCTTCTGTGGTTTTTCACTTAAGCCCCCACTTTTGCATTTGCGATGCCAATCTGCACCTGCACCATCATAGGTGCGGTCCTCCAACCGCTTCTACGGTTTCTGCCTTCCCAGGCCCTCTCTGCTTTTGCGACTCAAATCTCACTTCTGCGAGACCGCACCTGCATTCCCCTAGCCGCAGGTGCGGTTATGACAGAAATGGGAAAACTTCAGTTGTCACAACCAACTTCCGAATTTCCGTCAACCTTCCGAAATCACCTCGAGGCCCCCGAGACCTCAACCAAAAGCACCAACAAGTCTCATACCACCATCCAAACTTATACCAATCTTCAAAACACCTTAAACAACATCGAATCACCCAAAAGACATCGGATTCAAGTCTAAGCTTCCAAAATCTCCCGAATTATGCTTTTGACCAAAAAGTATACCAAACCACGTCCGAATGACCTGAAATTTTGCACACACACATCCGAAACTACTGCAACTCTCGGAATTCCATTCTGACCCATATATCAAAACCTCACCTATCAACCAAAAAATGCCAAAATTCCAATTTCACCAATTCAAGACTAAATCTACTCCGGACCTCCAAAACACATGTCGGTCACGCTCCTAAGTCTCAAATCACCTCCCGAAGCTATCCAAATCCTCAGAACTCACATCCGAGCCTTCTAACACATAAGTCAATATTTGGTTGACTTTTCTAACTTAAGCTTCCTGAAAAGAGACTAAGTGTCTCAAACCTCACCAAAACCTTTTCGAACCCGAGCCAACCAACCCAATCACACCTAGAACCGATATACAAAGCAATAAGAAGAAGAATGGGGGAAACAGAGCACTAACTCATGAGACGACTGGTCGGATCGTCACACTACTTTTATTTGCAAATATGTGTTAAGACTATTTACTTTTTAAAATGACTAAGTCACATAGTTTAAGTTCGGCCAGGACCCACCGTTGTTGGACCGTGAGGGGTGCCTAACACCTTGCCCTCAAGGTTATTTCGAGCCCTTACCTTTTATCTCTGACAATGCAAACTAGTTACACGAGTTAGTTTTTCTAGGTGCCCTAACGCACCTTAATCCGTGAGGTGGCGACACTCCAAACTCAAATACCCAATTCCCAAATGGAAACGAGATGTTACCCCATGAATGTCGAAACCCGAACTCCGCGAGGAAAAGGAGGGCACGACAGCTATCATAATGAATTAAAATAGGAGGAATTGGTTTTTTAAAATATGAAATTTGAAATAATAAATCTCTCAACCAATTCGCTTTCTCACTAGCTAAACCTAAAGCAATTAGTTCAACCTCCATGGTAGAGTTAGCAATTATTATTTGCTTTTGATTTCTAACAAATAGCACAACCTCCCAAAGTAAAATTATAATTTCTTGTAGAACATGAATCATCAAATAAAGTATTTCAATGTGCATCAAAAAAGCCTTCGAGTACAACAGGATATTTTTATAAAATAAGCCAAAGATATTTTTATCAAGTAAATAACTCATAACTCTTGTTATAGCATGCCAATGTTCATTACCTGGTTTGCTTGTAAACCTGCTAAGTACTCCTACTGCGTATGGAATATCAGGTCAAATACAATCAGTCACATATCTCAAGCTTCCAATAAAACTAGCATATTCCTTTTGATTTATCACATCATTATTACTTTGTACAGAAAATAATTGAACACTAAAATCAAAGAGGGTTACAACATTCTTGCAATCAATAAAATTATATTTTTGCAAATTTTCTCAACATAATATAACTGGTCAAGAAATATTCCATCACATGTTCTAGTAATTTTTATTCTAAGAATGAAATTTGTCACACTCAAATCTTTCTTATCAAAATGGCTACTAAGCATGTTTTTAGTTTCTCCAATAATATTCATGTTAACCAAATATTAATAAATCATCAATATAGGAGCAAACAATAACATGTGAATTATTCCAAGACTTATCATAGATGTAGTTATCACATTCTTTTGATTTAATCAACTCTCACTCATGCATGAATATTCAAAATATTCATGAAAGAATTTTTTATTTCTTTTACCCTCGCTATTTTTTAGAATTATGAAAATTCATAATCATAAATAATATAATCACAAGTCATAAAAATATAAGGTAAAGGCTTTTACCTTTCTTCCACTTGAGTACCAAATAGAAATTTTTTTACCTTTTCATTTCATAAAGAGAGTAAACAAATCTTGATATCCGCTATTTTTTCAACTACATAAAAAATTGAATTTCCTTAAAATTATTGGTGAAATTACAAGTAATTACAGTTGAAAGATAATATGAAGAAAAATAAATAAATATTCTTCAGGCTGAGGCGTGGTTATCTCGTTCTCTTTAAGGAGATTTAAGCCCACTGCGGTAGTATCTTTACCGGTCCAGCAGTATTACTCTTGAGTTGTCCCCTCCAAGATACAACAGCCCGACAACGTCGTATGAATCGAACAAACTCTGGACAAGTTGTTGAGTCCAAAGCTCCACCAAAATTAACATCTTCATTCAACAAAAATAATGTTCTCTTTTGTAGAGAATAAGTTGGAAACTTAGATTTTCTCATTCTATTAACTCTCTTTTTCACTAACATCACCCACACTTTTTACATGAACCCTACAATATTTTTCTCATTCCAAACACAAGGAAGAAACATCACTATTTATAGGTGTAGATTTTCTTTCATAGAATAAATAACAAAGTAGTGAGATAATAAATTGTAGAACATGGATGGTAGTTACAAAATTTAATCTTTAGTAGGTAATTAGTGGTAGGTCATGGCATTAGTGATTTCATGAGTCACACCAAAATATTGATCACTTTTTTGCCAATTTATAACCACTATCTCACAAGAAATAATGCACTTTAATATTATAATTTTAATATTAAAATGCACTAACACCAACACTTTTTTCGGTTACAAAACTAAGTAGAAAATTCGTAAATTAATTAGAATAACCCAAATGTGATGACCTTTTGTAAGTAAATTCTGTGTCCCGAAGGCCTTGAAAACTCTTTTTATCTCACCTCGATTTGCGTACGCAATCCGGGCGTATATTTGGAAAGCTTTATGTGAAAATTTGAGGAAAATACTAAATTTGCCTTTAAAATTGAATTTAAGTTGACTTTAGTCAATATTTTGGGTAAACAGACTCGGACCCGTAATTTGACGGTCTCGGGGGATCCGTAGAAAAATATGGGACTTGGGCGTATGCCCGGAATTGAATTCTGAGGTCCCAAGCCCGAGAAATGAATTTTTGAAAGAAATTGTTTAACTGAAATTATAAGAGTTTTTGGAAATTTAAAAATATTTGAATTTGATGGTATCAAACCCGTATTTATATTCCGGAGCCCGGTACAAGTTTAAAATAATTATTAAGTTGTATCTATAGAATTTGGTAAGAGTCGGAGTTCGTTTCGTATAAATCGGACCTTTAGTTGAGAAAATGAGAATTTTAATGTTCTTGAGTAATTTCATGAATTTGAGGCTTAATTTGTAGTTGTTGATGTTATTTTGATGCTTTGATCGCACAAGCAAGTCCGTATGAGGTTATTAGACTTGCGTGCATGTTTGGTTTGGAGCCCCGAGGGCTAGGGTGAATTTTGGATATGCCGCAGAGTGTTTTGAACGTAAGGAAGTTGCTGGTGTGATTGCAGATTTGCAGAATGCAAAGCCGGGCTCGAAAATACGAGCCCGCAATTGCGAAGATGGGCTGGGCAGGGAGACCTTCGCATTTTCGAAGCTCTATGTCGCAAGTGCGACTCCAACAATGATTGCAATTGCGAACGATGGTTCGCATTTGCGAAGTAAACAGGGCAGGCCTACCTTCGCAATTGTGAAGCCTAGGTCGCATTTGCAAGTTCGCATTTGCGAACCAGACATCGCAAATGCGATAACTGCACCTGTGTAAATTATAACTTAGACGGATTTTTCTTCATTTTTCAAATTCTCTCAATCCCTAAGCTCTCTTGGGCGATTTTTCAAAGAAAAGTTCTTCTCCAAATCATTAGTAAGTCATTTCTAACTCATTTCTTACAATCTAATCCATCTTTTTACATGATTTCAGTTCAAAATCAAGGGTTTTTCATGGGAAATTTGGTGAATTTGGGTAGACTTAGCATTTCCAAATTTTGGAAATTTGGACCTTGATTTGAGGTCTGATTTCAAAACAAATTATATATTTTAGTTCGTGGGTGAATGGGTGATCGGGTTTTGGTTCGAACCTCGGGTTTTGACCAAGCGAGCCTGAGGTCGATTTTTGACTTTTTGGGAAAATTGTTAGAAAACCTATTTTCATGTATTAGAATTGGTTTATTTAGCATTTATTGATATCATTAAGTAAATTGTGACTAGATGCAAGCGAATTGGAAGTGGTATCGAGAGGTAAAGTGGTATTTGGGGCTTGATTGTGTTCGTGGGATTGAGGTAAGTATTTGGTCTAACCTTAGCTTGAGAGAATAGGAGTTGTAGGCTTATTTGCTATGTGTTAAGTGTTGAGTACGACGTATAGGTGGGGTTACGAGTATCTATACGTTGGTGTCAAGCATGCCCATGATTGTTGTGACTCCATTATGTATTGTCCATGCTTAATATGATGATTATAAATGTTGAACAAGGCTCATGAAAGTATTCTTGGTAATTGACAATTGTTGAGCATTGGCTCAAGTTGAGACTTATGTTGTGAAGTGATTGTGGAAACGAGGTGAGATATATTGTTGATTCCCTTGCTGGGATGTTATTGTTTATGATATTGTTTCCCTTGCCGGGATGTTATCGCTTATGATATTATTTTTACTTGCCGGGATATTATTGTTATACTATTGTTCCCTTTTCGGGATTCTTTTGTGATTGGTGTTGATTTTATACTGGGATCGGGTTGCACGCCGCAATAATATTATATAGGATCGGGTTGCACACCGCAAAAAGGAGTAATAAGGGTGGACAGGTGGGGCCGGGTTGCACGCCGCAACATCATTATATGATTTGGATCGGGTTGCACGCCCCAACATCATTATATATTTGGATCGAGTTCCGCAACAGTATTATATGATTGAGATCGGGTTGCACGCCGCAACAAGAAAGAATAAAATTGAATATTGATTCATTAGTGTTTTTCCTTATTCTTGTTGATATGAAATTATGGTGTTCATTATGCTTCTCTACTGAAATTCTGTTAGTACTGGATATTCCTCGCAGCATGTTCCCCCTTCCCATCTTTAATTGCTAGTTTTTGTTATCATTATTTGATGTATATGATTTAACTGCACAAGTTTATTTGGTAGTCTTGTCCTAGCCTCTTTACTACTTCGACGAGGTTAGGCTCGACACTTACTAGCACATGGGGTCGGTTGTGCTGATACTACACTCTGCACTATGTGCAGATCCCAATGCTGGAGCATTTGGACCACAATGAGGTTGCTGCCTTCAGTCCAGCGGAGACCCAAGGTAGTCCTGCAGTCGTCCACAGGCCTTGGCGTCCCCTTCTATCCTATTTCCTTCTATTCTTACTCATTTCAGAGACATACACGTATTTTCTTTGTTCAGACCCTATTTGTAGTATTCTTAGATAATCCGTGACATTGTAACACCAGTTCTGGGTAGAGTTGTATTTTGGATTTCGTAGTAGTATTTAGTTAAATTGTTGAATTTTGTCTTCCGCACTTTTTATTCCGCAGTTGATCAGATGTTAACTTGTGAAATTGTTAAAAAATAAGGAAAAAGGGTAATAAAATCTATAATTGTTGGCTTGCCTAGCTTTTACTAGTAGGCGCTATCACGACTCTCAATGGTGGAAAATTCGGGTCGTGACAAGTTGGTATTAGAGCTCTAGGATGCTTAGGTCTCACAATTCACGGACAAGCTTAGTAGAGTCTGAGGGATCGGTACGGAGGCGTCTGTGTTTATCCCCTAGAGGCTACAAAGTTTAGGAAAACTTCACATCTATTCTTCTCTGTCATTCGACTTGATTTCTCAATGCTAATTGAATTTCTACTATGTTCTTTCATAGATGGCGAGAACACGTTCTTTTTCATCCGCTGATAAGCAGCCCGAGCCCCCAGTGGCAGCTCCTACGAGGGGCAAAGGATAAGGCCGAGGCCGTGCTAGAGGCCGAGGTAGGGGCACAGCTTAGCCCAGAGTAACATCACTAGCAGCGGAGCCTCACGTAGAGTTTGAGGAGGAGGCTCCATCCCAGATCGTTCCAGCAGGGCTAGCTCAGGTCCCAGAGGGGGTCATCGCCACCCCGGTACTTCAGGATGCTTTGGTTCGTCTAGTGGGCCTTATGGAGAGCGTCACTCAGACAAGCATATTTCCTATAGCATCAACTCTCTCTCATGCCGGAGGAGGAGCCTAGACTCCTGCTACTCACACTCCGGAGTAGAAGGCTCCCCAGTATCAGACTCCAGCAGCTCAGCAAGTTGGTGTAGTTAAGCCAGGTGTTGTGGCATAGACCGGTGAGGGGCCAGCTATGTCTGCTAATGCCTTGTGGAGGTTGGACAGGTTTACCAAGCTTTTTACTACCACTTTTGGTGGTACATATTCTGAGGATCTCCAGGATTATTTAGACAGCTGTCATGAGGTTCTACGGAACATGGGGATAGTGGAGACCTATGGGGTCGGCTTTGTTGCTTTTCGTCTGTCAGGATCCGCCAAAACATGGTGGAGGGATTATTGTTTGGCTAGTCCAGCTGGGTCACCTGCTTTGACTTGGGATCAATTTGCTTAGCTATTTCTGGAGAAGTTTCTTCCTTTCACTCAGAGGGAGAACTATCGGAGGCAGTTTGGGCGTCTCCAGCAGGGTTCTATGACCGTCACTCAGTAGGAGACTAGATTTATTGACTTGACCCTTCATTCTCTTCTTATACTTCCTACCGAGAGAGAGAAAGAGAGAGAGAGAGAGAGAGGAGGAGGTTCATTGAGGGACTCGTTCAGCCTATTCAATAATAGATGGCTAAGGAGACGGGGAGCGAGATTTCTTTTTAGGATGCGGCCAATGTGTCCAGGAGAGTCGAGATGGTTTTATCACGGGGGATTGGCCGTGGGTTTGACAAGAGGCCCCTTCATTCTGACAGGTTCAGTGGTGCCTCATCTTGAGGCAGGGATTCTTTTGGTAGGGCCCATCCTTCCAGGCCGTTTCATTCAACACTATTAGCATCTCATGGAGCTTCAGGGGGGCATGGTTCTTATGTACCTACTTAAGGATAGCCAGATTCTATTAGAGCACCTCCTCTTCAAAGCTATTATTATGGTCAGCTGGCCCTCTAGGGTCAGTCTCAGTTTCCTCAGCCGCAGCACTCAGGTGGATGCTTTGAGTGTGGTGAGTATGGTCATATTCGAAGGGCTTGTCCGAGATTAGTGGTGTTCAATCGCACCATCAACATTCCTGTGCCATGGTTCAGGCACCGGGTGTTCCACCGCCCGCTCAACTAACTAGAGGTGGGGGTAGAGGTGCTATAGGTGGAGGTAGAGGTATTAGAGGTGGAGGTCAAGATGCTAGAGGTGGAGGCCAGCTAGCAGGAGACCGTCCCAAGGACGTAGTTTAGAGTGGTGGGGTCTATCCCTGATGTTATGCTCTTCCAGCCAACCCGAGGCTGAGGCCTCCGATGTAGTTATCACAGGTACTATTCTAGTTTGTAGTAGAGATGCTTCAGTTCTATTTGATCCAGGGCCTACATACTCCTATGTGTCATCTTATTTTACCCCGTATTTGGTCATGCCTAGTGATTCTTTGAGTGCTCATGTATATGTGTCTACACCGGAGGGTGATTCTATTGTGGTGTATCGTGCCCATCGTTCATGTATAGTTGTGATTGGGGGTCTTGAGACCTTAGTAGATCTGTTACTTTTTGATATGGTTGATTTTGATGTCATATTGATGATGGACTAGTTATCACCTTCCCACGCTATCTTGGATTGCCATGCCAAGACTATGACCTTAGCCTTGCCGGGTTTACCTCGTTTAGAGTGGAGAGGGACTCCTGGTCATTCCACCTGTAGGGTTATCTTAAATATGAAGGCTCGACGCATGGTTGAGAAGGGATGTTTGGCCTATTTGGCGTATGTTCGTGATTCTAGTGCCAAGGTTCCTTCTATGGATTCTGTGCCTGTTGTTCGTGAGTTTCCAGAGGTATTTCCTTAACACCTGCTGGGGATGCCACCCGACAGGGATATTGATTTTTGCATTGATTTGGCTATAGGCACCCAGCCTACTATTCTGCCATATCGTGCGGCCCCGACAGAGTTGAAAGAATTGAAAGAACAATTGCAAGACCTGCTTGATAAGGGCTTTATTAAACTTAGTGTCTTCTCGCCTTGGGGTGCACCGGTATTATTCATCAAGAAGAAGGATGGATCGATGAGGATGTGTATAGATTATTAGCAGTTGAACAAAGTCACCATCAAGAAAAAGTATCCATTGCCGAGGATTGATAATTTGTTTGATCAGCTTCAGGGTGCCAAGGTATTTTCGAAGATTAATTTGAGATCTGGCTACCATCAGTTGAGGATTAGGGCATCCGATGTCCCTAAGACAGCTTTCCGCACTCGGTACGGGCATTATGAGTTCTTAGTGATGTCATTCGGGTTGACAAATGCCCCAACAACTTTTATGGATTTGATGAACCGAGTGTGCAGGTCTTATTTGGACTCGTTCGTGATAGTCTTCATTGATGATATTCTGATTTACTCACACAGCCAGGAGGAGCACGAGCAGCATCTTCGAGTCATTCTTCAGATTTTGAGGGATAGTCAGTTATATGCTAAGTTTTCGAAATGTGAGTTCTGGTTGAGTTAAGTTGCATTCTTGGGTCACATTGTATCAACAAAAGGTATTCAGGTGGATCCGAAGAAGATAGGGGTAGTCAAGGACTGGCCTAGACCCGCATCATCTACAGATATCTGGAGTTTCTTAGGTTTGACGGGCTATTACTGTCGGTTTGTGGAGGGGTTTTCATCTATTGCAGCCTCGATGACCCAGTTGACCTAGAAGGGTGCCCAGTTCAGGTGGTCAGACGAGTGTGAGGTGAGCTTTTAGATGCTTAAGACAGCTTTGACTATGGCATCGGTGTTGGTAATGCCTATAGGTTCAAGGTCATATATAGTATATTGTGATGCATCTCGTATTGGACTTGGTGGGGTGTTAATGTAGAATGGCAAGGTTATTGCATATGCTTCGCGACAGTTGAAGATCCACGAGAAGAATTATCCAGTTCATGATTTGAAGTTAGCAGCTATTATTCACGCGCTGAAGATTTGGAGGCACTATTTATATGGCATGTCATGTGAGGCTTTCACGGATCACAAGAGTCTACAGTACTTGTTCAAGCAGAATGAGCTAAATTTGAGGCAGAAAAGGTGGTTAGAGCTATTGAAAGACTATGATATCACCATCTTATATCATGCGGGGAAGGACAATGTAGTGGCTGATGCTTTGAGTAGGAAGTCAGCCAGTATAGGCAGTCTTGCGTATATTCCGGTTGGTGAGTGACCGCTTGCTTTGGATATTCAGGATTTAGCCTATCAGTTCGTGAGGTTGGATGGTTCTGAGCCCATCTGTGTGTTAGCTTGTATAATTGCCCGTTCTTCATTATTTGATAGTACCAGAGATCGGCAGTATGATGATCTTCATTTGTGTGTCCTCAGGGAAATAGTGCGGCATGGTGGTGCCAAGCAGGTTACAGTAGGTGATGATTGAGTTTTGAGGATGTAGAGTCGAGTTTGTGTGCATAATGTGGATGGACTTCAAGAGTTGATTTTAGAGGAGGCCCATAGTTCCCAGTACTCGATTCATCTGGGCGCCGCTAAGATTTATCAGGACTTGCGGCAGCATTACTGGTGGACGAGGATGAAGAAGGATATTGTTGCATATGTGGCTCAGTGTTTGAATTGTCAACAGGTAAAGTACGAGCATCAGAGACCTGGTGGTTTGTTTCAGAGGATTGAGATTCTTGAGTGGAAGTGGGAGCGTATTACTATGGACTTCGTTGTTGGCATCCCACGGACTCAGAGGAAGTTCGATGTAGTGCGGGTTATTGTTAATAGGTTGACTAAGTCAGCGCATTTCATTCCTGTGGCAGTTTTCTATTCTTCTGAGCGGTTGGCAGAGATTTATATCCGGGGGATTGTTCGTATACATGGCGTGCCCGTGTCTATTATTTCTGACCGAGGTACGCAGTTTACCTCACATTTTTGGAAAGCAGTTTAGCGTGAGTTGGGCACATGGGTCGAGTGGAGCACAACATTTCATCCTCAGATGGACGGATAGTCCGAGCGTACCAATCAAATTTTGGAGGATATGCTTCGAGCATGTGTGTCACACCTTCTTTTTCGCCCGCACCGCCTCAAAGGGGCGCGGAAGGGAGTTTTTTCCAATTAAAGGACAATCGAAACAAGATTTATTTATTTATTTCAGAGTCGCCACTTGGGAGATTTATGGTGTCCCAAGTCACCGGTTGAATCCCGAATCGAAGAAAAGAATGACTCTGTTTAACAGTCTGCGCACCAGAAATCCGGATAAGGAATTCTGTTAACCCGGGAGAAGGTGTTAGGCATTCCCGAGTTCCATGGTTCTAGCACGGTCGCTCAACTGTCATATTCGGCTTGATTATCTGATTTTATACAATTAGGAACCTACGTGCAAATTTTAACTGTTTAATTATTATTATTATTATTATTATTTTAACAGAGAATTACAACATTGTGAAAAACGTATCTCGAACCACGTCACATCAATGTACCCATGGTTATTGACACATTTCAACTCCGTTGAGATTTGGATTTGGGTCACATAAATGTGCACCCGAATTTAAGAGTATAACATTATTAAAGACGCGCCTAAAGCGACTAGCGTATCATTATTTTGGGTAGGGCCGTGAAATTGACTAAACGGCCCGTCCCTAAGTCTAAGTATTTTAAAACAAATAATTATTGAGGGCCCCGCAATTTTGTATTTATTTTGGCGAAGCACGCCTCATTTATTTTAAGGATATCCTAAAGTGACTACATTTCTATTAAATTTGTCTCTAAAATAGTAGAGAAAAAAAATTCTAATTAATTACATGCTTAAAAAAAGCGTAACATATTAAATGCTAGATTAAGACAAATGTTAACAGAAAGGAATATTACTAAAATTGAAATTATAAATAAAATACGGAATCGACAAATAATATATTCGAAAGAAACTAATTATCCTATAGCTAGATTAAACTCGCATTGTTAGATGACTTGAACCGTTGGAATTAACTATTTACAACTATTTGAAACTAGAATCAATATTAATTGCTAACGCATATTCGAAAGTTTATTAAACTTAAACGTTAACTCGTCTTGTTTGAACTCAAATCATGCCATAATGCCTAATTTACGAAATTAATTTAAATTCATTCTTTAACTAAATTTAGCTACATGTTCACGATTAACCTACTGTTGACAATATTAAAACCTTCATAGCTAGTGAACTAATTAGTTTTTCCAAGCCGATTCACTAAAGACCAACTTATGTTATTTTCCTCTTATTCCAATTATTAAACAGTTTGACAGTAATGAGCATGCTTAAATATATACTACCTAATAATCAAACTAAAGTAGAGTATTATTTAATACATCACTACAAGATGCCTAGTTATGCAAAGCGACAGAAATTTACAGAATAATAATACATGAAATAGCCTAAATAAAATCAGTAAAAGAAACAAAGAAAAAGCTAAATTAAAACTTCAAAGTTCCATTCTTCATATGCATTCATGCTTTCATATTCCAGCTTACAATATCGACAGGGTTACAGCCATGTACCTGGTATTGGAAGTAAAAGAAGAGGAAGATCAGCAGAAATGCAGTAGCATATAACAACAGCAACACCCCGCAACCAGTAACAACCAGCAACGAGAAACCAGTGACAGATTTTAAAATCAAAAATAAAAATCCAGCACTAACCAGTGAAGTAGTAGCAAATAACCAACCAAACTCAAGGAACAAACCACATGAAAATCCAGAAACACCAACAATAATCAACGGGCAAAAACAAAATGAACCCTTTGTTAGATTGAAAGACCAGTTAATGTTTAACCCTTAATTCTCTCTTAATGTTCAGAAAATTCTTTCTTTTAAACTCTCTTCAAATTCGAATCCCCCTTTCAATATTTCCAAAATTCTTTTTTTAATATTCAGAAAACCTTTTTCTTATTCCCCCCTTATTTGTGTCCAGCTACCCTTTATTTATAGCCAAACTTCAAACACTTAAATTAAATCTCACCATCTTCTACCCATCCCCCTTTAACTTCCCACTACTTAATATTTTATCCCCCACTATATTAAACAAATACATTAGTTCCCACTAACACATATCTTTTCTTTATTTAATTCCATTATTCCCCACTACCGCATGTTTTGTCCCCCACTATATTAAACAAATATATTAATTCCCACCATTATATCTTGTCTCCCATTATGTATTAAAAAAATATATTAATTTAATATTATTGGTACCTAGTGGACGGAGCACTCAAATTAATCATTTTTAAGACTCATTTAAAATCCCGAAAATGCCCCTGAAACTATTGAAATTACCATTCTACCCCTGAAAATACTGCAATTTACCATGCTACCCCCATCAGCTATAACCAATTCACCTAATCATTTTGACCAAAATACAGAAGCTATAACCAATTCCTAATCAAATTTAATCAACAAATTTAAGCTAGAAACTTAGATTATGTCAAATATCATCACAACAAAGACTAAGGATTCAGGGAACCAAACCATATGATGAGCAATAAAGAAACAACTGCAATCATTTTGACTGAACAACATTTTTAATAACAAACATACTTTCAGATTCAATAACAGTAGCAAATTGAACATAACAAACAAGTAGATTCACATCACTAAACTCAAAAATCAATTGAACTTCAAATTAAATCTAACAACATTATAACCAACACACTTCTATATTAACTAAACAAGAACAAATGAATAAAAACAAACTGAAGAAATAATCAAGAAATGAATCAAACATATACTGATTTCAAATCCGAGAATATCAAACAAGATACGGACAGAAATAAAACTTAAACCAACTAACCGGAAATGAACAACGACGAACTCGAATGAAAACAAATCTGCCCGGAAACTTTGAAACCAAAATAACTCGAATCTGCCCGGAAATGTTTTGTATGTTTTCCAGTTGATTTCAAGCGATGAAGCTGGACGACGAAGACGAAGAAGGAGAAACAGCGTTTGGTGTTATGGTTGTTTGGACGTGAGGCTGTGTGTGTGTGTGTTGAGGTGAAGCAGCAGCAGTGGCTGCTGGAGCTCGACGGGAGGGCAGCAACAATGGTGGTTTGGGTGGTGTTCACGGATGCTGGACGAAGAAGAATGATAGCATCAAGAACAAGGATATAGTTAAGGACAATGATAGAGATGATAAAGTTTTGGAAGCTCCAAGGCCATTTACAAGATCTCAAGCTAAAGAGTTGCAAGCTAAGGTTGCTAGACTTCAATGGCAAATAAAGAAGCTTTTAATTGTAGAGGAAGAGCTCAAGCCCAAAGGAGATGAATTGTCCAAGTTTTACAATTATTTGGTAGTCCAAATTGAAGTCCAAGAGGAGGAAGATTAGGTTACCAAATCAGCCCTTGAAGTCCACCAATAAGGCTCAAAATGACCTTAAAAGAGGTCCAAAAGGGGGTGTTTCAAAAGGAGCCCAATTGGAGTCCAAACCAATGGCCCAAACTAATAGTTTTAAGGCCCAAATCTGCCCCAAAAGGATTTGGCCGCCCCCACTTAATTTTGATGGCTTTTGTTACCCCTTAGGAGCCACCTACCTAAGTTTGATGGCTATTGTGACCCCTAGCAGCCCCCTACCTAATTTAGATGACTTTTTAGCAACCCCCTACATTATTTTAAGTGCTTTTAACTCCTATAAATAAGGAGTTCTTCTCATTCATAAGACACAACATTTATTGATTAAGTATATCATACTTTAAGAGTTCTTTTGAACCTTTGTTACTTGTGCTTTGAGATTTATCTTTCAACCTTTACTAGTTCTTAGTTCAAGGTAGTAAGATTACTTCTCTTTTATGATATCTTTGATTCCTTTGTGGTATTCTTAGAAGGCGATTAATACTAGTTATTAATTGTTGTCTCAAGTTACTCGTAAAGTGGTCAAGATCCGAATCTATTGTTTTGATTTGCTTTTTAAGTAAAGGCATTTGATTTCTTCCATAAATCAAGACATTGTTACTTTGATCTTGTCAAGGCTATAGAACTTACGTTCTTGGAAGTTCTTGGAATTCTTTCCTTGAATTCTTCCCATATCCTTTATTTTCATCTCTTTAATTCTAGTTGTTCAATTCCTTGTTGTTATTGCTTCCGCATTTACTTCTCAAATTCTTACTCTAATTTGGATTCCCGACCTAGTTGTTATCAAGTGGTATCAGAGCGGTTTTTATCAAGATTTCGTTCTTGGTAAGTCTTGGGATTTCTTGAATACTAAGAGCAAAGAAAAAAAAAAGAAAAGAAAAAAAAATTAAGAAAAAACGAAAATCAGTTTTTAGAACAAAAAAAATAGAATTGCGTGCTCTCTGAGATATTTCTTTTGTTTCTAATTTGTTACCAAAAATTAACAAAGGAAACAAGAAGAGGGGATCCTAGATTTTCTTACTCTTTCTAATCTAAACATATAATCCTTTCCTTTTTGTTCGCGTCATGTTTCAACCGAGCCTAATAGTTCTAGGATTTGGTTTTCTTTCATTAGTTCCCCAAAAATCTAAATTTTACTACTAAGAACTTCATACGAGTTGGTTTAACTATAAATCTACAAAGTATTTTGTTCAAAGGTTATTCCGAGAAAAAAAAAAGAGCTAATTTTTGTGATACAATTTACACTTTTTTTTAAAGATGTCGCGTACAGGTAGTGATGATGAACGAAGGGTTCTCTAAGAAGCTGAAATCAAAGCAAGAAATGATTTTACCTTGCAAGCTATGCATCAACAATTTGAAAGGTTGAATTTGCAACTCCAAGAGATGAGGGATACCATTGCTGATCAAAATGATACAATAGCTGAACTTAGGAGGGAAAATAATGTTAGACCCCAAGCTAGGAGAAATGTACCCCATGCTCCCATTATAAATCAAGAAAACCCTATAGATGATTTTAATGATATTGATTTTGATAGGGTGGGAAGAGATAGGAGGGGACAAAGAGGTAGAGTAGAAGATGACAATATAAGTAGTATAAAGATGAAGATGCCATCATTCAAGGGAGCAAGGGACCCAGACTTGTACCTTGATTGGGAGAGAAAGGTTGAAGCCATCTTTGATTGTCACAACTACTCTGAGGGTAAGAAAGTTAAACTTGCTGTTGTTGAGTTTTCTGACTATGCTGCTATTTGGTGGAAAAAGCTTGCTAGGGACAGATTGCAAGAAGGACAAGCACCAGTTGCTACTTGGGCTGAGATGAAGAGGGTGATGAGGAAGAGATTAGTGCCATCACACTTTCAAAGAGAGCTACAACAATGTCTTCAAACATTGAAGCAAGGGTCCATGTCTGTGGTTGAGTACTTTAAGGCTATGGATATGGCTATGATCCAAGCTAATTGTACAGAGGAAGAAGAGGCTACAATGGCTAGGTCTTTAAATGGTTTAAATAAGGAAATAACTGATGTAGTAGAATTAAAACAATATGTAACAATAGATGAGTTAGTTGATTTGTCTGTAAAGATAAAAAATCAAAATAAAAGAAAGCAGACTAGCTCGTGGAAAGGTCGGACAAGCACCATCTCCAAGAAGCCATGGCCATATCATGAGATGAAGAGTTCTTCTAGACCTCAAGAAGACAAGGGTAAAGGTAAATTTGAGAACAAAGAGGGAGGTAAAACCTTTAACCCTAAACCTTTTACACCTTCTAGTTCTATTCAATGTCATAAATGTAAAGGAAGGGGACATATGATGCATGAATGTCCAAGTAGAAGAAACATCATTCTTAGAGAAGATGGAGGATATGAGAGTGAAAAAGGTGAGGGAGAAGAAGAGGGAGATGTGAGTGATGAAGATGATGTAGAACTACCTAATGAGGGCATGATTGGGGTAGTTAGAAGGATTATGACTATCAATTTGGCAAGCAATAGTGAAGAACAAAGGGAGAATATATTCCATACTAGGTGTGGGATAAAGGGAAAAACTTGCTCTATGATCATTGATAGTGGTAGTTGTGCTAATGTGGTGAGTTCATACTTTGTGGAAAAATTGGGACTTGCATGCATGAAACACCCTACTCCATATAGACTCCAATGGTTAAATGATAGTGGTGAACTAAAGGTAAACAAACAGTGCATGATTTCATTTAATGTTGGTAGATATGAGGATGATATTCTTTGTGACATAATACCAATGCAAGCTTGTCATATCTTACTGGGTCGTCCTTGGCAGTATGACAGGAATGTTTTTCATGATGGAAGAAAGAATAGATATTCTCTTGAACTAAATGGTAGGAAATTTACTCTTGCACCTTTATCTCCTTCTCAAGTGTTTGAAGATCAAAAGAGATTAAGAGAAATAATGGGAAACCCAAGGGGAGAGATAAAAAGTGAGCTTGAGGAAAAAGAAAAGAAAGAAGGCAAAGAATTAGAAAAAAAGAGAGATGGCCGAGAGAAAGAGAGAGAGGGCAGCAATTTGAGAGAAGAGATAAAAAAGGGTTTGAATGAAAAAATAGACAGTCTTGGTGAGAGGAAAGAGGTTAAGGAAAGAAAAAAAGAGACTTTTTATATAAAAACCAAAGAGTGTTTAAATGCAAGAAAAGAGGGGCTGCCCATAATACTACTTACTTACAAAGAGACTTTGATTAATTCTGAGTTGCTAACTTCTTCTTTGCCAAGTAGTATTTCTTATCTTTTGCAGGATTTTGAAGATGTCTTTCCAGAAGATATTCCTAATGGATTGCCACCTTTACGTGGCATTGAGCATCAAATTGATTTTGTACCTGGATCACAAATCCCAAATAGGCCAGCCTATAGGAGTAATCCAGAAGAGACAAAAGAACTTCAAAGGCAAGTTGAGGAGTTGCTTGAGAAAGGTTTTGTGAGAGAGAGCATGAGCCCTTGCTCGGTTCCCGTCCTATTGGTACCAAAAAAGGATGGAACTTGGAGGATGTGCGTGGATTGTAGAGCAATCAACAAGATTACGGTAAAGTATCGCCACCCTATTCCTCGTCTTGATGACATGTTGGATCAATTACATGGATCCAAAATCTTTTCTAAAATTGATCTAAAAAGTGGTTACCATCAGATTCGAATGAATCCTGGAGATGAATGGAAAACTGCTTTTAAGACCAAATATGGGCTTTATGAGTGGTTAGTTATGCCTTTCGGCTTGACTAATGCACCTAGTACTTTCATGAGATTAATGAATCATGTTTTTAAGGATTTTCATGGAAAATTTGTTGTGGTGTACTTCGATGATATCTTGGTCTTTTCTAACACTTTAGAAGAGCATGTAGAACACCTAAAACAAGATTTTGAAGTTCTTAAAAAGCAATTTTTATTTGCTAATCTTAAAAAGTGTACTTTTTATGTGGATCGTGTGATTTTCTTGGGTTTTGTAGTTAGTTATAAAGGAGTTGAGGTTGATGAAGAGAAAATCAAAGCAATAAAAGAATGGCCTAAACCTAAGAGTGTAACTGAAGTTAGGAGTTTTCATGGACTTGCTAGTTTTTATAGGAGGTTTGTGAGAGACTTTAGTACCATTGCTTCTCCTTTAACTGAAGTTATTAAAAAGGATAAGATTTTTAAATGGGTAAAAGAACAAGATGATGCTTTTAACTTGTTGAAAGAAAAGTTATGTTCTGCTCCATTGTTACAATTGTCTGATTTTTCTAAATCTTTTGAAATTGAATGTGATGTTTCGGGCAAAGGAATGGGTGCTGTTTTGATGCAAGATTCTAAACCTATTGCCTACTTTAGTGAAAAGTTAAGTGGAGCCACATTGAACTATTCCGCTTATGACAAAGAGCTATATGCTTTGGTAAGGGCTTTAGCCACATGGCAACATTATTTGTGGCCAAGAGAGTTTGTCATTAAAACTGATCATGAATCCTTGAAATACTTGAAGAGTTAAGGTAAGCTTAGTAGAAGGCATGCTAAGTGGGTTGAATTCATTGAAACGTTTCCTTATGTAATTTCTTACAAACAAGGGAAAGAAAATGTTGTTGCTGATGCACTTTCAAGGAGGTATGTCTTAGTTTCTACCCTGACTTCTAAATTAATGGGTTTTGATCAAATCAAGGGACTTTATGCTAATGATGTTGATTTTGGCAAAATTTTTGCAGATTGTAAGTTGAGTCCTTTTGAGAGGTTTAACCTCCAAGATGGCTTTCTCTTTAAGGAAAATAAGTTGTGTATTCCTAATTGCTCTTTACGTGAAGTATTTGTAAGGGAAGCACATTGTGGAGGGCTTATGAGACACTTTGGAGTCCCAAAGACACTAGACATACTGGCCGAAAATTTCTTTTGGCCTGGAATGAGAAAAGATGTTGAAAGAATGTGCGCACAGTGTTTGGAATGTAAACAAGCTAAATCTAAAGTGTTACCACATGGTCTTTACACGCCATTACCTGTTCCTACTTCGCCTTGGATTGATATTTCCATGGATTTTGTGTTAGGTTTGCCTAGAACAAGATATGGTAAGGATAGTATATTTTTTGTGGTAGATAGGTTCTCCAAAATGGCTCATTTTATTCCTTGTTTAAAGAATAATGATGCCTCGCATGTTGCTGATCTTTTTGTAAAAGAGGTTGTCAAATTTCATGGTATACCGAGAACTATTGTTAGTGATAGGGATGCTAAGTTTTTGAGCCACTTTTGGCGTGTGTTTTGGGGGAAGTTAGGTACTAAATTGTTGTTTTCTACTTCTTGTCACCCACAAACTGATGGACAAACTGAAGTAGTTAATAGAACCTTAGGAAACATGTTGAGGGCTGTTTTGAAAGGTAAATTAACTTCATGGGAAGATCACTTACCTATGATTGAATTTGCTTACAATAGAACAATCCATTCTTCTACAGGTATGTCTCCTTTTGAGGTTGTTTATGGTTTTAATCCCTTCACTCCCCTTGATTTATTACCACTACAAACTAATGATATTGCTAATCTTGATGGTAGGACAAAGGCTGAGATGATGAAAAAAATTCATAAACAAACAAGGCTTGCAATTGAGAAGAAAAATGAGCAAACTGCCTTGAGAAAGAATAAGGGACGAAAGCAAGTTATTTTTAAACCTGGAGATTTAGTTGGGTTCACTTTAGAAAGGAGAGATTTCCTTCCAAAAGGAAGTCAAAGTTGCATCCTAGAGGAGATGGCCCATTTCAAGTCCATGAAAGGATTGGAGACAATGCTTACAAGTTGGACCTTCCTGGTGAGTTCCAAGTAAGTGCCACATTTAATGTTGCTGACTTATCTTTGTTTGATGTAGGATCGAATTCGAGGACGAATTCTTTTCAAGAAGGGGGGAATGATAGCATCAAGAACAAGGATATAGTTAAGGACAATGATATAGATGATAGAGTTTTGGAAGCTCCAAGGCCATTTACAAGATCTCAAGCTAAAGAGTTGCAAGCTAAGGTTGCTAGACTTCAATGGCAAATAAAGAAGCTTTTAATTGTAGAGGAAGAGCTCAAGCCCAAAGGAGATGAATTGTCCAAGTTTTACAATTATTTGGTAGTCCAAATTGAAGTCCAAGAGGAGGAAGATTGGGTTACCAAATCAGCCCTTGAAGTCCACCAATAAGGCTCAAAATGACTTTAAAAGAGGTACAAAAGGGGGTGTTTCAAAAGGAGCCCAATTGGAGTCCAAACAAATGGCCCAAACTAATAGTTTTAAGGCCCAAATCTGCCCCAAAAGGATTTGGCCACCCCCCACTTAATTTTGATGGCTTTTGTTACCCCTTAGGAGCCACCTACCTAAGTTTGATGACTATTGTGACCCCTAGCAGCCCCCTACCTAATTTAGATGACTTTTTAGCAACCCCTACATTATTTTAAGTGATTTAAACT
Source organism: Nicotiana tabacum (assembly GCF_000715075.1). Taxonomy (NCBI): domain Eukaryota; kingdom Viridiplantae; phylum Streptophyta; class Magnoliopsida; order Solanales; family Solanaceae; genus Nicotiana; species Nicotiana tabacum. The sequence goes on along the minus strand of NC_134085.1, from coordinate 94,606,039 downwards.
CCTAGAAATAAGGAGTTCTTCTCATTCATAAGACACAACATTTATTGATTAAGTATATCATACTTTGAGAGTTCTTTTGAACATTTGTTACTTGTGCTTTGAGATTTATCTTTCAACCTTTACTAGTTCTTAGTTCAAGGTAGTAAGATTACTTCTCTTTTATGATATCTTTGATTCCTTTGTGGTATTCTTAGAAGGCGATTAATACTAGTTATTAATTGTTGTCTCAAGTTACTCATAAAGTGGTCAAGATCCGAATCTATTGTTTTGATTTGCTTTTTAAGTAAAGGCGTTTGATTTCTTCCATAAATCAAGACGTTGTTACTTTGATCTTGTCAAGGCTATAGAACTTGCGTTCTTGGAAGTTCTTGGAATTCTTTCCTTGAATTCTTCCCATATCCTTTATTTTCATCTCTTTAATTCTAGTTGTTCAATTCCTTGTTGTTATTGCTTCCGCATTTACTTCTCAAATTCTTACTCTAATTTGGATTCCCGACCTAGTTGTTATCAAAGAAGAAGCAGCAAGGGTGGTCGACGAGTGTTAGACTGTTAGTCGTCATGGTGGTTCGTCGACTTGGGTGGTCGACTGAAAGAGCTGTTGGTCGTCAATGGAGGCGACGTTCATGGATGAAGCAGCAGCAGTGGCTGACGAAGAAGAAGAAGCAGTAGCATGCGGACTGGCTTTGACGAAGAAGATGAAGAAACAACAGGTGAAGTTGGGGGTCGACGCAGCTTGTCAATGGTGGACGGGGGGGAGGGGTCGACTGGTTTTTTTTTCGGTGATTGGAGGCGACGGACTGTTTGGTTGACGGTGGAGCAGCTGGTCGTGGTGATGGTGGTGACGGGACAGCCATGAGAGGTGGAGCTTGGGGAAGGGGGGTGGTTTGGGGAAGAAGACGATTGAGCAAGGGGGGGGGGTGTTTTTTCTTTTTAGGGTTTTGGGGTTGGGAAAAATGAAAAATGAAGATGGGGGGTTGGGATTAGTTTGGGTTATGGGGCTGGGTTGGGTCGACCCGGTGGTGTTATTTGGTTTGGGTCATGGTTGATTTAAATTAAAATGTGGCCCAATCTGATTCTCTTCTTCTTTTATTGCTTCTTTTTTTTCTTCTTTTATTTTTTCTTAAACTAAACTAAATTCTAAAAATCCTAAATTATCCTATAGAACTAAATTAATTTATAAAAGTGCAAATTAACTCTCAATAATAATTAACACATAATTAAATAGCAATTACGATAAAATCACACAATTTGGACATTAAATGCTAAAAATGCAACGTACATTATTTTTATGATTTTTTGTTTTTGTAAAAACAAACTTAATTGCTCCTAATTGTAGAATTAAAGCCTAAATGCAAATGCGACATATTTTTGTATTAATTTAACAAATAAACATACATGGACAAATATAAATAATTATTGAAAATGCCACGAAAATTCTCAAAATTGCACACAAAGGAAAATTGTTTTATTTGGAATTTTTTTTGGGAGTAATTCTCTCATAGGTCAAAAATCACGTGCTTACAGCTGCCCCTCTTTGTCCGAAAACACGAAGAGTTTTCGTGCAAAGATAAAGTGAGCGATTTTTGCCCATCCGAGTACTCCGTGTGAAGCATTTTTTGAAAAAGATTTATCCGAACCTTTGCTTCAAAGGTTTCCTACATATCCCTGGCTAGAAAGGAATCAGATTAATGTAGTTCGGGAAATTTTTGGCAGCTGGGACTACCATGGGACTGTTTTTTGCTGTTACTGCTGTCGCATGTTGTTACTACTGCTTACCGATCTCCTTGTTACATTGTGCTCAAAAGAAAACTAGAGGCTAGACTAAACTAGGAATTACAAAATCTTATCTATCTTCCACACGCTCTGGTTGCTTTGCTTTCTTGTCGGCTTGTGTTTCCTCTGGTGCCTTTCTTTCGAAAACTGCTGGGGATGACACTGGCCTTTTGCTTTTCTGAACACAACTTGTTCCAACCTTCGGAACGCTCAAAGAAACATCAAAACACCAAAATCACATCGGATTCAAGCTTAAGAATTCCAAGAACTTTCAAATTACGCTTTTGATCAAAACCCAACCAAACCACGTCCGAATGACCTGAAATTTTGCACACACGTCAAAAATGACACAATGGAGCTACTGCAACTTCCATAATTCTATTCCGACCCTATATTAAAATCTCACCTATCAACTGGAAAATGCCAAAATCTCAATTTCACCAATTCAAGCCTAAACCTTCCACAGACTTCCAAAATGCATTCTGATCATGCTCCTAAGTCTCAAATTACCTAATGGAGCTAACCAAGTCATAAAACTTCTGATCCGAGATCATATACAAACAAGTCAAATCTTTCAAATTTCATGTTTCAAACTGAGAACTGTTCTTTCAAATTCATTCTGATTACCCTGAAAACCACAACCAACGATTTACATAAGTCATAATACATCACACGGAGAAAGTCATGCCAAAGAACTGACGAGCAAAGTGCAAAAGCTCAAATGACCAGTCAGGTCGTAACACTATAGCAACAGTTTTGTGAACCGTTGCAAGAACCGTCCCTTAAGCTCTATTGGCACACGAGCTGGTGTAACGGACGCACAACCATTGCGATAAAGCTTATGGAAATGGTTTACCTATCGGTTGCAACGGTTTTCCATGCATTGCCATAGGCATATTTTCCAGTAGTGCACGTATAATTTGTAATGTCAATAATCAGCATGCAATACCAGATTACCCTAAACTGTATAGTTGTTTAGAAATCACGTCTATAAGATTGCACTTTGCATCTGAAACTGTTTGCACAAGGTCACATAGAAACCATTTCTATAGGGCTTAATGGATTTAATTTGGCTTAATTCTGAAACTGTCTAACGCTTGCTGTGAGAATTTGTTCGCGTGCATTTGTTGTCTAAAGTGTGGTGGCTAACTTGAGCCCTTAATTTCTTTTACACGAAGTCCAACTTGTTTTGTATGTCGCCTAGTTTTATTATTTTTGAGCAACCTAAGTTAAGTCTAAAACTATCCAAAATAGAGGTCAAAACGAATCCTGGGCCATAGGCATGGGATGGGTAGTGCAAGCATAAGACACGATTTAGAATTAATTAGTAACTGGGTAGCAGGAGAAGATAGTTTGTGCTCGCTGAATAATACAAGTAACACCCCACCTCGAGGGAGTTACGAAGTATTATTTATGTTGCACGGGGTGATCCTTTAGGCTAACAAACTTAGGACCCCCCATCCTGTCTTCAAATCAAGTGTTTGTCCTTGATAATAAAACTCCCCAAACTTCTTGTTTTCCTCTGTCTTCGTTTATCTTACTAATTGATATAATTCGAGTCCGGCTGGGACCCACAGTTGTGGACCTCAAAGAGTGCCTAACTGTCACACCCCGAACCTGGGGAGGCGTGACCGGCACCTAGTGCCGTACTCGCCCCGAGTGTATCACTCTATAACTATGGACTCTGGAGGGGGTAACCCTCATCTTAGGCCGATTAGGCCATATTCTGAATTGTCTGAAAATAACATCTCATCTATGGGGTAAACATACCCAAAAGCTCATATATATATATAACTGTGGAGGCTGACGAGGCCGCCATGAACATCTACTTATATACAAACTATACTTGATTGTCTACAAGCCTTTAGACATAACTGAACTGTACCATGGTCGGGACAGGGCCTCGACCTACCCATCAAACATGTATATATACATTGGACTCTAAGGTCTAGACTTGGCAACTCCGAGGAAGTGGAGATTACCAACTAAGTTGATGTTTGACTCTGTCTGTTGGGAGGGTCTGTCCAACTGTCAATGAGGACCTGCGGGCATGAAATGCAGCGTCCCCGACAAAAGGGATGTCAGTACGAAATAATGTACCGAGTATACAAGGCAAAAATATAACTGAAAGCTGAAACTGAAATGATAATATAATAACTGAAAGTAAATGGGAGTCAAAGATAATTTGAAGATATGCTTACCTGTTGATACTGACTCAACTCTCTCAATATAGTAAGTAAAATAGTTGCCCGGCCTTATAATGCTCGGTATGTGCAACTGCTCTACCGTAGTAGGCTCGCTTATAGGCGCTTGGCCATACTAGGCTCTGTATCTCGGCCATACCAGACTCGCTCATAGGCGTTCGGCCACAGTAGGCTCGGTATATAACTCACCATCTGATCAGAGGTTTCCCAATATGGGCCTACCCATTGATTATAGCTATATGGTGGTAATATATATACACTCTCTATCTGCTCTCTTGGCTGACAGAAGACAAAACTAAATTGAATATGAAGTCCCGATAAGGGAGAATACTGTAACTTATGAGACTAGGATAGGTATATACATTCGGGAGTATGAACTTCTCTTTATGTCTCATTGTTAAACACATGTAGTTATTGGATCATGCCAAATGAATGAACGGTTTAGCCTTAAAATACTTTATTACAATCGTTCCAATCACCAAGTTGAACTCGCCTATTCGCACCTTAATCTACAACAATGATAATAATACTATCATTATGTTACAAAAGGTACAACTATTGCACAACGAACAAGCTTATTTTGTATTAAAACGGGCAGCATCTCCCTTATAATCCTTACTTCCTCCAAATTCAAGATAACACCAACAACACAATAACACAACAATATCAACATATATACATTATTTTCCAGCCTTATACACACCATAAAATACTACAAAACAACCCCACACACTCCAATCTCTTCATACACTAAACGACCACCGTAGTAGTGTCAAATGACTCGGAAATGTTACGACGAACAAGCAACCCACCACCCTACACTTATATGGTATTTCTCCACACCCTTCCTCCTCCAAAACTCCACAAAAAAGTAGTAAAACACGCATCCTAACAGCGACACAAAACAGTCCACAAAACAGTCCACTACAAGTGAATAACTCGAACTCACGACTTTCGATCACCATCCCGTGAGTTCTTACAAGTGTAAAACGACTTACCATTAATTTACAGTATAAAAAATGGATGAAAGAGAGTAGTAAACTCACCTTATTTGTTGGATAACTTAGCTCCTATCTTGGTTCTTCAAACTCTAGGTTTTACCTCCAATTAGAACTTGAAAGGGAGAGAAAATCAATTAGGGTTTGTGATAAATTTTTGGGAGGATTTTTGCAGAGCTTATGTCTGGTTTATATGACCTATTTTCAGTCTAATACATGAATAGGCCTTTAAAAGGCCTATTTGGACGACCCGAAATGGCCCATTTTTGGGCTCTCATTTAAGCAAGTAGATGACACACCTACTTGTCACCTAGCAACCTGCGCAGTCTCGCAAAAACGTCCATATCTCTCTACTCTAAAGTCGTATTGACAAACGGTTAAATGCTTTAGAAAGTAGACTCATATATATTAAATTTTATGGGTGTAACACCCGATAAATCTAAGTATATTGGGAGAAAATTGAAGTTACATTTGACCCAAATTTTCAGCAAAACGTATGAACGTAACTTGCGATGACTTTCATCGACTTTTGTTTCACAAATCGCTTGACTTCAAAACATAACACACAACTATCATACTACTAACATAATTGATAACATAACCTCCTTATCATGTTAATCACCCTAGTCTCACCCCAAAAGTACATGTTATAACATTCTAAACTTGTTGACTTTCGACGGAACATTGTTTTCTTCAATTCCTTTAGCTTCTGAACCTTCCAACCCTCTTTGTACTTGTTGTTCATAATATTCAATATTTGTAACCTCCACGTTAACATGATTAACTAACTTTGTAAACTTTTCAAAGATGATTTCATTTCTGAGCTTACATCAATTAACTTACGACGTACTCTTACGTACGAAAACATGGGGTGTAACATCATTCCCCTCTTTGGAACATTCGTCTTCGAATGTAGACTGATGCGCTGATCAGTCTTATAACCTATAACTCTTACAAATACTTTACTACCGTCCTTTCCACCTAGGCAACTAATCTATGAATAAATCCAAAGGGCCTGCATTCCCCCCTTTAGGCCTCTTTCTCACACCACGACCTGTGGTCGGAATTTTTCCAAACTCGTAATTGTTGCTACCTTATATCCCGCAGCTTGTACGACTTTGTCCTTATATGTGCGCCTATGTGACTCTTATCTCTTTTTTCCTTCATATTTTAGCCAATATCTAGGCCTCACTTTGTGAACATATACAGAACTATGACAAGTTATCCCTCTGGAAATCTATAAGTGTACTGAAGTTTTTCGCTCGGTACTTTGTCAAACTTATGACTATTGCTATATCTTGTTTCATAACCTCGAATAATTATGCTTATGGCTTTACTATATCTAGGTAGCTTACACCATACCACAACAATTACTTTGATTTATTATGACCAAGGTTTGCTACTCAACTCCAGATTACTCTCTCGCTACTTATCCTCTGTATATAAATTTAAGTCCCCTAATGCTTCCTCATTACTATTCATATTAAGCATGACAACCTAATCCCATCTCACACTTTGGAACATTCATCCATCTATTGTTGATTCACCTTAATGTTGATCTATAATGTACCACTGATCACTTGAAACCTCTTATGTAATATATTGCCACTAGGGCTCACGTCTCATCGGGGAACATCTTGAGTTATTTACCTGATCCACTTCGGGATGATACTCTACTTCAATAATCGTATTTCATAGCATCCCAACACGATTCACCTTATGGGGGTATTTTAATCTTGTACAATTCATGTAATCCATTCTCTTTGAATAATTCCTCAATCGAAAGCCTAAATGTCATCCTCTTAACATTTATCACAATTACACCCTTATTCTCCTACCAGGGCTACATTCCATCTCTTCTAAATGCTCATAGTCTTAAACTCCTCCAAGTTCATTCAGGCTGTACAGAGGATTCTAATACTTATGGAAACCATCAGCTCTCTTGTTCTGATGGGCTTAATCCTGAGGCTTTACCAATTCTATTTACCTTCTCAATCACCTCTTCTTATCCTTACTCTTATCCACCTAAAACCTTGTTGCTCTACCATACTTTAGCTTGCGACCTACACATATCTATTTATAGCACTCACATTCTTCCTTTGACTTTCTAGAACTATACACTTGCTTATGTGATTTTGGAAGCTCAATCAAAACATGCCGCCACCTCTATCTCTTCTGTACTCTCTTAACTAGACCTCTCAGCACCTCGAAACCATAGGGTGGAAGATATGCTAGTAATGATACCACTATCATTTATGGATACTGAATCACGACGCTTATAGCCCTCTATCTGAAGTTTGGACTATTACCAAGCTTCTACAATTGAGTATCTCATACCTTTGTTACCTTTACCTTACTTACTTTTAAATATCACATCATATATTCTGTCTCTTTCATAACCTCCCTTCCACATAGGTGGAATTCACATCCACAACTTGAAGCTCTACTATAATACTTGCACCTCTAGTGTATACACGATCCGGTGGGAGCTTTCGTATTGACTTCTTCTGAGGCTGGTACACTTCTACCTGGCTTTATCGTAAAGCAGTTATAGAATATGGATACTCTACTATCTCTCTTGTACCTCTAATATTAAGAGTGATTCCACGATGTTCTGAATCCCAATTTCTATACACATCGGGTCTAATAATCAGACTCCTGATTCACTTAGCTAATGTAACTCTTTAGTTTCCTCTTCTATCTCAGCCTTTGAGTAGGCTTAAGCATACTTCCGATCTGCAACTCAGGGTATTAGTTATTACTTTAGCTCCTCGTCGGCGCTATGGAACATCCATGATATAACCTTCTAGCAATTCAAGCTTTTATCTGTGACGTGGAGTCAATTCTTTCTTTTAACTTATAATGGAGTCTCCTATAGCTGTATCATTGTCAGCATATATGCTGCATGGATAACACTCCGAAATCTGAAGTGTGTTCATAACGTAACTAACTCTGGGTCATAGATCGTATAATTCCTTTCGTGCCTTCTTAGATTTCGTTAAGAGTAAGCAATTACCTTTCTTTTTCGTTTTGCCACTTGTTGCATGAATACTTGGATTATCTTAGTGCCCACATATATTGGAATTTTGTGAAACTCATATGATCAAGAATATTACTTTGGATTTTACTTCCCGTTCCTTAGTTACGACAGGTGCCACTTTGGTTTGGAGAGCATACAATGCCGTAGTGAGACTATTGTTACAAAACCATTATTTATTTAGGTCACTATGCTTTGTTTAAAGCCTTATTTCTTATTTCTAGTCTTTCATTGTAGCATTTATAGAAGACTCTCTGACTCTTGTAAAGCTGTGAGCTTACCCCATCATATACCTAACAAAATTTTTGATGTTCTTACTCACCTATAAATATCCTCAGTTATATACCTCCGTGCCCTTGTTCTCACAGGGTTACTTCTGAACTCAATTTTCCCCAGTGGCACTCTCTTTTATTTCCGTAACACTTTTTACGGCAACTATAACTACCTCAACTCCTATATGAATATTTCTCAAGAATTACAATATCGTATCTGTGAGACTAAATTCCCTATGCTGGGGTTTACTAGGTTTATCTTTCATGATCTGCTAATTTATCTTTATCCTCTTGTCTAGCCATAACTAGGCTCTTCCTAGATCAACTACTAAATACTCGTTGGTCTATTCTCATATCTATATTCCGAATAATCTCTCTTAGATGGTTTCCTTTGTCTTAACTTACCTCTCGCACTAGATCCTTATGTATCAACTGTTCATTCGCACTTGGTATCAATAACATCCTGGTCAGGAATTCTTACTGACTCTCTGCGACATCGTGCTTGAATAACGTTCTAGAGTCGTAACATATCTGTAGGATCTGAATAAATGTAATCTCATTCCTTTTGCCTTTTTACCGCATTCTTTCTTTACTATACCATAGTTACTTGAACTACATAACTCCGACTTACTACCATATCGCATTGTCTTCCCCTCCCCCCTTTAAGGGAGTACTAGCATTTAATGCTGTGAAGATTCACCTATATATGGTTTACCTCTTCATCTTTGGCTTCTTTTCACGTCTTCACTGAATCCTACTCGCCTTGAGGTAACCCTTCTCTACTAGGGAAACTGAATTCATTACGCGCGAGGGTGACACCTAATGTAACTGGCGCGCTTAGTCCCTTAGGCATAACTTTGCTCACATTGCTTACTTTAGGGAAGCGTTTTCCTGAATGATCTTTAAAGGTTATTCTTCCGTTGTCCATTCTACTTTTGTCGGAACATGGTCTCTTATGATCTCACGATGTCGACTATTATGAATCCTCTGGTCCCTAAATCATGTTCAATTTTTTTCTTGTTTACTAGCCTATGTTTATTTCTATTACTTCGGCGGTCTAACTTAGCTTTCTAGTAATCATGTTGGAGTCACCAACTCATTTCTCAAAATAAGGATATGACTTTATGGCATATACTCTTTTATAGTCTCAAATCCTGTCATCTCTTGTCTTTTACTTCACTTGACCATAGACTCTATCATCCTACCATTGTTTGATTTACCGTTATCACCCATTTATTATACCTTAGTCATAATGCTTCATTTACTCTCTTCTTATTCTCCTGCTAATACTTCTGTCTATCGCATTATTCTGAAAACTTCAACAAAACATTATTTCACCTTTGGCTCCCCCAGTTCAATCCACCATTTTGGATTACTTTAACCCAAGTTGGATCCTGATTTCCCATATTTCTCTTAAACTATATATGTTAAATCCCACAGGTCATAATTGAGATGGGTGCGTCCAATTGTACATACCTCTATTTTTTGTTGAAGGTAACATAGGATCCTTTTATTTCTCTGCCTGACGTGGAAATTCGGATAATCTTCATTAACTAGGTACCTCGTACCCTTCTTCACCTTGCTTCTGTTACCTGTTGAAAGTTATACTTTTACCTTCTGATACTCCCATGGCCTGCTATTCGCGGGGTGTTAGATATTTTTGTCTTAATGTAAGTGGGAAATTCGCACATCTGGTATGCACGATCTGATAGGGCTTCAAACTGGCCACATTGTCAAGAATTCTCTCTCTACTAATGACCTTACCTACTGTTGTATTAGCCCTCTGGCTATCTATAATTTTTCTAATTGAAAGCATCTCTATATCAATAGCAAACATAAGCTTTGGGTCGAACTCTTATGACTTAGCTCTATAGCACGATTTGGATTTGAAAGAAAGGAAACAGACTCCTAAATGCCTTGTAGCTTCCTATTTATATAATGTGGTGCACAACACATCTATAAACAAGGCTATACTAGACACAGCTTGTAGACTCTCTAGGATAGAATTGCTCTGATACCAAGTTTATCATGCCCCGAACCTGGGAAGGCGAGTACGGCACCGGGTGCCAGCCATGCCACCCCAGGTTCGGGGTGTGACACTAACACTTTCTCTTCGAGGTAATTTGATCCCTTACCTGATCTTTGGTGACACAAACTGGTTAAACCATAGTTATTTGCAAATACGTGCCCTAACGCACCTCAAACTCATTAGGTGGCGACTCTCTCTTTTAACACCTTCCTTAAAAGAGTTGTCACGTGTCGAAACCCGATTTTACGAGAAAAGGGGCGCGACAACATGGCGACTCTGCTAGGGATATTTTTAGGTTGTTACCATAGCGAATATTATTTGTATGAATTATTCTTCTTTGACAAACATGCCTGTTTATTATTTTTGTTGTTACATGAATATCCCGCTCCCATTTCCTTTTTATTGCTACCTATACACCCTTTTACCCGTTTTCCCTTTATTTGAATTCGCATTAATATGCAAATCTCTGCTCAATTTGGTCATAACATGCATTTTCCTTTATTTCTGTTATGTTTGCTTGCTCCAAGAATTTTTTTAAGAATTGCTACATTATGTCTCTCCCCACCCTCATTCCCTCATTTACTTTATTATAATTTCCACATTGCACGCACAAACTTCTTCCTTGTTTTCCTTTCTTTTATGTCTTTACGTTTCATTTAATACTGCATTCAATGTTTTCATCATGCAAAATATTTGACAACGTGTTGTTTTATCTTTGCATAAAGCATGATCCACATCATATTCCACTAGTGCATAATTAATACCATAGTGTCGCTTGATGAGTATCCGCGCTCTTCCTCAATCACCCTTTAAAATTGGAAAGGCTTATTTGCGATAAAACTAGTCGATCAGCGGTGCAGTTGACGGTTCCGTGCCTTTCCCTCTCAAGTTGTCCGCTTGAGGGTAATGGTCTAGACTCTTCTAGAAACCCCCACTCTAATATTAATTGTGCATGCATCATGTCCAAACCTAATAAGGGTTAGAACGTTGTCCGCATAATAATTTGCTAAGGACAAGCCTTGTCCAAAGTTTGTCGGGATTTTCATAATCCCAATGGACACAATCACGATCTGTGCATTATTTGGAGAAAACATGCCAATATGTTGATCATTAACGTGTAAATAGCCAAATCCGGAGGGGGAAAGGACTAACTTTATTTATTTTGCACAAATGAGGCATGAAGTTCCCAGGTTCGGCATAGTTAAAATTATCCCACCTTTGCTGCTAGATTGGTGGGAAAATCTCTCACCAAGTAACAAAAATCATGTGAAAAGAGTCCTCGAAAATTAACCCTCCTTGTTAGACATTCAGCCAAACAATGGATTAATTGAGGCCGCCACCATGTTTTGGGATGAGAAGAGAGTCATCTTCCATTTTTTGCCAACATAGAAATGACTCCCCTTTTAGAAGAAATAGGAGGCTTCGCTGGGCTCCCATGGGATAGCCCTGGTTTGTTGATACAGGAAAATCGCACTTCTCGAGGTTTCTTGAAAATAATGTATTTTAGGAAAAATGATGAGTTAGTCTGTCTGAAGAAGTCTTACATACCATTCGATTTCCTTTATGAGTGTTATGGGCACAACAAGTCATATCGCCTTTATCATGATAAGTTTGCCATCACTTCTTTGTATTGGACTCATCGCCGAGTTTTTGTATTCATTGTCTTCTTTCTGAGGATGCCGGTATTTCCAATACAGGAAGAAAGGATCCACACTCGCCTAGCTATGGTCACTAAGACCTTAATAGAGCTGATTAAGGGGCAAACTTACACTATTGTTCCTATGATTTTGGCAGAGATGTACCGGGCTTTAGACCGTTGCAAAAAGGGGTATAGGCATTTCGAGGGTTGAAATCTATTACTGCAAGTATGGTGGTTGGAACACCTTCAGAGAGGAGAATACCATTAAGAACTTCCGTGACGACCATGGAATGACCACATAGCCTATCACCATCCGAAGAGAATGACTTTTATCCCAAACAGGTTTACACAACAAGAAAACGTTGTGAGCTGGATACATTTCTTCAGGAATCTGACTGATGACAAGGTACATTGGATGTTCGAGTGGTTCCCTAGCAGTGAATTCATTATCAGGTCGAAAGATACTCCTCATCTAGTGCTAATCAGAATGAGGGAGATTTATCCTTATGCTCCTATCAGGGTTATGAGGCAAGCTGGGAGAAAACAGGTTATACCACGAGTTTCATAAATGGTTCAGCACAAAGCATACTTCCAAGGGAACTCCATTCCATTCAAGTTCGAGGCACAACATATGTGGCATCAAAAGATCATTGTGGAGAAATATACCATCGAGCCAGATCGGTATCATGTCGGTCATGTGTACTTCTATCCATCATTATTGGTAGATGATATAGCGGGGGATGTCAAACCAGAGATTAATCTGAAGAATAGGGTTATAGACGATGCTGCTGAAGCACAAGTCAAATACAGGATGTTGCGCAAAAGGGTTTTCGAGTCTGAAGCCAGGAATTTGGAACAACATAAAGTGGACATGGAAGCAATCAGTGAGTGGAAAGAAATCGCTACTAAATTAACAGAGAGGTTAGAATATTTGGAGCAGGGGTTGATGGAGCTTTAGGGAAAGATGAGGAAAAGGATCTCGGATTGTCAAAATGCAGAGGGCAACGAAGGAGGGCATCTAGCAAGGGCATATCTGCTGCTGGACATGCGCGACCAGGGGAATCTGATCGATGGAGCAAAGAAAGCCAAGCATGGAGAAGGCCCATCTAGGACCAAATAGACTAGAAATAATGTTTTTACTTGCTTTCTAGACTTGTTTTAGACATTGTAATAAGGCAAATGCCATTAGTGACTTTTCATAGTTATTGTCGTTTAGTAGAGATTTGGTTTATTTATCATATTAATGAAATGACGCAGTTATTGGCATCGATTTTCTTCAAATCTATATGTCTCTTAGGCCTACCTCAGGCAAAATGAGGTCCCCAAACTAGGACGCAAATTTATAACTCCGCAATATGTGTTTAAATATCACAAACATCCTTTTAATACCCCCTCACTGACTTGTTTACCTTTTTGTTTTTCTTCTTTTCTTTATTTCTTTATTCCCATCCCCTAAGGTTGGTTCGTTCATACTGGCATCAACAACATATCATACCAGATCTAGAGGTACTCCACCTCCTCCTCCTCCAAGTGATCCTAAAAGCAAGGGAAAAGCTAGAATAGATTATATGAGCGATATCAGAAAAGACAACGCTACACATGCAGAGAATGTCGAGACTTCGGATGGTCGGAGCACTTCGACGCAGAATGACTTGGTTTTACGGTTAGAACAGAAGATATTGGAGTTACAAGGGGAACTTGAGCAGGTCTGTAACTTGGAAAACCTTTTCTTCACTCTAAATGTCCCTGATATCAACCAACAGAACACAAACGCCCAAAATCCGACACCTCCTCAAAACACACAAAACCAAAATTTGCAAAATCCTCCCGCACCTTATCAATACACCACACCTCCTCAAAATCCTAATCCTCCACCAGTACCTACCCCTTCACAACATCATCACCATCCGACCCAGTATCCACAAACCACCACCTACCACACTCCTCAAAACGCACCACAACCTACCCCTGATCCCCAAAACTCAACCAACGACCACCACTATGTCCAAATTCCTGGAGTCCATCAAAGCAACCCCATATACATGAAAATATTACCCTCACACCCCACAACAAACCCTATACATAGCTGAATCCGCTGATAAGAACATGCTCATCAAGAACATGGCGGAAGAACGCAAGAAACTTATGGGCAGAGTTCAAAGCGTCAAAGGTGGTAAAGGCATTGAAGGTTTGAATTATGAGGATTTATGTATTCAGCCGGATGTAGAACTACCAAAGGGTTACAAACTTCCTAAGTTTGAAATGTTTGACGGAATAGGTGATCCAAAAGTGCACTTGAGAATGTATTGTGACAACCTCGTAGGGATTGGTAAAGATGAAAGAATCCACATGAAGTTGTTCATCAGGAGCCTCACTAGAGATGCCTTGTCCTGGTATATTAGTTAAAACCCCAAGAAATGGGTTAGCTGGGTAAGCATGGCATCAAATTTTATGGATCCTTTCAGGTTCAATATAGAAAATGCGCCAGACGTCTACTACATTCAGAATCTTAAGAAGAAGCCAATATACACTTTTTATGAGTATGCTACTTAGTGGAGGTCTGAAATTGCGAAAGTAAGGCCAACACTGGAAGAAGAACAAATGAACAAGTTCTTTGTCCGAGCTCAAGATCCGCAATATTATGAGAGACTGATGGTTATTGAGAACCATAAATTTTTTGACATCATCAAATTGGGAGAAAGAATAGAAGAGGGGATTAAGAGTGGAATGGTGACAAATTTTGAGGCACTCCAGGCTACAAACAAAGCCTTGCAGTCAGGTGGTATTTCTAAAAATAAGGAAGTAGGGGCAGTGATGGTGGCCCAAGGTCCGAAGTCTCCTCTCACATACCAAACACCCCCACCCACATATCAGCCTTCACTTCCCAGATACCAACAACCTGCTGCCACTTACCATACTTACAACACTCGGCCATCATACTACCACTCACCACCAACCTGTCAAAACTACCAAAAACCCTGACCAAATTTCGACTGCGGACCACTGAGACAATACACTCCTATTGTTGAACCCATTGACCAGTTGTATGAGAGATTAAAGGCTGCCAGTTATGTCACTCACATTCCCATTGTTTCCATGGAAAACTCCTCTCAGTGGGTCAATCCAAACAAGACATGTGCCTATCACTCGGGCATGAAGAGTCATACTATCAATGGATGTTGCACTTTGAAAGATAAGATCCAGATGTTGATTGACACCAAGGTTATACAAGAAAAAGAGGCTGCAGCTAATATCCGTAACAATCCCCTCCCTGATTACATGAGTGAGGGAATAAATGTGATCGAAACTGATGAAGAATGGAATTCGGAAGGATCAATCGGGCTCATTCGTTACTGATGAACCTAAAATACCTCCAGTCATTCTCACACCTATTGTGTGTAGATTCAGTCACCAATTGAGGTTGAAGTAACCGCACCGACCCCCTTTTGAGGTTGAAGTAACAATGCCCTCAGCTACACCAATTCTGTTTGAGGTGGAAGTGACCACGCCCTTCACCGTGACGATAGTACATACACCGTCCTTTAAATCCAATGCTATACCTTGGGACTATGCTACAGAAGAAAGAAGGAAAGGAAAAGGGAAAAATGGAGGAAACAGGTAGGCATGACCAGAACTAGTAGGGTTTACACACCCGAGCATTTGGGGGGAACAAGTAAAGAAGCCGCTTCCAAACAGCCTATCATTGAAATTGGCCTGGATGATCTTTGGAAAAAAGTACAAGCAGGAGAGTATTTTGTGGTTGATCATCTGAACAAAACCCCTGCTCAAATATCCATTCTATCACTACTATAGAATTCTGAGATGCATAGGAATGCATTGATGAAAGTGTTGAATGAAGCTTATGTACCTAACAATATAAACAGTGGGGAGATTGCCAATATGGTAGGTCAAGTATTGGAGAGCCACAAGTTAACTTTTCACGAAGATGAACTACTGCTCGAAGGACTGAGTCACAACAGGGCGCTGCATATCACGGGGCAGTTTGAGGACAAATTCATTTCCAAAGTCCTAATAGACGGGGGTTCAAGTCTCAACATCTGTCCATTAACCACTTTGAAAAGGTTGGGTAAGGATTTCCATGAGATACGAGCAGCGAGTATGAATGTGAAAGCATTTGATAGGTCTCAAAGGGCCACGATTGGGGAAAGCAACCTTTGTCTACAAATGGGCCTGACCTGGTTTGATGTCGATTTCAAGTGCTGGATATATCTGCAACCTAGAATCTACTGTTGGGACGACCCTTAATACATGTCGTTGGGGATGTAGCCTCTACTCTACACCAGGCCGTGAAGTTTGAATGGAATCATCAAGAAGTAATTATCCACGGGGATGGAAGTAATCTCATTTATACCAATCAGACTGTTCTGGTCGTCAAGAATAGAAGGAAATTGGGTGGAGATACGTACCATTGCATTGAGCGCATCAATGCAATTGAGAAAGACAAATGGTGGAGTAACAAGATTGAAAGCCTATTATTATGGACAGGGTATTAACCTGGAAATGGTCTCGGCAAGAATCTTCAAGGGACTACCAAGCCAGTGGAGTTAAAGCATCATGGTACGACTTTCTCACTTGTATATCAGTACACCTCATTTTCACCAGACATTTCAACAAACTGACATGATATGGGGATCTGGAGAAGATAAAGCTTTAGCTGGCCTAAGGAACCTATTTCTGGACGATAAAGACATGGATTGCAGTGCAATAGTTGAGGAGGAGAAGGAGGAAGACCTTACTATTCATACGATGGGAAAAGGAGTTGTTCTTAAGAACTGGACGGTCGCATCATCTCGGGCCCATCGAGTTCCTGGGTAGCTTGCAATTAGCACAATCTATTTTTAAAAGCAATTTTAAGCATTTAAGACATTTTCAGTATTTTGTCTTGAACGTATTTTGTTTTGAAATAATTGCTTGAGTGATCGAGCCGTACTTGTTTTACTTGTTTTCAAGATTTATTTAATGCATTGCTATTTTAGTATTCATTATTATCCTTTACATTTCTCTACAACATTATTATTACTTATCCTGATTAACCAACAATTGTGACATGTAATAAGACAACGCAACATAAGGATAGTGATTCAGATGAAATAGAAGAATAAGATATAATACATGAGGAAATTGTCAGAGAAGTGGAAAATTTTGAGAACAAGCCTAAGTCCAATTTGGACGAAACCGAGATAGTCAATTTGGGAGATTCTGAAACAGTCAAAGAAACTCACATAAGCATTCACCTGTCACCATCAGAGAAAGAAGAGTACACCCGTTTCCTGAAAGAGTATGAAGATATTTTTGCATAGTCTTATGATGATATGACTGGTTTGATCACGCCCATAGTGGCTCATAAACTACCTACCAATACGATGTGTCCACCTGTAAAGTAGAAGCTCAGAAAGTTCAAGCCAGATATGAGTCTTAAAATAAAAGAGGAAGTCACTAAGCAGATCAAAGCTAAGGTTCTCAGAGTAGGTCAAATATCCTACGGCTAACATCGTGCCAGTTATGAAGAAGGATGGGAATGTTGAGTATGTGTCGACTATCGGGATTTAAACAGAGCAAGTCCCAAAGATGATTTCTCGTTACCCAATATACACATACTAATCGACAACTATGATAAACATGACCTCTAATTCTTTGTGGATTGCTTTGCGGGATATCATCAGATCTGGATGGATGAATAAGATGCCGAGAAGACATCTTTTATTACGTCATAGGGAGTGTATTGCTATAAAATGATTCTATTTGGTCTAAAGAATGTTGGGGCCACTTATAAGAGAGCCATGACAACCATTTTCCACGATATGATACACAAGGAGATAGAAGTATATATGGACGACATCATCATCAAATCTAAGAAGGGCACAAATCATATACCGTATTTGAGAAAGTTTTTTGATCGACTTCAAAGGTATAATCTGAAACTGAATCCCGCCAAAGAATAAAAAAGATATGATGAGTTTCTTGGGGCGTCTCAATTGCATCAACTACTTCATAGCGCAATCAATTGTGATCTATGAGCCGATTTTCAAAATGTTAAAGAAGGATGCCGCAATAAGTTGGACTGAAGACTGCCAAATTTTTTTTGACAAAATCAAGGAATATTTGTCCACACCACTAGTCCTGATCCTGCCAGAACCTGGGAGACCTCTGCTAATCTATTTGTCCGTACTAGATGGGGCTTTCGGTTATGTCTTGGGACAATACGACGAGACGGGAAAGAAAGAGCAAGCTATATACTATCTGAGTAAGAAGTTCGCACCCTATGAAGCATGGTATTCTTTGCTGGAACGTACCTGTTGCGCCCTGACGTGGATAGCTCAGAAATTGAGGTACTACTTCTATGCCTACACTACATATCTCATATCAAGGATGGATCCTCTAAAATATATTTTCTAGAAACTCATGCATGCAAGTAAACTAGCAAAATAACAGACATTGTTGAATAAATTTGATATTGTCTATGTGACTTAGAAGGCGGTCAAGAGACAGGCATTAGCAGATCATCTTGCAGAAAATCCTGTAGGAGGAGAATACAAACCACTGAAAACGTATTTTCCCGATGAAGAAGTATCATTTATAGGAGAAGATATCACCGAAAATTAAAACGGTTGGAGAATATTCTTCGATGGGGCCATGAACTTGAAAAGAATGGGTATTGGGGTTGTTTTGGTGTCAGAGATAGGTCAGCACTACCCCGGTATCCGCAAAACTCATGTTTCCCTGCACCTACAATATGGCAGAATATGAGGCTTGCATCTTGGGGCTCAATTTGGACATTGACATGAATATCAAGGAATTGCTGGTAATTGGTGATTCAGACCTTCTGGTATATCAGGTTCTAGGAGAGTGGGCTACAAAGAATACCAAAATACTACCATATATATATATCATGTGCAAGAGTTGATGAAAAGGTTCACAAAGATAGAGTTCAAACATGTTCCGAGAATCCAGAATGAGTTTGCATATGCATTGGCCACTATGTCTTCCATGATACAGCACCCAGACAAAAATTTCATCGACCCTATTCCAATAAGAATCCATAATCAACCAGCTTATTGCGCTCATGTTGAAGAAGAAACGGATGGGAATCTGTGGTTCCATGATATCAAGGAATACTTGGCAAAAGGAAAGTATCTGGAGCAGGCAAATCATACTCAGAAACGTACACTCCGAAGATTATCCAACCATTTCTTCCAAAGTTGAGGAATTATGTATAGACGGACTCCAGACCTAAGATTATTACCGTGCGTTGATGCCAAGGAAGCTTCCAAACTGCTCGAAGAGATACATGCCGGGATTTGCGGACCACACATGAAAGGTTTTGTTTTAGCCAAGAAGATATTGAGGGCAAGATATTTTTGGATGACTATGGAAACAGACTGCATTAGTATGTCCAAAAGTGTCATCAGTGCCAAATACATGCAAATATGATACGGGTACCAGCAAATGAACTAAATGCAACAAGTGTACCTTGACCTTTTGTCGCTTGGGAAATGGATGTCATCGGTCCGATCGAGCCCGCCGCTTCAAACGGGCACAAGTTCATTTTAGTGGCCATAGACTACTTCACAAAATGGGTTGAGGCTGCATCTTCCAAGACTGTAACCAAAAAAGTCATCGCAAATTTTGTTAGGGATCGTATTGTTTGCCGATTCGGGGTACCAAAATCCATCATCACCGATAGTACCGCCAACCTCAATAGTGACTTAATGAAAGCCATGTGTAAAACCTTCAAAATCAAGCATAAGAATTCCACAGCATACATGCCTCAAATGAATGGAGCCGTGAAGGCTGCAAATAAGAATATCAAGAAAATATTGAGAAAGATGGTAGACAACCACAAGAAATGGCACGAGAAATTACCATTTGCCTTATTAGGGTATCGTACCACAGTCCGCACATCAACCAGAGCAACTCCCTACCTACTGTTCTACGGTACTAAAGCTGTCATTCCTGCCGGGGTCAAAATTCCTTCCTTAAGAACTATACAAGAAGTTGAACTTGGTGATGCAGAATGGATAAGAAGTCGCTAGGAACAATTAGCTGTTATTGACATGAAAAGAATGAATGCGATAATGCCACGGTCAACTTTATCAAAATTGAATGTCTAGAGCCTTCAACAAAAGAGCCAGACCTAGATAGTTCACACTGGGTCAGCTGGTGCTAAAGCGGATCTTCCCACATCAAGATGAAGTAAAAGGAAAATTTTCACCCAATTGGCAAGTGCCCTACATGGTTCACAGAGTACTAACATGAGGAGCACTCATACTCGCAGAAATAGATGAAGAAATTTGGCCAAAACCTATCAATTCAGACGCAGTCAAAAGATACTATGTTTAGATTATTTTCATTTGTTCATCTGATGTAACTGAACTACGCTTGACCTGATTCTCGTTTAAGAGGGGTACATAGGCATCCCTATGGGTTCGGTCACAATTCAATAAAATCTTCACTTTCCTCATGGTCAGAAACTGGGGCAAAATTTTGAGGAGGACCCTCAAAATTCTAGAGCAAGTCCGACCAATTTCATCTTATGCAGAACGGTCAAAGAATCGCTTATTAAACTGGGGAAGAATTTTGATGAGGACCCTCAATATTCTAGTTCAAAGAAGTCGCAATGTCATTGAAAGTGTCACAGTCATTGGTTCATCTAACTTACTAGATATACCACTATGTTTTTTAAATAACTATATTTATCAAATGCATGCATATTTTTCGAAAGTTTTATTTCTACGACAGCCAGACGTTACCTAGGGTAACTCAAATAGAATCACAAGACAGGAAGCACAGGCAAGGCAGAAGACAAAAGCATGACCCAACCTTCCCCCACAGAACTCACAATTTTTCTTTGAGTGCAGGTATAATAAGACAACGATACTCGCAGATACATCAAGACACTGCCTTCAAGACAACAAATTACCTAGCGCAAACACCTCCAGCTACGAAATACTCTACTTTCATACTTCCTTCTCATCATTTTCATGAGGTTAAGCTCTACCTCCATCCTTGCATAAGGCTAAGTATTGCCTTTCCCTGCATGAGACTAAGCATTATCTCCTATTTTGCATGAGGCTAAGCCCTGCCTCTTCAACTGCATAAGGCTAAGCATTGCTTTCCATTGCATGAGACTAAGCCCTGTCTCTTCATTTTGCATGAGGCTAAGCATTGCCTCCTCAACTGTATAAGGCTAAGCATTGCCTTCCATTGCATGAGACTAAGCCTTGTCTCCTTTCCTTGCACGAGACTAAGCATTGTCTCTTGTTTTGCATGAGGCTAAGCCATGCCTCCTTAATTGCATAACGCTAAGAATTGCCTTTCCTTGCATGAGACTAAGCATTGTCTCCTATTTTGCATGAGGTTGAGCCCTGCCTCCTCAACTGCTTAAGGCTTGTCTTTCCTTGCATGAGACTAAGCATTGTCTCCTAAATGCATGAGACTAAGCATTGTCTCCCATTTTGCATGAGGCTAAGCCCTGCCTCCTTAACTGCATAAGGCTCAGCACTGCCTTCCCCTTGCATGAGACCAAGCACCGTCTCCATTTTGCATGAGGCTAAGCCCTGCCTCGTCAACTGCATAAGGCTAAGCATTGCCTTCCATTTGCATGAGATTAAGCATTGTCTCCATCCTGCATGAGGCTAAGCCCTGCCTCCTCAACTGCATAAGGCTAAGCATTGCCTAAGCATTGCATTTCCTTGCATGAGACTAAGCACTATCTCCTAATTGCATGAGACTACGCATTGTATCCTCTTTTGCATGAGTGCATGAGGCTAAGCCCTGCCTCCTCAACTGCACAAGGCTAAGCTCTGGCCTTCCTTGCATAATACCAAATGCAATGCTACTTGAAATCTAGAACTATTTTCTATTTTTTTCTCGGGGTTAAGCTCTGCCCCCAATCTTATTCAAGACAGCTTTGTCTTGTTTCGCTTCTCATATGTCCAAGCATCATGCCTTTGCATCTCATGGGCTAAAATATTGCCATTTTGTCCAAAGGCGTCATAGTCCGAAGGCATCATCCTTATAGCCCGAAGACATCATGTCATGGCCTGAGGATCTCTCAATATTGTACATCATTATTCAAAGGTGTAATAGTTCAGAGGCACCCTCTTGGCCCAAGGACATCATTTCATGGCCTGCGAATCCCCTATCACATGATTCATAGCTCAGGACGTCATGGTCTAAGGACGTCATCCTCACCGTCCAAAGACAATCTTTATGGTCCAAAGGAAATTTATATCATGTTTTAATTCTTGCAATAACCCATATATATTTGCATGTATCGTGTTTTAAGTTTTGCCAGTAGTCCAGGAAGGAATTGTTCTTTAAACGGGAGCAATCTTCTCCCTGGTTCCCGTTCATAATGTTCACATCATGTAAATGTTTCAAACGTAACCAACCACCATCAATTACCCGTTTTTACTCTATGAATACTCAGATACTTGCTCTATAGAACATCTGTTACGTTTTAGATTCATATTGATGACTCTTGATAAATTCATCCGATATTGTCCTACCCAAAACAACCCTTTTCGAAACATAAGACCATTCTTACAACAACTTCATCAGTTTTGTCCACCGTTGGATCCAGAACTACACATTGACTGATTTCCATAATACCGGGGATATGTAGGCAACTCAGAAACCGGAGTTCAGCCTCTATTTTTAAAATCATCCCATTCGGTCAAAATCGGTCATTATTTCTTTACCCGACAACTCTTTCATCATTCCCGGATAAAGAGGGGCGACTGTTGATATCTAATTTTTCCCTCATGTTTTTAAAACACACACACATATATATACAAGCATTTTTCATAATTTTTAACTACTTTAAATTAATTTTTTTCTACATTTTTATTGTATAACTATTCAATAATTATCCTTCAAATTATTTTTATGATGTTTTAATCATCCAAACTTATCATTTACACTAACATGCATGTTTTTAAATATTTTTAGTTTATTTTTTTATAATTACATTTGCATTTTTAGGCTAATTGTACATTTTTGCAATAATAGCCTATATTCATGTATAACTACATTACGTATGCAAAAAATAACTTTTTATTTTTTAATAACATTAAGTTATTATTGTTAATCTTTTTAGTGCACAAATAATATTTTTGTTGTTTATT
Source organism: Nicotiana tabacum (assembly GCF_000715075.1). Taxonomy (NCBI): domain Eukaryota; kingdom Viridiplantae; phylum Streptophyta; class Magnoliopsida; order Solanales; family Solanaceae; genus Nicotiana; species Nicotiana tabacum. Next base: position 94,582,937 of record NC_134085.1, on the reverse strand, counting down.
AATTACTTTTATAAATTATATTTTGCTAAATATTGGGCATTTAAAAACTAGCCTAAATTCCTAAACATTTTCGGGCCAAGCAATGGCCCAAAACACCTAATACACTAGCCCAATAACACCAGCCCAAGACCAATAATCCCATTACCGAACCCTGTCATAACCCACCTAACTAAACCCGACCCAGCCCCCTTTAATCGTGACTGTTAATCTTTGAGATCAATGACCCATATATATTCCCTCCCTTTTAATTACCTACCTAGAAACTCTAGCCCATTAGGCCTCTAACCGCCGCCCCTAAATCCTCTCATCTCCCTCTTTCTCTCTCTGAAGAACCCTAACTGCCTCCTCCTTAATCCGCTCTCCTAATCCCATTGATAATGGGATTTTACCATTATTTGCTTACCATATTTTAGTTCCTTTGGTACTGGTTACTCGATTTTGGTATTACTTAGGTATTTGCCTAATTTTGGCAAATACCACCTCTATATCGGACGAGAATCGACTTAATCTTGAAGATTTGTGTGATATTCTGTCTATATACACGAGAAGAACTGGATCCTTCATACTAGTTGTTCGATTTCGAGTTTAAAACCCTAGTTAGGGTTTTGAGTTTGATACTTTTCCTTTTCTGTTGTTTTACTAACTTGCATGCGAGATTTCTCCTTTTTCTTCGTCTGTATTTACTTGATTTATTTCCTTACCTGTGTTTAATCAATTATTTTTCTTGTTTGTGCATCCGATTTTACTGCTATATAACCCTCTCCATTTCCCTTTAAGACAAATCGGAATCGCTAAAATTTTTACTAAAAACTAAAGTTATTGCTCTTTGTTCTCTAATTCTCTTATTCTGTACTCTAGTTCTTGGCCGGCTGAAAGCCAAGCCCACTAAAATTCTGGGTTCTTGCTCTTCGTTGATATTCAGAATACTGTGGACTTTTGTTCTTTCTTGTTTTTTCGCTTAACTGGTGAGTTACTAGTCTTCGTAGTTTCATTCCTATGTATTTGTGATTTGCATATGGTTCCATTCCTGGAGTTTTGCTTAATGTGTTCTTCTGGGTTGTTTCGTGTGCAATTCTGTTTGTTCTACTTCAATTTTAGCTCTCCTTAACTTTTAACTTCATATTGACAGTTTAGAGCATGCCTAACCTGATTTGAATAAATTAGATTCCTTTCAAGCTTATCTAACCTATGTGTTGCAACTTACTAATGTTTAGAATCTTTGCACTTTAGCATCTCTCTGTTGTTTAATTTTGCTTTCAATCCTATTACTTGTAACATGCTTTACTTACATAATTCGTATCCCTTTTAATAGACTAGTTGATTGTGTTCAAAATCACGAATGCATATATTTACTATATGGCACAAGTTTGTTTCCTATCCTATTCTGAATTTGTTGTGATGATATCTTGCCTATATAGCATGTTTGATCATGTTCCCTATTAGTATGCTTCTAGCATGTCTTGACTTCCCAGTAGTTGCAATGATCTGTTCTCATCTTGTCTAAATTCTATTGCCAATTAATATGATTTTCTCTTGTAACACTAGGACCTATACTAAGCATAATTTGAACCTTTTCCTTATTATTTGTCTGTGTACACCAATTCTGCAAACATGTTCTATTAATGTGTGACTACTTATGCACTATGTGTTAAACTTGTTCTTCTTAATCATTGCTAAGTCTGTTCTTAAAACCTAAAGCTTATTCGATTATCTACTCTATGTGCTCAACTTGACTGTGTTTGCATCCCTCAATGTTGTCTCTCAACCTTAGTTTACTCTATTTCACTTGTTACCTGGGTTCTTTTGAGTTCTCATTCTTAGCCGGCTAAAATCCAAGGCTACCTAGGTTCTATCATTGACCTCCCTAGTGTGAGCATTGCTCGGGGTCCAGTTGAGACCCTTGTGAACTCTGACACACTAGGGTCTAAGGTTCCTTGTCACTTTATCCTAACTGTTCTATTCTGCCCCTTTTTACCTACTAAATAAACCAATGGGCTTGTGTAAATGGCTGTTTTCTGGACATTTGATCAACTATGGCTACTGGGTTTTGGCTATTTTGTGTTGGATTGACTGTGACTTCTGGGCTATGGTGAAACCTATATGGATACAAAATTGAAGGCCTGATTAGGCTGGGTATACTTTGGGCTTGTCTTAGGCCCACTATAGTTATTTTGTAACTTTGTAGTTTATTTCATTCATTGGGTCTGTAATAATGCTGTAATAACAATTGGGGTGTTAGTAAAATTGGAAAAATGGGTCTATTCTAATGTTTGCATGAAACAGGTAGAAATCATGCCTATAGGTATTTAATTCGTTCAGCATGTTCTGCTCCTATGTGTTTGTTAGATAACCTGCTTATAGGACCTAAGTGTATTCACCATATTCTGCTTCTATATGTTTGTTAAATATCATGCCTATAGGAAATAAAATGTCACTGACCATTCTTTCAATCTGCATAACTGCAGCATATTCATCAGATTCTATGACTATAAGATTATGTTCTACTAATCTTCATCTAGAAACCATGCCTATAGGTCTTTAATTGATCAATTTGTTGTTGTTATTATATTGCTCACCTAGAAGACATGCCTATAGGAGTTAAGTATAAAAAATTAGTTTCAATCGTTGATCATTAGAAATCCTGCTTGTAGGACATTACCACTCGCTTTAAGGTGTTAATATTGAACTTTTAAACACTGTTTCAATGCTTAACTATGCCATTATTACAAAGCATGCCCATAGGATCAAATTGAGTAATTCTAAGTATTTCCAATAGTTATCACTGCCAGCTACTGCGTAAATCATCCAGAGATCATGTTTATAGGTTTAATCACGTATAATTTGTAATGTCAATAATCAACATGCAATACCAGATTACCCTAAACTGTATAGTTATTTAGAAATCACGTCTATAAGATTGCACCTTGCATCTGAAACTGCCTGCACAAGGTCACATAGAAACCATATCTATAGGGCTTAATCGCTTTAATTTGGCTCAATTATGAAACTGTCTAGCGCCTACTTTGAGAATTTATTCGCGTGTATTTGTTATCTAAAGTATGGAGGCTAACTTAAGCCCTTAATTGATTTTACATGAAGTCCAACTTATTTTGTATGTCACCTAGTTTTATCATTTTTGAGCAGCCTAAGTTAAGTCTAGAACTATCCAAAAATAGAGGTCCAAACACCTTCTGGGCCATAGGCATGGGACGGGTAGTGCACGCATAAGACACGATTTAGAATCAATTAGTGCGCTCTAGGTAACAAACTTAAAGATAATAATCTGGTAGCAGGAGTTGATAGTCTGTGCCCGCTGAATAATACGAGTAACACCCACCTCGAAAGAGTTACGAAGTATTATTTATGTTGCACGAGGTGATCCTTTAGGCTAAAAACATAGGACCCCCCATCCTGTCATCAAATTAAGTGTTTGTCCTTGATAATAAAACTGCACAAACTTCTTGTTTCTCTCTGTCTTTGTTTATCTGACTAATTTATATAATTCGAGTTCAGTCGGGACCCATAGTTGTGGACCTCGAAGAGTGTCTAACACCTTCTCTTCGAGTTAATTTAAGCCCTTACACAATCTTTGGTGACGCAAACTGGTTAAACTAGAGTTATTTGTAAATAGGTGCCCTAATGCACCTCAAACCCGTTAGGTGGCGACTCTCTCTTTTAACACCTTCCTTAAAAGAGTTGTCACATGTCGAAACCCGATTTCACGAGTAAAAGGGGCACGACATGTACAATAACAAACTCTCGAATATATATAGAATTTCCCCAAGACCCGGAACATCACAAGTCACAAGCTTTTAAGTTTTTGTCTAACTATTTCTATACATTATTAACTAGAAGGAGTAAAGGAGGAACAACATAAAAAGGGATAGAGTGGGACTCCGAGGTCTACGGACGCAGGCAAATGCACCTTGAAGTCTCCGGAACAGCAGCAAGTACACAACTAATAGCGGGGCTTGTAGGAGATACCTAGATCTGCACACAAAATATCCGTAGAAGAGTAGTATGAGTACACCACAACCGTACCCATTAAGTGCCAAGCATAACCTCGGTCGAGTAGTGAAGAAGTCAGGTCAGGGCCCTACTGTATATATAAATTAAATTAGGCAGAATAAAAATATCGCAGTTTAATAAGAGACTGAAATTTAACAAAGAGGAAATCACAGAAGAATAACAGTACAATACACAAGGGTAAAATAGCAGGGGATTTCCTGAGATACCATCTTGTAGTCCCAAAAGTAAATATACAGGGGGATCTCCCGGGATACCGTCCCGTAGTCCCAAAGTAAATATGCAGAGCGATCTCCTGGGATACCGCCCGTAGTCCCAAAGTAAATATGCAAGGGGATCTCCCGGGATACCGTCCCGTAGTCCAAAGTAAATACGCAACTCAAAATAATGGAAATAACAGTTACAACAAGAAATCCTACAGTTTAGACTAAGTACACGTCAAGGAATAATAAGAAATCCACTAAGCATGCTGCACAGAGTTCAGTTAAGCATTTAAGACAAGTAGACATGCGATATTAGGGTAAACAGGATAACTGCACATGCAAGTATAACTCAATTAAGATGAAACAGGTTATTACTTAGTAAAAATTGGGTTTTACAATGAATAACCCGTGTACGCACACGTCACCTCACGTACATAACGATCACATATCAATTAGTACCAAATCCTAAGGGGAGTTTCCCCACACAAGGTTAGGCAAGTCACTTACTTCGAACCAAGCTCAATCAATCGGTAACAATGCCTTTTCTACGATTTTCCGACTCCGAATGGCCCAAATCCATCCAAAAGCAATTACATACCATAAATACAACTATAAGAAACTAATATAATTAATAGAATCAAGGATTAAGCAAGAAATTAGAAAATCGCCCCAAAAAGTCGACCCGGACCCAAATCTCAAAATCAGGTAAAAGTCACAAAATATGAATGTCCACTCACTCACGAGTTCACTCGTACAAAAATTATCCAAATCTGATATCAAATTCTCATTCAAAACACAAAAATTTAGTTGAAGAACTTTCCGATTTTTCCCAAATTTATCAATCCAAATCCGAAATTAGAGGATGGAATCAATGATAGATTAGTAGGATATAACCAAAGATAAGTGAAGAATCATTACTCAATTGATATCTCTGAAAATCTCTCAAAATCTCATCCAAATCTGAGCTCTCTATCTCAGGTTTTGATAAAAATGACCAAACCCTCGATTTTGAAATATTCAATACTGCCCAAGCATTCCTTCTTCACTAACGCGGAAGAACCCTCTTGTTCGCGAAGAAAAAATTCACTTAAGCCTAAAAATACTCATTGTGAACGCGATGACCTGGTCGCAAACGTGAAGCTTGCTCATCTTTTCCATACACAACACGGGACCAACATCGTAAACGTGTATGCAAAGAGGCATGAAGACTAAGTTGACCATTTCCTCCACACGAATGCGGGACCTGTATCGCGAACGCATATACCAACTACCTCAGTGCTTCGCAAACAGGGGACCTTCACCGCGAACGTGAAGCAAAAAATCCCACCTGCCTCCAGTACCTCTTCGCGAACGCGGGACTCCCCCCGCGAATGGGAAGAAGGAAACCTGGAAAACACCAGAAAAACTGCAATCTTTCACAAGTACAAAATTATCTGTTATCCACCCGAAATCAACCCGAGGCACCCTAGACCTCAACCAAACAAACCTACAAGTTCTAAAACACCATACGAATTTAGTCGAGCCCTCAAAACACATCAAAAAAAAACATGAATCACACCCCAGTCCAAACTTAATGAACTTTGAAACTTCCATGCCCAATTTGACCGGTTCCAAGTCGTTTTATAAGTTATTCTACTTATTTGCTCAACTGTCGTTATTGCGTTGATTTAGTTATACAATATTTGGATAAGGCAAGCTTTTTGCAAATCTTTTAAAAGCACGGAGAGTGCTCTTAGATCATACTTCTTAAAATGAAATGAATTACGGCACATACCATCACCATTTATTAATTACCTTACGAATTATGATCCCTAAACTCCTACCAATTCGGTATGCATGTCATGAGTGTCTACTTGCAAGCCAAACAAAAAAATTTATATAGCACGAAGTAAAGAGAATGCGTAATATTTATGTTTGACCTCTTTTATTCTTTATTGGAAAGAGAAAGAACGAGAAAAAGAAAAAAAAAATAGAAACCTAATAAAATAAATAGCAAACTTATGTTTAAACATTAGATGGGTCTAATATACGATTTCCCATCTACTTAAAGTGAGAATTGGTAGCAGTGGTTCATGAAGCTTTTTACTCGATTGTTCACCAAATATAAGCCCCGAGAAGGACTTATAAATGACCAGGGAGCTGGAAATGACTTGTTACTAGCTTCCTCCAATTTAAGGTGTCTTTAACAGTCAAATTGGCCCCCTTTTTTTAGTGATATTTTACTTAGATTCTCTAAAATTATAAATAAATAAAAAATAGGTACTTTAATTTGCACATGAACACTATCAAAATTTATGCTTTTTATAGGGTAACTAGTATTAGTACCCGCGCGGATGCGCGGACACTAATCATGTCAAATATTTAAGTTATTTGGATTGTATGTAAATAATCTTAAAATTTACACTTTCTCAGTAAATATAGATAATCATTGAATATTAACTACGTGAAAAAAATTAAACATTTTTTCTATTTTTCTTCTTTGATACCATTCTTACCGGTGTCACTGGATTCTAAATGTAGCCAGGAAGCAAAATAATAACTCATATTTACGGCAAAATAATCAGATGTTGAGACAATGAATCTTTGGATAAAACTTCACTCTTTTACTACTACTTGAACTGTTGATATCTCCTAAAAAATATTTCTTTCTTAAAATTTCAGTTTCTAAAATATTATTTTTCAATAATAATTATTTTTATAATAATGTAATTGAAAATATTATTCTTAATTCAAAACTTATTTTAGTTGGCTATCTAAAAACATAAACAAATTCTTTAGCTAGTGAATTTTTGTTACTCCGTGTTGATATTTGACACTAACCATGTTAAATATCTGAGTTATTTGAATTATATGTAAATAACCTTAACATTTAAACCTTCTAAATAATTATAGATAATCGTCAGATATTAATTAAGAAACATTACATGAAAAAAGACTAACATTTTCTCAATTCTAGCAGTGATAATTTTATTTTTGCACTATTCTCATAGGAGTCTTTGGAACCTAAAAATAGCCACAAAGTGAAATAATAACTCATATTTATGGCAAAGTACAAAGGTTGACACGATATAAACGATTCTTTGATTACGGCGTGACTCTTATACTACGACTTGAACTCTTATTTGGTATGATTTTATCTTTCAAAAATATTTCTATTTTGAAATTTCAATTTCTAAAATTTTATATATATTATAATAATGATTATCTTTATAATGATGCAAGTGAAGATATTATCGTAATTTAAAATTCACTTTAATCGGCTATCTAAAAATTTAAATGATTCTTTGCCTGGATTTATTTCAGCATGATTCCACTTTAAGTTTATCGATATCTCTAACCCAAAATTTAAAATTTTAATACCCTATATATACAAAAATTTTGTTCTTTGAATCATTAAATGTTAAATTAGTTGATTATTATTATAAAATATTGCATATATTGTCTTAAAATTGTCAAGTAGTTTATTTTTCGACACTATACTTGGCTTAACCTCAATGCAACAACTCAAATTGCATTCCAATTCAAATTCGAATATCATATCAATTTATTAGTAATAGTGATTTTTTTAAAAACGACACACAGTGTAAATTAAAAAAAATATTCTAAGATGTCCTTATCTTATAATCTATGTATTTGAGTTGAAAAAAAAATATTTGAAATAGATGAGATTAACTTTTAAATTTTTTATACTCAACAAAGATGAAACATAAGAAGAAATTTGTTGTCATCTTTTATTTCTCGTTTTTAGATCTTTCTAATATTTTTTTCAATATTTATTTTCTTTTATCTTATTTTCATGTCACTATTTCTTCTGTTACAAGACATTAATTTATTTCACTATAAACGGATGAGTTTTAATAAATTGTCTACATATGAACTTTAATTATATTTTTAGCATTTGGTGAAATTATTTCACAATTTTCTTTTGGCTTTATCTAATCAGCCTAAATAGGTGCTCACCCGATCACTTAAATTTAAAAATTGGATGATGTGTAATTTATATATTATCCATATATAATATGTGTATAATCGTGTGTTGTCGGTATATCATCTATTTATATTAGCTATAAAAAGTAAACAATAAATATGACTGGATATTATGTAAATATTCCATAAGATTTCATTTTTTGAGTTTTTCTACGATATAACTTCTATTATAATAATTTTAAAACTCTTTACTAATATTCAAAAATATCTTATCTTTTTATTATCTTTGAATTAAAAAAAGTAAAGAGTTTTTTCAAAATAATTTGTTTCCATTTAAAAAAAAAATATTTCACGTCATACCAATTTTTTCTTTATATATACTCTTTGTTACACTTAAAAGTCGCTATAGAAACTATCAATTAGAAACTAATTTCTCTGTTGTTGAGTTTGAAAAAAAAATCTTTCACATAATCTAATGATTTAAAGCTAATATTCTTCAACGAAAAAAATATTATACCCTTGCAATATTGGCTTGACTATAGCTAAATGAAGGGGTCAGCTTATACCCTTTAATTCTTTGAAAGTGCTAAATTAAAATTAACGATAGCAATTGTATAGCCAAAATTTTATTATTTGTTTGATGTTCATTTATGCAAATTGACTCTTCAAACAAATATTCTTTAAGAAGAAAAAAGAAATAATTTTTTTTTAAATATTGACTGATTTTGTGATGTTTTTTTTTCTCTAGCATGTATGTTTACTTTATTATATATGTAAGTAAACTTTTATTTGGTTTTGTAAACTCTTTTTTGTTATTTAGATAAACATAGACGTGTACCCTATATATTATATTTATTTTAAAAGAATTTTGTTAGCTACAGTGTTTCAAAGAACTATACTTATAAGATTTTAAATGTAAAAGAGTTTTATAGGTACATGGAGTAGATTTTTTTTTTTTTTGCTAGAGGCGAAGTAGTATTTAAATAATTAAAAAAATAACAAAAGTTCCTAACATGGTTGCATATGATCATTAACCGAATTAAGTATGATAACATGATTAAAAAAAAAAAAGATAAATTTTATTTTTAATTTAAATTTGAATTTTAGAACTTGATCTATAAATTCAAAATTATCTTTTAAATAATATATAATTCAAATTTTGTATATATATATATATATTATATTTGTATTTAACTAAAATAGTCAAATATAGAATAAAATTATCATATACTATTGACATTTATTAGTTTGCCACTTGACTTAATCATAATATCAATTATATATGGTAACTTTCTAGCTTTAATATATATAAATTTTATAAATTTGATGTCAATGTGAACTTAACACAATATCGGTAGAGCAAATATCTTACAATCATTAATGATTTTTTTTTTCTGAGCTGTTTTCCTTTTCTAATTATTAAGCTAAAAGGCGAAAAGTATTTTTATAAGCGATGAGATTTTGTTCATTTTAAGACGGGTTGAAAACGAAAGGAGTTACCACAAAACTTGGGTGATAGTAAGTGGCATTTTTTCTTTTTCCTAAACTATAATGACGCGCGCGAATTGCTTTATTATTATTATTTTAAGTATATAGATGGTGATGGTTATTCAGTATTTCTTTTGCTTTATTCTCGCTGGTATAATGGTATTTCAATCCTATACGGGTTCATGTTTGGATAAGGATCAGCAGATTGGTGGCAGAACTCAAAACTGAGAGAAACAATTTTACAGAAATATCACAATACCTTAGGGAACAATTCCATGGTCAATAAACCGTGAAAAACATGATGATTAGGGTTTAGGTTTTTTCACAAAAATAAAATACTACTATGTGATTATTTTTTTTCCTACATAAGTATTAGTGGACACTATTACCATGCGAATATACTGTGGGAGATAGTAATCGACGTGTGCACAATTTTGTCCGAATAGCACAATTAACAAAAAAAATAAAAAAATCACAATATTAACACAAAAATTAAAAACAATCAACATACATCACTTTAAATATAAAGTTTTTGAACTAAGGAATTGACAGGACAAACGTCAAACACATGCAGTGTTAACTCTTTTCATCTGCCGTGAATAACTAAAATCACAACGTGTGAGCTTTTTCGGTTTCGTACTAGCCCACTTATTATAAACTACTCCTTCCGTTTCATATTAGATAAGATGTTCCAAAATAAATATCACATTTCTAAATTTGGAAATTATTTAACGTTAAACTTTTTCATTTTACTCATTTATCCTTAATGAGAAATTTTATAGCCACACAAATGTCATGGCCCCACAAACTTTTTACCCCTTAAGCTTTTAAGACCACAAATTTCAAAAATCTTCTTCTTTTTTCTTAAACTCCGTGCCGAGTCAAACTACCTCATCTAATATAAAACGGAGAGAGTAGTTTTTAAACATGTGCGTTGCACGTGTATTCCCTGTCAATCAATACATAGCTTGTTCCCGAAAAATAGTATAGTAACTTATTAACTGCATACAAATTCTAGTATATTTTGAGTTTGAAATAGAACTTATGTATAGTATACAAAATGCTAATTGTAGTTACATTCTTATAATTATTTTATTAAGCATAAAAATATGATTGGTTGAATCTTATTTACTAATTTTATTATTAAGGATGTTCTTCATGATATCTAAGCCATTTTATTTAACTAGCGAACTATGCTAGGAAGATTGTTTATCTTCCCAAATAAAAATCGACCCCTATTCTTTTTCGAGAAAGTTGCACAACAGTACAACCTAACATACTATATTGCACTTATGTCTTGACCCCAAATCTGGATCCGATCGTGATGACACCTCTCGTGAATACAAGGCCAGCCGACACATTTCCATTTCAATTTTAAGCAATTTAGGATAATAAGCATTAAGTCTTAAACATCATAATAATAATCCCAAAAATGATAAGCAGTGAACATTACGGTTTGCGGAAATAAAATAAAATCCAACACAGCCCGATATCGGGGTATCACTAGTCATGAGCCTCTATCAATATACTACAAGTCCGAAATATCTATAAACTATTACAGAATAACTGAAAGAGAAAGAAATGAGATAAAGGGGGAGAAACACGGGACTACGGATGCCAAGCAGCTACCATGTGAACTCCGAAATTTGCCGGGAGCTCTCAACCCTCGCTAGCAGGATCAACAACGCCTGAATCTGCACACGAGGTGCAGGGAGTAAAGTAAGTACTCCAACTCAGTGAGTAATAATCATAAATAAAAACTGAGAAGTACGAAATCACGTAAGGCACATAACAGGCTATAAGGAAGCAGTAAAAGCCAGTATAAACAGTGAAGCAGTAAAGATGTGTGTCGCGCCCCCTTTTTCTCGCGAAATCGGGTTTATGACTTTTGGGAGGACAACACGTTCCATTTTGGGAATTGGGTTTTTTGATTTTAAGAGTCGCCACCTAATGATTAAGTGCATTAGGACACTAGGAAGAATTTGTTTAGAAAAACCAGAGTTTGGGTAAGGGCTAGAAATTATCTCGAGGGGAAGGTGTTAGGCATCCCTCAAGATCCACTAGTGTGGTTCCCGGCCATGCTACAACTATGACTTAAGTACAAACAATAAATAAGCAAATAAGGGTTTCAAATATGAGGGGTTGTCACATTGTGATTGAAAATAAGTTAAAGTTTGAAGAAACAAGGAAGCTGAAATTTGAGAAAAATGAGTTTTGAAATTTTGAAAGTAATAAAATAAACAAGTAAAGGGAAGTGGATCCTAGGTTTATAAATAATATAGATCACGTCAATACAATACCCGGTAATCATTCCTCAGAAGAGGGGTTACACGTGGTATTTAGCGCACCGGTCATCATATCCATATGTACCCTTTCCCACCCCATTGAGGTATTAAACGCGGAATGGTTTCGTTTACTTATTGCATGCTAGTACCTTCCCTAATCCTATCAGTCCCGGAGGCATTTGAGACTACTAGTCCTAAAGGGAAGGGAGGTTTGGGCTTTGTATGGTTTGAAAGGATAAAATTCTAAAGCGGCAAACGAAAACACATAAGGCAGATATGGGAAACACATAACAATTTAAAAGGCTCAGACATGCCTCCTCACTTAAAGACAGATTGTTTAGCATGTCTTGCAGATACTGGTTATAGTCTGAATTAAACTTAAACGTTAAGGAGGCAGACTAGTCTATTACACATTTCAGATAAGAAATCGGAATCAGACCTGCCTGCTGGTTGGAACCTAACAGAGTCTGATTCAATTAGTTAATTTACCTTATAGCCTGCCTAGGTGAAACCTATAGGCATGACATCTAATAATGCAGAAGTGTACTGATTTCAGAAGCAGATTTATTAACAACAGGAACATAAGTTCTGCAAGCGTTTAAGCAATGCTATTACTGATTTTAAACTTATAATCAAGTTGAGGGATTCAGATTAGTTGCTTATTCCTATAGGCATGCTTTCTAAGTGTGACTGATTTTAACATTTACGAAAATGCAGAAAGCCTATAGGCATGGCGTCTAAAATGCTGATTTTTATTATTTAAGCCTATATATCATTTGCCTAGTGATGGATACATATGCAGTATTCAGAAACCCTATAGACATGCTTTCTATATGGTAGACAAAAAGCAGAATCCTATAGTCATGTTCTCTATATGAGATGCAGAAATGCAAAAGCTATTGATATATATATATATGCAGAACTTATAGGCAGGATTTCTAAGATGCAAAAGTGCAGAAGTTTATAGACAGGATTTCTATATGAAAATGTAGAAGTGCAGAACCTAAAACAGGATTATTATATGAAAATGTAGAAGTGCAGAACCTAAAACAGGATTTCAAAGATGCTGAAATGCAGAACTTGCCATGATTTGCAGAAATAAAGATCTAATGAGCATGATATCTACCCTTATGCATACATGAGTACCCCTCCCCTTTTAACTATAAGCCCCCATAAGTTATTACAAATTATTACAGCCCAGAGTGAAGAAAAGAAAGTAAAAATTACATCAAAAAGCTAAAATCCAACCAAAGAGAGCCTGATTCAGACTTCTATCAGAAACATGAAGTAAACCAACTCCAAAGATCAAATTCCAAAGCCTTTCTCCCATTTGGGATGTGTCAGAGTTCCATAAGAGTCTCAAGTGGACTCCGAGCAGTGCTTACACCCAAATATATTGTAGAATTGGATTATAGTGCAGTGTGGAAGGGCCAGCCCTCAAATGTCCAAGTTCAGAGGGAGCTCAAGGTCCCAAAGCAAGGCTCATAGGAAGGGGGCAGAACTTAGAATCTAAGAGAGAGTGCAAGTGCATAGAGGGAATTTTGGGGAAGGCCAAGACAGGCTGGTGGTCAACCAGCAATTAGGAGTGTTGGCACACCCCTAACCAGCCTGTTAGCCACATTGTTTGGGAGTTAGGATCCATTAAAGGATCACGTCCAGACATGAACAACAATTTGGATAATGTCATGCCTGAACCTTAACTCAAACACATAGAAGGGAATAAGGGTATGGGGAATTCACACAGCAATAGATGCAAAGAGAACAACATATTCAATAAAGAACATAAACAGCAAAGTAGACAAGATTGTTAAAACTGTAAAGCAAACACATAGGGATGAAGCCGAAAGTTAAATTAGAACATACCAGTTTTAGGGAAATAAGAAGAGAAGAGCAGTAGTAAAGACAAATTGCAAACACACAACCAGAAGATTTCAGAAGAGAGTAGAGTGTTGAATTGAGAGTGTAGGAGTATCGAAATCGAAAGTGTTCAATGAGTGTTGTGTAATTGTTGAACTCAAGGTCTTAAAGAGTATTGAATTGGAAGTCCTCAAAAGTGCAGAAGGGTCGTGCCCTTTATAGTGGAAAAAGCAAGTAGAAATAGGTAAGAGAATAATTTAAAAATCAATTACACAAGTTCCCCTTCAATTAAGGGATTCTGATTTCAAACGGGCAAGATAATTAAGGAAAGAGTTTGATCAAGATCTTTTCCAAAGTAGCACAAGAAGGGTAAATACACAGAAGTTATTTAAGGAAATAGTTTGATAGCAACACGATTTGTGCAAATAAGGAAAGGAAATCAATCAATAGCCAGTAAAAAAAATCAGAAATTGAGTTTTGGTATGAATGAATCCAACCAGAAAAGGCGAAGAAAAGTTTAATTAAAGAAAAATCAGTAACAATCAATCGATCCTTATTAAAAGGAATTCTGAATCAATCACAAATTGGCAAAACCTTTTTTGAAGGAAGAATTCATCATATATAAAGTGCACAGACATGTGAATCAAGAAAGAGTTGTCATGCTAATTAGAAAAAGCCTAGCATAGAAAAGTTCAGAGTCAAAGAAGTTCGAGTTCAGTACAAAGACTCAAAACGAGTCTGAGAAACCTAGAGTTCCAAAATAGAATCGTAGTCTCAAACACAAGATCGAAACTCGCCAAAAACCCGAAACCCTATGGTTTTCAACTCGAGTCAGATACAGAGAAAAGAAGACAAATAACAGAAATAGGCTCAGAGGTCTTCTTTCAGGGATTCATGTGAAAACAAACAGATAAAATAGCAGGTTCAAGGCAAATAGAATGAAGAACTAATTTAAAGCATAGAGAACACATTTTAAGAAAGGCTTGGGACCTAAACAAGTTCAAAAGAGAAAAGAGGTAGTATAAACTTAGGAAAACAGTAGAGGGAACGTGTGTAGAGAGAACTCAAACAAGGTTCAGTAAAAGCAAACAAAAACTTAAGGACTCAGTAGGAGATGCATACAGTACAAGAACACAAAATATTGGAAAAGGATAGCAAAAGAACATATAGGAAAACACAGCGAGATGAACATGTGAGCATGGTGTAGAAGAACAGTAGAACACAAAACACGGAAGAATCATGTAGAGTAGAAAGAAAGCAGAAGAAAAACACATGCGCGGTAGAAAAGAAACATACGAACATAGTATAGACAAATACACATAAAGAAAAGAAAAGGAAGAATCAGAAAGACATTTTGAAACTTTTTCGGAAACCCTAAATCGAAGAGAAGTAATTTTTGAAAGAAAATTAGGGAAAACGTTTAAGAACTCAAGTAGAGCACAGACATAACATAGATTTTTAAAATATAATCAGAAAGAACCTCGAGTAGCTGGGGTTTCAGAGAAACCCTAGAATGAGAAAGGCTTGGAAAAGTCCGATCTTGAGTCGGAGAGATTAGAACCAGGCTCGAAATGCTTTGGATGTGTCGGAGCAAGGCCGGAAAGGTCTCAAAATCATGGATCTGAGAGGATATGAATGGACACCAGAGGTCAGACCTCAAAACTTCGAACCCCAAACATTTGAGAGTGGAGGGAGGTGAGTACAGGCCATCCATGGCCTGAGAAGCCATGGATTCCGGTGAGGTTGTGGTCGGAGAGGATGGAAGGCTCCAGGAACCTTCGAGAGAGTTTGATAGAGGGAGAGTATTCAAAGGTGGCCAACTGATTGAAATGAGGGGATTAGGTTAGAGTTGGGGAATTAAAAAGGCAAGGGACGATCGTGGCCGTTGATCAAAATGATCAACGACCTGGATTGAAAGAAGGACCGAGCGAGTTAATTGGTTGGGTCGGGGGTCGGGTTAAAATTGAAATTGGACCGGTCCAATTGGGGGTCAAGATTGGGTCATAAAAGAAAGCATAAAGGTTACACATAGTATCGCTTGACTGCGTCTGAATTGATCGCCTTTGGCCAAACTTTTCCGTCCATTTCTGCAAGTATGAGGGCTCCTCCTGTCAGAACCCGGTGAACCATGTACGGACCCTGCCAGTTGGGAGAGAATTTCCCTTTGGCTTCCTCTTGATACGGAAAAATTTTCTTTAACACCAGCTGCCCCGGTGTGAATTATCTCGGCTTGACTCTTTTGTTGAAGGCTCTGGACATTCTCTTTCCATCTATAAGAGCTAGTTGCTCGTAACGACTCTTCACCCATTCTGCGTCGTCGAGCTCTGCTTCCTGTATGATCCTTAAGGAAAGAATTTCTACCTCAACGGGTATGACTGCTTCTGTACCATATACCAACATGTAGGGAGTTGCCCTAGTTGATGTGCGGACTGTGGTGCGGTATCCCAATAAAGCAAATGAGAGCTTCTCGTGCCACTGCTTATGCTTCTCTATCATTTTTCTTAGTATCTTCTTGATATTCTTGTTGGCAGCTTCTACGACTCTGTTCATCTGAGGTCTGTAAGTTGTAGAATTCTTGTGTTTAATTTTGAAGGTTTCACACGTGGATTTCATCAATCACTCTTGAGGTTAGAGCCATTGTCAGTAATGATTTACTCTGGAATTTCGAACCGACACATGATGCGGTCGCGGACAAAGTCTGCCATAACTTTCTTAATCACTGCTTTGTATGATGCTGCTTCAACCCATTTGGTGAAATAATCAATTGCCACTAGAACGAACCTATGCCCGTTTGATGTGGTGGGTTCGATAGGTCTGATGACATCCATTCCCCAAGCAGCGAACGGCCACAGCGAGCTTATTGCATTAAGCTCATTTGGGGGCACCTTTATCATGTCTGCATGTATCTGACAGCGATGGAACTTTCGGATATACTGGACGCAGTCCATTTCCATAGTCATCCAAAAATAACCAGCTTGAAGTATCTTCTTGGCTAAGGAAAAACCGTTCATATGTGGACCGCAGGTCGCAACATGGATTTCCTCTAGTATCCTGGATGCTTCCCTTGCGCCGACACACCTTAATAATCACAAATCAGGAGTCCTCCTATACAAGATTCCTCCGCTGTGAAAGAAATTGTTAGATAACCTCCGAAGTGTGCACTTTTGAGTGGGATTTGCGGGCTCTGGGTATTCTCCTTTTGCCAAGTATTCCTTGATATCATGAAACCAAGGTTTTCCGTCCGCTTCTTCCTCGACAGGAGCACAATAAGCTGGCTGATCATGAATATTCACCGGAACAGGATCTATAAAGTTCTTATCTGGATGCTGAATCATAGATGATAGGGTAGCCAATGCATCGGCAAACACATTCTGGACTCTAGGAACATACCGGAACTCTGTCTTTGTGAACCTCTTCCTCAACTCCTGTACATGATGCAAATACGGGAGTATCTTGGAGTTCTTAGTTGCCCATTCTTCTCGGACCTGATGTATAAGCAAGTCTGAATCCCCGATCACTAGCAATTCCTGAATGTTCATGTCAATGGCTATCTTGAGCCCTAAGATACAGGCTTTGTACTAGGCCATGTTGTTGGTGCACGGGAATCTGAGTTTGGCGGACACCGGATAATGCTGACCGGTTTCTGATACTAGAACTGCTCCTATGCCAACTCCTTTGAAATTTGCTGCTCCATCGAAAAACATTCTCCAACCATCATAGGATTCTGCAATGTCTTCTCCTATGAAGGATACCTCCTCGTCAGAAAATACGTTTCTAGGGGTTCGTATTCTCCGTCCACGGGATTTTCAGCAAGATGATCCGCCAATACCTATCCCTTGGCTGCTTTCTAAGTCACATAGACAATGTCAAATTCACTTAACAGAATCTGTCACTTGGCCAGCTTGCCAGTGGGCATGGGTTTTTGAAAGATGTACTTCAACGGATCCATTTTGGATATGAGGTATGTAGTGTAGGCACAGAAATAGTGCCTCAGCTTCTGGGCTACCCAAGTCAGAGCACAACAGGTGCGTTCCAACAGAGAATATCGAGCCTCGTATGGGGTGAACTTCTTGCTGAGTCTCCTTCCTTCCCGTTTCATCATGTTGCCCCAGAACACAATCGAATGCTCCATCCAATACTGCAAGGTAGAGCAATAGAGGTCTGCCCAGCTCGGGTGGGACCAAGACTAGCAGTGTGGACAGGTACTCCTTGATTCTGTCGAAGGCTTTTTGACAGTCATCAGTCCATTTGGAAGCGGCGTCCTTCTTCAACATCTTAAAGATTGGCTCACAAATGACAGTAGGTTGTGCTATGAACCGGCTGATGTAGTTAAGTCTTCCCAAGAAATTCATTACGTTCTTCTTGTTCTTTGGCGGTGGCAACTCTTGAATGGCTTTGACCTTTGACAGATCCTGTTCTATTCCTCGGCGACTCACAATGAACCCAAGTAGTTTTCCGGCAGGAACCCCAATGCACATTTTGCGGGATTCAGCTTCAAGTTGTACCTTCTTAGTCTATTGAAGAACTTTCTCAAATTTTCCATGTGATCAATGGCTTTCTTGGACTTGATGATGATTTCATCTACATATACCTTGATCTCTTGTGTATCATATCATGGAAAATGGTAGTCATGGCCTTCATGTATGTGGCCCCAGCATTTTTTAACCCAAACAACATCATCTTGTAACAATACATTCCCCACAACGTAACGAAGGCCGTTTCTCAGCATCTTCTTCATCCATCCAGATCTGATGATACCCAGTAAAACAATCAACAAACAACTGCAGCTCGTGCTTGTCGTAGTTGTCAATTAGAATGTGTATGTTTGGCAAGGGGAAGTCGTCTTTAGGACTGGCCCGGTTGAGGTCTCGGTAGTCGAAACAGACTCTGACCTTCTTGGCCTTCTTTGGTAATGGCACGATGTTGGCTAACCATGTTGGAACTCTACTACTCTGAGAACCTTAGCTTTGACTTGCTTGGTGACTTCTTCTTTGATTTTCAAACTCATGTCAGGGTTGAACTTCCTGAGCTTCTGCTTTACCGGTGGGCATGTTGGATCAGTTGGCAGCTTGTGCGCCACAATAGATGTACTTAAACTAGTCATGTCTTCATATGACCAGGCGAATATGTCCTCATATTCTTTCAGAAATTCTGTGTATTCTTCCTTTTCTGCCGGTGACAACTGAATGCTGATCCGAGTTTCTTTGACATTTTCTGCATCTCCCAGGTTAACAATCTCGGTCTCGTCCAGGTTGGACTTAAGTCCGTTCTCAAAATCCTCAACCTCTTTAACAACCTCTTCTGGTATATCATCTTCCTCTGAGTCCGTTTATCGCGTTGTCTCATTACATGTAACAGTCGTTGGTTCATCAAGAAAGTATAGTAATACTGTAAATAAAGTAAATGAGAGAAAGTAATAAGACTAAGATTCATAAGAAAAAATCGAAATGCTTTGAAAAATTCCATAACTGTTTTGAACATTGAAGATCTTATTGCGAAATTAAAAGGCAAAAGGAAAGTCAACTAGTAAAAATGAAAAATAGTGCATGATGCTTGTTCAGCCTTGCTACCCCGAGGCTTTCCGGGCTCTGGTGGTTCTGATGGACCAATTGTTGAGGCGCACTCCTCAGCTTACGGCTTGTATGGAAGGGCCTTCCTCCCCCTCCTCCTCGAAAATGACACAGCAATCCATGTCATCCTCTTCCAAAAACAAATCCCTTATCGCTGCCAGTGCTTCCTCTTCTTTTGACCATATATAATATCATCTGGCTGGAAAATCTGCTCCAAGCGAGGTATCAGATGCTCTAGTAGATAATAAGGCTCGCGCCATGGCGGCGACTATTTATTGAACTCTTTCCAGGTGTACTCGTATCCCAGACCGAAGGTGGTACTATGTTCCTTCAGCTTCACAGGCTTAACAATCCCTTGTAGGTTCTTGCCAAGTCCCTTGCCTGGCTCATATCCGCACCAGTTCAATATGCTTTCGATTTTGTTGTCCCACCATTTATCCTTGTCAATGGTGTTGACTTGCTCGATGTGGTGACAGGTTTCTCCGCCTATCTTCCTTCTTCCTCCGATAGCTGGGATGGTCTGGCAACTATATATGGGATTGCTACCGTCACCGTGGATGATCACCTCTTGGTGATTCCACTCAAATTTCACTGCCTAATGTAGGGTTGATGCTACAGCTCCATCGGCATGAATCCATGGTCGTCCCAAGAGCAAGTTGTAAGATGTCGGTACGTCTATTACTTGAAAGTTGACATCAAACCAAGTAGGCCTCATCTGTAAACACAGGCTGATTTCCCCAATAGTGAACCTTTGGGAACCGTCGAAGGCTTTGACCTAAATGGCCCCATCTTTGATCTCATGCAGCCCTTTCCCTAATGTTTTGAGTATTACCAGCGGACAAATGTTGAGGCTGGACCTTCCATCGATCAGGACCCTGGTGATAAAATAATCCTCGCATTGCACGGTGATGTGCAACGCCTTGTTGTGGCTCAGCCCTTCTGGTGGCAACTCATCTTCATGAAAAGTGATTTTGTGACTCTCCAATACCTGTCCCACCATATTTGCCATTTCTCCTCCGGTGATGTTTCTTGGTACATACGCCTCACTCAACACCTTCAATAAGGCATTCTTATGTGCGTCAGAGCTTTGTAGCAGAGCTAAGATAGAGATCTGGGCTGGCGTTTTGTTCAACTGATCAATGACTGAGTACTCTTTGGCCTGTATCTTCTTCCATAGGTCGTCGGGCCTAGCTTCAGTGATGGCTGGCCATCCAGATGCCTGCTTACTCAACTCAGCCAAGTGTTCTGGAGTATAAACCTTGTTGGTCCTTTTCATACCCTGTGCCACAACTGCTTCTCCGAACTTGGTTTTCCCTTTCCTTCTTGCCTAGACTGTGTAATCCCATGGTATGGATTTTGTGTGGAACGGTGTTATGGCTGTCATTGCTACCAGAATGGGCACCCTTGCTTTGGAAGGTAACACAACAACCTCAAATGGCACAGGTGCCTTTGGGGACCCAAACTCGACCTCAATTGGTATTGGCGTCTTTGCAGGGGTGGTACTTCAAACTCAAGTGGTACAGACATATTCACCTCGGCGTCCCCAGAAGGCTGAATCTGGACCACAATCGGGTTAAGGGTGACTGTTGATTTCTTTGGCTCGTCACCTTCTGCGATTAATCCGATCGATCCTTTGGGGTCCCAATCATCCTCTATCTCAATCATGTGAACGCCTCCACCCTTGTGGTCTGGTAGAGGGTTGTTGCGGACATTCGGAGCAGGCTCTTTTGCCATGATGATCTTGTTGTCAATCAAAGCTTGGATCTTATCCTTCAGAGAGCGGCACTCATCAATGGTATGCCCTCTCATGCCGGAATGGTATGCACAAGTTTTGTTTGGGTTGACCCATTGGGAGGGATTTTCGGGGGTTATGGCAGGGATAGGGGTGACATAACCAACAGCTTTGAGCCTTTCATACAGCTGATCAATTGATTCGGCAATGGCGGTATACTGTTTGGGAGGTATGCGGTCGAAATTTGGTCGGGGTATAGGAAAGTTTTGGCGAGGGGGAGGTGATTGATAGTGGGCTTGTTGGGTGTTGTAGGCTTGGTAGACGTGTGCAGGTTAGGAGTATCTGGGTGAAGTAGGTTGATATGTGGGTAGTGGAGGTGATTGGTAAGTAGGTGGTGGATCTTGGTAAGAGGGCGAGGGTGCTTGGTAATTTGGGGTAGGTTGATATATGAGTGGAGGCATCAGGTAGGCTTGGTATTTGATAGGGGATTTGGTTCTCTGTGCAACCATGACGGCACCCATGTCCCTTTTCTTGGATGTGCCACCAGACTGTAGAGCCTTGTTGGTAGCCTGCAAAGTTTCAAGGTTTGTGACCATTGCACTTTTGATACCTTCCTCGATCCTCTCCCCCAGCTTGATGATGTCGTAAAATTTCTGGCTTTTAATCAGTATCAACCTTTCATAGTACTGTGGGTCTTGAGCTCGGACGAAAAGCCTGTTCATTTGTTCTTCTTCTAAAGTCGGTTTGACCTTAGCAACTTTTGATCTCCAACGAGTGGCATACTCGCAGAAAGTCTCCATAGGTTTCTTCTTTAGGTTCTAGATGTAGAACATATTTGGCACATTCTCCGTGTTGAACCTGAACCTGTCCATGAAATCGGACGCCATACTTACCCAATTCGACCACTTCTTCGAGTCTTGGCTAATGTACCAAGATAGAGCATCTCCTTTCAGACTTCTCATAAAAAGCTTAATGCTAATCTTTTCGTCCTTCCCTACTCCGACCAGCTTGTCGCAGTATGTCCTCAAATGGACTCTGGGATCCCCTTTACCATCAAACATTTCGAACTTAGGAGGTTTGTACCCCTCGGGCAGTTCGACATCTGTTTGTATGCAGAGGTCTTCGTAGTTCAATCCCTCGATTCCCTTGCTTCCTTCAACAACCTGAACTCGGCTAGTCAACTTCTTGAGTTCTGCGGCCAAGTTCCTGATAAGGGAGTCTTTGTCATCAGACTCAGGTGTGCTTGAGACGAGTTGAATGGAGTGTGGTATGGCTTCCACATAGATGGGGGTGTTATGGTGAGTGTGGAGATGATCATTTGCGGAGTTCAGTGGTTCAGGGATGAGTAACGGGGTATTGTTGGAAGTGTGGCAGATGTTACAGTGGTGATGGGGAACGGGATGGTTTTGTGGTTTCAGGATGTTTTGTGGAGGTGTGGGGTTTTGAGTGTTAGGAAAGTTCACATCTGGGGTGGCGAGGGAAAATGACAAGCTTGCCAAATTCCGGACTTGATCAAGTTCCTCCTGAAATTTTAGAAGTTTCTGGTCGAGTTGGGATGCACCTTCTTTGGAGACATGAGTACCCTGAGTGATTTCTACCCGTTCAACCGAGTTTTCCTTTCTGATGCTGCTCAAATCTTCCATTTTTCCCTTGTTCTTGTTTCTGACGGGACTAGGAGGAGGAGTGGGTAGAGGGCCCTTGGATCTTGTGGAGTATGATGACGATGCCAGAGTGCACGAACTAACCTTTGGGGAGGGGAATAAAACAAAAGTAAAAACAAAAAGGTAGCAAGTTAGTGCGGATTATAAGGAAAAGATGTCGCGATATTTAAACACATAGTGCGAGAATAAAAACCATGTCCTAATTTGGGAGCCTTGTTGTGCCCGAGGTAGGCCTAGCGACAAGTTGATTTGGAGAACTTATAATGCTAAATGCCTCATTTTATTGATAAAAATAAGACGAATCCAAAAACGACACAAAAATAGCAGAAGATAAAATGTCACTATTGGCCATTGGCCTTATTACATTTAAAGCAAAAGAAAAGGAATCCTAACTACTTAGTCCCAGAAGGACCTTCCCCAGACTCGGCATCTTTGGCTCCATCGAACAACTTCACCAGCTCACGAAGTCCAAGCAGCAAGTAGGCTCTGGCCAGGTATCCACCTTCGTTTCCCTCAGCATTTTGGCAGTCCTCGATCCTTTTGAGAAACTTTCTTTCCAGCTCCACTAAACCCCGCTCCAAGTATCCTAATCGTTTGTTGGTACTGACAACCATGTCTTTCCATTCTTCAATCAGTTTTTGGTTGGCTTTTTTTATCTCCCGGTGCTCGCTTTCACATTCTGAATCCTCTTGCGCAGTTAGTTGTATTTGACCTGTTCTTCTGCCCTTTCATCGATGATTCTGTGACCTCAAACAAACCCGGGTTGGCCCAGACCATTGTGATTGTCCTCCAGCAATCCTGAATAGTATGGGGTGCAGCCAGCATGGTATCTGTCTGGCTCGATAGTATCTCTCCCCATGATGATCTTGCAATGCCACATATGCTGAGCTTGGCACTTATAAGGACTGTCATCAGCTTGGAAGTCGGCCCGGAAGTGACTCATCTTGTCGACCCTTGGTATAACCTATTTCCTACCAGCCTGTCTCATAACTCGGAAAGGGACATAAGGGTAGGTTCCTCTCAAACCGAGCAGTATCAGAAATGGAGAGTCCCTGGATCGGGCGATGAACTATTCAGTAGGGAACCACTCGAATATCCATTGTATTTGATCCTCAGTTAGATTTTCAAACAGCTCCACCCACCCCTTGGCATCTTCTGGCTGAGCAAACATGTTGGGCATGTAGTTCATTCCCCTTGGTTGATGGAAGGCTATATGATCGTCCCAGTCTCTACGCTGAATCTCTTGGCGATATTCACCCCTTTGAAGGTGCTCCATGAGCCAGAGCTGGAGTAGCAAGTTGTAGCCCTCGAAGTGTTGGGCTCCTTGTTGACACTTTTCCAAGGCTCGGTATATCTCTGCGATGATCATGGGCACTATGCTAAATGGTTGTCCACCAATTCCCTCCATCAAAGTTTTGGTGACCATGGCTAGCCTGGTGTGTATCCTTGCTTTCTTCATTGGAAACACTATCATCCCCAAGAAGCAGAACATGAAGACAAAGACCCTTCGGTGAATATGCCCCAACGATGTAAGGGCGAACTCATCCAGATATGTACGGTAGGATTTGCTGTGACCGTACCTCTCATACAAATAATAAAAGGGAATGTAGAACTCCTTCAAACATGTCAAGTCTGGATTCTTCTTTAGGCCTATCATTTTGAGAAAACCTCTACCCTTGTGATTTTCCAGCATTAACAAACCCGGGGTCTCCCATGGTATACCAGCCAATACTCTTATTTCCTCTAGCAGGGGTGTCATCTCAATCTCTCCGAAGCGAAACACAGACCTATCGCAATCCCAGAATAGAGTAGCAGCTTCTATAATTTTGTTGTTGGGTTGGACCCCCAGGAGGGAAGGTAGATTTCCTAGGTATTTCCGGACAAGAGTCTGATCACTGGAATGAACATCCTCCTACCAGCTTAGCAACCTTGGGTGGATGTTTGTGACCATACCAAATCTGGGGACTTCGTGCATCATGTTTCTGTAAGACAAAAGGGTTAGGCCCTTACCCCCACCAGACTCGACTATTAAATACCAATAATTGACATAAAAGCATTTAGTTCTCCAAATAAATGCACAAAACATGATAGTGTCCGTTTGGGTTTTTGGGAAACCCAGTGGACTTTGGATAAGGCTATCTTAAAGAGTCATTATGCGGATAACATAACAGACTCGGCTAGGTTTGACCATGATGCATACACAATTAAACAAAGTAAGGTTTCTATGGGGGTTTTAGACTGGTACCCTTGAGCGGACAACTCAAGAGGGAAAGGCACGGAACTGTCCACTACACCGTTGATCGACTAGTTTTACCGCAAATACGCCTTTGCCAAATTTAGGGGGTAATAATATCGAAAGGGCACAACCACTCATTATAAGCATTGCTATGGTATTTTGTTTGGCACGAGTAGAATATGATGTTGAATATGCAGTTACAATAATTAAACAAATTGTCATGTATTTGCACATTCATAAGGTAATAATTACAATAATTGCTCAAAATTACAACAGTATTAAAGGAAAGCGGTAAAAGAAAGCATTAAGAGAAATAAAGAGAAGAAACGAAGAGCCAAGTCAGTTTTCGAAGTAGGAGAGAAAAATAAATACTTAAAGGCATTAAAGACATTCAAGGAAGCATAAAGTCACAAATAGCATGAAATGGTAAAAGCCTTAAAGAAATCCCCAGCGGAGTCGCCATGCTGTCGCGCCCCCTTTATCTCGCGAAATCGGGTTTATGACATTTGGGAGGACAACTCGTTCCCTTTTGGGAATTGGGTTTTTTGATTTTAAGAGTCGCCACCTAATGATTAAGTGCATTAGGACACTAGGAAGAATTTGTTTAGAAAAATCAGAGTTTGGGTAAGGGCTAGAAATTATCTCGAGGGGAAGGTGTTAGGCACCCCTCAAGATCCACTAGTGTGGTTCCCCGGCCATGCTACAATTGTGACTTAAGTACAAACAATAAATAAGCAAATAAGGTTTTCAAATATGAGGGGTTGTCACATTGTGATTGCAAATAAGTTAAAGTTTGAAGAAACAAGGATGCTGAAATTTGAGAAAAGGAGTTTTGAAATTTTGAAAGTAATAAAATAAACAAGTAAAGGGAAGGGGGTCCTAGGTTTATAAATAATATGGATCACGTCAATGCAATACCCGGTAATCACTCATCAAAAGAGGGGTTACACGTGGTATTAGCGCACCGGTCATCATATCTATATGTACCCTTTCCCACCCCGTTGAGGTATTAAACGCGGAATGGTTTCGTTGACTTATTGCATGCTAGTACCCAACCCAATCTTATCAGTCTCGGAGGCATTTGGGACTACTAGTCCTAAAGGGAAGGGAGATTTGGGCTTTTATGGTTTAAAGGATAAAGTTCTAAAGCGGCAAACAAAAGCACATAAGGCATATTTGGGAAACACATAACAATTTAATAGGCCCAGACAGGCCTCCTCACTTAAAGACAGATTGTTTAGCATATCTTGCAGATACTGGTTATGGTCTGAATTAAATTTAAATGTTAGGGAGGCAAACTGGTCTAATACACATTTCAGATAAGAAATCGGAATCATACCTGCCTGCTGGTTGGAATTAATATAGTCTGATTCAATTAGCTAATTTACCTTATAGCCTGCCTAGGTGAAACCTATGGGCATGACATCTAATAATGCAGAAGTGCACTGATTTCAGAAGCAGATTTATTATCAACAGGAACATAAGTTATGCAAGCGTTTAAGCAATCCTATTACTGATTTTAAACTTATAAGCAAGTTGAGGGATTCAGATTAGTTGCTTTTTCCTATAGGCATGCTTTCTAAGTGTGACTGATTTTAACCTTTACGAAAATGCAGAAATCCTATAAGCATGGCGTCTAAAATGCTGATTTTTATGATTTAAGCCTATATATCGTTTGCCTAGCGATGAATACGTATATAGTATTCAGAAACCCTATAGACATGCTTTCTATTTGATAGGCAAAATACAAAATCCTATAGTCATGTTCTCTATGCAGAAATGCAAAAGCTATTGATATGATATATATACAGAACTTATAGGCAGGATTTCTAAGATGCAAAAGTGTAGAAGTTTATAGACAGAATTTCTATATGAAAATGTAGAAGTGAAGAACCTAAAACAAGATTTCTATATGAAAATGTAGAAGTGCAGAACCTAAAACAGGATTTCAATGATGCCGAAATGCAGAACTTGCCATGGTTTGCAGAAATAAAGACCTAATGAGCATGATATCTACCCTTATGCATACATGTGTACCCCTCCCCTTTTCACTATAAGCCCCCATGAGTTATTACAAATTATTACAGCCTAGAGTGAAGAAAAGAAAGTAAAAATTACATCAGAAATCTAAAATCCCAACCAAGGAGAGCCTGATTCAGACTTCTATCTGAAGCATGAGGTAAACCAACTCCAAAGATCAAATTTCAAAGCCTTTCTCCTATTTGGGATGTGTCAGAGTTCCCTAAGAGTCTCAAGTGGACTCCGGGCAGTGCTTACACCCAAATATATTGCAGAATTGGATTGTAGTGCAGTGTGGATGGGCCAGCCCTTAAATGTCCAAGTTTAGAGGGAGCTCAAGGTCCCAAAGCAAGGCTCATATGAAGGGGGCAGAACATAGAATCTAAGAGAGAGTGCAAGTGCATAGAGGGGATTTTAAGGAAGGCCAAGACAGGCTGGTGGTCATACCCAGCAATTAGGAGTGCTGGCACACCCCTAACCAGCCTGTTAGCCACATTGTTTGGGTGTTAGGATCCATTAAAAGATCAGGTCCAGACATGAGCAATAATTTGGATACTGCCATGCCTGAACCTTAAGTAAACACATAGAAGGGAATAAGGGTATGGGGAATTCACACAACAACATATGCAAAGAGAAAAACATATTCAATACTGAACATAAATAGCAAAGTAGACAAGATTGTTGAAACTGTAAAGCAAACACATAAGGATGAAGCCGAAAGTTAAATTAGAACATACCAGTTTCAGGGAAATAAGAAGAGAAGAGCAGTAGTAAAGCCAAATTGCAAACACACAGCCAGAAGATTTCAGAAGAGAGTAGAGTGTTGAATTGAGAGTGTAGGAGTATCGAAATTGAAAGTGTTCAATGAGTGTTGTGTAAATGTTGAACTCAAGTTCTTAAAGAGTATTGAATTGGAAGTCCTCAAAAGTGCAGAAGGGTCGTGCCCTTTATAGTGCAGAAAGTAAGTAGAAATAGGTAAGAGAATAATTCAGAAATCAATTACACAGACGGGCAAGATAATTAAGGAAAGAGTGTGATCAAGATCTTTTCCAAAGTAGCACAATAAGGGTAAATACACAGAAGTTATTTAAGGAAAGAATTTGATAGCATCACGGTTTGTGCAAATAAGGAAACGCAATCAATCAATAGCCAGTAAAAAAATCAGAAATTGAGTTTTGGTATGAATGAATCCAACAAGAAAAGGTGAAGAAAGGTTTAATTAAAGAAAAATCAGTAACAATCAATCGATCCTTATTAAAAGGAATTCTAAATCAATCACAAATTGGCAAAACCTTTTTTGAAGGAAAAATTCATCATATATAAAGTGCACAGACATGTGAATCAAAAAAGAGTTGTCATGCTAATTAGAAAAAGCCTAGCATAGAAAAGTTCAGAGTCAAAGAAGTTCGAGTTCAGTAGAAAGACTCAAAACGAGTTTGAGAAACCTAGAGTTCCAAAATAGAACCGTAGTCTCAAACACAAGATCAAAACTCGCCTAAACCCCAAATCCTAGGGTTTTCAACTCGAGTCAGATACAGAGAAAAGAAGACAAATAACGGAAACAGGCTCAGAGGTCTTCTTTCAGGGATTCATGTGAAAACAAACAGATAAAATAGCAGGTTCAAGGCAAATAGAATGAAGAACTGATTTGAAGCATAAAGAACACATTTTAAGAAAGGCTTGGGACCTAAACAAGTTCAAAAGAGAAAAGAGGTAGTATAAACTTAGGAAAACAGTAGAGGGAACATGTGTAGAGAGAACTCAAACAAGGTTCAGTAAAAGCAAATAAAAACTTAAGGACTCAGTAGGAGATGCATACAGTAGAAGAACACAAAGTATTGGAAAAGGATAGCAAAAGAACATATAGGAAAACACAGCGAGATGAACATGTGAGCTTGGTGTAGAAGCATAGTAGAATACAAAGAACGGAAGAATCATGTATAGTAGATTGAAAGCAGAAGAAAAACACATGCGTGGTAAAAAAGAAACATACGAACATAGTATAGACAAATACACATAAAGAAAAGAAAAGGAAGAATCAGAAAGACATTTTGAAACTTTTTCAGAAAACCTAAATCGAAGAGAAGTAATTTTTGAAAGAAAATTAGGGAAAACGTTTAAGAACTCAAGTAGAGAACAGACATAGCATAGATTTTTAAAAAATAGTCAGAGAGAACCTCGAGTAGTTGGGGTTTCAAAGAAACCCTAGAATGAGAAAGGCTTGGAAAAGTCCGATCTTGAGTCGAAGAGATTAGAACCAGGCTCGAAATGCTTTGGATGTACCGGAGCAAGGGCGGAAAGGTCTCAAAATCAAGGATCTGAGAGGATATGAACGGACACCATTGAGGTCAGACCTCAAAACTTCGAACCCCAAACGTTTGAGAGTGGAGGGAGGTGAGTACAGGCTATCTATGGCATGAGAAGCCATGGATTTCGGTGAGGTTGTGGTCGGAGAGGATGAGAGAGGCTAGGGTTCCGGGAACCTTCGAGAGAGTTTGAGAGAGGAAGAGTATTCAAAGGCGGCCAACTGATTGAAATGAGGGGATTAGGTTAGGGTTGGGGAATTAAAAAGGCAAGGGACGATCGTGGCCGTTGATCAAAATGATCAACGGCCTGGATTGAAAGAAGGACCGGGCGGGTTAATTGGTTGGGTCGGGGGTCAGGTTAAAATTGAAATTGGACCGGTCCAATTGGGGGTCAAGATTGGGTCAATTGGAGGGTTAATTTTGGCTATAATTGAAACAAATTGGGGTTATATATTAAATAGCCAGTTTTTCCCTTTTATTCTATAAAAAATAGTAAAAATGATTTTGACACCAAATTAAAAGCACTGGATTAGTTAATAACACATAAATATTAATTTAAAAATACTTGAACTAATTTTATGATTATAAAAATGCTATTAAATCTTAAAGTAGGCTAGAATTTGCAATTATATGCAATTTAGCTCTAAAAATACCAAATAAATTTGTAAAAATATATAAAAATTATCTTATCTATATTTTAGTATAAATATGGGAATAAAATAAATTATTCACCAAAATTAATGATTTTGGGAGTAATTATTTATTTTGTGTTGCTAAAATGGACAATAAATTGGTTTTAAAAATCTTTTAAAAATTGGGAAAAATACTAAAATACTTGAGCATGCTTATATATGCATACATATGTTATTTTGAAAGTATTTTGTATATATGAAAAATATACATGGAAAAATTGGGTATCAACAATGTGTAAAGTCACTGAGTTCAGTTTAAACTTCATAAAATGCCTTTTTAACAATTAAGCAGGTAAATGACAAGCAAACAGGAAAGATAAACACATAAAGGATCGCCCCTCGGGCGCAATATCAACAAAATGCGCCCCTCAGACAATATCTCAGAAACAAAATCAGCCCCTCGAGCTATATCTCACATCACAATGGGTACCCGCGCTTACCGAGGGTGTGCAGACTCCTAGAGGGGCCCCTTACGGCCCAAGCGCAATATCAAGCCATCTCGTGGCTTCATCACTAGGCTCTCAACCTCATATCAACAAGCCACCTCGTGGTGTACAAATTTCAGGCCCTCGACCTCATAATCATAATCAGGTGTTTCCTCACAACATAGGCCCTAGGCCTTACTCAGTCAAAATCCTCACAAGCCACTCGGGCAATAGTAAAACGTGGTGCTCAGCCCAAAATATCATTTAAAATATCATTGAAGTGTTACAGGAGAGTAAACATGGCTGAGTTATGAAAACAATAGAATATAACATGACTGAATACAAGTATAAAGTCAAAACATTGAGAAAATATCTGTAAGAATCCCCTAACGGTTCAAATAATTGGCACGAGGCCCAAATATGGCATTCAACCCAAAACATAATGATCGCAAATAGTTTTCAGTCAAATACGTGGTAAAATAGTCATTCGGGACGGACTAAGTCACAATCCCCAACAGTGCACGACACCACACTCATCATCTAGCGTGTGCGTCACCTTAATATAGCACAACGATGTGCATTCCGACATTTCATACCCTCATGACATCATTTACAATCATTACTCACCTCTATCCGGTCCAAATCTCTAGCTCACGATGCCTTTGCCCCTCGAATCAGCCTCCGGATGCTCCAAATCTAACCAAAATTAAAATCATGATGTCAAAATAGGCTAAGGGAACGAAGCCCAAGCAAAAATAATCAATTTACAACACAAATCCCGAAATTGGCCAAACCCGACCCCCGAGTCCACATCTCGGATTCCGATAAAAATCAAATCAATGGACTCCTTATCATTCCCCGAGTTCATTCATACCAAAAGCATTAAAATCCAACCACAAACGACCCCTCAAATCCCAAATTCTAGGTCTCCAATTTCAAGCCCTAGTTCTTCAATTTTAGGCATAATTTCCATGATTAATTAGGTGGAATTCACATTAGAATCGAGTATTAAGTCCCTGAATCTTACCTCCAAGCGTTTCCCCTTGAATCCCTCTTCAATCCTCTTCAAAGAGCTCCAAAATTGCTCAAAAATGGTGGAACTAACCCCAAAATTGCAGACAAGACGACTATTTAAACATTCTACCCCGGCCTCAATTCCTTCTTCGCGAACGCGGTCAACGCCTCACGTTCACGAAGCACAAATTAACTTTGACCATTAAATCCTCTACGCGAACGCGATGGCTACTCAGCTTGACCCTTCGCGATCGCACTCCGTTACTCGCGAACGCGATGAATAAACATCCTAAAACCCAGCTGCCCAACTTTCTCTACGCGAACGCGCTCCTCTTCTTGCGAACGCGATGCCTAATAACCTAGCCCTTCGCGAACGGGGAGCCTTCCCTGTGAATGCGAAGGCTAAAATCTCAGCCTTCACCAGCTAACCCTTTGCGAACGCGAGGACCTACTCACAAACGTGAATGTCTAATTTCTGTGCAACACTCAGCAGATTTTCTGCAATTCTCAACAACATGAAATGGTCCGATTGACCACCCGAAACTCATCCGAGGCCCCCCGGGACCTCAACCAAACATGCCAACATATCCCATAATATCACTCAAACTTGTTCCAATCTTCAGAACGCTCAAAACAACATCAAAACACCAAATTTGCATCGGATTCAAGCCTAAGAATTCCAAAATCTTCTAAATTACGGTTTTGATCAAAAACCCAACCAAACCACGTCAGAATGACCTGACATTTTGCACACACATCTCAAATGACACAACGGAACTATTGCAACTCTCGGAATTCCATTCTGACCCCTATATCAAAATCTCACATGTCAACCGGAAAACGCCAAAAATCTGTTTTCGCTAATTCAAGCCTAAATCTACTCCCAACCTCCAAAAAACATTTCGATCACGCTCCTAAGTGCCAAATCACCTTTGAATTTATCCGAACCATCGAAAATCACATCCTATCCCTCTAACACATAAGTCAACATCGGGTTGATTTTTCCAACTTAAGCTTCCTTAAAGGAGACTAAGTGTCCCAAACCTTACCAAATCCTTTCCAAACCCGAGCCAACCAACCCGATCACATATATAACCGATAGGCAAAGCAATAAGAAGTAGAAATGGGGAAAATGGAGCGGTAACTCATGAGTCAAGAAACATACCTGAAGCCTCAAGCAGGTGAGGATATCTGCTCCGCATCTCCCGCTCGGTCTCTTAGGTATCCTCCTCCATGGGCCGACCTCTCCACTGCACTTTCACTGAAACTATATCCTTTGATCTCAACTTTCGAACCTAACGACCCAAATAGCTACTAGCTCCACATCATAAGTCAAATCACCATCCAACTGAACCGTACTGAAATCCAGAATATGAGACGAATCCCCAATATACTTCCGGAGCATAGAAATATGAAATACCGGATGCATACTCGACAAGTTGGGTGGCAAAGCAAGCTCATAAGCCACCTCCCCAATCCTCTGAAGCACCTCGAAAGGCCCAATGAACCGAGGACTCAATTTACCGTTCTTCCCAAATCTCATAACACCCTTCATAGGCGAAACCTTCAACAGAACCTTCTCACCAACCATGTAGGACACATCTCGAACCTTCCTATCAGCATAACTCTTTTGCCTCGACTGCGCTGTACGAAGCTTCTCCTGAATTACCTTCACCTTTTCTAAAGCATCCTGCACCAAGTCTATCCCCAATAGCCTAGCCTCACCCGGGTCGAACCAACCAACTGGAGATCTACACCACCTCTCATACAAAGCCTCACATGCAGCCATCTAAATACTCGACTGGTAGCTGTTGTTATAAGCAAACTCTGCAAGAGGTAGAAACTGATCCCATGACCCTCCGAAATCAATGACACAAGCACGCAACATGTCCTCCAATATCTGAATAGTGCGCTCGGACTGCCCATCCATCTGAGGGTGAAAAGTTATGCTCAACTCAACCTGAGTACCCAACTCTCGCTGCACAGAGC
The DNA here is from genome assembly GCF_000715075.1 of Nicotiana tabacum. Taxonomy (NCBI): domain Eukaryota; kingdom Viridiplantae; phylum Streptophyta; class Magnoliopsida; order Solanales; family Solanaceae; genus Nicotiana; species Nicotiana tabacum. The sequence continues at coordinate 94,549,507 of NC_134085.1, read as the reverse complement.
TCCAAACCTGCAAAGTAAACTGAGTGCACCTATCTGAAATTATGGAAACTGGGACACCATGCAATCGAACCATCTCCCGGATATAGATCTCTGCTAGCCACTCTGAAGAATAAGTGGTACACACAGGAATGAAGTGCGTGGACTTGGTCAGCCGATCCACAATCACCCAAATAACATTGAACTTCCTCAAAGTCCGTGGGAGCCCAACCACAAAGTCCATGGTAATCCGCTCCCACTTCCACTCTAGAATATCCATTTGCTGAAGCAAGCCACCCGGTCTCTGATGCTCACATTTCACCTGCTGACAATTGAGACACCGAGCTACAAATTCCACAATATCCTTCTTCATTCTTCTCCACCAATAATGCTGTCTCAGATCCTGATACATCTTCGTGGCACCTGGATGAATGGAATACCGCGAGCTATGGGCCTCCTCCAAAATCAACTACCAAAGCCTATCCACATTGGGCACACAAATCCGGCCCTGCATCCTCAACACCCCATTATCACCAATGGTCACTTATCTGGCATCATCGTGCTGAACTCTGTCCTTAAGGACCAACAAATGCGAATTATCATACTGGCACTCTCTGATGTGATCATATAAAGAAGACCGAGAAACCACACAAGCCACAGTCGATTGGGCTCCGAAATATCTAACCTCATGAATCGATTGGCCAAGGCCTGAACATCAACTGCAAGAGGTCTCTCCCCAACTGGAATATATGCCAAACTCCCCATACTCACCGCCTTTCAGCTCAAAGCATCGGCCACCACATTGTCCTTCCATGGATGGTAAAATATAGTAATATCATAATCCTTTAGCAACTCCAACCACCTCCGCTGTCTCAAATTAAGATCCTTCTGGTTGAACAAGTGTTGGAGGCTACGATGATCAGTAAACAACTCACAAGATACACAATACAAGTAATGCCTCCAAATCTTTAACGCGTGAACAATGGCAGCCAACTCCAAATCATGAACGGGGTAGTTCTTCTCATGGGGCTTCAACTGATGAGAATCATACACAATAACTCTACCCTCCTGCATCAATACACAACCAATACCAACTCTCGAAGCATCACAATGCACGGTATATGAACCTGAAGCTGATGACAAAACTAATACTAGAGTTGTGGTCAAGGCTGTCTTGAGCTTCTGAAAGCTCTCCTCACACTCCTCCGACCATACAAATGAAGCACCCTTCTGAGTCAACTTGGTCAAGGGCGATGCGATAGATGAGAATCCCTGAACAAACCGATGACAATAGCCTGCCAAACCAAGAAAGCTACGGATCTCTGTGGTTGAGGACGGTCTGAGCCAACTATGAACCGCCTCTATCTTCTTCAGATCAACCTGAATACCCTCGTTGGACACCACGTGCCCCAAGAAAGCCACTGAACTGAGTCAAAACACACACTTGGAGAATTTTGCATAAAGCTTCTCCTCCCTTAATATATGCAACACAACTCTCAAATGCTCTGCATGCGCCTCCTGACTATGCGAATACACCGGAATATCATCCATGAAGATTATGACAAACGAGTCAAGATAAGGCCAGAACACGTTGTTCATCAAATGCATGAACGCTGCTGGGGCATTGGTCAGCCCAAAAGACATCACCAAGAACTTATAATGACCATATCGGGTCCTGAAAGCTGTCTTAAGAATATCCGAGTCCCTGATCTTCAATTGGTGATAACCTGAATGGAGATCAATCTTGGGGAATACTCTCGCTCCTTGAAGCTGGTCGAATAAATCATCTATGCGAGGCAAAGGATACTTGTTCTTAACTGTTACTTTGTTCAATTGCCTATAATCAATGCACATCCTCATAATGCCATCCTTCTTCTTCACAAATAGAACTGGCACACCCCAAGGCGACACACTAGGCCGAATGAACCCCTTATCAAGGAGTTCCTGAAGTTGCTCCTTTAACTCCTTCAACTCCGCTGGTGCCATACGATATGGCGGAATAGAAATGGGCTGAGTGCCTAGCACCAGGTCAATACCAAAATCAATATCCATGTCCGGTGGCATGCCCGACATGTCTACAGAAAACACATCGAGAAAATCACTCACAACTGTAACAGAATCAATACTAGGAGTCTCTGCACCGACATCCCTCACAAAGGCTAGATATGACAGACAACCCTTTTCCCACCATACGCTGGGCCATCAAGAATGAGATCACTATACTAGGAACATAATCAGTCATACCTCGCCACTCATTCCATGGCACACCCGGTATAGCCAATGTCACTGCCTTAACATGATAGTCCAGAATAGCACGACACAGAGATAGCCAATTCATGCCCAAAATAACATCGAAATCCACCATACACAATAATAAAAGATCCACTCGGGTCTCCAAACCCCCAATAGTCACCACACACGACCGCTACACACAGTCTACAATAACAGTATCGCCCATTGGGATAGATACATGAATAGGTGAAACAAGAGACTCACGGGGCATACCCAAATAACGAGCAAAGTATGATAACACATAAGAGAAGGTGGAACCGGGATTAAATAATATAGAGGCATCTCTATGGCAGACTAAAACAATACCTGTAATAACAGCATCGGAAGCAATAACATCGGGTCTAGCTGGAAGTGCATAGAAATGGGACTGATCGCCACCTGATCGACCTCCCCCTCTAGGGCGACCTCTAGTTAACTAACCTCCACCCCTAGCTGGCTGGGCAGGTAGTGGGAAAGTAACTGGCGCTGAAGCCGATGGCTAACTCCTTTGCTGAGATGAACCCGCAAGATGACGAGGACACTGTCTCCATATATGACCCATCTCTCCACACTCATAGCAACTCCTGGGTGCTAGAGATGGGGACTAAAGGGAACCCCTAGCACCGGAATGACTAGCTGATGCTCCTAGCATAGAAGAGCCCAAAATTGATGGAGCACGGGACGAACTCTGAGCTAGAAGGGCACAGAGTGATGATTGGCCTTGATGAGAACTGTGAGAACCGTGACCCGATGACGCCCCACGGTAACCTGGGCGAGTTGGCTAAGCATGGCTGAATGGACGGCCTCTACCGTGATGAAACTAACCTCTCAAAGGAGCACCACTATAACTATCAGATCCTCGAGGCTTCTTGGCATCCTTCTCCTTTCGCTCCTGGCGACGAACAGACTCAATCTTACGAGCAATGTATACAACCTCCTCAAAGGTAGAACCAGTCACCCTCTCCCTAGTCATAAGAATGCGAAGCTGATAAGTGAGGCCATCAACAAACGTCCTAATCCTCTCTCTATCCGTTGGAACCAACCAAATTTCATGACGAGCTAACTTAGAGAACCTTATCTCATACTGCATCATAGTCATCTCTCCCTGAGACTGTGGCACATACTTCTCCAGAAAGAGAACGGAGAACTGCTGCCAGGTAAAGGGTGCTGCACCAACAGGCCTACGCCTCTCAAAAGTCTCTCTTACCAAGTGAAGGCAGCTCTCAAAAACTGATAAGTAGTGAAAGCGACCCCGCTGGTCTCCAGAATACCCGCTGTACGAAGTATCCTCTAACACTTATCCAAGAAACCCTAGGCATCCTCGCCCTCGGCACCACTGAAGGTCGGAGGCTGAAGTCTACCAAACCTCTCCAACCTACGCTGCTCGTCCTCTAGCATGGCAGGAACTACATAGTCCTGAGAAGTTGCAATCGGCTGGGCTGGATGTGCCCCCAGTGTCTGAAGTCCCTACATGACCTGCTCAGGCGTGCGAGCGGCGAAAGTCTAAGTGCTTCCCCCGGCCCGAGAAGTAGCTGCGACTGTAGCGACTGAAACCGCTTGAGCTAGGCTGGTGCAAACTGATAGAATCTGAGCCAAGGCCTCCTAAAGACCCGGAATCACAATGGGCACAGCTGGTGCCTAAGCTGGTGCTGCTGGAACGTTAACAACTGGGACCTGATCCTGAACTAGGTTTGGCTGGTGGATCTACAGGTCCTACCCTAGCTGCTATGCGGGCCACATCTCTGCCCCTACATCGACCTCGACCTCGACCGCGTTCTCGACCTCTAGTGGCCACAACTAGTAGTACTGGTGGTCGTCCATCCTAACTGGTAGCGCGTGTCCTCACCATCTGTGAGAGAATAGAATAATAGAAGTTTAGTACTCGGATGAACGAATTCATACAACAAGAATTTCAAGAATATAAAGTTTTTCCTAAAGGTTCTGCAGCCTCTCGAGGATAAATACAGATGTCTCTGTACCAATCCATGAGACTCTACTAAAACTGCTCATGACTCGTGAGATCTATGTAACCTAGGCTTTGATACCAACTTGTCACGACCCTAAACCCGGACCCGGTCATGATGGAGCCTCTCGTGAAGACAAGGCCAGCCGACACATTCCCATTTCAATTTTAAGCAATTTAGGATAATAAGCGTTAAGTCTTAAATATCATAATAATAATTCCCAAAAATGATAAGTAGTGAACACTACGGTTTGCGGAAATAAAACCCAACACTGCCTGATACCGGGCTGTCACTAGTCACGACCCTCTATCAATATACTACAAGTCTAAAATGTCTATAACTATTATAGAATGACTAAAAGAGAAAGAAATGAGATAAAGGAGGAGAAACACGGGACTGCGGACGCCAAACAACTACCTCGTGAACCCCGAAATCTGCCGAGAGCTCTCAACCCTCGCTAATAGAATCAGCAATGCCTGAATTTGCACACGGGGTGCAGGGAGTAAAGTGAGTACGCCAACTCAGTGAGTAATAATCATAAATAAAGACTGGGAAGTACGAAATCATGTAAGGCACATAACAGGTTATAAGGAAGCAATAAAAGCCAGTAAAAATAGTGAAGCAGTAAAGATGTGTAAAGTCACAGAGTTCAGTTTAAACTTCATAAAATAGCTTTTTAATAATTAAGCAGGTAAATAACAGGCAAACAGGAAAGATAAACACATAAAGGATCGCCCCTCGGGCACAATATCAACAAAATTCGCCCATCGGGCAATATCTCAGAAACAAAACCAGCCCCTCGGGCTATATCTCACATCACAATGGGTACCCGCGCTCACTGTGGGTGTACAGACTCCTAGAAGGGCCCCTTAAGGCCCAAGCACAATATCAAGCCATCTCGTGCCATCATTACCAGGCTCTCGGCCTCATATCAACAAGCCACCTCGTAGCGTACAAATCTCAGGCCCTCGGCCTCATAATCATAATCAGGTGTTTCCTCACAACATAGGCCCTAGGCCTTACTCAGTCAAAATCCTCACAAGCCACTCGAGCAATAGTAAAATATGGTGCTCAGCCCAAAATATCATTTAAAATATCATTGAAGTGTTACAGCAGAGTAAACATGGTTGAGTTATGAAAACAGTAGAATATAACATGACTGAGTACAAGTATAAAGTCAAAACAGTGAGAAAATATTAGTAAGAATCCCCTAAGGGTTCAAATAGTTGGCACGAGGCCCAAATATTGCATTCAGCCCAAAACATGATGATAGTAAATAGTTTTCAGTCGAATACGCGATAAAATAGTCATTCGGGACGGAATAAGTCACAATCCCCAACAGTGCACGACCCCATGCTCATCATCTAGCGTGTGTGTCTCCTCAATATAGCACAATGATGTGCAATCCGGGGTTTCATACCCTCAGGACATTATTTACAATCATTACTCATCTCTACCCGGTCCAAATGTCTAGCTCGCGATGCTTTTACACCTCGAATCGACCTCCGGATACTCCAAATCTAACCAAAATCATAATCACGACGTCAAAATAGGCTAAGGGAACGAAGCCCAAGCGAAAATAATCAATTTACAACACAAATCCCGAAATTGGCCATACCAGACCCCCGGGCCCATATCTCGGGTTTCGATAAAAATCACATCGATGGACTCCTTATCACTTCCCGAGTTCATTCATACCAAAAGCATCAAAGTCCAACCACAAACGACCCCTCAAATCCCAAATTCTAGGTCACCAATTTCAAGCCCTAATTCTTAAATTTTAGGCTTAATTTCCATAATTAATTTGGTGGAATTCACAATAGAATCGAGTATTAAGTCCATGAATATTACCTCCAAGTGTTTCCCCTTGAATCCCTCTTCAATCCTTTTCAAAGAGCTCTAAAATCGCTCAAAAATGTTGGAAATAAACTTCAAAATCGCGGACAAGACGACTATTTAAATATTCTGCACAGGCCTCAATTCCTTCTTCGCGAACGCGGTCAACGCCTCGCGTTCGCGAAGCACAAATTAACTTTTACCAAAAAATCCTCTACGTGAACGCGACCAAACACTCCCGAACGCGATGGCTCCTCAGCTTGACCCTTCACGATCGCGCTCCCTCACTCGCGAACGCGGTGAACAAACATCCTCAAACCCAGCTGCCCAACTTCCTCTACACGAACGCGCTCCCCTTCTCGCGAACGTGATGCCTAATCACCCAGCCCTTCGCGAACGTAGAGCCTTCCTCGCGAACGCGAAGGTTAAAATCTTAGACTTCACTAGCTAACCCTTCGCGAACGCGAAGGTCTAATTTCTCTACAACACTTAGCAGTTTTTCTGCAATTCTCAACAACATGAAATACGATTGACCATCTGAAACTCATCCGAGCCCCCTTGGGACCTCACCAAATGTGCCAGCATATCCCATAACATCATTCAAACTTGTTCCGATCTTCGGAACGCTCAAAACAACATCAAAACCCCAAATTTGCATCGAATTCAAGCCTAAGAATTCCAAAATCTTCTTAATTACGCTTTTGATAAAAAATGCAACCAAACCCTTCCGAATGACCTAAAATTTAATTTGCACACACATCCCAAATGACACAACAGAACTACTGCAACTATCAAAATTCCATTCCGACCCTTATATCAAAATCTCACCTCTCAACAAAACGCCAAAAATCCGTTTTCGCCAATTCAAGCCTAAATCTACTCCCAACCTCCAAAACACATTCCGATCACGCTCCTAAGTCCCAAATCACCTCCCGAAGCTATCCGAACCATCAGAACTCACATCTGAGCCCTCTAACACATAAGTCAACATCGGGTTTACTTTTCCAACTTAAGCTTCCTCAAAAGAGACTAAGTGTCTCAAACCTTACCAAATCCTTTCCGAACCCGAGCCAACTAACCCGATCACATATAGAATCGATAGACAAAGCAATAAAAAACAAAAATGGAGAAAATTAACTCATGAGACGACTGGCCGGATCATCACAACCTACATAGCCATATTTTTAAGTTTACAGCTGCATAACACATTATTTTCTTTAACAGTGTTTATACATCCGATATACAATATTATATAACATTATACACTTTTATGATGCTGTATAATATTATATACAAAAACGGACTTTCGACTCTTATGAATTTCAACTCACAAAAAATATCATCAAATAGCTCAAACTTTCCTGAAATAACTTTAATTAAGCCACAACTTTAAAATGACATCCAAAAAATCCTAATATATCAATTTATCAAAATTTTAACAAATCATAAAAAGCATTTGTAAGTTTTCAAGATTTTTTAAAAATCTCAACAATGGAGTTATAAATTAATTTTCACTTCAACCATGGTAAAGTCCAAGCAACTGCACGAGGCAACAGAAGAGCATTGAAATCATATATTAATCAATCCTCTTTCGCTCCTCTTCTTTGAAACTTTTGAGTTATATATTTCATGCAGAGGTATACAAATAAATGATAATAAAATATACAACACTATAATTTGAACGTGAACTATATCTACTTTAACTGATTCAAAAGAAAAAGAGAAAGAACGCCAGAATTTCATCATGAGAAGGTAGAGATAGGATAGACATAACATTAAAATTAAAACACTGCAATATCGTTTAGTATTAAAAAAAGTACATGTATCCATATTCCACAACTATAATTGGCCAAAATAGCATGGGCTAGCCAGTTTTCGGACTGGTCATTCAAAAATAGGTAGCATTTGCCAAGTCATTGAGAAATAGTCATTATTTTACTGCAACAGAGCCCAATCCAGTATAATATACTGGAGTTCTAGCAAAGTATACTGGAACTCCAAACTCTTGTACAATATAAACATATAGCAACAACAGCCTCAAGCCGCTCAATTCTCCTATACAAAGAGTCCCAGTCTAACTCTGAATATTTATAAGAGGAAACAAGCAAATTAAGGGAAGAAAAGACAAATGTTGATGAAGAAGAATCAAAAGAGGAGACAAATATATTTCGATTGTTCTCTCCTCTTTTGATTCTTCTTCATCAACATTTGTCCTTTCTTCTCTTGCTTTCTTTGTTTCCTCTTATAAATACATTTGAGACAAATATTTTGAGTCACCCGACCTTACCCCTACCCCTCCGGGGTAGAGAGGCTGTTTTTCGGGAGACCCTCAGCTCAAAAACAAAAAATCTGTAACAACAACATAAACTAAATAAATAGTATCAGCATTGTAAAAGACAACAAATAAGTGGAAGGACAATAATTATGCTAATAATAACATTAAGAAAATAAAAATTGTGTAATGAACAAAAACCTCTATCAGTCTTAGACAAAACTAAGTCATATTATGGATGGATCACTTGACAATGAGAAGGTACATTATCCTACCAAACTATTAGCACGATGTATACTATTTTATACGTTTACAATCTAATAAATTATGCACCTGTTAATTTACTTTTAGGATGTTTATTGTAAGTTCAATGCCACAATTGATGATGCGTAAAATAAAAATGACCCGTGATATCCAGCTTGCAAAAAATGCTCTAGACGAGTGACGGTAATAAAGAGTACTACAAGTTGTGACTATTGTATATTATACAAATTAGGCTTTTAAGAAATAAGAAATAATTGATTAAAGTACACTGCAATTTGAATGAGAAAAATAAAGATGATGATATATGATTGGAAGTAGTATGTAAAGATTATTTCCACTAAAAACTAATGATGTTGTAGACTAAAGTTCCTGAAAGAGGAGTAAAAAATAGGACATGAATATCTTCTTTAAGAGCCTTGTTTCAATTGCCCTATTTTTTTTTTATAAATATTCAGTCAATGTTGAGAAATTACTGCTAAGAGCTTCGAATTTGAAAGTGACTGAAAATACTTGTTAATCTGCGGGAAGTTTTGGAGTTCAAAGAAAGGTAAAATTAATTGTGGATGGTGAAGATAATGAGAAGAGATGACATGACGAAGATATTTACATAAATATAATTGAAGCGACCAACCTATCATTTGAAAATCCTACCAAATGCACAAAGAACACCAATGAGATGGCAAAAATTAAAGAAAATAACAGTATTTGGCCTTAACTCACCTAGGTAAAACTCCCAAATTGCACGAAGAAAACTTGTTACCGTCATAAATTTTGCTTCCTATAACCCTTTGTAGCACATCGAACAACAAGTGCAAAAAAGATCGAAAGAAAAAAAAAGGAGAGTGTCAATGTAAAACTAATGGAAATAACTCCCAAGAAAGTAGTCTATAAAGCCACAATTTAATCTAAGCAACCTTGTCTTTTCCTCTTCCCTTTTCACCAATGTAACATATGCCCCTTCATTACCTCTATATTTTTTGTGTTTAAGATGAAACTTTCAATTACCACATTAATATTTCACAATACTCAGTAGCAAATTTTTGTAAAAGAAATGGTAATAATTAAAGAACAATTCATACATTGTACGTATTTACTTTTGAAGGAACTACAATAATTTTTTTTGAATATTAATAAAAATTAAGCCTTATTAGAATACATACATTATCAATCAATGACGTATCAATCACGACTTGTTTGTAGTAGATTTAAGCAGGTGATGGTTTTCAAGAGCATAATAATGATAAGAAATTGAAGAGACTAAACACTATTATCACGATAAATGCTATTCATTTTTATACAATAATTTAGCTGCTAAAGAGAATAATAAGACTAAGGGTATAAAAGTCCATCAACTTTTGGTGGACATTTTGGTAATTCAACTTTGAATTATGAGCTTCCCACCAACACTAACTCTTTGACATATGGGTGGTCCATTTATTCGCTTTATCCAAAGTAAACCAAATACAAAGAAAGAAAAAGAACGTTCTGAATTAAAATATTTTAGTACTTTTTGTTTTCTGGACAGTAATACATAGGTACAAGGAAATTTGACATGACATTGTGGTAGTGTTATATACTTCTCCATTTAAATTAAGATAACACATTTTGTTTAATGAGAGTTAAACTATATGAATTATGACCAAAATTTTAAAATATTTTTTTATCATATTAACATGAGAAAAATTACAGCTTACAGTACTTTTTGTATAACTTTGTGCACAGTGAAATCTGGAAGACCGATTTCTCCTCGACTGAATACCTCGAAGGGTGATCCTGGAAGTCCGGGATCTCAAGCCAGTCACTTCCCTCGAGATCAGGCGGTACCCCACCAAGGATAATGCTGGCCAAAGCCTCAACAAATGCAAGGATCCCTCGAGGAATAAACCCAGGGTCGATCAGGACTACTCAAGCGGTTCGGCATCAGCCCATGCCCGCATCACGAAGCTAGCCGGTTGTCTCATCCTATTTCTTGTATCACGCAGCGTATTTTGTACGAAGATTGGACTTCCCCCTTTTTATAAAAGGGGAGTCACTAACACCTTGTAAGGGCAGAGCTCCAACCATTCTACTAAAAGTGCAATAATATCTTCTCTCTTTTTCTCCTCTATAACTCGATTGCCCTCACTGGCTCGAAGTCATTTAGCTTTGCTGTCTTCTTGCATATTGTTTGTTTACCACTTAATACTGGCTCGAAGTTACCTTAATATCCATCGTTTTCGTACTTGTTCTTCAACATATGCCTTAATAGTGGCCATAAAGAGCCTTGTTTAATTATATCTTAAACTGTTATCCCATCCCCAACTATCCCCGATAGCTCGATCTCGATCGTGACGTCGACCCCGAGGTCCCTTACTGACCAGACCTATATTCGGGCACCAGGCCCTCCGGTTCGAGTATTACTTCGCTTTAGCTCGTATTTATTCTTTAAACTCCATATTACTATCATCAACTGCTCTAACAACTAGCTCGAGAATAGATCACGTATTTTTAGAATCCCATTTACAAATTTAATTGTTGTTACCATTTTCACGGTAAACAGTTTGGCGCTCACCGTGGAGCTAAAAATAATAGTGATTATTTTCTTGCTAGTTTCGTTACACAAACGCACATTATTTTTCACATTTTTTCTTGTCCAAGATCCTTAGATTTCAGGTCAAAATGTTCGGCTCGGTAAACGGAGTCGAGAACGACAACCTCGAGAATCACGGGAAAAATGTCGTGGCTGTCCCAGTCGCCAGAGCACCACTACAGAATCCAAATAATGTGCCAAGACCGATTATAGCGGACGCGGACTCATAGGACGCACAACAAGTCGACAAAACTTCTCACACCAACAGGAGCATACGACACAGCGACCGACAAGAAGCTCAAAAGGCCTCGGCCCGAGAAGAACAAGAAGTTAGTCTTCATGTTATTTTTGAAATGTTGCAGGCACAGCAGCTGGCCATTGCCCATTTGTAAAGCCAATCGAGAACTCCCAGCGTAGCGGAACCAGAGACAGCTCCCCCCGCCGAGCAAGTACCCAAAAGATCAAGTAATAACGGGTCAGTGGCTGACCCCGCCATAGTAAAGATGCTCGAGGACCTCACAAGAAGGATCGAGTCAGGTGAGAAGATGATTGCAACCAACGATAAAAAGGTCAAGACCTACAACTTTAGGGTGGATCAAATCCCGGGAGCCCCCCCCAGTCCTGAAAGGTTTGGATTCGAAGAAGTTCATATAGATGTCGTTCCCAGAGGAAGCGGCCCAAAGCCCATTCCTACAAAATTCAGAACGCTGGAACTCCCTAAGTACAATGGTACCACCGACCCCAACGAACACGTTACTCCTATACCTGCGTAGTAAAAGGTAACAATATAAAGAATGACGAGATCGAGTCCGTACTGCTGAAAAAATTCGGAGAAACACTTTCGAAGGGGGCCATGATATGGTATCACAACTTGGCTCCCAACTCCATACATTCATTCGCCATATTGGCAGACTCCTTCGTAAAGGCACATGCTGGAGCCATCAAGGTAGCAACGAGGAAGTCTGACGTTTTCAAAATTAAGTAGAGAGAGAACGAGATGTTGCGAGAATTTGTGTCCCGCTTCCAGATGGAACAGATGGAGTTGCCGCGAGTCTCCGATGACTGGGTAGTACAAGGCTTCACCCAAGGCCTGAATGAACGAAGCTCGGTGGCCTCGAAGCAGCTGAAGTAGAACCTGATCGAATATCCAACCGTAACCTGGTCGGACGTCCACAACTGGTACCAGTCAAAGATCAGGAACAAGGACGACCAACTGGGAGCCCCTTCGAGCTCAGTATACCCAAACAGATTCCTAGTAAGAGAATCGAAACCAAACAAAGAAAGGTACCAGCCATACTTTGAAGACAGAAGGAATGCCCCAAGGCGCAACCTACCTCACAACGATCGGAGGACAGATCGAGGATAGGACCCTTGAGGGCTCGTCAACAAAATCAGGTTCGATCGAAACATAGCACCAACAAACGTGCCCCACTTATCAGAATACAACTTTTGCGTCGATGTTTCAGACATCGTGTTCGCTATCAGCAAGATCAGAGACGCCAAGTGGCCTAAGCCAATACAGTCAGACCCTTCGCAGAGAAATTACAACTTAGTGTGCGAGTTCCATAACGCGCACGGCCACAGGACCGAGGATTGCATCAACTACAAGAGGAAGTGGCTCGACTGCTCAACAAAGGGCACCCTCGGGAATTCCTTAGTGATCGGGCCAAAAATCAATTCCGAGAGGAGGAGGCAACCAAGAAAAATGAGGCAAACGAGCCACAACACGTCATCCACATGATCATGGGGGCACCGATGCCCCACAGGTACCCGTAATGAGAAGAACAAAAATATCCATCAGCAGAGAAAAACGGACTCAGGGGTATATCTCCGAAGACGCCCTCACGTTCAGCGAAGAGGACACTGAGACCCTGTCTCAACCCCACAACGATGCCCTGGTAATCTCCTTTCTTGTAAATTCTTTTCAAATAAAATGTGTACTCGTGGATCCAGGTAGCTCGACCAATATCATCAGGTCAGGGGTGATAGAACAGCTCGGGCTGCTCGAACAAATTGTGCCTGCCGCTCGGGTCCTCAATGGATCAACATGGCGAGCAAAACGACGAAAGGAGAAATCGTCCTTCCAGTTACCGTGGACGGAACAACCCAAGACACCAAATTCCATGTCATCGAGGGAGATATGAGGTATAACACCTTATTTGGACGACCTTAGATACACTGCATGAGAGCAGTACCATCCATCCTCCACCAAGTGATAAAATTCCCAACAAAAGACTGGATCAAAACTATCTACGTGGAGTAATACGCGGCAAGGGAATGTTCGCCATACATGACATGACACCAGCGCCCATGCCTCCACCCCCGAATGAAACAACAAGCAAACCAGGTCTCGCCCCCGGTAGAACTTGACAAAACAAAGTAAAGATCCACGCCACATTTCTGCCACCGGGCAGTTATAATAGACAGATCCCAAGGCATCGCCAACATACTTCATTTCAAGGTACAACCATTTTTTTAAATATTATTTCAAAGTTGGAAATAACCTTCGTGCAAGCACCCGATCAAAGCTGCCGGGACGAAAGTGCTATTGCAAGACCTCGAGGCTCCAAAGCTGCACCCGTTGCACTCTTTTCCTTCGACTGAGTTTTTATCCTAGAAGAAGGGTTTTTACCGGCAAGGTTTTTACCTAGGCAACGTCTGCAAGCCGCTTAAGGGGGAACTCCGCAAAAAATATTCAAGACTATCCCTACGACCAACTTTTGAATAGGCAAGGGGCATTCCCCCCGGAAAACTACCCGCTCGAAGGAGTTTTGAAAAACACCAAATGAGGTTTCCCATAGGAAAACGATGTATCGGACCAGACGACTGATATAGTCAGGCCCCGTCGGCAAAAACATGTACTATTGTATCGAGCAATCAAAAAATACCTTTTGTCAAAAAAGAAAAGGGGAAGGGAAATCCTTCTCAGAATAGGGTAACAAATCCATTTGCTAGAAACGCCCCGAAGAACTCGGGAAAGGGTGCCAGTAGTTCAAACGCCCCAACAGCCTCCGGATCGAGGCCCTAAAATAACAAAATTTTTTAGGTAGGACAAACCTCCAAGCGATCGACTTTGATCAGATATAGGTCAACTTAACACAACAAATTATATTACGACGATGGATCGAATGATGTCTTCTAGTGCCCCATTCTCCGAACAGGGAAATCGCAGTATGTTCCCGGCAGGGACCCCTTCGCCAGATACATCCCGAAGCGCTCGAAGACTTAGCATCAGCAGTTCAGTACTCGTACGACCCTAGGGTCGGAACTCCAGGCTCATAAAGCCCCTACAAGGAAACTCTGAGCTCATAAAAAGCGGTCTTCACACTTAAACAAATTCGATGACTCGGAGACTGTCAATCATCACCAATCGCCATGCACTAGAAAACCTGAAACTGTAAGTCCCCTAGCGGGCAGACTCAGCGTAACCAGATCTATTCTACAAAAATTGTAAGACCTCAATAGGCATGACAAACTGTAAAACCTCAACAGGCATGAAAATTCCAAAGTTCAGGCTATACGTCATATTTGTAAAAATCCCGAAAGGGCATACCCTTGGTGTAGACGCCTAAACTATCACTCTGAATCAAAAATGGCTCCGGCCAAACACATATGACTACGGTCAAAATGGCTGATACAGCCAAACTAACGCGACTCTAGGATGCCCGACCGTTGCTAAACAAAAATCGTAGGCCACTACTTCGAATATACTTCGGAAAAAACGGCTTAAAACAGGCTTCCCTCAACAGGCAAAAAATGAGCTTCGACCATGTCAGCTCCAAATCACAAGGCTTCAACCTACTCACGAGCTATGAACCTTCTGATGTGCTCGAAACATCGCCGACAACGACTTGAAATCGAGGTTCTTCCATAACCGACGACGGGTCAGGCAAAAATCTTTTAAAAGACCTTAACGAGCGGAAAACAAAGCCTACAAAAAGTCCATGGGCAAAAAACAATGTAAGAGCCATTGTCGCCAGCTAAGCAAGCCTCCGGTCCACATAACTAAATGGTTTCTACGACCAAATAGCGTAAGAGCCATTCTTGCCAGCTGAAAAATTGACAACTTAAGGATTAAAATGAGCTCGAATCGTAACCCGATTCAGATTCCAGATCTAATATAGTTAACTATGAAAGCCTCAGGGCCACAAATGGAAAGGTCTCTACGACCAAACAACGTAAGAGCCATTGTCGCCAGCTAAAAAATTAACAACTTGAGGATTAAATGAGCTCAAATCATAACCCGATTCAGAGACCGGATCCAATACGGTTAACTATGCAAGCCTCCGGGCCACATATAGAAAGGTCTCAATGACCAAAACAGCATAAGGGGCACTATTGCTGGTCTGAAAATACTTAAGGGTCAATTAAAGCTCGAATCGCAACGCGACTCGGAGACTGGACCCGAAATGGCTAAATTACAATATGCCTAAGGGCATGGCATAAATACCACTATCGCCGGCTGAGTAAGCCTCTGGCCACGTGCCTATGACGTCACTTCGACCCAAAGAGCAAGAGGTCGCCATCGCCCACCTATACGGGCAGAAAGAGCTTAAGGGTCAATTGGAACTCGAGTCGCAATGCGACTCGAAGACTGGACCCAAATAAGTAAACTGCAACATGCCTAAGTGCACAACATAAATGCCGTTGTCAACTAGCTGGGCAAGCCTCCGGGCCACGCGCCTGTAATGTCACTTCAACCGGAAGCACAAAAGGCCATCATCGACCGCCCATGCAGGTGAGAGAAAACTAAAGGGTCGAACTAAAGCTCGAATCGCAATACAACTCAGAGACTGGACCCGAAATAGTCGAAACAACAAGGCGCCCAAGGGCGAGAAATGAAGGCCACCATTATCCGCCCATGCAGGCAGGAAAGAACTTAAAGTCCAGTTAAAACACGAATCGCAACGCGACTCAGAGACTAGATCCAAAACAACTAAAACAGTGAAATACCCAAGGGCAAAAAGTGAAGACAATCACCATCTGCCTGCACGAGCACAAAAGATCGAAGGGCAGGCAAGCTCAAATAAAGTCCTGATTTAGAGACCGAGCCTAAAATAGTCGGGTAACACATAGAGACCCCAACACCTGCTCGCGTCAAGGATCGTGCTTGAAAGCCCCCGGGCCTGCCTAATCTACTCCAAACTCGCAAGGATCCCGCCAAAACATGGAAGCTAGCCCGTCGAATCGAAGGCGATACGGGAAGAAATGCAAAAAAGGTAAAACTTCAAAATTTCTCTCATTTTATATACACGCGAAAGATCTCTTTCCGTCTACAAACATGCTCTACATACAGCAAAATACAAAGTGGCGAAATCTACACTCCACCCCTAAAGGGTTACGTCCTATTGGCCCCAGCCTCGCTCTTTGTGGCATCAACAATGAGCAAACCGGGCATCACGCCCGACCACCTTCACTCGAACGAATCGTGCTAAAAAGGCGGAACCCCTGGCATGGGCCTTCTCAAAGCGCCTGCCCCGAGGATCCACGACAAGCACTTCTCTTGAAGGCTCATCCCAACCCGACTCAATCGTCGGCGACAAGTCGCAACTCCTTCATCATCCTTGGACCAGCTTAGTACTATACTAATCGGGGCACCGGTTGTTCTCAATACGAACTTTTGGGGAATCAAGCTATAGCTTCACAATCATGTCCACTCAGATCGAAGCTCGAAGCCTGCATTTGATACTTCAGGTAATCCTAGCTCGAACGGCTTCACTCCTAATATCGAAAAGGCAAAACGCCTACCGCAAGAAAACTTATGCCTCACCAAAAGATTTCTGTAATACGGGCTCCGATATTTCACGAACCGCCAGTGAACCAACTCAATCCCTCTTTCCCCTCACCAAGAAGCCCAAGGGGCCTACCCTCGTCCAGGGCCCTCCAAAGTATAGACCCTTGACGGATCAACTCAAAGTATGGGTCTATTGGAGCCTTACAAAGGAAAAACCCTATAAGAAAGAGAAGGCCCGAGATACGGGGGAATTATGTTGAAACTTACCGCGAGCTGAAGCCGACAAACTTACTCGATGATCAAACACTTCCTGATAGCCCAACCCTTGATGGCCCAAAGGAACCGCTGCTCCAGAACCAAGGACTCCAGGAATGCTAGGCTTGGATGATGCACCCTCCTCAGGAACGCGAGCCTGTCTCGCCCCGATAAAAGCTCCTTTATGATTATGAAGCACACATCTCATCTATCGCTGTGCCCGGTCTCTGCCATGCCCCGAATGAGCAGCTCCTAAGGGCATGATCCGCCGGCATCACAAAATCAGTGAATCTCGAGGACCCCGGGGAAGCGAAAGTAGCCTCATGATTGCATACGAAAAGGGCCAGAACGAGTCGACACCAATCAAAGGCACCGACCATCAGCACCGCCTCCGGTCTCGAGGTAATGCTCAACCCTGAAGACCTCCGCCCTAGCAAGCAGCGCCCCAGTAGACCAACAATGCCTTCACCAAATTGGCGTTCAGCCTCAAGAGGCCTCCGCGAAAGAAGGTTAGTTTACAAAGAAATGGGCATCCCCAACAAGCGCCCATGCAAAACAGATTCCGGGCAATGACCAGGACGACCCGAAACACGGCTAGGCCTCCATTTGGAGATCGCTTCCAGGAAATCAGCGGTGTCTCGAGACCGCGAGTCCTCAAGAAAGCCTCTTCTCAAGGGCTATTATGAGGCCCGAAGATGTCATCCGCATTTTAACGCAGGAAAAGGGTCCCGGTGGACCAAGTTTATTAGCCTAATTTGGGTTCGGTTTGAGGAATCACAAATAATCCCACACGAAGCCATTTTATCGATCAAAGGCCGGGGAAAATACTCAAAGTCAATATCACAGGCGGCGAAATAGGATCGTGCACTCAAAACTGCCAAAAATATAAAGAGATACAGCAAGTGTCGAAGGAAGAAATCAAGGAGATGTCTTTGTATTTATACAAGTGTTCGTTTACAACGACCCTCGAGGGGTCCTTACATATGGTTACATTACATATGATTATAAAAGCCCACATAGGGCCCTTACAAAAAAAAGTGATGAAGTGATACGCATACAACAAGAGCCTAAGGATCTAGCCTATTCATGTCGCGTCTCCGTCATCATCCTCTAAAGCATATGACCTCAAAGACAATATCTTCCAAATCCGATCCCCTCGGGGACCACCTCCCGATCCTCCCGAAATTGCATCTTCAAAAGGAAGGTAGGAGAGAAGTGCAAAATGACAAAGGAGAAGCCGAAAGAACACGAGAAGTGGCTAGGTGAAAAATTTAGCTAGTACGAGCTCCGCCAGTACTGCCATTTTGAACCCACTGCCTTGGCCCATAAGACAATAGCTGGTAGAGATTGTCGATACACCTCCCTAGAATCCAAAAGGGATGCAACACGCCGAGCCGAGGGAGAAGGGTGAGCAGCGGTATATAATCCGAGCCCTCTTTTGAGCAGCGGTGCATAATCCAAAGTATCCCCAGGGTCGGAGGAAATCGATCCCCTACTTCATCACCCCTGGCCAACAACAACAACAACAACAATAGCAACAACAACAACAACAACAGCATCACAGCAGTACAACTCCACCCGATCGAAAGAGGATCGAGGGTTGGGCCACGGTACACATGGCGCAAACCCTTAAGGCCATGGATTCCAAACATGACAAGATGGCAGAAATTCAAGATAGCGAGAAAGGAAGAAAAGATGGATATCAAAGGAAATTTGGATAAAAGTCCATCCACGAAAAGCCCCATTTATAGGGAGAGCAAAGTAACTGACAACGCTATTACCACCCTCGAAAAACGTAACAGCAGGCACAATTAATGCATTCATAGAAGCTGAACTGATATCAATAGAAGATCGAAGAATCGCGACATTTCGGGTAATCCTGGAGAAGCGGGAAGTCAAAACGCCTTGATACCTATAAAAGGGGGGGGCTGCACCGTCAGCACGATACCATTATGAGTGATCGTGAAATGGAGTGTCAAAATCATTTCTTATCACTTCCCTCTAAGAAACGCGGAGACTATCTGTGCACGGTAAAATCTGGAAGACCAATTTCTCTTTGACTGAAAACCTTGAAGGTTGATCTTAGGAAAAGGGTGATCTCGGAAACCCAGGATCTTGAGCTAGTCACTTCCCTCGAGATCGGGCAGTACCCCACCAAGGATAATGCTGGCCAAATCCTCAACAAATGCAAGGATCCCTCGAGGAATGCACCCAGGGTCGATCAGGACTACTCAAGCGGTTCGGCATCAGCCCATGCACGCATCACGAAGCTGCCCGGTTGTCTCTTCCTATTTCTTGTATCACGCAACGTATTTTGTACGAAGATTGGACTTCCCCCTTTTCATAAAAGGGGAGTCACTAACACCTTGTAAGGGCAAAGCTCCAACCATTCTACTAAAAATGCAATAATATCTTCTCTCTTTTTCTCCTCTATAACTCGCTTGCCCTCACTGGCTCGAAGTCATTTAGCTTTGCTGTCTTCTTGCATGTTCTTTGTTTACCATTTAATACTGGCTCGAAGTTACCTTAATATCCATCGCTTTCGTACTTGTTCTTCAACATATGCCTTAATAGTGGCCATAAAGAGCCTTGTTTAATTATATCTTAAACTGTTATCCCACCCCCAACTATCCCCGATAGCTCGATCTCGGCCGTGACGTCGACCCCGAGGTCCCTTACTGACCAGACCTATATTCGGGCAGCAGGCCCTCCGGTTCGATTATTACTTTGCTTTAGCTCATATTTATTCTTTAAACTCCATATTACTAGCATCAACTGCTCTAAAATCTAGCTCAGGAATAGATCATGTATTTTTAGAATCTCATTTACAAATGTAATTGTTTTTACCATTTTCACGGTAAACAAACTTTTTAACATCCAAATTTTAGTTATAAAATATTGAATTGAGTTAATCCAATTTAGTTTTAAAGTTTAGTCATATTGATTCTTAATAAGCGAATGTATCGTCTAAATTTGAATAGAGGGAGTAGTACTTAATTATGCATCATTGCAAAATAAGTGTTGCTATGGGTTTTTTATTCGCTAAAATAAACTTATTCATATCAGTGAAGTTCCTACGTTGTCCGTCTTAGTTGAACATCAGAAGCAATAGCCAATAGGGATAATACATAAATATCCCTTATATTTGTCCGGTATTTTCAGATGCACACTTAAAGTTTGAAGGTGTCACGACCCAAAATCCACCAGTCGTTATGGCACCTAACCCAACCCTCTAGGTAAGCCAATTAACAATTATACAGTTTTATTTAACTTAATAAAATAATTAAGCAAGAGAATTATCTAAATCTTATACATTTCCAAAGGACTGGTAGTACAAATCATGAGCTTCCACGAATGGAGTTTACAAAGCAACAATGGAACAATTACATAGTCTGTTTGAAAATTACTTAAAAAAATTTTATAGTCTAAGGCTACCGTGACCAAGAGGCAGCTACAGCAGGAACACAGGTACGCCTTCAAATGCAGCAACCATCGAATGTAGCAACATCGGCATCCGGGATCTGCACGTACTGTGTTGGAAGTGCAGTATGAGTATAACCGATCCCGTGTACTCAAAAAGTAACAAACCTAAGCTCAGGTTGAAAGCAGTGACGAGCTAACACTGGATTGGGTCCAAAGCCAATATTTCCACAATAGTTCATAACAACATATATGCAAGTAAAAAAGAGATATCACAAAAGTAAAATACTCAACTCGTTCACAGTTTCATAAAATGGTCATGCTTTTCAAATATCTCAGTGAAAGAAAATCCAAGATCTCTTACCGAAAAATGCCAAAAGTACGAGTAAGTTTGAAAACTGTAATTTTCTAAATATCCTTTCCACAATAAATAAAATGTTTTATTTTCGTTCCAAATAAAAAGTATAAAGTACCTCTCCATACCCATATATCAATGTATATAATAAGTCATGAATGACGTGATACTATATAGCATGAGGAAGAATGCATCTCTATGCCTGTATGTCATGTATGCATGTGAATGCCATGTATCTCAGAGATGAAACATGTACTTACACTCTCAGAGTACTCAATCTCATTACCTTGTATCCTCTCTTACTAAGCTCAATAATCAGCACAGTAAATCACTCAGCGCTGTATAATAACTGTTGCGGCGTGCAGCCTGGTCCATATATATAGACTCCGGAGGGGCTCCTACAACCCAAACAGTATATCGCTACGGCGTGCAACCTGACCCAATATCGTTGCGGCGTGCAGCCCGATCCATATATCGTTGCGGCGTGCAGCCCAATCCATATATCAATGCGGCATACAACCCGATCTATATGTCGTTGTGACGTGCCCACAGCGCTGTATATATTTATATCCTTACAATCAGGCCCACAACCTTACTCAGTTATCACTCTCTCCAGTATCGCTCACGGGCTCAAAATGTCATGAAACTATCCCGACAACAATGATATGATGCATCAACAACAACAACTGAGACTGAGATATGATATGAATTCACAAATATGACTGAGTACAAAATATCAATGGAAATTAGTGAGATGACAAACAATATCAGCATAAAGCCTAAACATGATATTTAGCATGATTGACAACTCAATTACTTTATCAAATGTTGAAAACACAAATATCAACAAAATAGGGCCACTATACAGGGCCATGGGAACAAAAGAGTCCCATTTCACAGGGTGCACGCCCACACGCCCATTACCTAGCATGTGTGTCACCTCAATACAAATCACATAACACGTAGTTCGGGATTTCATACCCACAGCACTAAGCTTAGAAGAGTTACTTATCTTAAACAAGCCAATTCCGACACCGAGCAAGCCAAGCGATGCTCCAAGATTCCCATCACGTGCATTTCGACATCCGAATGACTCGAAACTAATCAAAAATAACTCAAATACATCAAACAATGCTAAAGAAACCAATCCCAATCGAAAAAGGTCCAATCTTTAATTTAAAGCCCAAAATCAACCAAAAAGCCCAACCCAAGCCCACACCTCGAAACCCAACAAAACTTACAAAATCCGTCAACCCATTCAATTACGAGTTTAACTAGACTAGTTTCACTCAAATCTGACTCCGAATCGGTGTTCAAAACTCAAAAATTCATATTATGAAACATTAGGCCAAAACCCCCAATTTCTTCTTTAAAATTCATCAACTAAAGCTAAAGTTGAAGATATATTCACGAAATATAACCAAAAAACGAGTAGAGAACACTTACCCCAATTCATATGCTAAAAAGCACCTCGAAAAATTGCCCAATTCCGAGCTCCCCAACTCAAAAGATGTTAAATGCATAAAACCCTCATTTTAACATTGTTCTGCCTTGTTTGTTGTGATAACAGATCTTAAAACTCACTTTTGATACCTCCAACGGATTCCTTGTGAAATTCTAGTCAAGTTGAGCTTTTGAATCACTCCATTTGACCTTATACTGAAGGAGATATGTTGGTTTCAATATTTGGAAATAGTGCAAATTTTTAAATACGCAGCAGTGACAATTTCGTAATTAATCTGAAAAATCCGGCAATCAAATTATTAGTAAATGACCATAAAATCCTCATATGATGTCCAAATTTGATGATTCTTTTTTTCTATGGCTCCGTAATTACGATATAGATATAATGCTTTAATAAAAATAGAAATTGGAGCTCATTTGTTCAATGTGGTACTATTTATACTTGAAGAAACAATGTCGAAACATAAGAAAAATGAGTGCAATACAATCCAAACCAAACTCACCGAGCCCCTCGGGTGCAACGACCCAGCCGGTTGTTTCATGATTTACCACTCCGCTTCCCCCATTTTTGCTTCTTATTTCCTTATTCAGCTGTATTTTATGTTATCGGGTTGGTTGGCTCGGGTTCGAAAAGGTTTTGGTATGGTTTGAGACACTTAGTCTCTTGTGAGTAAGCTTAAGTTGGAAAAGTCAACCAGATATTGACTTATGTGATAAAGGGCTCGGATGTGAGTTCCGATGGTTCGGATAGCTTTGAGAGGTGATTTGGGACTTAGGAGCGTGATCAGAATGTGTTTTGGAGGTATGGAGTAGATTTAGGCTTGAATTGGAGAAATTGGAATTTTGGCGTTTTCCGGTTGGTAGGTGAGATTTTGATATAAGGGTCAGAATTGAATTTCGGGAGTAGCAGTAGGTCCATTGTGTCATTTGGGATGTGTGTGCAAATTTCAGGTCATTCGGACGTGGTTTGATAGATTTTTTGATCGAAAGCGAAATTTGGAAGTTTTTGGAATTCTTAGGCTTGAATCCGATGCAAATTTGGTATTTTAATGTTGTTTTGAGCGTTCCGAAGGTTGGGACAAGTATGAATGATATTATGTGATATGATGGTGTGTTTGGTTGAGATCCCGAGGGCCTCGGGTGAGTTTCGGGTGGTTGAACGGATCATTTCAAGTTAAAAAGATTGCAGAAAAATCTGTTGTTGGTATTGTAGGCTTTTGGCCTTCGCGTTCGTGAGTGGGCTCTCGCGTTCGCGAAGGGGTGGGATGTGAGGCAGGATTGTTGGCCTTCGCATCCGCGATGAGGGTCCCGCGTTTGCAAAGGGATGGGTCTGTGTTCAACGCGTTCGCGATGTTGATGCTGCGTCCGCGTAGGTTTAAGTTGCTGAGGCATCGCGTTCGAGGGGTCGTCGCGTTCACGTAAGAGGATTTCTGGTCAACTTAAGTTTGTGCTTTGCGAATGCGAGGCTTTGACCGCGTTCGCGATGAAGGATTTTTAAGTGCTGGGCAGAATGTTTTAAAAGACCAATTCCGCGATTTTGGGTCTAAGTTCCTCCATTTTAGGGCGATTTTGAAGCTTTTTGAAGGGGATTGAAGAGGGAATCAAGGGGGAACACTTGGAGGTAAGATTTACGGACTTAATACTCAATCCTAATGTGATTTATACCTAATTAATCGTTGAATTTGTAGAATTTAAGCCTAAATATTGAAGACCTAGGGCTTGTAATTGGAGACCTAGAATTTGGGATTTAAGGGGTCGTACGTGGTTGGATTTTGGTGCTTTTGATATGAATGAACTCGGGGAGTGATAAGGAGTCTATTGATGTAATTTTTATCGTATTCGGAGACGTGGGCTCGGGGGTCGGGTTTGGCCAATTTTGGGATTTGTGTTGTAACTTGATTTCATTCGAGTGGGCTTTGTTCCCTTAGCATATTTTTGATGGTTTTGCACTGATTTTGATTAGATTTGGAGCATCTGGAGGCCGATTCGAGAGGCAAGGGCATCACGGGCTAGAGTTTGGACCGGATAGAGGTGAGTAATGATTGTAAATGTTTTCCTAAGTGTATGAAACCCCAAATTTCACATCGTTGTACTATATTGAGGTGACGCACATGCTAGATGCCGAGCATGGAGTCGTACACTACTGGGGATTGTGACTTAGTCCGTCCCGAATGACTGTTTTACTGCGTATTTGATTGAAACTATTTGCTATCATCATGTTTTGGGCTAAATGCTATATTTGGGCCCCGTGCCAATTGTTTTGGACCCTTAGGGAATTTTTACTACTATTCCGCACTATTTTGACTTTATACTTGTATTCAGTCATGCTATATTCTACTATTTTTATAACGCAGCCATGTTTACTCCATTTTGACATCTTAAATGATATTTTGAGCTGAGCATCATATTTTACTGTGCCCGAGTGGCTTTTAGAGATTTCTGACTGAGTAGGACCGATGGCCTATGTTGTGAGGTTATTATGGAATCGGGTTGCACGCCGCAATATTATTGAGCTAATTCATGATTATGAGGCTGAGGGCCTGAGTTGTATGCCACAAGGTGGTTTTATATGAGGCCTAGATCCTATTTGACTATGCCACGAGATGGCTTGATATTGCGCTTGGGCCATAAGGGGCCCCTCCCGGAGTCTGTACACCTCCAGTGAGTATGGGTACCCAGTGTGAGATGTGATATAGCCCAAGGGGCTGATGTTGTTCCATGTTATTGCCCGAGGGGCTGGTTCTGTTGATTTTTTGCCCGAGAGGCTGGTTTGTCTTTCTATCTTTTCTCCCTGTTTTTCATTTACTCATTTGAACTATTAAATGAGGTTTTCAAGAGGTCTTTGTTGAACTAAGGTATTTTTTTTATAGTTTTCACTGTTTTATTGCATTGTATTGGTTTTTATACTGCCTCCTTGTAGCATGTTGTTGTGTCTTACGTGTTTTTTTATTGCTCAACTGTCTTTACTTTTATTACTCACTGAGTTGACGTACTCACATTACTCTCTACACCCTGTGTGCAGATACAAGAGTCTCGGGTCTTGCTAGCGAGGGTTGATTACTTCCAGCAGGCTATTCGGAGTTCACTAGGTAGCTGCTCGACGTTCGCAACCCAGTGTTTATCCCTCTTATCTTTAATTTTTCTTGTACTGGATTATGTAATAGAATCTGTAGTCCTTTTCCCATACTCTTAGACTTATGTTAGATGCTCATGACTGGTAAAACCCCGATGTCGGGCTGCGTTTATTTTTGCATATGTTCTATCTCACTTTTATTTCGGGATTTATAGTATGTTAATGACTTAAATTGAATGATTATATCTATTTAAATGGATTGGGGAGTTATGTTGGCTGGCCTTATTTCACGATAGGTGCCATCACAACTGGGTCCGGGTTAGGGTCGTGACAAGTTGGTATCAGAGCCTAGGTAACATAGGTCTCATGAGTCTTGCGCATGTTTAGTAGAGTCTCGCGGATCGGTACGGAGATGTCGATATTTATCCTCGAGAGGCTACAGAACCTTTAGGAAAAACTTCATATTCTTGAAATTCTTGTCATGCGAATCTGTTGATCCGAGTACTAAACTTCTGTTATTCTATTCTCTCACAGATGATGATGACACGAGCGACCGGTCAGGATAGACAACCACCAGTACCACCAGCGATGGCCACTAGAGGCCGAGGACACGATCGAGGTCGTGGTAGGGGTAGGGGTGTAGCCTGCACAGCAGCAAGGGTAGTACCTACAGATCCACCAGCTACCCCAGTTCAGGATCAGGTCCTAGTTGTGGATGCTTCAGCAGCACTAGCTCGGGCACCAGCTGTGCCCAATGTGATTCCGGGTCTTCAGGAGGCCCTGGCTCAGATTCTGTCAGTATGCACTGGCCTAGCTCAGGCGGTCTCAGTTACTACAACTACAGCTACTTCTCAGGCCGGGGAAGGCACTCAGACTCCTGCCGCTCGCACACCTGAGCATGTCATGCAGGGACTCCAGACACTGGGGGCACTTCCAGCCAGCCGGTTGCAACTGCTTAAGACTATGTAGCTCCTACCATGCAAGAGGACGAGCAGCGCAGGTTGGAAAGGTTTGGTAAACTTCAGCCTCCGACTTTTAGTGGTGTAGAGGGCGAGGAAGCTCAGGGTTTCTGGGACAAGTATTTGATGATTCTTTGTTTAGCGGGTATTCTGGAGACCAGCGGGGTAGCGTTCACTACTTTTCAATTTTCTGGAGCTGCCTTCACTTGGTGGGAGGCTTATGAGAGGCGTAGGCCTGTTGGTGCAGTAACCCTTACCTGGTAGCAGTTCTCTGTTCTCTTTTTGGAGAAGTATGTGCCACAGTCTCGCAGAGAGGAGCTACGCAGACAATTTGAGTAGTTACGTCAGGGATATTTGACTATGATGCAGTATGAGATGAGGTTCTTAGAGTTAGCTCGTCATGCTGTTTGGTTGGTTCCGACAGATAGAGAGAGAATCAGGAGGTTCGTCGATGGCCTCACGTATCAAATTCGTATTTTCATGACCAGGGAGAGGGTGTTTAGTGCTACCTTTGAGGATGTTGTTGATATTGCTCGCGAGATTGTGTCAGTTCGT
The DNA here is from genome assembly GCF_000715075.1 of Nicotiana tabacum. Lineage (NCBI taxonomy): Eukaryota > Viridiplantae > Streptophyta > Magnoliopsida > Solanales > Solanaceae > Nicotiana > Nicotiana tabacum. The sequence goes on along the minus strand of NC_134085.1, from coordinate 94,522,540 downwards.
CTCCAGGAGCGAGATGAGAGGGAGGCCAAGTGGACTCGAGGATCTGGTAGTTATGGTCGTGCTCCTTCGAGGGGTCAGTTTCAGCACAACAGAGGCCATCCATTCAGGCATGCTCAGCCAGCTCGTTATCGTGGGGCGTCATTGGGCCATGGTTTTTATAGTTCTCATCAGGGCCAGTCATCCCTCAATGCCCTTCCAGCTTAGAGTTCGTCCTGTGCTCCATCAGTTCAGGGCTCTTCTATGCCAGGTGCATCTGTTAGTCATTCCTATGTTAGAGGTTCCCTTCAGTCCCCGTCTCCAGCACCCGAAAGTTGCTATGAGTGTGGAGAGATGGGTCATATGTGGAGGCAGTGTCCTCGTCGTCTTGGCGGTTCATCTCAGCAGAGGAGTCAGCCATCGGCTTCAGTGCCAGTTACTTCACCACCCACTCAGCCAGCTAGGAGTGGAGGTCAGTCAGCTAGGGGTCGCTCTAGAGGGGGAAGTCGATCAGGTGTCGGTCAAGCCCATTTCTATGCACTCCCAGCTAGACCCGATGCTATTGCTTCTTACGCCATGATCACATGTATTGTCTCAGTCTACCACAGAGATGCCTCTATGTTATTTGATCCCGGTTCCTCTTATTCTTATGTGTCATCATACTTTGCTCGTTATTTGGATATGCCTTGTGAGTCTCTTGTTTCCTGTGTTCGTATATCTACTTCAGTGGGCGATACTGTTATTGTAGACCGTGTGTACCGGTCATGTGGGGTGACTATTGGGGGTCTAGAGACCTTAGTGGATCTGTTGTTGTTGTGTATGGTAGACTTTGATGTTATATTAGGCATGGATTGGTTATCTCCGTGTCGTGATATTTTGAACTGTCATGCTAAGACAGTGACATTGGCTATGCCGGGTGTGCCACGGATTGAGTGGTGACATTCGACTGATTATGTTCCTAGTAGGGTAATTTCATTCTTGAAATCCCAGCATATGGTTGGGAAGGGTTATCTTTTGTATTTAGCCTTTGTGAGGGATGTCGGTGCAAAGACTCCCAGTATTGATCATGTTCCAGTTGTGAGGGATTTTCCTCATGTGTTTCCTGCAGACCTGTCGGGCATGCCACCGGACAAGGATATTGATTTTGGTATTGATCTGGTGCCGGGCACTCATCCCATTTCTATTCCACCTTATCGTATGGCACCAGCGGAGTTGAAAGAGTTAAAGGAGCAGCTTCTGGAACTCCTTGATAAGGGGTTCATTCGACCTAGTGTGTCTCCTTGTGGTGTGCCTATTCTATTTGTGAAGAAGAAGGATGACACTTAATGATGTGCATTGATTATATGCAGCTGAAAAAGGTTACAATCAAGAACAAGTATCCTTTGCGTCATATTGATGATTTGTTTGACCAACTTCAGGGAGCGAGAGTGTTCTCCAAGATTGATTTCCATTCAGGTTATCACCATTTGAAGATCAGGGACTCAGATATTCTTAAGACGACTTTTAGGACCCGATATAGTCATTATAAGTTCTTGGTGATGTCTTTTGGATTGACCAACACCCTAGCAGCGTTCATGCATTTGATGAACAACATGTTTCGGCCTTATCTCGACTTGTTTGTCATAGTTTTCATTGATGATATTCTAGGTATACTCACGTAGTCAGGAAGAGCACACGGAGCATTTGAGAGTTGTGTTGCAGAGATTGAGGGAGGAGAAATTTTATGCAAAGTTCTCCAAGTGCGAGTTTTGGCTCAGTTCAATGGCTTTCTTGGGGCACGTGGTGTCCAGCGAGGGTATTCAGGTTGATCCAAAGAAGATAGAGGCGGTTCAACGTTGGCCTAGACCGTCCTCAGCCATAGTGATTCGTAGCTTTCTTGGTTTGGCGGTTACTACAGACGGTTTGTTAAGGGAATCTCATCTATCACATTGCCCTTGACAAGGTTGAATCAAAAGGGTGCTCTATTCAGGTTGTCGGACGAGTGTGAGAAGAGCTTTCAGAAGCCCAAGACTGCCTTGACCTTAGCTCTAGTATTAGTTTTGCCATTAGCTTCAGGTTTATATACCGTGTATTGTGATGCTTTAAGAGTTGGTATTGGGTGTGTATTAATGTAGGAGGGTAGAGTTATTACTTATGCTTCTCGTTAGTTGAAGCACCATGAGAAGAACTACCCTGTCCATGATTTGGAGTTGGCTGCCATTGGTCACGCATTGAAGATTTGGAGGCATTATTTGTATGGTGTGTTTTGTGAGGTGTTTACTGATCAATGTAGCCTCCAGCACTTGTTCAAGCAGAAGGATCTAAATTTGAGGCAGCGGAGGTGGTTGGAGTTGCTAAAGGATTATGATATTACTATTTTGTACCATCCGGGGAAGGTCAATATGGTGGCCGATGCCTTGAGCAGGAAGGCAGTGAGTATGAGGAGTTTGGTATATATTCCACTTTGGGAGAGACCTCTTGCAGTTGATGTTCAGGCCTTGGCCAATCGGTTTGTGAGGTTAGATATTTCAGAGCCCAGTCGAGTATTGGCTTATGTGATTTCTCGGTCTTCCTTATATGATCGCATCAGAGAGTGCCAGTATGATGATCCTCATTTGCTTGTCCTTAAGGACAGAGTTCAGCACGATGATGCCAGAGATGTGACTATTGGTGATGATGGGGTGTTGAGGATGCAGGGCTGCATATGTGTGCCCAATGTAGATGGGCTTTGGGAGTTGATTCTAGAGGAGGCCCATAGCTCACAGTATTCCATTCATCCGGATTCCGCGAAGATGTATCAGGATCTGAGATAGCATTATTGGTGGAGGAGAATGAAGAAGGACATTGTGGGATTTGTAGCTCGGTGTCTCAATTGTCAACAGGTGAAATATGAGCATTAGAGACCAGGTGGCTTGCTTCAGCAGATGGATATTCCAGAGTGTAAGTGGGAGTGGATCACCATGGATTTTTTAGTTGGGCTTCCACGGACTTTGAAGAAGTTCGATGCTATTTGGGTGATTATGGATTGGCTGACCAAGTTCGCGCACTTTATTCCTGTGTGTAATACCTATTATTCAGAGTGGTTGGCAAAGATCTATATTTGAGAGATTGTTCGTTTGCATGGTGTCCCAGTTTCTATCATTTCAGATAGGGGCACTCAGTTTACTTTGCAGTTTTGGAGGTCTCTGCAGTGAGGGTTGAGTACTCAAGTTGAGTTGAGCACAGCTTTTCACCCTCAGACGGACGGGCAGTCTGAGCCCACTATTCAGATATTGGAGGACATGTTGCGTGCTTGTGTCATTGATTTCGGAGGGTCATGGGATCAATTTCTGTATCTCGCAGAATATGCTTATAACAATAGCTACCAGTTGAGTATTCAGATGGCTCCATATGAGGCTTTGTATGGGAGGCGGTGTAGATCTCCAGTTGGTCGGTTTGAGCCGGGGGAGGCTAGGCTATTGGGTAGACTTGGTGCAGGATGCTTTAGATAAGGTGAAGGTGATTCAGGAGAGGCTTCGTACGGCGCAATCGAGACAAAAAAGTTATGCTAACAGGAAGGTTCGGGATGTGACCTACATAGTTGGTGAGAAGGTTCTGTTGAAGGTTTCACCCATGAAGGGTGTTATGAGATTTGGGAAGAAGGGTAAATTAAGTCCTCGATTCATTGGGCCTTTTGATGTGCTTCAGAGGATTGGGGAGGTGGCTTATGAGCTTGATTTGCCACCCAGCTTGTCGAGTGTGCATCTCATATTTCATGTTTCTATGCTCCGGAAGTATATTGGCGATCCATCTCATGTTTTGGATTTCAGCACGGTTCAGTTAGATGATGATTTGACTTATGATGTGGAGCCACTAGCTATTTTGGAGCGTCAGGTTCGAAAGTTGAGGTCAAAGGATATAGCTTTAGTGAAAGTGCAGTGGAGAGGTTGGCCCATGGATGAGGCTACCTAGGAGACCGAGCGGGAGATGCGGAGCAGATATCCTCACCTATTTGAGGCTTCAGGTATGTTTCTTGACTCGTTCGAGGAAGAACATTTGCTTAAGAAGGGGAGGATGCAATGACCCGGCCGGTCATTTCATGAGTTACTGCTCCGTTTCCCCCGTTTATGCTTCTTATTGCCTTGTTCAGCTGTATTTTATATTATTGGGTTGCTTTGCTCGGGTTCAGAGAGGTTTTGATAAGGTTTGAGATGCTTAGTCTCTTTTGAGTAAGCTTAAGTTAGAAAAGTCAACCGAATGTTGACTTATGTGATAAAGGGATCGGATGTCAGTTCTGATGGTTCGGATAGCTTTGGGAGGTGATTTGGTACTTAGGAGCGTGATCAGAATATATTTTGGAGGTACGGAGTAGATTTAGGCTTGAATTGGCGAAATTAGAATTTTGGCATTTTCCTGTTGGTAGGTGAGATTTTGATATATGGTTCAGAATGGAATTTTGGGAGTTGCAGTAGTTCCGTTGTGTCATTTGGGATGTATGTGCAAAATTTCAGGTCATTCGGACGTGGTTTGATAGGTTTTTTGATCAAAAGCGGAATTTGGATGTTTTTGAAATTCTTAGGCTTGAATCCGACGCAAATTTGATATTTTGATGTTGTTTTGAGCATTCCGAAGATTGGAACAAGTATGAATGATGTTATGGGATATGTTGGTGTGTTTGGTTGAGGTCCCGAGGGCCTCGGGTGAGTTTCGAGTGGTTGAACAGATCATTTCAAGTTGAAAAGATTGTAGAAAAATCTGTTGTTAGTGTTGCTGGATTTTGTCCTTCGCGCTCACGAGTGGGCTCTCGCGTTCGCGAATGGTTGGGATGTGAGGCAGGATTGTATGCCTTTGCATTCCCGATGAGGTTCCCGCATTCGCGAAGGGATTAGTCTGTGTTCAACGCATTCACGATGTTGATGCTGCGTCCGCGTAGGTTTAATTTGCTGAGGCATCGCGTTCGCGAGGGGCCGTTGTGTTCGCGTAAGAGGATTTCTGGTAAACTTAAGTTTGTGCTTCACGAACATGAGGCTTTGACTGTGTTCGCGGTGAAAGATTTTTAAGTGCTAGGCAGAATGTTTTAAAAGACCAATTCCGCGATTTTGGGTCTAAGTTCCTCCATTTTTGGGCGATTTTGAAGCTTTTTGAAGGGGATTGAAGAGGGAATCAAGGGGGAACACTTGGAGGTAAGATTTAGGGACTTAATACTCAATCCTAATGTGATTTCTACCTAATTAATCATGGAATTTGTAGAATTTGAGCCTAAATATTGAAGAACTAGGGCTTGTAATTGGAGACCTAGAATTTGAGATTTGAGGGGTCGTTTGTGGTTGGATTTTGGTGCTTTTGATATGAATGAACTCGGGGAGTGATAAGGAGTCTATTGATGTAATTTTTATCGAATTCCGAGATGTGGGCCCTGGGGTCGGGTTTGGCCAATTTCGGGATTCTTGTTGTAACTTGAGTTCTTTCGAATGAGGTTTGTTCCCTCAGCATACTTTGATGGTTTTGCAGTGATTTTGGTTAGATTTGGAGCATCCGGAGGCCGATTCGAGAGGCAAGGGCATCACGGGCTATATTTTAGACCAGATAGAGGTGAGTAATGATTGTAAATATTGTCCTAAGGGTATGAATCCCCGGATTTCACATCGTTGTGCTATATTGAGGTGACGCACATGCTAGATTCCGAGAGTGGAGTCGTACACTATTGGGGATTATGACTTAGTCCATCCCGAATGACTGTTTTACTGCATATTTGATTGAAAACTATTTGCTATAATCATATTTTTTGGCTGAATGCCATACTTGGGCCTCGTGCCAACTGTTTTGGATCCTTAGGGGATTTTTACTAATATTCCTCACTGTTTTGACTTTATACTTGTACTTAGTCATGCTATATTCTATTATTTTTATAACTCAGCCATGTTTACTCTATTTTGACATCTTAAATGATATTTTGAGTTGAACATCATATTTTACTGTGCCCGAGTGGCTTTTAGAGATTTGTGACTGAATAGGGGTGAGGGCCTGTGTTGTGAGGTTATTATGGGATCGGGTTACGCGCCGCATCGGTATTGAGCTGATTCATGATTATGAGGCTGAAGGCCTGAGTTGTATGCCACAAGGCGGCTTAATATGAGGCCGAGAGCCTGTTTGATTATGCCACGAGATGGCTTGATATTGTGTTTGCGCCGTAAGGGGCCCCTCCCAGAGTCTATACACCTCCAGTGAGTGTGTGTACCTAGTGTGAGATGTGATATAGCCCGAGGGGCTGATGTTGTACCATGTTATAGCCCGAGGGGCTGATTCTGTTGGTATTTCTCCCGAGGGGCTGGTTTGTATTTCTATCTTTTCTCCCTATTTTTCATTTACTCGTTTGAACTATTAAAGGAGGTTTTAAAGAGGTCTTTGTTGAACTAAGGTGTTTTTTATAAGTTTTCACTGTTTTATTGCGTTGTATTGGTTTTATACTGCCTCCTTGTAGCATGTTGTTGTGTCTTACGTATTTTCTTATTGTTCAACTGCCTTTACTTTTATTACTCACTGAGTTGGCATACTCACATTACTCCCTGCACCCTATGTACAGATACATGAGCCTCGGGTCCTGCTAGCGAGGGCTGATTGCTTCCAGCCGGCTATTCGGAGTTCACTAGGTAGTTGCTCAGCGTTCGCAGCCCAGTGTTTCTCCCTCTTAACTTTATTTTTCCTTGTACTGGATTCTGTAATTGACTCTGTAGTCCTTTTTCCATACTCTTAAACTTATGTTAGATGCTCATGACTAGTGACACCCCGATGTCGGGCTGTATTTATTTCCACGAATGTTCTATCTCACTTTTATTTCGGGATTTATAGTATGTTAATGACTTAAATTGAATGATTATATCTGTTTAAATGGATTGGGGAGTTGTGTTGGTTGACCTTGTTTAACGATAGGCGCCATCACGACATGGTCTGAATTTATGGTCGTGACATTAGGACCCCATCTAAACATACCAAAAAGTTCCATATCATAATATGGACCTACTCGAGTCCTCAAAACATACATAACAATATCGAAACGACGAAATGCACCTCAAATCAAACTTAATGAACTTTCGAACTTTCGACTTCCAAAAACTCACACCAAAACATATCAAACCAACTCGGAATGAACCCAAATTTTGCACACAAGTCCTAATACATCATACGGAGCTACTCGTGCCTCCAAACTACCGAGCGAAATGTAAATGCTCAAAACAACCGATCGTGTCATTACAGAAGGAGTCATATGACCCTCTTACACTTATTTGAAACAGAATTACTATCACCCGAAAAGACCATCTCCAGTTTTAAATGGAGCATACATCTCACGTGCTATTTATGATTTCCATGTCATTTTGCTATTAAAAATGTTATATTTAGTTTTTTTAGTATTTTCCCACCATTTTTTCTCCAAACTAGACCCACCATCAGACACAGTTTTTTCTTTACCAAACTAGAGCCACCCAACAACTCATCCTTCCCGAAGCAGGTTTACATTAATATTATGGTTTGATAACGAGTTTCTTATTGTGAAAGTTTTTGTTGTGGTTCCTGCTATATGGCGTGTTTGAAGGTAGTGGCGGGGTTCTTTTAGAGTGAATCTGTAATGGACAGAAAATGGGATTTGGCAGTGGCTTTTTTCTGATGCAATAGTAATACTACTATGAGAGTTATTGGGTTATTGGGGCGGCAATGGGTGGCTTTTTGGTGGCTAATATTGAATGATACAGTGTTTGGAGATGTAGAAAATAGCAGTAGACTTTGTTTCAATCTTGACACTTAATTCATTATGTACTCTATGACACCATTATGATAATACTACAATTTCTAACTGCTTTATTGGATTCTATTCTTTTTATTTTTATCTACTGAAGTATAGCACTCGTCGGATAATATGGCGACAAAAAAAAGTATACAAAAAGGGTTTCTAACATTTCTTGCCTGGAAGCTGAGACAACTTAATAAAAATTCCAGAGATGCAACAACATATTGATGGCTATATTAATTTTTATTCAATAACTTGTAATTTTGGTGGACGGACATATTTGCCGGTAAGGAAAGTAGGGGTTGGAGAACATGAAAAGGAAGAAAGATAAAGGAAAATAAAAGAAAGATAAAAAAAAAGTAAAATGAAAATACAAATAAAGTGTAGGCGCACATGTGGCATTAATACCACTTCAAACTAGTTTAAGGGGGGTCATTGGGCTCCTACAAAGTTTAAATGTGCATCTGAAAAAGTCGGACAAGTACAGGGGGTATTATCCCTAGCCAATATGCCGCTAAGTGTATGAAAATTCATCAAAAATATATGCGTTGCAAGTGATTGATGACTTCAATTACGTATCTTTGTTTTTATGCCTATTTTGTAGCGCCATATTAAAGATAGTGAGAACCCAATTCCTTGATGTACGTAAATTAGTTAACTCAACCGAGTGTCCATTATTTTCACTTTCTTTTTCCTACTTTTACATATAAGAATATTAATATTGTTACATGAGATTTACCTAATTTAATAATTTTGTCTCATTCTATGCTAAGTTGATTTTCACATAATTCTGGAGAAATTTATTGTACTGCTTTTTATAATTGAGGTGCCTATGATTATCGCACTATTTTTATTGATATTAAGAATGAGAGGATTGCAAAACTATATAGTTCAAGTGCTCAATTGAGATAGATGGTTTGGTAATGTTGCTCTAAAAATAGTCGTTGGACCTTAAATTGGAGGAAGATTCACCAATTGTTCCTATTTGGGTACTCTTGTAGAGCCTCCCATTTCATTGCCACACTTGGCACTATGTGAAACGAGTTCTGAGCCCAGTGGGTATTCCTCTGTCAATGGATATTGCCATAGACAATAGAACTAGGCCGAGCATGGCTAAAGTTCGAGAGGAAGTGGATTTAACTAAACCATTTCTAAATTTTGTCTGGGAGGGAATGGAGGAAGTGACCAATACACTCAAGGGATTCATGCAGAATCTTGAGAATGAGGGAGTTCCACAATACGGTAAATATTATAAATTGTTGGGTCAGTCTATTGTGCAATGCAGGGCTACTGAAAAGGAGAAAGAAAAAGAAAAAGAAAAGGAAAAAAGAGAAGGAAAAAGAGAAAGAAATTGAGCAAGAGGAGTCTACGAATCAGAATCAAAAGGAAGCTAAACCAAAGAAAGATGACAACAAAACTATTGGCAAGAATAAGAACCGGGAAGACACATCAGACAACTCTTCAACTCAACTGGTCAATAAGACTCTGACTAATAAGGGTACTAGTGCACCTACTGGGGAAGGAAACAATGCTCACAACTCCAGAAAAAGCACACAGGGAAGAAGGGTGATCATAAAAAAGACACTAAGATATCAAAAGAGCCAAATATGAAGGAAAATTCCACAAGGCAAACAGGAAAGAAGCCTAACGAAAATCAAGTTAATCCCAATCCCCTAGAGACTCTTAAGTATCCAGCTCAAGAACAGGACAACAAGTTCAGCAACAAGGAATCGAAAAAAGAAAAAGAAAAAGAAAAAGAAAAAGACTACTACCAAACATCTTCAAGCCAGAAACAAGTGTGGCCCAAAAAAAAACAAGACTATGAACACTAACATTGATAATGTGCTGAAAAGGATAGAAAGAGATACTGGGAAGTGAAATATGCAAATGACAGTCCAAGATCAAATTCAAAATGATAAGACTGACAACTGTTGTTCCCGCAACAGCATAAACCAGGGAGTAGGGCAAACTAGGGACAGAAATGAAAGCTCGCCCAACAAGTAAAGAGTGGTGAACTAGTGGTGGACCTTGGTCCCATCAAATTAGTTAACACTAATTCACCTGGAGACATCCATGGAACCTTAGTGGAGATCTATGGTATGGCAGATGCATCCTTTAATAAGGAGGATATTAGTAAGCAAGAAGGAGCAGTTTTGGCATTGTCAAAATCTCTAGATCCTATCTAATAGGAGTTGGATAACGTAAGTGCTAAGCAGGGCCTATCTCTAAAGGGAACTAAACAGAGAAACAAGAAGAAAGGAGGACAAGCGGGGTATATCAGCCAAGTAGGTCTTCTACAAATTAAATATCAAGATAAAACAACAACACTCCTTAAATCTAATGATTAAAGATATCATTTGGAATATTAGGGGTACGAGTTCTAAAGGAGATTTTGATAGACTCTTGAGACTTGTCAAACTCAACAAAGTTAATTTCATTGCATTATAAGAACCTTTTCTTGCACCTTCTCACATAGAGGAGTTCATGGACCTACTTGATTTTGATAATACTATGGCAAATAGTAATAGCAAAATTTGGTATTTTTGAAATCACACTCTCAACTGCACCCTCATATCTCAACACAAACAACAAATGACTTTTAAGATCAATCAAGTTGGGGAGTCAGACCACATTGCGCTTACGACTGTGTATGTTAAGACTAATGCTAGCAGAAGAAAAAGAGTTTGGGAGCAGCTTAGAAGAACTCACACGTTGTTTGAGGGTCCTTTGGCAATATACGGGACTTCAATATGATTGTATCACTAGATGAAAAGAAGGGTAGATGTCCACATATTCTCTCTAAGAGTATTGATTTACTAATTGCATGGACGATTGTGAATAATATGGCATTAATTTCATTGGCAATACCTTAATATGGTGTAATGGTTGGAAGAGAATGTCACGACCCGGATTTTTCCACCTTCGGAAATCGGGATGGTGCCTACTCGTGAAAGCTAGGCAAGCCAACAATTACAATTTTACTATCATTATTATTAATTCAAATAGGAACAGATATTAGTTAAAATAGGAAAATTAAGAAATATGGAAATGATATAAGAGTGCCACAACTCAAGTACATAACTACCCCATAGTTCTGGTGTCATAATCCAGGAACGACTAAGATTTACTACAAATATAAGTCTGAAAGAAGTACAACTGTTCTCGAAATAGAAGAGACAGCAGAAAACTAAAGTGGGGAAAGTGGGACTTCAGGCTCTGCGAATGCTAGCATATCTACCTTGGTCTCCCTAGACTGAAGGCAGCTATCTCAAGCTACTCACAAGGTCCGACACTAAAATCTGTACAAAAGTGCAGAGTACACTATCAGTATAGTCGACCCCATGTACTGTCGCGCCCCCTTTATTCTCGTGGAGTCCGGGTTTCGACATTTTGGGACAACTCTTTTTCTTTTGGGAATTGAGTTGAGATTTGAAGAGTCGCCACCTAATGGATTAAGGTGCATTAGGACACCTAGAACAATTAACTCGTGAAACCAGTTTACATTATCAGAGATTGGGTAAGGGCTCAAAATTACCTTGAGGGGAAGGTATTAGGCATCCCTCGAGGTCCACAATGGTGGGTCCCGGCCAAACTCAATTTAAGTGAATTAGTCTTTAAGGAAATAAAGCAGTTTAAACAAATAGAAATTATCTTAAACGTGAATAAAAGAGGTCCTAAGTTTATTAGCCTATAGGATCACTTCTATGCAATACTCGGCAACCTTCTCCAAATTGAGGTGTTACACGTAGCATTAGCGCACACATCATCATCTCCTTTACTACCCAATTACCCTCCCCTTTCCAATTATTACCTAAGCGTTATAATTGATTTGTATCCTATGCGTGCACTATCCGTCCCTTACCTCTAGCCCTGGAGGTGTTTAGGACAACTATTTAAGGCAGTTCTAGACTCACCTTTTAATTTAAAAGGAGAAAACTAAGCGACAAATAAAAGTCAAGTAGGAGTGTCACATAAGGAGCGATTATGTGGGCTCATGTTAACCTCCACAAATAGACAAACAAATGCATGCTGTTCAAACAAGAAATTTTAAAGTTTATGATCCTATAGGTAGGATATCTAGATAAGCAGAAATAACATACGAAACAACAGTTTATTAAGGTAGGTATCTGGACCTATCAGTTTGCCTATTGATTTTATTAAACCCTGAATCTGGAAATTCTCAAGTAGTAAAATATCAGAATTTAGGCCCAAATTCATTAGTAACCCTATAAATTTGCCTAAGTGATTAACGGAATCCTATAGGCATGCTTTCTAATTTACAGAATTAGTTAATTCCTGCAAACATGATTTCTAGATGTTGTGACTGATTTACTTATTTCTTATAGTCATGATACCTAAAATACAGAAATTGATTTTTAATTCCCTATAGGCATGATATCTAAATTGCAGAAATTGATTTTTAGTTCCTATAGGCATGATATCTAAATTGCGGAAACTGATTTTTTTACTTCCTATAGGCATGATTTCTAAGTGTTGACTCGATTTAAATTCCTATAAATATGATCTCTAAGTTTCAGAACTGATTTCACCCTATAGGCATGATAGCAGAAATTGATTTTTACTTCCTATAGACATGATGTCTAAATTGCAGAAGCTTATTTTTTACTTTCTATAGGCACGATTTCTAAGTGTTGACTTGATTTAAATTCCTATAAAGATGATCTATAAGTTTCAGAACTGATTTCACCCTATAGGCATGATATCTAAGTTGAAACTGATTTTCTATCTCCTATAGGCATGGTATTTATTAATCATGTATGAGCAAAAAATTTTAAGCAAATTGTCAGGAAAGTTTGTTAATCAAACAGACAAAATCCTATGGGCATGGTCGCTAATGCATAATGAGTTGGACATATGTACAGATCCTATAAACAGGATTTCTAATATGTGGATTTAAACGTAAAGTCCTATAAGCAGTATTTCTAGTATACCAAAACATGTGAATTACAGAGTCACAAACAACCCGAGAAATCCTATAAGCAAGATCTCTAAACAAGTATGACATTCGCATGATTCAATAAACATAGTTGAACCCTATAGGCAGGAAATCTACACAATTTTAAACAAAGATATAGATAAAGATCCCTCCCCAAATTTTACTAATAACCCCCAATATCTATTTTTACAGAGATTATTATTACAGACCAATATGAATGAATTACACAAAGCTATCTAAAACACTAGGGAGCTTTGGCAGGCCCAATGTCAACCTGGAGGCCAGGCCTTCAAGCAGATATGATGTACACAGGTAGTCCATCCACGATACACAAATGGGCTTCTGATATGTCAAAGTTCCCAAGGGCCTCAGGGACCCTAGGCAATGCTCACACCAGAACCTTTCGTAGAGAACAGTTTTGTAATAGGTTGGAAGACCAGCCCCAATAAGTCAGAGTTTAGAGGAGTCTCATGGACCTTAGGCAGTGGTCACACTGGGTTGGTAGGAACCTAGATAACTAGGAGTAGATGTTAAAAAATAGAGTATAAGGGGTAAGGGATAGTTTTAGAAGATAGTTTGATTTTTAGGAACAAAAAGATTCAAATTACAAGACTACAAGTAGAACCCTGACAGATTGGTATAAATATTGTGTCAACTAAAGCAATCACAAAAGAGCAGGGGCACTTGAGTTACAAACAGAACTGACCATACATATTTGCAGTATATAAACATGTTATGAATAGAGGCATACAATTGAATCAACAAGGTTTCATATGACTGCAGTTGATTTGGCTTATTAATTACCACTAGGTGGAAACATGTAGACATATATTAAACAAAACCATGCTGAAGTTAAGATAACCAACCAAACAAACACATATAGCAGGATAGTAGGAAATTAAAGCAAACCAGTCTAGAAAGAAGTACATAGAAATCATGGATCAAATAGAAACATGCTAAGGTAAACTATCCATATTAGCACACAGAACAGGATAGGTTAACATGAATTAGGCATACTAGTTAGGAAGAAAGCAAACATGAAACATATGACAAACATAAGCATATCAAGATTTGAGGTGAACTAATCATATAATCACATGGAATATAACAAGATAAAAAGAGCCAAGGCAAAGAGATGGTCAGGAATCATGTATCAAACAGGAGCATGTTGAGGGTTATGATAAAGCTAACTACATGAACATACAGAATAGAACGAGATAATAGGAGTTAGCACATACCCGTAGAGGAGAAAGTAAATATGCAGAAATAGGTAGGTTTCAGAATAGCTTGGCCTTGGCTTTCAGCCGGCCAAATAACAGTCACTTAGCACAAAATCAAGAGAGAGAGAGAGAGAGAGAGAGAGCTTAAGTTTGTAGTAAAAATAGGAGAGTTCGAGTGTTCTCTAAAAGGGAGAAGGGGAAAGATTTTATAGCATGCAATAGAGCAAAACACACAGGGTAATGAACCAATTACACATAAATAAGGTATTAAAAATCAATTAACAATCAGTTTAGGTCGGCAAAGATCAATTAACAGGCATAAAATCAGGCTAGCATCAGTTAATGGACTCATTCAATATTCAAATAAGGTAAGAAATAATTCCAGAATTAATTAGAAGTCGACTTAAATAACTAGAACATAAAATCAGGCCAGTAAAGTTAAGTCAAAGCAAAGTAGCATAAATTATTAATCAAACATTGGTCCAAATAAGGTAAGAACATGTAAATTGAACAAAATAGTAAAGTATTAGTATCGTACAGGAAAGGAAAGACTGGAATTTCAGTAAAAGATTTCAAAACCCTATTTTCAGCAAACCAAAAAATCAGCAGTAAAATAAGGTACATAATGTAGACATGAGAACTCAAAAAGAAAACTGGAATCGAACAGACTTGGTTTGATTCTGAAGAATCAAAACCCCAAAATTTAGAGCAAGACGCAAAGAGTTGTAGTGGAATGCATAGAGACACATAAACAACAGTATTAAAGAAGGTAGTTAAGGAATTGCAAGCCGAATTAGATCTAGAACGTTCTGAAACCTTAATTTTAGGAAGAATAAATTATTTTAAAGAAACGACTATAGAAATAGCATAGATACACGAAACATTAAAAAGTACTCAAAAAATTAAGGAACCCTTAACAGATCTGAAAAGATCTAAGTAAAATTAGGCGGAAAACCTTTTAACAAAAATCACAAAAAATACTTATAGATAGACATGCGGAAACATAGATGATAAAATAAAAATGAAATCTTAACAGATCTTGAAAGATCTAAACTTCAACCTTAGGGTAAACAAAATATTAAAGAAAATCTCGGAGATTTTGTCACGACCCAAAATTCATACATGGTCGTGATGGCGCCTTTCGTGAAGACAAGGCCAGCCGACTCAACACCCTTTTTAACCTTTTAATCATTAAGAGTCATTTTGAAGCCTTTAATTACACAAATATTTCATAATATAAGTCTGAATAAACAGTGTGGAAATAACATACAAGCCCGACATCGGGGTGTCACTAGTAATGAGCATCTACTACAACTGTCTAACTACATCAAGACCAATATGGTCGGGAAAAAGTCACAATTTATACATAAGGAAGAATAAAGAGGGAGAAAACAAAGTCGCGCTCGCTAGGCAACTACCTTGCTAACTCCGATGAAACTGCCACCTAACTCAGAAATACCTGAATCTGCACACAAGGTGCATGGAGTAATGTGGGTACTCCAACCCCGTAAGTAATAAAAGTAAATAAAGTCTGAGCAGTAAGAAATCCCATATACCACATCACATATGGCACCACAAAGGATACTGCATGTTTCCAAAGACAGGATACAAATCAAATCACTTCGTTAAACTTTCTTCCTCAGAAATATCCTTTGAAAAATATCTTTCTAACCTTCCCCATAGAGGTTTAACAAAACATATATATATATATAGTGAAAGTGATAAAAATCATAATCGGCCCCTCGGCTAAAACATAGCTCGTACATAGCCCTTCAGCATGACAGAAATTTACAACCATTTCATAACTTAAAAACTTCAGTTTAAATGAAAGTTATTTAAAATATTTGTTCAACATTTTCAATAGAGGCTCGTTCTAAAGATGAGTGAAAGCAGTAATTAAATCAACATGTTCAATAGAAACTCACTTTAAAGAGGAGTGAAAAACAGTAAGTTTATAAACTAGCCCCTCAGGCATATATATATATATGTATATGTATATATATATATATATATATATATATATATATATATATATATATATATATATATATATATATATAGCCCCTCGGGCAAGCCTCTCAGTCACTCGTGACTCAACTCCTACCAATCAACGCTCACTCTCAGCACTCACACACAATTGGTACCATATAGTAACCGCTGCGACACGCAGCCCAATCCAGATATCGCTGCGGCGTGCAGCCCGATCCATAAATATAGTCGACTGCGCTCACTAGGGGTGTGCAGACTCCGGAGGGGCTCCTACAGCCCAAGCTTTGTATTCGCTGCAGCATGCAGCCCGATCCAACATATCGCTACGGCGTGCAGCCCGATCCAACATATCGCTACGGCGTGCACACACACACACACACACCGCAACACAATATATATATATATATATATATATATATATATATATATATATATATATATATATATATATATATATATTGTGTTGCGGCATGCAGCCTGATCCATATATATATAATCCTCACAACCAGGCCCTCGGCCTCTCTCAATCATTAACCTCACAATCAGACCCTCGGTCTATCTCAGTCATCAACCTCACAATCAGAGCCTCTATCTATCTCGGTCATCAAACTCACGATTACTCGGACCATCAGTAAAACAGGGAACTCAGCCAAAATAGTTTTCACATTTTAAGAAGTAAAGTGATAAAACCAGATTTGAACAATAAACAGGTAAAACATGACTGAGGATATGCTTTCAAAACAAATAGAATGAGGAAAAATAGTGAAAGCGCTCCTAAGGGTCTCAACAAGCCGGCACAAGGCCCCCAAACATGGCATACAACCCAAAATATAATATTAATCTCTAAAATATGGAATATCATAAGATTTCAAATCAAATACGTGACTTAACAGTCGTACGGGACGGACCAAGTCACAATCCCCAACGGTGCACGACTCCACGCTCGTCATCTAGCATGTACGTCACCTCAAAGTAGCACAACGATGTGTAATCCGGGGTTTCAAACTCTCAGGACAGTATTTACAATCATTACTTACCTCGATCCGGTCCAAACTCTAGCCCGCGATACCTTTGTCCTCACGAATCGACCTATGAATGCTCCAAATCTAGCTACAATCAGTACATAACTATTAAAATATGCTAAGAGAACAACGTCCACTCAAAAATATCCGATTTACATCAACAAATCCCGAAATTGCTCAAACCCGGCCCCCGGGCCCACGTCTCGGAATCCGATAAAAGTCACATCAATAGAATCCTCATCCTCTCACGAGTCTATACATACCAAGAACATCAAAATAAGACCTCAATTGCCCCTTCAAATTCCCAATTTACACTCTCCAAATCTATGCCCTAATTCCCCAATTTTTTGGCTTTAATTTCCACATTTTTCATGATTAAACAAGTAAGAATCAACATAGGATCGAGTATTGAGTTTAAAAATCTTACCTCCAGGTGTTATCTCTTGAATCCTTCTTCAAATCCTCTCAGAAATCTCCAAAATAGCCCAAAAATGGTGAGAGTTAGCCCCAAAATCGCGGACAATGGCTATTTAAATATTCTGCCCAAGCATCAAAAACCTTCTTCGCAAACGCGATCAAAGCCTCGCGTTCGCGAAGCGCAATCCAGCTTTGACCAAAAATCCTTCTTCGCGATCGCGTCTTTCCACTGGGGAACGTGATGCTTCCACAGTCTAACCCTTCGCGATCGCGTAACCTTTCTCGCAAACTTGATGAATAAACACCCTAGAGCTCACCTGCCAAATACCTCTTACGCGAATGCGGTCAACTTCACCTGAATGCGATGACCAATCACACAGCCTTTCGCGAATGCGGAGCCTGCCTCGCGAATGCGAAGGCTAAAATTCTAGCCTTCACTAGCTAACCCTTCGCGAACGCGAAGGCCATTTTCTCTGCAACACTGATCAGCAATTTCTGCAATTTCAAATCATCATGAAATGGTCCGATTGACCACCAGAAACTCACCCGAGGCCCCCGGGACCTTAACCAACCATGCCAACATATCCCATAACCTCAAACTTGTTCCAACCTTCAGAACACTCAAAACAACATTAAAACACCAAATTTGCATCGAATTCAACCCTAAGAATTTCAAAATCTTTCGAATTACGCTTTTGAAAAAAAAAACCAACCAAACCACATTCGAATGACATGAAATTTTGCACACACATCACAAATGACACAACGGAGCTACTGCAACTTCCGAAATTCCATTCCGACCCCTATATCAAAATCTCACCTATCAACTGGAAACCACCAAAATCTCAATTTCGCCAATTCCTAAACCTTCCACGGACTTCCAAAATGCATTTCGATCATGCTCCTAAGTCTCAAATCACCTAATGGAGATAACCAATTCATAAAAATTCTTATTCGAGATCATATACAAACAAGTCCAATCTTGGTCAAACCTTTCAAATTTCAAGCTTCAAACTGAGAACTGTTCTTCCAAATTCATTCCAATTACCCTGAAAACCAAAACCAACGATTTACATAAGTCATAATACATCACACGGAGAAAGTCATGCCCTAGAACTGGCGAGCAAAGTGCAAAGGCTCAAAACGACCGATCGGGTCGTTTCATCCTCCCCCACTTAAACATACGTTCGTCCTCGAACGCGCCCAGAGTTGTTCCAAAAGCCAACCAATTGCTGAATAACCTTACCATGAACATACCTGGGGGTGATCCCACATCACCCTATCTCATATAGGTCCGATAACACAATGTAGCTAAAATTTCACCATCCAACCTAGCCCATAAACCTTACAACCACATTTCTACTTCTGAAATCATCCACAAGATCAAAATCTTGCATTTATACTCTGAATAGGCCCAAACAAGCTGTAATAACCCATTCCTGCAACCTCAGGTGCAATTACATGACATACCACATAACTCAAACACTTGTAGTGATAACTTCTAATCACAGCAGCTGCACACAACAACTGAATATCGATAGAGAACCTCTTATCAACTAAAGTCTCATTCAAATACTCTCATATACTTCCATTGATAAATGAAACACACAGTAAGCCATAACCATTTTTCAACCATTCATGAAGCCACCTCTCCTTTGGCAAGGACCATAGCAAATTTATGAGCCGAACCTCGATATTATCCTTCCAACATGCTAAAATCGAATCCGTTTGTATTCATTAAAGACCCCAACGATCTCATCTAATCCAACACAACTACTCTGGTGATATAACACATCAATACAGACTAAAGCCACGACTTGTGCAATCCGCACACCGATAAGCAACAATCCGAACATACCTAAATCATGAAAATGACTCAAATGAAAGAGCTGTACCACAAGCTCACCAGTACCACCACACACAATGTTGAGAACCTGTCGCACATCATAGAAACAGAACACACGAATCTAACCCACAGGATCATACCTCCACATAGCTTCGCTCCAATGCGCGACCTCATCCAAACACTTGTCCACGTGAAAACACCTTAAGTCACTATGCTCAAAATCGACAACCGTGCGTAATATGATGTCTAAAACCAAAGAAATCATCATAACCACCATGAAGCAATTGATATAACATTACACATACCCGAAGGGACACAACCGATACGCTACCCGCCGAGCAATACCCGGTACTCTTCCCGCTTGAATTCCACTGAGAGGCCCCAATAACACCGTACCACATGTGCCTATAACCAACAAACCCTAACGTCTCGCAACACGGAAAGATAACTCATAGATCCCTCTGATTACTAATAGCTCGATAACAACCGAATCAATACATCCCTCACCAATAGCAACTCGAAGTCGACAAAGCCATCGCGATTCAAAACACACATCCATATAGGTCTACCAATGAACCACACATCAACTCTAGTCACCCACAACAGATAAATCACCCTACGAAGGTTCACAATGACTTAATCATAGCACATACTATCATCTGACTAACTTAATCACATCTTTGCCGTCCACAACCACTAGCTAACCTGTTTATGAGAACTTCCAGTCTCCAAGTCCATAAAGCACATGAATTACCATATCTGGTCCCAATTTCACCGCTCGCATATATAACACACCTCTAGTACTCAATCATCCCATGAGAGGTACACCTAAAATTCTTCTGTGCCACCGAGCAGACTCGAATATCATCAGACGATCGGACAAGATAGTGCTGCAATACCAATAAAGCATCCATAACTCAAACACATCGCCTTATCTAAAATGTATACCCTCATCAAAGCACACCAATCAGTGATCTCATTTATCTATTCACCTGAAGCTGCCAATGCTATCTAAGAATTTGTGACCTTCCTTTCAAATCTAAAACGTGACCTTACACATGCAAATCTCAATCCTACACAACATACTGCATAACCCGTACCATCCTGGGATAACCACGAGAACTTCATATCCCTTTCAAACCACAAGCAACTATGTACTACACTAGCCAAGAACTTCCTATTGATCCTATCTAGAAGAAAATCACTATACATCCCATGCTCCTCACACCAATAGGAAAAATATACCTCTCTAACTATTGTGGAAACCATTTAGAGCTCTCCGAATTCTATTTGCACACCACTAAATCGTCAGGAATGAATCCTTCTAACTCAACCGAGCTACGCAGGTCACTAAAACCTAAGAGAAATGCCGCGAAACACATATAGGAACTCATTACCTCGTAAACATCCAAAGAACTAATCATATCCTAACCATACCAACTCGGCCTACTACCGAGCTATCCCATCTATCCGAGTTTCCTTCGATTTACCTTAAACTTGATACTCTTTCTTGCTATAACATCACAATTCCTCGATACAAAGTTACCACATGAGACCAAGCATAAAGCCATACCGTACTACGGTCCATAAGCCGCTGAATACTCTCTAGATATTCCCAAAAGCACCACGTTCAAAATGCTTAATCTGAAGAGACTTCTTACAAATCCAAAGCCATTACCTTCACCTTCCTAATACTGATACATAGCATCCCATAATTGATATAGAAATACCACAAGTCTTGACATCTTCCGATGAAAACTCAGTTTCTAGCCACTTATACAACTTTAAAATACCCAATTGTTACAGGTAAAAATGTTGAACATATTATAACCATTCTCGAGAGTCATTCAGTCTACTCAAACTGCAATTAGCCTAATCAAACGAACAGAACCATCCATGCCTCAATAGCACTCCGACACCGCAGAGTGTAACTTCATCCTAGAACAACCAAGCAACTTCCTACTCTATGCACTGAGCATCCATTACCAACAACAACTCAAGAGATTCCGTGATTCTCATACACCTATGAAGCATGGCATAACCTTTGTCAAAATTTTCCTTTACTCGAGCCATCCTTGGTCTCAATCTCCGTAAGCCATAACTGATTCACCCGCACACCTCAAACTGGAACCAACATAGCACATAATCGTGCAATCAACTAATAAATAGTGGAGTCCCCCACTTGGCTCGAAACCATAGACTAAAACTCACACAATAACTCGTAACGCATATACTCTATTGCTGCCATAATACCATAGTGAGATTTAGACTCAATCCTTCATAAGCTCGTGAAACACAGACCATCTGGTACTTTAAATCTTCTGCAAATCTTGCATTCATCCTCGCAACAGTCAAGCCCACTCTATTAAGCGACCCAAATTTAAATTTCAACACTTATATTTCACTTGTAATGAGATCTTCTAACAGACAACATGAGGATCACACAACCTCAGAACACTCTGCAGGAGATAACCCACCTGCTTTACCTCCAACTAACACTCTTGTATACCTTCCACCGTCATAAACATTATGCAGTCACTTAGTCCTCCTGAGTCTGAACTCATACCGCAACATGAAATTTACTTCACTCCCAACCAGGAAACATGAAAAGATTCTTCACACGCCCATAACTCGGGGCTAAACCTCGAATCAAGATGGATATCAAGTACCTAATAGTTCTTCTATCCTCCAGCAGACCCTTCTCATCGCTTCCAAATCATATGAATACATCTCGCAGTCACATCACACGCATCACGTAACTATCCAGTCATTACTTCTACCAATAGGGCACTACCAAACGTATAAGTTCAAAAACACTTGCCCACATAATCAACACCTCAGTGCTCAAGCTATAGGCAAAAATCTGGCCTCGAGGCCTCTAAACTGGCCCAACATCAACACACAAAGATCACGTCCCACCCCTTGATCAGGGAATGACAAGCCATCAATGCACATCTGATACCGAGCGCTCATGCGTACATATGAACGCATGGAAGGAATTCAAAGAGTTACATTCCAAGTTGAATCAAGGGCGCACGATAAGTATTCAAGAATGTGAAGTTTTTCCTAAAGGTTCTACAGCCTCTCGAGGATAAGTACAGACGTCTCCATAACGATCCGCGAGACTCTACTAAACCTGCTCATGACTTGAGAGACCTATGTAACCTAGGCTCTGATACCAACTTGCCACGACCCAAAACTCAGACCTGGTCGTGATGGCACCTATCGTGAAGACAAGGCCAGCCGACACAACACCCTTTTTAACCCTTTAATCATTAAGAGTCATTTTTAAGCCTTTAATTACACAAATATTTCATAATATAAGTCTGAATGAACAGTGCAAAAATAACATACAAGCCCGACATCGGAGTGTCACTAGTCATGAGTATCTACAACAACTGTATAACTATATCAAGACCAATATGGTCGGGAAAAAGTCACAATTTATACATAAGGAAGAATAAAGAGGGAGAAAACAGAGTTGCGATCGTCAGGCAGCTACCTTGCTAACTCCGATGAAACTACCACCAAGCTCAGAAATACCTGAATCTGCACACAATGTGCATGGAGTAATATGAGTACTCCAACCCAGTAAGTAATAAAAGTAAATAAAGTCTGAGCAGTAAGAAATCATATATACCACATCATATATGGCACCACAGAGGATACCTCATGTTTCCAAAGATAGGATAAAAATCAAATCACTTCGTTAAACTTTCATCCTCAGAAATATCCTTTTCAAAATATCTTTCTAACCTTCCTCATAGAGGTTTAATTAAATATAGATATAGTGAAAGTGATAAAAATCATAATCGGCCCCTCGGGCAAAACATAGCTCATACAGAGCCTTTCTGCATAACAGAAATTCACAATCATTTCATAACTTAAAAACTTCAGTTTAAATGAAAGTTATTTAAAATATTTGATCAATATTTTCAATAGAGGCTCGGTCTAAAGATGAGTGAAAGCAGTAATTAAATCAACATGTTAAATAGAAATTCACTTTAAAGAGAAGTGAAAAATAGTAAGCTCATAAACTAGCTCCTCAGGCAAAACATTAGTCATGTACGTGTATCTATATATAGCCCCTCGGGCAAGCCTGCGGCGTGCAGCCCGATCCATAAATATAGTCGACTGTGCTCACTGGGTATGTGCAAACTCCAGAGAGGCTCCTACAGCCCAAGCGCTATATCGCTGCGGCGTGCAGCCCGATCCATATATATATATATATATATATATATATATATATACTGCGGCGTGCAGCCCGATCCATAGATATATAATCCTCACAACCAGGCCCTCGGCCTCTCTCAGTCATTAACCTCACAATCAGACCCTCGGTTTATCTCAGTCATCAACCTCACAATCAGACCCTCGATCTATCTCAGTCATCAACCTCACGATCACTCGGACCATCAGTAAAACAGGGAACTCAACCCAAACAGTTTTCAAATTTTAAGAAGTAAAGTGATAAAACTATAATAAATAGGTAAAACATGACTGGGGATATGCTTTCAAAACAAATAGAGTGAGGAAAAATAGTGAAAGCACCCCTAAGGGTCTCAACAGATCGGCACAAGGCCCCAAACATGGCATACAACGCAAAATATAATATCAATCTCTAAAATATGAAATATCATAAGATTTCAAATAAAATACGCGACTTAACAGACGTACGGGACGGACCAAGTCACAATCCCCAACGGTGCACGACTCCACGCTCGTCATCTAGCGTGTGCGTCACCTCGAAGTAGCACAACAATGTGAAATCCGGGGTTTCAAACCCTCAAGACAGTATTTACAACCATTACTTACCTCGATCTGATCCAAACTCTAGCTCGTGATGCCTTTGACCTCATGATCAACCATCGGTTGCTCCAAATCTAGCCACAATCAGTACATAACTATTATATGCTATGGGATCAAAACCCACTCAAAAATATCCAATTTACATCAACACATCCCGAAATTACTCAAACCCGGCCCCCAGGTCCACGTCTCGGAATCCGATAAAAGTCACATCAATAGAATCCTCATTCTCTCACAAGTTTATACATACCAAGAAGATCACAATCAGACCTCAATTTCCCCTTCAAATTCCCAATTTACACTCTCCAAATCCAGGCCCTAATTCCCCAATTTTTAGGCTTTAATTTCCACATTTTTCATGATTAAACAAGTAAGAATCAACATAGGATCGAGTATTGAGTTTAAAAATCTTACCTCCAGATGTTATCTCTTGAATCCTTCTTCAAATCCTCTTAGAAAGATCCAAAATCTCCCAAAAATGGTGAAAGTTAGCCCCTAAATTGCGGACAACGGCTATTTAAACATTCTGCTCAGGCATCAAACACCTTCTTCGCGATCGCGGTCAAAGCCTCACGCTCGCTAAGCACAATCCAGCTTTGACCAAAAATCCTTCTTCGCGATCGCGTCTTGCCACTCGTGAACGCGATGCTTCCAAAGACTAACCCTTCACGATCGCGTAACCTCTCTCGTGAACGAGATGAATAAACACCCTGAAGCTCAGCTGCCCAATTTCTCATACGCGAACACGGTCCACTTCACGCGAACGCGATGACCAATCACACAGCCCTTCGTGAATGCAGAGCCTGCCTTGCGAACGTGAAGGCTAAAATTACAGCCTTCACTAGCTAACCCTTTGCGAACGCGAGGGCCTACTCGCGAACGCGAAGGCCATTTTCTCTGCAACACTAATCAGCAATTTCTGCAATTTCAAATCATCATGAAATGGTCCGATTGACCACCCGAAACTCACCTGAGGCCCCTCGGGCCTCAACCAAACATGCCAACATATCCATAACATCATTCAAACTTGTTCTAACCTTCAGAACACTCAAAATAACATTAAAACACCAAATTTGCATCGAATTCAAGCCTAAGAATTTCAAAATCATCTGAATTATGCTTTTAATCAAAAACCCAACCAAACCACGTCCGAATGACCTCAAATTTTGTACACACGTCATAAACAACACAACGGAGCTATTGCAACTTTCATAATTCTATTCCGACCCCTATATGAAAATCTCACCTATCAACTCGAAAACGCCAAAATCTCAATTTCGCCAATTCAAGCCTAAACCTTCCACGAACTTCCAAAATGTATTCCGATCACGCTCCTAAATCTCAAATCACCTAACAGAGCTAACCAAGTCATAAAAATTCCGATCCAAGATCATATAAAAACAAGTCAAATCTTGGTCAAACCTTTCAAATTTCAAGCTTCAAACTGAGAACTGTTCTTCCAAATTCATTTTGATTACCCTGAAAACCAAAACGAACGATTTACATAGGTCATAATACATCACATAGAGCAAGTCATGCCCAAAAACTGGCGAGCAAAGTGCAAAGGATCAAAACGACTGGTCGGATCGTTACAAATTTACACCCCAAAAAGATGAGGAATGAACATAGATGAAGAAATGGGAAAGATTCGAACTAGACTTGGTCCAAAAATAGGGAGATTAGCTTGCCATGTCAGGAAAACTACTAAGTAATACCATAATATATTAGCCATGGGTGAGATAAGCTCAACAAGGTAAGGGAATCTCTAATTGATTCCATATCTGGTTGGAATCAAAGGGGGAATTAGGGTTACGACGCTAGGGTTTTGAGAGTAGAAGAGAGGGGAGATTGAGAGCATTCAGGGGCTGCAGGTTTGGGATTATGAGGGATTAGGGTTGGGTTTGGTTAGGTTAAAAGGGGCAGATGTATTGTGAGCCGTTGATCTTCTGAGATCAATGGCTAGGATTAGATTATGACCGAGGCGGGTTAATTTGGATGGGTTTGAGTCTGGTTTGGACAGGTATGGGTATTGGGCTAGGCTAGGTCCGAAATTGGGGGTTTTAAGGGCTAGATTTTAAATACCCAATTAATTTAATAAAATAGTTTTATAAAATAATTTATAAATGATAAAAATATAATTTATACATGAAAATAATTTAAAATAATTACTTAACACAATAAAAATATAAAAGGTCATTTTCTGTATATATAATGCAATTATGCATATGCATGGGCTATTATTGCAAAAATGTGCAATTCTAGTTTAAAAATACAAATATAATTATAAAAAATACAATTAAAATATTTCAGCTCTAATTGTAATAAATGATGAATTTAGATGATTAAGTTATCATAAAAATATATAATATGAGGGATAATTATTGAACATTTGTATAGTAAAATGAAGAAATAAATTTGTTGAAAACCTTTAAAATTATAGAAAGAATTATAGAGATGCTTTTGCATGTTTGTAAATGCATGTGCACTATTTTTGCATATGGAAAATATATGAGGGAAAAATTAGGTATCAATAGTTGTCCCTCTTTACCCGGAAAGGATAAAAGAGTTGTCGGGTAAAGAAATAATGACCGATTTTGACCGAATGGGGGTATTTTGAAAATATAGGCCGCACCTTGGTCTCTGAGCTGCCTACATATCCCTGATTTTACAGGAGTCAGACCATGTGTAGTTCTGGATCTACCGGTGAATGAAACTGGTGGAAATATTATAGGAATAATAGTATGTTTCGGAAAAGGTTCTTTTGTGAAGGGTGGTATCAGATGGGTTTGCGTGGAGTTATGAAGGCGAATCTAAATTGTAATGGACGCATCACAGGGCAAGTTCTTAATGGTCATAGAGTAGAGGCGGGTAATTGATGGGAATCAGTTAAATGGCAAAGTGTAAGTGGTACGAGTGGAAATCGGAGCAAAGGTTGCTCCTGTTTGAAGAACGGTTACCTCCTGAACTTCTTGCAAAACTTAAAACACAATGCATGCAAGTATATAGATTATTGCGAGAATTTAAACATGATACAAATTCTCTTTGGACCATGAAAGGTTGTCTTTGAACAGTGAAGATGACGTCCTTAGACCATGATGTCCCGGGCCATGAATCATGAGATAAGAGATTCGCAGGCCATGAAATGATATTCTCAGTCCATGAAAATGGTGCCTCTGAACCATGACGCCTTTGAGTAATGATGTGCAATATTGAGAGATCCTCAGGCCATGACATGGTGTCTTCAGGCTATGAGGATGATGCCTTCGGACTATGACGCCTTTGGACAAATTGGCTATACATCAGCCCATGAAATGTAGAGACACGATACCAAAGGTAATAACAAGGCGAAACTTAGCCTTGTGTAGAGTTTGGGGACAGAGCTTAGCCCCAAGAGAAGAAGATAATGCAAAGTTTAGAATTGAGCATCACTTATGCAGGGGGAGACAATGCTTAGTCCCTTGAGAAGGCAGTGCTTTGCCTTATGCAAATAGGGAGGCATGGCTTAGCCTCATGCAAGATTTGAGACAAAGCTTAGTCTCATGGGAAGGCAGTGCTTAGCCTTATGCAAATATGGAGGCATGTCTTAACCTTATGCAATAAAGGGAGACAATGCTTAGTCTCATGCGGAGAGAAGGCAATGCTTAGCCTTATGCAAATATGGAGGCAGGGCTTAGCCTCATGCAAGATTTGAGATAGAGCTTAGTCTCATGGGAAGATAGTTCTTAGCCTTATGCAAATATGGAGGCAGGGATTAGCCTCATGCAAGAAAGGGAGACAACGCTTAGTCTCATGTGGAGAGAAGGCAATACTTAGCCTTATGCAAATATGGAGACAAGTCTTAGCCTCATGCAAGATTTGAGACAGAGCTTAGTCTCATGCAAGGAAAGTTAGTGCTTAGCCTTATGCAAATATAGAGGCAGGGCTTAGCCTTATGCAAGGATCGAGACAGAACTTAGTCTCATGCCAAGAGAAGGCAGTGCTTAGCCTCATGCAAATATGGAGGCAGGGCTTAGCCTCATGCAAGATTTGAGACAGGGCTTAGTCTCATGTAAAGATAAAGCAATGCTTAGCCTTATGCAAATATAGAGGCAGGGTTTAGCCTCATGCAAGATTTTAGACAGGGCTTAGTCTCATGCAAAGAGAAGGCAATGCATAGCCTTATGCAAATAGGGAGGCAGGTCTTAGCCTCATGGAAAAGTTGAGATAGGGCTTAGTCTTATGCAAGGGAAGGCAGTGCTTAGTCTTATGCAGTAAACAAGCAGCAAATAGGAGTAGAATGTTTCTTAGCTGGAGATATATTTGCATCTGGGTGGCCTGATTGTTATGAGGGTAGTGCTTTTAATATGTGTATACTTGTGAATACTCCTGTTATGTTACATCAAAAGAAAAATCGTGGGTTTTGTAGGGAAGATTGCTTCGTGCCTTTGTTTGCTTGTTTTGCCTTGCTTTGCTCTGGAGGCCTTATTTGAATTGCCCTGGGTAACACTTGGTTGTCATAGGAATAAAGTTTTCGAAAAATATGCGCTTATTTGATGAAATAGAGTTATTTTAGAAACACAATGGTATATAATATTAACTAAATTAGATGAACTAATGACTGTAATGCTTTTAGAGACATTGTAGTTTCCTTGCATTAGAATTTTGAGGGTCCTCCTCAAAATTCTGCCGCAGTTTGATCCTTTGGTCGTTCTGTATGCAACAACATTTGTTGGATCTGCTCCAGAATTTTGAGAATCCTTCTCAAAATTCTGCCCCAGTTACTTAACCGATTTCTGAATTTATGGCATATGATGGCATCGGTTGGACTTGCTCCGGAATTTTGAGGGTCCTCCTCAAAATTTTGCCCCAGTTTCTGGTTCTGAGGGAAATGAAGATTTTATTAAGATATGACCAAACCCACAAGGCTACCTACGTATCCCCTCTTAAACGGGAATCAAGTCAAGCGTAGTTCAGTTGCATCAGACGAATACAAACAATCTAAGCATAGTATCTCTTGACTGCATCTGAATTATTAGGTTTTGGACAAACTTCTCCGTCCATTTCTGCAAGTATGAGTGGCCCTCTTGTTAGCACCTGGTGAAGCATGTAAGTACCTTGCCAGTTGGGTGAAAATTTCCCTTTGGCTTCATCCTAATGTGGGAAGATCCACTTTAGCACCAGCTGCCCCGGTGCGAATTGTCTTGGTCTGACCCTTTTTTTGAAAGCTCTAGACATTCTATTCTGATAAAGCTGATCGTGATATACTGCGTTCATTCTTTTTTCGTCTATGAGGGCTAGTTGCTCATAGCAGCTCATTATCCATTCTACATCGCTGAGTTCGGCTTCCTGTATGATTCTTAAAGAAGGAATTTCTACCTCGGCTGGAATGATAGCTTCGGTACCGTAAACCAGCAAATAGGGAGTTGCCCCAGTTGATGTGTGGACCGTGTTGTGGTACCCCAATAGGGCAAATGGTAAATTGTCGTGCCATTGTTTGTGGTTTTTTACCATCTTCCTTAATATCTTCTTGATATTCTTGTTGGCAGCTTCCACGACTCCATTCATTTGAGGCATGTATGATATAGAGTTTTTGTGCTTGATTTTGAAGGTTTCACACATGGCTTTCATTAGATCACTGTTGAGATTGGCAGCATTATCAGTGATAATGGACTCGAGAACCTCGAATCGACAAACAATACGATCCCTGACAAAATATGCAATGACTTTCTTGTTTATAACTTTGTAAGATGCAGCCTTTAACCATTTTGTGAAGTAATCGATGGCCACTAGAATGAACCGGTGCCCGTTTGAAGCAGTGGGCTCGATTAGACCGATGACATCCATTGCCCAGGCATCAAAAGGCCAAGGTGCACTTGTCGCATTGAGCTCATTTGGTAGTACCTTTATCATATCTGTATGTATCTGGCATTGGTGGCACTTCTGGACGTACCTGATGCAATCTGGTTCCATGGTCATCTAAAAATATCCAGCTCTAAGTATCTTTTTGGCTAGAACAAAACCGTTCATATGTGGTCCATAAGTTCCAACATGTATCTCAAGCAATTTGGAAGCCTCTTTGCGTCAGCACACCTTAACAACCCCTGATCAGGAGTTCTTCTATACAGGGTCCCCCCGCTTTGGAAGAAGTAATTGGACAACCTCCGCAGTGTGCGTTTCTGAGTATGGTTTGCCTGTTCCAGATATTCTCCTTTTGCCAAATTTTCTTTGATGTCGTGGAACCACGGTTTTCCATTCGTTTCTTATTCAACATGAGCACAGTAAGCCGGTTGATTATGAATCCTCATCGGGATGGGATCGATGAAATTCTTATCTGGATGTTGTATCATTGATGACAATGTGGCCAGTGCGTCTGTGAACTCATTTTGAATTTTGGGCACATGTTTGAATTCTATCTTTGTGAATCTCTTTATCAATTCTGGTACATGATACAAGTATGATAGTATCTTGGTGTTCTTCGTAGCCCATACTCCTTGAACCTGATGTACTAGGAGATCCGAATCGCCAATTACCAGCAACTCTTGTATATTCATATCGATGGCCAAATTGAGCCTCATGATGCAAACCTCATATTCTGCCATATTGTTGGTGCACGGAAACCTATGCTTTACGGATACCGGGTAATGTTGACCTATCATTTGAAAAGCCTACCAAGTGCACAAAGAACACCAATGAGATGGCAAAAATGAAAGAAAATAACAATATTTGTCCTTAACTCACCTAGGTAAAACTCCAAAATTGCACGAAGAAAATTTGTTACCACCATAAATTTGCTTCCTATATCCTTTGGAGCACATCGAACAAGAAGTGCAAAAAAGATCCAAACCAACAAAAAGGAGATTGTCAATGTAAAACTAATGGAAATAACTCCAAGAAAGTAGTATATAAAGTCACAATTTAATCTAAGAAACCTTGTCTTTTCCTCTTCCTTTTTTTACCAATGCAACATCTGCCCCTTCATTACCCCTATATTTTCTTGTGTTTAAGATGAAACTATCAATGACCACATTAATTTTTCATAATACTCAGCAGCAATTTTTTGTAAAAAAGGGGGTAAATATTCAAAGAACACTTCATACATTGTTCGTATTTTACTTTTGAAGGAACTATAATAATTTTTTCTGAACATTAATGAAAATTAAGCCTTATTAGAATACATACATTATCAATCAATGACATATCAATCACGGCTTGTTTGTAGTTTAAGCAGGTGATGGTTTTCAAGAGCATAATAATGATAAGAAATTGAAGAGACTAAACATTATTATCATGATAAAGGCTATTCATTTTTATACAATAATTTAGCTGCTAAAGAGTATAATAAGACTAAGGGTATAAAAGTCCACCAACTTTTGGTGGACATTTTAATTATTTAACTTTGAATTTGGAGCTTTCCACTTATAATATAGTATGACAATATGATTACAATGCAACTCTTTGACATCTGGGTGGTCCATTTATTCATTTTATCCAAAGTAAACAAAATACAAAGAAGGAAAAAGAACGTTCTGAATTAAAATATTTTAGTGCTTTTTGTTTTCTGGACAGTAATACATAGGTACAAGGAAATTCGACATTACATTGTGGCAGTGTTATATACTTCTCCATTTAAATTAAGATAACACATTTTGTTTAACGAGGGTTAAACTATATGAATTATGATCAATATTTTAAAATATTTTTTTATCATATTAACATGAGAAAAATTGCAGCTTATAGTACTTTTTGTATAACTTTTTAATATCCAAATTTTAGTTTTAAAATATTGAATTGAGTTAATCCAATTTAATTTTAAAGTTTAGTCATATTGATTCTTAATAAGCGAATGTACCATCTAAATTGGAATAGAGAGAGTAGTACTTAATTATGCATCATTGCAAAATGAAGTGCTGCTACGGATTTTTTGTTCCCCAAAATGAACTTATTCATATCAGCGAAGTTCCTAAGTTGTCCGTCTCAGTTGAACATCAGAAGCAATAGCCAATAGGGATAATACATAAAATATCCCTTATACTTATACGGTATTTTCAGATACACACTTAAACTTTGAAAGGGTCCTATGACCCTTTTACACTTATTTGAAACAGAATTACTATTCCACCCGAAAAGACCATCTCCAGTTTTAAATGGAGCAGTACAACTCACGCGCTATTTCTGATTTTCCACGTCATTTTGCTATTAAAAATGTTATCGTTACTTTTTTCACTATTGTTTCCCCGTTTCTTCTCCAAACTATACCCACCATCAGACACAGTTTTTTCTTTACCAAACTAGACCCACCCAACAACTCATCCTTCCCGAAGCAGGTTTGCAGTAATATTATGGATTGAGAACGAGTTTTCTGTTGTGAAAGTTTTTGTTGTAGTTCCTGCTCTATGGAGTGTTTGAAGGTAGTGGCGGGGTTCTTTTAGGGTGAATCTGTAATGGACAAAAAATGAGATTTGGCAGTGGCGTTTTTCTGATGCAATAGTAATACTACTATGAGAGTTATTGGGGTCTTGGGGTGGCAATGGGTGGTTCTCAGGTTGCTAATATTGAATGATACGGTGTTTGGAGATGTAGAAAATAGCAGTAGACTTTGTTTCAATCTTGGCACTTAATTCATTCATGTACTTTATGACACCATTAATATAATACTACAATTTCTAACTGCTTTATTGGAATCTATTCTTTTTATTTTTATCTGCTGAAGAATAGCACTGGCCGGATAATATGGCGACATAATATACAAAAAGAGTTTCTAACATTTCTTGTCTGGAAGCCGAGACAGCTTAATGAAAATTCTAGAGATTCAACAACATATTGATGGCTAAATCAATTTTTATTCAATAACTTGTAATTTTGGTGGACGGACATATTTGCCGGTGAGGAAAGTAGGTCTTGGAGAAGATGAAAAGGAAGAAAAATAAAGGAAAAGAAAAGAAAGATAAAAAAGTAAAATGAAAATACAAATAAAGAGTAAGAATTATTTTAACAAAGAAATGTGTTAAATAACAAAACTTTTATTTAATCTTCATCTCACTCGCTCCCCAAGGTTACAAAACACTGCTCAAGCCACGTAGGCGCAAAATGTGGCATTAATACCACTTCAACCTAGTTTTGGGGGGGGGGGGGGGGGGATCATATCAGCTCCTACGAAGTTTAAGTGTGCATCTGAAAAAGTCGGACAAGTACATGGGGTATTATCCCTAGCCAATATGCCGCTATGAAAATTTATCAAAAATGTATGTGTTGCAAGTGATTGACGACTTCAATTATGTATCTTTGTTTATGCCTATTTTGTAGCGCCATATTAAAGATGGTGAGAACCTAATTTCTTTATGTACGTAAATTAGTTCACTCAACTGAGTGTCAATTTTTCGACTTTCTTTTCCCTACTTTTACATATAAGAATATTAATATTGTTACATGAGATATACCTAATTTAACAATTTCGTCTCATTCTATGCTAAGTTGATTTTCACATAATTTCGGAGAAATTTATTGTACTGCTTTTTATAATTGAGGTGCCTATGATTATCACACTATTTTTATTGATATTAAGAATGAGAGGATTGCAAAACTGTATAGTTCAAGTGCTCAATTGAGATAGATGGTTTGGTAATATTGCTCTAAAAATGGTCGCCAAAATTTAAACTGGAGGAAGATTCACCAGTTGTTCATATTTGGGTACTCTTATAGAGCCTCCCATTTCATTGCCACACTTGGCACTATGTGAAACAAGTTCTGAGCCCGGTGGGTATTCTTCTGTCAATGGATATTGTCACAAACAATAGAACTAGGCCGAGCACTAAAGTTCGAGTAGAAGTGGACTTAACTAAAACATTTCTAAATTTTGTCTAGGTGGGAATGGAGGAAGAGACCAATACACTCAAGGGATTCATGCAGAATATTGAGTATGAGAGAGTTCCAAAATACTGTAAAGATTATAAATTGCTGGGTCAGTATATTGTGCAATGCAGGGCTATTGAAAAGGAGAAAGAAAAAAAAAAAGGAAAAAAGAGAAGGACATTGAGCAGGAGGAGTCTACGAATCAGAATCAAAAGGAAGCTAAACCAAAGGAAGATGACAACAAAACGATTGGCAAGAATAAGATTTGGGAAGACACATCAGATAACTCTTCAACCCCAACTGGTCAATAAGACTCTATCTAATGAGGGTACTAGTGCACCTAACGGACAAGGAAACAACACTCACAACTCTGAAAAGAAGTACACAGGGAATAAGGGTGATAAAAAAGACACTAAGATATCAAAAGAGCCACATATGAAGGAAAATTTCACCAGGCAAATAAGAAAGAAGCCTAATAAAAATCAAGTTAATCCCAATCCCCTAGAGACTCTTAAGTCTCTAGCTCAAGAACAGGAGAACAAGTTTAGCAATAAGGGATCAAAAAAGAAAAAGAAAAAAAAAGATTACTACAAAAAATCTTCAAGTCAGAAACAAGTGTGGCCCAAAAGAAAAAACAAGACTGTGAACACTAACATTGATAAGGTGGTGAAAAGGATATAAAGGGATACTGGGAAGTCAATTGTGCAAGTGACAATCCAAAATCAAATTCAGAATGATAAAGATGACAACTGTAGCCCCAGCAACAGCATAAACCAGAGAGTAGGACAAACTAGGGACAGAATTGAAAGCTCTCCCAACAAGTAAAGAGTGATGAACTAGTGGTGGACCTTGGTCCCATCAAATTGGTTCACACTAATTCACCAGTAAATATCTAGGGAACCTTAGTGGAGATCTATCGTATGGGAGATGCCTCCTCTAATGAGGAGGATATTGGTAAGTAAGAAGGAGCAGTTTTGGCATTGTCAAAACCTCTAGATCCTATATAAGAAGAGTTGGATAATGTACGTGCTAAGTAGGGCCTATACCCAAGAAGAACTAAACAGAGAAACAAGAAGAAAGGAGGACAAGCGGGGCATATCAGTCAAGCAGGTCTTCTACAAACTAAACATCAAGATAAAACAACAGCACCCCTTAAATCCAATGATTAAAGCTATCATTTGGAATATTAGGGGTCTGAGATCTAAAGGAGATTTTGACAGACTCTTGAGACTTGTCAAACTCCACAAAGTTAATTTTATTACATTACAAGAACCTTTTCTTGCACCTTCTCATATAGAGGAGTTTAGGGACATACTTGGTTTTGATAATGTTATACAACAACAACAACAACAATGACCCAGTATAATCCCACAAGTGGGGTCTGGGGAGGGTAATATGTACGCAGACCTTACCCCTACCCCGAAGGGTAGAGAGGCTGTTTCCAGGAGACCCTCGGCTCAAAAAAGCAATAGGAGATGATATATTAGTACCATAAAAATGCGTAATAAAAATAACAACAATATATAAGAGATATGAAATATGAAATACAAAATAGCAAAATTTGGTATTTTTGAAATCACACTCTCAATTGCACCCTCATATCTCAACACAAACAACAAATTAATTTTAAGATCAATCAAGTTGGGGAGTCAGACTACATTGTGCTTACAGCTGTGTATGTTAAGACTAATGCTAGTAGAAGGAAAAGACTTTGGGAGCAGCTTAGAAGAACTCACACGTTGTTTGAGGGTCCTTGGGTAGTATCAGAGACTTCAATATGATTGTGTCCCTAGATGAAAAGAAGGGTGAATGTCCACATATTCTCTCTAAGGGTATTGATTTTACTAATTGCATGAACGATTGTGAATTATATGGCACCAATTTCACTGGCAATACCTTAACATGGTGTAATGGTTGGAAGAGAATGTCACGATCTGAATTTTCTCACCTTCGGGTATCGTAATGGCGCCTACTCGTGAAAGCTAGGCAAGCTGAAAATTACATTTTTACTACCATTATTATTAATTCAAACAGGAATAGATATTAGTTAAAATAAGAAAATTAAAAAATGCGGAAATGATATAACAATGCCACAACTCAAGTACATAACTAACCCATAGATATGATATCACAATCCACGAACGACTAAGATTTACTACAAATATAAGTCTGAAAGAAGTACAACTATTCTCGAAATAAAAGAGGCAGCAGAAAACTAAAGCGGGGAAAGGGGAACTTCAGGCTTTGCGAACGTCAGCTGATCTACCTTGGTCTCCCTGGACTAAAGGCTGCTACCTCAAGCTACTCACAAGGTCCGGCACCAAAATCTGTATAAAAGTGCAGAGAGCAGTATCAGTACAACCGACCTCATATACTCGTAAGTGTCGATCCTATCCTCGGCGAAGTAGTGACGAGGCTAGGACACGACAACCATATAAACCTGTGCAGTTAATCATATACAAACAGAACAATAATAATAGGAAATAACAGATAAAGATGGGAAGGGAAAACATGCTGCGGGGAATATCAAATTCTAACAGTAATTCAATAGAGAAGTATAATGAACACCATATTTGTATCAACAGGAATAATGAAACAGTAACACGTGCACAACATCACCCTTCATGCTTTTACTCTCGTTCTCACTATAAGAAACAACAAAAACAGCACGGCATCACCTTTTGTGCATTAACTCTCGTAATCATGGCACGACATCATCCTTCATGCATTAAATCTCACAATATCGGCACGACATCACCCTTCGTGCATTAACACTCACAATATCGGCACAGCATCACCCTTCATGCTTTACACTCTTTCTCACCCAAAGAATAGAAACAATACGTCCCTCTAAGGAAATCAACAAAAGAAATAATAATATCCCGACAAGAAAATCAATAATAGAAGCAATAACATCCCTACAAGGGAAAATATTAAGCAAAAACTAGAACTCTAAGAAGCCGAGTAGGACAAAAATCATATATAAATTAGGGGTTCATGTAGAGTATAGTCTGAATTAGTAGAATAAACATGATACCAGTAGGAGAAGTGAAGAATCAAAAATATTGGTGAACAAAATAGGGTAAAATCACACAATAGGTAGGGATAACCATAATTAGGAACTTTAACTAGCAATCAAAGGGTAAAATCACAGAATCACAGATACATATAGATTAACTGAACATGTTATCAAATAAAACTCTAAAACCCAAGACTAGAACTAAGAAATTAGGGTTTTCAACATAGGCAAATTGAAGAGGTAGTAAAATCATAGAATCAGTCGAAATATGCAAGAGATAGAAGTTTAAACATAAAGAATCGGTTTAAACAAGGTTTTAGAAGAAGTTCTGAAAACCCTAATTTTAGAAGAAGGTGAAAACACTTTGAAACGATGATTCTTATAAAGAGTTACAAGGATAGTGTAAAATATCAAAGAAACAGACTCAAATCGTTTAAAAATTGTGCAGACCTAGGAGATGTAAGTAAAAATTAGGGTTTTAAAAGAAACCCAAAAAGAGATGAAAGAACCTCTCAAAAATCTCAAGGATCGTAACAAGTACAACATGATTTCGCTTAAAATCATACTGAAGTAGCCAAGAATAGACCATATGGCAAACCGTAGATGCAAGTCAGTGTGGCCCAGGGCCAAGGCGAGCATGGCAATAGAGGAGCCATTGGAGACTTAGGAGTTGAAGGGAGATTACCGGAGAAAATCGGAGAAGGGAGTCAATGGTTGAAGGACCTAGGGTTAGGTTGAGGGGTTGAGAGAGGAGAGGAGGTGAGAGAATACAAAGGTGGCAGATTTGGGAAATGAGATAGGGTTAGGGGGTCGTTGGAATTAAAAATGGTAAGAACGGATGAGGGTCGTTCATCTTTAAGATCAACGGCCAGGATTTGACGGGTCTTGGGTCGGGTAGGTGGGTTCAGGGTTTGGGTCGGGTGTTTTTAATCTGAAATTGGGCTGAGGTTGGGTTTAAATTGGGCTACAATTGAAATGTAAATCTGGCTATATTTTAAATAGCTAATTTTGCCCTATATAATTTATAATAAATAATAGCTAATTTCTGGAAAATAATTTTTTATACTAAAATGATTTAAAATAGACATTTAGCATTTTAAAAATATAGGAGATCAATTTTACGCAAATAAATATAATTATACATTAATGGGGCTAATATTGTAATTATATGCAATTTAGCTTTAAAAATACAAAATGCAATTGTAAAAATGCATAAAAATATTTTAACCATATTTTGGCATAAATATAGAAATCAAATGACCAAATCACCACAACAATAATTTGAGGAATAATTATTGAGGATTTTATGAATAAAAGGGAAGGGAATAAATCAATTTAAATCTTTAAAATTATGGAAAAAAAATAATAAAAACCTTGGGCATGCTTATATATGCATATATGTATGTATATGTATATATATATATATATATATATATATATATATATATATATATATATATATATATATATGCCATTTTGAAGGTATTTATTGCATATAAAAAATATAGAAAAAATTGGGTATCAACAGCTACCCCTCTTTGCCCGGGAAGGATGAAAGAGTTTTTGGGTAAATGAAATGATGGCCAATTTTGACCGGACGGGATGTTTTGAAAGATAGAGGCCGGACTCGAATTCTCGAGTTGCCTACATATCCCTGGTTTTACAAGAATCGGGCCTTGTGTAGTTCTGGATTCATCTATGGAATATGCCGATGAAATTACTACAAGAACGAACACGCAATGCGGAAGCGGCTATGGTGAGTGGTTAAAGCTCGGGACGGTTGAGGGAACTGGAGCGAGATTGCTCATGCTAGGATAGCAGTTGCTTACTGGTTACATGCGACAAAAGATGCTACAAACATGTATTTGCGAAAATTTAAACATGATGCAAATTCTCTTTGGATCATGAAAGTTGTCTTTGGATGGTTAAAGATGACGTCCTTAGACCATGACGTCCTGGGCCATGAATTGTTTAGTGAGGGATTCGCAGGCCATGAAATGATGTTATCAGGCCATGAAAATGGTGCCTCCGAACCATGACGCCTTTGAATAATAATATGCAAATTTGAGGGATCCTCAGGACATGGCATGTTGTCTTTCGGCTATGAAGATGATTCCTTTAGACTATGAAGCCTTTGGATAGATTGGCGATATTTCAGCATATGATGTGCAATAGTATGATGTTAACAAGACAAGGCATAGTCTTATGAAATGGAGGGCAGAGCTTAGCCAGATTGCAAAACAAATAGATAGTAAAATAGAGCAATATCTTGTGCAAAAGGGACAACGCTTAGTCCCATGCAAATGTGGAGGCAAGGATTAGCCTCATGCAGGTATTGAGTCAAGGATTAGACTCATGCAAGTAGGGAGGCAAGTATTAGCCTCATGCAAGTATGGAGGAAAGTGTTAGCCTCGTGTAGGTATGGAGTCAAGGATTAGACTCATGCAAGTAGGGAGGCAAGGATTAGCCTCATGCAAGTATGGAGGCAAGGATTAGCCTCGTACAGGTATAGAGTCAAGGATTAGCCTCATGCAAGTGGGGAGTCAAGGATTAGACTCATGAAAGTATGGAGGCAAGGATTAGCCTTATGCAAATGTAAAGGCAGGGACTAGCCTCATGGAGTCAAGGATTAGACTTATGCAAGTATGGAGGCAAGGATTAGCCTCATGCAAATGTAGAGTCATGGATTAGACTCATGCAAATAAGGAGGCATGGATTAGCCTCATGCAAGTATGGAGGCACGGATTAGCCTCACGGAGTCAAGGATCAGCCTCATACAAATATGGAGTCAGGGATTAGACTCATGCAAGTATGGAGGCACGGATTAGCCTCATGGAGTCAAGGATTAGACTCATGCAGATAGGGAGTCAAGGAATAGACTCATGCAAGTATAGAGGGAAGGATTAGCCTTATGCAAATGTGGAGGCAAGGACTAGCCTCATGGAGTCAAGGATTAGACTCATGCAAGTATGGAGGCAAGGACTAGCCTCATGCAAATGTGGAGTCATGGATTAGACTCATGCAAATAGGGAGGCAGGATTAGCCTCATGCAAGTATGGAGGCAAGGATTAGCTCATGCAAGTAGGGAGGTAGGGATAAGCCTCATGCAAGTATGGAGGCAGAGATTAGCCTCATGGAGTCGAGGATTAGATTCATGCAAATAGGGAAGCAAGGATTAGCCTCATGCAAATATGGGGACAATGATTAGTCCTATGCAAAGAGTGAGTAGCGTATTAGTCCTATGCAAGAGTAGTGTATTTCTTAGCTTACGTCAAATGTGCTTGCATTCAAAGAAAAATTGTAAGTTTTGTGAGGGGAGGTTGGGTCTTGCTCCATCTGCCGGCCTGGATCTGCTCTGTTCTGAAAAGCCTTTCGAGTTCCCTTGGGTGACACCTGACTGTTATGAAAGTAGAGTTTTTCAAAAATATGCAATTACATAAAAAATAGAGCTGTTTTAGAAACATGTTGATAAATCAAGTAATTTTGATGAACTAG
This sequence comes from Nicotiana tabacum, assembly GCF_000715075.1. Taxonomy (NCBI): domain Eukaryota; kingdom Viridiplantae; phylum Streptophyta; class Magnoliopsida; order Solanales; family Solanaceae; genus Nicotiana; species Nicotiana tabacum. The sequence goes on along the minus strand of NC_134085.1, from coordinate 94,482,221 downwards.
TGACTGTGACACATCTCAAAGACATTGCAATTCTCTTATGGAATTTTGAGGGTCCTCCTCAAAATTCTGCCCAGTTTGGTAGATGATCCTTCATTCTATTTGCGGATAATAGGCCTTGTTGAACCTTCTTCGGAATTTTGAGAATCCTTCTCAAAATTCTGCCCTAGCTTCTTAACTGATTACTGACCGTCTGACACATGTTGGCATTGGATGAACTTGCTCCGGAATTTTGAGGACCCTCCTCAAAATTCTACCCCAGTTTCTAATCTTGGGGGAAATGAAAATTTTGTTATAATATGACCGAACCTATAAGGCTACCTATGTATCCCCTCTTAAATGGAAATTAGGTCAAGCGTAGTTCAATTATATCAAATGAGGAAGCGTAATGTATCCAAGCATAGTATCTCTTGACTGCGTCTTAATTGATTAGTTTTGGCCAGACTTCTCCATCCATTTCTGCAAGTATGAGTTCTCCTCCTGTCAGCACCCTGTGAACCATGTACGGACCTTGCCAGTTGGGGGAGAATTTCCCTTTGGCGGGAAGATCTTCTTCAGCACCAACTGACCTGGTGCAAATTGCCTTGGTTTGACCCTTTTATTGAAAGCTGTGGACATTCTGTTCTGATAAAGTTAGCCGTGACATACTGCATTCATACTCTTTCCATTGATAAGGGCCAATTGTTCATAGAGACTCCTTATCCACTCCACATCGCTAAGTTCAGCTTCATGTATGACACTTAAAGAAGGAATCTCCACCTCGGCTGGGATGACAGCCTCGGTACCATAAACCAACATGTAGGGAGTTGCCCCAGTTGATGTGCGAACTGTAGTGTGGTACCCCAATAGAGCAAAGGGTAACTTCTCATGCCATTGTTTGTGGTTCTCTACCATTTTCCTTAGTATCTTCTTAATGTTTTTGTTGCCGGCTTCTACGACTCCATTCATCTGAGGTCTATACGCTGTGGAATTCTTGTGCTTGATTTTGCAAGCTTCACATATGGCTTTCATCAAATCACTATTGAGATTGGCGGCATTGTCGGTAATAATGGACTCGGGAACTCCAAATCGGCAGATAATACGATCGTTGACAAAATCTACGACAACTTTCTTGGTTATAGCTTTGTAAGATGCAACTTCTACCCATTTTGTGAAGCAATCAATGACTACTAGAATAAACATGTGTCTGTTTGAAGCAGTGGGCTCAATCGGACCAATAACATCCATTCCCCAGGCGACAAATAGCCAAGGTGAGCTTGTTGCATTGAGCTTATTTGGCAGCACTTTTATCATGTCGGCATGCACTTGGCATTGAAAGCATTTGCGGACATACTGAATGCAATCCATTTCCATGGTCATCCAAAAGTAACTTGCCCTGAGTATCTTCTTAGCCAAGACGAAACCATTCATGTGTGGGCCACAGGTCCCAGCATGCAAATCCTCAAGTAACTTAGAAGCTTCCTTTGCGTCAACACATCTTAGTAGGCCCAAATTGGGAGTTCTTCTGTACAAGTTTCCCCCATTATGGAAGAAATGATTTGACAATCTCCGGAGCGTGCGTTTCTGAGTGTGATTTGCATGCCCCAGGTATTCTCCTTTTGATAAGTATTCTTTGATGTCATGGAACCAAGGCTTTCCATCTGCTTCTTCCTCAACATGAGCACAATATGCCAGCTGATTATAGATCCTTACCGAAATGGGATCAATGTAGTTCTTATCTGGATGTTGTATCATGGATGACAAAGTGGCCAACGCATCGGCAAACTCATTCTGAATTGTGGGCACATGTCAGAATTCTATCTTTGTAAACCTCTTTCTCAATTCCTGCACATGGTGCAGATGTGGCAATATCTTGGAATTCTTTGTGGCCCACTCTCCTTGTACCTGGTGCACAAGCAAATCTGAATCACCGATTACCAACAGCTCCTAAATGTTCATGTCGACTGCCATGTTAAGCCTTAGTATGCAGGCTTGATATTTTGCCATGTTGTTAGTGCAATGAAATCTGAGTTTAGCGGATACCGGATAATGATGACCTATTTCTGATACCAAACTGCTCCGATGCCTACTCCTTTAAAATTTATGGCTCCATCAAAGAACATCCTCCAACCGTCATATGCTTCAGTAATGTCTTCTCCTACGAATGATACTTCTCCATCAGGAAAATACGTTTTCAAGGGTTCATATTCTCCTCCCACCGGATTTTAGCAAGGTGATCTGCCAATGCTTGTCCCTTGACTGTCTTCTGAGTTACATAGACGATATCAAACTCTCTTAATAGTATCTGCCATTTAGCCAACTTTCCAGTAGGCATAGGTTTCTGAAATATGTGCTTTAGAGGATCCATCCTGGATATGAGCTATGTAGTGTAGGCACAAAAGTAATGCCTCAATTTCTGGACTGTCCAGGTCAAAGCATAGCAAGAGCATTCAAGCAGTGAATACTGTGCTTCATAAGGTGTGAACTTCTTGCTCAAGTAATATATGGCCTGCTCGTTTCTTCCTGTCTCGTCATATTGTCCCAAACACATCTGAAGGCTCCATCTAATACAGATAGGTAGAGTAGCAAAGGTCATCCTAGCTCTGGAGGGACCAAAACTCATGGTGTGCACAAGTACTCCTTGATTTTATCAAAAGCTTTCTAACAATCGTCTATCCAACTTGTTTCGGCATCCTTTCTCAGCATCTTGAAGATGAGTTCACATATGACTGTGGATTGTGCTATGAATCGACTGATATAGTTGAGCCATCCTAGGAAGCTCATTACGTCCTTTTTGCTCTTAGGTGGTGGTAAATCCTGAATATCATTGACTTTAGACGGAGCTAGCTCGATCCCTCGACGACTGACGATGAATCCCAATAACTTTCTTGCGGGAACCCCGAATGCACACTTTGAAGGGTTCAATTTCAAATTGTACCTCCTGAGCGTGTCAAAGAACTTTCTCAAGTCCGCTATATTTTTTGCGGTCCTCTTGGATTTGATAATGACATTGTCCACATACACCTCTATTTCTTTGTGTATCATATCATGGAAGATGGTTGTCATGGCTCTCATGTAAGTGGCCCCAGCGTTCTTCAGACCGAATGGCATCTTCTTGTAACAATATACACCCCATGGTGTAATAAAAGTTGTCTTCTCTGCGTCTTCTTCATTCATCCAAATCTGGTGATAACCCGCGAAGCAATTTACAAAGGATTGGAGTTCTTGCTTGGCGTAGTTATCGATCAGGATGTGTATATTTGGTAGTGGAAAATTATCTTTGGGACTTGCTCTGTTTAAATCCTGATAGTCAACACATACTCTGACCTTCCCCTTTTTTTTGGGAACTGGCACAATGTTAACTAACCAGGTTGGATGTTCAACCACCCTAAGAACCTTGGCTTTGATCTTCTTGGTAACTTCCTCCTTGATTTTCAGACTCATGTCTGGTTTGAATTTTTTGAGTTTCTATTTGAGTGGCAGACACATGGGATAGTAGGCAACTTGTGAGCCACTATATATGTGCTCAAGCCGGTCATGTCATCATATGACCATGCGAAAATATCCTCATACTCCTTTAGGAACTGAATATATTCTTCCTTCTCTATCGGTGACAAGTAGATGCAGATGCGAGTCTCCTTGGCGGTCTTGGCATCTCCCAAATTTACTGCCTCGGTCTCATCCAGATTGGACTTAGGCTTATTCTCAAAATTCAACCTCCATGACAATTTCCTCGGATATCTCATCTTATTCATCTAAATCACTATTCTTATGTTGCATTGCCTCATTACATGTCACAGTCACTGGTTCATCAGGAAAAGTAATTATAACGTTGTGGAAAGAAAAAAGTGTAAATATAGTAGTGAATAATAAAAAGTAAATGCATTTGATTAAAACTTAAAAAATGGTTCAGACAAAGCACGACTCAATGAATCGAGCGTTTATTTTGAAATAGGTAAAGCTTAAAATGAAACTACAGGAAATCTTAAATGCCTAGAACGACTATAGAGGTAAATTCTGCCAAGCTACCTAGGGACTCGGCGGGCTCGGGATGGTGTGGCGGTCTAGTTTCTGAGAACAAATCCCTTTGCCACAGTCTGAATAGTGAGGCCTTCTTCCTCGTCCTCCTCAATTATGGCACTTCAGTCCATGTCCTCATCTTCCAAGAACAAATTCTTCAACCCAGCTAGTGCTTCTTCCTTTCCAGTTCCCCATATTGTGGCAGCCTGGTGGAAAGCTTGTTCTAAACGTGGCACTGGATGCTCAAGAGGGTAATACGGTCCACGCCATGAAGGCGACCAATTCATGTACTCTTGCCATATATACTGCTATCCAAGCCCAAAAGTGGTACCATGATTTTTTAGCTGTATTGGTTTGGTGATTCCCTGGAGGTTCTTTCCCAAACCTTTGCCAGATTCATATCCAAACCATGCTAGTATGCTTTCTATTTTGGTACTCCACCATTTATACTTCTCGACGGCATTGACCCGTTCAATGTGATGATAGGTTTCCCCTCATAGCCTTCTTCTGTGTCCTATGTCCGGGATAGTTTGACTGGTGTAGATGGGGTTACTCCCATCTCCGTGGATGACCACCTCCTGACGGTTCCATTCGAATTTCATGGCTTGATGTAGTGTGGAAGGCACGGCCCCAACAACATGAATCCATGGTCGGCCCAATAGAAGATTATATGAGGCTGGTATGTCAAGCACCTGAAATTTAACGTCGAACCAAGTTGGCCCCATTTGCAAAAAAAGGTTGATTTCCCCGATCGTGGCCCTTTAGGACCCATGGAAAGCCTTTACATTCATGCTTCCTACTCATATCTCATGAAAACCTTTGTCTAACCTCTTCAGAGTGTCCAATGGACACATATTTAGGCTTGAACCTCCATCAACCAAGACCCTGGCAATGAAATTGTCTTCAAATTGCACTATAATATGCAATGCCCGATTGTATCACAAACCTTCGGGCGGTAGCTCATTTTCGTGGAAGATAATCTTATGGCTCTCCAGCACTTGCCCAACCATGTTGGCCATTTCTCCACCAGTGATGGTGTTGGGTACATAAGCCTCGCTCAGTACTTTCATTAAGGCGTTCTTGTATGCCTCTAAATTCTGCAATAGTAACAGGATAGATATCTGAGCAGGAACTTTGTTCAGATGGTCAACAACAAAGTACTCTTTTGCCTGCATTTTCCTCCACATGTCATCTGGACCAGTCTCAATGATGGGCTGCCTAGTAGGTGCATCCTTGCTTGATCCTCCCAAATGTTCCAGTGTATAGACTCTTCCAGTCCTAGTCATTCCTTGTGCTACGTCAGATTCCTCTGCATTGGCTTTCCCTTTCCGCCGAGCCTCCGCAACATAATCCTACGGTATTGCTTTTGAGTTGAATGGGGGTGTGGTTGACACCGTCACAATAAAAGGTGTGGCCACTTCTACTTTAAACGGAGCGGAGGTGGCTACGGGCGGAGCTACTTCTACCTCGAATAGAACTGATGCAGTTACCTCAGCATCAATAGGTGCCTGAGTCTGAACCACAATAGGAGTAAGTGTGACTGCAACCTTAAAGTCGTCGCCTTCTCGAATGAGCCCCATTGACCCCTCAGGGTCCCATTCTTCATTTGTCTCTATCACATGTACACCATAACCTCTGTGATTAGGGAGGGGATGACATTAGGTGTGGCTTCCTTTGCTTGTATGACCTTGTTGTCAATGAGTGTCTGGATCTTATCTTTCAATGTTCGACACTCAGCAGTGGTGTGCCCTTTCATACCGGAATGGTATGCACAAGTTTTGTTCGAATTGACCTATTGGGATGGATTTTATAATGCCACAATGGGAACAGGTGTGATGTAACCTGTAGCTTTTAACCTTTCATACAGTTGGTCGATGGGTTCACCAATGGCGGTGTATTGTACCGCTTGCGGTCGAAGTTGGGTCTTGGTCTTGGATAGTTTTGGCGAGCTGGTGGTGATTGGAAGTGGGATGGTTGGGAGTTATAGGTGTGATGGACAGTGGCTGGTGGGGAATATCTCGGAGATGAAGGTTGATATGTAGGCGGTGATGCTTGGTGTGTGGGAAGAGGAGATTTATATGTAGGTGGAGGTATTTGATATGTGGGTGGAGGTGTTTGATATGTGAGTGGAGATTTTGTGCCCTAGGCCACCATTATTGCCCCAACATCTCTCTTCTTCGATATGCCACTTGATTGTAGTGCCTTATTCGTGGCTTGAAGTGCCTCAAAGTTTGTTACTATCCCGCTCTTGATTCCTTCTTCAATTCTTTCTCCAAGTTTTATGATGTCAGAGAACTTGTGATTTTCGATAACCATCAACCTCTCATAATATGTGGATCCTATGCCCTAACGAAGAATTTCTTCATTTGTTTTTCGTCCAAAGCGGGCCTGACCTTGGCTGCTTCTGACCTCCAACGAGTAGCGTACTCACAGAAAATCTCAGTAGGTTTCTTCTTAAGATTCTGGATGTAGAAGACATCTGGTACATTTTCTGTATTGAACCTGAACCGGTCCATGAAATTTTATGGCATGTTTACCCAGTTTGACCATTTATTTGAATTTTGGCTAATATATCAAGACAAAGTGTCCCTAGTAAGGCTCCTCATAAAGAGCTTCATCCAAATATTTTCATCTTTCTCGACCCTGACAAGCTTGTCACAATCGGTCCTTATATGGACCCTAGGGTCACCTATACCATCGAACATTTCGAACTTGGGAGGTTTGTACCCCTCTGGCAGTTCGACATCCGGTTGTATGCAAAGATCTTCACAGTTCAAATCCTTTATTCCTCTGTCGCCTTCAACCCCTTGAACTCGGCTTGTAAACTTCTTGAGTTCTTTAGCCATGTTCTTAATGAGCAGGTCCTTCTCGGAGGATTCCGGTGCACAGGAGATTGGTTGGGTCGAATGAGGTGTAGTTTCCACATATATGGGGTTACTTTGATGGGTGCCAGGGACCTAGGTGTAGTGATGGTTATTGGTGGAGTTTTGGGGATCGGGAATGGGTTGTGGTGTGTTTTGGGGAGTGTGGTAAGTGGTGGTTGGTGGGCACTGAATTGGTTGATGATGATATTGTGGTGGAGTTGGTATCGGCAATGGATTGATATTTTGGGGTGGAGTTGCGTATTGATTTGGTGCGGTAGGATTTTGTGGCTGTTGATTTTGTGTGTAATGAGGAGGTGTTGGGTTCTTTGTGTTTTGTTGGTAGATATCAGGGACATTGAGAGTGAATGACAGGTTTGCCAAGTTGCGGACCTGCTCAAATTCTCCTTACAATTCTAGTATCTTTTGTTCCAGTCTCAAAACCAGATCATTTGGAGTTGAAGTGCTACGTCCATCTGAAGTCGCTGCGTTCTCAACATTTTCCTTTCAGATTCCACTTAAGTCATCCATCTTTGTCTTTCCTTTGCCCTTTGTGTTGCTTAGAGAAGGAGGACTTGGAGGGCCTCTAGATCAGGTATGATATGCTGATGAGGCCAGTATGAGTGAACCAACCTAAGGGAATGGGAATAATAATAAACATAAGCAAAACAAATAAGGTAACAAGTCAGTGAGGATCCTGAAATGTTTGCAATATTTAAACACATATTGCGGAAATGTAACTTCATAACCTATTTTGGGAACCTTGTTGTGCCCGAGGTAGGCCTAGCGACAAATAAACTTGGAAAACTTTTAATACCAATAAATGCTTCATTTCATAATATAAAAATAGACGAATCCCAAAACAATACTAAAATAATAATAAACTAAGTCACTATTGGCACTTGGCCTTATTACATTTTAGGAAAGCAAATAAATCCTAATCTATTTGGTCTTAGAAGGACCTTCCTCAGGTTGAATGTTCTCGTTGATCAAATCCTCCAGTTCGCGTAGGTTCATCAGTAAGAACGCATTTGCTAAATGTCCTCCTTCGTTTCCCTCAGCGTTCTGGCAGTCGGTAACTCTCTTCCTCACTTTTCCTTCCAATTTCAGCAGACTGTATTCCAGATATTCCAGCTTTTCACTAGATTTGATGGCCCTCTCTTTCCATTTATTGATTTGGTCACTTGATGGAAGATTCCTCCACCAGTCTAGAAATAGTGAGGGTGTGCTAACCATGCCGAAGCTGGGGACGTCGTTCTTCATTTTCTGCAAAATAAAAGGGTTAGTCCTTACCCCCACCAAAACTCGACTATTTATACATTTATGATCAGCATATTGGTATTTATTTCTCCAAATGAATGCACAGAACGTGGTTGTGTCTGTTGGGATTATGGAAAACCCGATGGACTTTTGGGTAAGGCTTATCTTAAAGGATCATTACGTGGATAACATATTGACCCGACTAGGTTTGACCATGATGTATGCACAATTTTAACCAGAGTACCCTCAAGTGGACAACTCAAGGGGGAAGGCACGGAACAGTCGATTGCACCACTGATCGACTGGTTTTACCATATAAGCCTTTCCGAATTCAAGGGTAGTAAATAAGAAGAGCGCAACCACTCATTAAAGCGTTGCTATACGATTTAATATGCACGAGTGGGATATGATGTGGACCATGATTTATGCAGCAGTTAATAACATGTAGTCAAGCATTTTCGTGTAGGAAAGATAAATACAATATTTAAATAATTGAAAGACAAATACAGGAAAAAGAAAACAAATAGACAAGTCAGTTTCAGAGATAAAAAACCATAAATGCTTAACAAATGGACAGTTAAATTCAAATAAGGGAGAAGGGCGTGGGAGAAAGCATGCTTGGACTAATTATCAAAAGGATAAGTTCGTTATGGTAAGAGCCTAAAGTATCGCCAGCAAAGTTGCCATGCTATTGCGGCCCATTTTTTCCCTCCCCGCAGAGAGAGATCCGGGTTCCGACATTTCATGGGGGTAATAACTCATTTCCTTTTGGGAATTGGGTATTTAAAGAGTCGCTACCTAACGAATTAAGATGTGTTAGGACACCTAAAGTGATTAACTCTTGGATTGATTTGCATTACTAGAGATTAGGGTAAGGGCTCAAAATAACCTCAAAAGGAAGGTGTTAGGCACCCCTCTTGGTTCACAACTGTGGGTCCCGGCCGAACTTATAGTTACGAATTCGTCCACTAACCAAATAAATAGTTGAATCAAATAGGTTGCAAGTAAAGCATATTGGATAACTCAAATAAAATAAAGATTTTGAACAAGTTGTATAAAACAAAGTTTTACACAGAAAAATGAATTTTGAAAAAGGAGGAGTCCTAGGTTGGTTAGCCTATAGGATCACCCCACACAATGTCCGGTAAATACTCCTCAATGAGGGGCTACACGTGACATTAGCGTGTAGTCATCATATCTCATATCTACCCTTCCCATCCCCTTAGTGGTCATTCAAAGCGAGTGTTGGTCAGCGATCTCTATTGCGTGCTGTTACCCATCCTTTTTAATGGTCCTAGAGGGATTTAGGACCTTTACCTATAGGTGCTTCTAGACAGACCCCTAAGGTTTTTAGGTTAAAATACTAAGGCGACAAGCAATAACACATAGGAATCTTAGCAAACAATAATAGGAAGGAGCAAATAAGAGGCTCAGTTTACCTCCACAGTTGAGGCATATAAACAGCACGACTCAAACACAAATAAAGGCATTTTTGTTAAATAGTATCCTAAGGCATGATGTCTAAGTGAATGTACAGAAAACAGGTAGTTTGTTTTATAAACTCAGAAGTAATGACCCTATCAGTTGCCTACTAATTTTAAAGCTTGTTAGAACAACATTAAGTCAGAGAAATAGTTTCAGAATTGCAAGTTTTGAAAATGCCCTACAGGCTTGCCTATATGTAGAACACTGATGACTACATTTTATAGAGTGAAACAAGGCAGGCTTTTAAAATGAACTCTTAATCCCTATAGGCATGTTTTCTAGTAACAGATTAAGGCAGTTTTAAAGAACTCGTTTCAAGAAAATATAAACCACTTAATTAAACCAATTCAGAAGTGAACTAAACGCGGATTGGGTTGATTTATTTAAACTAAACTTAGGAGAGATCTATAGGCAGAATTTCTGGTGTTATTCCCTATAGGCATGATATCTAATTGTTTAATACTGATTTCAGAAACTTTGCAAGCATAAATGAAAAAAACATGTAAACACTTGTTATGACAGAATTCGGATTGAATTATATCCTATAGGCATGGCATCTACTTGTGAATCTGATTTAAGACCTATTAAACATGATTTCTATTATGGAATCAATTGAGACCTATAGGCATGATTTCTAACATGACAAGATACAAAAGTCCTATAAGCATGATTTCTACTTATACAGGAAAACACATCAAATTGTAAAGTCCTATAGGCATGGTTTCTACCCTTATTACCCCACAAACATGTAGCAACCCACCCTTTTCAGTAATTACCCAAATATTCATTTACAAGTTATTACAGACCATATGAATGAATTAAATATGTAAATAAGAAAATAAGAAGCTATTATATAGGGGGCCTACAGATAGGCCCAGATTTCCAAAGCCTCCAATAGCCTCAAATGCTGTCAATTCCATAGACAATGTCATAGTCTAGGTGCATCAAAGTTCCCTAAGGATCTCAAGGATCCCGGAAAGTGCTTACACCTAGACTAGGTAACCAAAATTGAATAAGTGCAGTGTGGAAGGGCCAGCCTCAGTATGCCAGAGTTCAGAGGGTTCTTAAGAGGATCCCAAGGCAGTACACATACTGGAGGGGACAAATTCAAACACAACACCCTTAGGACAGGTTCATACACAGCCAGGGGTTACAGAACCAAAGCAAATTCAGTAGTCACAAACAGGGGTCAAGGGATTTGGGGATACATAGAACACATGATAACAAGCAAAGGCCTTAGGAATTGATACAAACATGTTCAGACACAACTAATCAGACATAGTCACAAAACCAGCAATTCATAAGGGGGTTCAGTATAGGATCCACATTATTCAATCCCAGAACCCTACAAGTTAGGAGTGCAGACTACATAGAGGAGATTCGTATCAGAGTCTAGATAGTGCAAGATTACATGGAGACAGATTACATAGAAGGGGTTAAATGCTCTTACTAATTCTAAGGAATGGGAGTTCATAACATGCTTAATCATGTAAGCATATTAACTGCAGGTTTCACAGCAAAACCATAAGTAAAAGCAACTAGAAACAGGATGAATTGAAGCAATAAAAGAACCATATTGTTGTTGGAACTTGAATTGAACTAGAACATACTAGTAGAGAAGACAGTAAACAAAAGTGAAGGAGCAAGAGAGCAAAGTAGTTAGCCTTGGCTTGCAATCGACTAACTTAGAATAGTAGCAAGTAGCACAAAAGAGAGAGAGAGCTTTTTAACCAAAGTGTTCGTGTGTCTTGTGTTAATGAGAGAGTGTGTATATATAGTTCGAAAGCAAGTAGAAAATAAGGTAAAAATCAAAGTTCATCAGTAATTATGGGGACTTAGGATCAATCAGTCACGAAATCAAGGTAAGTACTCCCTTTAATTGAGGAATCGACTTCAAATGATAATAAACATGTGGCAAATAAGGAAGGAAATCGTATAAGGCTGAGCATAACAAATAAGGAAATATTTTCTGCTTAGTACAAGTACACAATCTGTAATAGAGGCTAGGTTCAGCATATTTCAATCAAGAAAAAGACTTAAGAAATCAATTAATAGCATAACTGACCGTAGAATAAGGTCAGAAAATATTTTACAAGGTTAAAAATCAGTAGAGATATCACGCGAAATCAGTGAAAGATCAATCACATAGACTCAGGGATTCAAAAATAGAAAATAACACTGATTTAGCACAACTTTATAAGAACAAGCACAAATTAAGCAAAAACCAGAACTCTAAGAGGCCGAGTAGGACAAAAATAATATATAAATTAGGGGTTCATGTAGAGCATAGTCTGAATTAGTAGAATAAGCATGATACAGGTAGGAGAAGTGAAATATCGGAAACTTTGGTGAACAAAATAGGGTAAAATCACACAATAGGCAGGGATAACAATAATTAGGAACCTTCACAAGCAATCATAGGGTAAAATCACAGAAACATACAGAGTAACTGAGCAAGTTATCAAACAAAACTCAGAAACCCAAGATTAGAACTAAGAAATTAGGGTTTTCAACATAGGCAAGTTGAAGAGGTAGTAAAATGTGACGACCCGGCTAGTCGTCTCATGAGTTACCGCTTTATTTCCCCCCAGTTTTACTTCTTATTTCTTTATCTATTGGTTCTATACGTGTTCGGGTTGGTCAGCTCGGGTTCGGAAAGGATTTGGTAAGGTTTGAGACACTTAGTCTCTTTTGAGGAAACTTAAGTTGGAAAAGTCAACCAGATGTTGACTTCTGAGTTATAGGGCTCGGATGTGAGTTCTGATGGTTCGGATAACTTTGGGATGTGATTTGGGACTTAGGAGTGTAATCGGAATGAGTTTTGGAGGTCCGGAGTAGATTTAGGCTTGAATTGGCAAAATTGGATTTTTGGCGATTTCCGTTTGATAGAGATTTTGATATAGGTGTCGGAATGGAATTCCGAGAGTTTCACTAGTTCCTTTATGTAATTTTGGATGTGTGTGCAAAATTTTAGGTCATTCAAGCGTGGTTTGGTTGTGTTATTGTTTTATCAAAAGTGTAATTTAGAAGATTTTGGAATTCTTAGGCTTGAATCCGATGCAAATTTGGTGTTTTGATGTTGTTTTGAGTGTTCCAAAGGTTGGAACAAGTTTGAATGAGGTTATGAGATATGTTGGTATGTTTGGTTGAGGTCCCGGGAGCCTCGGGTGAGTTTCGTGTGGTCAATCGTACCATTTCATGTTGTTTGGAATTGCAGAAAAAACTGTTGTGTGTTGCAGAGAAATTAGACCTTCGCGTTCGCGAAGGGTTAGTTGGTGAAGGCTGGGATTTAAGCCTTCGCGTTCGTGTTCGCATTCGCTGAGTAAAGGTCTGAGTGATAAGTCATCACGTTCGCGTGAAGGGGACCGCGTTCGCGTAGAGGAATTTTGTCAACTGGGCTTGAGGTATTTTATTCATCGCGTTCGCGATAGAGGTGACGCGATCGCGAAGGGTCAAGTTGAGGAGCCATCACGTTCGCTATGGGCAGGTCGCGATCACGAAGTGGGATTTTTGGTCAAAGTTATTTTGTGCTTCGCGAACGTGAGGTCTGGGCAGAATGTTTAAATAGTCGTCTTGTCCGCGATTTTGGGGTTTATTTCCACCATTTTTGAGCGTTTTTGGAGCTTTTTGAAATGGATTTAAGAGGGATTCAAGGAGAATCACTAGGAGGTAAGATTCAAGGACTTAATACTCGATTCTAATGTGAAATCTACCTAATTAATCATGGAAATTAAGACTAAAATTGAAGAACTAGGGCTTGAAATTGGAGACCTAGAATTTGGGATTTGAGGGGTCATTTGTGGTTGGATTTTGATGATTTTGGTATGAATAAACTCGGGGAGTGATAAGGAATCCATTTATGTGAATTTTATCGGGATCCGAGACATGGGCCCGGGGGTCGGTTTTGGTAATTTCGGGATTTGTGTTTTAAATTGAATATTTTCGATTGGGCTTCTTTCCCTTAGCATATTTTGACACCGTGATTCTAATTTTTGATAGATTCAACGTGAGTGGAGGCCTATTCGAGGGGCAAAGCCATTGCGAGCTAGAGTTTGGACCGGATTGAGGTGAGGAATAATAGTAAAGGATGTCCTGAGGGTATGAAACCCTGAATTGCACATCGTTATGCTATATTGCAGTGACACACACGCTTGATGACGAGCGTGGTCGTGCACTATTGAGGATTAGGGCTTAGTCCATTCCGAATGAGTATTTTACCGCATATTAGACTAAAACCTATTTGATATCATCATGTTTTGGGCTGAATGCCATATTTGGGCCTTGTGCCAACTATTTGAACCCTTAGGGGATTTTTACTGATATTTCCTCACTGTTTTGAGTTGATACTTGAACTCAGTCATGCTATATTCTACTATTTTCATAACTCTGCCATGTCTACTCTGCTTTAACACTTAAAAAGATGTTTTAACTGACATTTTGGGCTGAGCACCATGTTTTACTATTGCCCGAGTGGCTTGAGAGATTCTGACTGAGTAAGGCCGAGGGCCTATGTTGTGAGGAAATACTGATTATGATTATAAGGCTGAGGTCCTGAGATTTGTACGCCACGAGATGGCTTATTGATATGAGGCCAAGACCCTAGTGATGATTCCACTAGATGGCTTGATATTGCGCTTGGACCGTAAGGGGCCCCTCCGGAAGTCTGCACACCCCAGTGAGCGCGGGTACCCATTGTGATGTGAGATATAGCCCGAGGGGCTAGTATTCTTCTAAGATATTGCTCGAGGGTCGGATTTGTTGACATTGTGCCCGAGAGGCGAACCTTTATGTGTTTATCTTTCTTATTGCCTGTCATTTACCTACTTAATTGTTAAAAAGGCCTTTTATGAAGTTTTAACTGAACTAAAATGATTCTTACATATCTTTACTGCTTCATTATAGCATGTAATGTGCCTTGCGTGATTTCTTGCTTTCAGTCTTTATTTATGATAATTATTCACTGAGTTGGAGTACTCATTTTACTCCTTGCACCCCGTGTGCAGATTCAGGCATTGCTGATCCTTCTAGCGAGAGTTGAGATCTCCCGACAGACTTCGGAGTTCACGAGGTAGCTGCTTGGCATCCGCAGTCCCGTGTTTCTCCCCCTTATCTCATTTCTTCTCCCGTATTAGTGACTTTATAATAGCTCTGTAGACTTTTCAGACCTACAATAGAATTGATAGATGCTCATGATTAGTGACATCCTGGTATCGGGCTGCGTTCGGTTTTATTTCCGCAAACTGTAATGTTCATTGCTTACTTTTGGATTATTTATTACGCTTTCGACTTAATTCTTATTGTTTAACTACTTAAAACTAAAATGGGAAAGTGTCGGCTGGACTTGTCTTCACGAGAGATGCCATCACGACTGGGTTCGGGTTTAGGGTCGTGACAAGTTGGTATCAGAGCCTAGGTTACATAGGTCTCACGAGTCATGAGCAGGTTTAGTAGAGTCTCGCAGATTGGTATGGAGACGTCTGTATTTATCCTCGAGAGGCTGCAGAACCTTTAGGAAAAACTTCATATTCTTGAAATTCTTGTCGTGCAAATTTATTGATCCGAGTACTAAACTTCCGATATTCTATTCTCTCACGAGATACGGAGGACAACGCTACCAGTCAGGATGGACGACCACCAGTACCACCAATTGTGGCACCAACTGTGCCCATTGTGATTCCGGGACTTCAGGAGGCCTTGGCTCCGATTCTATCAGTTTGCAATGGCCTAGCTCAGGCGGTTTCAGTAACTACAGCCGCAGCTACTTCTCAGGCCGGGGGAGATAATTAGACTCCCATAGCTCGCACACCTGATCAGGTCGTGTAAGGACTTCAAACATCGGGGGTGCATCTAGCCCATCCGATTGCAGCTGCTCAGGACTATGTAGTTCCTACCATGCTAGAGGACGAGCAACGTAGGTTGGAGAGGTTTGGTAGGCTTCAGCCTCCGACCTTTAGTAGTGCAGAGGGCGAGGATGCCCAGGGTTTCTTGGATAAGTGTTAGAGGATGCTTCGTATAGCGGGTATTTTGGAGACCAGCGGGGTTGCTTTCACTACTTATCAGTTTTCAGGAGCTGCCTTCACTTGGTGGGAGACTTTTGAGAGGTGTAGGACTGGTGGTGCAGCACCCCTTACCTGGAAGCAGTTCTCCGTTCTCTTTCTAGAGAAGTATGTGTCATAGTCTCGCAGAGAGGAGCTGTGCAGGCAGTTTGAGTGGTTCCGTCAAGGAGAGATGATTGTGACACAGTATGAGATAAGGTTCTCCGAGTTAGATCATCATACAATTTGGTTGGTTCTGACAGATAGAGAGAGGATTAGGAGGTTTGTTGATGGACTCACTTATCAGCTTCACATTCTTATGACTAGGGAGAGGGTGACTAGTGCGAATTTTGAGGAGGTTGGGGACATTACTCGTGAGATTGAGTCTATTCATCGCCAAGAGAGAGAGAGGAGAGGGAGGCCAAGAGGCCTCAAGGATCTGGTAGTTATAGTGGTACTCCTTCGAGAGTCAGTTTCAACACGGCAGAGGTCGTCCATTCAGGCATGCTCAGCCAGCTTGCCCAGGTTATCATGGGTCATAATTGGGTCATGTTTCTCATAGTTATCATCAGGGCCAGTCATCAGTTAGTGCCTTTCCAGCTCAGAGTTCGTCCCGTGCTTCATCAGTTCAGGGCTCTTCTATGCCGAGTGCATCTACTAGTCATTCCGATGCTAGGGGTTCCCTTCAGTCCCCTTCTCCAGCACCCGGGAGTTGCTATGAGTGTGGAGAGATGGGTTATATGTGAAGCCAGTGTCCTTGTCGTCTTGTGGGTTCATCTTAGTAGAGGGGTCAGTCATCGGCTTCAACGCCAGTTACTTCACCACCACCCACCCTGCCAGCTAAGGGTGGAGGTCAGTCAGCTAGGGGTCGCCCTAGATGGGGAGGTCGCTTAGGTGGCGGTCAGGCCCGTTTCTATGCACTTCCATCTAGGCCCGATACAATTGCTTCTGATGCTGTTATTACAGGTATTGTTTCAGTCTGCCACAAAGATGCCTCTATATTATATAATCTCGGTTCCACCTTTTCTTATGTGTCATCATACGCCCCGTGAGTCTCTTGCTTCACCTGTTCATGTATCTACCCTGGTGGGCGATACTGTTATTGTAAACCGTGTGTACCGATCGTGTGTGGTGACTATTGGGGGTCTGCAGACTCGAGTGGATCTTTTATTATTCTGCATGGTGGATTTCGATGTCATTTTGGGTATGAATTGGCTATCTCCGTGTCGTGCTAGTCTAGACTGTCATGCTAAGACAGTCACATTGGCTATACCAGGTGTGCTACGGATTGAGTGGTGAGGTGTGACTGATTATGTTCCCAGTATAGTGATTTCATTCTTGAAGGCCCAGCGTATGGTTAGGAAGGGTTGTCTTTTATATCTAGCCTTTGTGAGGGATGTCGGTGCAGAGACTCCCAATATTGATTTTGTTCCTGTTGTGAGGGATTTTCCCAATGTATTTCCTGCAGACTTGTCGGGCATGCCACCAGATAGGGATATTGATTTTGGTATTGACCTGGTGCTGGGTACTCAGCCCATTTCTATTCTGTCATATCGTATGGAACCAGCGGAGTTAAAGGAGCAGCTTCAGGAACTCCTCGATAAGGGGTTCATTCGGCCTAGTGTGTCACCTTGGGGTGCACCGGTTCTATTCATGAAGAAGAAGGATGGTACTATGAGGATGTGCATTGACTATAGGCAATTGAACAAGGTAACAATTAAGAACAAGTATCCTTTGCCTCGCATTGATGATTTATTCGACCAGCTTCATGGAGCGAGAGTGTTCTCCAAGATTGATCTCCGTTCAAGTTATCACCAGTTGAAGATCAGAGACTCAAATATTCTTAAGATAGCTTTCAGGACCCGATATGGTCATTATGAGTTCTTGGTGATGTCTTTTGGGCTGACCAATGCCCCAGCAGTGTTCATGTATTTGATGAACAGCGTGTTCCGGCCTTATCTCGACTCATTTGTTATAGTGTTCATTGATGATATTCTGGTTTATTTGCATGTTCAGGAGGAGCACGCGGAGCATCTGAGAGTTGTGTTGCAGAGATTGAGGGAGGAGAAGCTTTATGCAAAATTCTCCAAGTGTGAGTTTTGGCTTAGCTCAGTGGCTTTCTTCAGGCACGTGGTGTCCAGTGAGGGTATTCAGGTTGATCCGAAGAAGATAGAGGCAGTTCAGAGTTGGCCTAGATCGTCCTCAGCCATAGAGATTCGCAGCTTCCTTGGTTTGGCAGGTTATTATTGCCGGTTTGTTCAAGGATTCTCATCTATCGCATCGCCCTTGACCAAGTTGACTCAGAAGGGTGCTTCATTTGTATGGTCGAATGAGTGTGAGGAGAGCTTCCAGAAGCTCAAGACAGCCTTGACCATAGCTCTAGTGTTATTTTTTCCTTCAGCTTCAGGTTCATATACCATGTATTGTGATGCTTCAAGAGTTGGTATTGGTTGTGTGTTGATGCATGAGGGTAGAGTTATTGCTTATGCTTCTCGTCAGTTGAAGCCCCACGAGAAGAACTACCCAGTTCATGATTTGGAGTTGGCTGCCATAGTTCACGCGTTGAAGATTTGGAGGCATTACTTGTATTGTGTGTCTTGTGAGGTGTTTACTGATCACTGTATCCTCCAGTACTTGTTCAAGCAGAAGGATTTTAATATGAGGCAGCGGAGATGGTTGGAGTTGCTAAAGGATTATGATATCACTATATTGTACCATCCGGGAAAGGCCAATGTCGTGGCCGACGCTTTAAGCTAAAACGCGGTGAGTATGGGGAGTTTGGCATATATTCCAGTTGAGGAGAGACCTCTTGTAGTTGATGTTCAGGCCTTGGACAATCGGTTCATGAGGTTAGATATTTCAGAGCCCAGTCGGGTATTGGCTTGTGTGTTTTCTCGGTCTTCCTTATATGATCGCATCAAATAGCGCCGGTATGATGATCCGCATTTGTTTGTCCTTAAGGATAGAGTTTATCACGATGATGCCAGGGATGTGACCATTGGTGACGATGGGGTGTTGAGGATGCAGGGCCGGATTTGTGTGCCCAATGTGGATGGGATTCAGGAGTTGATTCTGGAGGAGGCCTATAAATTGCGGTATTCTATTTATCCGGGTGCCACGAAGATGTATCAGGATCTGAGATAGAATTATTGGTGGAAAAGAATGAAGAAAGACATTGTGGTATTTGTGGCTCGGTGTCTCAATTGTGTGCAGGTGAAATATGAGCATCAGAGACCGGGTGGCTTGCTTCAACGGATGGATATTCCAGAGTGGAAGTAGGAGCGGATCACCATGGACTTTGTAGTTGGACTTCTACGGACGTTGAAGAAGTTCGATGCTATTTGGGTGATTGTGGATCGACTGACCAAGTCTGCCCACTTCATTCCTATGTGTACTACCTATTCTTCAGAGCGGTTGGTAGATATCTATATTCGGGAGATTGTTCGTTTGAATGGTGTCCCAGTTTCCATCATTTCAGATAGGGGCACTCAGTTTACTTTGTAATTATGGAGGTCTGTGCAGCGAGAGTTGGGTACTCAAGTTGAGTTGAGCACAGCTTTTCACCCTTAAACGAACGGAGAGTTCGAGCACACTATTCAGATATTAGAGGACGTATTGCGTGCTTGTGTCATTGATTTCGGAGGTTCATAGGATTAGTTTCTACCACTTGAAGAGTTTGCCTGTAATAACATCTAACAGTCGAGTATTCAGATGGCTCCATATGAGGTTTTGTATGGAACACGGTGTAGATCTCTAGTTGGTTGGTTCGAGCTGGGTGAGGCTAGGATTGGGGATAGACTTGGTGCATGATGATTTAGAAAAGGTGAAGGTAATTCAAGAGAGGCTTCGTACAACGCAGTCGAGGCAAAAGGGTTACGCTGATAGGAAGGTGCGGTATGTGTCCTACATGGTTGGCGAGAAGTTCTGTTGAAGGTTTCACCCATGAAGGGTGTCATGACATTTGGGAAGAAAGGCAAATTGAGTCCTCGGTTCATTGGAGCTTTTGAGGTGCTTCGGAGGATTGGGGAGGTGGCTTATGAGCTTGCTTTGCCACCCAACTTGTTGAGTGTGAATCCGGTATTTCATGTTTCTATGCTCAGGAAGTATATTGGGGATCCGTCTCATGTTCTAGATTTCGGCACGGTTCAATTGGATGGTGATTTGACTTATGATGTGGAGCCAACAGCTATTTTGGAGCATCAGGTTTGAAAGTTGAGATCAAAAGATATAGCTTCAGTGAAAGTGTAGTGGAGAGGTTGACCTGTAGATGAGGCTACCTGGGAGACCGAGCGGGAGATGCAGAGCAGATATTCTCACCTGTTTGAGGCTTGAGGTATCTTCCTTGACTCGTTTGAGGACAAACATTTGTTTAAGTTGGGGAGAATGTGACGACCCGGCCAGTCGTCTCATGAGTTACCACTCTATTTCCCCCCATTTTTGCTTTTTATTGCTTTGTCTATTGGTTCTATGCGTGTTCGGGTTGGTCGTCTCGGGTTCGGAAAGGATTTGGTAAGGTTTGAGACACTTAGTCTCTTTTGAGGAAACTTAAGTTGGAAAAGTCAACCGGATGTTGACTTATGTGTTAGAGGGCTCGGATGTGAGTTCCCATGGTTTGGATAGCTTCGGGAGGTGATTTGGGACTTAAGAGCATGATCGGAATGAGTTTTGGAGGTTTGGAGTAGATTTAGGCTTGCATTGGCGAAATTGGATTTTTAGCGATGTCCATTTGATAGGTGAGATTTTGATATAGGGGTCGGAATGGAATTTCGAGAGTTGCAGTAGTTCCGTTGTGTTATTTGGGATATGTGTGCAACATTTCAGGTCATTCGTACGTGGTTTGGTTGGGATTTTTTTATCAAAAGTGTAATTTAGAAGATTTTGGAATTCTTAGGCTTGAATCTGATGCGAATTTGGTGTTTCGATGTTGTTTCGAGCATTCTGAAAGTTGGAACAAGTTTGAACGACGTTATGGGATATGTTGATATGTTTGGTTGAGGTCCCGGGGGCCTCTGGTGAGTTTCGGGTGGTCAATCGGACCATTTCATGTTGTTTGAAATTGTAGAAAAAACTGTTGTGTGTTGCAGAGAAATTAGACCTTCACGTTCGCGAGTAGGTCCTCGCGTTCACGAAGGGTTAGTTGGTGAAGGCTGGGATTTAAGCCTTCACTTTCATGAGGAAGGCTCTGCGTTCGCGAAGGGCTGAGTGATTGGTCATCGCGTTCGCGTGAAGGGGACCGCGTTCGCGTAGAGGAATTTGGTCAGCTAGGCTTGAGGTGTTTTATTCGTCGTGTTCGCGAGAGAGGGACGCGATCGCGAAGGGTCAAGCTGAGGAGCCATCGCGTTCGCGATGGGCAGGTCGCGATCGTGAAGAGAGATTTTTGGTCAAAGTTATTTTGTGCTTCACGAACGCGAGGCGTTGATCGCGTTCACGAAAAAGGGAATGAGGCATGGGCAGAATGTTTAAATCGTCGTCTTGACTGCGATTTTGGGGTTTATTTCCACCATTTTTGAGCGTTTTTGGAGCTTTTTGAAGAGGATTGAAGAGGGATTCAAGGGTAATCACTTGGAGGTAAGATTCATGGACTTAATACTCGATTCTAATGTGAAATCTACCTAATTAATCATGGAAATTAAGACTAAAATTGAAGAACTAGGGCTTGAAATTGGAGACCAAGAATTTGGGATTTGAGGGGTCACTTGTGGTTGGATTTTGATGCTTTTGGTATGAATGAACTCGGGGAGTGATAAGGAATCCATTGATGTGAATTTTATTGGTATCCGAGACGTGGGCCCGGGGGTCGGTTTTGGTAATTTTGGGATTTGTGTTGTAAATTGAATATTTTTGCTTGGGCTTCGTTCCATTAGCATATTTTGACGTCGTGATTCTGATTTTGAATAGATTCGACGTGAGTGGAGGCCGATTCGAGGGGCAAAGGCATCACGGGCCAGAGTTTGGACCGAATTGAGGTGATTAATGATTGTAAATGATGTCCTGAGAGTATGAAACCCCGGATTGCACATCGATGTGCTATATTGCGGTGATGCACATGCTTGATGTCGAGTGTGGGGTCGTGCACTATTGAGGATTGGGACTTAGTCCATCCCGAATGACTATTTTACCTCGTATTTGACTAAAAACTATTTGCTATCATCATGTTTTGGGATGAATGTCATATTTGGGTCTTGTGCCAACTATTTGAACCCTTAGGGGATTTTTACTGATATTTCCTCACAATTTTGACTTTATACTTGAACTCAGTCATGCTATATTCTATTGTTTTCATAACTCAGCCATGTCTACTATGCTTTAACACTTAAAAAGATATTTTAACTAACATTTTGGGCTGAGCACCATGTTTTACTGTTGCCCGGGTGGCTTGAGAGATTCTTACTAAGTAAGGCCGAGGGCCTTTGTTTTGAGGAAACACTGGTTATGATTATGAGGCCGAGGGCCTAAGATTTGTACGCCATGAGGTGGCTTGTTGATATAAGGCCGAGAGCCTAGTGATGATGCCACGAGATGGCTTGATATTGCGCTTTGGCCATAAGGGGCCCCTCCAGGAGTCTGCACACCCCCAGTGAGTGCGGGTACCCATTGTGATGTGAGATATAGCCCGAGGGGCTGGTATTGTTCTGTGATATTGCCCAAGGGGCGGATTTATTGACATTGTGCCCGAGGGGCGAACCTTTATGTGTTTATCTTTCTTATTGACTGTCATTTACCTGCTTAATTGTTAAAAAGGCCTTTTATGAAGTTTTAACTGAACTAAAATGATTCTTACATATCTTTACTGCTTCATTATAGCATGTAATGTTCCTTACGTGATATCTTGCTTTCAGTCTTTATTTATGATTATTACTCACTAAGTTGGAATACTCACTTTACTCCCTGCACCCCGTGTGCAGATTCAGGCGCTGCTGATCCTGGTAGCGAGAGTTGAGGGCTCCCGGCAGACTTCGGAGTTCACGAGGTAGCTGTTTGGTCTCCGCAGTCCCGTGTTTCTCCCCCTTATCTCATTTCTTCTCCCGTATTAGTGACTTTGTAATAGCTCTGTAGACTTTCAGACTTGTGTTAGAATTGATAGATGCTCATGACTAGCGACACCCCGATATCGGGCTGTGTTAGGTTTTATTTCCGCAAACTGTAATGTTCACTGCTTACTTTTGGATTATTTATTATGCTTTAGACTTAATTCATATTATTTAACTGCTTAAAACTGAAATGGAAAAGTGTCGGTTGGCCTTGTCTTCACGAGAGGCGCCATCACGTCCGGATCCGGGTTTAGGGTCGTGATATAAAATCGTAGAATCAGTCGAAATATGCAAGAGATAGAAGTTTAAACATAAAAAATCGGTTTAAACAAGGTTTTAGAAGAAGTTTCGAAAACCCTAATTTTAGAAGAAGGTGAAAACACTTTGAAATCGATGATTCTTGTAAAGAGTTACAAGGATAGTGTAAAACATCAATGAAACAAACTTAAATTGTTTAAAAATCGTACAGATGTAGGAGATGTAAGCAAAAATTAGGGTTTCAAAAGAAACCCAAGTAGAGATGAAAGAACCTGTCTAAAATCTCAAGAATCGTAACAAGTACAACATGATTTCGCTTGAAATCATACTGAAGTATCCAAGAATAGACCATATGGCAAACTCTAGATGCAAGTCAGCATGGCCTAGGGCCCTTGAAGGCCTCAGAGAAGGCGAGCATGGCAATAGAGGAGTCATTGGAGACTTAGGAAATTGAAGGGAGATTACCGGAGAAGACCGGAGAAGGGAGTCGATGGTTAAAAGAGCTAGGATTAGGTTGAGGGGTTGAGAGAGGAGAGGAGATGAGAGAATACAGAGTGGCGGATTTGGGAAATGACATAGGGTTAGGGGGTCGTTGGAATTAAAAATGGTAACAACGGATGAGGGCCGTTGATCTTTTAGATCAATGGCCAGGATTTGACGGGCCTTGGGTCGGGTAGGCGGGTTCAGGGTTTGGGTTGGTTGTTTTTAATCTGAAATTGGGCTGAGGTTGGGTTTAAATTGGGCTACAATTGAAATGTAAATCTGGCTATATTTTAAATAACCAATTTTCCCCTATATAATTTATAATAAATAACAACTAATTTCTGGAAAATAATTTTGTATACTAAAATAATTTAAAATAGACATTTAACCTTTTAAAGATATAGGAGATCAATTTTACGTAAATAAATGTAATTATACATTAATGGGGCTAATATTGCAATTATATGCAATTTAGCTTTAAAAATACAAAATGCAATTGTAAAAATGCATAAAAAATATTTTAACCATATTTTGGCATAAATATAGAAATCAAATGACTAAATCACCACAACAATAATTTGAGGGATAATTATTGAGGATTTTATGAATAAAAGGGAAGGAAATAAATCAATTTAAATCCTTAAAATTATGGAAAAAATTATAAAAACCTTGTGCATGCTTATATATGCATATATATGCCATTTTGAAGGTATTTATTGCAAATAAAAAATATAGAGAAAATTGGGTATCAACAACACACATGCTTGCTTGGATCTCAATCCAAAGGTGAAGGCCCCGACTGATTTTAGCCAACTAAGGCCTATAAGTCTTTGCAAATTTACTAATAAAATTCTTTATAAGATCATTGCTATTGGACTGGCCCTATTGTTCTTAGTGTGGTATCTCAAAATCAGACTGAGTTCGTGAAAGGTAGGCTCACTGAAAATATTCTACTGGCGTAGGAGATTGTTCATGGTATAAAGGGAGGTAAGGAGGGTGGCAACGTTATCATGAAACTGGATATGTCCAAAGTCTATGACAAAATATCATTGACCTACCTTACTTTTGTTCTCAGGAAGTTGGTTTCAAGGAATATTTTATAGAGCTCATCAATAGGCTAATATCAAATAATTGGTATTCCACCATTGTGAATGGAACAAGGCATGGGTTCTTCAGATCTTATAAAGGTCTTAAACAAGGCGACCCTCTTTCCCCTGCTCTTTTCATTATTGCAATCGAGACTCTCTTAAATTCTCTTAATCACCTTCAATTCAAATGACAACTTCAAAGGTTTCAACATGAGTCTCTTATTCTCCTCTATCAGAAGACAGTCTATTAAACTCATCATGAAGATGATTGAGATCTTAACAAGCTTCTGGGAAAGAGGTGAACAAGGATAAAAGTTGATTCATCACACACCATAATATTGATCTAAGGATTAATAGGCGTATTAAGAAGAGGACAAGCTACAATCAATCTAGCTTTCCTTTCACTTGCCTAGGTTGTCCTATCTACACAAGCAGGAAGAAGATTAATCTTTTTACTGATCTGGCTACTAAAGTGGTTTCTAAAGTAGGTTCTTGGTGATAACGTCCACAACACACCTCAATAAGAGATATAATATGGTCGTATGCAATATAAATACCCAACTATGAGTTGGAGTCGATTCCACTGGGAGTTATGAGGGGTGTTAAGAGTATATATTCAAAGCAAGCAAATGGGTTATCTAAGATTGCAATTCCGCGATAAGATTTTGTTTTCTACTTCTACTGCTTCTCTATTGAATGCAATCTAAAGAAAATAGATTAGAGATAAATGTTTTTGAGGTTTTTCCAAATAGAGTAAAGGCCTAGGGATGTGACCATAATTTAGGTGTTTGCCTTATGGGATAAAGACGTTAATGCTTATTTTGTTGATTG
This sequence comes from Nicotiana tabacum, assembly GCF_000715075.1. NCBI lineage: Eukaryota > Viridiplantae > Streptophyta > Magnoliopsida > Solanales > Solanaceae > Nicotiana > Nicotiana tabacum. The sequence goes on along the minus strand of NC_134085.1, from coordinate 94,456,893 downwards.
GGGTGTATTATAGTTCTCAACTCTACATCACCCATTCAATACCTCTCGATCAGAGAGTGATTTTTCTCAATTTGGCTTTCTCAAGTCCAAAAGAGTATCAACCAAAACAGTTGATAAGAGCTCAAATCGGTTCTTACTATCTTTAGTTTGAACCCTTTAATTAGATTAGTCAATATCCCAATTCACCTAATTCCTTGTTAGCTAAGTTATCCTAGACTAGGTCCATCTTTCTCAAGTAGAGATAAAGTCAAATAGGCATGAATCAAATTAAAGTATGAACTAAGCTAAATAATCAACACCCAATCATAAACAAGCACTAAGTTAAATACCCACACTAGGGTTGGGTCACAACCCTTGTAAAAATCTAGCTACTTATAATGAAAATTGCAGAAAATAAAGATGAAAAGCTAATTAAACTCATAATGGAAGATTAAAATGATGAAATCTAATGTTAATATACTCAAATAAGCTAAAACTTCCTAAAATAGTAAAAAGAAACTGCTACAACAACTTTGGATATTCAAACTTGACCTAAATTTGTGAAACTCATCTATTTATATAGGAACAAAAATTATGGACAAAAATGCCCCTCGGGAGGTTCTGCAGCCACACAATTCCATGAGCGGACCGCATATTCTTTCAGCTAACAAGAAGGTGAGTTCTGCAGCCGCACATTTCTGGACTGCGGCCACGAGGTGACTTTCGCGGCCATACAATTCTTGTGTGATCCGCACTAAGGCTTTAGGATTTGGACTTTTGCACATTATCTTAACTTGAAACTATTTGTTAGTACAAGACCAGTTCTACGACCGCACAATTCGTTTGCGGTCTGCACATTGTTGAAACACTTGATGGGCTATTTGGCTTGGGTTGCGGCTGCAGATGGAATTGTATGGTCCATAATTTCTTCTACAGCCACAGAATTCCTTCTGCAGACCGCACATCTTTGCTTCTGAGCCCTTTATTGTCTTGTGATTCGGAACACTCCTTTTTGGGTAGGATTTCATCATGGGAGACCAAACTTCTAGCATTCTGATGGTAGGCTATAATTGTGTATCTTGGCCACAAATTGCACTCTAATTCGCTGCACTTTACTAATGTTTGAGCTTTAAATGGTATTAAATTTCACTGAGTGTGTATTTTATGCTTTGCAGGAGCGATTTCGAGTACAATGAGGTTTGGAGCTTATCAAGCCATTATGGAGCTTTGAAGTCTGAGTAAAAACTCATGGAGTAAGCTGGGATTGTGTTTGAGGATTAACAGATAATAGCTCACTCAACAAGAAGAACGAATAAGTGAGCAAGAAACCACTCAGGTGCACGACCTCGAACTGGGCGCACATGATAAGTATAATACTAACCAAAGTGCACGGTCACCTGCCCAAGTGCACGGCCGAGCACGTCTGTTCCGGAAAAATTTTCCAAGCCTATTTTGGTAATTTTGGAGGCGACTTTCCTTGACCTATATGAAGCCCAAATCATCTAAAAAGAGGGTATCTTGGATTTTGAGAGCACCTCTTTGGAGAGAAGAAGGAAGCAAGCAACGAAAAAGCAAAATACTTGATCCAATTCACTCAGTACGGAACTTTGTTTGAATTTGGGAATTGTAATGTCTTCTTATTCTTCTAATACTCTTGATATGAATATATTTTCTGTTATGGAGTAATTCTCCTTATGGTTATTGACTGATATTGTGAATTGACTATCGTTTTGGGGTTTACTATGTTAATTGCACGAATTCAGTGAATGTGTTATTAATTGAATTGCAAAGTTTATTGTGGCTTTACTTTAATTGAAAGAGAAGTGTTGCTGCTATTTGCGTTGTGTCATCTTATTTGGGTTGATTTTATGCATCTTCTAGGTAATCGAAAGAGCTTAGAGAGTTATCAATTAACCTAGTTCAGAAGAATAACCGAGAGGTGTTCTTTGAAAGATCATTCATTCACTATTTTAGTGCATATGTTCATAGGACCTGTTATTAGGCTAATTAAAGGAACCACATTTATACGGAAGAAGAATTTGAATCCCTGAAGTAGCCTAATTATCTTTTGTAATCAAAAGAGTCAATAGATGTTAAGAATGAATTTAACTTAGAGTTACACGGAACAATAGTTGATCACATATCTTGTCACAACCCTTACTTTTCCATCGTTGTTACTAATCATTAATCATTAGTTTCTTACCGTTGATAATCTTAGTTTTATTTGTAGTCTTATACATAAAGTTGATAAATTTAGTTTTATTTATAGTCGATAACAACATATATCAATAGATTTATTATTTTGGATAGTATTGAGCTGAAGATTTAATAGAACATTATTGAAAATAATCCATGGGAAGACGATTTAATACTATACTATCTTTGACTAGCGAGCCTGCATTTTATACACCGATTTTGTGCTTGTCACATTCCTACAATTTGAACAATTTCATTAGTTTTGGGAACACAATTCAATACTTTCGGGCTAAAACAAAGGCAACAACGTGTTAATAAGTAGTCAAAATTTCCACTTATCAAGTCCCCTAAACTTAAGTCTTTGCTTTTCCTCAAGCAAATAAATTAGTTCCCACCTCTTAAAGTTAAGAGTCATTTCATCAATTTAGAGGTGAGACATTCACACATCAGTTGGGACCAATAATTACCCACACTACTCTTGCATTATCAATAAGGCGACAAGTCGAACATTCATGCACATATAGTTCTAATGTGACATTTGAGCCTCAAGAATTGACTTTACTCATCTAAGAATCTTGTTCTATCATGTAGGCCATGGTGGACTCCAAACACTTTCTCCTCTAATTTTTATTTGCCAAGCTCACTTACGAAATTTAGCACTCAATCCAAAAATTTATGAAAGGTTCACTCATCTTCTCTCAAGAAAATGTCACAAGTACGACTTCAAGTACCATAGGCCTGCCCCTCATGTATATCGTCACTAATGTAAACTCACTCAATTTGAAATCAAGTACGACTTCTTTCGGGATGTAATGAAGGCTTTTTGGTTAGGGCAGGATACCGTATGGGTAAGTGGTTACACCTTTCCTTAAGCACTTCATCTTTCATTTCTCGGCTCACACTTTGCCAATTCTTAGAGGCGCTTTCTTTTCATTGGGGACTAGAGAAACTTAGCAGCACTCTTTCTTGATCATTACATTCTTTTTCTCTTTGTTTGATTTCTCCGTGTTTCGGATTATTACCTCTTTTTGAATCCGTTCAACCCTTCCACTTTCACTTTTTGCATTTTTCTAATTGTTCTTTTCTCTTCTTGCCTTCCCTTCTCATAGAGATCATTTGTTTTCTCTTTTTGTGCCTTGATACTATTTTCAACTTCCTCATCTATCCCCCAAACTTACACTTTAAGCCATTTGTTTCACAAGAGTGTTAAGGAAAGCTCGGGTGTTGATAAGTTAATATTTTGACTACTTATTAGCTCCTTTATACTTTCGTCTTAGTCCACAAGTGCTTAATTGAATTCCCGAAAACTGAAAAATATGCTTAATTGAAGGAGCATTGGGAAATGAGCCACGAATATAAAATCCAACTAAAAAGGGGTGAAGTGAATTCAAGAGCAAAAAGCAGGAAAAAGACATAATGTGCGGACCGTAGAATTCTCTCTGCAGCCACAGAAGATGAAGTGAATCCTGTCAGAGGTCTAGTGTAATGTGCGGACCGCACAATTATTGTGTGGCCATAGAAGCCACCAAGGAGTTCAAGTTCAGAAAAGTCCCAATTCGAGCTTCAAGGATATGCAGACCGCACAATTATTATGCGGCCCAAAATTTAGCCATGCGGCCGCAATCAGTTTTGTGCGGTCCACAGAAGGGCCCTATCGGCCGCACTCAGTTTTGTGCGGACTGCAGAACAAGTGACATGTGGCCGCAATAAAAAATTATGCGGCCACAGACAAAACTTCTGCCAAGGCTGAAGAAGAAGTGCGGACCGCACACAGAATTGTGTGGTTTTAGAACCTCCAAAAAGGCATTTTTTTTCAAAATTTCTAGTTGTGTATAAATAGTCTTTTTTGACAAAATTAGGTTAAGTATTGGATATCCAAACATCTGTAGCCATTTTCTTTACTGGTTTTAGTAACTTTAGCTTACTTTATAGATTAAACATTTGATTTTTGTCTTTTAATCTTGAAATATGAGTTTAATTATCATTTCTTCTTTAATTTCTTCATTTTCTTCTATGAGTATCTTAATTTTCTACCTAGGGTTATGACCCAACCTTAGTGTGGATACCTAATGGGTGTTTGATTTAGGGCTTGTTTATGGTTGGGTGTGTAATATTTATCCTAGTTCTTGCTTTAATTGTAGAATTAATGGTTGCAAACATTGATTCAAGTCTAGTTGACTTAGTCTCTACTTGAGAAAGAGAAACTGAGTCTAGGAAAACTTGGCTAACAAGAAATTAGGGTGAACACAAGAAATTGATAGACCCAACTAAAGGGTTGAATCAAGAGATAGTAAAATCCGACTTGAGCATCTATCAACTGTACTGTGAATTACCCATTTGGACTTGAGAAAGCCAAATTGGGTAAAGCCACTCTATTACCGAGAGGTATTGAGTGAGTAATTGCGTGTTGATTGCTATATTATGCCCCGACCAATGAAACTCTCTCTAAAGCCCACAAGCCGTTAGGCAACTACCTAAGTGGAAGTCACATCGCTAGATCTTTTACAAACTTGAAAAACAACACCAAAAATATCATTCTCTAGTTTTATATTTTCAAACAATAGCTTAATTTAGAAGTAGACAAAAACAACAAAGTATGTGGAAGTGCATTCTGGATACATTATATGCTTAGTCCAAGTATATACCTAATCCCATCTATGCTCCCTGTGGATTCGATCCTGACTCCTAGATGGGTAATTATAATTGCATCGACCACTTCACAACCCCAATTTGAGGTGTGAACTTGGGCGACATCAGTCGGGCAGCCCTAGAGAAGGGGTAAAAATGGATTTAGTTATATATTTGGTTTTGTGTGTGATTTATCTTCCTTTACTTCCGAGTTACTAATCTTTTTATGTAACAATTGTAGGTGATACAATGGCGCTCAACAATAATGATCCTCTTGGAAACGTGCCATTGGGGGATGACGGGGATGATGACCAAGTCGATGAGATTCCTCTTGAACCTCAACCAAATAGACGAGGCCAGCCACCTCAAGACAACGTTCCCGTTCCACACCCACCTACTCCAAGAGCGGCGGCACATCGGATGTTGCCGAACGAAGGATACACAAGTATCATAATCTCGCCCCGCATTTGGGCAGGAAATTTTCAAATCATAGATGTTATGCTTACATTGTTGGAACAATCGGGATTCTTCACCGGAGCTGCGAATCAAAATGCGTACAAGCACTTGAAAGGGTTTGTTGACACTTGCTAGGGGAGTAAACAAACAAACATCTCTGAGGATTCTTTGCGGTTGAGGCTATTCCCTTTCTCTCTACAGGGGAAGGTCTTGGATTGGTTAGAGAGGTTGACAAATCACTATATCCATACATGGGATGAATTGGCCGAGAAATTCATTTCCAAGTTATTTTCTCCAAGGCATATGGCAATACTTAGAGATGAGATTCTAGCTTTCAAATAAGAACCTAATGATCCTTTGCATGAGATATGGGAGAGGTACCGTACTATGGTGAAAGAGTGCCCGAACAATGACATGACGGAGGCTATGATTCAACAAACTTTCTATAGGGGGATCAATACTACCAATCAATGCATGGACAACCAACTTGCCGGTGGAAATTTCATAACAACGGCGTATGCCTTGTGAGGTTCTTGATGAAAATGGCGGATACTTCATCGGCATAGCAAACTTGAGCAAATATTCCTCAAGGCGACCCAAATGTGATTCACTTGCATATAGAATTACATGATCATGGGCAAGAAATTTTCAAGTTGACCACCATAATAAATCAACTAGCCAAATGTCAACTTCAACAAGTGAAAAATCCTAAGCAAGTCAATGCAATGGAGGGAGTTAGTATGATAGTAAACAAGAGAAGGCAAAAGGGTCCTCAAGTGCAAAATTGGGTTGAAAATTATGTCCAAGATAATAGTAGATTTGATCAAGATGGACAATACAATGAAAAAGAGGAGGAAGTACAATATGTGAATAACTTTCAAGGGCAAAGAAACAACAATCAAGGCCCAAATCAACAACAATGGCGACCACAAGGAAATCAAGAAAATTGGAATTCAATCAATCCAAGTAGTTGGAACAATCAAAACAACCAAGGGAATTGGAACAATCAAAGCAATCAAGGAAATTGTAATGGTCAAAATAACTAAGGCAATTGGAGTGGCAATAATCAAGGCTATTGGGGAAGTAGCAACAAAGGAGGGTGGAACAACAACAACAATTGGGGGTCGGGTTTTCAAAGGCCCCGATGTTTTAACAACCGAGCAATCCTTATCCTTCTCAAGGTTCGATCTCTTCCAAAAATGAGATGGGATGAATTGAGAACATGTTTAAACAAATGATAGAAAAGAATGCTAACTCCGATGCTCATCTAGCCTCTCACAATACTTCAATTTGCAATTTGGAAGTTTAATTGGGCCAAATCTCGCAAGCTTTGAACACTCGTCCTAAGGGGGCACTACCAAGTGATACCGTGGTGAACCCAAAGGGTGGGAACAATACGGGACATGCCATGGCTATTACTACAAGGAGTGGAAAAGGTGGAGATGAAACCCCCTCAATCAAAAGAAAATTGTGGATGATGAACAATTGGTACAAAAAGATGAGATGCCAAGCAATAAAGTGCAAGCAAATGATAAGGTGAGAATTGATATTGAAGACAATATGGAGGAGACTCAAGAAGAAGTGAACCTGTCTAGGGAGCACATTGTTGACATACCAGAACGGGTAGTGCCAAAGGCTAAGGCATCAATGCCAAGGCCTCCTCCTCCATATCCTCAAAGGCTTGCCAAGAAAAATGGCGAGAACCAATTCAAAAAGTTTATTGACATGATGAAGAGTTTATCTATTAATGTTCTATTGGTTGAGGCCTTGGAGCAAATGCCGGGTTATGCAACGTTCATGAAGGACTTGGTAACAAAGAAGAGGTCGATAAATTATGAGCCTATAAAGATGAAACATCAACTGAGTACAATTGTGCACTCAATGGCCCCTAAATTTAAAGATTCTAACACTTTCACTATCCCTTGTACCATTAGGAGTGCCGACTTTACCAAAGCTTTTTGTGATCTTGGGGCAAGTATCAACTTGATGCCCTACTCGGTTTTAAAAACTTTGGGAATTGTGCAACCAAGACCCAAATCTATGAGGTTATAAATGGAGGATCGTACTATGAAGAGACCATCGGGTATTATTGATGATGTGTTGGTTCATGTTGACAAGTTCATCCTCCCGACGGACTTTGTGATTCTTGATTGTGAAGTAGACTATGAGGTACCTATTATTTTGGGTAGACCTTTCCTTGCTACAGAGAAGGCTCTTATTGATGTGGAAGCCGGTGAGTTCATCTTCCAGGTGGGTGATTAAAAGGTGGCCTTCCATGTGTGCAAATATATGAGGCAACCGAATAGCAATGAAATTTGTTCATTCGTGGACTTGGTGACCGATGTAATTATTGATGATGCTAGTGCCCCAATGAATATTGAGCTTACTTTAGAGGCCGTTTTGCTCAACCTTGATGATGTTGAGGAAGAAGATGGCTATGTGGAATGTGTGAATGCATTACACGGAATGGGATCGTACACTTATGAAAACTGGAAGACTCCTCTAACAAAGCACTCAATCGAGAAGCCTCCCACTTTAGAGTTAAAGCCATTGCCTCTGCATCTTAGGTATGATGTCACGTCTCAAACCTAGGGAGGCGTGGCTAGCACCCGGTGCTGAACTGGCCCGAGCGAACCATTCTATAACTCATTTTTTTCCTTTTGCAACTATCATGGGCCAACTTGGCCACAACTCGTAATGTATAACTATAAGTGGGAAAACGTTGTATCAATGAAACATTTTTCTTAAAACATGAATACATATTTGGCCATCAAGGCCTCTAACATATTGTACAATATGAATCTCTGTCTACAAAGCCTCTACGATTATTTGATATCAAATGGGACAGGGTATTGGCCTACCCATAAGTCTGTAGCAAAACTCTGACACGATGACTCATAGACTCGGCTGCACTCCGAATGAGGTGGAGTCTTACCGATCCTTTGCTAAATGCCAATTTGATCTACTATGAGGCCTACTCGTTTGTCTGTCTAACCTGCACGCATGAAATGCAGCGCCCCCAAAAAAGGGGCGTCAGTAACAAGTAATGTACTGAGTATGTAAGGCAATATACTGAAAGCTGAAACTAAACTGATAATATAATAACTGCAAGTAGCTGGAAGTCAAAGATAATCTGAAGATATGCTTACCTGCTGATACTGACTCAACTCTCTCAATATAGTAAGTAAAATAGTTGTCCGGCCCTATAAGGCTCGGTATATATATATATATATAACTGCTCTACTGTAGTAGATAAGCGCTCGGCCATAGTAGGCTCGTTATATATATAACTGCTTTGTCATAGTAAGCTCGCTCATAAGCGCTCGGCCATACTAGGCTCTGTATCTCGACCAACTGGGCTCGCTCATAAGCGCTCGGCCACAGTAGGCTCGGTATATAACTTACCATCTGATCAGAGGTTGCCCAATAGGGGCCTGACCATCGATTATAGCTCGATGGTAATAAAAATACTTTTAATATTGTATATATGTAAATTCTCTGCTCTCTTGACTGGAAGAAGAAAATACTCAATTGAATATGAAGTCCCAATAAGAAGAATATTGTAACTTACAAAACAAGAAAAATATACGTAATTTGTGAGACTAGCCAAATATACGTAAATTCCGGGATATGATTTTTTCTTTATATCTTATTAACAAAATCGTATAATAACGAGATCATGCAAAATAAAATAAGGACTTAGCCTTAACATACCTGGATAAGGAAAGAATCCGTAATTGTGACAAAATATTTTCATGTTTCATCCTCACACATCAGAGAACTAAAACTAAGCGTTTGGAGCAACTCCCCATTCTACCATCTTTTTATGTTATTCTTGTGATAAACTTACTAGTAGTTGAAATAAACATAAATAGTACTACTAAAAAGGGTACAGATACTTGGGTTTTGTGTTTTCCATTTTCAAGTGTCAGTGTAAGTGTTCATACACCAAAGGCTATCAATCAGTGAACTAAACTTTCCCAAGCCAGACAAGCATTAGACCTTATCTCTTTTCTAATGTCGTCCTCCACAAGCAACAGTGGGAAAAAGTAGCAAAGGCATTATGACATATACTTATGTTATTACTAAGTAATAAGATATCAGGACACACCAAGCTACGGATGAGTAAGATTTATTCCATGTGTTATCTAATTTGGTGGCCTAAAATGAAGAGTCATCAAATGTCCTTAAGTTGTTGCCACGTGGGAGTGGGAGGAGTTTTAAAACTTTATCTACTTATAAGGTAATAAGGTAGTGTTCCGTTACCCGGTAATTAATCAATTACCCGTATAATTATGAATTATCTCAAGTTACTTAAAATTTTACTTATTTTTAATACACTTTATATAACTTACTGTCATTGTCATGCGGTACCATATAAAAATCAATACATTCACTATTATTTTATTAAAACATCCATGTAAAAATAGATATATATTTTCTCAATTTCTAATTTTCTTAATCTCATATAAAGAGTAAAAATTCTCCTACGCTTAATGCATAAAATGTTAAAAAGTTAACCTTCTTTTTTTTGTGAAAAAAATAATTCATATCTTTACAATAAAGAAATCTCATAAACTTTCTCATTCTACGTGTATAATTTAAAACATATTCGAAAGTAGTAATATTAATAACTATATAAAATCATATATTTTTTTCAAATCATTTTTTTTCTTTTTAAAAAGAAAGTTCTACTCAAAATATCATATCAAATATATATATATAACGGTATCAAAGTCGTTAAACTACGGAGTGTAACATCCTTCCCCCCTTTAGAACATTCGTCCACGAATGTTAACTCTTAGAGATTTGCAAAATTTTTACTAGGCACCCAACCTCCATCTGAAGTCTCGACTATTCACAGCCTTTTATACTTGAGTATGTCGTATCTTCTTCACATTTACCTTACTTACCTTTAAATCTCGCATCGTATCTATTGTTTATTTCATAACCTTCCTTCCACATAGGTGAAATTTATGTCTTAAAGCTATATTGTGATACCTGCACCACTGGTGCATACAGAATTTGGCGAAAGCTTCATACTGACTTCTTACGACTCAGCTCTATGGCACGATCTGGAAACAAAAGAAGGGTAACATTTCCTAAATGCCATGTAGCCTCTCAATTATAAATGTGGCGCGCAACACACCCATAAGGGAGATTTTACTAGGCACGACTTTGTAGACTCCCTAGGACACGACCCGCTCTGATACCACTTTGTCACGCCCCAAACCTAGCTAGGCGTGGCTGGTGCCCGGTGCCGAACTGGCCCGAGAGAACCACTCTATAACTCTTTTTCTTCCTTCTGCAACTATCATGGGCCAACATGGCCACAAATCGTAATGTATAAAGTGAGAAAACGTTGTATTAATGAATCATTTTTCTTAAAACATGAAAACATATGCGCCGTCAAGGCCTCTGATATACTGTACAAAATAAACCTCTGTCTACAAAGCCTCTAAGATTATTTGACATCAAATGGGATAGGGTACTGGCCTACCCATAAGTCTGTAGCAAAATTCTGACACGATGACTCATAGACTAGGCTGCACTCCGAATGAGGTGGAGTCTTACCAATCCTTCGCTTAATGCCAATCTCGTCTACTATGAGGGCTCATCAAACTGATTATCTATACCTGCAAGTATGAATGCAGCGTCCCCAACAAAAGAACGTCAGTACGAATAATGTACCGAGTATTTAAGGCAATATACTGAAAGCTGAAATTAAACTGATAATATAGCAATTGCATGTAGCTGGAAGTTAAAGATAATCTGATGGTATGCTTACCAGCTGATACTGACTCAATTCTCTCAATATAATAAGTAAAATAGTTGTCAGGCCCTATAAGGCTCGGTAAATATATATATATATAACTGCTTTGCCATAATAGGCTTGCTCGTAGGCGCTCGGCCATACTAGGCTCTACATCTCGACCAACCGGGCTCGCTCATAAGCGCTCGACCATAGTAGGCTCGGTATATAACTTACCATCTAATCAGAGATTGCCCAATAGGGGCCTGCCTATCGATTATAGCTCGATGGTAATGAAAATACTTTTAATACTGTATATATGTAAATTCTCTGCTCTCTTGACTGGAAGAAGAAAATACTAAATTGAATATGAAGTCCCAATAAGGAGAATATTGTAACTTACAAAACTAGGACCATATACGTAATTTGCGAGACTAGCCAAATATACGTAAATTTCGGGATATGATTTTTTCTTTATAGCTCATTAACAAAATCGTGTAATAACGAGATCATGCAAAATAAAATAAGGACTTAGCCTTAACAAACCTGGATAAGGAAAGAATCCGTAATTGTGACAAAATATTTTCATGTTTCATCCTCACACATCATAGAACTAAAACTAAGCGTTTGGAGCAACTCCCCATTCTACCATCTTTTTATGTTATTCTTGTGATAAGCTTACTAGTAGTTGAAATAAACATAAATAGTACTACTAAAAAGGGTACAGATACTTGGGTTTTGTGTTTTCCATTTTCAAGTGTCAGTGTAAGTGTTCATACACCAAAGGCTATCAATCAGTGAACTAAACTTCCCCAAGCTAGACAAACATTAGACCTTATCTCTTTTCTAATGTCGTCCTCCACAAGCAACAGTGGGAAAAAGTAGCAAAGGCATTATGACATATACTTATGTTGTTACTAAGTAATAAGATATCAGGACACACCAAGCTACGGATGAGTAAGATATTTATTCCATGTGTTATCTAATTTGGTGGCCTAAAATGAAGAGTCATCGAATGTTCTTAAGTTGTTGCCACGTGGGGGTGGGAGGAGTTTAAAAACTTTATCTACTTATAAGGTAATTAGGTAGTGCTCCATTACCCGATAATTAATCAATTATCCGCACAATTACAAATTGTCTCAAATTACTTAAAATTCTACTTATTTTTAATACACTTTATATAATTTATTGTCATTGTCATGAGTTACCATATAAAAATCAATACATACACTATTATTTTATTAAAACATCCATGTAAAAAAATATATATTTTTTCTCAATTTCTAATTTCCTAATCTTATATAAGGAGTAAAGCTTTTCGTACGCTAAATTTTTAAAATGGTAAAAAGATAACCTTCTCTTCTTTTTTTGTGAAAAAAATAGTTCATATCTTTACAATAAAGAAATCTCATAAATTTTCTCATTCTATGTGTATAATTTAAAACATATTCAAACGTAGTAATATTAATAACTATATAAAATCATTTATTTTTTTCAAATCACTTTTTTTTCTTTTAAAAAAATGTTTTACTCAAAATATCATATCAAATATATATATATAATGGTAACAAAGTCGTTAAACTACGGGGTATAACATATGAATTCCTTGGCCCTTGTTCTAGTTTACCGCTTATTTTTTCCTCTTATTTGACTAACGTGCAGGTAGGCTCCACATTGACGGTGCTATAAAAGAGGAAGAAAGCTATAGGACAGACAATGGCGGATATTCGGGGCATAAGCCCCGCCTTTTGCATGCACAAGATTATTTTTGATGAGGGTGACAAACCCTCCGTTGAACATCAGGAGGCTAAATGAAGCAATTGCAAGAGATTGTCAAAAAGGAGATCATACAGTGGTTTGATGCGGGGTTGTTTACACCATTTTCGATAGTTCGTGGACTTCTCCGGTGCAATGTGTCCCAAAGAAAGAAGGCATGACTGTGGTTACCAATGACAAGAATGAGTTGATTCCTATAAGAACGGTGACCGGGTGGAGAGTGTGTATGGAATATCATAAGCTCAACAAAGTCACAAGGAAAGATCATTTTCACTTCCCTTCCTAGATCAAATGCTTGATAGGTTGGCCAGCCGTGCTTTCTATTGTTTCCTCGATGGGTATTCTGGCTACAATCAAATTCTTATTACTTTGGAGGATCAAGAAAAAACTACTTTCACATATCCCTATGGTACTTTCACATTCTCGCGGATTCCATTTTGGTTATGCATTACACCAGCGACTTTTCAACGGTGTATATGGCTATCTTTACCGACATGGTGAAGGATTTTTTTGAGATCTTCATGGATGACTTTTGTGTGGTTGGAAATTCTTTTGATGATTGCTTGAAAATTTTGGATAAGGTCTTGGTAAGATGTGACGAAACGAACTTGGTATTGAATTGGGAGAAATGTCACTTCATGGTCGAAAAAAGGCATTGTCCTTGGGACAATAAAATTCCAAAGAATGGTATTGAGGTCGACAAGTCCAAAATAGAGGTTATGTATAAACTTCCGCCCCCTACATCCATGAAGGGAGTGAGGAGTTTCTTGGGTCATGCGGGGTTCTATCGGCGTTTCATCAAGGATTTTTCCAAAGTGGTGAACACCTTGTGCAAGCTTTGGAGAAGGATGCCAAATTCCATTTCAATATGGATTGCATGAAGGCATTTGAATTACTCAAGTTCAAATTGACAACTACTCTTATTATCACTGCACCGGATTGGAGCTTTCCTTTTGAGCTCATATGTGACGCAAGTGATCTGGTGGTTGGAGTAGTTTTGGGGCAACGTATCAACAAAATCTTTCACCCAGTCTACAATGCTAGTAAGACCATGAACGATGCCCAAGTCAATTACACGGTGACCGAAAAAGAGCTCCTTGCTATTGTCTTTGCTATGGAGAAGTTCTGCCCATACTTGATGGGCACAAAGGTGATTGTCCACACCGATCATGCGGCGCTTTGGTACTTAATGAGAAAGAAAGATTCAAAGGCGAGGTTAATGCGGTAGGTGCTTTTATTGCAAGAGTTTGATCTAGAAATCCAAGACCGCAAAGGCAGTGAAAATCAAGTGGAGGACCATTTGACTCGATTGGAGGAGGAGGAGAGGGAACATGACGGACTTGATATCAATGATTCCTTCCCCGACGAGCAACTTCTATCCATTTCAATGACCTAGATGCCATGGTTTTCCGATTTAGCAAATTATCTTATGAGTGGCATTGTACCGAATGAGTTCTCTTCAAACCAATGGAAGAAGCTCAAATGGGATTGCCTTGACTATTACAGGGATAAACCATACCTTTTCTGGATTTGTACCAATGGTGTGATATGAAGATGTGTGTCGGAGGAGGAACAAGTGGAAATTCTTGAGTCTTGCCACTCTTCACCATATGGTGGTCACCATGATGGAGCTAGAACGGTGGAAAAAGTGTTGAGTTATGAATTCTATTGGCCTACTCTTTACAAGGATGCTAGTGAGCTTGTCAAACATTGTGATGAATGCAAAAAGGCCAGTGGAATCTCCAAGAAAAATGAAATGCCTCTCACCCCTATTTTGGAGATAGATATTTTCGATGTGTGGGGTATTGATTTCATCGGTCCAATTGTGAGATTTTGTGGAAACACCTACATTCTAGTCGATGTGGATTATGTTTCTGAATGGGTTGAGGCCATTGTTTAGCTCAACAATGAAGCGAGGAGTATGGTGGCATTTTCGAAGAAGAACATTTTTACAAGATTTGGTACTCCAAGGACTATCATAAATGATGGGGGTTCACATTTTTTCAACAAGGATTTTTATACCTTACTCACCAAGTATGTGTCAGTTACAAAGTCTCGACCCCCTATCACCCTCAAGCAAGCGGACAAGTGGAAGTCTCCAACGGGAAGATCAAGAGTATTTTGTCAAAGACAGTAAATGCCAACCGGATGGATTGGTCAAGAAAGCTTGATGATGCTTTATGGTCTTATAGGACGGCTTACAAAACACTGATTGGAATGTCTCCATACCGGTTGGTGTTCAGGAAAGCTTGTCATCTTCCGGTGGAACTTGCACATTAGGCCATGTGGGCTTTGAAGAAGTTGAACCTTGAATGGGAACCGGGTGAAGCATTATCTCTGAAATGTTGATAATGGAGACGTCATCGCGGTTCTTCATTTCAAGTGATTGGTAATCTGCATCGTGTCGCGACGTTAAATCAGGAGCTTCTTGGGAGGCAACCCATGTGTCTTTTTCTTTATCTTTTTCTTCTTCTTTAGATAGGTTTTGTTTTGTACTAACTAGTTTTGAAGTGTATGCAAGAATGAGTGTGCTTTGCAGGGGTTGTGCCCATAAAATTGGCTAAGTGTTGAAAAAGTACGGACCACACATTAATTATGCGGACCACACAATCTTGATTGCCACAGCTGCACAACTGGAGACCCAAAAACTTCTTTGAAGTTGGTCTGACAGAAAAAGCGGCCAATCTGCAGCCACACATGAAATAGTGCGGTCCGTAAAAATTCTACAACCGCATTCACAATTGTGCCGACCGCAGAATGATCGAAGGTGTTTTAGTAACAGGTATAGAAGTGCGGTTGCACATGAAATTGTGAGGACCGCACTCATCTCTATATCCCATGCCATGTGCATCAAGTATAAATAGAGGGATTCCTTCTTCTGTTCAGACTTTACACACTCTGCATATTTACAAAAGGCAAAGGCAGAGTACCCTCATCCAATCAAGTTTCTAACTTTCACTTCGTCATCTTAATCTCTTCCATGCATCATTACATCACTGGTATGTTAAATTCATCCTTAGATTTTTTCGATTTTCTTAATTTTTTTCATAGTTAGTTGGTTATTTTGAGCCCTAATCGTAAAATTGAAGATCATGTGGGCTTAATTTCAAGTGGGTAACTTCATGCATGCTAAATGGGGGATGTGTAGACTAGTTATCATGTTTAATTAACTTGCCTTGTCCAATTTTTGCGTAGAAGATAGAAACCCAAAGCCATAAATTTTTGAATTGTGCGGTCCGCAGATCTATCATGTAAGGCAGTTGATGCGAGTTGAATGTGCGGACCGCAACCAAAATTATGTAGTTCACAGAAATTGGACTGCGGTTGCAGAATTCCATGTGCGGCCGCAGATCAACCCATTCTCTGATATCAAAGAGTTGCTAGTTTGAGACTGGAATTGTGCTGCCGCACTCAAAATTGTGCGGTCCGCACTTCAATTGTGCGGTCGCACAAGAAATTGTGTGGATCCCATAACTAGGGCTGTGGCTGCACTTCAAAATTGTCCAGTCCACACTTGCCTTTGTGTGGTCACACTCATTATTGTGTGAATCACACTTCTTGACCCTGCTTCTATTTTTCCTGCAACTGTCTACAATAGTTTTACACTGTAATGTGGACTTAACTGAACCATGTTTCTATGAAGTGCAGACAATGGTGAGATCTCGTGGTCGAGGTGATACTTCCAAAGGGAGGGGTGAACCCTCCCGAGACCGAGGCAGGGACAACCTCCCACTGTCAGTCCAAAGAGTAATAAGTAAGAAGGCAACTGTCGGAAGTGTCCTAGAACATTCAAAATCCAGTAAATATCTCCCGTATAGGGAAGCGTAAGAGGGAATTTTTGTGCAAGCACAACCCGATGCACAATCTCAATAACAACAGCTTTCGGGTAAACTACAATTCAAAAATGAGCCATCCTTCTCAGCTAGCTCTTTTGAGGGTTCGGAAAACGGTAGCCAAGATTCAAAGCCCTCTTCCTCACATGCCCTCGCAGCACCTATCCCAGTTGATGATGATGAGGATATGCCTGATGATGGTCAAGGGGCTGATACTCGAGTTGCTGGCCTAGAGAGGTCGAAGAATAAGGAACTTTAGGAGGACATATTCATGAGCCTAACTGCTTTCAACAGCCTAAGAGAATTGTGGACTCAAAGATCGTTCACCCTTGAGCGTAAAATTGATTTGAAGGATTTGGATAACTACAGCTCGAACATGGAAAGACAGTTTCGGGAAAGAAAATGGTGGTCGTCATGCTTCACCAAAGCTATGGTGGATGCCAAGGAGCACTTAGTCCGAGAATTTTATGCCAATGTGGCGCACATCAAGAAAGGGACTAAGGTGACCAAGGTGAGAAATTTGAAGATTAGATTTGATCAAACATCCTTGAACTCTTACTTGGGGCTCGAGGATATGGAGCCGATACAATATCTAGAGAAATGTCGACTAGGTGATGCGGCTCGCCCTTGGTTAGCCGAGATACAAGAACCTCTAGGCCCACCACCATCGTGGATCACATCAGGGGTTCTCATTCAGCAGAACACCCTCAACTTTGAAGCCAAAGGTTGGCAAACATTTGTCTGCAGCTGGATTGACCCATATAGAAATCAAAACATCCTTCCTATTCCTCGGGAAATTTTAGTGGCATCTATCATGGTCGGGTACCCTATCAACGCGGGTGCCATCATGTCGGCCAACAAGTCAGTGGTTGTCAATTAAGGAGAGAGCTCTTACCCGTATCCAAACACCATCACAGAATACTATAGATGCGGGAGTGGAATCAAAGCCATTTGATACAAAGGTTCGGGCAAAGCAGACCTTTTCATGGTTCTCTCTCAAGGACCTAAGGAACCCAAAGACCAAGAGCAAGGGTCAGCCAACTACTATCGAGGGCCAGTTTGAAGAGCCTTCGGTGGTAGCTACCATTTCAGCAACCATACTTTCAGCTGACATGCCTGCCACTTCAGCCGAGCCTTCTAGTAGTACGGCTACCATACCTCCACCACCATCTGCAGGGCCACCATAAACTTCAATGCCTCCATCTTACTCCTATCCACTCACAGCGCTGAGAGTCTCCCATGCTCTAGCAAGTATCAACCACTAGATATAGACAACTACTGCAAATATGGTTGACTTATCTAGTGTTGTTGCAGCATAGTCCTCCACCCCAGCACCCCAAACTTCTCCCACAGTAGAGGAGACCTTGAAGAAGATTCGAGAAAACCAGTAGACTATTATGGATATTATGTGGCACATGGGGGAGTAATTGAGGAGTTAGGTAAATAGGTGAAGAAGATGAGGAAATCACAAGCCTCGAAGAAAGCACTTGACAAGCTGACCAATGAGGTGGCCAAGATAGCATCCACTAGGATATTCCACTTGATCTTTTGATGGAGTCAGCACCATCAGTACCCGAGGTACCAGAGGCAGCAGCTGGCCAGTCTGAGGAGCCAGACCTTGCTTCCCATACTGTTGAGGCAGTGCTACAGATGTTCACCAACCCAGCTACTCCCCAAGTAAAGGACGATGAGATACAGTTGGAGGAGCCTGAGGGTGGTGATGATGCTATGGACACTGAGACCACATAGGGAGTTCTCTATACTCTTTCCCTTCCTTGATTTTTATTTTGTTAAGTACTAGGGACAAAGCTTATTCTTATTTGAGGGGGTGGAGCTTATTTTGATTTGATTATAGTTGGCCTGTAATAACTTGATAACATTATCTTTTCTTCTTTTCATTTATGTATATATTCTTCTTTCTATCTATTGATGTATATATTCTCTCTTTCCTCTCTTATCTTGTATATTCATTTCATTTATGATTTCGGTAGTTTATTCTATATCTTCTTTATCTTATTTTCTTAGTAGTCAATGTTTAGCTTAATAGCTTCTTATTTACGTTGTTAGCTTCTTTTTATGTTTAAGTGATCAATAAGCCTTTGGTTTTCTTAATGCCACGATTCTTTCCAAAGGTGGTTTTTATGTGAATGTGACGATCCGGCCGGTCGTCTTAAGAATTAATACCCCGATCCCCTATTAACTTCTTGCCCCATATTTATTTCTGCTATTTTAATTTGCCGGGATGTTCGGTTTTGAGTTTCGGAGAGTTTTGGGACACTTAGTCCCTAAATGAGAGCTTAAGTGTTGGAAATTTGACCATAGTTAGAACAATGTGAAGACAGCCTTGGGATGGAAATCTGATGGTTCTGTTAGCTCTGTTGGGTGATTTCGGGCTTAGGGGCGTGTTCGGATTATATTTTGGAGGTCCGTTAGCTAATTTAGGCTTGAAATGCCGAAATTCGAATTTTGAAGTTTCCGGTTCGATAGTGAGATTTTGATCCGGGGGTCGTAAATGAATTCCAGAAGTTGGAGAAGCTCTGTAGTATTTAATGTGACAGGTGTGCAAAATTTCAGGTCATTCGGACGAGGTTTGATAGACTTTTTAATCGAAAGCGTATTTTTAGAGTTTTGGAGTTCTTAGGCTTGAATTCACGGTTGTTTCGTCGTTTTGATTTTGTTTTAGGTGTTTTAAGGATTGGTACAACTTTGGGCAGTGGTATTAGACATGCTGGTGTCTTTGGTTGAGGTCCCGGTGGCCTCGGGATGGTTTCGGAAGGTTGTCGAAAGCATTTGGAATTGTTTGAGCAGCTTCAGCTGCTGGTTTTCTATCATAACTGCACATGCGGTTGGGTCCCGCAGGTGCATAACCATAGAAGCATCATTTGCCGTCGCAGAAGCGGAAATAGGGAGAAGCCAGCAGGGACTGCAGAAGCGGCCCCGCATCTGCGTAAGGTTAACCGCAGGTGCGGAAACTGGGCTTTAAGTGAAATGTCGCAGATGCGACCATGTTCTCGTAGAAGCGGGACCGTAGATACGGTCCCAGGGCCGCAGAAGCGGATTAACTGGGCAGAAATATATAAATACTTGCCTTCGCGAATTTGAGCTATTTTCACCTCTTTTCAAACAGGAAGGCTTGGGAGCATTTTAAAGAGAGATTTTCAGAGGAGTTCATTGGGGTAAGGTCTTTGATCCCTAAACTCGTTATTGGAGTGATTTTTATCATTATAAGCATAAACAATTAAGGAAAATCAGTGGTAATTTTGGAGTTAGGGCTTGATTAATTAGAGACCTTTGATTGATGATTGAAGGGACCATTTGAGGTCCGATTTTTGTACTTTTGGTATGACTGAACTCGTGAGAGTGTGAGAATTTTGGAAATGTAAATTTTACCCGATTCCGAGGCATGGGCCCGAGGGGCATTTTACATAATTTCATGTATTAGCTTAGAATTGCTTTGTAGAATTCGTTACTAGAAGTGTTATTTACATTATGCAATTGAATAGAATAGATTTGGGCCATTTGGAGTCGAGTACTCGTGGCAAGAACGTGGTCTCAGGTTGATTTTGAGCCGGTTTGAGGTAAGTAGCTTGCCTAACCTTGTGTGGGGGACCTTCCCCTTAGGATTTGGTATTATTGATAATTGAAATGCCTTGTACGTGAGGTGACGAGTGCGTACTTGTGCTAATTGTTGGAAATCCAGTTTGCATTAAGTAATTACTAGTATGTTTCTTTTCCTGTTTTATTACTTGCACTATTAAGCATGTTGTTAGCTTAAGAAAGCATGTCTAAGTGATTTAATTACTTTATTTGCTCACACTGCTTTACCTGAATTCTGTGCAGCATGCTAGGCTAGAATTACTTGTTTGCCTTAATATGAAATTTGACATTTCTGAATATTGTCCTGTTGCTGTTGTTTATTTACATTGGGACTACGGATGTGGGATTCCGGTAGCTCCCCCCTTGTCTGTTTACTTTGGGACTACGGATGTGGGATTCCGGTAGATCCCCCTGCACAATTATATGGAACTACAGGACTGCACCTGGTAGATTCCCCCAGTAATGGGTATTTACTTTTGGGACTACCGAACGAGATTCTGATAGATCCCCGCGCACTATGAGTTGGACTACGGGATGGTATCCCTGGAGATCTATTGGATATGTATATTTGGGGCTACAGGACGGTATCCTAGGAGATCCCCAATTGTTGTGATTTGGTGCTGAGCCGTATTTGTTTCTGTGCTTACTTTGCCTCTGTAATAGTTGTTGCTATCCTTTATATCAAGTGCCACTTTTTACTGATGTACTTATTTATACTGTTTTGTTCTACACTGTCAAATTTTATATTTTATTTAACCTCAGTAGAACCCTAACCTTCCTCATCACTACTCGACCGAGGTTAGGCTTGGCACTTACTGAGTACCGTTGTGATGTACTCATGCCCTTTCTGCGCATGTTTTTCACGTGCAGAACCAGGTACTTCGACTCAGACTTACCATCCTTGAGGCAAGGCGACCCTTCGGAGAATTCAAGGTATATTTGTTGCGTCCGCAGACCGAGGAGTCTCTCTCCATTCTCTCTTGTAATTACAACCCTTCTGTTTTTACTTTGTTTTAGACATTCTGGAGTTAGAGTACTATGTATTATCCTTGGCTTGTGATTTCATGAGATTCCGGGTTTTGGAAAAAGTATTAGTTTTGAGAGTTGATATTGTGTATGCCGAGCGGCACTATTAAACACTGTTTATTTCACTATTTCAGTTTTTATTTATTTTCTTCGGCAAATTGGTTTATTTTCCGCATTATTAGGCTTACCTAGTCGTAGGTACTAGGTGCCGTCATGATGGTTCACAGAGGGCGAACCGGGGTCGTGACAGTGAACCGGGTGACTCTTCCCTATGATGGATGGCGTGACAACCTTCTTAAGGAATTGAGTCCGTTTTTAATGTTTAGGAAAAAATGGTAGTAATGAAAAAAATGGTCAAGCATGATTCACCTGGTACCAACACATTTAACTACGGCCTTATGGTTATAAACAAGTTGTTGCCAAGAAATAGCTGTACTTAGTGACCTTTTGACTCTTGTGTTGACTTGAGCAAACATCGAGTTGTTTAACTCGGTTTAGTTAAACCATTAGTGATTTTCAATCTTGAATATGGTTGTTGTGGGCCCTCAACTCTATCCTCTTGTCACACCCCAAAACCTGAAGAGGCGTGGATGACACCCTGTGCCATACTCGGCCCGAGTGTACCACTATGTAACTGTGAACTCTGGAGGGGTAACCCTCAACTTAGGCCGATGAGACCATACTCTGAATCATCTTAGAATATAATATATCTCATTTTAGGGGTAAACATATCGAATATAGCTTATATATATATATATATATATATACATGAACATCTACAACCAGCAATATAAAATAGAACATGTACACAGGGCTGACAAGGCCACAATACTGATATACAAAATACACAGGACTCGTCTACAAGCCTCTAGAGATAACTGAACTATATCATGGTCGGGACAGGGCCTCGACCTACCCATCAAACATGTATATATAAAATGGACTCCAAGGTCTAGACCTGGTAACTCTGAGGAAGTGGAGCTTACCAACCAAGCTGGTGTTTGACTTTGTCTGCTTGGAGGATCTGTCCAACTGTCAATGAGGACCTGCAGACATGAAATACAGCGTCCCCGGAAAAAGGGACGTTAGTACGAAATAATGTACCAAGTATGTAAGGGCAACAGAATAACTGAAAGCTGAAACTGAACTGATAATATAATAATTAAAAGTAACTAGAAGTCAAAGATAATCTGAAGATATGCTTATAAGGCTCTTTATGTATAACTGCTCTGCCGTAGTAGGCTCGCTCATAAGAGCTCGGCCATACTAGGCTTTGTATCTCAGCCATTCAAGGCTCGCTCATAGGCGCTCAGCCATAGTAGGCTCGGTATATAACTCACCATTTGATCAGAGGTTGCCCAATAGGGACCTGCCCATCGATTATACGATGGTGGTGAATGTGTGTGTGTGTATATATATATATATATATATATATATATATATATATATATATATATATATATATATATATATATATATAGAGAGAGAGAGAGAGAGAGAGAGAGAGAGAGAGAGAGAGAGAGAGAGAGAGAGAGAGAGAGAGAGAGACTAAACTGAATATGAAGTCCCGATAAGGGAGAATGCTGTAACTTATGAGACAATGAAAATGTACATAAATTCAAGAATATGAACTTCTCTTTGTTTCTCGTTATCAAACACATGTAGTTACTGGATCATGCCAAAATGAAGGAAATGTTTAGCCTTAACATACCTTAACTCCCTTGAGTCCTTAATACCTTCCAAGCAATTCTTCAAACAACTCAACTCATTCTACTATAGCATACGGAGATTCAAAATAAGTGCTGAGTAAAGGCTAAGTCCGCAACTTAATCTAGTAGCTCATTTACGTAAATTTGGGCAGCATCTCCCATGTAATAAGGCCTCCTCCAACACCATATACCAACAACAATAAGAACACAAAAATAACATGTATGCATCATGTTCTAACCTTATCTCCATCCCAATATACCACAAAACAGCCCACACACCCTATTCACTTCATACATAAAACGACAACCAAAGTAGTGTCAAACAACCTAAAACATATACCGACGAATGACCAGCCAACCACCCTGACATTATGTGGTGTTCATCCATACCCTTCCTCCTCCGAAACTCTATAAAAACAGTAGAAAAAAAGGAAACTTAAAAAAAACACGAAACAGCCCACAAAACAGTCCCACAAGTTCAGCAACTAAAAATTGATTTTTTCAGTTTACTAAAACATGTTTCGATTTGTCTTTTCTCTCAAATTGAGCAACACAACCAACAATACATAATTCAGCCTCTTATTAAATAAAACAGTCATGAATTCAACTTAAAAATAAGTTTACAACCAGCCAACAGTGATGCAACAACAAACAATAGACCACTCTTTTGAAACTCACAAGGTCTAGTTTTTACGGTTGACTTACAACTCGTACAAGCATAGATAATGGAAGAAAAAGCATAAATTTACCTTGGACTGAGTAGAACCCATGAAAACTAGTCCAAATTCATCAAAAATCAGTCCCCCAACGCAGCTACAAGAAGGAGAAAGAGAAACTAGCAAGTTATCCGAGGTTTTCGGCACTAGAATCACATCGTAACACCCGAAATAACTTAGGGTTTGTGTGGGATTTTTGGGGAGGAGTTGCAGGGGTTCACTCTAGTTTTCATGGTCCGAAATATGAGTGACATAAATGAGTTACTTATCCCTTAAAAGTCCCCTCTTGGCTGACTTAATTGAGATATCTCCTTTTGGCAAGTAGGTGATGTACGTAGTAGTCACCTACTAGCCTGCGCAGTCTCACAAAAATATGAATATCTCTCTACTCCAACGTCGTATTGACAAACGGTTTAATGCGCTAGAAAATAGACTCATAAAAATTCAATTTGGTAGGTAGATCATCCCGTAATTCCATGTAAATTGGGAGAAATACTTAGCTACATTTGACCTAATTTTCAGCATATTTATGAATGTAACTTGTCATGACCTTTGCCAACTATTGTTCCACAACTCGCTTGAATTCAAAATTTAATATAGAACTATCATAAGACTAAAATAACTCATAAAATAACCTGTTTATCATATTAATCACAATAATATCACCCCAAAAGTACATGTTATAATATTCTTAACTTGTCAACATTCGACGAAACTTATTTTCTTCAATTAGTTTAGCTTCTAAGCCTTCCAACCCTCTTGGTACTTGCAATCCATGATCTTAAATATTTGTAACCTACAAGTTAATATGATTAACTTACTTTATGTACTTTCAAAGATGATCTCATTTCAGAGCTTACATCAATTGACTTACGACGTACTCTCACATACGAAAATATGGGGTGTAACACCTCTTTAACAATCCAATTGTGTGAGAAGTGAGAGTTTTTATGCAAGTCCAAGTACCTGTGCGAATGGTCTAGAACTTGCCCCGAATATGTTTCTAGGTGAAATTCTAAGTTTTGCTTGGCTTGAAAAGTGATTGTAGGCTCTCCTTGACCCGCTTGAAATTTTCCATGTCTCACCAATGTTGCTATCCCTAGTCAACCCATTTGATCCTAAGACATTTCTCATTTAATAGCCACATTACAAGCCTTTACCCGTTATGTAGTGACCCTCCCTTGGCACCCTAGATTTCCTTAACACTCTTGTAATTGGCTAAAACATAAGTTTGGGGCAGATACTAGGAGTTTGAAAGTGGTATCAAGGCATAAAAAGTGAAGAAATGAAGAAAAGGAAAGGAAAAGAAAAGGAAAGGGGGAACAAAAGAAAAATGCAAAAAGAAAATGAATGAAGTGAAGAGTTGAAGGGATTCAAAGAAAAGTAATGACGCAAAGCATGAAAAAAACAAAGAAGGAGAAAATGAGCATCATTACCAAGAAAGAGTGATGTTAAGTCTCTCTAGTTCCCCTAAGGAAAAAGGAAATGGCTCAAAGAGTCGGCAAAACATGAGCCAAAAAGAGAAAAATAGAATTCTTAAGGAAAGATGAACCCGTTTATATTCCAACATTCCCTACCCTTGTCCAAATTCCTTCATTACATTCCTAAAAAGCCCTACATGATTTCAAGCCGAGTGAACTTACATTAGTGGTGATTTACATGAGGGGCAAGCATATGGTACTTAGAGTCGTGCTTCTGACATTCTTTTGAGAGAGATGAGTGAACTTTTCACAAATCCTTGAATTGAGTGATACATTCTTAAGTGAGATATGCTAACGTAGAGTAGAGGAGGAGGAGTTTAGGATCCACAATGACCTACATGAAAGAGCGAGCTTCCTTGATGAATAAAGTTAACTCTTGATGCTCTAGTGTCACATTAGAACTATTGTGCTTAAAACGTCAAATCATTGCCCTGCTGATAATTCATAAGTGTTGTGGATAACTGTTGGTCCCAATTGATGTGTGTTTGATTCACCTTTGTATTGTTGGAAAAGCACTTATCATGTGGAGGTGGGAATCACTTTAATTGCTTGAGGACAATCAAACGCTTAAGTTTGAGGGAGTTGATAAAAGTTGATATTTTGACTACTTATTAGCGCCTTTTTACTTTCATTTTAGTCCAAAAGTGCTTCACTAAATTCCCAAAAATTGACAAAATATTCTTAATTGCAGGAGCAGTGGAAAATGAGCCACAAAGATGAAATACAACTCAAAAAGGAGTGAAATGGACTCAAGAGCAAAAAGCAGGAAAAAGACATAATGTGCGGACCGCACAATTCTCTCTGTGGCTGCAGAAGATGAAGTGAATCCTGTCAGAGGTCTAGTGTAATGTGTGGACTGCATAATTATTGTGTGGCCACAGAAGCCACCAAAGAGTTCAAGTTCAGAGAAGTCCCAGTTCGAGCTTCAAGGACATACGGACCGCATAATTATTGTGCAGCCACAGAATTTAGCCATGCGGCCGC
The DNA here is from genome assembly GCF_000715075.1 of Nicotiana tabacum. Classification (NCBI taxonomy): domain Eukaryota; kingdom Viridiplantae; phylum Streptophyta; class Magnoliopsida; order Solanales; family Solanaceae; genus Nicotiana; species Nicotiana tabacum. The sequence continues at coordinate 94,430,760 of NC_134085.1, read as the reverse complement.
ACTAAGTTTTGTGCGGACTGGAGAACAAGTGACATGCAGCCGTAATCTAGAATTATGCGGCCACAGACCAAGCTCTTACCAAGGCTGAAGAAGAAGTGCGGACCGCACACAGAATTGTGCGACCGCAGAACCTCCGAAAGGGCATTTTTGTCCGAAATTTCCAGTTGTGTATAAATAGTCTTTATTGACGAAATTAGGTTATGTTTTGAAATACCAAACATTTGTAACCGTTTTTATTTACTGGTTTTAGTAATTTTAACTTACTTTAGTCATTTAACATTAGATTTTGTCTTTTAATCTTGAAATATGATTTTAATTATCATTTCTTCTTTAATTTCTTCATTTTCTTCTATGAGTGGCAAAATTTCTAACTAGGGTTGCGACCCAACCCTAGTGTGGATACCTAATGGGTGTTTGTTTTAGGACTTGTTTATGGTTGGGTGTGTAGTATTTAGACTAGTTCTTGCTTTTATTGTAGAATTAATGATTGCAAACATTGATTCAAGCCTAGTTGACTTAGTCTTTACTTGAGAAACAGAGACTGAGTCTAGGAAAACTTGGCTATCAAGAAATTGGGTGAACACAAGAAATTTATAGTCCCAATAAAAGGGTTGATCTGGAGATAGTTAAACCCGACTTGAGCATCTACAACTGTTTCGTGAATTACCCATTTGGACTTGAGGAAGCCAAATTAGGCAAACTCACTCTATTGCCGAGAGGTATTGAGTGGGTAATTGCGTGTTGATTGATATATTAGGCCCCGACCAATGAAAATCGCTCTAAAGTCCACAACCTGTTAGGCAACCACCTAGGTGGAAGACATAGCACTAGATCTTTTACAAACTTGAAAAACAACACCAATAATATCATTATCTAGTTTTATATTTGCAAACATAGCTTAATTTAGAAGTAGATAAAAACAACAAAGTATGTGGAAGTGCATTTTGGACACATTATACGCTTTGTACGAGTATATACCTAATCCAATCTACGCTCCCTGTGGATTCTATCCCGACTCCTAGTTGGGTAATTATAATTGCATTGACCACTTCACAAGCCCAATTTAAGGTGTGAACTTGGGCGACATTAGGTGCCAAGAGAGGATCACGACAAAAAGGTAAACATTTGTAACATGGTTGTCAAATGAGAAAGGTTGAGTCTCAAAGGGGTTGACTAGGGATAATGACATTTGTTGGCAATAGAAAAACTCAAACGGGCCAAGGAGAGCCTAAAATCACTTCTCAAGCCAAGAAAAACTTAGGATTTTGCCTTGAAACACGTTTGGGGCAGTTCTAGACCCTTCGCACATATACTTGGACTAGCAACAATTCATCTCAGTCATCATGCAACTAGATTGTAAAAGAGGATAGAATCGAGGGCTCACAACGACCACATTCAAGTTTAAAGATCATTATAGTCCAATTAAACCACTCGATGATTGCCAAAGTTAACACAAGAGTCACAAAATCATTAACTAGAACTATTTCTTTTGGAAACCTTGTCTCTAACCATAAACACGTAGTTAACTGTGTTGGTGCCAATTGAAACATGGTTGACTCTTCGAGTATAACTTATTTAGGTCTTTTTATTCATTACTACTACTATTATTACCTAAATACAAAAAGGACTCATTCCCTTAAGAAGGTTGTCACGCCATCCATCATTGAGACGAGTCACCCGGTTACCTTTGGAAAAAATCATGGCATTAAGAAAATCAAAGGCTTATTATCTACTAAAACATAAAATAAGCTACAAAACAAAACAAGAGCTAATTCACTACTAAAACATAAAAAGAAGCTAATAAGAAAAAACAAAGATAGAGAAGCTAATGAACAAAACTACTAAAGATAGAATGAATATACATACTGAGAGAGAGAGAGAGAGAGAATATATATACATAAGAGAGAATATTATCAAGTTATTACAAGACAATTGTCTCAGAATGTATCAAATGTACCAAATAAATTCCACCCCCCCCTCCCCCACCCCCCGAATAAAAATAAGTATTGTCCCAAATGCTTGGCAAAATAAGAATAAAAGAGGGGAAAGAGTGGAAAACTCTATATAACTCCTTGGACATCTCTGTGTCCCCAGCAATGTCATCGCCCTCTGACTTAGCTAGTTGGATCTCATCATCCTCAACTCTAGGTGTGGATGGGTTGGCACATCTCATGCTCTGCCTCAGTAGCGTCGGCAGCAAAGTCTGGCTCGTCAGACTGGCCAGCTGGTGCTACCGGTGCACATGGAGCTGAAGGATCTGGTGCCGACTAGTGCAGGTCAAGTAACATGTTAAATGGAAGATCTCTCATTGTAGCAGTTTGGTTTACCTCTTTCCGGTGCTTATCTACTGACTTCTTGCTGGCCTAGGACTTCCTTGTCTTCTTTATTTCCCAGCTCTTCAATTACTGACTCGTGTTGTACCAAGGTGTTCATGATTGTCTTTTGGTTATCCAAAAGCTTTTTTAGTGTCTCCTCAATGGTCTGGTGATACTGAGGTGCTTGTGAAGTGGACGGTGTTGCAAAAGTACTGGACAAGTCAAACAGCTTTATAGTGGCTATCTGCATGCAGTTGTTGAGACTCGCCAATATCTGGGAGACTCGTAGTGTAGATAGTGGATGAATGGGCATGGGAACTGGCTTCAAAGCTGAGGTAGGAGCTGTAGCAGGAACATCAATTGTATCAGTAACTACCACGACTGGCTCATCAGACTAGTCTGTGGTAGTAGAAGGCTGACCTTTCCTTTTCAGGTAGTTCGCATCCATCAGTGAGTACCAAGAGAAAGGCTTCTTCGGCCTCACCTTTGTATCAAAATCCCTCAGCTCTACCCGTGCATCGGTGAGATATTCTATGATAGTGTTGGTATACGGGTAGGACGAGTTATCTTGCCGAGGAATCAATGAGATGTTGGCCGATATCATGGAACCCATATTGATAGGGTACCCGACCATAATAGAAGCAACCAGAACTGCCTGAGGAATCGGAAGTTGAGTCTCATTCTGGCTCGTCTTCCACCCTTTTTGCCTCAAAGCTCAAGGAGTTTCGATGGATAGGAAACCCGGCATTAGTCTATGGTGGTGGTGGTCCTGGTGTAGCTAGAATCTCTGCTAACCAAGGTCAGGCTGCGTCTCCCATTGTATACTTCTCCAAATATTCTTTTAGCTCAACATCTTCGAAGCCCAAGCATGTGTTGAGTATATATTGATCAAATCATACTTTTAGGTTACATACTTTCATCAACTTTGTCCACTTTTTGATATGCTCTACATTGGCATAGAAGTCAAGGACAAGGTACTCTTTGGCATCCCCTATACTTTGGTGAACCACATCCACTCCTTTCACTCCGTGAACTATCTCAACACTACTGGGTTGTACATTTCCAAAACTTTTAATGAAATATGTCGCTCAAGGGCTAGCAACCTCGCAGGCCACCATGTACGAAACCTGGTGAAGGCAACCAGGCTGACAAAATGGTCCTCCTAAACCTATTTCTTCTTTGATCTTTCAAGACCAGCAGTTGTAGCATCTCCCCCTATACCATCATCGGGGATATCCTGAACTGTTGTATCTTGTACCTCAGGGACAAGTGCAGCCGTTGGCTTAGAAGCTTGACTAGTACTCTCCGAGCCCTCCAAAGGGATATGAGAAGAGGACAGCTTATTCCTAAGTTTGAATCTCCCTTGCGGCCTTGATTATACGACCGACTACTCTTGAACAGAGCTAAGTTGCCCTCTGATACTTCCCTAGACGGGACATATGAACTCGTCTCGGAGAGGACTGCACCTCTCCCTCTCCCAATTGTTGTCTTCTTTCTAATTTCCTTTTGTTGTCCAGGAGGTAAGGCCTCTTGCCTCTTCCCGAGAACGTTCACCCCTCCCTTTAGAAGTGTTGCCTCGTCCCCTAGATCGAACCATTATCTGTATCAAGCAAAGGCGATTGTTAGCAGCAATTCCATGTCCAAACATACACATGAGACATGCAAGTAAGGCATAAACCAGAAGACACAGTGAGGGTTCACAGTCAAAGCATGCTTGCACTAACAAGATCTGCGGTCAGCATAATTTTCTTGCAGCCACAGATAAGGAATCGCGGACCGCATTATTTTATTGTGCGGCCAGAAAGTAAAGTGTGGTCCGCACAATTTCATTAGCAGCTGCATTTTTGAAACCCAAAAAGTGCTAACTCTATGATGACAGAGAATTGGCTAGTGTGCGGCCGTAACAAGATTTCTGCGGTCCGCACAATTAACTTTGTGGCTGCATATTGGAGTCTCTAGGTAGGGACTCTCTTATGACAGAAAAAATAGTGTTTTACAGCCGCAATGGGAATTCTGTGGTTCGTAAATTTTTACTTGCCACCTCAGGTGCCTTCTTTCACTATGCTTCTCTAAAATCAATATATGCGGACCGTTCAAATTCAAGTGCTGCCTTAGAATTTAAAAGTTACATACAGGTCAATTATTTCTATCTAGGTTTTGCAATATTTGTGCACAATTTTACATGGAAACATCATAGATACATGGAAATATACTGACCCAGTCCATATAGAGCATGTATTAGCTAACTCATTACACAGTTACCCCTACATAGATGCACAATTGAATTCTACTGATAAATGGCCTAAATATAACTAATAATCTATAAATTAAAAGAAAATGATTAACAAGAAATGGAAGCATACCATATCATTGAGTCTAATAAGGGACTCATCAAAGATGTTGTGTGTGTGGATAGATAGAATCACCAAGAAATTTCAAGAGGGTACTATTTTTGTGCTAAGAGAGGGGAAAACGTAATCGTTGCCATTGTTCCTCTATTTATACTTATGGTCTACTAAAGGGAAGAATGTTGAGTGCGGCTGCACAATTTCATATGTGGTCTGCACTCTGTTACCTGGAGGCATCATCTCAGCATCTCATCTGTGGTCCGTATAATTTCGTGTGCGGCGGCAAACTTCTTATACGGTTGCAAATTTCTCATACAGTCGCACATCGACCTCTTTTCTGATAGGCTAAACTTTAGATATTTCATATTTTCAAACTCTCATTTGTGCGTTCCACAATCGAATTGTGCGGCCGCGGTGTTGTTTCGCTATAGCACTCAAAAATGAGCGGTCCACACAAATAAACTGTCGCCCGCACTTCTTACAACACTTAGCCAGATTTTTGTCCACAGTTCCTGTAAGTCACAGTCATCCCTGTATCACACTTCAAATCAAGTTAGAACACAAATAATACCCAACTACCAAAGAAAAAGGAAAAGAAACATGGGTTGCCTCCCAAGAAGCGTCTGATTTAACATCATGGCACGACGCAAAATCCGATCAAACTAAAATGAATGACTGGCACGACGTGGCTATCTCCAACTTTTCCCAAATAGTGCTTCACCCAGTGACCATTGACTCAGAATACTTCATAGTTTTTGTTGTTCAATTCTAATGCACCAAAATGTGTCACACCCACAATTTCAATAGGACGACTCAATTTAGACTTTAACATCCCGGGAAACATCCTCAACTTTGAGTTGAACAACAATACAAGATCATCCACTTTGAACTTTTTGTTCCAAATGTATTTGTCATGAAGATGTTTTCATCTTTTCTTTGTACAAGGACGAACTTGCATAAGCATGATACCAAAACTCATCCAATTCATTGAAATGTGCAACCCTTAAGTTAGCGGCTACATTCCAATCAAGATTCAACTTCTTCAAAGCCCACATGGCCTTGTGTTCAAGTTCCACCAGAAGGTGACAAGCTTTCCCGAATACCAACCGGTATGGTGACATTCGGATAGGTAATTTGTAAGTTGTCCGGTAAGCCCATAATGCATCATCAAGCTTCTTAGACCAATCCGTCCGACTAGCATTCACCGTTTTAGAAAAAATACTCTTTATCTCCAGGTTGGAAACTTCCACTTGACCGCTAGCTTGTGTATGATAGGAAGTCGTGACTTTGTGAGTAACACCATACTGCCTAAGTAAAGTGTCGAAAGCCTTGTTGAAAAAATGTGACCTCCCATCGCTTATAATAGCCTGTTGAGTACCAAACCTAGTGAAAATATTCTTCTTCAAGAACACCACCACATTTCTCGCCTCATTGGTGGGTAGAGGAATGGCCTCAACCCATTTGGACACATAATCCACCGCGACCAATATGTAGGTGTTTCCACAAGAACTCACAAAAGGACCCATGAAGTCAATACCCCACACATAAAAAGTATCGATCTCCAAAATGGTAGTGAGAGGCATTTCATTTTTCTTTGAGATTCCACCGGCCCGTTGATATTCATCACATCTTTTCACTAACTCACTTGCATCCTTGTAAAGAGTGGGCCAATAAAAACCATATTTAAGCACTTTGGTTTCCGTTATCGCTCCACCATGATGACCACCGTATAGCAAAGAATGACAAGCCCCAAGAATTTCACCTTGCTCTTCTTCCGGTACACATCTTCTAATCACCCCATCCGTACAAATCCGGAAGAGGCATGGCTCATCCCAATAATAATCTTGACAATCCCATTTGAGCTTCTTCCTTTGGTTTGAAGAGAACTCATCCGGAATGATTCCACATGCAAGAAAAATTGTTAGATCTGTGAACCATGGGACCACTTTCATTGAAATAGCCAAGAATTGCTCATCGGGGAAAGTTTCATTCATTTCAAGGCCTTAATGCGGCCTTCCCTCCTCTGGATGAGAAAACTAGTCCCCCACTTGGTTTTCACTCCTTTTTCTATCTTGGATGCCAATATCAAACTCTTGCAACAAAAGCACTCATATCATCAACCGAGATTTGGAGTCTTTATTTCTCATAAGATAATGAAGTGCCGCATGATCTGTGTGGACAATAACTTTTGCACCCATCAAGTGCGGGCGAAACTCTCAATTGCAAACACAATGACACGGAGCTCTTTCTCTATAATGGTATAGTTGACTTGGGCACTATTCATGGTCTTACTAGCATAGTAGACTGAATGAAAAAACTTGTTGTTGAGTTGTCCCAAAATATCCCCAACAGCTACGTCACTTGCATCGCACATGAGTTCAAAAGGGACACTCCGGTTTGGAGCTTTGATGATGGGAGTAGTTGTCAACTTGAACTTTAACAATTCAAAAGGTCGCATACAATTATCATTGAAGTTAAACTTAGCATCCTTCTCGAGAAGCTTGCACAATGGGTTCACCACCTTAGAGAAATCTTTGATGAAAAGTGGGTAAAACCTCGCGTGGTCTAAGAAACTCCGCACAACCTTCACCAAGGTTAGAGGTGAAAGTTTAGAAATTACCTCAATCTTTGCCTTGTCAATTTCAATTCCATTCTTTGAGATTTTGTGGCCAAGGACAATGCCTTCCTAGACCATGAAATGACACTTCTCCCAATTAAGCACCAAGTTTGTTTCTTCACGTCTTGCCAACACTTTATAGAAATTTGCAAGACAGTCATCAAAAGAATCTCCATCTACCGAGAAATCATGCATGAAAATATCAAGGTAGTCCTCTACCATGTCCATGAAAATAGACATCATACACCTTTGAAAAGTCGTCGGTGCATTACACAAACCAAATGGTATCCACTTGAAAACAAAAGTACCATAGGGACATGGAAAGGTTGCTTTCTCTTGATCTTCTGGAGCAATAAGAATTTGGTCGTAGCCCGAATAGCCATCAAGAAAGCAATATAAAGCACGGGCGGCCAAGCTATCGAGCATTTGATCTAAGAAAGGAAGTGGAAAGTGGTCCTTCCTTGTGACTTTGTTTAGCTTGCGATAGTCCATACACACCTCCAACCAGCTACTGTTCTTGTAGGAATCAACTCATTCTTGTCATTGGTGACCACCGTCGTGCCCCCTTCTTTGGGTCACATTGAACTGGAGAAGTCCACGAGCTATCGGAGATGGTATAGACAACCCCGACATCCAACCACTTGATAATCTCCTCTTTGACAACTTCTTCCATAGCCTCATTGAGTCTCCTTTGATGTTCAATAGATGGTTTGGCACCATCCTCTAAGTTGATCTTATGCATGCAATATGCGGGGCTTATCCCCCCGAATATCCGCCAAGCTCCATACGATAGCCTTCTTCCTCTTTTGTAGCACCGCCAAAGTGGAATCCGCCTGCACGTTAGTCAAACAAGAGGAAAGAATAACCGGTAAAGTAGAAGCAAGACCAAGAAATTCATACCGAAGATGTTGAAGAAATGTCTTCAACTCCAAGTAAGAGGCTCTTCAATAGAAGGCTTTGTAGGAGAGTTATCCTATTTTCAAGATCCAAGGACAATTTCTGGGGTGTGTAGTTGTAAGACCCCATTCCTTGCAGAGAGTTCACGCATTCCATTAAGTCATCCATCTCGTCCTCGTCAAAGTTGATCAAGACGACCTCCAACATATCACCAAAATTTATCATAGCACTTATTTCATCAACAATAACATCGGTCACCAAGTCCACAAGCGAGCACACCTCATTGCTATTTGGTTGCCTCGTGGACTTACATACATGGAAAACCACTTTTTCATCACCAACCCGGAAAGTAAGTTCTATGGCTTCAACATCACAAAGGTCCTTCCCCATAGCAAGAAAAGGTCTCCCAAGAATAATCGGTACCTCATAATCAACTTCACAATCTATAATGATAAAATCCGCCGGAAGAATGAATTTATCAACACGAACCAAGACGTCTTCAATCACTCCCAAGGGTCTCTTCATAGTACGATCGACCATTTGCAATCTTATAGAGGTGGGTTTTTGTTTCCCAATTCCCAAAACTTGAAAACTAAATAGGGCATCAAATTGATACTTGCCCCAAGATCACAAAGAGCTTTAGCAAACTCGGCACTTCCCATTGTACAAGAAATGATGAAAGCACCAGTATCCTTCAATTTAGGATCCATTGAATGAACAATTTCACTCACTTGATGAGTGACTTTGATAGTTTCAAAATTCATTGACAACTTCTTTATCACAATATCCTTCATAAACTTTGCATAACTGGGCATTTGCTCTAAAGCTTCAACTAATGGCATATTGATTGAGAGACTCTTCATCATTTGAATGAACTTCTTGAATTAATTCTAACCATTTTGCTTGGAAAGTTTTTGAGAGTATGGAGGTGGAGGCTTAGGCAATGGTGCCTTAGACTTTTACACTACTGACTTCGGTATGTCAATAATGTGATTGTTATACGGGTTCACCTACTCTTAAGTCTCTTCCACACTATCATCAATGTCAATCCGAACTTCATCATTAGGTTGCACCACATTGTTCGGGATCTCTTCCTCTTGCACCACTTGCTCTCTATCCACAAGTTGCTTTTGACTCGAGGTGGGTGCATTCCCACCTCTTCCACTTCTTGTAGTAATGGCCATTGCATGCCCCATGTTGTTTCCACCCTTTGGGTTTACTACCATATCACTTGGTAGTGCCCCCTAAGGACGAGAATTTAGATCTTGAGAGATTTTCCACATTTGAACTTCTAAGTTGCGAATTGATGTGTTGTGTGACACAAGTTGGGGTATCCAAATCAGCATTCTTTTCCATCATTTGCTTGAACATATTCTCAATTCGTCCCATCTCATTGTTTGAAAAACTTGGACCATGTGAAGGATAAGAAGGCGGGTTGCTCGATTGTTGATACATCGGGGGCCTTTGAAATATAAGACCCTGGTTGCTTGATTGTTGTTCCATCCGCCTTGATTGTTACCCCCCCCCCAATTTCCTTGATTATTTCCACTTTAATTTCCTTGATTGTTTTTTTGTTGTTATGCCAATTCCCTTGATTGTTTCCACCACTCCAATTTCCTTGGTTGTTAGAATTCCAATTGCCTTGATTGTTTTGAGGTCATCATTGTTGTTGGTTTGGGCCTCGGAAGTTGTTTCTTTGCCCTTTAAAATTGTTCACAAATTGCATCTCCACTTGTTGTTCATTATAAGAATCATATTGATCAAAAACACTATCCTCTTGCACAGAATTCTCCACTCGATTTTACACTTGTGGACCCTTGGTCCTTCTCTTGTTTACCATCATGTTCACCCCTTCCATGGTATTGACTTGATTAGGATTTTGCACTTGATGAAGTTGAGCCTTTGCGAGTTAATTCATGGTGGTAGTCAATTCGACAATGGCTTGCCCATGGTCATGCAACGTTTTATGAAGGTAGATCATGTTCGGATCACCTTGTGGAACATTAGCCCGAGATTGCCAAACATATGATGTTTCCGCCATTTCATCCAAAATCTCACAGGCCTCTGCATAAGGCGTAGTCATAAAGTTCCCACCAGCAGGTTGATTCACTATACATTGGTTGGTTGTGTTAATCCCACTATAGAAGGTTTGTTGAATCATGTTTTCTGTCATATTATTGTTTGGACATTTTGACCATTGTTCTATATCGCTCCCATATCTCGTGTAGTGGTTCATTCGGCTCTTCCTTGAATGCCAAAATCTCATCTCAGACTGTATCTATATGCCCGGGAAAGAATAACTTAGAAATAAATTTCTCTGCTAACTCATCCCAAGTACGAATGGTATGGTTCGGTAATCATCCCAACCAATCTAATTCTTTCCCCCGTAGAGAGAAGGGAAAAATCCTTAGCCTCAATGCATCCTCAGAGACATTTGTTTGTTTGCTCCCCTAACAAGTATCCACAAACCTCTTCAATTGCTTATACGCGTTTTGACTTGGAGCACCGGTAAAGAAACCATGTTGCTCAAGCTAAGTGAGCATCACATTAGTGATTAAAAGTTTTCTGCCCTAATACGGGGATGGACTATTGCCCTAGAATATCCTTCATTGGGCAACACCCAATGTGGAGCCGCTCGTAGTGGAGGTGGGGGTATAGCGGGAACATTGTCATTAGGCACTCGGCCTCTTCTATTGGCTTTAGGTTCAAGAGGAACCTCCGCAACTTGCTCATCATCCACGTCCACGTCCCCCAAAGGCATATTTTTGAGTTTATTATTTGCCGCCATAATTGTACCTAAAATTGTTTCGCCACAAGTTAGTATCAATGGAAGTAAAGGAAGATATTCCAAAAACAAACCCAAATATATAGCTAACACTGTTTTAACTCTCCGGTAACGGCACCAAAAATTGACAACGTCCACAACATACCTCAATAAGAGATATGATACGGTCGTATGCAATAATAATTATCCAACTATGAGTCGGGGTCGAATCCACTGGGAGTTATGAGGGTGTTAGGAGCATATATTTAAAGCAAGTAAATGGGTTATCTAAGATTGCACTTCTACAACAAGATTTTGTTTTCTGCTTCTACTGCTACTCTAATGAATGCAAGCTAAAGAAAACGGATTAGAGATATATGGTTTTGAGGTTTTATCAAATAAGGCAAAGTCCTAGGGATGTGACCATAACCTAGGTGTTTGCCTAATGGGATAAAGACGTTAATGCTTATTTTTTTGATTGGAGTGTATTATAGCTCTCAACTCTATATTACTCACTCAATACTTTTCGGTCAAAGATTGATTTTGCACAATTTATCTTTCTCAAGTCCAAATGGGTATCAACCAAAATAGTTGATAAGAGATCAAGTCGGGTTCTTACCATCTCTAGTTATAAACCTTTAATTAGGTTAATCAATCTCTCAATTAACCCAATTCCTTGTTGTCTAAGTTATCCTAGACAAGGTCTCTCTTTCTCAAGTAGAGTATCAATAATTGCAACCATTAATTCTAAAATTGAAGCATGAACTAAGTTAAATAATCACACTCAATCATAAACAAGCATTAAATTAGATACTCGTAAGATTTACACACTAGGATTGGTTCACAACCCTAGTAAAAATCTAGCTACTCATAATGGAATTTGTAGAAAACAAAGATGAAAAGCTAATATTACTCATAATGGAAGATTAAAATGATGAAATCTATTGTTAAAATATTCAAATAAGCTAAAACTTCCTAAAATAGTAAAAAGAAATCGGTTAAAGCAGCTTTGCATGTTCAAACTTGACCTAAATTTGTGAAACTTGTCTATTTATACACGGCCAAAAAATCATTGACAAAAATGCCCCTTGGGAGGTTCTGCGGCTACACAATTTCATGTGCGGTCCGCAGATTCTTTTAGCTAGCAAGAAGGTGAGTTCTACGGCCATACATTTCTGGACTACCGCCGCGAGGTGACTTCTGCGGCCACGGTCGCCTTTGTGCGGTCCGCACTTTACAAAGGCTTCAGAATTTGGATTTCTGCACATTCTCTGAACTTGAAAATATTTGTCAGTTTAAGACCAATTTTACAGCCACACAATTCATGTGCGGTCTACACATTGCTGAAACACTTGATGGGTTTTTTTGGCTTGGGTTGCTTTCGCATAAGGAATTCTGTGGTTCACAATTTCTTCTGCAGCCACAGAATTCCTTTTGCGGATCGCACATCTTTATTTTTGCGCCCTTTATTGTCATGTGATTTGGAACACTCCTTTTTGAATTTGATTTCATCATGGGAGACCAAACTTCCAACACTCCTGCAATTTGAACAATTTCGTTAGTTTTGGGAACAATTCAATACTTTTGGGCTAAAACAAAAGTAAAAAGTTATTAATAAGCAATCAAAATTCCCACTTATCAACTTGGCAAAGCAGGATGCTCATGGCTGGAGGCAAAGCTCTAATCATAAAGCACATTCTCCGATCATAGGCTATTCACCTCTTTGCAGCCATGGAACCACTTATGTCTACTCTTTTACAGATAGAGAAGTGCTTCTCCATTTTTTTCTAGGGCATGAACAAGGGGAAGAGTAAATACTACGGGTGCTCTTAGAGGAAAATGTATTATCCAACAGAGGAAGGAGGTGTTGGTTTCAAGAAACTCAAAGATATCTGCAACAACTTCGTGGCCAAGAGATGATAGAGGATTAGTACCATAGACAACTTGTGGTCTAAGTTCATCAAAGTCAAATATTGCTCGAGAAACAATATGGCAGCTAAAGTCATTGATTCCAACAACTCTAATATCTGGAGAAACTTACTCCAACTCAGATCACAGTTGGAGTAGTACATCAAATGAGAAATAAGTGCTGGAAACATACTCTTTTGGTTGGACAATTGACCTAGTCAAGGCCCTATTGCACAAAGGTTACAACTTTCCAGAAAACCATGGAGTATTATGATTAAGTATTACTTTATTGATAGTCAATGGGATATTCCTAGTTTAAGCTCCTTTCTTCTTGATGTAATAAATAGAGATATTGCACAAACTGAAATAGATGTTAATAAGAGCGATGATATTGGCATATGGTCATTGGATAATACTGGCAATTATATATGCTCTTCAACTATTGAAAATCTTAGACAAAGAAAATACAAGGACCTGAAGGCTATTCATATTTGGGTAAAGGTATTCCTTTCAAGGTGTCCTTTTTCATGTGGAAACTCTTCAGGAAAAACCTACCTATTGATGATATTATTCTCAAGTTTGGTATTCAAATGACCTCCAGTTATATCTGCTGCCTAAATACCTAACATGAGACTGTGGACCACGTCTTCACAACTAGCTATATGGCCTCTAAGATTTGGAAACACGTAGCAGGCCCTCTAGGCATCGCTCACAGAGGAATTACAGTCCAAGGAGTCTTGGACTACTGGTAGCAAACAAGACCAAAGAATTTGCTCTACAAATTGTTTCTTGATATCACTCTTTATTACATCATGTGGGAACTCTGGAAAGCACGATGTGCGAAGAAATATAGTAACAAGTCCACTACATTATTTAGGATTGCTACTCATGTTCTCTTTAATGTGCAGGTTAATATTTCTAAATGTTATAGCTGATTGGATTTCAACAGGAGTTGGGACAATATTTGTCATATAGCATAAACTTATAAGCCTAGGATCACTAGTTGTTTGGTGTGTTGGGAGATGCCTCTAGGGGATACCTAGAAGATTAACATTGATGGAAGTTTTGTAGCAACTAGCGGACAAGCAAGAAGAGGGGGAATTGTTAGGAAGGGAAATGGGGACTTGATTATGGATTTTGGCAAACTAGTGCAATTCTCAACTAACAATCTCTGTGAACTACATGCCGCTATCTATGGAATTAATTGGTGCTACCAACAACACCCCCCACAACTCACGCTAGAAATGGACCCACAACTAGCTGTGAAGATGATTCAAGGTCAGGTTAAACCTCCCTAGAAGCGACGAAGAGTTATAGAGGAGGTGCAAAAAAAGATGCTAGAGAGATATTTCCTGATAGAACACTGCTACAGGGAAGCTAATGCAGTAGCAGACTCTCTTGCAAAGATGGCTATTACAATGAACAATGAGAGAATTTTCCTCAAAGAAAAGTGTCTGCCAGAGAACTCAAGAAAGCCCCTGAGAATGGACAAACTTGAGTTGGCCTCCTTCAGATTCAAAAAGGGAAAGTATTCAGGATAGCACTATGAACCTCCTTTAATAAAACCTGATGGGAGGTAAAATCTTTACAGACAATCCTCCCCTCCCCCGACCTGATACTTGTTATAGTGTTGTTTATTTCAATATTGTAGTTATATTGTATCAGGTCCTTTTAGTACTCTTTGGAGGTTGTTGGATTTATGTCCCCCCCCCCTTCCTTGTACTCTTGGTATTCCTGCCACCCTCACCCCCCACTCTCGAATCAGGAACACAACCTGGTTGGGTGGTTTGAAATAAATAAAAATGAATAATTTTGGCTATTAATTCTTTTCTTAGTTTAATTATGTAGGATTCCTAATTTTCATGTACAATGTACCTTTAATTAATGAAAATTTTATTATTTCCTTAGTTAAAATCATTACAACCTTAATAAATAAAATTAATTATTTTTCATGCAAGCCAAAGTCTTTTATTCGTGCTCATTATCTAATGAAGTAGATATAAGTCATGTAAAGGAGAATTGGGTATTGTCCATTGCTTTTATTCTTTTTGCTTACTTTTTTGTCTAATTTAGTTTCTTTGTTAATTTTCATTAAGAAAGTACTCTAGTGTTGAGTATCTCATAAAGCATATAGGGAGTCTTGAGTTATTAATGAAAAATCTTCTCTTGGGGGTCTTAATGACACGCCTAAGGAGATTTAGAGATCAGGTTGTACGTTCCTTTTTTTTCTACTTTCTATTTGGGTGTATTGGCTTTCTTATAAACTTTCTTTAATGATTTTGTTGATTTTCTAGTGGGGATATATGTAATGAGACTTGTTAAGTAATCAAATGATCTTCTTAAAATGAATCTTTTCTCATTGGGAGTTGTCTGATATAAGACATCGAGCATTTGGACCCCCTACGAGAAAGGAAAGGGCATTGCTTCAATAATAATTGTTGGATTAATGTCATTACTAATATGCATGACGAGCGCAAAACACCACTTAAAAGTATACTCACTAATATAATGTAGTATAATATAATATCGTATCCACAAGGATTGGAGTTAAATAGTATTTTCATAGTTTCTAGTTTAATTTCTATTCAAGATGATCAACAGTTGGGAATATATGATTTTTAACTAAGAATCTAAACTATTGGCTAATGACAATTGACGCAAGGAATAAGCAAAGAAAGATATCAATGGGAGAAGATAGGGTTTTGATAGGATAGATACAAGATAATTGTTTGGAATCTAACTCTAGATAATTCACTTCTAATGTTCAAGTGATTCAATTATTAGTTCAAACGTTTAGTAGAAACTCCTCTCTCGATTAAGTCTCAACCTCACAAGATGAACCAATTTAAGTTCGGTGAAGTTATGCAAGAATGTTGTAACGACTCGGCCGGTTGTTTCATGAGTTATAGCCCAGTTTCCCCTATTATGCTTCCTTATGTTTTCCTCAGCTGTATTTCATCGTATCGTGTTGGTTGATTCAGGTCCGGAGTGGTTTCGGTGTGAAATGAGACACTTAGTTTCCTACTTAGAAGTTTAAGTTAAAAAAGTCAACCAGATGTTGACTTATGTATAAATGATCTCGGAGGTGAATTCTGATGGTTCAGTTAGCTCCGTTAGGTGATTTTGGACTTGGGAGCACGTCCGAAATGTGATTTGGAGGTCTGTGGTAGATTTAAGCTTGAATTGGCAAAATTGGAAACTTGGTACTTTTCTATCGGTAGTGGAATTTTGATATCGGGGTCAGAATGGAATTCCGGAAGTTGGAGTAGGTCCGTAATGTCATTTTATATGTGTGTGCAAAATTTCAGGTCATTCGAATGAGGTTTGGTAGGTTTCGGCATCATTTGAGAAATTTGAAAGTTTAGAAGTTCTTAAGCTTAAATCCGAGGGTAATTCGGTGTTTTGATATTAGTTTGAGTGTTTCGAAGGTTCAACTAAGTTCATATGTTGTTATGTGACTTGTTGGTATTTTTAGCTGAGGTCCCGAGGGCCTCGGGATAATTTCGGATGGTTAAAGAAGAGTTTGGAAATTTGGTAATGCAGCTAAAGCTGCTGATTCTGTCTTAACCGCACCTACGGAGTGGAAACCGCAGGTGCGAGGCCCATAGGAGTGGGTCTGAGGCTCAGGTGTGCAGCTGGGATCGCAGGTGCAGCTTGGTCCCCACATCTGCGATGACAGCAGATGCAGTCAGGCAATCGCAGAAGCGGAAGTGGTCTTTTAATGAAATCCGCAGAAGCGAAGAGGTTTTTGCAGATACGGAAATGGGACCGCAGATGCGCTTTTGCTAGGTAGAACCTATAAATTGGAGACTTCGTGAATTTTGCTCATTTCCACCATTTTTGAAGATGGGTTTTGGAGATTTTGGGGTAATTTTGAAGGGAGATTCAAGGGGTTTTCAGTGAGGTAAGTTGCTTGAGCCCTAATACTCGTGATTATGGTAATTTTCAGTTGTTTAAGCATGTAATTAATAGAAATTAGGGATGACATTGAGGGGTTTGGGCTTGAAAATTGGAGAGTTTGAATTGAGGATTTGAGGGACCATTTGATCCCGGATTTTGATGAATTTGGTATGGGTGGACTCGTGAGTGAATGGGCTTTCTAGTTTTGTGAATTTTGTCGGATTCATATATGTGTGCCCAGGGGCTAGGGTTGAGCGGATTTCGGGATTCGTGTTTAATTTTATAGTTTTTCTTATGGAATTCATTCCGTTAGCGCATATTGATGGTATTGTTTTGGTTGTGAATAGATTCAGAGCGATTGGAGGCCGAGTCGAGGGGCAAGAGCATTGCGGAGTAGAGATTCAATCAGCCTGAGGTAAGTAACGGTTATAAATCTGGTCCTGAGGATATGAAACCCCGAGCACTGTGTCGTATGACTATTTGGGAGGTGACGCACATGCTAGATGACGGGCATGTGGACGTGCACCGTAGGAATTGTGACTTGGTCCGTCCCGTGAGACTATGGAATCAATTGGCCTACTGTTTAATACATGTTCCCTCTGTTTCATGGAAATTGCATGTACTTCATGTTAGAAATCATGTTTAGGCCTTATGTGTTCACTATTGAGACCTGGGAGGTTGTGTACTTGCTAAATTAGCTGCTAATTGTTGTTTGTACTCAGTCATAGCTTTTCTTACTCATTATGCCTCCGTCTATTACTGTTTATTGTCGATACATGATATTATTTCTGTCGGGCTATTTATATGATTTCTGAGAGCCCGTGATACTGGAGAGATTGATGACTGAGTGAGGCCGAGAGCCTAATTGTGAGGATATTGAGAGCATAGCACGTGAGTTGTCTATGAAACACATGAGTTGTCCGTGCGGATTCTGATATTGATACTATAGCACGTGAGTTGTCCGTGCGGATTATAGCGCTTGCGCTGAAGGAGCCCCTCCGGAGTCTGCACACCCCCTAGTGAGCGCAAGTACCTGTTGAGTGTGATTATTGAGGGCTGAGTGCCGAGTGATTGAGTTGCTGAGATGAGTTGAGTGGCTGTGTCTCGAGAGACTATACTTGCTTTCCATTATTTATTGCGCTTAAGTGTTTCATGTACTTGTTATGTAACTCTCTGAAGGACTTGTTATCTGGTACATGAGCACGACTGATTTGACTTAAACTGCTGAATTTGAAAGCATGCCTATTCTTGATGAAGTTTACTGGAATACATTTTATTTGCATAGCTCGTCACTGCTTCTCAGTTCCTTATTTATCTATGTTACTTACTGAGTTTGAAGTACTCACATTACTGCCAACACCTTGTGTGCAGATCCAGGCATATCTAGGCATGGTAGCGGCTGTTGACTTTTCCAATTGCTGATCATCTCAGAGATAGCAAGGTAGTTGTCTAGCAATCGCAGCCCTGTTCTTCTCCCTCTTATCTTCCTTTAGTTGTACTTAGTTGTTTTCCGGACTATGTTAGTCTCGATATTGTCAGATAGATTGTAGTAGATGCTCGTGACTAGTGACACCCCGATGTCGGGCTTCCTTTTTCCACATTTTTGTTTTGTTTTGAAACTTCTTAAAGGTTTTATGTTAAATAGCCTTGAGATTATTTTAAAATTTAAAATAACTTGTTTTGGAAATGTGTCGATTTGCCTAGTTCCACGATAGGCGCCATCGCGACATGGTTAGTTTTGGGTCGTGACAAATGCATAGTAGATTGGTCTTTTGAAGAACTTCTCTCGATTATCCTCCTAACTAGGTTTAATAAATGACTCAACTAGCCTCTTTCGATTACTAAGAAGAATTAATGAACTCAACCCGCAATATAATGCAAAGATATCACAAGTTATGCCTCTCTCGATTACATGAACAAGTGAATATAAATGCAATGATTAAATCATCCAAAATCGCTTCAATGCATAAAACTAGAGTTATAATCCACAAACAAATATCAATACACCAAATTCATCAAACCCTAAAGGGAACTACTCCATAGATATGGAGTATTCATCACAATTATGATAAAAGTATAGGAAAACATAAATTCAATCCAAACTCGGGTCGTGAGTGAGGAAGGAATGATGAAATTCTTGTGCATTTGCTCTTCCAACTCCTCTTTAGCCTCCTTAGGTCGAATATGTGTCAAAAATCCATAAAATAATGTTTTTTCAATGTATTTATACCAAGTAGGGTGGGGTGCAGACAAAACCACCTTCTCCTAGCTGAAATAGGATTTTCACTCTGTAAAAATTGCACATGTGCACCGCATGGGGCGACGCGCCATGTGGGGCATTAGTGGGGAAATCCAGAGAGCTCAACATCTGTTAGGAAAGAAAGAATTGGGCATCCCCATGCGCCACGATTGTGGAGTTTTCTCAGAGTACGGCTTTTTGCTTGATTTTAGATGTCCAGACGTAGTTCTCGACCCCCGAACAAAATCCCGTCTTAATCCTTTGGGCTTTTTCTCAGAATTTAAAGATCCAAATAGCTCGAATAAGCTCCATAACATCTACATTACTCAGAATCACTCCTACAAGGTATAAAACACAAAATAAGTACAAAACACTAACAATTAAAGCTTAAATACAATGAAAGTGCAGTGAATTAGAGTGCAATAAGTGACTAAAACACGTAACTATAGCCTACCATCAACACCCCATACTTAAACCATTGCTCGTCCTCGAGCACTTTATAAAGACACGACTTTTTTAAACAACTCTCCTAACTCATTACACTAAGAATATTTTAAATAGACAAAGTACAATATTGTAACATCCTAGCCTCAAAATTTGACTCAAAAGCACCACGCATTATTTATAACCCGCTCACTTACTCTAACACAGAGGTCAAGCATTACTTTTTCTTCGTAAATCAAGTGTCCTCATACAACAATAGAGAGTAGATCCACACACAATAGAAATTAAGAATAATTAGAAACTCAAGACAGAAAGAATTTGCTCACTCTCAGAAACGACATTCATATGCTACAAAAGACGTACCATAAGCATGCTCTAGTGTACTACTCTACTAATTGAGCTTATTCAGTCAAGGATCAAGTAGGACTTTAATTGGTTGTAATGTAAGCTGCGGAACGGGTAGAATACATTTATATATAAGAGTGACTACACCTCCCTAAGCACTTTAATACATACACTTTACCTTTCAAAACCCCACACTTATGTCAAACCATAACTCCACATTCACATCAATATATATTAACTCCCTACTTCTTTAAGCACAATTACATCAAGAATTACCACTTATCAATGAATATTTTTCATAACAATACAACTATTTTTTTCTTTTCTTTTTCAATCCTAGTGGCTCTCATTTTTCAATACATTGTACCTTTCTCCTTTTTTTAATAGTTCCACTCACAAGCCAAACTAACCACCCCACTTAAATTTTTACAAAGTCATAACAAATTCAAGTGCTCAAGAGAGGTACAAGGTTCAAATAGGTAGTCAATAAACAAAAAATGGGTAAGGCTTGTATTGTGGTTGCCAAAGAAACAGGATTACAGGCTCAAAGGGTTTAACTAAGGTACATAACACGTAGGCGGTTAAACACATATATGTGGATCAACAAAGAAATGTCTATATCACTTCCAAGACTGAATAAAACTACTATTTCGCTTTGCAAATATACAGGGCAAGTTCTAGATATCAAATGCAATGCACAGAATAATATAAAACCTCACACATACATGGCACATAACTCATTCAGGATTGGACTCATCAAGACACTATATTCAAAGCAGTTAAGCAAAGTTAAGATTATACGATTTAAGGTACTTATACAAGAGTCAAAAATTGAGCCTAAGCATCACAACTAAAGCACTCACTATTCTCAAGGTATAACAAAGTTAAGATATGTTGCTTTCAATTCAAATCATAGAACAAAAATAAAAATTAACTACACCCAGTTCAAACATAACCCATGGAAAAAAACCGCGGCGCAAAGAAAAACTAAGATGAAATTATTACACTACCTAACAAAAGAAAATCTTTTTGGCCTTTTTCCTTTGACTTTAATCCCTCAAGAAACTTGTCAATATGATATCCATAATCGGGAAAAATAAAAAAATTACAATTTTTTTATTTTTTCCAATATTTTTTCTATCTCTAACTACTAAAACTAACAAAAGCAACACTAA
This sequence comes from Nicotiana tabacum, assembly GCF_000715075.1. Taxonomy (NCBI): domain Eukaryota; kingdom Viridiplantae; phylum Streptophyta; class Magnoliopsida; order Solanales; family Solanaceae; genus Nicotiana; species Nicotiana tabacum. Next base: position 94,409,808 of record NC_134085.1, on the reverse strand, counting down.
AACTAATATACATACATACATACAATATATCCCCCACCTCACACTTCAAGTTGTGGTATGTACCCATGATATACAAATAAAAAAGTATAAGGTAGAGGAAACTTCCCTGAATATCTAGTTGGGGTCTGAGTCGAAGTCGGGCTCTATTCCTTGTGCCCGAACTGATGCACACATCCATGCTGACAGCTTCTTCTCAGCCTTCTTGGGGTACACCCCACACATATCTTGCTCACTCACTGGAGCCTTCTCTTTCGAGCCCTTCACTTTCCACTCAACACTAACAGTTAGTTTCTCCTTTTTCACCCACGTTACTACACTCATCTCAAATGTCACAGTCTCCTCCCTCACTTAAAGCATGAGTTTTCTCTCGTGTATATCTAATATCTCTCTACCCATTTCTATGAATGGTATTCCTAGGATAAGGGGGACCTCTTTGTTCTCATCTATCTTCACCACTATAAAGTCTATAGGAAATACGAACTTATCTACCCAAACTAAAACATCTTCAAATATCCCCTCGGGTATCATAGTTGCTTGGTCTGCCAACTGCAATGACATTGGTGCTGACCTTATCTCTCCGATCTCATTCTCTAGTTTCCTGTAAATAGACAGAGGTGTTAAATTAATTGAGGCACTAGAATCACATAAAGACTTATCAAAATTAATAGTGCCTAAAGAGCAAGGTATAGTGAAACTCCCTGGATCTCCATACTTGTGGGAGTTCATTTTGCAATATTGCACTGCAATGCTCTGTGAGCTTGACCACTGAGGTCTCCTCTAATTTCCTCTTCTTTGTCAGGATATCTTTCAAGAATTTGGCATAAGCTGGCATTTGTGAGAGCACTTTTATGAATGGTAAGTTTACATTAACCTGTTTTAGCATATCCAGAATTCTCTCAAACTGCTTGTCCAGCTTTTCTTTATATATCTTTGGGAAAAAGGTAAAGCAAGCATATGTTTGCTCTCTTCAGGTTCCTCCCTTTTCGAATCCTCTTCCTTCTTCTTCTTCTTAGCTGCCTTCTTGCCTCTCTTCTTCTTATCAACATCACTTTTCAGCTGCTCCTCACTTTCATTTTTAGGTACCCAATATTTTTTGACTGGGGTGGGATCTTTCAATACTTTCCCACATCTCAAGGTTACATCATTCACTGTTTTTTTGAGGTTTTTTCAGTATTAGCAGGGAGAGAACCTGGGACTCTCTCAGATAATATTGTTTCAATTTGTCCCACTTGCTTCGCTAAATTTCGAATTGCTACCCCTTGTACTTCAAATCTTTCATCAGTTTTCACAATAAAGGCCTTCATGAGATCTTCTAGACCAGGATGATTGGGCTGTTGAGGCTGAAACTGCTGCCTCTATTGATTCACAAAACAAGGAACTCCTTGTCCCTAAAATATGGGGTTGTTTTGTTGCCATGCATTTGCAGTACCCTTAGGTAAACTCCATGAAAAACCGGGGTGCTTTTGACCTATTGCATTAAAGTTATAATTCCCCACAACATTCACTTTCTCAGTTAAGGCTTGACACTCATAGGTACGGTGTCCTCTTCCACATATATCACAAGCTACATGAGATTCACTCTATATTATGGCTAAGGTCAACCTTCATGTTTCATTGGCCATTGCATCAAGTTGTACCTGAACAGATATATTAGCATCAACTTGATGAACACTAGGTTATCTTTTTCTTTCAGCACTCTTAGAGGCCCACTAATTTGCATCTTTAGAAAACTCATCAAGAATTGTAGCTATCTCCTCTAGAGTCTTCTTCATCAACGGGCCTCCAGCTGCATTGCTCAATGTTCTACGTGAGACCGGTGTCAATCCATCCCAAAAGTCCTAGAGTTGCATCTGGAGTTTGATTCCACTATGTTGATACTTTCAGACTATCTCCTTAAACCTCTCCCAAGCTTCAAACACAGTTTCAGTCTCTTTTTAGCAGAAGTTATGGATTTCTCTTATAAACTTGCCCAACTTAGCGGATGAGAAATATTTATCAAGAAATTTTCTGGTCATCTCATCATATGTTCTAATTGATCACATGGGCAAGCTTCGAAGCCACTGCTTTGCATTATCTTTGAGTGTGAAGGGGAATGTCCTTAAGTATATTGCATCTTGTGACACACCATTATATTGAAAGGTGTCCATAATCTCCTCGAATTCCATCAGATATATGTTAGGATCTTCGTTCATCTTTCCTCTAAAGACACAATAGTGCTGAAGGGTTAGAAGAAACCCTTGCTTCAACTCGAAATTGTTAGCTGCAATTGGAGGTGTTTTCACACTTGATAATCCTTGGTTGTAGACCGGTCTAACATAATTTCCAAGTGATCTCCCAGCCCCGGGAACTATATTTCCAAACTGATATGCAGTCAAGGGTTGATTTTGAGCAATTCACCGAGCCCTCTCTTCTTCATAGATAATCTGTGCATCTCTAATAGATGCTTCCTCAGCATCCATTGCAACTTTCTCTCGTTGTTAGGTTGCCTCTCTTGCAGCCAAATCTACATTATCATCATTGTCTCCAGCCATAGTTTCTTTGGTTGAGGATTGCCCAACCTTTTCTAAAGTTTCAGGGAAATTTTTTTTCCTTCCTCAACTGTCACAATTATTTTTCTATCTTGGGTTCGTATGGTATCACTTCTTTCCCAAAAGATCAAGTCAAGCACCAACCTTAACCTGTAACTTGCGCACAGTCAAAGAACATCAACCGTAAAAAGGCAAAAATAAAATAAAGTAAAAAAGAAAAACTTCTTGAATTAGCACCTACAAACTATTTCAAACACTATTGATTGCCAATCTCCGGCAACGGCACCAAAATTTGACGAGCGCAAAAAACCAATTAAAATTATGCTCACTAATCAAATATAGTATAGTATAATATCGTATCCATAGGGATCGGAGTTGTTGCACATTGTGCGTCCCACTGCGACGTATAATGACTATGAGACTTGTTAATCATGATTTAAATGAGTTTAAAATCATAATATGACTATATATGATGTTTCCATAGAAAATATAAAGTTTGGGAAAAATCAGATTTAAGTTGCGGAAAAACCGACTAGGGATTTGCCTTGTATCGAAACTTTTTGAGAAATAAATTTTGTGTGCTATATGAGGTCTTTTTGGGACATAATATATATCAAATTTAAGGTCTTGGAATGTAGTTTCCAACAAACCTAACCGTTTATCTATACAATATCCAAATAAAAAGATATAAGCATCGGAAGATAGGCCAATGCGAGGGTGCCAAGCTAGCACCTCTTTGACTTTTCAAAAGTTTATATCTAGGTTTTAGCTCATCTCTCTCTTCACTTTTACATATATCCCGACCATAGAACACTATAAAAACATTTTCTTAAGCTCTCAAAAGGGTTTCAAAGAATACTAACATTCAGGGTACGAAATCGAGAAGTGATAACATCAGAACGATCCCTACGATGTAAGTATCATTATACCGCCTCTCTTTTCTCTTTGTAGTTCGATTTTTGCAGGATACTTCATTGTTAAGAAACGTTTTATTTATGTAATTGAGTGTTTAAATATCAAGGACGGTTGATAAATTGGTTTTCTAATAGTTAGAACCCACGGGACGGTGATTGGAAGCCGAGAGTTCGATTTTTTTCCACTTTTAGTGGACTGTTTTGTAGTCCATTCATGTTGGCCTATTTTGCTGCTGATTTATGGATTTTGGAAGGATAAAAATGCATGGAGAAACACCAAATGTGGTAGGGTAGTAGGCTGGTCGTTCGTAATTGCATTTTCAGGCTAATTGATAAGTTGTTGATCGGGTGTGCTATGGTATATTTGGGGTTTTTGTTGTATTGAAGGACTCGAATTGTAATTAAGTTGGTTTTGAGTTGCAGATTGTATTGTGTTTTTATCTCTCCCATAGTAGGCTTGAGGGAGAAGTAAAATCAGGGGAGATGCTGCCCGTTTTATTTTAGAATCGAGTTATCGTTTGAGATACGTAATATACTAGCGGCATCTAAGTCATACATGTATTTCTTTGTTATAGGATTGGCGCGCTAGTTATCATAAGCTTGTTGTGGAGTTTCATTGATGACTTGAGGTATGTTAAGGTTATCCCTCTTTTCCTTTTGGCGTGATCCATATGATACAATGAAACGAGCAAGCACGCAACTTTCACAAATGATTCTATTCTTAGAAGTACTAGAGTTGCCTATGTTTTGGGTTCCCCATATGTCCTACTATCATATCGTCTGTTCATGGGTCTCATGACGTTCCGAGAGATCTTATTGACTTACTTCATTATACATTGCATCCATTTATACATGTATATTGACTCATGACCAGATGACGTTATATACGTGTATAGTATATGTATATGGGTATGGGGAAAGGTTATGGCGTTATATACGCACCACCACCTGATCAGCTAGTATATGTTTATGATTTCGCCCAAAGAGGTTGAGATGATATGATGGGATGCCCTCAAAGGCTTGATGAGATTATCTACGCATATACCTATGCATGGCATGACATTTATACGCAGTTGCCTAACATTATAAATGTTTCGTGATTCACAGAGCTATTCAGACTTACAGGTTGAGTCCTTTACTCCATGTTTCTTTCATGTCTTTTAAATACTGATTTTTATGCCTTACATACTCAGTACATTATTCGTACGGATGCCCCCATTGCCTGGGGGCCTACGTTTCATGCCCGCAGGTGCAGGTAGACAGGCTAACGGTCCCCCTTCTTAGGATCCTTGCTCAGCGAGAGTTGGTGTGCTCCATTTGACCAAGAGCTGCTATTGAGTTTTGGTACGATACTTTTGTATACATATGGGTTTGATGGGGCCTAGTCCCATCCTTTATACAGTGTACACTCTGTTAGAGGTCTGTAGATAGTCATGTGTAGTTAGATAGTATGTGTCCTTGTCAGCTCGCCCTGTCGTATTCCGTATATATATGTATGTATGTCTTTTGGGCATATTTTTTCACGTATGTTATTCACATGATTCAGTATTTTATTACCAGACGTTATGCATGACCCACAATTATTTCATGTTTATATCTTAGATGTACGCTTAGGGGTATTCAATAGGTAGAACTCGGGCACTCATCATGCCCCATTGGTTTGGGTCATGACAAAAGTGGAATCAGAGCAGTCCATCCTAGGGTTGTCTACAGACCGTGTCTAATAGAGTCTTCTTTATGAGTGTGTTGTGCATCACACTTATAAAAACATGAGGTTTCATGACTTACACGATGTTATCCTCCCTTCTTTTCTTAGATCGTGCGATATGAGGATTCATTTTCCTAATGATATGTTATGTTTTCAGCGATGCCCAAGAAGGTTACAGCTGCCCAGAAGGGCAAGTCCGTGGCTGATAAGACTACAAATCGAGCGCTACGAGTTGCAGGACTTAAGGAGAGTCACATAGTGAGACTCCATCTCAAACTTCACATACCCTGCCCTCTCTAGAGGAGATCCGAGGGGCTCCAGCACCCGCTCCAGTACCCCCAGCTCCTCAGCCAGATGCACCGGGTCAGGAGATGAGAGATGTCATTCAGCTATTGACTCAATTAGTAGCTGCACAGGCTCGGTGATAGGAGGTAGGTATTGGTCATGCAGATAGGGACATCATTGCGAGGGTTCGTGATTTTATTAATTTGGAACCTCCGATTTCACTAGAGCAAATCCAAACAAGGACCCTCAGGTATTTATCGATAGGATATAGAGGACTTTGAGGGTAATGAAGGCCACTGCGACTGAGCCAGTTGAGCTAGCTTCCTATAGACTTCGGGATGTTGCAATTAATTGGTACAAGTCTTGGGAGTTGTCCAGAGGTGAGGATGCCCTTCCAGCAGTATGGCAGGAGTTTACAGAGGCTTTTTTTCGTCATTATTTGCCACCAGAGCTTAGACGGGCCAGAGTTGATAGGTTTTGGCCCTTCGACAAGGTAATATGAGTGTTCAGGGGTACAACCTTCAGTTTGATTCTTTGGCTAGGTATGCTCCCACTATTGTAGCTAAGATAGAGGATCGAGTTCACCAGTTCGTGATGGGGTTGGAGCCGCACCTGCTTAATGACTGTATGTCGGTCTCACTTCATCCAAGCATTGATATTTCTCATATTCAGGCATACGCTCAGGGTGTAGAGGAGCGTAAGCAGAAGTAGAGGGCCAATCGTAAGCATGATAGGGGCCAGAGTAAGAGAGAGAGAGAGATCTTCAGGTCCTTCCGATGAGTTTTGAGGTGGTCAAAGACATCAGTACCCGAGATATCTAGCCCAGCCATCGGCTAGTGCACCTCCTTAGTTTGCTAGTAGGAGATTTGATCGTCCCACCAATCTAAGGCCCAGTCAGAGTTCCAGGGCCTCTAGTTTTCAGTATAGGGGTGAGCCAAGTCAGATGAGGCCACCCTTGCTACGATGTTCTCAGTGTGGTAAGCAGCATGCCGGACAGTGCCTTGTAGGGTTGGGTGTTTGTTATACTTGTGGTTATCCAGGCCACGTCATGAGAGATTGTCCGACGAGAGGTGGTGCAGGTATAGTTCAGCCAGCAGGATCTGTAGCTGGTTCGTTAGCATCAGTACGCCCCATTAGGCAAGTTTCACAGGCACCATCCGGTCGTGGTAGAGGCAGAAGTGGATCATCTAGCTCGAGCGGTCCTCAGAACCGCGTTTATGCATTAGCGGGTCGACAGGATTAGGAGTTATCACCTGATGTTGTTACAGGTATATTATCACTCTCCTCATATGATGTATATGCATTGATTGATCCAGGTTCCACCTTATCGTATGTCATTCCGTTGGTTGCTAGCACGTTAGGGATAGAACCTGAGTTGATTAAACCTTTTGAGGTGTCTACACCTGTTGGGGATCCAGTGATAGCTAGACGGGTATGTAGAGATTGTATAGTAGCAGTTCTTAGTCGTTCTATAGTAGCATACCTAATTGAGATAGATATGGTAGAATTTGATATCATAATGGGTATGGATTGGTTGGCTTCTTGTTATTCTAATGTTGATTGTAGATCAAAAATGGTTCGGTTCCAGTTTCCAGGGGAGCTAGTTCTATAGTGGAAAGATAATACGGCATCGCCGAGAGGTAGGTTTATTTCCTATCTCAAGTCAAGGAAGATGATCACAAAGGACTATATTTATCATTTAGTTCAGGTACAGGATGTGAAAGCAGAGTCGCCGACCCTTCAGTCTATCCCTGTGGTTAGTGAGTTTCCCAATATTTTTTTCGATAAGCTTCCAGGCCTTCCGCCAGAGCGGGAGATTGAGTTTTCTTTTGAAACATTACCAGATACTTAGGCAATATTTATTCCTCCTTATAGAATGGCACCTACAGAGCTGAGAGAGTTTAAAGAACGACAGAGGGATTTGCTTGAAAAAGGCTTTATCAGACCCAGTAAATCACCGTGGGGGGCACTTGTGTTATTTGTGAGAAAGAAAGATGGTTCCTTGCGGATGTGTATTGATTATAGACAGTTGAATAAGATGACAATCAAGAATAAGTACCTGCTCCCGAGGATTGATGATTTATTCGATCAGTTACAGGGCACCAGGTGTTTCTCGAAGATAGACTTGAGGTCGGGGTACCATCAGGTAAGGGTTAGAGAGAAAGATATTCCGAAAATAGCATTTAGGACCAGATACGGGCACTTTGAGTTTCGTGTTATGTCGTTCAGTTTAACCAATGCCCCAGCAGTATTCATGGATTTGATGAACCGTGTGTTCAGACCCTTTCTAGATCTTTTTGTGATTGTATTTATAGATGATATTTTGGTTTATTCTCGTTCAGAGGCTGAGCATGCATATCATTTGTGTACTGTTCTCAAAGTTCTATAAGAAAGGAAGTTGTACACAAAATTCTCTAAATGTGAATTCTGGTTGAATTCTGTAGCTTTTCTTGGACCTATTATTTTAGATGAGGGTATTCCTGTTGATACACAGAAGATTGAGGCAGTGAAGAGTTGGCCTAGACCCATGACACCGATGGAGGTTCGTAGCTTCCTGGGTTTGGCAGGTTATTACAGGAGATCTGTAGAGGGTTTTTCTTCTCTTTCAACACCATTGACAAAGTTGACTCAGAAGGCAACTAAGTTTTAGTGGACCGATGCTTGTGAGCAGAGTTTCCAAATATTGAAGGACAAATTGACTTCAGTACTGGTTTTGACACTCCCAGAGGGTACCGATGGTTATGCTATCTATTGTGATGCTTCAGGTGTTGGGTTGGCTTGTGTACTGATGCAGCATGGTAAGGTTGTAGCTTATGCTTCTAGACAACTAAGAAAGCATGAGAAGAATTACCCGACCCATGATTTAGAGTTAACCGTGGTGATTCATGCACTAAAGATATGGAGGCACTAATTGTATGGCATCCATGTTGATATCTATATGGATCATAAGATCCTTCAGTATGTCTTCAAGCAAAAGGAATTGAATTTATGTTAGAGGCGATGGTTGAAGCTACTGAAAGACTATGATGTTGATATTTTATACCATCCAGGGAAGGCAAATGTAGTAGCCGACGGCCTCAGTCGTAGATCTATGGGTAGCCTATCATATTTATAGCTAGGAAAGAGTGAGATAGCCCGTGAGATTAATCAGCTAGCTAATCTTGGAGTTCGATTACTAGATTCAGGTGATACCGAAGTTACTATTCAGGACACGACAAGATCCTCTTTAGTAACTGAAGTGAAGGAACGACAGTATGAGGATCCTATGCTAGCCCATTATAGAGATACAGTCCCTTAAAAGGAGAAGACGCCATTTGAGATTACAGAAGATGGAGTCCTCATATATCGAGGTCGATTATGTATTCCTAATATGGTAGGGCTGTGCCAGCAGGTTATGGGAGAAACTCACTATTCTCGTTATTCTGTTCATCCAGGAGCGGCAAAAATGTATCATGATAGTAGGGAAGTATACTGGTGGGACGAAATGAAGAAGGATATAGCAGAGTTTGTTACTAAGTGCCCTAATTGTCAGCAGGTGAAGATTGAGCATTAGAAACCCAGTGGATTATTGCAGGCTATACAGATTCCAACTTGGAAATGAGAAGTAATCAATATGGATTTTATCATAGGCTTACCTCATAACCAGCGTAAGTTCGATTCTATATGGGTGATTGTTGATAGACTTACAAAATCAACCCGTTTTCTACCTGTCAATACTATGTATTCAGCAGAGGATTATGCAAGGCTTTACATTAAGGAGATGGTACGACTTCATGGTGTCCCTGTATCTATTATCTCAGATAGATGTGCTCAGTTTACAACTAATTTCTGGAGGTCCTTCCAAAAAGGATTGGGGACTTAAGTAAGTCTTAGTACAATATTTCATCCCCAGACAGACGGTCAGGCTGAGGGTACTATTCAGACACTAGAGGATATGCTACAGGCTTGTGTAATAGACTTCAAGGGTAGATGGGATGATCATCTTTCACTTATTGAGTTTGCATATAATAATAGCTATCATTCCAACATTCAGATGGCTCCATACGAAGCTCTTTATGGACGGAAGTGTAGGTCACCTATCGGATGGTTCGAGGTTGGGGAAACCAAGTTAGTAGGACCAGATTTGGTACAACGGGTAGTTGAGAAGATTAAGCTTATACGGGAAAGGCTATTAGCAGCTCAGAGTCGTCAGAAGTCCTATGCAGATAATCAATGACGAGACTTGGAGTTTCGGGTAGATGACTGGGTATTCCTAGAGGTATCACCGATAAAAGGCGTTATGAGATTCGGTAAGAAAGGAAAGCTTAGCCCTCGATACATTGGACCTTATAAGATCATACGCAGAGTAGGTCAGGTACCATATGAGTTAGACTTGCCTTCCAACATGGAGTCAGTACATCGTTTTTCATGTATCTATACTCCATAAGTGTATCGGAGATCATTCTAGAGTCATTCTAATTGACGATGTTCAGGTCACAGAGCATAAGAGGAAGCTCATATTGATATATTAGATAAACAGGTTCGGAGATTGAGAACTAAAGACGTATCTTCGATTAAAGTACTTTGGAGGAACAATAATATGGAGGAGATGACTTGGGAAGCTGAAAAAGACATGAAATCTAGGTATCCTCACTTGTTTCTGCTTTCAGAGAAGGATCGGACTGAGATATCACAGCCTTTAGGTACGTATATGGTACTTGATTCTTAAGTTAGTTATTGTCATTGGTCGTGTGAGGCCATTGGTGTTATTGATGATTGTGGCCCTGTGTGTCTTTATATTGTTTTGTTTTCTATCTGACAGGTTGGTAGTGGTACCATTATAGAGGAGACTCTACCAAAATTTCTACAGATCTCTGGGAGTTTAACATTCGAGGACGAATGTTTCTAAGGGAGGAAAATTGTTACACATTGTGCGTCCCTAGGCGACGTATAATGAACATGAGACTTGTTAATCATGTTTAAATGTGTTTAAAGTCATAATATGACTATATATGATGTTTGCATAGAAAATATAAAGCTTGGGAAAAATCGGATTTAAGTTGCGGAAAAACCGACTAGGGATTTGCCTTTTATCGAAGCTTTTTGTAAAATAAATTTTGTGTGCTATATGAAGTCTTTTTGGGACATATTATATATAAAATTTAAGTTCTTGGAATGTAGTTTCCAACACACTTAACCATTCATTTATACGATATCCAAATAAAAAGATATAAGCGTCGGAAGATGGGGCAATATGAGGGTGCCAAGCTAGCACCTCTTTGACGTTTCAAAAGTTTAAATCTAGGTTTTAGCTCGTCTCTCTCTTCACTTTTACATAGAACCCGACCAGAGAACATCATAAAAACCTTTCCTTAAGCTCTCCAAAGGGGTTCAAATAATACTAACATCTAGGGTATGAAATCGAGAAGCGATAACATCAGAACTATCCCTACGACGTAAGTATCATTATACCGCCTCTCTTTTCTCTTTGTAGTTCAATTTTTGCAATGTTCTTCATTGTGTAATGACGATATCATGAAAAAATGAAGGAAGGGCTTAGCCTTAACATACCTGAAGTAGGGAAAAATCCATATGATATTCTTGGAAAAGGTTGCATCATACTCCTTTAGAACCGCAAATATTTTATGTTGCTAAATCTTGTTGGAATCGTTTGGCTGCAAGAATTTTGTTTGAAAACCTATAAGAAATCTTCTAATGTTTTTGGGTTGTAGGAACTTAGTAGGAGTTTTGTAAGAACTTTTTTTGCTAAGGTTCTAAATCTCTCATCTGATTGTAGTATTCCAAAATGCTAGAAATGAAATAATGTGTAACTAATACATTAGCTTGCCACCTAATAAAGAATGACAAAGAGTCATAGCTTTAGGAAGGGTCTGCTTCCACGTAGGGTTAGGGGAGGGGTTTTCTAATCTTATCTAATAATTAGTTAATTAACTAGTTAATATCCCCCTACCTGGTAATTAACCAATTACCTGCATAATTAAGAATTATCTCAAATTACTTAAAATTCTACTTATTTTTAATACACTTTATACATCCTACTATGATGACCCGGCCAGTCGTCTCATGAGTTACCACTCTGTTTCCCCTATTTCTGCTTCTTTATGCTTCATTATCCGTATTTTATGGTATCGAGTTGGTCGGATCGAGTCTGGAATGATTTTGGTAAGGTTTGAGACACTTAGTCTCTTTTAAGGAAGTTTAAGTTGAAAAAGTCAATCGGATGTTGACTTATGTGTTAGAGGGATCGGATGCGAGTTCCGATGGTTCGGTTAGCTTCGGGAGGTGATTTATGGCTTAGGAGTGTGATCAGAATGGGTTTTGGAGGGTTGGAGTAGTTTTAGGCTTGAATTAGCGAAGTTGATATTTTTGCGATTTTCGGTTAATAGGCGAGATTTTGATATAGGGTTCGGAAAGGAATTTCGAGAGTTGTAGTAGCTTTGTGGTGCCATCTGGGATGCGTGTGTAAAACTTCAGGTCATTCGGACATGGTTCGGTTGGATTTTTGATCAAAAGCGTATTTCGGAAGAGTTTTGAAACTTAGGCTTGAATTCGATGTAATTTGGTAGAATTGATGTTGTTTGAGGTGTTTTGATGATTGTAACAAGTTTGAATAAGGTATTGGGTTATGTTTGTGCTTTTGATTAAGGTCCCGCGGCCCTCGGGGTGATTTTGGGTGGTTAACGGGGAAGTTGAAGTGTAATTGCAGCTGCTGAAGATTTGCTGCTTCTGGTGTTTTCGCACCTGCGGTTTGGGGACCGCAGGTGCGGTGCCATACGTGCGGGAGGGGAGCCGCAGAAGCGGATTTGAGAGGAAGAGCCAGGAGCCGCAGATGCGGTAGTTGGACCGCACCTGCGGAGTCGCAGGTGCGGAGATGGGATCGCAGATGCGGAAGGGGCCCATTAAGTGAGTTAGCATAAGTGGAAGAGAGACCGCATATGCGGTACTGCAGAAGCGGCAATGGTGCCACAGATGCGGATTAACTGGGCAGAAAGTATAAAAAGGGTTCTTTGCGAATTTTGGAATATTTCACCATTTTTTACTTTGGCTTGAGAGCTTTTTTGGGCGATTTGAGAGAGGGATTTCAAGAGAACTTCTTTGAGGTAAGGAATTTGGACCTAAAACTCGTTCCTATGCTATTATTTCATGGATTAGGGCTAGAAATTATGGGAATCAAAGGTTAAAATTGGGGAAACTAGGGCTTGAGAACTTAGACCTTTAATTGTGGATTTGAGGGACCATTTGGGGTCGGATTTGAGAACTTTTGATATGTATGAACTCGTGGGGAGATAAAGAATCTATTGATGTGAAAATTTCTGATTTTTGAGACGTGGGCCCGGGGGTCGGGTTTTGGTAATTTCGGGAATTATGCCCTTTGTTGATTGTTTTCGCTTGGGCTGTGTTCCCTTAGCATATGTTGACGTATTCGTACTGATTTTGGATAGATTCGACGCGCGTGGAGGCCGATTCGAGGGGCAAAGTGTCGCGAGCTAGAGATTTAGCCATTTCCAGGTGAGTAATGATTGTAAATGATGTTCTGAGGGTTTGAAACCCCGGATTGTACATCGTAGTGCTATGTTGAGGTGAGACACACGCTTGATGACGAGCGTGGGGTCATGAACTATTGGGGATTGTAACTTGGTCCGTCCCGGTTGATGATTTTACCGCGTATTTGACTGAAAACTATTTGCTATCATCATTATTTGGGCTGAATGTCATATTTGGGCTTAGTGCCAATTACTTGAACCCTTCGGGGATTTTTATTGATATTTTCTCACTGTTTTGACTTATTACTTGAACTCAGTCATGTTATTTTCCACTATTTTACTACTCAGCCATTTTTACTCAGTTTTTGAGATTTAAATAATATTTTAAATGATGTTTTGGGCTGAGAAAGACTGTTTTACTATTGCCGAGGGGCTTGTGATGAGTTTCGGACTGAGTAAGGCCGAGGGCCTAGTTGTGAGGATACAGTGATACTGATATGAGGCCGAGTGCCTGAGATACATATATACGCCATGAGGTGGCTTGATTGGTATGAGGCCGAGGGCCTAGATTTGATGACACGAGATGGCTTGATATTGCGCTTGGGTCGTAAGTGGCCCCTCCAGGAGTCTGTACACCCCAAGTGAGCACGGGTACTCATTGTGATGTGAGATTGAGCCCAAGGGCTGGTATTGTTCTGAGATTCAGCCCGAGGGGCTGGTTCTGTTATATGATATTGCCCGAGGGGTGAAGTTGTTGATACTGTGCCCGAGGGGCGAACTTCTATTTGTTACTTATTCTTAATTATCTGTCAATGACCTGTTTTACTGGTTGAAAGAGGATTTTATTTGACTTTTCACTGTTTCACTACTTTTAAATGATTTTACTACTTCATTATAGCATGCCTTGTACTTTAGTGTTTTCTTACCTTCAGTCGTTATTTACATTTGTTACTCACTGAGTTGGAGTACTCACTTTACTCCCTGCACCCTGTGTGCAGATTCAGGCATTGCTGGTTCTGCTCCTAAGTGCTGGTCCTCCAGTCCAAGCGGCTTTTTCGGAGACTATGAGGTAGTTGTTAACGTCCGCAGCCCCGTGTCTCTATTTCTCTATCATTTCCATTTCCCTTCGATCATTTGTACTAGTTATGACTTTAGTAAACTTGTATTCTGGTTTAGAGATGCTCGTGACTTGTGACACCCCGGTTAGGGCTGTGTATGGTTGGATGTTCCGCATTTTTGTTTTATCTATATTTTCCGCTATTCAGTATTATTAAATCATGTTTAGACTATTTTATGTTGATTAACTGTTTTAAAAGGTGAATTGGCTTTAACTGGCTGGCCTTGTCTTCGCGAGAGGCGACATCACGATTGGGTTCGGGATTAGGGTCGTGACACCTACTATCATGGTCATATGGTACCTTGTATGGTATTAGTCTATAAATATCAAGTATTAACACTCAGCCCGTATTTTATCCCAACATGCCAAACTTGGACGAAAATTCATTTTCTTTGACTTGCTTCGCCTCTCACCTTCACGAATTTACTCATCACTTGCTTGAAATAGCATAATCCTTATAATCTCCAAATAATCTTTTCCTTGGACTAATGTCAATTGCCTTATAATAAATTCAACGTACAATACTACAGGGTGCAACATCATCGTAATTTAATACTGCGAAGCGTAACATCATCATAATGTAATACTGCAAGCTGTAACATCATCGTAACATAGTAGTACAGGATGTAATATCGACGTAATATTGTGGGGCGTAACATCATTCCTCTCTTTGGAACATTCGCCCTCGAATGTTGGCTGATGCACTTATCATTCTCATAACTCATTGCCCTTGCGAAATAATATTCCCCTTTCCATTTAGGCTACTGTTCTTTGAATAAATTCAAAGGCCAGGGCATTCCCCCTTTAGGCCTCTTTCCCACGCCATGACTTATGATCGAATTCTTTACCAATCTCGTAACTGTTGCTACCTCCTACCATGTAGCCTCTACGATACTAACATTGTCAGTGTGCCTATGCGACTCTTCTCTCCTTTTTCCTATAGCTTTTAGCCAATCTCTAGGCCTTACTTTGTAAACGTATACAAGGCTTAATAGGATGCCTTTATGGGCATCTATAGGTGTACTGATGTTCTTTGCTCGGTACTTTGTAGAACTTGCGAATATGGCTATATCTTATTTCATAGACCTGATTATCCATCCATATGACTTTACTGCATCTACGTAGGTCATACTATACCATAATTCTTACTTCAACTTATCGTTACTGAGGTCTGCAAACAACTCCAGGTTACTCTCGTTGCTTATCTTTAAGACTGATGGTCTAATCTCATCTCATACTGTTGAACTTTTATCCATCTATTGTTGATTCACCTTAATGTTGATTCATCATCTACCACTGATAACTTGATTTTTTTATGTAACACCACCGCTAGGTCTCGTATCTCACCGGGGACATCTGGAGTAATTAGATTGATCCACCTAGGGGTGATACTATACTTCCATAACCATACTTTTTAGCATCCCAATGTGACTCACCTTATATAGGTATTTTAGTCCCTTATAATTCACGAAATCCTCTTCAATTCATTACTCAATCGAAGGCCCAAACTTCATCTTTTATCTACCATAATTACACCCTTATTCCACTACCAGGGAAGCATTCCATCTCTTGTAAGTGCTACTAGTCTTAGACTCCTTTGAGTTCATTCTGGCTATACTAAGCCTTCTATAACTTAGAGAATCAATCAACTCTCTTATTTTCATGAGCTTAATCCCAAGAATTTACCAATTCTTGTCACCTTTTCACTTACCTTTTCTTATCCTTACTCCTGTCTTCCTAAAACCTTGTCGCTCTACCATACTTTAGCTTGCAACCTACATATATCTATTCATAATTGTTTGCAACCTTCCTTCAACTTGCTTGCATCATAGATTTCCTTATGTTATTCTGGAACATCAAGAGAGACATCACATTGTCTCTAACTCTTCTTTCTTCTCTTAAATAGACCTCTCAGTGCCTAGAAACCATAGGCTGGAAGATATGCCACTAACAACGCTGCTATCATTCTTGGATACTGAATCCCAACGCTTCTACTCTTTTGCCTGAAGTATGGACCACTCTCATCCTTCTATACTTGAGTATTTCATATGTTGTTTACTTTTGCCTTACTTACTTTAAAATATTACCTCACATTCTTCTATTTCTTTCATAATCTCCCTCCCATATAGGTATCAATCGCATCCACCATTTGACGCTTTATAATAATACTTGCACCACTGATGCCTATACAATTCGATGGGATCTCCATACTGAATTCTTATGAGGCTGGTACTTCTTCTAACTGGCTTTATCGTAGAGCCGCTATAAAATATGGTTGTTGTGTTATCTCTCTTGTACCTTTGATATTATTAATTCTGCAATATTCTCAATCATGATTTCTATAATTTTCTGGGTCCAATAATCAGACTCCTGATTTACTTCATTGATGTAACTCTTTAATCCTCTTCGTTCTGATTGGCCTTCATGTTGGCTTAAGTTACCTCACGATCTGTGGTTCATGGTATTAGTTATTTTGTTTAGCCTTTCATGGACATTGAGGAATATGCATGATACAATCCTTTAACAATTTAATCTTTTATCTAAGTCCTGGGCTCAATTCTTTCTTTTAACGTATATCAGAATCTTCTACAGCTGTATATGTTGCATATATAAAGCTCCGAACTCTTAAGTGTGTGTTCATAACATAACCCACTCTGGATCATTGATCAAATAATTTCTTTCATTCCATCTTAGCTTTCTTTCAACGTATAAGCTATTACTTTTCCTGGTCTTTTAGCCCCTTTGTTGCATCCATACTTAGCTTATCTTAGTACCACTTTTGTCAGAGTTTCTGTGCAACTCATATGATCTTGAATATTACTTTTAATTTTACTTCCCGTTCATTAGCCATGGTAGGTGCCACTTTCCTTTGGAGTGCTTACAATGTTGTTGTGAGACTGTTGTTACACGACCATTTCCTCTTTAGATCGTCCTGCTTAGGTTGAAGCTTTATTCATTATCTCCTCAACTACTCTTTCGTTGTAGTACTTAAGGAGAACTCTTGACTCTCGTAAAGCTGTGAGCTTATTACGGACCTTTTTGATGTCCTTCCTTGCCTATAATCATCTGTAGTTGCTTACCTCTGTGCCCTTGTTCTTGTAGGGTTGCTTTTGAGCTGATATTTTGACTGCGTTCCCAGTGGCACTTTCTTTTATCCCCATAACACTCATACAGTACCTTTAACTACCCCGACTCCTATTTGAATATATCTCAAGTATTATAATGGCACTACTGCGAGGCTGAATTCTCCATGTTGGGTTTTACTATGTTTATCTTACACGATCTGCCTGACTCGTCTATAACCTCCTGTTTAGCCATAACTGGCTCTTCCTAATCAATTACTAACTATTCGTTGGCCGTTCTCATATCAATATTCTTCGTAATCTTTCTTGGGTTATTTCCTTGTCTTAACTTACCTCACTTACTGGCTCCATACCTATCAATAACATCCCGGGCAGGAACCTTTACTTCCTTTCCTTGACGTCGTGCTTGCACAATATTCCGAAATCGTAGCGTATCTGTAGGATTTGGATAAGTGCCATCTCATTCCTTTTTCATTTTTTATCGCATTCTTCCTTTACCATTCCATAGTCACTAGAACCACTTAATTCTGACTTAATGCCATATCACTTCATATTCCCACCTTTAGGGGAGTACTAAGAGCTGATGCCACGAGGATCTACCTATAAATGTTTTACCTCTTCATCTTTGGCATCGGCTCATAACGTTAATGATCCTTACTCGCCTTGCGGCAATCCTTCTGTACCAAGGATAATAAATTCCCTTACTCGCGATGATGACACTTAGCGCAACTAGCACATACAGTCTCCTAAGCTTAACTTTGCTCATATTGCTTGCTTTAGGGAAGCATCTTCCTGAATGACCTTTCTCTAAATTTCTTATGAAACTTCTTTTGTTGTCCATTCTATTATGACCGGAACGCAATCTGAAATTCTCATGATGCCGACCATTATCAAATCACTCAGTTCCTAATTCATATTTAGGTTATCCTGTTCACCAGTCCATATTGATTACTATTACTCTGAGGTCTAACTTTCTCGTCTGTTAATCACATTAGAGTCACAAACTTATTTCTCGAAATGAGGATGTGACTGTATGGCATATACTCTTTTGTTGTCTCCAGGCCTGGCACCTCTCAATTTTTTTTCCTTCCCTCGATTATCGACTATGTAATACTTATCATTTTATTTTATTTTTCCATCTTTGTCATCCATGTATCACATTTTACTCATAATTCTTCCTTATCTCTTTTCTTATTACTCTACTAATATTTCTGCTTATCCCTGTCTTGTGAAAACTTCAACAAGACATTCTTTTACTTTTAGCTCTGCTTGCTTCATTCATCTACTCTTCGGGTTTCTCAACATCCTCTCTCTACTAGAGACGAGAGTCACACTAAGGTAATATTTATCCCTCCCAGGCTTTTAGTGCCTATCTTCTTAGTACTTATATCTAGCTGTACTATTTTAGAGTGCACCTTCTGGGTGTCTCATCGGGAAATCTATTAGCACATTTGCAATATCCTTCAGCAATGTCAACTAACGCAACCAATTCATTCACCATTTTGGGTCACATTAACCCCATCCGGATAGTAATATTATGTCCTTCTCTTAAACCACATAACTTAGTTCGGTGTGGCATTGTACATACCTCAGTTACTGTTGAAGGTAACTCAAAATGCTTATATCTCTCTTCCTGAATGGTACATAAGGATAATCTTTATTAACTGGGTACCTCATACCATCTCCACCTTGCTTCCTTCACTTGTTGAAACTTGTATCTACCTTATGATTCTCTTATTCCTTACCGTAAGAGTGGATAGACATTCTTGTCTTAAAGCTCCTTGTCAAGAGGCTTATACATCTTAGTCCACACATGATCTACTGAAGGCCTTACATTTACTTATCATAAGCATCATGAAAAATCGAGTTCTTCTAACTCAACTCTTCCATAGTCACATTCAATATCTTACCACCTATCTTTCTAGATGTAGGCATCGCCGTATTATGAATAAGGTCGAGTTTAGAAAATTGTGTTCTTACAATTGAGCTCTACCACACGATCTAGAATAAGAAGAAAAAGTGACAGTCCTAAATGCCCTATAGCCTCTTGCTTATAAGTGTGGTATACGACACACCCATAAACAAGACTCTACTAGACACGGCTTGTAGACTCCCTAGGACAGAACTGCTCTAATGCCACTTTTATTACGCCCTGAACTGGGGGGCGAGACTGGTATCCAGTGCCTCACCTATCCTTGCGTACCAACTTGCAACTAAGGGACTCTAAACATATAATGTTATACTTTGGCCATGGGCCACATTGCAAGACAACTGCGAATGCTGACTAAATGTTAATATAAAACTAGGCCAACAAGGTCGTCCTACTTATTACAGCTGACAAACCAACCAAATATACATACAAGGCCTGCAAGCCCAATATACTGCACTAACTGACAGGATATGCCTACAAGCCTCTACTGATAGATATACTCTGATCGGAACATCCCCCAACCTACTCATAACATATATACATATATACTGGATGTACATAAGGCTCTAGACCCGACAACTCCGAAAGGCATGGAGCTTACCGATCAACATGAACTTAGGCAACACTTAATGAGGAGGCCTACCCGTCTGTCTGTTTGAACCTGCACGCATAAAATGCAACACCCCCAGAAAAGGGACGTCAATACGAAATAATGTACCGAGTATGTAAGGCAATATACTGAAAGCTGAAACTGAACTGATAATATAATAACTGCAAATAGCTGGAAGCCAAAGATAATCTGAAGATATGCTTACCTGCTTATACTGACTCAACTCTCTCAAGATAGTAAGTAAAATAGTTGTCCGGCCCTATAAGGCTCGGTATATATATATATATAACTGCTCTACCGTAGTAGGCTCGCTCATAGGCGCTCGGCCATACTAGGCTTTGTATCTCGACCAACTAGGCTCGCTCATAGGCACTCAGCCACAGTAGGCTCAATATATAACTTACCATCTGATCAGAGGTTGCTCAATAAGGGACTGCCCATTGATTATAGCTCGATGGTAATAAAATTACTTTAATACTATATATATAAACTCTCTGCTCTCTTGACTGGAAGAAAAAAATACTCAATTGAATATGAAGTCCACATAAGGAGAATATTGTAACTTATAAAACTAGGAAAATATACTTAATTTGCGAGACTAGCAAAATATACGTACATTTCGGGATATAAATTTTTCTTTATGCCTCGTTATCAAACTTGTGTAATGACAAGATCATGCAAAATGAAGGAAGGGCTTAGCCTTAACATACCTAAAGTAGGAAAAATCTGTATGATATTTTTGAAAAAGGTTGCACCATACTCCTTTAGAACCGCAAAATTTTACGTTGCTAAATCTTATTGGAATCGTTTGGTTGCAAGAATTTTGTTTGAAATTACCTGTAAGAAATCTTCTAACGTTTTTTGGTTGTAGGAACTTAGTAGGAATTTTGTAAGAACTTTTTTTGCTAAGGTTCTAAATCTCTCATTTGATTGTAGTATTCCAAAATGCTAGAAATGAAATATTGTGTAACTAATACATTAGCTTGCCACCTAATAAAGAATGACAAATAGCCATAGCTTTAGGAAGGGCCTGTTGTCATGTAGGGGTGGGGGAGGGGTTTTCTAATCTTATACAATAATTAGTTAATTAACTAGGTAATATCCCGCTACCTGGTAATTAACCAATTACCCGCATAATTAAGAATTGTCTCAAATTACTTAAAATTCTAATTATTTTTAATACACTCTATATATCCTACTATCATGGTCATATGGTACCTTGTATGTTACTAGTCCATAAATATCGGGTATTAACGCTCGACCCGTATTTTATCTCAACATGCCAAACTTGAACGAAAATTCATTTTCTTTGACTTGCTTCGCCTCTCACCTTCACAAATTTACTCATCACTTGCTTGAAATAGCATAATCCTCATAATCTCCAAATAATCTTTTCTTTGGACTAATGTCAATTACCTTACAATAAATTCAACGTACAGGGTGCAACATTGTCGTAATTTAATACTGCGAAGCGTAACATCATCATAATGTAATATTGCAAGGTGTAACATCATCGTAATATAAATATTGCATGACGTAATATCGACGTAATATTGCGGGGCATAACAAGGAGCACAGGTGCAAGGGAAGATCGTATGTGTTCTTGTCGGCTCACCCTGCCGTATTCCGTATATATATATATATATATATATATATATATATATATACATGTCTTTTGGGCATGTTTTCCTGCGTGTATGTTATTCACATGACTCAGTATTTTATTACCAGACGTTATGCATGACCTACACGTATTTCATGTTTATATCTTAGATGTACGCTTAGGGGTGTTCGATAGGTAGAACTCGAGCATTCGTCATGCCCCATCGGTTTGGGTCGTGACAGGAGTTAAATAATATTTTCATAGTTTCTAGTTTAATTGTTATCCAAGATGATCAACAGTTGGGAATTATATGATTTTTAACAAAGAATCTAAACTATTGGCTAATGACAATTGATGCAAGAAATAAGCAAAAAAGATATCAATGAGAAGATAGGTTTTTGATAGGATAAGTTCAAGATAATTGTTTGGGATCTAACTCTAGATAATTCACTTCTAATATTCAAGCGAGTCTCTTGAATTCACTCAATTATTAGTTCAAATGTTTAATAGAAACTCCTCACTCGATTAAGTTTCAACCTCACAAGATGAACCAATTAAAGCTCGGTGAAGTTATGCAAGAATGCGTAGTGGATTGGTCTTTAGAAGAATGTCTCTCGATTATCTTCCTAACTAGATTTAATCAATGATTCAACTAGCCTCTTTCGATTACTAAGAAGAATTAATAAACTCAACCCACAATATAATGCAAAGATATCAGAAGTTATGCCTCTCTCGATTACATAAACAAGTGAATATAAATGCAATGATTAAATCATCCAAAAACGCTTCAATGCATAAAACTAGAGTTATAATCTACTAACAAATATCAATACACCAAATCCATCAAACCCTAAAGGGAACTACTCCATAGATATGGTGTAATCATCAGAATTATAATAAAAGTATAGGAAGACATAAATTCAATCCAAACTCAATCGTGAGAGGGGAAGGAATGATGAAATTCTCGTTCTTTTGCTCTTCCAACTCCTCCTTAGCCTCCGTAGGTCGAATATGTGTCAAAAATCCAAAAAATAACTTTTTTCCATGTATTTATACCATGTAGAATCGGGCCCAGATGAAACCACCTTCTCCTAGCTGAAATAGGATTTTCACCCTATAAAAATTGCATAGGCTCGTAGCATGGAGCGACGGGCCATGCGGGGCATTAGTGGGGAAATCCAGAGAGCTCAACATCTATCAAGCAGCAAGAATTGGGCAGCCGCGGCGTGCCACGTGCTACCCCCACGCGCCGCGGTTGTGGAGTTTTCTCAGAGTACGGCTTTTTGCTTGATTTTTTATGTCCAAACGTAGTTCTCTACCCCTGAACGAAATCCCGGCTTAATCCTTCGGGTTGTTTCTCAGACTTCAAAGCTCCAGATAGCTCGAATAAGCTCCATAACATATACATCACTCATAATCACTTTTATAAGGCATAAAACATAAAATAAGTACAAAACACTAATAATTAAAGCTCAAATACAATGAAAGTGCAGTGAATTAGAGTGCAATAAGCGACTAAAACACGTAATTATAGCCGACCATCAATGCACAAGCTCTTCATCAATGCCATGTCTCCATTTTTTTTGTAACTATCTACTTTCATTAATTTCCAAGGAATAATTTATAAATCCAGCTAGACCTTATAACTCTATCTGCTGAGCTGATATCAAAAACCAAAGAAAGCTCACTATTTGTATCTCGCCTTCACTTCCTAGCTAGGAAATTTGTACTTTTGAAGTAACATCCTACTAGTACCATTAGCTCTAACATGATAAGTATATGTTATTTCTCTAGCTATAGTTTCACTTGATCTCTCCTTCTAGACAAATATTCTATTATTCCTCTCAATCCAAATTGCATAGACAAACTCTGCATATACCATATTCACAAGTCTTGCATGGTGTGTTTTCCCTAGTATATGTTGCTCTATCCAATGTTGCATATGCCTTCATGAACTTATTGTCGGCCAAGCAATTTGCAACCAGTGCATTAGTTTATCCCACACTTTTCCACCAATTGCACATTCAGCAAACAAATGATCCCTGCTTTCTTCTGCCAACTTGCACATAACACGGTTGGTATCAACTTGCATCCCCCAATTTTTCAATCTTGCTGCTGTGGGTAGCATGTCCTATTGTTGAAGCCATACTATAAATATTGTTTTTGGCCTTGATGTATTCTCACACGTGAGGTTTTTTAAGGTAACTCTGGGCAGATCCCCTAACATTTTCATGTAGATGCTTCTGATCATACTTTTACTACTAGCAAAATCACATTGCACATTACATAGTTCTTCTCTTGTCTTGAGTATTTACTAACCATCCAGCTTGATTGCGAATGATACTCTATGTGCTGCTCTTTTATGTAGTATTCATAAATGCATTTAATTCAAAGGGATTATTTCTTACTATTCAATTCCCAGCAGGTCTTTATTATGGCTGCCTTATTCCAAAGCTTTATATTTGTAAGGTTTAGCCCTCCTACTGATTTTGTTAGACACATTTTGCTCCATTATACCAGTGATTTTCAAGTAATTTCATTTACTATAGACCAGACAAAGCTTATGCAATAATCTTCAATAAATTTCATCACCTTAGCAAGTATAATGAACATTTATGCCCAGTAGGATTGAATGCCAAAAAGCACTGACTTTACCAATTGAATTCTACTTGCACATGATAGCTTCTTTGTTGTCCATGATGAAATTCTGGATGTGCTTTTCGTTGCTAAAGGCTATCGTTCTACCAATTTCAATTTTCTAGTAGCCAATGGAATCCCTAGGTACCTGAATGGTAAGTTCCTTTGTCCATATCGTAGTAGCTATTGTATATTCTGCTTGGTAGAGTCTGAAACACCAACATAGTAGATAGCACTCTTGGACAAGTTAGCCTGTAGTCCTGAACCAGTAGTGAATATACTAGTTTCTCATGCAAAAGGCCTGTAGAGGTTACATCTGCCTTAGCAATCATTAGGAGGTTACCTACAAAGCATAGATATGTGACATTCAGTTTAGAGCAATTCAGGTGATATTAGAACTGCTTCTCTTCCCTCAGGGAACTAAGGTTTCTACTCAGGTATACCATGACAATAGCAAACAGAAAGGGAGACATTGGGTCCCCTTGTCGAAGTCCTCTGTAGCATCAAATGGTGGAGTGGACTCTCCGTTTGTAACTATGGAGTAGTTGACTGTTGTGACACATTCCATCACCCATTTGACAAACTTTTGAGGAAAATGTAATTCTACCAACATCTGCTCCAGAAACCTCCAGTCCATAGCGTCATATGCTTTTTGACTATCCACCTTGATTATGCATCTAGGTGAAATATGTTTTCTTGTGTATGCTTTCACCATTTCATGAGCCAGGATCACATTATCTATAATTTTCCTCTTAGGGATAAATCTTGTTTGAGTCTTTGTGATAAGGCTAGCAATCACCTTCTGAATTCTTCCTGCTAGGAATTTGGCTACGATTTTATAGAGTATAGCACAACAGGCAATTGGCTTATAGTCCTTGAATGTAGAAGGGTTGGCTATCTTTGGAATCAAGGTGACTGTTATATAATTAATTACTCTATACATTGTACCTGTTGTGAATGCCATGTGTCCATTACGAGCATCATTTTATTTGTTTGACTTTCTTGTTCAGTCATTGTATATAAATTAACCGAGACTCACAGTTCAAGGATCTAAAATTTTTAGGAAAGTTATTACATAGGAATGGATTCCTAAAAGTATGTGAATTGTGATTCACAATATCTTCTTCATCCAAGTCCTTATAGATCGTGTACCTTTAAATAATTAATTTAAATTTCCTTTAGAGCAGAAGATTAATTTATTATTCTAATCACAATACCTGTAATACTGTTCCCTTTAAAAATAATTTTTTTTAATTGTGATTTTTTTTTTTTTTTGCAAAAAGATTAACAATTACTCATTCTTGCAGTTAGTATTGTGCCCTTTAAAACTAATTTTCTTAATTATGGGCCTTTAGCAATGAAAGATTAACAAATACTCATTTTTAAAGTTAATTCTATAGATTTCCTCTCCAGCTTTGGCTATGGTTTAAAAAAATGATGATTATGGCTTGAAGATCATGACTATATCTATGGCGTATAATTTGGTAAGCGTTTCTTTATAAGCTTGATTGATAATTTATATTTTTTTTTTTTTTTGGCTATTCTTAACTTTGATTCGGTATGTATTTCTATAATTTTGTTTACTACAAATAGTGTCGATTATTAGGTCTAGAAATAATAGTTATTTGAAGTCATTAATTGTGTATAGGGTAAAATTGGTCCGCAATAAATGGTCGAATGATAGCATGCCATATGGAATCGAAGACAGGTAAAACACAAATCAAGGAACTACAAGTGCCGATAACAACAGCTATAGTTGGTATAGAATAAACCCCGAAGGGAGCCTGGTCAATGGGAGCAATTTAAATGTTTGTCTTCGAAGAACATTCAATGAAGAAAATTCTCTATCATTAAATGGGGCAGCCATTGTAGAGAATATTTGCATTCATGGCCTGCCATTACATATTTATCAATGGCTCTTTTATTAACATTTAAGTAGGGCTTGATCCTAGGATCTTGTTTTCCTAGGTATAACTATAAATAGCAGGCTCAGTAGTCATTGTAAGGCATGAAATTCTTGGCAAAACTTATGATAAATTCTATTTTCACTCTCAATTAAATAACTTTATTTGCTCTTTTATATTGTTCTCATTTCTGTCCTTAGAGATGCTGTTCTCGGAGCCAGGCTTGTCATTTTCTTCAATCTTAATCGCTAAGTCTTACTATTTATCTTGTTTATTTACCATTTTTGGATCAAATTAGTTCGCTTGTCTATAAACCATGTAATAAATTTAACTGTACTATTTTATGGGAAAATAGTTTGGCTCCGCTGTGGAGCTTAGATAGTGGCGTGATTGAGTTGGTCCTTGCGTTTATTACTAACTTGTTTGATTTTTTCTTTAGCAAGAAATCAAAAATGGTAGCTAATGATGTTAACATCGCACACAACATTGAGGGATACAAAAATCTACCTCAATGTGAGGATTCAATCAGTGACACCTATAATGAAGGAGACGAGGCAACCCCAGTTCGTGAAGGGCAGTACCCTTGGCATGTACAGGAACCAACTCCCGATGACGCGGAAGAGGAACATGTTGTGGAAACAGTAAGAATCTTGAGAGAGCAACAGAAAGCCATTATGGGTCACCTCTCCAGGCAAAATTGGGTGATGATAGAATTGAAGCAAGCATTGTCAGGCGCTTCTAAAACACAAATAGAAGGGGTCCGGTTCCTCCCCGTGTTCTTACAAATAAAACGGCTAAAAAAGTTGATAACGATACACAGAGGGGTGAGGTTGGTGTCGACGGTGCCAGGGAGACCAGTAGCGGATCTGGTAACGATAACGGTAATGATCCCTTCAAAATCGAGCTCATGAGATTTATGAGATAAATGAACGAATGGATGGATCAGAAAGCAAAGGAGTTTCACACCCGAATGGATCGGATTCTGGGCGAACCACCGGTTTTGAAGGGCCTAGATTCGAAAAAATATACTCACTTGCCGTTGAAACCAAGCGCAGCACCGGAGTTAATTCCGAAGAGGTTTAAGAAGCCAAACATACCAAATTATGATGAGACTTTAGACCCGCAAGAGCACCAAATTATGCTGGATTGCTTATGTGGATGACCATGTAAGCAAATCTAATCCAGTTGGACAGCCATGTTAGCTTTAATGGCAAGACTAATGGTTTAAGGGGTATTTGTGGTCCAAAACATAGACGGCAGAGATATTTTTGATAGCAAAAATAAATAAAAACTATTTATGAGCTATTTCAAATAGTTCAAGGATATTTTTGGCTATTTTCCGTATATAAAAAGAAATGGGAAGGCAACCCTTTTTCCTTTAGTTATATTCCAACTTGTGCCGAACAATGACTTCCTATAAGTTAAATAGTTCACTTTCCATAATTACTGAGACCCATGCATTTCACGCGCTAGGGATGAGAGTATTTAATTCTCTCTTTCTTACAATTATGAACCTACCATTCCATGTCATCTACAAAACTACTTATGTAAGTGAAGAAACACAGAGGCCTTCAGATCCAATCCCATGTCTTCCAATAATCTTGCTTCCGATTCTTCCTCTTTAAACGCGCCTCAGTCCGCCATGTCATCACAAAATTCTCACTCCTTCCATTGGCACTACGCCGAGTTCGACGATAACGATTTCCAAATCCGCGGCCGTACACTCTTCTTCGTTGTCGTCCTCTTTGCTATCATTCTTATAGCTACTCTTCTTTTCCTTTACGCTCGCTGGGTCTGCAAGTTCCGTTCTCCCTCAAGCGCGGAAGCTGCTCGTTCTGCTCACGCGCCGTCGGTTCCTCCACCACCACAAGGTCTTGACCCGGCTTTTATTGACAATTTGCCTATTATATTACACAGAAGTTCGGACTGTAGAGGTAATACCGCTGCGGAAGTTGAGTGTTGTATTTGTTTAGGGATTTTTCAAGATGGTGATAAGGTAAAAGTTTTGCCGAGTTGTCAACATTGTTATCATTCAGAGTGTGTTGATAAATGGCTTAGAAATCAGTCGAGTTGCCCACTGTGTCGTGCCTCTATCCAATTTGACTCAGCTGTTTGACTCGGCCGTGTCAGTATTTATGCTCCAGAAGCTTCGTTTTACGTTATTCTTTTTTTCTTTTTTTTTTTTGAGTTTTATCTCTAGCAAGATTATTTTCTTTCAGTAATTAGATTAACACGGGTTTATTTTCTTGTTAATTGAAGATGGATAGTAATATAAACTGTAAATAGTAGAAATTACCATCTTTTTCCTTCTAGTGGATTTGCAATGGAGGGAGGAACTATATTCCGATATTAGATTTTCTGACGTAATTCGAATTAATAGCTTCAAAACCGGCAGGAAATATTGAGTAAGAAAGAAATACTCAATCGAATGAAAATTTGTACAGTAATTTCCGCTACAGGCCAAGCATGTCATATCCATTTCCTTAGGTAAGGATTCCTTTTTTCTGCACCATGTAAGTTTTAATAAGAGTAGTAAATGGTGTTTCCGTATGGGGTTTTTCTTTTTTTGTGGTACTCCGTTTTTGTTTCAGCGATTTTTTATTTTTACGGATAAACCATAGGAGTATAATCTCAAAGGTAACGTGAAGTAATCTGCAGAAGATTGCTCGTATCTCTAGGTATTTGAAAATTGATTAGATAATATAAACTATATTGTATAACTCGCTTAAATTATAAGTGTAAGTCAAGCTTTGACGAAGACAAGTTTACTTAATTGTGGTAGAAGAAATGCTACTACTATAGAAATGACTGACTTGGAAGAATACACTTTTTTATTTCATTATTGAGAAATT
Source organism: Nicotiana tabacum (assembly GCF_000715075.1). Taxonomy (NCBI): domain Eukaryota; kingdom Viridiplantae; phylum Streptophyta; class Magnoliopsida; order Solanales; family Solanaceae; genus Nicotiana; species Nicotiana tabacum. The sequence goes on along the minus strand of NC_134085.1, from coordinate 94,381,153 downwards.
GCTACATAGAGTAGGTTACCTTGGTAATACGATTAGAAACTTAATGAATAATGGATTTGTTCTTTATTTTCTTAATTTAAATATCAAACTTTTATCTATGACCCAATTTGAACTTAATGCGTCTAAGAAAATTAAATCAAAGCCGTGAGGCGACTGATTAGAAGAATGCTTATCAAATTTTGTTGAGAAACCCCAATGTTTGATTCATAGAATGTTTTACTTTTTCTTTGATCAACCAAATGGCCAAAAGTAAAACTACTAGTATACTAAAATAGCAAATGCATCCTTAACTTTAATTTAGGCTCATTTTTATGATTTAGGTTCATATTTTGTGTAAAGATTTCAGGAGTGAGACTATTTAAGTAGTTAGTACACAAGAGCCGAAAGAGTAGCCATTTATATAGTTTTGTGATAAAAAGGTTTGGCATAATTAAGTTCGAATCCAAGTGTCTCCTAGTACTTAAGTATAGTACTAATATTGTCTCTATTATGTCTGGGTGCATCTTTATTATATCAACTCATATGTATATTCCCGAGTTAGAAAGACGGATATTGAGAAAAACTGAAAATTTGGCACTAAAAATATTATGAGCGAATATTGGTTGTTGATGATATTATATGGAAAAGGCTGCACGCAGTGTCTGCTAAGCATTGCTGATCCAGTTAGTTCTCGAATCCTCCCTAATTTAATTTGAAAATGCATAACAAATAGTAAAATACGCTGGGAATTTATTAGTAGTTGTATCACGGATTAGATTTTAGATCTCCATTTCTTTAATATAAAAAGAAAGCAAAACAAACGACTTGCAAAAATAAAAACTGTGAACTGATCGAATAAAAGAGGTATAACTCAATAACCATTAAAAAGGTTAGGTGTTGATTTATTTGTTGCAGATTTCGTTACGAGAAGAATGTCAGATTTATATTATTATTATTATTATTATCATCATTTGTCTCTACCAGACCAACTCCAATATCTCTCCACAGTTGTCCTCTGATCAAAGTAGGTTGTCCTTTTTCTTTCTTTCTTTTTTTTTTTTTTTTTTTTGGTTTTCGGATTGGTAGACAGAGGTAGGAATTTTTCATGTTTGGGCTTAACTTGTTACTAGAATTGTACAAAGTAAATTGATAAATCGCACCAATCCGATAATTCGAGTCAAATCGAGAAGAAAAAACCGATTATGATTTGGTTTGATTTAGTTTGGTGTTGGAAAAAAAAACCCGACCATAATTGGTTTGGTTTGGTTTTAACTAAAAGAAATCAAACCGAAAAGAAACCAACCCGACATTACATATATAGAAATTTTAGATATATTTAATATATAAATATACTTATTGTGATGTAATTTATATATTTCTTAAAAAATTTCAAAATTTTATCTTTTAAAGTATTATTTCAAGGTTGGACTTAGAACTTTTGAATGCTCCAATAAGTTTTATAGCCATTAATATTAGTAAATTAAATAATGCCAACAAAAGCCCAAACCAAAATCAAATCAATACTAATGCCAACAAAAGACATTCAATTCAATATTACGAACGAGAATTTATTGAATATTTATTTTTTGTTTTGCAATAATTTAGATAAAAATGCATAACCTATTTTTATTTTTCTTTAGCGTTTAGTCATGTAATTAATACTCTCTTCTTAGTCTATTTATTTTAGCATAACTTAGTACTTTTAGATTATGTTTATTTTTATTATGGCTTTTTAATTAGCAATATTTATATTACATAATTTTATTGTCTTTATTACTGAATATTTTAGGATAATGCCATGACACATCTCATATTTTGTATTATTTTCTTGGAAAATACTTTATATAGTTGTATCTTACTAGGATTAAAAAAATATTTTGAACATACATTATATGTTTTGTTCTACGAAGATTTTACCAGAAAAAAAACCCGAAAAACCCGAATAACCCAAAAATCCGAGAAAACCTGAGAAAAACCGAGATTGAAAAATCTGAGTTTTATTGGTTTGGTTTGGTCTTTAAATTTAATAACCTGATACAATTGATTTAGTTTGGTACTTGTAAAATCTGAACCAACCCGACCTATGTACACCCCTACTTGTTACCTCATATCTATAAAAGACTGTAGATATTACAAGAAAACAATTCTAGCACACAAGAGTAGGGAAAAGCCTTAAAGCAGTGGCAGTAAATTTAGTAGCTCAGAAAAGGAATGAGAAGGGTGACTGGGTAATGAAAAAAAGTGTCGTTTGAAATTCAATTAATAAAAATATATCTTCTTCTAGATATTTAATATAATTATACCGACCTCATTTCTAGATCTTACACAAATTATAGAAAGCTACATGCTTCTCCCACAAAAAAACAATAGGCACTGGATATTTTTTTTCCAGTTGACAATACCGCAGTTTGTTCGTGCCCTACTGAAATCATTTATAGTAGATGTTCCTTAATCATAGTTCCCCTTTCGAACTCTTGGTATGATAAAATCATAAAAAAATTGGTAAAGAATATTTTCCCTTTTAATGGGCCAAGAATTTGAATTAGTCAGGCTCTTGTGCAGAGGCGGCTCAACACTGCATGTGGCCTAAAGCAAAAATTTAAAAAGAGGCCTCAAAAGACATTCGAGGTTAAAAATGCTTTTTCATATCTAATCCTTTGATAATAAGATTGAAAAATTGTCTAAAAAGTACTTAAAGAATAGAAGAAGATTCTACAAAATCATAGTTATAAACAAAATTGATTCCTGTTGAAGTGAGTTAGACAAATTAAGAAGTTGAGCTCATCCACCATGCGTGAGGTAACAAAAAAGAATAATAAAAATTAGGAAGTAAATGCAAATTTAATAATCTATAATTTTTTGGTAAAACTATTTTATTTATCACTAATAATAAATACATAATCATTTATACTATATATAATTTGAGTAAATTTGGGGCGCTTTAGGGTTGAGCCGCCACTGCTCTTATGTGGGTAAAATGTATAAAAGAAAGATTTTTACGTAATGAAATAAAATAAGGAATAACAGATAGAGCTTAAAGATGAGGAATAATAATCAAGGTTAAAATCAAAGTCAGTGTGAGGTTTTGGGGCATAAGTGTGAGAATGAAGGTAGCAGACAAGGACGGGTCTGAGTTTTAATAGAGATGGCCAGTACTTGCTGTCGTGTAGGGACGAGGGGAGGAATGGAAATTATTCACCTCAGGCATTAAAGGACAAAAAGAGTGGGTGTGTGCTTCAACCCCATCAGCTGTCATTATTCTCTTCTTTTGCTGACTCCTAAATCCAAATATCTGACTTTGAAAGATGCCTCTTAAATTGACTTCCAAACTCTGAGAAAAGTTTAAGGGAAAAACAACAATAAAAAGCATCGCCCACCGTGGGCTCGAACCCACGACCACAAGGATAAGAGCCTTGCGCTGTACCAACTGAGCTAGATGGGCTGTTTATCATTTCGTTCTTAAGACTACTCTTTTGATGAGACGGGGTAACTTCACTTTTACTATCTACGCTCGAGATTGAATAGTTAAGTGATGTATCATGACAATTTACTTCCGGGTTCAAAGTCCAAGAGTGAAAGCATCTAATTTTGTGTAAATTCAAGTTAGACTTTCAAGTGTTTCGAAAAAGAATATAAATATTTATTAAAGTTTCCATGAAAAGTACTACTATAAGCACAATCATAATTAATAGTGAATAACTTAAAATATTTGGTTCAAGGCCTTACCTTCTTTCCAATCTTTTAAACTAATCTGAAAATGTTTTCCGATATAAGCTCAGGTACTTTCCTTTCTTATTCGATGAAGGATGATATTTCTTTTTTTATTTCTCATTCACACCTTAAAAACCCAACAAATAAAAGACCAAACGAGTGAACTGCATGCGTATCCACTTTGCATTGTATCTTGGTTCTTACATAGTTTTGGTTTCTACTTTCTAGCTCCAGCCATGAGAAACAAACTAAACATGGCCCTTTACACGAGTCAATTTTTGATCAATGCCTTGATGCTTTTGTCTAGACCTAGGTAACATGCTAAAGTAGATTCTTGTCCCCATTCGTGAGAATCTAACAATATTTTTCAAAAGCAGCTCGATGCTTCCTTCCTAAACGGTTTTTTGTTAATTTCTGCCCGTCTCCACTTACTTTATTGACTGAGAATGTGTTACAAGTCATAACCAATCGTGGAGAAGCCAAAAAAAATTTGAAGGGTGTTTAAACTTGAAATAAATTTAAAAAAAATCCGATAAAAGGTGTTCAATATATATTATATACCTCTAAAACTTGATAATTTATTTATATACGCAGTATAATTTTCCGACAAAGAGTGATCAATTGACCCCTCTGACTTCCAAGTGTGGTTTTGCCCTTAATAACCAAGATCTTATCTTTATTTGGATGGCATGTGAATCATATCGATCTGTACTGTGAACTTATCTTATAAGCGTTACGAGACACTTGGGCCTGAGCCTAACACTAGAGATGTCAATAATTATTCGAAAATCGATTATATCAAACTGAATTGAACTTACTAAATCAATTATTAATAAGTTTATAACTGTATTAAATAATTAAGATGAATTTTAAATTCTATAAAAAAAATCAAAATATTATCAGACCGAATCGAATTTTAAACTATAAAGCAACAATTTTTTTTTGTCTTGTACCTTCGAGTGAATTTAGATTGAAACCGCAATAAGTAACAAACCAATACATATATTAGGTAAAAAGTGTGTTCAACAATGGTGGATTATCTTAAAAATCTAATTTTTACAAAACAAATAGATTTGGTTTGTTGAATTAATGTTTAAGTCATACTTACTGATTCGAAAATTAGATTTAAAGCTTGAGTATTTTAAAAAAAAAAATTTGAATAGTAATTTCGAGAACCTATTTGAAATTGAATGTTAAATTTTAGCCTATTATTTTGAGGCTACAACTTTGCAAAGTTAAATATAGGCCACTTAGTTGCAATATATGTATATGACTTGCATTTATGTGTAATTCCCAAATGTTTTTTTCACATCTAGAGATTAAATTAGTGATACTGATAGCTATTCAAGATAGACGGAGGTTAATATACATTCTATGAAACACAACATAAACAATGTGATTGAAATACTGTTTTAATTTTGTGTACGAATAAAGTCGGGGGCTAAATTTTTCCGATTTCCCGATGAGGGAACAAAGGGGAAGCACGGCTCGACGTGATTATAATTGAGGCTCAGGAGCTTCTCGTATCGAAACTCGGGAAGAATCAATAATGTATTTGAGATCGGGCGCGGTAAAATTACGGACCCTAACCAAGTATAATTAACGTCTGGACCTCGGAGGATGCGGTAACGGTTATGCATGATGATTTGGGGGTGTAATATTCGCCCTCAACCGGATATTACGGTGCGAATCCCGTTCAGTATCAACTATAGATCAACATTTAACGGAAAAAAAGATTTTTACCTTATTTAGACTTGTACTAGAACTGAAATTCCCTACTATATAAAGGGGGAGGTTTTCTTTATTCTGAAACATTGCGATGCGCAAATTAAAGCAATAAAAAATTACGTTTGCCTTCTAGCTATTGTTAAAAGTATTACTCATTTGTTCTTTTCTTCACTTGCGATCGAGCTTGAACCGAGGGCCCAATCGAGGACGAATTCCACTGTTCAATCTAAGATCAGGCTTGGTCACTGTATTGCGATTGGTTTGATCATTTATTTTATCTTTAACTCATTTACATGTTGTTCTTGATCATTCGTATTGATTTAAATTACATATCCTTAAACCACGTACAAATTTAATTATTACTCATTTTTGGGGTATACAGTTTGGAGCCCACCGTGGGGCCAAGGATAATAATGGTGATTTTATATGAATCTCCATAACACACCCTGTTTTATGCTTGTTCTTTGAAGTTTAGATTCCAGGTTAGCCTAAGGATGTCAAATTCTCAGTCTGCTCATTTGAATGTTGACGCTAAGTCATGCCATAACGACGAGAACAATAACGTGATACCTTGCAATGATGTGCCCCCTGTTGATCACAGTGGTTTCCCAGCTGCCAACCCGGACGATGCTAACTCGCAGGTGACATCAATTTGCCATCTGATTCCGAAAACAACGTTCGTAGGGGACCCTTCCCAACGGCTCGAGAAGCGCCCGAAGGTGAAGGCGATGGGGGTGAGCCTACGGCTAATTTTTGAAATATTGCAGGCTCAACAAGCGGTAATAGCACAACTGTAGAACCACGGCCATGCCCCTCACAGGGTCGAGCCTGAACAATCTCGAGAAAATACTCAGAAAGATATACAAGTTGTTGTGAAACCGGGTGAAGTCAAGCCCAAAGAAACTTCCAAGGTGATGGAGATGCTCGAAGCCTTAACAAAATGGGTAGAGTCATGCGAGATAAAGATTGAAACCAACGACAAGAAGGTAGAGACATTTCCCCGATATTAAAGGGACCGGACTCCAAAAAGTTTATTCAGAAGCATTTCCCCCCGAGCGCGGCACTGAAGCCGATCTCGAAGAGGTTTCAAATGTCCGACATTCCCAAGTACAATGAGACCATGAATCCAAATGAGCATGTAACCTCCTACACATGCGCGATCAAAGGGAACGACTTGGAAGATGAAGAAATCGAGTCGGTGTTGCTGAAAAGGTTTGGGGAAACTTTGTCCAGGGGGCAATGATATTATATCATAACTTGCCTCCGAATTCTATTAACTCGTTTGCTATGCTCGTAGATTCTTTCGTGAAGGCCCACACCGGAGCCATCAAGGTCGAGACTAGAAAGTCAGATCTTTTCAAGGTTAAACAGAGGGATAACGAGATGTTCAGGGACTTCGCATCAAGATTTTAGATGGAACGAATGGATCTTCCACCAGTTGCGGACGATTGGGCCGTTCATACATTCACTCAAGGGCTTAACCCCCGATGCTCCGTGTCCTCTCAACAACTAAAGCAAAATTTGGTGGAGTACCCAGCATTGACCTAGGCTGACGTCCCCAACAGACACCAGTTGAAGATCAGGGTCGAAGACAACCAACTCGGGGCACCTTCTAGATGTGTTTACCCCATCAGAACCGATGACAGATCTAAGAGAGCCATTGATTAGGATCCAAGGCTGGTCCGACATCGATATCAGCCATACAACACGAATCAAAGGGAGACGGATCCGGGCGTCACCCAACAAGGAACGAGAAGAGAAGAGATTAAGGACCGAGCAGCCAGAGCCTGATGAGCAAGAGCGGGTTTGACAGGTCACCGGGAGCAGGGAAGCACCAAGATTATCGGAGTATAATTTCAACATGGATGCTACAAGCATAGTATCAGCCATAGGGTGCATCAAAGAGACCAAGTGGCCCCGACCGTTGCAATCTGACCCTGCCCAAAGAGATCCTAATTTGATGTGTAAGTACCACAGTACTCATGGTCATCGAATCGAAGATTGCCGACGGTTAAGAGAAGAAGTTACTCGATTGTTCAACAATAGGCACCTTCGAGAATTCCCAAGCGAGGAAGCTAAGAACTACTTCAAAAACAGGATGCCAACAAACAGGTCAAACAAGAGGATCCTCAACACGTAACCAACATGATCATTGGGGGAGTCCATGTCCCCCAAGGGCCTATGATAAAATCTTATAATATCTGTACTTATTAATAAATGTCAGGTTAAGCGTGTGTTGATTAGTCCAAGTAGCTCGGCCAACATCATCAGATCAAGGGCCGTAGAGCAACTGGGGTTACAGGATCAAATTATACCAGCGGTCTAAGTATTCAATGGATTTAACATCGCGTGAAAGACCATGAAAGGTGAGATAACCTTACCGGTAAACACTGCTGGGACCACCCAAGAAACAAAGTTCTATGTGACCGAAGAGGACATGAGGTACAATGCTTTGTTTGGAAGGCCGTGGATCCACAACATGAGGGCGATGCCTTTAACCTTACACTGGGCGTTGAAATTTCTCACACCAGAAGGAGTTAACATGGTCTATAGAGAGTAGCTGACCGTAAGAGAAATGTTCGTTGTTGATGTCCCGGTGCCCGTGATCTCAAAGGGCACGCAATCAACCAAAAAATAGGTAACTAAATAGCAGTCCATGATATCAGCCTCAGCCGGGCCAGAAGAATAGAAGAAGCATAGAGCGGATGATGAGGACGATTACAGTGTCCTGAATCATTCATAGCACTCGATGATACCGACGCTACCAAATCAACGATCGAGGAGTTGGAGAAAGTTATATTGATCGAGCACCTATCGGATCGAAAGGTATACTTGGGCACAAGGTTAAACCTTGTTCTTAGGAAAAAACTTATTGATTTTCTTAAAGCTAATGTCGATTGTTTTGCTTGTTCCAATCTAGACATGACAGGGACCCCACCGGAGGTAACCACTCACAGGTTGTGTTTAGATCCAAAGTTTCATCCGGTTAAATAGAATATTAAGGCCACAGTCCGGGATAAAAAACTCGTTTATCAAGGACGAGGTATCTAAACTTCTGAAAATAGGTTCCATAAGGGAAATTAAATACCCGGACTGGTTAACTAACGTAGTGGTAGTACCTAAAAAAGGAAATAAACTGAGGATGTGTGTAGATTATAAGGATCTAAACAAGGCATGTCCGAAGGATTCTTTCTCTTTGCCTAACATCGATCTAATAATCGATGCGGCGGCATGACACGAGATACTTAGTTTTCTCGACGCCTACTCTAGGTACAACCAAATCCGGATGGAGCCTGTCAATCAAGAAAAAACTTCTTTCATAACCAAGTTCGGCACCTATTGTTATAACATAATGTCGTTCAAATTAAAGAACATCAGTGCCACATAACAATGCCTACTAAACCATATGTTCGAAGAACAAATAGGAAAAAATGGAAATTTATATTGACAATATGTTAGTCAAGTCCCTGCGAGCAGAGGACCATTTGAGACATTTGCATGAAACCTTCCACATATTAAGGAAGTACAACATGAAGCTAAACTCGGAGAAGTGTGCATTTGGGGTCGGCTCAGGCAAGTTTCTCAGATTCATGGTATTTAATCGGGGAATAGAGATCAATCTCGACAAAATAAAGGCCATAGAGGACATCATCGTAGTCGATAATGTCAAGGTAATTCAAAGACTGACCGGGCGTATAGCCGTGTTGGGCTAGTTCAGCTCGACATCGCCGGATAAGAGTCATCGGTTCTTCTCACTATTGAAAAAGAAGAACAATTTTTCTTGGACTCCGGAATGCCAGCAAGCTTTGGAAGAACTAAAACGATACCTATCGAGCCTCTATTTGTTGCACACTCCGAAGGTAGATGAACAGTTGTACCTCTAATTGGCAGTTTCCGAGGTGGCGATAAGTGGTGTCCTAGTCCGGGAGGAAGAAGGTACACAATTTCCCATTTATTATGTTAGTAGAACCCTAGGCGATGCCAAAACAAGGTATCCTCACCTAGAAAAATTAGTGCTCGCCTTTCAATGCCACCCCATGTGTGCCGTAACCTTTTACCCGCATGAGAAATATCATGCATAAGCCCAAGCTCTCAGGCCGTCCGGACAAATGGGTCGTAGAGATTAGAGGGTACGATATCGAGTACAGACCCCGGACTACCATAAAATCTCAGGTTTTGGCAGACTTTGTGGCCAACTTTGTGTTAGCCTTGATACCCGAGAATGAAAGGGAATTATTGCTCACCTCGGGGAATAGCTCGGGAATTTGGACCCTTTTCGCAAACGGTGCCTCCAACACGAAAGGTTCCGAACTCGATATCATTTTAAAACCACATGCGGGTAACGTAATTAGATAGTCCATTAAAACCATGAAATTGACTAATAATGAAGCCGAGTATGAAGTTATGATTGCAGGTCTAGAACTGGCTAAGAGCCTCGGACCGAAGTGATCGAAGCCAATTGTGACTCCCTCCTCGCCGTAAATTAAGTCAACTAAACATAAGAAGTAAAGAGGAACAGATGTGGAGGTACATGGACAAATTGCAGGTGAACCTACACCAATTCAAGGAATGGACTCTACAACACGTACCTTGAGATCAAAAATAGTGAGGCCGATGCATTGGCTAACTTAGGGTTGTTTGTCGACTCCGATGAATTTGATTGGGGGGAAGTGGTATAGCTGATGAACTCAGTGGTAGAAGAAGGTCTGCCGAAGTAAACTCGACAAGTTTGACTTGGGATTGGAGAAACAAATACATAGACTACTCGAAGTCAAGGAAATTGTTGTCGGATCCCTAGGAATCGAAAGCCCTGCGCACCAAAGCTGTCAGGCTCAACTTAGTTAAAGAGAAATTGTTCAAAAGATCCTTTTTGTCCCTTTGGCTAGGTGCTTAGGTCCGGGAGAGACCAAAAACGCAATAAGATAGGTCCACGAGGGCACTTGCGGAACCACTCGGGGGCAGAATCCCTGGTTTGAAAGCTAATCAGAGCTGGTTAGTACTAGAATGAAATGGAGAAGGATGCGAAGGACTTCGTACAGAAGGGCAATGAGTGTCAAAGACACGAGCTGATGATTCATCAACCGGGAGAGATGTTTCACCCGGTCCTGTCGCCATCGCAGTTTATGAAAAGGGGAATGGATATCGTCGGTCCCCTGTCATGGGCGCCCATTAAGGCCCAATATATACTACTCATGACCGATTATTTTTTCAAATGGTTCGAGGCCTAGGAGTTCAAGAAGGTCCGGGAGAAAGAAGTAATCAACTTCATCTGGGATCACATAATATGTCTATTTGGGATATCGGGCGAGATCGTTCGCGATAAAGGAAAAAAATTCGTAGGCAGCAAGGTAAGTAAGTTTTTTGAAGTCCACAAAATCAAGAAGATATTATCAACTCCTTACCACCCTAGTAGGAATAGGCAAGCAGAATCGACGAACAAAACTATACTCCAAAACTTGAGAAAAATATAGACCGCTTCGAAATGAAAGTGGAAGGAAATCTTGCTCGAAGTCTTGTGGGCATACCATATAATTTCTATGTCGAGTACCGAAGTGACCCCATTCTCTTTAGTCTACGGAGCGGAAGCCTTAATACTAGTCGAAGTATGGGAACCGAGCCTCAGGTTCCAGTATGCTACCGAAATGTCAAACGATAAGGCCATGACCACAAGCCTAGAATTATTGGACGAAAGGCGGGAAGCCTCCCTGGTCTGGTTGGCCGCCTAGAAACAACAAGTAGTGAGGTACTACAATCGAAGAGCAAACCTTCGACATTCTCAAGTCGGGGACTTGGTGTTGAGAAAAGTAGTGCTACACACCAGGAACCCAAACAACGGGAAACTGAGCCCGAATTGGGAAGGACCGTATATAGTCGCCGGGATAGCCGGGAAAGGCTCGTATAAACTCGAGTCTAGAAATGATATACAACTATCGGACAAATGGAAAATGGCACACTCAAAGCGGCACAACTGCTAAGGTACGAGCTCAATTCCCTTTGCAATTTTATTATATTATGGACTAACTTATGCAGGTAATCGGCCGAGAGCAAATGTGACTATTAGGTCTGAAAGCATGTGTTGTACTCTTTTTCCCTTGAACCGGTTTTTTTTTCCGTAGTGGGTTTTTCCGCCAAATTTTTAACAAGTCAGTAGTAAAACATTCTTACTTATTTTGAAGCTCGACGTTAAATCGGAGTTGTTGATCACTTGCACGGAACCAACAATATTTGAGCCCTCAAATACTGGGGGGTCATTACCTCTAGGTTAAGATCTTTAGAAGGTGCAATAACTTGATATTAAAAGCCAAGGCTTGGTAGTTAGGATTCATTGTAAGGGTCTAACGGTCAAACAAATCATACCCAGGTAGCCCACTCTAGCCACGGCACAAGGCTTATGCGCCTCCGATTATGTACTCTACATACAAAATAATGAAAGAAACCTTTTATTTCTTTATACCTTATTACTACTCACTTCTCTTTGTCGATACTTCACAACAGATCCTAAATCCTAAAGCCCACGGGCTACCTCGATTCGGGGACTGTCGTCCGATAAAAAATTTGATGGCCCGAGCTATCGAATCCTAGAGGCATCGAGCCTATTAGGCAAGGCCCGAACACGAATGGCTACGGTCACTGATCGCAGCGGACTCAACCTAAGGAAGAGTGGGCGCTAATACTTTTACCCAATAGCGGTATCGGGGTCAATTTTCCACAGGGAGCTTCAATTTGGAGTTGAGTGTTTGTATGGTCTAGGACTATGTTTTAGCTCCTAATTGATCTTCTAACATTTTTGGTTTTCTTTTGATTATCAACTACAATATAGCAACTACAAATTTAAAGCTAATTTAGGCTAAGATATTGATTCTAAGTTGTATGCAATATAGAGAAAGGCACTAGGGTCGTGGCATGCATCTAGGTGGTCAACTAACGGGTAGAGATTCCTAATGCAAGAATGATGAATATGGGACTTATGCTATAACCGTTGCACTTTTGCACCCACTCTCACACCTCTCGGTAGAGAGAGTGATTTTGCCCAGTTGACTCTCTCGAGACCAATTGGGTAGGCCAATTTGCTCAAGCAACTTATGGTTCAAGTTGGGTAATTACTCTCTCGAGGTTTAACCCGTTAATTGGGACTACCATTCTCATAGGTCCATCCCAATTCCTTGTTGGAATTAATCTTGGGGTCATAGACTCTCTTTCTCAAGAAGAGTCAAGACTCACTAAGCTAGACTTAGTGTTTGCAACCACCAAATCTTAATAAAAATATAAGATTAATCCAAATAACAAATACCCAACATCATTCATGCACTAAACAGTCACACCCATTAATTACCCACACTAGGGTTGAGCCACAACCCTAGCTAATAGGTTTAACTAGCCATAATAGAAACAGAAATTGAAGAAATAGTAGATGAAATTGACATAATAATTAAATACAATGTTAATCTACTCAATTCCGCGTTAATACTCGAATAAATTGCCCAAAATAGGCTAAAACCATGAAATCTCGAGTTCAGCTGCTATCTGATACGAAACCAAAACTCCCCTAAAAACTGATCCTAAAACGTAAAATGTTCTATTTATACTATACAGGAAAAACCGGACAAAATACCCCTGAGGGTCTGGCGCGGACCGCGCACAAATGACGCGCGGTCGCGTAGGGTTTTGGGTCTTCATATCTTGCTTCTGGCACTGGGGACGCAGACCGCACAAATGTGACACGCGGCCGTGTGAACTTCATCCACGCGGACCGCACTGATTAGGTGTGCGGCCGCATGGGATTTTGCCTTGAATGATTGGGTCTCTGACACTTTTAGGCGCGGACCGCGTAAAAAGGAGCGCAGACCGCGTGAAAAGGGGCGCGGACCGCGCATCTTGACTTAAAAATGGCATGGCCTCTGAACTTTCCTGCGCGGCCGCGTGGCAAAATAGTGCGGACCGTGCAGGTTGACCTTGAAAATGCCCAGCCTCTGAACTCTCCTGTGCGGCCGCGTGACAAAAAAATGCGGACCGCACAGGTCATTTTGTTCCCCCTTTCAGTTGTCTTTTGACACTTGGCAGATTTCACTCCTTTTTGAGCCTATCTTTGGTATTTGTCATCTTGTCATTCAAACCTGCAATCAAGCGCAACTTGTAAGCATTTTGGGACAAATTTATAGCAGTTAATGCACAAAGCTTAGGTAAGAATGGGTATAAAACATGTAAAAATCACAGTTATCAACTCCCCCAAACTTAACCCTTTGCTTGTCCTCAAGCAAATAAAATGAGACCTACCCCTCAATGGACAACACCCACGTAATTCCTGCTTATCCTAAAGTAACCTCAACAAGCATCAATTGGGAATAACAATTGCCCTCAATGCGAATACATCATTAACACATTTAAACTTTGAAAGCTTGTGGGTCAAGTGTGACACAAGAGCATCAAGAGTTGACACATTTCATCAAGGAACCTTTCTCAATTTCTTTGGTCATTGTGGTACCCAAACTCACACATCCTCGACTTTCCCTAAGTGAACCTCATCCTTTTAGAGTATTTGCACACAAATCAAGGTGAATGGACTTCTCTCTTATCTCTCATAAAGAAAAGTCTCTAAGTCCGACTCTAAGTAACATATGCTTGCCCCTTATGTAAGTATCCACTAATGTAGACTTCCCTCAACTCAAGATCATATAGGGCTTTTGAGGAGTCATTGTGAAGGCTTTGGGTAAAGGTAGAACGTGTTTTTGTTCAAATGGGTTCAATCTTCCCCTCAACACTTCTTTGAATTTATTTTGGCACACTTTCTTGACTCAATTGAGTAATTCACTTCTTTCAAGGGGTTAGAGAGACACATTATCACTCTTTCTTTTGCAATTCAAACCCTTTCTCCTTTTTACCACTTTTCCACACCTTTTTCACCTTTTTTGTTTTCCTTGGATTCCCTTTTTGGTTCTTATTCATTTTTGTCTTTCTTTTTGTCTTTTTCTCTTTTTCATCGCCTTGCTTTTCTTTTGCTTTTGCGCCTTTTTACCACATTGATGCCTTTTTTGTCTCTCCCTCCCAAACTTAGACATTTGCCATTTACTCAAGGGAAGATTTGGGTGCCAAGAGAGGGTCTCGTTAAGAACGGGTATAGGCTTGTAGCTTGGTTCATGAACGAAAAAGGTTTAAGGCTCCAAAGGGTTGAACGAGGGATTATTTCATTGGTAGGTTATGGAAATTGTTCAAATTTTGCGTTTTGGATCAAGTAGAGCCTATAATCACATCTCAAGTCAAGTTCCACCTATGATTTCGCCTCAACAGACATTCAGGGCAAGTTCTAGACCATCGGCTCGGTGCTTGGGCTCACGATTCGAATTCTCACTACACACACTCAAGGATTGCCAAAGACGGACTCGGGGGCCCACAACGACCTTAGATATGATTCAAGCGCACAATGGTCCAAAATGACCACACGATGATTGTTTGGTCAACACAAGAGTCTCAAGGCCACAACTTTCACCATCCTAAACACAACATAATGTCTTTGACCATAGGACCAAAGGTAAATGTGCTAGGCCCAAGTGAAGCTTTGCCTGAGGTACCCTTAACTACAAAAACTTGAAAATCATAAAGAAAAATAAAAAACGGACTCAAACCCTTAAGAAGGTTGTCACGCCATCTATCATTGGGAAGAGCCACCCGGTTTACACAACATCTACCATTGGAAAGAACCGTGGCATTAAGAAAACCAAGGGCTTATTGAAAACGCCAAAACAAAACAAAAAGGCTACGAGCCTAACTTTGCAACTAAAACAAAAAAAATTAACGAAAAATAGAAAACCAAAATGAAAACCGAATGAATATGTACAAAAGGGGAGTAGAATATACAACCAGGGAGAATGAATATATACATAAAACTTGAGAGCATCTAGAATTAACAGTTATATACAAGCCATCTACAACTACGAATGTGCAGAAAGTAAAAGAATATATACAGTAATCCAACAGTCAATCCAAATAGTAGGGCCACACCCCCACGAATAAAAGCTAGCATTGTCTCAATGCTAACTATCAAAATAAGCACAAAAATGAAAGAAAGGATATAGAAAGGCCCCTCAAGCCTCATCCGTCACCCTGTGCTGGTCAATGGCTCCTAAGTCCTCTGTACTAGCGGGGACCTCAGACTGGTCCCCGGCCTGCTGCTTCTGTGCTACTGGGACAAGTGCCTGCTCAAGAATTGGCTCATCAACTGGTGAGGCAGTGGAGGGACTCTCTTGAACTGGTGCTACCTCAATCACAACTCCCTTAGTGCTAGGGAGTTTCCTCTTCTTCCTCGGCCTCTGCTCCTCCTCCTGTACCTGTGCAGCTGCTAGCTCTATAGCCGGGTCCCCAAATAGTAGGTCAAGTGGCAACTGATCCACCATGAGCTTGTCCACATCCACTCTCAACTGTATCACTGACTCCTTGGAAGCCTTATGCTTCCTCAGCTTCTTGTACTCCTGAGCCAATTTCTCCAATGCTTTGCCGTGTGCCCCAACCGCCTTAGTCAAGGCATTCTACGTCGCCATCACCTTTTCCTGGTTGGCCAGGATCTTCTTCAGTGCCTCCTCAATGGAGGAAGGAATCTCAACAGTAATTGGCGCTCCCTGTGCCTGCACAGCAGTTGTTAATGTGGACAACTTGGATGTCGCAGCTGACATCCAGTTGTTCAAACTGGCAAGGGAGTGGGTGAGCTGGTTTGCGGTGAACCGGTGAGTCTTTGATGAAGGGACTACCGGGTCAGCTGGAATAGAAGGACTAGTTGCTGACGACGGACCTGGAGGCAATGCCTCATCAGTAGCAGGAATGGTGGAAGGCTCACTAGGCTGCTCAATGACCGCTGGCTCCTCAGACTGGCCAGGTGCGGTGGAAGTGGATGCCACATTCTTCTTGCCCCTCTTCGGGTTGTCTGGACCCAGCTGACTATACCATGAGTACGGGGCCACCGGAGGTACCTTGACATCATATTTCTTTTTCTTCACTTTCAATTCTCTGAAGTACAAAGAGAGTGTGTTTGGGAAGGGGTAGTTTGTTTGGGTCTCATTACCAACTGTAGAAATCACTCTCGACATAATATTACCCACATTCAGAGGGAAACCCGCCATGATAGATGCTACCAAGACATCACGAGGGAGGGGAATGGAGTGATCATGTGTAGACGGGTCAAGTCGACTACACACGAAAGTCAACCACCCTTTGGCTTCAAAGTTCAGGATGTTCCTAAAAATCTTTTCTTGTGCTTTCAACCAGACTGGGACTGTACCCGGGGCTGCCAAGTGCTCGGCCAACCAAGGACGAACCTCCTCTTTCATTGCTAGCGTTTCTAAATATTGCAATTCATTCTCTTCTCTGAACCCCAAGAATTCATTCAACGATTTGCCATCAAACACAACTATCTTGTCCCTCACTTTAGTTACTTTGGAGTCCCGAACTATATGGTGAACATTGCTGTAGAACTCCTTCACCAGATGCTCATTCGCCATTTCAACACGTTATTTGAAGAAGCCCCAACCCTCCCTAGTGCGGAATTGTGCTTGCACATGAGGGTTGAGAGGGACAAGATCGGCATCTATGAACTTCCTCTTAGGAATAAGTTTCCTTCTGGGCCACCACTCTCGGAATCTATGGAAAGCAACCTCACTAACAAACCTGTCTGCCGACCTATGGCTCACCTCCCTCAGCATATCCTCCACTCTCCCCTGATAATGAAGTTGTGGGAGATGTGGAGTATTGCTCTTCTTCTCTTGCTACGGACTCATCAGACGAGTCCGAGATGACATTAACCGGCTTCTTGGAGGAGGCTACATTATCATGATCCGGGGAAGGGGAATCACGGAGCTGAAATGAAGTGGACATGTGGGTGGGGGCAGACTCCGAGGTAATGCTCCGTGAAGGTGCATACTCACTCCCCGTGGAATGAGATACAGCTCTATCAGCTTCCCGGATTATCTTCCAGGTTTTCTTTATCAATTCCCTGGTTTGAGGAGTGAGTTTCACAATCCGCCTGTTTTTCCCTCCTCAGGAGGAACCCCCTCTCCCGGGTTGTATTTCTTTGCCCGCTCATTTTTTAGCCATTGTCTGCAAGGAATACATATCTAACATTGTTAGTAGAAGCACATAAGGTAAAGTGGACAGTTCAGTTGAATGAAAATACTGTAGACACTGTTACACAGGTAGAGGGGACGCGGACCGCACCAAAAGGCACGCGGTCCACGCAGTATACTGACACCAACACATACCTCTCTGAATAAACCGACGCGGTCCACGTAGAAATGGTATGCGGCCGCGTTGGTTCGGCGCGGACCGCACAGAAATGGTACGCGGTCCGCGCACGTGAAATGCCAAAATGTTGACCTCTCTAAACTCTTCACACGTGGTCCGCACTGTTTTGGACCGCGACCGCGCTGGGCTCACGCGGACCGTACAGAAATGATACGCGGTCCGCGCAGAGAGGTTCATCATCTCTTATACAGAGTCACGCGGACCGCACACAAATGCTGCGCGGCCGCGCAGGGCTAATTTAACTGAGCCGGGTGTTTGTTCAATTAAATCCAATTTTTGTTCACCTTTTTGGGTCCTAAGTGTCCCTACTCAGTTATTTAACAAGATTCCATGCCCATGATTTAAACAAAAACACACAAAAATCTAATCTAACAGTTAAACTAAGAAGAAAAAGACGAAAGCAAGAAGTTACACTAGTAGAAAGCAATTAAACAAAACAAAAATTAGACTATGATCGAAATGAATGAGAGTTGTTACCAGGGATTAATGAGATTTCAACTATGTTTCCAATTAATGTTGATGAAAAGTGAAAATTAGAGCTCAGGTGTAAAATTGGCGAAAAGGTTAAAATGAGGCCCAAGGCCTCTATTTATAGAAAAGCCCTGGGACCTAGTACCCACCTACCAACGCGGCCGCACAGAAATGGACGCGGACCGCGCTGGATTTTGCATCTTTCACTTTAGCTGTTCAATCCACGCGGACCGCACTGTTTTGGTGTGCGGCCGCGTGGGACTTTGTCAGAGAGCATGCAATTCTTGGTCCTCCAACACGGACTGCACAGAAATGTCACGCGACCATGCTGGGTCTTCTGGGTCTTAGCCTTTCAGTTGCTCACACCTACGCGGACCGCACTGTTTTGCTGCGCGGCCGCATAGGCCATATTCAGAGACTGACCATTTTTGTTTTGCACATTTTGCCCTGCACTGGTTCAACATTATCCCTGCAACACTTCACAAATTAGCAGCTCAAAAATCCTACTCTACAACAGAAAAACAAAGAAAAAGAAAAAGACATGGGTTGCCTCCCAAGAAGCCCCTGATTTAACGTCGCGGCACGACGCGTGTTACCATCACAGTCATTTCAAATGAATGAGTGCCACCACGTGGTTGTCATCAATCTTTCCTAAATAGTGCTTGACACGATGCCCATTGACCCGGAAAACTTCACCATTCTTATTTTTGAGATCAATGGCACCAAAGGGAGTTACACCAACCACTTCAAATGGGCCGCTCCACTTAGACTTCAGCTTGCCCGGAAATAACCTCAACCGGGAGTTGAAAAGAAGGACTATGTCACCAACTTTGAATTCCTTCCCTCGGGCATACTTGTCGTGAAGGTACTTCATCTTGTCCTTATACAAGGACGAGCAGGAGTAAGCATGAGACCTAAATTCATCAAGTTCATTCAATTGCTCAACCCGGAGATTTGCCGCGACATCCCATTCTAAGTTCAACTTTTTCAGGGCCCACATAGCCTTATGTTCCAATTCTACCGGAAGATGACAAGCCTTCCCAAACACCAACCGATAGACATACCAATCGGAGTCTTGAAAGCTGTACGATAAGCCCAAAGAGCATCATCCAATTTCTTCGACCAGTCGGTCCTATTTGCATTGACAGTCTTGGACAGAATACTCTTGATCTCACGATTGGACACCTCAACTTGACCACTCGCTTGAGGATGATAAGGAGTGGTCACCTTGTGATTTACCCCATACTTGGTTAGCAAAGAGTCAAAAGCCCGGTTGCAAAAATGAGAACCCCCGTCATTGATGATAGCACGTGGAGTGCCAAACCTCGTGAAGATACTCTTTTTCAAGAATGCCACCACACTTCGAGCTTCATTATTTGGCAAAGCTATGGCCTCAACCCATTTCGACACATAATCAACCGCTACCAAGATGTAGGTGTTGCCACAAGAACTTACGAATGGTCCCATAAAGTCTATCCCCCAAACATCAAAAATGTCAACCTCTAGAATCGTGTTAAGGGGCATCTCATCTTTCTTCGAAATCCCTCCGGCACGTTGGCATTCATCACATCTTTTCACAAAGTCACCGGTATCCTTGAACAAAGAAGGCCAATAGAAACCACAACTCAACACTTTAGACGCCGTCCTCGCCCCGCCATGATGGCCACCATAGGGCGAAGAGTGACAATCTTCCACAATACTCAATTGCTCTTCTTCGGGAACACACCGGCGAATTACACCATCGGTGCAAATTTTGAAAAGATACGGCTCATCCCAATAGTAGTCCAAACAATCCCGCTTGAGCTTCTTCCTTTGGTTACAAGAGAGCTCATACGGAATCACACCGGTAACAAGATAATAGGCAAAGTCGGCAAACCATGGCATGTCTAGTATTGAAACCGAGAGGAGTTGTTCATCTGGAAAAGCATCATTTTTCTCAAGGCCGTCCAAAGGCCTCCCTTCCTCCTCTAATCGAGACAAGTGGTCCGCCACTTGATTTTCACTACCTTTTCTATCAACAATCTCTAAATCAAATTCTTGAAGAAAAAGCACCCATCTCATTAACCTCGCTTTCGAGTCTTTCTTCATCATCAAGTACCTAAGGGCGGCGTGATCGGTATGAATAATCACTTTGGCCCCCATAAGGTATGGGCGAAACTTCTCCATGGCAAAAACAATGGCAAGCAATTTCTTCTTGGTGACCGTGTAGTTCCTTTGAGCTTCATTCATTGTCTTACTTGCGTAGTACACCGGATGGAACATTTTGTTGATTCTTTGGCCCAAGACCGCCCCCACCGCAACATCACTAGCATCGCACATGAGCTCAAAGGGCAAGCTCCAATTTGGTGCGGTAATGATGGGGGTAGTCGTCAACTTGTGCTTTAGAAGCTCGAAAGCCTCCATACGTCTCTCATCGAACACATATTTGGCATCTTTCTCTAGCAATTTACACAACGGGTTAACTACCTTAGAAACGTCTTTGATGAATCTTCGGTAAAAACCTGCTTGTCCAAGAAAACTCCTCACCCCTTTGACAAAAGTAGGGGGAGGGAGCCTTGAGATAACCTCAATTTTTTCCTTATCAACCTCAATCCCTTTTTTTGAAATTTTGTGACCCAACACAATTCCTTCTTCTACCATAAAATGGCATTTCTCCCAATTGAGAACCAAGTTTGTGTCTTCGCATCGGGCTAACACACGATCCAAGTTTTGCAAGCAATCACCAAATGAGTCCCCAACCACACTAAAATCATCCATGAAGACCTCCAATATGTCCTCCACCATGTCGGTGAAGATTGCCATCATACATCGTTGGAAGGTCGTCGGTGCATTACATAATCCAAATGGCATTCGAGAGAAGGCGAATGTGCCATAAGGACATGTGAAGGTTGTCTTTTCTTGGTCTTCCGGGGCAATGAGAATTTGGTTATAGCCTGAATACCCATCCAGAAAACAATAGAAAGCCTGGCCCGCAAGACGATCAAGCATTTGGTCCAAGAACGACAATGGGAAATGATCCTTTCTAGTCACCTTATTCAACTTCTGGTAGTCCATGCATACCCTCCAACCCGTCACAGTACGAGTCGGAATAAGTTCATTGTTGTCATTGGTCACCACCGTCATTCCTCCCTTCTTTGGCACCACATTGTACCGGAGAAGTCCACGAACTGTTAGAAATTGGATACACCACACCGGTGTCAAGCCACTTGATGACTTCCTTTTTGACCACCTCTTGCATGGCCTCATTGAGTCTCCTTTGATGTTCAAGAGACGGCCTAGCATCCTCCTCCAATATTATCTTGTGCATGCAAAACGCGAGGCTAATACCCCGAATATCCGCCAAGGTCCATCCAATCGCCCGCTTGTGCTTTTGAAGAACCGCCAAAGTGGCGTCAACCTGCACGTTAGTCAAGCAAGAAGAAAGAATAACCGGTAAAGTGAAATTAGGACCAAGAAATTCATACCTGAGGTGAGGAGGAAGTTGTTTCAACACCAACACCGGTGGCTCCTCAATAGATGGCTTGGTGGGTGGAGTTTTGCGGTTTCAAGATCAAGAGATAACTTTCTCGGTTCATAAGATTACGAGCTCATGCCATGTAATGCGTTCACACACTCCATCCTTCTAGAACCATCATCAACATCTATGTTCAATAGCACGACCCAAGTGGGTCCTCAACATTTGCCATTGCGCTTGTGTCATCCACTATCACCGCCGTGACAATGTCAACAAATGAGCACACCTCGTTGCTATTTGGTTGCCTCATTGATTTGCATACGTGGAACACCACCTTTTCATCACCAATACAGAAGGTCAATTCTCGAGCTTCCAAATCAACCAAGGCCTTCCTCGTATCTAGGAAGGGCCTTCCAAGAATGATAGGCACCTCAAAATCCACTTCGCAATCCAAGATCACGAAATCGGCCGGCAATATGAACTTATCAACACGAACAAGGACATCATCAATAATTCCCAAAGGCCGCTTCATTGACCTGTCCGCCATTTGAAGCCTCATAGAAGTTGGACGAGGTTGTCCGATTCCCAAGGTCTTAAAGACCGTATGGCATTAAATTGATACTTGCCCCCAAGTCACAAAGGGCTTTTGCAAAGTTGGCACTTCCAATGGTACATGGGATAGTGAATGCACCAGGATCCTCAAGTTTATGAGACATAGAATGCACAATTGCGCTCACTTGATGGGTCATCTTGATTGTCTCACACTCCATTGATCTCTTTTTTGTAACTAAATCTTTCATGAACTTTGCGTATCCCGGCATTTGCTCTAGTGCCTCCACCAAAGGCACGTTGATAGTCAAACTCTTCATCATTTCAATGAATTTCTTAAATTGGTTGTCACCCTTTTGCTTGGCCAACCGTTGAGGATAGGGCAGAGGAGGTCTAGGCAAGGGTGCCTTGGCTTTTGGCACCACCGGTTCGGGCATATCAATGACGTGTTCCCTAGACGGGTTCACGGCCTCTTGAGTCTCCTCCTCACCCTCATCAATTTCAATTCTCACATCATCACTTGCACTTTGTTCAACAACATCCTCAACTACCAACGGGATCTCATCATTTCGTAACTCATCTTCATCTACCGCAACTTGGTTTCCTCTTGAGGCATGCACATCACCACCTCTTCCACTTCGCGTTGTCACTGCCATCACATGATTATTGTGCCCACCCTTGGGGTTTACTACCGTATTACTTGGTAGAGCACCCTTTGGGCGAGTATTTAAAGACTGAGAGATTTGGCCTAATTGCACTTCCAAGTTCCGGATAGATGTGTTATGCGAAGCTAATTGGGCCTCGGAATGTTGGTTCTTTTTCATCATTTGCTCGAACATGCTTTCAATTCTCCCCATCTCGCTTCCGGACGAACTCGAACCTTGAGAAGTAAAGGGAGGCGGGTTATTGGGTTGTTGATACATTGGGGGCCTTTGAAAGCCTTGTCCCCTATTACCTTATCCACCATTGTTGTTCCAACCACCTTGACCACCATTGTTGTTGTTCCAATTGTTGTTCCCGTTGCAATTACCTTGATTCCCCGAATTATTGTTCCCCCAATTGCCTCCTTGATTGTTGTTGTAATTCCAATTGCCACCTTGTTGATTGCCCCAATTACCTTGGGGTCTCCATTGTTGATTCCCTTGATTACCTATATTCCCTTGATAGTTGTTGACATATTGGACTTCCTCACTTTGGTTATCAAAACCTTCATTCGAATATCCACTACCATCATTGTTGTTGTCATATTGTTCACAATTACCTTGAGGTTGTTGTCCTCTTTGCCTCCTTTTCAACATAGAAACACCTTCCATTGCGTTGACTTGGCGTGGGTTTTGGACTTGTTGCAATTGCGTCTTTGCCAATTGATTCATAGTTGTTGTAAGCTCGGCTATAGCTTGGCCATGATCGTGCAATTCCTTGTGCAAATGGATGACCATGGGGTCACCTTGGGGCACGTTTGCTCGGATTTGCCATGCCGAAGAGGTGTCGGCCATTTCATCAAGTACATCACATGCCTCTTGGTAAGAAAGTTTCATAAAATTCCCTCCGGCCAATTGGTTTACAATGCATTGATTTGTGGTGTTGATGCCCTGATAAAAGGTTTGTTGAATCATAGCTTCGGTCATGTCGTTATTAGGGCACTCTTTCACCATTGTTCTATATATTTCCCATATATCATGCAAAGGTTCCGTTGGCTCTTGCTTGAAAGCTAGAATTTCATCCCGAAGAGCTGTCATATGACTTGGAGAGAAGAACTTGGCAATAAATTTGTCCGCCAATTCATCCCATGTTGTAATAGAATGATTGGGGAGCCTTTCTAACCAATCCAATGCTTTACCCCGAAGAGAAAACGGGAAAAGCCTCAATCTCAACGCATCCTCGGACACGTTTGTCTGCTTGCTACCCCAACATGTATCCACGAACCCCTTCAAGTGCTTGTAGGCATTTTGATTGGAGGCACCCGTGAAATAACCTCTTTGCTCGAGCAAGGTCAGCATAACATTTGTGATTTGAAAGTTCTCCGACCGGATTCGAGGAGGAACAATAGCACTGCCGTATCCTTAATTTGGTAGAACTCTGGGAACCACTCTCGGCGGTGCCGGAGGAGGGTCTGGAATGTTGTTGTTCTCATTTGCATTTATATTGACATGTCGGCCTCTCCGTGGGAGTTGAGGTAAGACCTCATCTTGTTCTAGATCCTCTACCTCCTCCCCTGCTATAACATTGCCGAGTGGGTCATTTGCATTAAGAGCCATTGTACCTGATTGATCGACACAAACAAAGTCAGTAAATAAGAAGGAAAGCGAAGAAAAACACAATACTAGCTACACAAATAGTTAACACCATAAAGTTCCCCGGCAACGACGCCAAAAAGTGATCGCAGCGGACTCAACCTAAGGAAGAATGGGCGCTAATACTTTTACCCAATAGCGGTATCGGGGTCAATTTTCCACAGGGAGCTTCAATTTGGAGTTGAGTGTTTGTATGGTCTAGGACTATGTTTTAGCTCCTAATTGATCTTCTAACATTTTTGGTTTTCTTTTAATTATCAACTACAATATAGCAACTACAAATTTAAAGCTAAGTTAGGCTAAGATATTGATTCTAAGTTGTATGCAATATAGAGAAAGGCACTAGGGTCGTGGCATGCATCTAGGTGGTCAACTAACAGGTAGAGATTCCTAATGCAAGAATGATGAATATGGGACTTATGCTATAACCGTTGCACTTTTGCACCCACTCTCACACCTCTCGGTAGAGAGAGTGATTTTGCCCAATTGACTCTCTCGAGATCAATTGGGTAGGCCAATTTGCCCAAGCAACTTATGGTTCAAGTTGGGTAATTACTCTCTCGAGGTTTAACCCGTTAATTGGGACTATCATTCTCATGGGTCCATCCCAATTCCTTGTTGGAATTAATCTTGGGGTCATAGACTCTCTTTCTCAAGAAGAGTCAAGACTCACTAAGCTAGACTTAGTGTTTGCAACCACCAAATCTTAATGAAAACATAAGATTAATCCAAATAACAAATACTCAACATCATTCATGCATTAAACAATCACACCCATTAATTACCCACACTAGGGTTGAGCCACAACCCTAGCTAATGGGTTTAGCTAGCCATAATAGAAACAGAAATTGAAGAAATAGTAGATTAAATTGACATAATAATTAAATAAAATGTTAATCTACTCAATTCCACGTTAATACTAGAAGAAATTGCCCAAAATAGGCTAAAACTATGAAATCTCGAGTTCAGCTGCTATCTGATACGAAACCAAAACTCCCCAAAAAACTGATCCTAAAAAGTAAAATGTTCTATTTATACTACACAGGAAAAGCTGGACAAAAATACCCCTGAGGGTCTGGCGCGGACCGCGCACAAATGACGCGCGGCCGCGTAGGGTTTTGGGTCTTCATATCTTGCTTCTGGCACTGGGGACGCGGACCGCACAAATGTGACGCGCGACCGTGTGAACTTCATCCACGCGGATCGCACTAATTAGGTGTGCGGCCGCGTGGGCTTTTGCCTTGAATGATTGGGTCTCTTACACTCTTAGGTGCGGACTGCGTAAAAAGGAGCGCGGACCGCGTGAAAAGGGGCGCGGACCACGCATCTTGACTTAAAAATGGCATGGCCTCTGAACTTTCCTGTGCGGCCGCATGACAAAATAGTGCGGACCGCGCAGGTTGACCTTGAAAATGCCCAGCCTCTGAACTCTCCTGTGCGGCCGCATGACAAAACAGTGCGGACTGCACAGGTCATTTTGTTCCCCCTTTCAGTTGTCTTTTGACACTTGGCAGATTTCACTCCTTTTTGAGCCGATCTTTGGTATTTGTCATCTTGTCGTTCAAACCTGCAATCAAGCGCAACTTGTAAGCATTTTAGGACAAATTTATAGCATTTAATGCAAAAAGCTTAGGTAAGAATGGGTATAAAACATGTAAAAATCACAGTTATCAGTCACCCTAAAATGGCTCGGAGACGTTCGAAGTTCGTACTTAGAAAGTAAGGCCTTTATGTATAATTAAAACCGATCAAAGGGTTACCCTCGGCAAAATATCGCCGTATTTGACTAAAATGCTTAAGTGTCTTAAAGGCCTTCGATTTTATTGAAATTTTGAAGCCACGAGAAATTCAGAGTTACCATCGAAATCGAACCCCATTCGGGCTTCTGGAGATCAGACGCTCCAGATTACGTTTGATTCTATGCTAAGGCATTAGGGACAATACACAAATAAAAAAATGCAAATAGATGTTGAAACACGATGTTGCCAAAGGGAAAATTCTCTCTCTCTCTCTCTCTCTCTCTCTCTCTCTATATATATATATATATATATATGTTTCAAAAAGTATTTACAAAGGCACGATAAAACGACCTCAAAAAACACAAGAAAGAAAATATACAAAAAGAAAACAAAAAAAGCTAAGGCATCTCCACCTGATCTTCACCGGAGCTCGACTCAACACCGGTACCTTTGAAACCTTCAAACCCTTCGGGACCTTTGGGCTCATAAAGTTCCTTTGCCTCGGCCTCAAGCCTCTTGGCTTCTTCAATCTCGGCCGACATCTTGAATCCCCGATTGTGAACCTCCTAAAGGGTCTCCCTCCGGGACAATCGCTTTACATGCTCGGTCTTCGTTCTTAAATGAGCCTCGACTATCTCTACATCAATTTTATACTGGGCCAGCATTTCCTCGACTTCAAAGGAATCAATCTAGGTTGCCTCCAATTTGGACTTCATCGCAGTATATTCCCAGTCAAGGGCATCCGATTTCGAGGCGGCTAAATCCAGTTGTGCCCGGAGTTCATCATTTAGCCGAGACCATTTGTCGGCTTTATCCTTTGCCACCCGGAGTTGGTCTTTGAACGGTGCTAACTCCTCTTTTTTAGCCTCCTTTTCAGAAGCCAGTAGGTCCATCCTGCTCCTCAGCGCCTCGACCGTAGCTTTGACCTCGTTCATCTCGGCCCGAAGCTGGTCAATCAAGTCTATCTTCTCTTCGACCTACGAGGTTGCGTCATTAGTCACTATGCATAACCTCTCAATTTAACCTCAAAAATTCTTACCTTCTCGATCAGTTTGGCATGCTCCCATTTCACGGACAAGGCCTCCTTCTGTGCCTTTTCTAGCTCGGCTCAGAGAATTGGGAGTTCTTTGAGGGCCTTGTCTTTTGGTTCACTGAGAACCCTATACATGTCCTTCTGCCGAACTTGCTCTTTGAGCTTAAACTCAAGCTGACTGACTTCCATTTGAGATCAAAGGAAGCTTTCATGGTGGAGCACCGAAGCCTGAAAAACAAAATGATAAGATCGTAAGAGCATGATAAACTAAGCAAGGTTCACAAAGGGCACAAGGAATAGATAACTTACCCGGTTCAGTGCCTGTTTTTCCTCGTTGAAGAGGCTTTATATGCCTACTTCATTCATCTTCGCATGGTCCTCCTCGATCACTAGGAAACGAAGATAGCTAGCCACACCCACCAGAGTGTACAACACCTGGGCGTCTTCCAAGATAGTAAGCACGATTGTTCTTTTATGGTTAGGATCCACACTCGGAGCGGGGAACTACCTCACCAGCTTCGGCCTCAAGCTCGGCTCGCCTGCTCCCAATGGCACGTCCTTTTTTGGGATATCCAGGTGACCAAGCTCGAAATAATCCTCCAACGCGCCCATGTCCATGCCATTAAAAACATGTTGAGGGCGTCATCTACGCCCCGTGCCGTCTCATTTGATTTCCCTTTATAGGATTGAGCCTCACTCGAACATAGACTCTGTGTGAGTAGTGACTTTGTGATATCGATGACACCGGCTACTTCCTTCGGGACAGGGGAAGTTTCTCAGGAGGTCGTGGCCTCTGATTGTCCTTCTGGCTCCCAAGCTAAAGAGGGATCGGCCTCTCGTCCACCTTTCCCCGGTTTCCGCCCGTCCTCCTTCATCGATAGTCGACTCGTGAGCGACAAACTCCAGATCATCGTCCTCAAGGTAATCCCTAAGCTGGAAGAGGGAATCGGGGTCAGTTACCTTGGCTTTGGTACTCTTTTTATTGCTTTCGGGACCTGGACAGTTACCCTCTTCTACTTGACCTTGGCGTCCGGGGAGCCAGAGGATTTCCTCTTTTTCTTTTTCTTCTCCTCTTGTGCAGCAGCCCCAGGCTATCCTGAATTGGAGGGTTCAGCAAGCGAGGACAGGACCTCGTCCTCTTCTAGTGGCTAGAGTTTAGTGGTCTTGGAAACACCTATAAAAGCAAAAAAAAAACTTAGTAGAAACAAAGGTTAAGTATGAAAGCAGGGTTGTTCAGGAGGAGGACTCACCATTGGAATGGGCCTCCCACTTGCCCTTTGAAGCCTTGCGCCATTCACGCTCAAAATAAGACATTTGTTTGCAGATCCCCTCGATCCACTCCGTGAAGCCATGGCACTGCATTGGGAACTTGGGTGACTGCTGCACAACGATAGGCACATGCAATTAGAGAAAGAACAAAGGAAGTACCAAGTACTCTAGAAGAAGAGAAAACTAATAGGATGTGTTCCACTTTTCAAGTACGGTAAGAGTTCGGGGGGGAATGAGGTTTTCGGTTTTCACCTGAACGAACCTCCTCTGCCAACCTCGATCTTCATCGATGCTCGAGAATGGAGCTTTACTTACTTGACAAACGAGCTTGATCAAACCCCCTTGGATAATTAGGGGATTATAGAGACAAAGCAGCTAGTTGAGGGTAAGTCGAGGTGCTTCGTTGTTGTTGACAAAATGGCGGAGGAGGATTACGATCCTCCAAACGGACGGGTGAATCTGCCCAAGGCAGATCTGGTACCTTTTACAGAAGCCGAGAATTATAGGGTCCACCGGGGCGAGCGTGAAAGGGTAAGTGTAAACACTTAGATACCTCTCCACGTGAGTGGTAATGTCTTCATTGGACTCTGGAACGACCACTTCCTAGCCCTCCCAGTTGCAGTCTACCCGAATTGTAGGGAGTGTGTCCTCAATAACAGAGCATATGTACCTCCAAATTCCCTCGCCTCGATCCTATTGACTGGAGGCCTTCTCGACTTTGAAGTCGTTCTCAATGGATCAGCCCCCGGGGATGAAGCTTTTCAAAAGAGGTGATGTCGTCCAAATCCACTACTAAAAAAGTAAATGGTCACGGTCGCATACAATATAATTTACCCAACTATGAATCGGGGTCGAATCCCACAGAGAACAATATGTAGGCAATTAGGAATGTAAGAAAATTATCACTTATCGCGCAATGCCAAATGCTTAGAATATGGTTTGGAAAATATTTATATCTAAATGTGAAAATATAAACTAAATTAGAAAGCAATTAAAATGATCAATGGCTACAAGTATGGTTTCATCGGTATTACACTCGAGTAACGATCCAATGTATTTCATGACTTTACAAATATGAGCTAGTTTATGCTAATTAATCCCCCATTGTTGATTTCCTTAGTCGTATGTTTCTGAAAGCTATGATTTAGTTGTCTCTATCGATCATGAACTCCCCAGCTATCATAACTCTCTCTCAAGTAATTATGATAATTTACTAGACGCACTCTCTCAAGCTACGCTAGCTAGATTCGCATTACAGTTCACTTAGATCGCACCCGAGGTATCGTTATCTCTACTGCAACCTCTAAACCCTCGGTTATGACTCTCGCCTATACTCCGGGAGTGATGTTGTTCAAACAATTACCTAAATATGCACTCTCTCTCAAGCAGATACATAATAAATAGGCACGGCTAATTGAGCATCCTTTTAACTAACCAAAATCAAAACGTAGTTGAACAAATAGGGATTAACAACCAACTCAAAACTATATTAATATAACAACAAGTTCATCCACAACGGTTCACCCAAAACCTTAGATTACCCGGTTCACTACTCATACTAGTGTTCATTCAATACATAAGCACAACAAGGTATTTAATCCACACTTTAAACAAGAATATTTTCATAAACAAGATTCAAGTGTTGGATAAAATACTACACACTTAGATATATAATACAAAGCAAGGAAATGAAGAAAGCAACATAAATGGGTAAGAAAGTCTTAACCACAAGCATCAAATTTTCAAAACCAAAGTGTGTGTGCAAAGCCCTAGCTTCCAACCTTGTTCTCTCAAGCCCAAAGAACTGAAAATATGCCAAAAATCGCTAAGATATCTGCTTGGACGAGTATAAAAATGGTTTGGGGTTGAGAAAATGTGAATTGATTAATCTGCCCAGATCTGATGCCTGTCCACCGCATCTACGGAACAATTCACGCAAATGCAGTTCCGCAGATGCGGATTCCTTATCGTAGAAGCGGCGTATAGAGATATGCTTGGTACCGCAGATGCGGACCCCAAAAACACAGATGCGCTACCGCAGAAGCGGAAATCCACTCGCAGATGCGGGAGCCCTCTACAACTTTGTAATCGCAGATGCGGTGCAAAAGGCGCAGAAGCGCCACCACAGAAGCGACATTATAACCGCAGATGCGGTTTCTTGCATGCTCAGCCATTTCCGCAGAAGCGGGATCGCTTCTGCGACCATCCTTCCGCAGATGCGGAATCACTGGGGAGTTTTTGCATGTTTCCACCTTTTTTTCTCAATTCCACTCCAATTGAAATCAAATCACTTCCTGGAATAATTTTCCTGAAAATCTAACAATACACACCATAAATGACCTCATATTATAGTTAAAGGACATAAAAGCTAAGGAAAAGAGACTAGATTGAGTGGTAAAATCACCACTCATGAAGAGGCTCCGGAAAAACCTCACGAACGGTCACCTCGGCATTCATGGCCAGGTTGGAAGTTGAAGGGACGGTCTGTTGAGGCACAGATTTGGAAGTTTTTTCCATTAGATTATAGAAAATATGAAGGTTTGAAGGTAAGGATGAAGGTTTGAAGATGAGGATGAAGATCTGAAGATAAGGATGAAGGTATGAAGGTTTGACTTGAAGATTTAAAGAAGGAATATGAAGATAAAGATATGAAGATCTGGAAAACAATGTACGAAAATTTGAAGGGGTTAAGCGAAGAATTCGAGGGTATATCAAGGAGCTCAGGAATCGGAAAGTAAAAAAGTGAAAAAGGGGTCGGAGCTTTTATAGAAGAAGAGTAATCAATGCGTAACGTTTCGCATTTGAGGACGGTCAATTGGCGACTGACACGTATTTGAAGTCAGAACGACGCGACCGATGGGACACTTTGCTGACCTGTCAAATCGGTTGTAGCGTACGGAAGAAGGAACCGGGGTTAATTTACGCTTCTCGTCGTTTCGATAAATATACTCTCCGAAAAATGAGGGGACTATATGTATACGGGTAAAATCGGGAGCTAAGTTTTCCCCAATTCCCCGATAAGGGAACAAAGGGGAAGCACAACTCGACATGATTATAATCGAGGCCCAGGAGCCCTTCGTATCGAAATTCGGGAGGAATGAACGATGTATCTGAGATCGGACACGGTGAAATGACGGACCCAGACCAAGTTTAACTTCTGAACCTTGGGGGACGCGGTGAACGGTTATGCATGACGAGTTGGGGCCGTAATATTCGCCCTCAACCAGATATTACGGCACGAATCTCATTCAGTATTAACTGTAGATCAACATTTACTGAAAAAAGAAGATTTTAACCTTATTTAGACTTGTAGTAGGACTGAAATTCCCCTACTATATAAAGGGGAAGATTTTTTATTTTTTTATTTTGACACATTGTGACACACAAATCAAAGCAATAAAAGATTACTTTTGTCTTCTAGTTATTGTTAAAAGCATTACTCATTTGTTCTTTTCTTCACTAGCGACCGAGCTTGTACCAGGCGCCTAATCGAGGACGAATTCCACTGTTCAATCTAAGATCAGGCTTGGTCGCTACATTGCGATTGGTTTGATCATTTATTTTATCTTTAACTCATTTATATATTGTTCTTAATCACATATCCTTCAAATCACGTACAAATCATTTTTGGGATAAAAATTTTTATATTTTATGTGTTATATTAAAAATTCTTATTATTCTGCATAGTAATTAATGACCGACGAATATTACGTGACGTTTAAAAAAGAACATTGAAAGATAACCAAACAATATTAATACCAACAAGAAATCGAGACGATTGAGACAATTTTGAAAAGACTAATTTTGATAATATATAATAGAATAATTAAAAAAAAATCTTAAAATAACCAGATGAACCTAGCTATTAGTAGTCCTACCTACCAAAGATATTGCATAGCTTCACGAATTTATGAGTCCGGAATTAAAATGTGGTTCTTTTGGACTCAAAGTACACAAATAGGTGGTCAAAAAAATTACATTTTTATATATAGCGCCATAATACCTGGCGCTATACAGTAACAGTAACGACACCGTTAATGTATAGCGCCAGGTATTGTGGCGCTATACTGTAAAATCTGACACGCCCAGTTATAGCGCCACAATACCTGGCGCTATACATACATCATTAATGTATAGCGTCAGGTATAATGGCGCTATACATACATATTTTATATCCCCTCCGTCTTCTTCGTCGATTCATCCTCCATTATTTTAACTCCCCTCTCTTCTTGGTCCCCCACCCCATACCCGTTTCTGTCCTTATTTTAAAAAAAAAAAAATTGGGTCCCCCCGACACATAAAACTCGAAGAACGTAGGTCCCACATTCGAGTAGAACTTCATGTTATTGTTGATTCACACTTCCGGAGTCAAAATTTTAATTTTTTTGCTTTCCGAAAATTCTAAATCGAGTTATTTCGATTTATTTTAAGTTGAAACATTTATAATAATGCATATTATTTGATTTGTATGTGTTCTATTTCGGTTTTTTTTTCGAAAGTAGCATGTTAAATTTATCCGGATTTAATATTAGTATTTTCTAAAAAATATAAATTTGTAAAATAAATTTGTCTGTTAATATCCTGATTTATATATATGTGTTTTCATGCCGTTTTGTATTTTATTTGCAATTAAATTTATTTGTTGTTTATGGTTAGTTTAGATTATTTTTAGCGTAGTAAAATCTAGACCTTTTTAGCGTAGTAAAACGCAGACCCTTGTAGCGTAGTAAAATTTAGAGCCTTGTAGCGTAATAATGTGTAGTATTTTAGCTTAGAATTCCTTTTGTTTAAGTATCTTATACTGGTTGTTAAAAATGCAACTTTGTACAATTAAGTTAATAATTGTATAAAAATCCATATATATATAATTTTTACAATTAAGTTATTAAAAAATATGAATTTAAATTATAATAAATTCCACGCGGGTAATGGACCTATATAATCCTATATAATCACATCTCCTCCAGGTAATGGACCACGCGGGGATGTAGAACGCGGGGAGGACTCAAAAACTCCCACAATAGATCCACTCTCCTAGCCCGGAAAGTCTGCGTAAGCAACTGTCCGTCCCATATATACTCGGATCTATGCTGGGCTGTAGGGCTAATAGATCCAACGTCCGAGGGCCGGGATGTATAGTCGCGTCCATGTCGTCAACTGTAAATTCATATTTTTTAATAACTTAATTGTACAAATTATATATATATATGGGTTCAGGGCTCGATATTTTGAGGACCAGTGACACCAAACTATCATTAATAATTATGTATTTTTATTATAATTTAAATTCATATTTTTTAATAACTTAATTGTACAAATTATATATATATATATATGGATGGGTTCAGGACTCGATATTTTGAGGACCAGTGACACCAAACTATCATTAATAATTATATATATATATGGATTTTTATACAATTATTAACTTAATTGTACAAAGTTTGCATTTTCAACAACCAGTATAAGATACTTAAACAAAAGGAATTCTAAGCTAAAATACTACACATTACTACGCTACAAGGCTCTAAATTTTACTACGCTATAAGGGTCTACGTTTTACTACGCTAAAAAGGTCTAGATTTTACTACGCTAAAAAATAATCTAAATTAACCATAAACAACAAATAAATTTAATTGCAAATAAAATACAAAACGGCATGAAAACACATATATATAAATCAGGATATTAACAGACAAATTTATTTTACTAATTTATATTTTTTTAGAAAACACTAATATTAAATCCGGATAAATTTAACATGCTAGTTTCGAAAAAAAATACAAACCAAAATAGAACACATACAAATCAAATAATATGCATTATTATAAATGTTTCAACTTAAAATAAATTGAAATACCTCGATTTAGAATTTTCGGAAAGCAAAAAGATTGAAATTTTGACTCCGAAAGTGTGAATCAACAATAACACGAAGCTCTACTCAAATATGGGACCTACGTTCTTCGAGTTTTATGTGTCGGGGGGACCCAAAAAAATTTTTTTAAAAAATAAGGGCAGAAACGGGTATGGGGTGGGGGACCAAGAAGAGAGGAGAGTTAAAATAATGGAAGATGAATCGACGAAGAAGACGGAGGGGATATAAAATATGTATGTATAGCGCCACTATACCTGGCGCTATACATTAATGATGTATGTATAGCGCCAGGTATTATGACGCTATACCTGGGCGTATCAGATTTTATAGTATAGCGCCACAATACTTCAGAATCACATAAACAAATACAATATTAAACCTGAAGAACACCCTTTCGTATTCAAATTTGAAGTAGCAGAAGAACTTGGTCAACAAAATGAAAAGAATCTAGTTTCAGCTTTATACTCCTTCTTATCATTAGCTGCCCTTTTTTCTCACATTTGACTATTATCAAAAGCTTTATTTAATCTTTGCTGCTCTAATTATTATGTGTTTCTCTTATAACTATATACAGTATTATTCTTTTTGCTATGTTTCGGTATGAGTATATATTCGGTGATAGGATAAGTTTTGTTAGGACTTAGGATCTATGAGTTAAGTGTTTGACCCAAAAGATATTGAATTTTTTTTTATTAAATCAATTAAAGAAGATGAAGGGGTAAATCTTATAGTAAACTCCAGATCTGTAAACTAATTAGAAAATAATGTATAAGATGAGATAGAGGTAATCAATCTTATTGATGCTTTTCATTTTGCCTCCCATTAATCCGTGGAAAAAACCCATTTTACATATTCTCTTGGAGATTGCTTTGTTCTTCCTTCTACAATGAAGGTTACAGAGGAGAGGAGAGGAAAGAGAAAGAGAAGAAGCCCCCCTTTCCCAGAAGGTTTTCCCTCATATATATAGTCATGGCATTTTTGCTATGTGCTTGGTTCGATACACTTTTATACTACGTCCGCATTCGTCGTCCCCTGAGCGTTGTTTTTTTGTACTTGGCGGGTATTGTGAGTACGGGATTTGGAATGAACCATGTCGTCTTCTACTGCCTCGCCGCCAGTGGCGAAGCCAGAAATTTCATTTAGGGTGTTCAAACTTGAAATAAGTAAAAAATTCCAGATAAAGGGTGTTCAATATATGTTATATACCATTAAAATCTAATATTTTACTTATATATACAGTATAATTTTTTGACGAAGGGTGGTCAACTGACCACCC
The DNA here is from genome assembly GCF_000715075.1 of Nicotiana tabacum. Taxonomy (NCBI): domain Eukaryota; kingdom Viridiplantae; phylum Streptophyta; class Magnoliopsida; order Solanales; family Solanaceae; genus Nicotiana; species Nicotiana tabacum. The sequence goes on along the minus strand of NC_134085.1, from coordinate 94,345,490 downwards.
AGAATTGGTAAATAACATTTTGTTGGTATTACTGTGTTCAAAATCAGAAAATCAGAAAAATAGAACTTAGAACAAAAAATGCAAATATAATTCCGAGCCTACTGAATACACAATGTGTCCTTAAGGAATTTAATCTCCTCACTGTTGCCCAAGGTATACGGATTAATTCCTCCCAGGATAGAACATAATAACTATTCTGTGATAGCGACACTTCAAATCATAGAACTTCAACGAACTCAACAAATGGAGCAAATCATACTTGACACTTATATTTATTTGGAAAATAATGCAACAATATAAAAAGAGGGGCGAAGTTTTTAGATTTTCCATTTTTCTCAATAATGAGGCCAAGCCTCTAATTTATAGACAAAGGAAAGGTGAGATGGAGAGGTGAAATCCAAAAGGTGCCTCTTCTATTTTTCATTCACACCCCTTAATAAAAACGCAACAATCCCCCACATGAATGGGGAATGAGCATATGTGTAAAAAACATGCATGAAAATACAGTGTGATTCGCAATAAAGGATTAATCGCATCTGGATAAGTAGGTTTCCCTTTGAACTTTCCGTAGTGAACTTATGTCGGATATACTCGGTCAATCGGTAGATTTGATATCTTTGAACCATCGAGCTTTGGTGTATACCTAGACAACCATAATTCACACAATCAATCTTTAACCGTCTTTGGTTCTCACGGTTGTGTTCGTTTCAGTCATGAACACCGCCTGATTTTATGAGTACTTAGAGAATGGGCCTTTACTTTCATTCCCCTTAAAGCGTCTTACACTTCACACTCACATAGGTGATTTCTAAATGTGTAATCCTATAGACACACTATCTGGTCATATCCTGCCAGACTTAGCAAATCATTAAAAAGCTTTAAGCTTTATTGACTCATAAAAAAAAACCTTAATGCTTTACCTTGATTTTTGAACATTGTCTTCATCACGAGAATGAGTTGAGTTATTTGACAATGTTGAACTGTCATTCATAACTTTGTTTGATCTCTTTGAACCTAGCTCTTGGGATCTCCAGTCTGCTAGGTAGAGTTACCACCATGATGACTTGTCCTAGGCCTTAGCCCCATTCCCTTCGATGATCTTTCAACTGCCTCTCTAGATAGGCCTTTTATAAGTGGATCTGACACGTTATCTCTTGACTTTACGTAGTCAATCATGATAACACCACTAGAGAGTAGTTGTCTAACGGTATTGTGTCTCCGTCGAATGTGACGAGATTTTCCGTTATACATAATGTTCCATGCCCTTCCTATTGCCGCTTAACTATCATAATGTATACATATAGGTGCCAATGGTTTAGGCCAAAATGGAATATCTTCCAAGAAATTCCGGAGCCATTCAACTTCTTCACCGGCCTTGTCTAAGGCTATAAACTCAGCCTCCACGGTAGAGCGGTAAATGTACATTTGTTTGGACGATTTCCAAGACATTGCTCCTTCACTGACTGTTTAGATTTGGTTGAACCGGTAATCTAATTTGCATCGCTGTACCCCTCCATTATCGCGGGATATTTATTATAGTGCAAAGCATAATCATGGATATATTTTAAATATTCCAAAACTCATTTTATTGTCCTGACAGTTCAATGCAAACTTCTTTATGTCGTAGACTAATACGTCTCGATATTCTATTGCATATCAGATTATTGACTATACTTAATGTAGCAATAATATATTATAACAATAGCTGGAATGATTGACATCAGTTGTGGCCAAAACCTTTTAATAAATAACACATTTATCAATCACTCCGTCATTTTCAAGCATTTGTATGTTATTTATTCATACGCCTATATGATATGCAAATTATAGTGCCTCCATTCATGAAACAAATCCAACTTGCAATGGATTTTGATCATGTTCATCGGTTGGTTCACCTCATTATAGACCAACATATTAATACATTCGTTCATGAACGGTCATGTCCATACAAAAACGTACAGACGTGTCTTTCTATAAAAAGTCACAACCTTCAAAGTGATATCATTTCATAAAAGATCTAAACAATATAAATTTTCAATAAAGAAAATGATCTTTCGAAAAAGGCACGTAACCAACTTCCGAATTAGTAGTTTCATCAACTATTCTTCATTAAGACTAAACAACTGATTAATTTATCAACTACCATATCAATGGGTTCAAAAATTATATCATTTAGACATTACGTCTAACATTGGCTTTTGTCATACATAAGCTAAAAGCCCCCACATTTTAAATATTTCATCAACATATCATCTATATATAATCAAATAATGACTATATGATTTGAAGTATTCTTAACGTAAACACATTTGTTTACACTCATTAATTTTTGAAACCATTTGACAATATTATTCGGTCAAATCTCGCATGTTATTGTTTGGGTGCTTGTGAAGTGACTTAACAAGTCGACACACCTTCTTTTCCTTTCCAAGAACCACGAACCCTTTAGGTTGTTCCATATAAATTTCTTCCTCCAAATCTCCATTTAAGAAGGTTGTCTTTAAGTTCATCTGATGGATTTCAAGGCCATACACCGCGGCTAACGCTATTAACACCCGAGTAGATGTAATCCTCGTTACCGGCGAGTATGTATCAAAACAATCAAGATCTTCTCGTTGTCTAAATCATTTGACAACTAATCTTACCTTATATTTGTCAATAGTACCATCAGCTTTCATTTCCTTTATGAAAATCCACATAGAACGCAAAGGTTTATTTCCTGGAGGAAGATCAACAAATTTCCAAGTATGATTACTTAATATGGATTCTATGTCACTATTGACTACCTCTTTCTAACATTGCTTCTTTAAATGTTTGAGGCTCACTTTCTAACAAGAATGTCAGAAAATCTTGTACAAAGGAAGTAGTTATCCTTTGACGTTTACTACGTCTTGAATCTTTCTAATTCAACGTACTTTCCTTTGCTTCTTCCCGAGTTCGCTTAGATATTTCACTAGACGACTCACATTCCTTTTATACGGTTAAATATTCTCAGAGAATTCAGCATTATCTGATTCGATTACAGTATGAATATGAATGTCGAGATTTTCTGATTTATTAATCAGAAGACGATATGTCTTACTATTTGTTGCATATCTTATGAAAACGCGATCAATGGTTTTCGGTCCAATCTTTACCCTTTTGGGTTTAGGAACTCACACTTTAGCGAAACAACCTCCACACTTTAAAATATTTAAGTTGGGCTTCCTTCCATTTCATTTTTCATATGGAATGGATTGCGTCTTTCTATGGGAAACTCGACTGAGTATTCAGTTAGTTGTAAGAATAACTTTCCCCCCACAAGTTCTGGGGTAAACTAGAACTTATCAACAAGACATTCATCATCTCCTTTAATGTTCTACTCTTTCTTTCCGCAATTTTATTAGATTGCGGTGACTAAGGGACGATCGTTTGGTAAATAATTTCATATTCCAAACATATTTCTTCACAAGGATATTCATATTCGACGCCCCAATTACATTGTTGAGCCAACCACAAGAACTGTTGTTTGTGTCATGACAGAGTCATAATTAATAAATGGTGAAGCTTTTAATCTTTAAACCAATCTGACACATTCAGAATTAATAAACGGTGAAGTTTTTAATCTTCAAACCGAGTAACATCTGATACAGCTAGATCTAATAAACGGTGAAGTTTTTCATCTGCAAATCGAATAATATGTGACACAATCAAATTTAATAAATGGTGAAGTTTTTAATCTTCAAACCGAATAATAAATTGGAGTAGAAAATCACTAAGATTTTAATATCCAAAACGAGTATAAAGTCACTTAGACTTTAATTTCCGACAAATGAATAGAAAGTCACAAAGACTTTAATCTCAACGAACGAGTACAAAATCACGCAGATTTTGATCTCGAAGCAGGAGTAGAAAATTACGAAGATTTTATTCTTCATAATGTGGGTAGAAAATCACAAGAATCTTAATTCTCTTTCCAAATGGTTTTCCAACTACACCATTATAACACTTTAAATAGTGTGATCTCTTTCTCTAATCAAACACACATATATTCATATTTACATATATTATATTCATGATCGCAAAAATACTTTCAAGTATCAATGTAAGCCTAATTCATATCTTACAACTTGAAATAATTTTTTCACATAATTTCAAACATGCTACCAAAGTTATATATTAAAAGATATGACTAATATAACCTTAGTTATTTTTAATTAATTTGCATGCAAGACACAATATATATTTGAGATCACCACATAATGAACATCTACTCTAACATTTATAGAAACTGAATTTCATAAATCACAAAGAGTAGAAAGTTAGTTAAAAATTAGTCTAGTAAAGAAATCATAACCCGATTTTTACTGCCATCAAGCCGTTTCAATTTTCCAGCAAAGATAAGATGCAAGATTCTTCATTGTCAAACGCCGCTTGCGGCTTCTGCAATTGTTGGGTCTAAAAGTATGTTATCACAAATTCCTTTGAAGTATCTTATCCGGTGTTTGATTTCTTTTCCTCGATAATATGACTTATTCCAAGAATGACGTGGAATAACATCTTGTCAAATGGGACAAATGAATTAGTTAATGAAGGTATTGCACCGTCATTCTTTGTGATTCTGCCAATTATTATCCAACTCTTCTCTTTTATGAAATGGCTTCAAGAGATATTATATTATACCATTGGATAAGAGTGGAGTGACCACTAGGCAGCAAACGCAAAACCTTGTTAGAAAGCCATAAAACATTTGCTAAGAGCATGCTTGTTAAAAAAGAGAGAACACAAAACCCGGAATATGTCTATTTTAGCAGCCACCAGAAACGCAAATTATTTAGTGGCGTCTGTATCCTGTAATGCAAAATGCATTCTTCAAACCAGACAAACAACCCATCACACATGCATGTGAGTCCAAATTTTTTTTTGATGCCACAGTTAACTTGCATATTTCATCCCTGTATCTCCAAAAAGTGCCACTAACCAATTGCAACCTTTCCGTAATAAACTAATTTTACTAGTTACTGGAATATTTTGGAGAAGATTTCAGAAGTTTCCTCGTAATTCATACATTATATAGTTGCAATATAAAGGCTTAGACAAAAGCAAATATCGATACAGACAACTTTGCACGTCCAGTAGAGTATCTGAGGACTCCAAACTCTGTCTTTCTCTCCCTCAATCATCTAATATATCATTAAATTCCTTAAGGTTGTTGGTACTACGGTGTTCAAAATCAGAAAATCAGAAAAGTAGAATTTAGAACAAGAAATACAAATATAATTTCGAGCCCACTGAATACACAATGTGTCCTTAAAGAATTTAATCCCTCACTGTTGCCCAAGGTATACGGATTAATTCTTTCCAGGATAGAACGGAATAACTATTCTGTGATAGCGGCACTTCAAATCACAGAACTTCAGCGAACTCAACAAACGGAGCAAATCACACTTGACACTTATATTTATTTGGAAAATAATGCAACAATATAAAAAGAGGGGCGAAGTTTTCAGATTTTCCACTTTTCTCAATAATGAGGCCAAACCTCTAAATTTACAGACAAAGGAAGAGTGAGATGGAGTGGTGCAATCCAAAAGGTGCATCTTCCATTTACCATTCACACCCCTTAATAAAACGCAACAGCCACTGCTTGCCGCTTGGACGGGATCTCGGTTGGATCGACCATAGCGGTCAGATTTTGACCGATACATTAAGGAGCTGCAGTTTGTAGTAACCCTTTATATAATTTTAAATTATTTTTGTCTTTCTATCCTTTGATCGTTTTTGGGTAGGCCGGTTTTAGGACAGTGGTTTAGTGCTGATGCAGGTAGTGTCGGGTTGGCTAATTGCTTGCCTTTTAGGTGGCGACATCGATCGCTCGAATATGGTCCTTTCGACTTGCAGAAAGGACATTATTTATTAGTGTTCTGTAACATCATTTGTTATCACGTGAATCATAAGTATATTTAAACTGTCAAATAAAGAGCAAATTCAATCACTGGTCATATAATTATGGCCTTCCACAAATGGTCATAACTATAACTAATTTTTTTTTGTGAAGGATTCACTTTTGGTATTATTTTACTTTATGTATACGGATAGTGAATTGGGTCGGGTTGGGTAATTTCTATTTTAAGGGCAAAAAATTTTGGCAGCTGGAAACTAATTGCATTCGTTAATATATATACACTATTCTTGGGAGGTAAAAATATGTATTTTCTATTTTAATTGTGTTTTAATTAATTACACTGGAAATAAATAATAATAAAAATATAAAATAAGAAAATGCTACTAGAAAGTTGTGGTTTCTAATCAATATGAATTTTATGAGTTAGTGAAAGTTTTATATTTTTTATGTGGAAAAACGTAATTATATGATTTTGGTGAAAAAAAGTTATAGCAATATGACCAATTGCTTGCCGTTTTTCTTATCTTATTACTTTTCAGGTCTATTTTACAGAACTACTCAAATTGGATGGACATTCTTATCCTTCTCCCTCCCTTTTCTTGAAAAAAATAGGGGATCTGAACTAAAAGTCATGAAACGAAAGGAAAAACTCTCATTTTTTAAATTGTTTTGTTTCAAAATACTACCATCTCTGTTGATGGTTCCAACTCAAAGAATTTAGAAGAAAAAAAAAAGAGATGGAATCGAATACTCAATTCACCACGACCATTTAACTAATGAGTCCATTACTCAAATGATCACTCAATTATTTTAAATTATCTCTTAAAGTCACTCTTCTTTTGTTTGTAACAACAAAATCACTGAATTATGCCTATTGCACTCAGAAGGTCACTCAACTAAATTTTTCAAATTTTAGATTGCCAAATACCTATTTTACCCTCTAAATTATAAACATTTATCTTTTTTTATTTTTTTTAAACTTTTTAATATTATGATTTTTTCCTTTTTAATTTACATTATGGACTTACCTATAAAATAAATAAATAAATATTATTTATAAATTTAAAAATAAAAAGTATTTAAGCATATATAATGCTAGAATATCAAAATAATGAGCATAGTAAAAATATTAATTAGAATAATTTGTTAGTAATAATAATTTTAGTATTAACAACAAAAATTCAAAAAATTATTTACACAATTCAGATGAAAAAAATAAAGGTTGTAAAATATATATTCCATGCACGTAATATAAAAAATAAAGTTATTTTTATAATATGCATTATATAGTCTTGAAAATTATGCTCAATTATATTATATATATTCCATGCATGACTTAACATAGCATATTTTATCCTATACAGATAGTCCCTCTACTTTCCGGTGACATAACATAATAATATAGGGTGTGTTTTGTATAACGGAAAATATTTTCCGTGAAAAATATTTTCCAAGAAAATATCTTCTTGGAAAACAAGTAGTAATCTTATTCATTTTCCGGTGTTTGGTACGCAAATTAAGGAAAATGACTTCTCAAGAGTATTCATAAATAATTTAGACATAATAAACATGAAGTCATAAACTTTCAAACCAACAACCTTCCGACCCCACAAATTTCATAAACTTTCAAACTGCTAAACTTTCAGAACCACGAAATTTCAAATCCGTAAACTTTATAATTTCTAAACCCGTAAACTTCCAATCACATAAACATTCGAACTCAAAACTTCGAAACTTGTAAAATTTTGAACCTTTAAACCGATAAATAAAAAAACTAAAATTGAAAAATATATTCAAAAAATATATTTTTTTCCGGGAAGGGGGAGGGGGTGCAGGAAGAAACGAAAATAATAAAAATTTAAAATTATAAAAAAAATAATTAAAAAAAGATTTTTTTTGTGCGGGGCGGGGGGTGGGGGCAGAGTGTTGGTGGGTGGTGCGGAAAAATGAAAAAATAGAAATTTGAAATTACAAAAAAAAAAAAGTAAAAAAAAAATTGCCAGGTGGGGGTGGTGCAAAAAAAATTGAAAATAAAAAAAAGTAAAAATAAAAAAACAGAAATTTAAAATTGCAAAAAAAGAAAATAAGGTATAAAAAAAAGTTTTGCGGGAGGGCGTGGGGGTGGGGTGGGGTGGAGGGGTAGTAGGGTGGGTGGTAACGGAAAAACTGAAATTTGAAAAAAAAAAAAGAGTTTTTTTTGGAGAGAGGGGGTGAGTGGGTTGGTGAGGGTGGGAAAGGTTGAGAAGGAGTTTTGGAAAATATTTTCCATTCTCTTGATAAGGGAAACATTTTTCTCCAATCGGAGGAAAATGAGTTATAAGGAAAATGTTTTCCAAAACATTTAAGCCAACCAAACATGGAAAAATTAGAAAATATTTTCCGGAAAATATTTTCCTTTCGTACGAAACACACCCATAATTGAGCATAATTTTCAAGAATATATAATGGATATTATAAAAATACCTTTATTTAAATAATTATTTTTATATTACGTGCATGAAATATATATTTTACAACCTTTATTTTCTTTCATTCTGAATTGTGTAAATAATTTTTTGAATTTTTGTTGTTAATTCTAAAAAGTTTAAAAAAAATAAAAAGAATGATTTTGTTAAAAAGTGCATTTATAATTCCATCTTATAGGGTAATGATAAATCAAATACTGTAGCCATTGCATACCAAATAAGTCAAAACAATCCAAGTGCCGTTTTCAAATGACCATTGCCATTGTTATAAAGTAGTCGCGTCAAGAATCACATAATTTAATCGAATTTCAGTCTTTTCCTGCTAATGGTTCTATGAATCATGAGATCCTAAGGGCAAGAAAATCCACAACTTGAAACTATACTAATTAATTTATTTAAGTTAACGATACGAAAGAGAAAATCACTTAACTTAGAAATTCAATGCAAGGTGCCATTTTGGCCTTCAAAGATAAGAAGGTTTAAAACGTTCATAATTATCCTAATTAAATTCAAAGTTTAACGAGATATAATTTCTAAGGTTGCTTTGGAACATCAGACTCAAAGCCAGGCCCAATTCTAAGCCCACCCTGAGCCCGTAATTTGTCAATGTAGCAACGAACCTCATGTGCTATCATACGCTGCATAATCGTCACCAAGCATGTTTCTTCCATCTCCACCGTACATTTTTCCTCCTTCACTTTATGATCACCGTTGATCGGTGGCGGAACTTCATCCTTCACCTTCTCTTCGTCAACAGAAAGTGAATGTAGCAATCCTCCCCCAGGTAGCGACAACGTCAATGAAGTCTCCGGCCCATTAAGGCCCAAATCATCAGTGTCCAGCCCACAACTACTCTGCTCCTGCGATGCACGAGAACACTGCCTCTTTGAGTTGGACTCTGACGATGACCCAGTCCTCGACTCATCCAATGCCATAAGCATAGTCGCCGCTGCCGCCGCCTCCGGCGCGTGTCGCTTACGACGGAGCGTGGAGTTCCAGTGATTTTTTATGGCATTATCAGTCCTTCCAGGTAAGAGGCGCGCGATTGTAGCCCACCTATTACCATGAACAACATGCGCCTGAAGGATAATAGCATCCTCGGAAGGGGTAAAAGGACGGTGTTGCACGGCGGGGCTGAGCTGATTGCACCACCGCAGACGGCAAGACTTGCCGGATCTACCGGGAATGCCGGTGCTTATAAGGGACCAATTTCGTGGACCATGTTGGTCCACTAGCTTAGTCAACATGGCGTCCTCTTCAGGACTCCATGATCCTTTGATCTTTTCACCAGTACCATCCATTGAATATTATCTGTGTATAGTATAAAGGGAAGAGAGTTTAGAAATAGAAAAGAAGGAAGGGAAGATGAACATGTACATGTAAATGTAACATGATCAGCGTAACAATAACCGTAAGGAAAGAGGAGTTGTTGGCATGAAACGTAAACTGCTCGCATTGACGAAACCACTTCTAGTTGGTTTCTTTTTTGTTAGTTAGTTTGTTTGTTTCTAATACTACTAAAATACTGCGAAATGAAATTTTTATTTTCTTGTTTCAGTGTTTGTTTAATGTTTATTGTGTTTGTCTGCATGGTTTGGCAATGAAACGTAACTAACGTATTTTTTTTTTTCTGAATAGAAAAATTAGAGTCAATCAAGTGAAAAGTAGGAAGAGGATGGGTAACTGATACTAAAAGAATGGGTAACGGCTTTTTCCTGAAAAATGCAAGAGGGGCGTTACAGAAAAAACTGCTGAGATTACGACCCCGAAACTGTGGCAGTTAGGTTTCTTCATCTCGAATTTCTTCCTAACCATTTCCATTTTCCTATGGCATACTCGTATAATTGCATACTCAAAATAGCCTTAATTATAGATATTGGCATCAGTAGCCAATAAATATATATCACAATAATAATATATATATCACAACTTTTTTTCTTCTATCACAACTTTTTTCTTCTTCTTTGTCTATATCAACATGTATATTAAAATTTTATTTTCATTCTTTGTATATAAATAATATTATTCTTTGTATATCAATAATATAAAATTATATATATAGTTATTGCTGCCTTTATATCAATGTATATCACAATAAAAATATTGTATTATTTGTATATCACAGTGTATAGCACATCAGACATGTGTACACCAAAATAGATATCATAAGTTTATTTTTCTTCTTTGTATATATTAAAAATTAATTTTCTTTGTATACCAAAATATTATTTATTCCCATAATTATATTTATTATTTTTATATTTTAGAACTTGCTTAAACATGCCATATCAAAAATTTATTTTCTTTTTTTGATCAATAATTAATAGTTATATTATTTGTATATCACAGTGTATTACATAATAATAATGTGTATATCAAAACAATTATTAAAATTTTATTTTCCTTCTTTGTATAACACATTTCAGATTGAAAATTTAAGTTCAAGACGACTCCATATGTATATCCCCTATTGTAACCCGTGTATATCTCTATGTACATCAGTGATATCTCATGTATATTATGTGTATATCTAGAAAAATTTATGTTATATATACGATATAGAATGCGATATACGCGGGCGTCCATAAAAAAAATTGTGTTGTATACACGATATACAAAGTGATATACACAGACGTCCTTAAAAACTTGTGTGTGATATACACTGATGTACATGATATACAATGTGATATACACATGTTGCAGTTGGATGTTTAGATCTGATTTTTTTACCTGAAACCAGTTTAAATCACTTCTAATCTTGCTCAAATTTTGTATATAGCCTCGTTTAGGTATTTTCAACCAATTTCAATCACACCCACTAATTCAATCCAATCAAACAAAGGAAGAGAGAAGAAAAACAAAGTTGAAATATATATTTTCTCTTAGTTTTTGCTAATCTTGCTCAAATTTTGTATATAGCCTCGTTTAAGTATTTTCAACCAATTTCAATCACACCCACTCATTCAATCCAACAAAAAAAAAGAGAAGAAAAAAAAATTGAAATATATTTTTTCTCTCTTAGTTTTTGCTTCTGATTTTCTCTGATGTGAGATCAACCTTACATTTTCATCCCACTTATTTATTTATTTTTTTGCATAATTTGCAAGAATTTTTGCTAAGTTATGAGAGCAAAGGAGAAGAGATAGAAGTAGAAATACAAGGAGAGAAAGGGGGAGGGAAGCCAAAATAAGCGTGAAGTTTTTTTTTTGAGAGAGAATATAAAAAAGAGTAGTTTTTTTTTAAGATTGGCTATATAATGTCAATTGTTTGGGGCTATCTTTGCCAAACCGAATATAAGGCTAAAAAATTGACAATTCCTGTTATGTGTTATTATAGGATTCCAATTTTTCAATACTAGTATATTTTAAATTCTAATTTTTCATTAAAGCAACATTGACACTACAACTTACGTAGTTTTCTTTTTATTCTTGTAATTAGTATGGTTGTCATTGAATCCATATGATATAAAACACGTCATTTTAGTTAATCTTTTTCACTTTTGTTCTTATGTGGCTTGTAAACTTTGTATATAATAGAAAGAAATACTTACTTTTATACCACCAACAACAGTAACATTTTCCTTTTCTTTTCTTTTTGTGGCTTAATATATACTCCCTTCGTTCCAATTTATGTGAACCTGTTTGACTAGGTACGGAGTTTAAGAAAAAATGAAGACTCTTTGAATTTGTGGTCTTAAACAATTCAGAAAGGGGCCCAGAGTATTTGTGTGGTTATAAAAGCTTTTCATTAAGGTTAAAATTATAAATTTAAGCTAAATTGTTACCAAATTTAGAAAGGGGTCATTCTTTTTGGAACGGACCAAAAAGAAAATAGGTTCACATAAAATGGAACAGAGGGAGTATATATATAGGGTACACGCTTTGCGCGTGTACCTATATCATGAGTATATATATTTTTTAAATATAAATAACTATATTAAATAATGTATTTGAGTTATTGAATAAAAATTAACGAAAAAGATCTAAGCTCCTAATATAAATATTGATCCAATTTAGCTAGTTTAATAAATAAATATGCGTTATTATAATTTCTTAGGATATATGTGAATATCTTATGAACATCCTTGTTATTTTGTTACCTAATACAAAAAATAAATAACAAGTTAAATTATAACATGATCAATTTTGCTCTATATTTTATTTTTTTAATCGTCAATGCTCTTCTTGTGAAAATAAATTTATGTACCTTAAGAGTTTTTCGATTTAAAAAATAATTCTATTTATAAGATGATTTTAAAAAAAGAAATAAATTAATTATTTGGCTAATTACTCCCTCCTTTCTAGTTTATGTGAATCTTTCATTTTTCAAGAGTTTATTTGACTAATCTTTAAAGTTAAATTGAATTAGATTAATTCGTTATTTTAAAGTTAAAACTTAGATATTCAAAAACTGTACAAGAAATACTATGAAGTTGCAATCTTTTCATATCAATATGATTATAAAATATTTAAAAATTTTGGTCAAAGTTTATATAGTTTGAATTTCAAAAAATTAAAAGGTTTTATATAAACAGAAACTGAGGGCTCAATATTAAAAAAAAAATAATTTTATTTTTTTCGCATTTAGGTTTAGTACTTTTACAATAATATAAAAAACTATAATAATTTTTCACTCCTTCCCTATTCGAATAATATTTTCTCTTTATTATTGTTTTGTATAATATTTGAAATCAACATTCATGCTTTGCATGTGTATCCTATCTTGATGAATAAAATATTATATTTGAGTTATGAAATAGAAATTTAAAATCTTAAAATTAAAAAATATTGATTATGCTTCCTTTTTTTGGTCGAATTATGCTTCCTTTTTAGTTTCAACAAAAACACATAGTCTTTAAAAATTTAAGAGCTTTTTTGGGAAAAAACTTCAGTGTTTATTTTTGATTTAGTGGTTATTTTTTTCGTTTACCTTTTTTTTGAGTATCCATTTGTAACTGTGTTTGCTCTAAGTTTTTCTGTCTAGCTTCATTCTCATCTTTATCTATTCATATTATTTCATGGATATAATATGCTTGAAACAATAGTCTTTTTCAATTATTAAAAAACAAATCTGCATGATTGATATGTATCTCGAATATTTGAGATTGCATTCTCTGCAATATTAGTTTCTTGCTTTTGAATTAGTTATGTTGTTAAAATTAATCATTATATTTCTTTAACGAAGTCCAAAAGACTCCTAACCCTAAAAGGAGTTCTTAGTGGTTAAAAAAAGGAGTCTTAAATGTCAAAAAAAAAAAAATTCACTTAAACTTTTCCAACGTTGCTTTTTTGTTAGCAGTAGATTTGTTATGTTACATCATTAATTAAGGAAAGATTTACGCAAGATATTTAATATTAGGACTTTGTGTACATACTTCAAATAAGGAAGAATTTAATGTATTAATTTAGTTTATTTAAAACTCCTAAATATTAGGGAGAAAACTTAAATTGACACTTTTGTCTAATATAAAATTTATTTTTAAGGGACAAAAATGGCAAACGATATTTCGTTAAAGGTATTCGTGCTTTTAATATAATATAGATAGATAGATATAGATATAGATTAATTAGTTTTTGGAGAGCACATCTTGAGTACTTCGCCCTAAAGTCTCTTACATAGATATCCGAAACAAAAAGAGGGAGGAAGTACATTGAAAATACATATTATCTTAAGAAAAGTATGCTACTTCCACATTAATTTAGCTAATTAATTAGCCATCTGGTTTGCCTTCTTAAGAAAACAAGTCTCTGGTTGCCCTTCCTCAGAAAAGAAGATACTTGTATACGATTAAAATAGGACTTGTCCGATTTTTTCATTTAATCAAAGACCGGAGAATCACGTCGAGGATTAGTACCATAATAGGTCATGTCAGAGCACGAAGATAAGGTATCGGTTCGAAAATCGAGGTGCTCGTCGAGATCGAGGCCAACATCGATCGAGACCATATACAACAGACTTCGAACGAAGTGCAATAACGGAAATGCGAGATATCCATAAATCATCAAAGATCACGGCGAAAATCCCCGAATAGATCAGATCAAGGGTGGTTGTTTAGGCTAATCATGGGATTTACTTTTGTAATTATCAAAAGTAAATCATCATGGGATTTACTTTTATAAATCATCAAAGATCAAAGAGCCCCGATCGAACAGAGATCGGTACCAACCATATAGCGTAGATCGTAGAAACAACGGACTGGGACGTTATCCCTTTCGAAATGATCGAAGGAATGATCGAGGCCAAAATTCCCGAGGGATCATGAGTAAGAATGGCTTCGATAAACATGTCGAGCCTAAAAAAGCACCATAGTTATCGGAATACAACTTCAGCGTCGACGCTTCAGGTATTGTGTCATCCATTAGACTAATCAAGGATACTAGGTGGCCTAGACCCCTACAGACCGATCCAGCTCAAAGGAATCCAAATCAAATGTGCAAGTACCATGGAACCCATGGTCACAGAACCGAAGACTGCAAACAATTAAGGGATGAGGTAGCTCGTTTATTCAACGAGGGTTACCTTCAAGAGTTCTTGAGTGACCGAGCTAAAAATCACTTTAAAGACAAGGATGCAAACAGGAAGAACCACAACATGTGATTTATATGATCGTTGATGGGGTCGATGTTCCTTAAGGCCCGATATTCAAACGCACCAAAGTGACAATCACAAGGGAGAAACATACTCCAGATTACTTACTAGAGGATACCTTATCTTTCAACGATGAGGATGCAGAAGGAATCGAACAGCCTCCCAACAACGCACTGGTAATATCTATCCTTGTGAATAAAATTCAAGTTAAACGTGTGTTGGTTGATCCAGGTAGCTCGTCGAATATTATTCGATCGAGGATCATAGAGCAACTCAGCCTTCAGGATCAAATCGTACATGCATCTCGAGTTCTCAACGGTTTCAACATGGCAAGTAAAACCACCAAAGGGGAAATCATGTTGCTAGTAAACGTGGCTGGAACTATCCAGGAAACAAAGTTCCATGTAATCGAAGGTGATATGAGATACAACACGCTGCTTGGGAGACCTTGGATCCATAATATGAGGGCGGTACCTTCAACACTTCATCAAGTCTTGAAATTCCCAACACCAGAAGGAATCAAAATATTGTACGGTGAACAGCCAGTAGCCAAAACGATGTTTGCAATTGATGAGGTGATACCGATATCGACACTAACATCAACAAAGGGACCACAATCGAAGGAAAAGTAGGAAGTCAAATAGCAACCACAGTCGCCGGCCTAGGAAACTCTCAAGGATAATGATTATGCGATACCCCGAACCTTCGTAGTTCCTACTGATTTCGATGCCACAAAGTCAACGGTCGAAGAGATAGAACAAGTCATATTGATTGAGCATCTATCCGATCGAAAGGTATACCTGGGCACGGGGTTAACTCTGAGCTCAGGAAAAAACTCATTAAATTCCTTATTAAAAATATGGATTATTTTGCTTGGTCCCACCTTGACATGACAGGGATCCCACCGGAGATTACCACTCATCGATTGAGTTTGGACCCAAAGTTCAGACCGGTGAAGCAAAAGAGAAGGCCACAGTCCGAGATAAAGCATGCATTCATCAAGGATGAGGTAACCAAAATTCTCAAAATAGGATCCATCAGGAAAGTAAAATATCCCAAATAGTTAGAAAACGTAGTTGTAGTCCCCAAGAAGGGGAATAAACTTAGAATGTGCGTAGACTATAAAGACTTAAACAAAGCATGCCCTAAGTGATAACAACTAGGTCAGAAATCCAAATTAGAGTAAGAATTTGAGAAGTAAATGCGGAAACAATAACAACAAGGAATTGAACAACTAGAATTAAAGAGATGAAAATAAAGGATATGGGAAAAATTCAAGGAAAGAATTCCAAGAACGCAAGTTCTATAGCCTTGACAAGATCAAAGTAACAACGTCTTGATTTATGGAAGAAATCAAACGCCTTTACTTAAAAAAGCAAATCAAAACAATAGATTCGGATCTTAACCGCTTTACGAGTAACTTGAGACAACAATTAATAACTAGTATTAATTGCCTTCTAAGAATACCACAAAGGAATCAAAGATATCATAAAAGAGAAGTAATTTTACTACCTTGAACTATGAACTAGTAAAGGTTGAAAGATAAATCTCAAAGCACAAGTAACAAAAGTTCAAAAGAGCTCTCAAATTATGATATACTTAATCGATAATATAGTGTCTTATGAATGAGAAGAACTTCCTATTTATAGGAGTACTAAGGCATAAAAGTTCTTAAAATTAGGTAGGGTGGCTGCTAAGGCACACAAAGTTATTATAATTAGGTAGGGTGGTTGCTAAAGAGTAAGAAAAGTCATTAAAA
Organism: Nicotiana tabacum; assembly: GCF_000715075.1. Lineage (NCBI taxonomy): Eukaryota > Viridiplantae > Streptophyta > Magnoliopsida > Solanales > Solanaceae > Nicotiana > Nicotiana tabacum. The sequence continues at coordinate 94,328,794 of NC_134085.1, read as the reverse complement.
TTAGGTGGGGGCGGCCAAGACCCTTTGGGGCAGATTTGGGCCTTAAAGCAACTAGTTTGGGCCATTGGTTTGGACTCCAATTGAGCTCCTTTTGTAACACCTCCTTTTGGACCTATTTTAAGCTCATTTCGAGCCCATTTGGTGGACTTCCAGGGCTAATTTGGGTGACCCAATCTTCCTTCTCTTGGACTTCAATTTTAGCCACCAAATAATTGTAAAACTTAGACAATTCTTCTCCTTTGGGCTTGAGCTCTTCCTCTATAGTTAGAAGCTTCTTTATTTCCCATTGAAGTCCAGCAACCTTAGTCTGCAATTCTTTAGCTTGAGATCTTGTAAATGGCCTTGTTGGAGCTTCCAAAACTCTATCCTTATCAGTGATGCTATCATTCCCCTCTTCTTGAAAAGAATTCATCCCCCGATTCGATCCTACGTCAAACAAAGACAAGTCAACAACATTGAATGTAGCACTTACTTAAAACTCACCAGGAAGGTCCAGCTTGTAAGCATTGTCTCCAATCCTTTCAAGGACTTGAAATGGGCCATCTCCTCTAGGATGTAGCTTTGACTTCCTTTTGGATAGAAATCTCTCCTTTCTAAAGTGAACCCAAACTAAGGTTTAAAAATAACTTGTTTTCAGCCCTTATTCTTTCTCAAGGAAGTTTGCTTATTTTTCTTCTCAATTGCAAGCCTTGTTTGCTCATGAATTTTTTTCATCATCTCAGCCTTTGTCCTACCATCAAGATTAGCAATATCATTAGTAGGTAATGGTAATAAATCAAGTGGAGTAAAGGGATTAAAGACAAAAACAACCTCAAAAGGAGACATACATGTAGAGGAATGGATTGTTCTATTGTAAGCAAATTCAATCATAGGCAAGTGATCTTCCCATGAAGTTAATTTACCTTTCAAAACAACCCTCAACATGTTTCCTAAGGTTCTATTAACTACTTCAGTTTGTCCATCAGTTTGTGGGTGAAAAGAAGTAGAAAACAACAATTTAGTGCCTAACTTCCCCCAAAATACACGCCAAAAGTGGCTCAAAAACTTAGCATCTCTATCACTAATAATAGTTCTAGGTATACCATGCAATTTGACAACCTTTTTTACAAAAAGATCAGCAACATGTGAAGCGTCATTAGTCTTTAAATAAGCAATAAAACGAGCCATTTTGGAGAACCTATATACCAAAATAAATATACTATCCTTACCATACCTTGTTCTAGGCAAACCTAACACAAAATCCATAGAAATATCAATCGAAGGTGAAGTAGGAACATGTAATGGTGTGTAAAGACCATGTAGTAACACTTTAGATTTAGTGTCACGACCCCAAATACCCGGTTGTGATGACGCCTATCACATTACTAGGCAAGCCAACCCAAACCATTAACTACTACAGATTCCTTTTATAAAACCATTTTTCTAACACAGGTTTAAAACCTCAATTATTCATAAGAAGTGCATAAAATAGCCAAAAGGTACGGAAATCAATACAATATTAAACCAACACAGCCCAAACATCTGGTGTCACAAGTCTAGAGCCTCTAACATATACAAATCTGGTTGACTGATACAAAAACAAATCTAAAATGCGAAAAACAAGGATAGAGGAAGAAAGTAGGGTTGCGGATGGCATGCAGCTACCTTGTAGTCTCCGGCAAACTCTGATAATGCTGAGGACCCTCACTCTACTGCTCGGGCACCTGGATCTGCACACACGGTGCATGGAGTAACGTGAGTATACCAACTCAGTAAATAACTAAAGTAAATAAGGTCTGAAAGCAGTGACGAGCAATTAAAATCATATAAAGGAGTAAACAACAGGATAATAGATCAAACTCTACAGTTTTAAATCAAATTCGTCATAAAATCTCTAGTTTCATTTGGAATACTTGAAATCATTTACTTAGCAATTCATCAACAGACACTTATTTTAAAAAGATGAGTGAAAGTAGTGAAAATATCATAAATGGGCCTCTTGGGCAAGATATCACTCAGAATATGGTCTCTCGGTCACTCGTGACTCAGCTCTCGCCACTCAGTACTCACACTTAGCACTGAGGCTCGTTAATATCTCATAATAGTAATAATCATAGTAACCGCTACGGCGTGCAACCCGATCCATAGTTTATAGTCGACTACGCTCACTGGGGTTGTACAGACTCCGTAGGGGCTCCTACAACCCAAGCGTCATATCGCTACGGCGCGTAGCCTGATCCAATATATATATCGCTGCGGCATGCAACCCGATCCATATGAATATTGCTGCGGTGTACAACCCGATCCATAATTCATACATATATAAATATCCTCACCATTAGGTTCTCAAACTCTCTTAGTCATTAACCTCACAGCCTCTCGAGGCACAACAGTAGAGATTAGGGAACTCAATCCAAACAATCCTCACATTTAAGAAGTAGAGTGATAAAACTAGTTTTGAATAATAAACAGGTAAAACATGACTAAGGATATGCTTTCAAACAAGTAGAGTGAGGAAAAACAGTAAAAATGCCCCTAAGGGTTTCAACAGGTCGGCGCAAGGCCCCAAACATGGCATACAACCCATAATACAGTATAATGACTAAAGTACGGAATATCATAAGGTTTCAAATCAAATACACGGCTTAATAGTCGCTACGGGATGGACCAAGTCACAAACCCTACCGGTGCACACCCACACGCTCGTCACCTAGCATGTGCGTCACCGCATTTATCAAAACAATTTGAATACCAAGGTTTTGTACCCTCAGTTTCAGATTTACAATGGTTACTTACCTCAAACCGGTGGAAATACTTCTCCACGATGCCTTTTCCCCTCGAATCGGCCTCCCCTCACATCGAATCTATCCAAAATCAGAATCACGGCGTCAAAATAAGCTAAGGGAACGAAGCCCAAGCAAAAATAATCAAATTATACCAAAAATCTCGAAATTGGCAAAACCCGACCCCCAGGACCATATCTCGAAACTCAGTAAAAAACACATCAACAGAATCCTTATCCTTCCACGAGTCCATACATACCAAGAACACTGAAATCGGAGTCCAAATGACCCCTCAAATTCCCATTTTAAAGTCTCTTAATCTCAAGCCCTAATCCCCAATTTTTCTTCCTTAATCTCTACTAATACCATGATTAAACAATGGAAAAATGATCACAAACCCAAATAATGAAGCTTAGGGAACTTACCCAACTGATTCCCTTTGATCTTCCCTTGAAATCACTGCCCCAGCTCGCTTCCCGTCTTAAAAAATGGAGAACTTAGCAAAATTTCGCGAAGGAAACAATATATACCTTCTGGCCCAGGGATTCCGCACCTGTGGCCCAGATACCGCTTCTGCAGTACCGCATTTGCGGCCAATGAGCCACTTCTGCGGCTTTCACTTAAAAGTCCTAAATCGCATATGCGACCAAGTAGTCGCACCTGCGCCATCGCATGTGCATTCAGCCCACCGCATCTGCGGCTCCTGCCCTTCTCCTCCTAGACCGCTTCTGCGGTCCTTTCCTCGCATCTGCGGTCCCCAATCCGCAGGTGCGGAAATACCAGAAGCAGAAAATCTGCAGCTTCACCAAAAATCTCAAACTCTCCGTCAACTATCCGAAATCACCCCGAGGCACCCGGGACCTCAACCAAAAGCACCAACATATCCCAACACCTTATTCAAACTTATACCAATCTTCAAAACACCTCAAACAACACCGAACCAACCAAAACACATCGGATTCAAGCCTAAGTTTTCTAAAATCTTCTAAATTACGCTTTTGATCAAAAACCCAACCAAACCACGTTCGATTGACCTGAAATTTTACACACATATCCCAAATGACACAACGTAACTATTGAAACTCTCGGAATTCCATTCTGACCCCTATATCCAAATCTCACCTATCAATCGGAAATCGCCAAAAATCCAATTTCGTCAATTCAAGCCTAAATCTACTCCGAACCTCCAAAACTCATTCCGATCACGCTCCTAAGTCCCAAATCACCTCCCGAAGCTAACCGAACCATCGGAACTCATATCCGAGCCCTCTAACACATAAGTCAATATCCGGGGTTTCCAACTTAAGATTCCTCAAAAGAGACTAAGTGTCTCAAACCTTACCAAATCCTTTCCGAACCCGAACCAATCAACCTAATCACATATAGAACTAATAGACAAAACAATAAGAAGCAGAAATGGGGGAAACATAGCGGTAACTCATGAGACGACTGGCCGGGTCGTCACATCCTCCCCAACTTAAACAAACGTTCGTCCTCGAACGAGTCAAGAAACATACCTGAAGCCTCAAACAGGTGAGGATATCTGCTTCGTATCTCTCGCTTAGTCTCCCAGGTAGCCTCCTCCATGGGCCGACCTCTCCACTGTACTTTCACTGAAGCTATATCCTTTGACCTCAACTTTCGAACCTGACAACCCAAAATAGCTACTAGCTCCACATCATAGGTCAAATCATCATCTAACTTAACCGTGCTGAAATCTAGAACATGATGGATCCCCAATATATTTCCGGAGCATAGAAACATGAAATAACAGATGCATACTCGACAAGTTGGGTGGCAAAGCAAGCTCATAAGCCACCTCCCCAATCCTCCGAAGTACCTCAAATGGACCAATTAACCGAGGACTCAATTTACCTTTCTTCCCAAATCTCATAACACCCTTCATGGGCGAAACCTTCAACAGAACCTTCTCGCCAACCATGTAGGACACATCTCGAACCTTCCTGTCGGCATAACTCTTCTGTCTCGACTGCACTGTACGAAGCCTCTCTTGAATCACCTTCACCTTGTCTAAAGCATCCTGTACCAAGTTTGTACCCAATAGCCTAGCCTCACTTGGCTCAAACCAACCAACTGGAGATCTACACCGCCTCCCATACAAAGCCTCATATGGAGCCATCTGAATACTCGACTGATAGATGTTGTTATAAGCAAACTCTACAAGCGATAGAAACTGATCCCATGACCCTCCGAAATCAATGGCACAAGCACGCAACATGTCCTCCAATATCTAAATAGTGCGCTCAGACTGTCCGTCCGTCTAAGGATGAAAAACTGTGCTCAACTCAACCTGAGTACCCAACTCTCGCTGCACAGACCTCCAAAACTGCGAAGTAAACTGAGTGCCCCTATCTGAAATGATAGAAACTGGGACACCATGCAAATGAACAATCTCCCGGATATATATCTCTGCCAACCGCTCTGAAGAATAGGTAGTACACATAGGAATAAAGTGCGCAGACTTGGTCAGCCGATCCACAATCACCCAAATAGCATCGAACTTCCTCAAAGTCCGTGGGAGCCTAACTACAAAGTCCATGGTGATCTGCTCTCACTTCCACTCTGGAATATCCATCCGCTGAAGCAAGCCACCCGGTCTATGCTGCTCATATTTCACCTGCTGACAATTGAGACACCGAGGTACAAATTCCACAATGTCTTTCTTCATTCTTCTCCACCAATAATGCTGTCTTAGATCCTGATACATCTTCACGGCAACCAGATAGATGGAATACCGCGAGCTGTGGGCCTCCTCCAGAATCAACTCCCAAAGCCCATCCATATTGGGCACACATATCCGGCCCTGCATCCTTAACACCCCATCATCACCAATAGTCACAACTCTGGCATCATCATGCTGAACTCTGTTCTTAAGGACAAGCAAATGCGGATCATCATACTGGCACTCTCTGATGCGATCATATAAGGAAGACCGAGAAACCATACAAGCCAATACCCGACTGGGCTCCGAAATATCTAACCTGACGAATCGATTGGACAAGGCCTAAACATCAACTACAAGAGGTCTCTCCCCAATTGGAAAATATGCCAAACTCCCCATACTCACCGCCTTTCAGCTCAAAGCATCGGCCATCACATTGGCCTTTCCCAGATGGTACAATATAGTGATATCATAATCCTTACGCAACTCCAACCACCTTCGCTGCCTCAAATTGAGATCCTTCTACTTGAACAAGTGCTAGAGGCTACGATGATCTATAAACACCTCACAAGACACACCATACAAGTAATGCCTCCAAATCTTCAATGCGTGAACAATGGCAGCCAACTCCAAATCATGAACGGGGTAGTTCTTCTCATGGGGCTTCAACTTACGAGAAGCATAAGTAATAACTCTACCCTCCTACATCAATACACAACCAATACCCACTCTTGAAGCATCATAATACACGGTATATGAACCTGAAGCTGATGGCAAAACTAACACTGGAGCCGTGGTCAAAGCTTTCTTGAGCTTCTAAAAGCTCTCCTCACACTCGTCCGACCATACAAATGAAGCACCCTTCTGAGTCAACTTGGTCAAGGGCAATGCGATAGATGAGAATTCCTGAACAAACCGGCGATAATAGCTTGCCAAACCAAGAAAGCTGCGAATCTCTATGGCTGAGGACAGTCTAGGCCAACTCTGAACCGCCTCTATCTTCTTCGGATAAACCTGAATACCCTCACTGGACACCACATGCCCTAAGAAAGCCACTAAACTGAGCCAAAACTCACACTTGGAGAATTTTGCATAAAGCTTCTCCTCCCTCAATCTATGCAACTCTCAAATGCTCTGCGTGCTCCTCCTGACTACGCGAATACACCAGAATATCATCCATGAAGACTATGACAAACAAGTCGAGATAAGGCTGGAACACGCTGTTCATCAAATGCATGAATGTTGTTGGGGCATTGGTCAGCCCAAAGGACATCACCAAGAACTCATAATGACCATATCGGGTCCTAAAAGCTGTCTTAAGAATATCCGAGTCCCTGATCTTCAACTGGTGATAACTAGAATGGAGATCAATATTGGAGAACACTCTCGCTCCCTGAAGTTGGTCGAATAAATCATCAATGCGAGGTAAAGGATACTTGTTCTTAATTGTCACTTTGTTCAATTGCCTATAATCGATGCACATCCTCATTGTGCCATACTTCTTCTTCACAAATAGAACTGGTGCGCCCCAAGGCGACACACTAGGTCGAATGAATCCCTTATCAAGGAGTTCCTGAAGCTGCTCCTTTAACTTCTTCAACTCCGCTGGTGCCATACGATACAGCAAAATAGAAATGGGCTGAGTGCCCGACACCAGGTCAATACCAAAATCAATATCCCTGTCTGGTGGCATGCCCGACAGGTCTGCAGGAAACACATCGGGAAAATCCCTCACAATTGGGACAGAATCAATACTAGGAGTCTCTGCACCGACATCCCCCACAAAGGCTAGATACGAAAGACATATCTTCCCAACCATACGCTGGGCCTTTAAGAATGAGATTACTCTACTGGGAACATAATCAGTCAAACCTTGCCACTCGATCTGTGGAACACCCAGTATAGCTAATGTGATTGTCTTGGCATGACAATCCAGAATAGCACGACACAGAGATAGCCAATCCATGCCCAAAATGACATCAAAATCCACTATCCACAATAATAAAATATCCACTCGGGTCTCCAGACCCCCAAAAGTCACCACACACGATCGATATACACGGTCTACAACAACAGTATCGCCCACCGGAGTAGATACATGAACATATGAAATAAGAGACTCGCATGGCGTATCCAAATAACAGGCAAAGTATGATGACACATAAGAAAAGGTGGAACTGGGATCAAATAATATAGAGGCATCTCTGTGGCAGACTGAAACAATACCTAAAATCATGACATCTAAAGCAGCAACATCTGGTCTATCTGGGAGGGCATAGAAACGAGCCTGACCACCACCTGATCGACCTCCCCCTCTAGAGCGACCCCTAGCTGACTGACCTCCACTGGGTGGGTGGGTGGGTGGTGAAGTAACTGGATCTGAAGTTGAGGGCTGACCCCACTGTTGAGACAGACCATCATGAAAACGAGGACACTGCCTCCTCATATGCCTAAACTCTCCACACTCATAACAACTCCTCAGTGCTGAAGATGGGGACTGAAGGGAACCCCTAGCACCAGAATGACTAGTAGAAGGACCTGGCATAGAAAAACCCTGAATTGATGAAGAACAAGACGAACTCTAGGCTGGAAGGGTACTGAGTGATGAATGGCCCTGATGAGAATTGTGAGAACCATGACCCGATAATGCCCCACGATAACCTGGGCGAGCTGACTGAGCTTGTCTGAAAGGACGGCCTCTGCCCTGCTGGAACTGACCCCTTGAAGGAGCACTACTTGGCCTCCCTCTCCTCTTGCTCCTGGCGGCGAACTGACTCAATCTCACGGGCGATGTCAACAACCTCCTCGAAAGTAGCACCTGCCACCCTCTCCCTAGTCATGAAAATTCGAAGCTGATATGTGAGGCCATCAACAAACCTCCTGATCCTCTCTCGATCTGTGGGAACCAGCCAGACTGCATGACGAGCTAACTTAGAGAACCGCATCTCATACTGCATCATAGTCATCTCTCCCTAATATAATTGCTCGAACTGCTTGCACAACTCCTTTCGGCGAGACTGTGGCACATACTTCTCCAGAAAGAGAATAGAGAACTGCTGCTAGGTAAGGGGCACTGCACCAACATGCCTATGCCTCTCATACGCCTCCCACCAAGTGAAGGTAGCCCTAGAAAACTGAAAGGTAGTGAATGCTACACTGCTGGTCTCTAGAATACCCACTGTACGAAGCATCCGCTAGCACTTATCCAAGAAACCCTGGGCATCCTCGCCCTCTACACCACTGAAAGTCGGAGGCTGAAGTCTGCCAAACCTCTCTCATCGATGCTGCTCGTCGTCCGGCATAACTGGTACCATATACTCCTGAGCTGGTGTAACCGGCTGGGCTGGAGGTGCCCCCGGTGTCTGAAGTCCTTGCACAACCTGCTTAGGTGTGTGAGCAACGGAAGTTTGGGTGCCTCCCCCGGCTTGAGAAGTAGCTGCAGCCGTAGTAACTAAGACCGCCTAAACTAGACCGGTACACACTGATAAAATCTGAGCTAAAACCTCCTGAAGGCTTGGAATCACAATAGGCATAGCTGGTGCCTGAGCTGGTGCTGCTGTAGCGTCCACAACTGGGACCTGATCCTGAATTAGGGCAGCTGGTGGATCTGCAAGTGCTGCCCTAGCTGCTCTTCTCCCACCAGGGCCTCGACCGCATCCTCGGCCTCTAGTGGCCCCAACTGGTGGTACTGGTGGTCGTTCATCCTGCCCGGTAGCACGTGTCCTCACCATCTGTGAGAGAATGCAATAACAGAAGTTTAGTATTCGGACCAACAAATTTGTATGACAAGAATTCCAAGAATGTGAAGTTTTTCCTAAGGTTCTACAGCCTCTTGAGGATAAGTACAAACGTCTCTGTACCGATACACGAGACTCTACTAAACCGACTCATGACTCGCGAGACCTATGTATCCTAGGCTATGATACCAACTTATCATGACCCCAAATACCCGGTCGTGATGGTGCCTATCATATTACTAGGCAAGCCAACCCGAACCATTAACTACAACAAATTCCTTTTATAAAACCACTTTTCTAACATAGGTTTAAAACCTCAATTTTTCATAAGAAGTGCATAAAATAGCCAAAAGGTGCGGAAATCAATACAATATTAAACCAACACAGCCCAAACATCTGTTGTCGCAAGTCTAGAGCCTCTAACATATACAAATATGACTGTCTGATACAAAACAAGTCTAAAATGCGAAAAACAAGGATAGAGGAAGAAAGCAGGGTTGTGGATGCCATGCAACTACCTTGCAGTCTCCAGCAAACTCTTATAATGCTGAGGACCCTCACTCTGCCGCTCGAGCACCTGGATCTGCACACACGGTGCAGGGAGTAACGTGAATATGCTAACTCAGTAAGTAACTAAAGTAAATAAGGTCTGAAAGCAGTGACAAGCAGTTAAAATCATATAAAGGAGTAAACAATAGGATAATAGGTCAAACTCTACAGTTTTAAACCAAATTCGTCATAAAATCTCCAGTTTCATTTGGAATACTTGAAATCATTTACTTAGCAATTCATCAACAGAGGCTTATTTTAAAAAGATAAGTGAAAGAAGTGAAAATATCATAAATGGTCCCTCGGGCAAGATATCACTCAAAATATGGCCTCTCGGGCAGCCTCTCAGTCGCTCGTGACTCAGCTCTCGCTACTCAGTACTCACACTCAGCACTCAGGCTCATTAATATCTCATAATAGTAATAATCATATTAACGCTGCAGCGTGCAGCCCGATCCATAGTTTATAGTCGACTACGCTCACTGGGGGTGTACAGACTCCAGAGGGGCTCCTACAGCCCAAGCGTCATATCGCTGCAGTGCGCTGCTCAGCCCGTTCTAATATATATATATATCGTTGCGGCGTGCAGCCCGATCCATAATTCATACATATATAAATATCCTCACCATTAGGTTCTCAACCTCTCTTAGTCATTAACCTCATAGCCTATCGGGCACAATAGTAGAAATTAGGGAACTTATTCCAAACAATCCTCACATTTAAGAAGTAGAGTGATAAAACCGATTTTGAACAATAAACAGGTAAAACATGACTGAGGATATGCTTTCAAACAAGTAGATTGAGGAAAAGTAGTAAAAATGCCCCTAAGGGTCTAAACAAGTCAGCACAAGGCCCCAAACATAGCATACAAACCATAATACAGTATAATGACTAAAGTACGGAATATCATAAGGTTTCAAATCAAATACGCTGCTTAATAGTTGCTACGGGATGGACCAAGTCACAATCCCTACCGGTGCACGCCCACGCGCTCGTCACTTAGCATGTGCGTCACCGCATTTATCAAAACAATTCGAATACCAGGGTTTTGTACCCTCAGTTCCAGATTTACAATGGTTACTTACCTCAAACCGGTGGAAATACTACTCCGCAACGCCTTTGCCCCTCGAATCGGCCTCCCCTCACATCGAATCTATCCAAAATCAGAATCACGACATCAAAATATGCTAAGGGAACGAAGCCTAAGCAAAAATAATCAAATTATACCAAAAATCTCGAAATTAGCAAAACCCGACCGCCGGGCCCACATCTCGAAATTTGATAAAAATCACATCAATGGAATCCTTATCCTTCCACGAGTCCATACATACCAAGAACACTGAAATCGTAGTTCAAATGACCCCTCAAATTCCAATTTTAAAGTCTCTTAATCTCAAACCCTAATCCCCAATTTTTCTTCCTTAATCTCCACTAATACCATGATTAAACAATGAAAAAATAATCATAAACCCAAATAATGAAGCTTAGAGAATTTACCTAACTGATTCCCTTCGATCTTCCCTTGAAATCACTACCCTAGCTCGCTTCCCGTCTTAAAAAAAGGAGAACTTAGCAAAATTTCGCGAAGGAAACAATATATACCTTCTGGACCAGGGATTCCGCACCTGCGGCTCAGATACCGCTTCTGTGGTACAACATTTTTGTTCAATGAGCTACTTTTGCAGCTTTCACTTAAAAGTCCAAAATCGCATCTGCGACCAAGTAGCCGCGCCTGCGCCATCGTAGGTGCGTTCAGCCCACCGCATCTGCGGCTCCTACCCTTCTTCTCCTTGACCACTTCTGTAGTCCTTTCCTTGCATCTGCAGATCGCACCTGCGGTCCCTAATCTGCAGGTGTGGAAATACCAGAAGTAGAAAATCTGCAGCTTCACCAAAAATCTCAAACTCTCCGTCAACCATCCAAAGTCACCTTGAGGCCCCGGGGACCTCAACCAAAAGCACCAACATATCCCAAAACCTTATTCAAACTTATACCAATCTTCAAAACACCTCAAAAAACACTAAACCAACCAAAACACATCGGATTCAAGCCTAAGTTTTCCAAAATCTTCTAAATTACGCTTTTGATCAAAAACTCAACCAAACCATGTCCGATTGACCTGAAATTTTACACACACATCCCAAATGACACAATGGAACTATTACAACTCTCGGAATTCCATTCCAACCCCTATATCAAAATCTCACCTATCAATCGAAAATCACCAAAAATTCAATTTCGCCAATTCAAGCCTAAATCTACTCCGGACCTCCAAAACTCATTCCGATCACGCTCCTAAGTCAAAAATCACCCCCGAAGCTAACCGAACCATCGGAACTCACATCCGAGCCCTCTAACACATAACTCAACATCTGGTTGACTTTTCTAACTTAAGCTTCCTCAAAAGAGTCTAAGTGTCTCAAGTTTACATTCCAAACACTGTGTGCACATTCTTTCAACGTCTTTTCTCATTCCAGGCCAAAAGATATTTTCAGCAAGTATGTCTAATGTCTTTGGGACTCCAAAGTGTCCCATAAGTCCTCCACAATGTGCATCAGTGGAATAGTTCAATGTGGATCCACTCAACTTCTCACTATAGTAGGCAATATATTTAGAATCTTGCATCAAAACAACACATATTCCTTTACCAGCAACATCACATTAAATTTCAAAAGATTTAGAAAAATCAGGCAATTGTAACAACGGAGCAGAATATAACTTTTATTTCAACAAGTTAAAAGCATCATCTTGTTCTTTTACCCATTTAAAAATCTTATCCTTTTTAATAACTTCAGTTAAAGGAGAAGCAATGGTGCTAAAGTCTTTCACAAACCTCATATAAAAACTAGCAAGTCCATGAAAACTCCTAACTTCAGTTACACTCTTAGGTTTAGGCCATTCTTTTATTGCTTTGATTTTCTCTTCATCAACTTCAACTCCTTTAGAACTAACTGCAAAACCCAAGAAAATCACACAATCCACATAAAAAGTACACTTTTTAGATTAGCAAATAAAAATTGCTTTCTAAGAACTTCAAAAACTTGTTTTAGGTGTTCTGCTCTTCTAAAGTATTAGAAAAGACCAAGATATCATCGAAGTACACCACAACAAATTTTCCATGAAAATCCTTAAAAACATAATTCATTAATCTCATGAAAGTGCTAGGTGCATTAGTCAAGCCGAAAGGCATAACTAACCACTCATAAAGCCCATATTTGGTTTTAAAACCAGTTTTCCATTCATTTCTAGGATTCATTCGAATATGATGGTAACCACTTTTTAGATCAATTTTAGAAAAGATTTTGGATCCATCCAACATGTCATCAAGACGAGGAATAGGGCGGCAATACTTTACTGTAATCTTTTTGGTTGCTCTACAATCCACGCACATCCTCCAAGTTTCATCCTTTTTTTTGTACCAATAGTATGGGAACATAGCAAGGGCTCATGCTCTCTCTCACAAAGCCTTTCTCAAGCAACTCCTCAACTTGCCTTTGAAGTTCTTTTGTCTCTTCTGGATTACTCCTATAGGCTGGCCTATTTGGGATTTGTGATCCAGGCACAAAATCAATTTGATGCTCAATTTCACGTAAAGGTGGCAATCCATAAGGAATATCTTCTGGAAAGACATCTTCAAAATCCTGCAAAAGAGAAGAAATACTACTTGGCAAAGAAGAAGTTAGCAACTCGGAATTAATCAAAGCTTCTTTGTAAGTAAGTTGTATTATGGCAACCCCTCTTTTCTTGCAGTTAAACACTCGTTGGCTTTTTTTATAGAAACTGTCTTTTTTTCTTTCCTTAACCTCTTTCCTCTCACCAAGACTGTCTATTTTTTCATTCGAACCCTTTTTTATCTGTTCTCTCAAATTGCTGTCCTCTCTCTCTTTCTCTCAGCCATCTCTCCTTTTTTCTAATTCTTGGCCTCCTTTCTTTTCTTTTTCCTCAAGCTCACTTTTTATCCCTCCCCTTGGTTTTCCCATTGTTTCCCTTAATCTCTTTTGATATTCAAACACTTGAGAAGGAGATAAAGGTGCAAGAGTAAACTTCCTGCCATTTAGTTCAACAGAATATCTATTCTTTCTTCCATCATGAAAAACATTCCTGCCATACTGCCAAGGACGACCCAGTAATATATGACAAGCTTGTATAGGTACTATGTCACAAAGAATATCATCCACATATCTACCAACATTAAATGAAATCATGCACTGTTTGTTTACCTTTAGTTCACCACTATCATTTAACCATTGGAGTCTATATGGAGTAGGGTGTTTCATGCATGCAAGTCCCAATTTTTCCACAAAGTATGAACTCACCACATTAGCACAACTACCACTATCAATGATCATAGAGCAAGTTTTTCCCTTTATCCCACACCTAGTATGGAATATATTCTCCCTTTGTTCTTCACTATTGCTTGCCAAATTGATAGTCATAATCCTCCTAACTACCCCAACTATGCTATCATTAGGTAGTTCTACATCATCTTCATCACTCACATCTCCCTCTTCTTCTCCCTCACTTTTTTCACTCTCATATCCTCCATCTTCTTTTAGAATGATGTTTCTTCTACTTGGACATTCATGCATCATATGTCCCCTTCCTTTACATTTATGACATTAAATAGAACTAGAAAGTATAAAAGGTTTAGGGTTAAAGGTTTTACCTCCCTCTTTGTTCTCAAATTTACCTTTTCCCTTGTCTTCTTGAGGTCTAAAAGAACTTTTCATCTCATGATTTGGCCATGGCTTCTTGGACATGGTGCTTGTCCGACCTTTCCACGAGCTAGCTTGCTTTCTTTTATTTTGACCTGCTACCTTTACAGACAAATCAACTAATTCATCTATTGTTACATATCGTTGTAATTCTACTACGTCGGCTATTCCTTATTTAAACCATTTAAAAACCTAGCCATTGTAGCCTTTTCTTCCTCCGTACAATTGGCTTGGATCATAGCCATATCCATAGCCTTAAAGTACTCATCAACAGACATGGGCCCTTGCTTCAGTGTTTGAAGACGTTGCTGTAGTTCTCTTTGAAAGTGTGATGGTACGAATCTCTTCCTCATCACCCTCTTCATCTCAGCCCAAGTAGCAACTGGTGCTTGTCCCTCTTGCAATCTGTCCCTAGTAAGCTTTTTCCACCAAATAGTAGCATAGTTAGAAAATTCAACAACGACAAGTTTAACTTTCTTACCCTCAGAATAGTTGTGGAAATCAAATATGGCTTCAACCTTTCTCTCCCAATCAAGGTACAAGTCTGGGTCCCTTGTTCCCTTGAATGATGGCATCTTCATCTTTATACTACTTATATTGTCATCTTCTACTCTACCTCTTTGTCCTCTCCTATCTCTCCCCACCCTATCAAAATCATCTATAAGGTTTTATTGATTTAAAATGGGAGCATGGGGTACCTTTCTCCTAGATTGGGGCCTAACATAATTTTCCCTCCTAAGTTCAGCTATTGTATCATTTTGATTAGCAATGGGATCCCTCATTTCTTGGAGTTGCAAATTCAACCTTTCAAATTGTTGATGCATAGCTTGCAAGGTAAAATCATTTCTTGCTTTTATTTTGGCTTCTTGGAGAACCCTTTGTTCATCATCACTACTTGTACGCGACATCTTTAAAAAAAATAAACTGTATCACACAAATTAGCTTCTGTTTTTCTCTCGGAATAACCTTTGAACAAAATACTTTGTAGATTTATAGTTAAACCCAACTTGTATGAAGTTCTTAGTAGTAAAATTAAGATTTTTTTTGGGAACAAAAAAAAAAAGGAACCAAATCCTAGAACTTTTAGGCTCGGTTGAAACAAGACACAAACAAAAAGAAAAGGATAAATATGTAGATTAGAAAGTGTAAGAAAATCGAGGATGCCCTTTTTTGTTTCCTTTGTTTTTGGAGAGCAAACAATTCTATATCTTTTTTTTATAAACTGATATTTTTTTGTTAATTTTTTTTGTTTGCTCTTAGTATTTAAGAAATCCCAAGACTTATCAAGAACGAAATCTTGATAGAAACCTCTCTGATACCACTTGATAACAACTAGGTCGGGAATCCAAATTAGAGTAAGAATTTGAGAAGTAAATGTGGAAGCAATAACAACAAGGAATTGAACAACTAGAATTAAAGAGATGAAAATAAAGGATATAGGAAAAATTCAAGGAAAGAATTCCAAGAACGCAAGTTTTATAGCCTTGACAAGATCAAAGTAACAACGTCTTGATTTATGGAAGAAATCAGACGCCTTTACTTAAAAAAGCAAATCAAAACAATAGGTTTGGATCTTGACCGCTTTACGAGTAACCTGAGACAACAATTGATAACTAGTATTAATATCCTTCTAAGAATACCACAAAGGAATCAAAGATATCATAAAAGAGAAGCAATCTTACTACCTTGAACTATGAACTAGTAAAGGTTGAAAGATAAATCTCAAAGCACAAGTAACCAAAGTTCAAAAGAACTCTCAAAGTATGATATACTTAATCAATAATGTAGTGTCTTATGAATGAGAAGAACTCCCTATTTATAGGAGTACTAAGGCATAAAAGTCCTTAAAATTAGGTAGGGTGGCTGCTAAAGCATACAAAGTCATTACAATTAGGTAGGGTGGTTGCTAAAGAGTAAGAAAAGTCATTAATATTTAAGTGGGGGCGGCCAAGACCCTTTGGAGCAGATTTAGGCCTTAAAACAACTAGTTTGGGCCATTGGTTTGGACTCCAATTGGGCTCCTTTTGTAACACCTCCTTTTGGACCTATTTTAAGCTCATTTTGAGCCCATTTGGTGGACTTCAAGGTCTAATTTGGGTGACCCAATCTTCCTTCTCTTGGACTTCAATTTGAGAAACCAAATAATTGTAAAACTTAGACAATTCTTCTTATTTGGGCTTGAGCTCTTCCTCTATAGTTAGAAGCTTCTTTATTTGCCATAGAAGTCCAGCAACCTTAGGCTGCAATTCTTTAGCTTGAGATCTTGTAAATGGCCTTATTGGAGTTTCCAAAACTCTATCCTTATCAGTGATGCTATCACTAAGGACTCCTTTCCTATACCAAATATCGATCACATGATCGATGCCACTACTGGTCACGAGATCCTCACTTTTCTCGATGCCTAATTCGGGTACTACCAAAAAAAATGAGCCCGGAGGATTAGGAAAAGACTTCGTTTATCACTAAGTACGTTACTTATTACTATAATGTAAGCCAGGCTAAAAAAGGCTGGTGCTGCTTATCAACGACTAGTAAATCGATTGTTCGAAGAACAAATAGGTAAATCAATGAAGGTTTATATTGATGACATGCTAGTTAAGTCCTTGCGTGCAGAGAACCATTTGACACATTTGCAGGAAACCTTCAACATATTGAGAAAATACAACATGAAGCTCAACCCCTAGAAATGTGCATTCGGGGTCGGTTGAGGCAAGTTCCTCGGCTTTATGGTGTCAAATCGGAGAATCGAGATCAACCTCGATAAAATTAAGGCAATCGAAGACATCACAGTCGTGGACAGCATTAAGGCCGTACAAAGATTAACAGGGCGGATAACCACTTTAGGCCTATTCATCTTGAGGTCTTTGGATCGAAGTCACAGGTTCTTCTCACTTCTCAAAAAGAAGAACAATTTCACTTGGACCCCGGAATTCCAACAGGAATTGGAAGAATTAAAGCGGTATCTTTCGAGCCACCGTTGCTTCATACTCTGAAAACGAATGAGCAACTCTACTTATATTTGGAAGTCTAGGAGGTCGGGTAAGTGGTGTCCTGGTTCATAAGAGCAAGGTACGCAATTTCCTATTTACTACGTTAGCCGAACTTTAGGTGAAGCTGAGACCCGGTACCCAGACATAGAAAAATTAGCGCTTGCTCTAATAAGTGCCTCTAGGAAATTAAAACTGTATTCTCAATGTCACCCAATTTGTGTTGTAACCGCTTACCCCCTTCACAACATTTGGCACAAGCGCAAACTCTCGGGCCGACTAGCCAAATGGGCCGTCGACATCAGTGGGTACGATATCGAGTGTCAACCCTGAACGGCCATCAAGTCTCAAATCTTAGGAGACTTCGTGGACGACCTCATGCCAGTTCTCATACTCGAGGTCGAAAAGGAACTATTGCTAAAATTAGGTACATCCTCGGGGGTGTGGACCCTTTTCGTAGATGGTGCTTAAAATGTGAAGGGATCCGGGCTAGGCATCATTTTGAATCCACCCACATGCAATACAATTAGACAATCTATCGAAACCCCTAAGTTGACTAACAATGAGGCCGAGTATGAGGCCATGATTGGAGGTCTCGAGCTGGCTAAAATTTTGGGAGCAGAGGTCATCGAGGCCAAATGTGATTCCGTACTCGTGGTTAACCAAGTCAACAAAATCTTCAAGGTTTGAGAAGATCTAATGCAGAGGTACTTGGACAAATTTCAGGTAACCCTACACCGGTTCAAAGAATGGACCCTACAACATGTACCCCGAGAGCAGAACAGCGAGGACGATGCCCTTACAAATTTGGGGTCATCAGTCGAAGATGACAAAATTAGCTCAGGGATTGTCGTACAACTTTCAAAGTTGGTAGTCGAAGAAGGCCATGCCGAAATAAACTCCACAACCCTAACTTAGGATTGGAGGAATAAATATATCAATTATCTGAAGAATGGGAAACTCCCGTTGGACCCTAAGGAATTGAGGACTCTGCGAACGAAAGCTACACGATTCACATTGGCCGAAGATGGAACATTGTACAGAAGGATGTTCGATGGGCCGTTGGCAATATGTTTAGGTCCAGGAGACACCGACTACGTCCTATGAGAAATTTACGCGGGTACTTGCGGGAACCATTCCGGTGCAGAATCATTGGTTCACAAAGTCATCAAAGTAGGGTATTATTGGGACAGTATGGAAAAATATACTCAGGAGTTCATTCGAAAATGTGACAAATGCCAAAAACACGCACCGATGAACCACTGGCCTGGGGAGCATCTTCATTCAGTCTTATCCCCATGGTCGTTCATGAAATGGGGAATAGATATCATCAGCCCTTTGGAACCAGCCCCAGGAAAAGCTAAGTTCATTTTATTTATGACTGACTATTTCTCTAAGTGGGTTGAAGCACAGGCTTTCGAGAAAGTCAGAGAGAAAGAAGTTATAGACTTCATCTGGGATCACATCATATGCTGATTCGGGATACCTATCGAGATAGTATGCGACAATGGAAAATAATTTATCGGCAATAAAATAACGAAGTTCCCCGAGGATCACAAAATAAATAGGATATTATCGATGCCGTATAATCCTAGTAAGAACGGACAAGCTGAATCGACAAACAAGACCATCATTCAGAACCTAAAGAAAAGGTTGAATGATGCTAAGGGGAAATAGGGAGAAATTTTGCCCGAAGTCCTCTGGGCATATCGGACAATAACAAAATCCAGTATGGGGGCAATGCCGTTCTCCTTAGTATATGGCGTCGAAGCTCTAATCCCGGTTGAAGTTGGGGAACCAAGCATCACGTTTTGATACACAACGAAAGAGTCAAATCATGAGGCTATGAACACAAGCCTCGAATATCTTGATGAAAAATAGGAAGCCGCCATCGTTTGAATGGCCGACCAGAAACACCGAATCGAAAGATATTACAATCGAAGAGCCAATCTTCGACACTTCAAAATAGTGAACTTAGTTAGGAGACAAGTC
Organism: Nicotiana tabacum; assembly: GCF_000715075.1. Lineage (NCBI taxonomy): Eukaryota > Viridiplantae > Streptophyta > Magnoliopsida > Solanales > Solanaceae > Nicotiana > Nicotiana tabacum. The sequence goes on along the minus strand of NC_134085.1, from coordinate 94,309,369 downwards.
ACCACCAACACTCGAGACCCGAGCGAGGGAAAGCTCGGTCCAAATTGGGAGGGACCCTATTAGGTCCTCGACATCATCGGAAAAGGGTCTTACAAACTTGGCACGAGGAACAGTGAACAATTGCCAAATAATTGGAATATACCACTCCTCAAACGATATTATTGCTAAGGTATGGTTTTCTCCTTTTCCATTTGTATTTGATAATAACTTATTGCAGGTGTTCGATCGAAGATTTCGAGAAATTCTTCAACACAAAGACCTCAGGTTCTAAAGCACACGTTGCTCTCTTTTTCCCTTAGATCGGTTTTTGTCACAAATGGGTTTTTTCGGCGAGGTTTTAACAAGGCCACATTGTGCTACCTGAGGACGATTCAACAGTATCTGAGGCTTCTTTATAATCAACCTCGATTACTAGGGGCATCACCCTTGTGTGTAACCACTCTCGAATGTTATGTTCTCAAGGAAAATACTCCATATCAGCAAGTCTCGATAGATAACATTTTGTAAAGGGCCAAACTGTCAAATGAACCGTGTTTTTGTAGATTGTTCGATCCCCGATGGAAAAATATGTACACATGAAAGATTTATTGAAAGAAGTAGTTTTTCCTTACCAGATGTTCCATGCCTTAGTAAAATTTCTACTTTGCAATTTCTACTTTACTTATGATCTATTGCGGAAGCCGGCTCAAGTGCCGATCGCAACTGAAGCTCGAGTTATCAACCCCATACTTAGGGACTACCGTCCCAAAATCGATATGTTCAAGTTATTAAATTCAGAGACCAAAGACCTTGAAAAGGCAATCCTCGGTTTTATAGGCCACGACCACCCCACTTGGGGATTGACACTTCGAACAAGTTCGAAGTATAATTGAGAAACAAGCCCAAAGGGAAAATCTCAAGCTAAAGGCTACGTCCAAACTAACATGGCTCGGAGACGTCCGAATTCCGTAATCAAACAGGCCTTCAAATATTTTCATAAAACCGATTAAAAAGGGCAACCCTCAGCAAATTTACATAGGGTTTCGATAACATCAACCTTCGAAAACCTTAAGAGGTACCAAATTGTTCGAACTCTCGAATAAACTTATACTAAGGCATAACAAAGTTTTTTTTATAACACTAAATCCTAGTGGGTATAGATTTATCTCGTGCTAAGGCATAACAAATCTTTTTATGATTAAACTTTTTAAGCCAAAAAGGGGAAAAAGCCACTCTTTTAAAGGTCATATCGGCCTGATTCGAGAGCCTAAGGGCCATTATTTTATTGAGTTCGGATTCACCTTCACTCAACCGGAACCTAAGGGTTCTTTCTACTTCGAGTTCGAGCAAGTACTCACTCGATTATTGAGACTATACTAATCTAACTTCGACAAAATTTTCACAAGACAACGAAGTGAGTCAAAATTCTCGCAAGCTATAAGGTATAACAAAATTATCATAAGGCAAAAGTAAAACAAAGTTTTCACAAAACAGGAATTGGAGACAAATCGGAAAGAAAATGGATCTTTCATATATGCAAAAAGTATTTACAAAGACCACTCAGGGTCCTTTTGAATTTTTTTCTTCTAAGTGCCTAATCTTCCCCGGGAGCCTCATCTTCATCTTCTCTACTCTCGGATCCACTTTCACTATCGGAGTCATCATCATCAGAAGAAAGTAGCGCTCTAGCTTTGGCCGTGGGTACTTTCGTAATCTCGATCTTGATAGTAAGGTCAAACCCACGAGCATGAATCTCCTCGAGAGTCTCTCTCCGAGACTGGCATTTTGGCATGCTGGGAAATGCATAATGCTCGGGCCAGAGTGGTATTAGACATTTCTTTTGCTCGAGCGTGAGCAGTTTCAGCATCGACTCGGTAGACGACCATGACTGCCTTTGCGTCAGCCTTTGTTTTTTTTTGCCTCAGATGTGGCCTTTAAGAGCTCGGTGGCCAATCGAGCCTCAAGCTCCTCGATTTTCTTGGTGCGGGCCAAATTTTCCTCCTTCATACTTTGGAGCGACGCTCGGCCGATGACAGTTGAGCTCGAGTAACCTCTTTCTCCAAGGCAAGGCAATCCATGTTTTGCTTCTATCCCAAACTCTCCGCCTCCTTCATCTTGGCCTCCTCGTGAAGGTGCTCGATCTCTTCGACCCTCTGCTAAACCTACAAGATTGGAGTGTTAGTCGTCGTTTCCGGATTAACATAATGAGCTTCCAAAAATTTATATTGCCTGCTCAATCAGGTCAGTTTGTCCTTTATGAGTTGTTACCAATTCAGCTCGGAGGTCCTTGATCTCATCTTCTCTTTGCCCAATAAGAAGTTTTAGGGAATATTTCTCCTCCTTAAGCCTTTTGAGATCAGCCTTACACCGGTTTAGACCGGAATTTAGAAAACTCTTCCCGATGGAGCATCAAGGCCTATGAAGAAAGAAAGGAAATCAGACAAGAATAAAGGTAAAAATAATAATGATAGAGGGAGCTATGGCTTACCTGACTCAGAAGTCGATGGGCTTCATCGAAGATACTCGATGCATCACCCAAATCGGAAGTATCTTTGACTCCCTTCGTGGGTCATTCCCACGTCGGGGGTCTCCAAAGCACGGGCTTCCTAAATTTTCCCCTCGACAAATGTGGGGAGGGGCGGTGAATCATCAACATTTATTGCCCCAAGCGAGTCACTTGGGGCGTTCTTTTCGTTTTGAAGGGCCTCAGAATTGGCCTCTTTAGGTACGATCACTAGTTTCCCATCACGACGTGAGGTATCTTCGAACTCCGATGACTCGGGGAATTTGCTCGGGCCATCTTTCGAGATTCCCTTAGTCCGAGGCTGAACCTCTTTGGTCATCACCGACTCAACGGCCTTTAGGACCTCGGCCCTCCTCTTTCAGGTCACCAGCTCGGAGGCGGCATCTTCATTCTCCTCTTCTTCATCTTGTAGCTGCTGAACTACGTTTTCAGGCAAGGCGGCGATATCTTTCTTCGACTTGCAAGCCTTGCTTTTCTTGGACTTTGGAGTATCGGAAGATGAGACCCTTTTCCTCTTCTTATCCTTAGCCAGCTTCGGGGCCTCCTCCTCCTCCCTAGACGGGGGCCTCATGACAACATTGTCTCCGAGACTTGTATGGAAGGAAATCAAGTAGAAATAAAAAAGAAACATTTCAGAGAAGAACATCAAACACTAGTAAATAAGCTTATCGTGATTTTTGGCCTCCCATCGGCCCTTCGCCAAATGGCGCCACGAGCGCACAACATACGAAAAGGTCGATGCTAGTTTCCGAACCCAGCCTTCAAGGTTCACGATTGCACCCGACACCCAAGAAACTACTGCATCATAGGAAAGAATGTCAATACGAAAGGGAAAAAGAAACAAAACGATAAACAGAAGAAATAGGTGGGTTTGTACTTATGCTTCATGTTCCACTCTTCGGGGAATGGCATCTTCTTGGCTACAATTATGTCGAAACTCCTCACTCGGACAAACCGGCCCATCTATCCTCTGTCCTTGTCCTCATCTATGCTCGAGAACAACACCTTGGTAGCCCGACGCTGAAGCCTTATTAATCCACCTAGATAAAGACCGCGGGCTGTATAGTCTAATGAGATGGTCGAGGATAAAAGGCATCCCTTTGACTTTGCTCACGAAGAATTGGAGCAAAATGACAATGCGCAAAAAAGAAGGATAGATCTGGCCCAGGGTTATTTGGTATTGGTGGCAGAAATCGAGGATAAAGGGGTCGACGGGGCCTAGCATAGAAGGGTAAGTTTAAACACTTAAAAACCATTTCACGTGAGTGGGGATATCCTCTTCAGGGGTCGGAATCACCACCTCATTGCCTTCCCAATGGCAATATTTCTTCACCTGCTTCAGATCGCCCTCAGTTATCGAGCATATATATATATCTCGATATTGGCTTACATCAGCCAAGGACTGATGAAGGTTTCTCAACCTTGAAATCGGAAGTAAGATCGCACGTCTCGGGAACTCATTCCTCGATGTGTGGCTCAACTGGCGTCTTATCGCTGGCCGGCCGCGATGAAGAAACTTTCTCCTTTTGAGGAATTTTTTTTGATGTTTTTGCCATTTTTATATGGATTCAGGGAAAGAAAAAGACGAGATTTGTGGTTTTGAAAAAAAAGGTTGGTAACGAGGCCTAGAAACTATGCAAAGACGGAGAGGCTTGGTAAGATGTGAAGAACTTTAAAGATTTGCGGAAAGGCTTGAAAATTCAAAAGCATTTTGAAGATTAGTGCAAGGAAGATTCAAAGTAAAGTTTAAAGAAGTGAGAAGAAGACCTATTTAAGGATTCACAGCGACGGTTCAAAGGTACTAGGGGCCGACCATCAACTAACGCTCATAAATGGTTTTAGGAACCGTACTGACGCGATGCTTCGGTCGCTTATGTTGCTTACGTCACAAAGGTGACGTCATAACTGGTTGAGGTATAAAAATAGAAGGCTCAGTTCATTTTTTCTCATTACACTCCAAGAAACGAGGGAAATATCTATGTACAGTTAAAATAGGACTTGTCCGATCTTGCCATATAATCGAATATCGGGGAATCACGTCGAAGATTAGTATCATAATGGGTCAGGTCAGAGCACAAAGATAAAGTATCGAGCTCAAAAATTGAGGTGCTCGTCAAGATCGAGGCTAACATCGATCTAGACCATATACAACAGACTTCGAATGAAGCACAATAATGGAAAGGCGAGATATCTGTATCCGGTCAAAGATCACGACGAAAATCCGGGAACAGATCAGATCAAGGGGGGTTGTTTAGGCTAATCATGTAATTTACTTATGTAATTAGAGTTATACCATAATTAGGATTCCTCTACTATATAAAGAGGAGTCCCCATCATTTGTAGGCACCTTACATTCACGAATATCAAAGAAATCTAATATTTATTAGCTTACATTCTTGTTCATGAGCTTATTTTACCTTTAATTATTCTTGCAAAACTAGCACGAGGGTGTCCGAGATCGAGGGCTCTATCCAAATGTTGGTTTGCTTTATATTATTGTTGTGACGACCCAGCTGGTCGTCTTAAGAATTAATGCCCTATCCCCTATTAACTGCTTTCCCTATGTTTATTTCTGCTATTTTGATTTGCCGGGATGTTCGGTTTTGAGTTTCGGAGAGTTTTGGGATACTTAGTCCCTAAATGAGAGCTTACCTGTTAGAAATTTGACCGTAGTTGGAACAATGTAAAGATGACCTCGGAATGGAATTCAGATGGTTCTGTTAGCTCTGTTGGGTGATTTTGGGCTTAGGGGCGCATTCGGATTGTGTTTTGGAGGTCCGTAGCTAATTTAGGCTTGAAATGCCGAAAGTTCAAATTTTGAAGTTTCCGGTTTGACAGTGAGATTTTCATGTGAGGCTCAGAATGGAATTCCAGAAGTTAGAGTAGCTTCGTAGTGTTGAATGTGACATGTGTGCAAAATTTCAGGTCATTCGGATGAGGGTTGGTAGACTTTTTGATCGAAAGCGTATTTTTAGAGTTTCGGAGTTCTTAGGATTGAATTCTTGATTGATTCGTCATTTCGTTGTTGTTTTAGATGTTTTAAGGATTGGTATAAATTTGGACAGGGGTATTGGACTTGTTGGTGCCTTTGGTTGAGGTCCCGGGGGGCCTCGAGATAATTTCGGATGGTTGACAGAAGGATTTTGAGTTTGGAGTTGTAGTTGAAGCTGCTAATCTTCTGTCATAACCGTACCTGCGGTTGGGTCCCGCAGGTGTGAAGCTGAAGAAGTGGCTTTTTTCATCACAGAAGCAGAATTGGGCAGGAGCAGCAGGGTCCGCAGATGCGGGAAATTTACCGTAGAACCGGTACCGCATCTGCGAATCGGGAATCGCAGGTGCGGAAACAGGCTGGGTTAGTGATTGTCGCAGATGCCACCGTTGGTCCGCAAAAGCGGGACCGCAGAAGTGGATTAACTGGGCAGAAACATATAAATTCTTGCCTTTGCAAATTTGAGCTATTTTTGACCTCTTTTCAAATGGGAAGAAGGCTTGGGGGAGCATTTTCATGAGAGGTTTTCAGACGAGTTCATTGGGGTAAGGTCTTTGGTCCCTAAACTCGTTATTGAAGTTATTTTTATCATTATAAGCATGAAAAATTAAGGAAAATCAGTAGTAATTTGGGGGTTAAGGCTTTATTAATTAGAGACCTTTGAGTGATGATTTGAGGGACCATTTGAGGTCCAATTTTGGTACTTTGGTATAAATGAACTCGTGAGAATGTGAGGATTCTGGAAATGTAAATTTTACTTAATTCCGAGATGTGGGCCCGAGGGGCATTTTGGTCATTTTACTTAATTTCGCGTATTGGCTTAGAATTTAATTGTAGAATCAATTACGTGAAGTGTTATTAACATTATGCAATTGAATTGGATATATTTGGACCATTTGGAGTCGAGTACTCGTGGCAAGAACGTGGTTTCGAGTTGATTTTGAGCTGGTTCGAGGTAAGTAGCTTGCCTAACCTTGTGTGGGGGACCTTCCCCTTAGGATTTGGTATTATTGTTAATTGAAATGCCTTGTACGTGAGGTGACGAGTGCGTACTTATGCTAATTGTTGAAAATCCAGTTTCATTAAGTAATTACTAGTATGTTTCCTTTCCTGTTTTTATTACATACACTATTAAACCTGTTGTTAGCTTAGGAAAGCATGCCTAAGTGATTTAATTGCTTTATTTGCTCAAACTGCTTTACCTGAATTCTATGCAGCATGCTAGGCTAGAATTACTTGTTTGCCCTAATATGAAATTTGAAATTTCTGAATATTTTCCTGTTGCTGCTGTGTATTTACATTGGGACTACGGATGTGGGATTCCGGTAGCTTCCCCTTGTCTGTTTACATTTTGGACTACGGATGTGGGATTCCGGTATATCCCCTTGCACAGTTATATGGAACTACGGGACTGCACACGGTAGATTCCCCAATACTAGGTATTTACATTTGGGGACTACGGAATGCAATTCTGGTAGATCCCCGCGCATTATGAGTTGGACTACGGGACGGGATCCCGGGAGATCCATTGGATACGTGTAATTGGGACTACGGGACGGTATCCTGGGAGATCCCCGATTGTTATTTTGGTGCTGAGCCGTATTTCTTTCTATGTTTACTTTGCCTCTGTAATAGTTGTTGCTGTCTTTTATATCCTGTGTTACTTTTACTGCTGTACTTATTTATACTGTTCTATGCTACACTGTCGAACTTTATATTTTATTTAACCTCTGTAGGGTCCTGACTTTTCTCGTCACTACTCGACCGAGGTTAGGCTTGACACTTACTGAGTACCGCTGTGGTGTACTCATGCCCTTTATGTGCATGTTTTTCATGTGCAGATCCAAGTACTTTGACTCAGGCTTACCATCCTTGAGGTGAGGCGACCCTTCGGAGACTTCAAGGTATATTTGTCGTGTTCGCAGACCGAGGAGTCTCTCTCAACTCTCTCTTGTAGTTACATCCCTTTTGTATTTACTTTGTTTTAGACATTCTGGAGTTAGAGCACTATGTAGTATCCTTAGCTTATGATTTCATGAGATTCCGGTTTTGGGAAAAGTATTAGTTTTGAGAGTTGATATTGTGTATGCCGCGTGGCACTATTAAACACTGTTTATTTCATTATTTCGATTTTTATTTGTTTTCCGCAAATTGATTTATTTTTCCGCATTTTTAGGCTTACCTAGTCGCAGGGACTAGGTGCCGTCACGATGGTTCACAGAGGGCAAACCGGGGCCGTGTCAAGTTGGTGTGAGAGATCTAGGCTCATAGGAGTCATGAATCACAAGCCAATTTATTAGAGTCTCGCTGATCGGTACGGAGACGTCTGTACTTATCTACGAGAGGCTATGTAACTGTTAGGAAAATTCCACTTTATTTGATTTCCTTGTCGTGCGAGATTTTGACATCACAATTCTAAACTTCTGTCTTCTATTCTCTCACAGATGTGAGGACACGCGCTACCGGAGATGACCAGGCACTCGCACCCCCTTCTGCAGCCGTCAGAGGTCGGGGCCGGGGTAAAGGCCGAGGACGCGCATGTGGTGCAACCAGAGCACTCACGGGAGCAACCACCGAGGTGCCACCAGTAGTTCTAGTCGGAGTCCAAGCACCTGATACGCCTACTGCTGCTACTACTCCAGCACTCCATGAGACTCTGGCACAGTTCATGAGCATGTTCACCACTTTGGCTGAGGCAGGGTTGTTTCCCCTTGCTGCAACTACGTCTCAAGCCGGGGGAGGAGCACAGACTCCTGCTGCCCGCACTTCTGAGAAGCGAGTGCATGTTGAGCAGGTCCCTGAGATTATTCCTGTACAGCCTGCAGTCCTAGATCAGCCCGAGGATAGGGCAGCGGTTTTCAAGGATGAGTAGCTGAGGTGTTACGTCTTGCGTTTTCGTACGTTAAAATTTCGTTTCCAGTTAACCGACATAGACTCGGGGATGAGATCATTTAGATGTTAATGTACTTATGTTATTTATATCAAGCGATAAATAAGTATTATGAAGGATAAAAGGGTACACAGATTAAAAAGAAAATGAGTTTCGTTGAAAATGAACAATTTAAAATAAAATACGGGTCAAGCGATAATACTTGATAATTATAAACTAGTACCATACAAGGTGCCACATGACCCTAATAGTAAGACATAAAAGGTATATGAAAAGTGAGTAATATTTCAAGTAAGTGGGAATAATTCTCAATTATGCGGGTAATTGATTAATTATCGAGTAACGGGACATTACCCGGTTATCTAATAAGCGGATAATATTAATAATATCATACCAAAAGGGACGTGGCAGCTTGTGAATTCAACCTAATGACTCATTAGTCATTTATATTATGTGTCACATTAAGGAAAAAGGTGGCTAGTGTTAATTTGACAAAGCAATTGCATGAATAACGTGGTTGGTCTAATATGCATTTCATTGGATTAGTAATATGATTTCTTCAGTAGTTCATGTGGAAACTTGGTCAGTGGCTATACCAAGTTATCAAGTTTGGACTTTTCCAATATGTGATAATCAAAGCTTTTACTACTACTTTGGCAGTGACTCTTGAAACTTTTAATATAGTGAAGGAGACTTCAAATGGAATTGTGGGTATCCGTATATGGTTGTGGTTTTAAATTTCAGTCAATCATGGGAATTGTATTGCTTAGTTCAATTTTATACTATTACAAAGGATGAATTATCTCACATCAAGTCACTGTATAAGTTTCTAACGTTCAAGTCAATTAACTTGGTGGCAAGGCGTGGTGATAGCCCAGTTTTCTACACTTGGTTTCTTTAGAAGTCAAATAGCTCAAGTCACTTGGTTTCTTTAGAAGTCAAATAGCTCAAGCTTTATAGTTTAAACCCAGTGTTCAAGAATATCATACGAACTTTTCCGTAGTCCAGGTATGTTAAGGCTAAGCTCTTCTTTCATTTGGCATGATCTCGTCTTTACATTCATATCCCGGAATTTACGTATATTTTGCTAGTCTCGCAAATTGCGTATATTTTTCTAGTGTTGTAAGTTATAATATTTTCCTTATCGGGACTTCATATTCATTTGAGTATTTCATTCTTTCAGTAAAGAGAGCAGAGAAGTTATATATATATATATCAAGAGAGCAGAGAGTTTATATATATATATATATATAGTATTAAAAGTATTTTCATTACCATCGAGCTATAATCGATGGGCAGGCCCATATTGGGCAACCTCTGATCAGATGGTAAGTTATATGACGATCCTACTGTGACCGAGCGCTTATGTGCGAGCCCAGTTGGTCGAGACACAGAGCCTAGTATGGCCGAGAGCATATGAGCGAGCCTACTACGGTAGAGTAGTTATATATATATCGAGCCTACTGTGGCGAGCGCTTATGAGCGAGCCTACTATGTTAGAGCAGTTATATATATATATAAATACTGAGCCTTATAGGGCCGGGCAACTATTTTAATTCCTATTTTGGAGAGAGTTGAGTCAGTATCAGCAGGTAAGCATATTTTCAGATTTTCTTTGACTTCCATCTACTTGCAGTTATTATATTATCAGTTTAGTTTCAGCTTCAGTATATTGCCTTACATACTCGGTACATTATTTCGTACTGATGTCCCTTTCTAGGGGCGCTGCATTTCATGCATGCAGGTTTAGATAGATAGACGGGTAGACCTCCTCAGTATGTGTTGCCTGAGCTCAGCTTTATTGGTAAGCTCCCCTTCTTTTGGAGTTGCCGGGTCTAGCAGGGTGGTGTGTATCTTGTGTATGTATATGTAGATCGGTTACGGGTAGGTCGGGGCCCTGTTCCGATCAAAGTACATCTATTAGTAGAGGCTTGTAGATATGTCCTGTCAGTTAGTACAGTATGTTGGGCTTGTAGGCCTTGTACATATTTTTTGTTGGTTTGTCAGTTGTAGTAAATATGACGGCGTTGCCGGCCCAGCTTTATATTGACAGTTAGTTAGTGTTAGTCTCTATTCAGTTTTATTTTGCATCGCACATTATCTTGCAATGTGGCCCATGGCCAAAAATATGGCATTACATGTTTAGAGTCTCTAAGTTACAAGTGATACGCAAGGAGAGTTGAGGCACTGAGTGCCGGTCTCACCCCTAGGCTTGGGGCGTGACATAAGTGGTATCAGAGCAGTTCTATCCTAGGGAGTCTACAAGCTGTGTCTAGTAAGGTCTTGTTTATAAATGTATGGTGCACCACATTATATAAGTAGGGGACTACAGGGCATCTAGAAGTTAGTTATCCTTCTTTCAAATCTAAATCGTGTTGTAGCTCTGAGTTATAGAAAATTTAAGTTAAACTTACGTGTTGATGTTTGCATGCACAGATGACGATAACTAGGAAGACTACGGCTAGCCATAGGAGAGAACCAACAGTAGGTGAAGGGACTAGCAGGGTACCCCCAACAGATGGGGCCAAATTGGAATCGCATGGAGAAATCCCTACCTAGCGATTACTGGCCCCTCCGCTACCTGAGGAGATTCCTAGGGAGACCGCACATCCAGTTCCCCCTCCGCTTCCATCAGATCAGGACTTGAGGAGTGCGGTGCATTTGTTGTCATAGTTGGTAGCTACCCAGCAACAGGCTAGGGCATCCGCTAGTGCTTTCTGAGGGATCTGGGAGTTTAAGTGTCCGAGAGTTTATTGCTTTGAATCCCCCAGAGTTCACGGGGACAGATCAGAGGGAGGACCCACAGGATTTCATAGATCAGCTTCATAAGATCTTTCGGGTTATGCATACCGCGGAGAAAGAGGCAGTTGAGTTAGCAGCTTTTCGACTCCGAGATATAGCCATCCTTTATGTATGAGGGATGGGAAAGGTCCAGGGGACGTGATGCACCTCCTGCTATTTGGGAGAATTTTTCAAATGCCTTCCTTGATCAGTACTTACCACGAGAAATCCGACAGGCCCGACTCGATCAGTTTTTAGCCCTCAAGCAGGGCAATATGAGTGTTCGAGGATATAGTCTCTGTTTTGAATCATTGGCCAGATATGCACCATCCATAGTTGCTACTATGCAGGATAGAATCCACATGTTTATAGCAGGGTTGGCCCCAGAGTTGACCGAGGCATGTGCCACCGCTGCATTACAGGATAGTATGGATATCTCGCGGATTCAGGCATTTGCCTAGAATATAGAGAGGGGTAGGCGTCAGCAGCAGAGTACGGAGAGGACTGAGTCAGGGCAACGTAAGAGGCGAAGGTTTGTCAGGTCTCAGGAGCAGTCTCAGGGTAGTTACAAGCCCCAGTACTTCGAACGGCCACCTAGACCTCTGCCATCTCAGGTACAGGGTTACAAGTATGACCACTATACTCAGTCAGGACTAGGTGAGAGCTCCCTTACGTCAAGCTTTTGGCGACAACGAGGTACGAGACAGACAGGGTTGTTTCTGCCACGATGTGCCATCTGCGGTCGAGGACACTTGGGCCAATGCCCAGCCGGTTTCGATGCTTGTTATATATGTGGAAGTCCAGGGCATATGATGCGAGATTGCCCAAATAGAGATTCTAGGGGTATGGCGCAACCAGCTAATTCAGCAACATGATCAGCTATGTCTGTGCATCCTTCAGGGCGTGAGTGGTCTTCGGCTAGTAGAGGTCGAGGCAAATATAGAGGGTCCAGTTCAGGTAGTAACCAAAATCGTATCTATGCAGCAGGCTGATAGGTCCAAGAATCCTCACCAGACGTTGTGACAGGTATGTTGACCATTTGTTCTCACGATGTTTATGCCTTGATAGACCCAGGATCTACCCTATTATGTATTACTCCAATTGTCGCGCAGAAATTTGGTGTAGTGCCTGAAATACTACGTGATCCTTTTGCGGTATCCACACCGGTCAGAGAATCGATTATTGCTAGACACGTTTACCGAGGTTGTACGATAATAGTTTGTGGTCGTCAAACCTCAGCCGACCTAGTTGAACTAGAGATGTTGGATTTCGATGCTATCATGGGCATGGACTAGTTGGAAACTTGTTATGCCATAGTTGATTGTTAAGCAAAGACAGCTAGATTTCATTTTCCGGGTGAGTCAGTCCTTGAATGGGTAGGTAATGCAGCGACACCCAGAGGCAGGTTTATTTCCTATCTGAAGGCGAGGAAAATGATCGCAAAAGGGTGCATTTATCATATTGTGCGAGTTAAAGATGCAGATGCTGAGAAACCTACACTTCAATCTATTCCAATAGTAAATGAGTACGCAGATATATTTCCAGATGAACTTCCAGGTATTCCTCTAGAGTGAGAGATTGATTTTGGCATCGATTTGCTTCCGGGAACACAACCAATATCTATCCCTCCGTATAGAATGGCACCTGCCGAATTAAAGGAGTTGAAGGAGCAACTAAAAGATTTACTGGAGAAAGGTTTTATTAGACCCACTACCTCACCTTGGGGTGCACCGGTATTGTTTGTACGGAAAAAAGACGGATCGCTAAGGATGTGTATCGACTATAGGCAACTGAATAAGGTAACTATTAAGAATAAGTACCCCTTTCCAAGGATAGACGACTTGTTTGATCAGTTGCAGGGAGCTAGATGCTTTTCAAAGATAGATTTGAGGTCTGGGTACCACCAGGTCAGAGTTCGGAAGAAAGATATTCCCAAGACCGCCTTTAGGACCCGATATGGCCACTTTGAGTTTCTTGTTATGTCCTTCGGGTTGACGAATGTACCGGCCATATTTATGGACTTGATGAATAGCCTATTCCGGCCATATTTGGATCTGTTCGTGATAGTCTTTATTGATGATATTCTGGTTTATTCACATTCAGAGGATGAGCATGTGGATCACCTACGAGCAGTACTCCAAACCCTCCGCGATAATAAATTGTACGCTAAGTTTTCTAAGTGTGAATTCTGGTTAAAATTCGTAGCATTCTTGGGGAACATTGTATCCGACAGAGGTATAAGGTAGACACTCAGAAGATTGAGGCTGTGAAATCCTGGCCTAGACCTACCACTCCAACAGAGATTCATAGCTTTCTAGGCTTAGTAGGATATTATCGGAGGTTCATAGAGGGATTTTCTTCTCTTTCAGCACCATTAACAAAGTTAACACAGAAAGCGACTAAGTTTCAGTGGACAGAGGCCTGTGAGCAGAGTTTCCAAGAGCTTAAGAACAAATTGACCTCAGCGCCAGTTCTGGCACTTCCAGATGGTCCAGATGGTTATGCCATGTATTGTGATGCCTCAGGTGTCGGGTTAGGATGTGTCTTGATGCAACATGGGAAAGTAATTGCATATGCTTCAAGGCAGTTAAGGAAGCATGAGCAGAATTATCCGACCCACGACCTCGAGTTAGCTGCGGTTGTCCATGAACTTAAGATATGAAGGCATTACTTATATGGGGTGCATGTTGATATATTCACATATCATAAGAGCCTGCAATATATCTTCAAGCAAAAAGAGTTGAATTTGCGACAAAGGCGATGGCTTGAGTTATTAAAAGACTACGATGTTAGCATTCTCTACCATCCAGGGAAAGCTAATATTGTAGCAGCTGCTTTAAGTCACTGATCTATGGGTAGCTTAGCACATGTAGAGGCCCAGAAAAGACAATTAACAAAAGAGATTCATCAATTGGCTTGTTTGGGGGTTCGGTTAGTAAACTCTGGCAATGGAGGAGTTGTACTCCAAAATACTGCAAAATCATCTCTCATAGCTGAAGTAAAGGAGAGGCAATACGAGCATCCAGAGTTAGTCAAGTTGAGAGAGCGAATTCCACAATAGAAGAAGTCGTTGTTAGAACTCAAAGGAGATGGGGTTCTCAGATACAAGGGTCGTTTGTGTGTTCCAGATATAGCAGGGCTACGAGACAGGATTATGTCAGAAGCACATTATTCGTGGTATTCTATTCACCCTGGGTCGACAAAGATGTATCATGACATTAAAGATGTGTATTGGTGGAACGATATGAAGAAGAACATTGCTGAGTGTCGCTCAATGCCCTAGTTGCCAGTAGGTGAAAATAGAGCACCAGAATCCCGGAGGGCTAATGCAGACTATAGAGATCCCGACATGGAAATGGGAGGCGATTAACATGGACCTTTATCACAGGTTTACCTCGTTCCCATCGTAAGTTTGATTCCATATGGGTGATAGTCGACATGCTCACGAAATCAACTCATTTCCTACCGGTCAGATCTACCTATACAGTAGAGGATTATGCAAAATTATATATTAAGGAGATAGTGCGACTACACAGAGTACCCGTATCTATTATATCTGACCGTGGGGCCCAGTTTACAACACATTTTTGGAGGTCATTTCAGAAAGGTCTAGGAACTCAGGTGAATCTCAGCATAGCTTTTCATCCACAAACGGATGGACAAGCCGAGTGCACGATTTAGACGCTCGAAGATATGTTGCGAGCATGTGTACTGGATTTTAAGAGAAGTTGGGATGAACATCTACCTCTTATCGAGTTTTCATATAATAACAGTTACCACTCCAGTATCCAGATGGCTCCGTACGAGGCTTTGTATGGGCACAGGTGCACTCCCATAGGGTGGTTCGATGTTGGAGAATCTGGGTTATATGGGCCAGACCTGGTTCAGCAGGCCATTGAAAAAGTAAAGCTTATCCGGGAGCGACTGTTGACGGCTCAGAGTCGATAGAAGTCACATTTTGATGTGCGGCGACGAGACTTAGAGTTCGAGGTTAATGACTGGGTATTCTTAAAGGTGTCACCTATGAAAGGTGTAATGATATTTGGCAAGAGAGGCAAGCTTAGCCCATGGTATATTGGGCCTTATAGGATCATTCAGAGAGTGGGCCAAGTAGCTTACGAGTTAGAATTGCCCCCGAAATTGGAGTCTGTCCATCCGGGTTTTCACGTATCTATGTTACGGAAGTGCATTGGCGATCCTACTCGAGTAGTGCCCACGGATGATATACAGATTACAGAGAACTTATCATATGAGGAAGTTCCAATTGCCATCCTAGACCGACAAATCCGCAAGCTGCGGAATAAGGAGGTAGCCTCTGTGAAAGTACTTTGGAGAAACAATAATGTGGAAGAAATGACTTGGGAGGCCGAGGAAAACATGAAGTCTAGATATCCCTACTTATTTCGTCCTCCAGAGAAGGGTCCGATTGAGACGTCATAATCATAAGGTACGTGTACAAATTCTTATATTGGTTATTATCGTTGATCGTGTGAGACCATGGTCATTATACATAATTGTGGTCCTATGTGGCGTTGGGTTATTAAGCTTCTAAGAGGAGAATTAGTAGTGGTGTTGTTACAAAGGCGACCTTGCCAAAGTTATGCAAATTACGGGGAGTTGAACATTCGAGGACAAATGTTTCTAAGGAGGGAAGGATGTTACGTCTTGCGTTTTCGTACGTTAAAATTTCGTTTTCAGTTAACCGACGTAGACTCGGGGATGAGATCATCTTGATGTTAATGTACTTACGTTATTTATATCAAGCGATAAATAAGTGTTATGAAGGATAAAAGGGTACACAGATTAAAAAGAAAATAAGTTTCGTTGAAAATGGATAATTTAAAATAAAATATGGGTCAAGCGATAATACTCGATAATTATAAACTACTACTATACAAGGTACTACATGACCCTAATAGTAAGGCATATAAGGTATATGAAAAGTGAGTAATATTTCAAGTAAGTGGGAATAATTCTCAATTATGCGGGTAATTGGTTAATTACTGGGTAACGGAACATTACCAAGATTATCTAATAAGCGGATAAAATTAATAACATCATACCAAAAGGGACGTGGAAGCTTGTGGCATTCAACCTAATGACTCATTAGTCATTTATATTATGTGTCACATTAAGGAAAAAAAGGTGGTTAGTGTTAATTTGACAAAGCAATTGCATGAATGACGTGGTTGATCTAATATGCATTTTATTGGATTAGTAATATGATTTCTTCAGTAGTTCATGTGGAAACTTGGTCAGTGGGTATACCAAGTTATCAAGTTTGGACTTTTCCAATATGTGATAATCAAAGCTTTTACTACTACATTGGCAGTGATTCTTGAAACTTTTAATATAGTGAATGAGACTTCAAATGGAATTGTGGGTATCCGTATATGGTTGTGGTTTTAAATTTCAGTCAATCATGGGAATTGTATTGCTTAGTTCAATTTTATACTATTACAAGGGATGAATTATCTCACATCAAGTCACTGTATAAGTTTCTAACGTTCAAGTCAATTAACTTGGTGGCAAGGCGTGGTGATAGCCTAGTTTTCTACACTTGGTTTCTTTACAAGTCAAATAGCTCAAGCTTTGTAGTTTAAACCAAGTGTTCAAGAATATCATACAAATTTTTCCATAGTCTAGGTATGTTAAGGCTAAGCTCTTCTTTCAGTTGGCATGATCTCGTCTTTACATTCATATCCCGGAATTTACGTATATTTTGCTAGTCTCGCAAATTGCATATATTTTTCTAGTGTTGTAAGTTATAATATTTTCCTTATCGGGACTTCATATTCATTTGAGTATTTCATTCTTCCAGTAAAGAGAGCAGAGAAGTTATATATATATATATATATATATATATATATATATATATATATATATATATATATATATATATATATAGTATTAAAAGTATTTTCATTACCATCGAGCTATAATCGATGGGCAAGCCCCTATTAGGTAACCTCTGATCAGATGGTAAGTTATATAACGATCCTACTATGGCCGAGCGCTTATGAGCGAGCCCAGTTGGTCAAGACACAGAGCCTAGTATGGCCGAGCGCATATGAGCGAGCCTACTACGACAGAGTAGTTATATATATATCGAGCCTACTGTGGTCGAGCGCTTATGAGCGAGCCCAGTTGATCGAGATACAGAGCCTAGTATGGCCGAGCGCGTATGAGCGAGCCTACTACGGCAGAGCAGTTATATATATAAATACCGAGCCTTATAGGGGGCCGGACAACTATTTTACTTCCTATTTTGAAAGAGTTAAGTCAGTATCAGCAGGTAAGCATATTTTCTCTATTCCTGAGAGAGTATATTCCTCAGAGCCTCAGGGACGCATGGTGCACAGAGTTTGAGCATTTGCGTCAGGGTGCTATGACTGTATCAGAGTATGCTATTCGTTACACTAGTTTGGCTAGACATGCACCAGCCTTGGTTTCTACTATTCACGAGAGGGTTTGCCGGTTTATTGAGGGCCTTATTCCCAACGTCAGGTCTAGTATGGCTCATGAGTTGGAGATGGATATTTCTTATCAGCAGGTGGTGAGCATTGCTAGGAGGATTGAACGCATGCTAGGGAGTGAGAGAAGAGGGAGGCCAAGAGGTCTCAAGAGTCGGGTCATTATTCTGGTGCCCGTGCCCCAGCTGCAGGTTGCCATGGTAGGGGTTAAATGAGTTGACCTATTCATTCAGCTCTTCTAGCAGCTAGTGGTATTCCAACTCTTCCTAGGCCTTAGGAGCCTAATTATGCACCTCCGGTTTCTAGCGCGCCTCCCGCGCAGGGTGCTTTTAGAGGTCAGTTCAGCAGACCTGGACCGAGCTAGTCACAGCCGCCACATTCTCTTAGAGCTTGTTTTGAGTGTGTTAACACATGCCATATCGTGAGGGATTGTCCAAGACTTGGGAGGGGTGCACCTCCACAGACTTCTTAGCCACAGCGTGCCCCGTAGAGTTCCCAGGCTATGGTTCCAGCACCAGTTGCCACCCCACCTGCTCAGCCAGCTAGAGGTGGAGGTTAGGGAGGTAGAGGTTGCCCTAGAGGGGGAGGCCAGGCCAGATATTATGCCCTTCCTGCCCGTACTGAGGTTTTCGCCTTCGATCCTGTCATCAAAGGTATCATACTGGTTGTCATAGAGATGCATCGGTTCTGTTCAATCCAGGCTCCACTTACTCTTATGTGTCTTCTTATTTTGCTTCGCATTTGGGTGTACCTCGGGATTCTTTGAGTTCCCCTGTTTATGTTTCTACTCCTGTGGGAAATTCTCTTGTTGTGGACCGCATTTATCAGTCGTGTTTGGTTGCTCTTAGTGGTTTTGAGACCCGAGCTGATTTATTGTTGCGCAGCATGGTAGATTTTGATATTATCTTGGGCATGGACTGGTTGTCGCCCATTATGCTATTCTTGATTGTCACGCAAAAACCGTGGCGCTGGCTATGCCAGGTGTACCGCGTGTTGAGTGGATGGGTACTTTAGATCACACTCCCAATAGAGTTATTTCCTTCCTTAAGGCTCAGCGTATGGTTGATAAGGGGTATGACATGTATTTAGCTTATGTGAGGGATGCCAGTATTGATAACCCTTCAGTTGATTCAGTTCTAATAGTATGGGATTTTCCTGATGTGTTCCCAGCTAATCTTCTTGGCATGCCGCCGGATAGAGATATTGATTTTGGCATTGATCTATTGCCGGGCACTCAGCCCATTTCTATTGCTCCGTATCGTGTCGCTCCTCCTGAGTTGAAGGAGTTGAAGGATAAATTACAGGAATCGCTTGATAAGGGTTTTATTCGGCCCAGTGTATCATCTTGGGGTGCTCCTGTCTTGTTTGTGAAGAAAAATGATGGTTCTATGCGTATGTGTATTGATTATCGCTAGTTGAACAAGGTTACAATGAAGAACCATTATCCTTTTCCTCTTATTGATGATCTGTTTGACCAGCTTTAGGGTGCATGAGTGTTTTCTAAGATTGACTTGCGCTTAGGTTACCATCAGTTGAAGATTCGGGAGCCAGATATCCCAAAGACTGCTTTTAGGACTCGGTATGGTCATTATGAGTTCCTTGTTATGTTATTTGGGCTGACCAATACCCCATAAGCCTTTATGTATTTGATGCACAGTGTGTTACGGCCATATCTTGACTCGTTCGTCATTGTCTTTATTGATGATATTCTGGTGTATTCCCGAAGTCGCGAAGATCATGAGTAGCACATGAGGACAGTGCTTCAGATCTTGAGAGAAAAGAAGTTATATGCTAAGTTCTCGAAATGTGAGTTTTGGTTGGAGTCCATGGCATTCTTAGGCCACGTGGTGTCGAGTGAGGGTATTCAGGTGGATCCGAAGAAAGTAGAGGCCGTGCAGAGTTGGCCCAGGCCATCCTCAGCTACAGAGATCCGTAGTTTGCTTGGCTTGGTGGGTTATTACCATCATTTTGTTGAGGGGTTTTCATCGATTGCAGACTTATGACCAGACTGACCCAGAAGGGTGCTCCGTTCCAGTGGATGGAAGAGTGCGAGACGAGCTTTCAGAAGCTCAAGATAGCTTTGACTACAACCATAGTGTTGATATTGCCTACAGGTTCGGGGTCTTATACGGTCTATTGTGATACCTTAAGGATTGACCTTGGAGCGATTTTGATGCAGGATGGTAGGGTGATTGCCTACGAGTCCAGACAGTTGAAGGTTCACGAGAAGAATTATCCGGTCCACGACCTTGAGTTAGCTGCCATTGTTCACGCCCTGAAGATCTGGCGTCATTATTTGTATGGGGTTCCTTGTGAGATTTATACTGATCATTAGGGCTTGCAGCATCTGTTCAAGCAAAAAGATCTAAATTAGCACCAGAGGAGGTGTTTGGAGTTGTTGAAGGACTATGATATCACCATTTTGTATCACCCAGGCAAGGCCAATGTGGTGGTCGATGCCTTGAGTCGTCGGGCAGAGAGTTTGGGGAGTTTGGCTTATTTACCAGCATTGGAGAGGCCTATGGCAATGGATGTTCATGCCTTAGCCATTCAGTTTGTGAGATTGGATCTTTCGAAGCCCAGTCGGGTTCTAGGTTGCGTGGTTTCTCGGTCTTCTTATTTGATCGTATCAGGGAGCGTCTGTATGATGACCCTCATTTGCTTGTCCTCAAGGACAAGGTTCAGCATGGCGACGCCAGAGATGTGACTATTGGTGATGACAGAGTATTGAGGATGCATGGTCGGATTTGTGTACCCAATGTTGATGGGCTTCGGGAGTTGATTCTAGAGGAGGCCCACAGTTTGCGGTGTTCCATCCATCTGGGTGCCACGAAGATGTATCAGTATTTGAGGCAGCACTATTGGTGGAGGCGGATGAAGAATGATATAGTTGGATTTGTAGCTCGGTGTCTCAACTGTCAGCAGGTGAAGTATGAGCACCAGAGACCGGGTGGGGTCTTTAGCAGATAGAGATTTCGGAGTGGAAGTGGGAGCGAATCACCATGGACTTTGTAGTTGGGATCCCAAGGACTTTGAGAAATTTTGACGCTATTAGGGTGATTATGGATCGGCTGACCAAGTCCGCACTTCGTTCCTGTGTGTACTACCTATTCTTCGGAGGGCCTAGCGGAGATTTATATTCGGGAGATTGTTCATCTGCATGGTATTCCAGTTTCCATCATTTCAGATAGAGGTACTCAGTTCACATCAAGGTTCTGGAGGGTCGTTCAACATGAGTTGGGTACTTGGGTGGAGTTGAGTACAACATTTCACCCTCAGATGGACGGACATACCGAGCGCACTATTCATATTCTTGAGGATATGCTCCGTGTGTGTGTGATTGAGTTCGAAGGGTTTTGGGATCAGTTCTTGCCATTGGCGGAGTTTGCTTACAACAACATCTATTAGTCCAACATTCTGATAGCACCGTTTGGGGCCTTATATGGTAGGCGGTGTAGATCCCCAGTGGGTTGGTTTGAGTCGGGTGAGGCCAGATAATTGGGCATAGACTTGGTATAGGATGCTTTGGAGAAGGTTAAGGTGATTCAGGATAGACTCCGTACAGCCCAGTTCAGACAGAAGAGCTACGCGGACTGGAAGGTTCGTGATGTTTCCTATATGGTTGGAGAGCGGGTCTTGCTTCGGGTTTTGCCTATGAAGGGCGTTATGAGATTTGGGAAGAAGGGGAAGTTGAGTCCGAGGTTTATTGGCCCCTTTTGAGATATTGAGGCGTGTTGGAGAGGTTGCTATGAGCTTGCCTTACCTCCATCTTGGTAGGAGTCGATTCGGTATTTCATATTTCTATGCTTCAGAGGTATCACGGTGATCCGTCGCACGTGTTGGATTTCAGTTCAGTCCAGTTGGACAAGGATCTATCCTATGTTGAGGAGCCAGTGGCAATATTGGACAGGCAGGTTAGAAAGCTGAGGTCAAAGAACATTGCATCAGTAAAGGTTCAGTGAGGTCAGCCGGTCAAGGAGGCGACCTGGAAGATCGAGCAGGATATGCGCAGCCATTACCCTCATCTTTTTACTACTTCAGGTATGTCTCTATGCTCGTTCGAGGACGAACGAATGTTTAAGTGTATGAGGATGTGACGACCCGCCTGGTCGTCTTAAGAATTAATGCTCTAATCCCCTATTAACTGCTTTCCCGTGTTTATTTCTGATATTTGATTTGCCAGGATGTTCGGTTTTGATTTTAGGAGAGTTTTGGGACACTTAGTCCCTAAATGAGAGCTTAAGTGTTGGAAATTTGACCGTAGTCAGAACAGTGTGAAGATGGCCTCGGAATGGAATTTCGATGGTTCTGTTAGCTCCGTTGGGTAATTTTGGGCTTAGGGGCGCGTTCAGATTGTGTTTTGGAGGTCCGTAGCTAATTTAGGCTTGAAATACCAAAAGGTTGAATTTTGAAGTTTCCGGTTCGATATTGAGATTTTGATCCGAGGGTCGGAATGGAATTCCGTAAGTTGAGGTAGTTCCGTAGTGTTGAATGTGACGTGTGTACAAAAATTCAGGTCATTCGGACGAGGGTTGGTAGACTTTTTAATCGAAAGCGTATTTTTAGAGTTCGGAGTTCCTAGGCTTGAATTCGTGGTTGATTCGTCGTTTCGATGTTGTTTTAGGTGTTTTAAGGATTGGTATAAGTTACGATAGGGGTATTGAACTTGTTGGTGCCTTTGGTTGAGGTCCCAGGGGGCCTCAGGATGATTTCGGATGGTTGACGGAAGGATTTTGAGTTTGGAGTTGCAGCTGAAGCTGCTGATCTTCTGTCATAACCGTATCACAGAAGCGTCATTTGTCATCGCAGAAGCGGAATTGGGCAGGAGCAGCAGGGTCCACAGATGCGGGAAATTTACCGCAGAAGTGGTACCACATCTGTGAATGGGGAATCGCAGGTGCGGAAATAGGCTGGGTTAGTGATTGTCGCAGATGCGACCATTGGTCCGCAAAAGCGGGACCGCAGGTACGGTCCCATGACTGCAGGTGCGGTCCTATGACCGCAAAAGCGGATTAACTGGGCAGAAACATATAAATTCTTCCCTTCGCGAATTTGAGCTATTTTTCACCTCTTTTCAAACGGGAAGAAGGCTTGGGGGAGAATTTTCAAGAGAGGCTTTTAGAGGAGTTCATTGGGGTAAGGTCTTTGGTCCCTAAACTCGTTATTGGAGTGATTTTATCATTATAAACATGAAAAATTAAGGAAAATCAGTGGTAATTTGGGTTAGGCCTTGATTAATTAGAGACCTTTGAGTGATGATTTGAGGGACCATTTAAGGTCCGATTTTGGTACTTTTGGTATGACTGAACTCGTGAGAGTGTGAGGATTCTGGAAATGTAAATTTTACTTGATTCCGAGACGTGGGCCTAAGGGGCATTTTGGTTATTTTACCTAATTTCACGTATTGGCTTAGAATTTAATTGTAGAATCGGGATTCCTGTAGATCCCCGCACACTATGAGTTGGACTATGGGACAGGATCCCGGGAGAGCCATTGGATACGTATAATTGGGACTACAGGACGGTATCCTGGAAGATCCCCGATTGTTATTTTGGTGCTGAGCCATATTTCTTTCTGTGTTTATTTTGCCTCTGTAATAGTTGTTGTTGTCCTTTATATTCTGTGTTACTTTTACTACTATACTTATTTATATTGTTCTGTTCTACACTATCGAACTTTATATTTTATTTAACGTCAGTAGGACCCTGACCTTCCTCGTCACTACCCGACTGAGGTTAGGCTTGACACTTACTGAGTACCGCTGTGGTGTACTCATGCCCTTTCTGCGCATGTTTTTCATGTGCAGATCTAGGTACTTCGACTCAGACTTACCATCCTTGAGGCGAGGCGACCCTTCGGAGATTTCGAGGTATATCTGATGCGTCCGTAGACCGAGGAGTCTCTCTCCACTCTCTCTTGTAGTTATAGCCCTTATGTATTTAATTTGTTTTAGACATTCTGGAGTTAGGGCACTATGTCGTATCCTTAACTTGTGATTTCATGAGATTCCGGATTTTGGGAAAAGTATTAGTTTTGAGAGTTGATATTGTGTATGCCGAGCGACACTATTAAACACTGTTTATTTCACTATTTCGATTTTTATTTGTTTTCTTTCGCAAATTGGTTTATTTTTCCGCATTATTAGGCTTACCTAGTCGCAGGGACTAGGTACCGTCATGATTGTTCACGGAGGGAGAATCGGGGTCGTGAAATTGTCAATTTGCATCACTTATTTTTACATTTATCAATTGGTATTAGATAAAACCACATATCCTTAAAACTACATTATAAGTTTAATTATTATCCAATTTTTAGGAAAAACAATACTATACCAAGGAAAATAGATGAAAATCTCGACTTCAATAAACGAGGTTTATGCTTTCAGTTCCTATACTCTGGGAATTGGGATCAATTCGGTCTTCCTTGTCATCTATTGATCAATTGTTACAAAATCGCACTGCCGAGAAATTGATCAAATCTCTTTGATAACACAAATAACACCAAGTCTAGTATGGTAAAAAGTTTCTTTGTTTATAGAAAAAAAAATAAAATATGAACAACATTAAATAGACCAAAATAGACTTGTGAGTCTACTAACTCGACTCACACCTGGCCCGTATAGAGGACATGTGGACTAGAATGGAATAGAATGATCATCGAGAAAGATGTCTAACATTAAGATTTTAATTTTAATGTAATGTTTTTGTTCTATCAAACCAATTTTTTGACAAATACTTTAACATTAAGATTTTAATTTAAATGTGATGTTTATTAAAGACCAGTGATAGATTGCTTCGATCTTTTTATGTGAAAATAGTACGGGTTAGCCAATTTTTGGACTGGTAATTAAAAAATGCCTACCGTTTGCAAAATCATTAAAAAATAACCACTATTTTGTTGCAATACGGAAAGTTCTAGTATAATATACTGGAGATTGGTGCACATGTGTATGAACTTCTAGCATATTATGTTGGAACTCCAGCAGACGAAAAGTTCCAACATAATACTGAGCTAAACTAAGAAAAAAAACCGACTATGATTTGGTTTGATATGGTTTGGTGTTGGAAAAAAAACCCGACCATAAATTGGTTTGTTTTGGTTTTAACTAAAGAAAATCAAACCGAAACTAAACCAACCCGACATTACATTTATAGAAATTTTAGATATATTTAATATATAAATATACTTATTGTGATGTAATTTATAAATGTTTCTTACACTTTTTCATAATCTTAGAACTTTTGAATGTTCCAATAAGTTTAGCTATTAATATTAGTAACTTAAGTAATGCTAACAAAAGCCCAAATCAAAAACAAATCAATACTAATGCTAACAAAAGACATTCAATTCAATACTAGGAACGACAATGTATTTAATATTTATTTTTTATTTTGCAATGATTAAGATAAAAATTCACAACGTATTTTTATTTTTGTTTAGCGTTTAGTCATCTAATTAATACTCCCTTATTAGTCTACTTATTTTAGAATGACTTAGTACTTTTAGATTATGTTTATTTTTATTATGACCTTTTAATTAGCAATATTTATATTACATAACTTTATTGTCTTTATTGTTGAATATTTTACGATAATGCCATGACACATCTCATATTTTGTATTATTTTCTTGAAAAATACCTTATATAGTTGTATCTTACTAGGATTAAAGAACTATTTTGAGCACAAGTTATATGATTACAAAACTATTTTGAGCACAAGTTATATGTTTTGTGCTACGAAGATTTTATCCAAAAAATCGAAAAAACCCAAATAATCTGAAAACCCAAGAAAAACCGAGATTGAAAAATCCAAGTTTTATTGATTTGGTCTTTAGATTTAATAACCCAACATAATTGGTTTAGTTTGGTAATTGCAAAACTCGGACCAACCCGACCTATGTATACCCCTACACCTGTGTATGAACTTCCAGCATATTATGCTGGAACTCCAGCACAAGGAAAGTCCCCGCATAATATACTGGAGATTGGAGCACATGTGTATGAATTTCTAGCATATTATGCTGGAACTCCAGGATATTATGTTGAAAGTTCAGTATATTATGCTAGAAGTCAAGTATATTATGCTGAAACTCCAGTATATTATGCTGGAAGTTCACATATAAAAATTCGAACTCCAATATATTATGTTGTAATATTTTTCGGATTTTAAATAATGTATTCGTTCAGATTTATCTTTACAAGAAAAATGACTAAATTTTGATTACTTTTGAAACTGTGGCTATTTTTCAATTACTACTTATAAATCTGGTTATTTTTGAATTTCACCCCAAATTAACCTGTATAACTTACCCTTTCCCCCCAACTAGAAAATCCACAAATAATATAAACTTATTTTGCAGGGTGGAAAAAGTTCTCTCAAAATGAAACTCCAGAATCATGAATCCCCAAGCTAAAAACCACCCAAACCACCTGATATTGATCATGACAATTCCATATAAAACAACCTACAAAATAAATTATCCTTCAAAGACATGCTAACAACATCTAGTCCAATGATGTTTGACTCTACTCTAAATCAAAAAAAATTGGAGTTAACAGAGAATTCCCCTATAGAGGATAGGATTGAACAACCAGAATCCTCCATCACACGAGGCATCAAAGTTATTTCTTTGACAGATGAAGACAGACAAAGAATTACGAGCCCTGGAAAATGCTATCATAGTGAAGTTAGTGGGCAAATGTATGTTGCACCACTATTTGAAAAAGAAAATCCAGGATTTATGGAGGCCAACGGAAGATTTCCAAATGATTGATCTGGGAGAAGACTACTACATAATAAAGTTCAAAAATAAAGAAAACATGGAGAAGTCTATTCAATAAGGACCTTGGTCCATTAATGGTCATTTCCTCTCCATCACTAAATGGAAGCCAAATTTTGTGGCATCAAAAGAGAGACTAACAACAACGGCAGTATGGGTTAGGCTCCCACAACTGCCTACAGAGTTTTATGATGGCAAAATACTTAAAAAAATTGACAATGCAATTGGTCGCTTATTAAGGATTGATGTTTGTACTTCAACCACATTAAGGGGTCGATATACAAGACTTTTTGTTGAACTCCCTCTAGAAATTCCACTCCAACCATTCCTATACGTTGGAACACATAAACAACACATTCACTATGAAGGAGATAACTTCCTATGCACTAACTATGGCAGACTAGGCCACACAACAAAACAATGTTCATTTATCAAATTGGATGCTGCGGCCAGTAAGGAAACAACCAAGGAGCAAGCAACAACCTGAATACTGAAAAATCAGCAAGAGGAGTGAAGACAGTATCCTTCAAAAAGGAAGGAAACAAGTCTCAAGAAGTAATCAACAAGATACCATCAAGCCGGTCAAAAACAACAATGGTCTAGGTATCCCCATTAAGATATTCAATGCAAGCACTGGTAAGTACCTAGATACAAAGTTTTTACAATATAAATCCAAGGATCCGAAGGAATCCATTACTCCAATGGTCATAAAGGAAGCAAAAATCCAACTACCATAGCTAAGGCAAAGAATCCGGCCACCATAGCTAAACCAAAAACCTCCTTACTAATAAAAAATAATTTCACTCTTTTAGATAATGAGCACATGGTTTTAGATGAAAAAACCAATGAAACCACCCATGGAAATAAAATGTTTTTTAATAATCCAAATAATAGTCATGCAAATGAACAAGTGTCCACCCCAAATGAAGATTTTGACATGTTGGAAAATAACGTGTCTACCCCTAAAAAATTGAAAATCAAACCATGCAAGAATACTGGGATAAATGACAAAACTACCCCTTCTACTAATACCAACTCTACTGTCCTTTCTACAAATGAAATAAAATAATTTAGTAATATTCTAGCTTAACCAAAATCTGGACAACAATCTTTCATTAAGATTTTGATAATCTTTCCCTCCCTGAGCATGTAAGCCAAATGGCAAAAAAGGATAGCCATGTCTTACAAATGTACCACAGCCATAGCCACGCAGTGGATACTATATCCATGGAAGAGAAGCCTATAAATAATGGCATTGAGCAACCAAAAGCCATGCAATCGACATCCCAAATCATTGCCCGGCCACCCAATCCCTCACACGCTACCTTAGCCCTTCTTCCACGCTTGACTTGGAGACCTTAAGTATTCCTATCTCTTTTCAAAGTGCCTATAATTCCTTCGACCCTAAGGAGACGACCCAGACTTATACAGATTCTACGGCAATACAGAACAATTGCCATGGAGAATCTACTACCTTCCCCCCCCCCCCCAACTAAAAGGTCCACAAATAATATACGTCCAACCCCCACAAGCAAAGGACTACCAATCTGTGTCGTGGATGGAAATGGGACTTATGGGCCATACAGTGTCGTTCAACCTCCAAATCAATGGTTAGGACTCAATTGTCATACTACACAACACACAATACTTAGCTCAACTAATAGCGGAAGGCATGAGGTTAGCCATGAACAACTACCTCAATCAAGTATGGCTAAACAACATCCTACAACCTCTACCTCCCTTCGTAAACCCTCAACTAGTGCATGTTGTGAGAAACCATTAGAATCTACCACCCCATTTCAATCTAATATACCCACAGAATGCTCTCCTAGATATGCCATTCTTTCCCCCAGAAACACTAACTCAACTCATTGCCATATTCATGCCATGGGAGAACCCTCCTCCAGTTCAGGAGCCTTACATTCCTCAACCACCCCAGCAACCCCCATCACCACCTCATCAACTTGCCCAAAACCCAGAATCAGTAGAAGGAGAGATGGAGGAATAAGAGGAACCACTCAATATAATCTTAACACGAGTCCTAGAGTTCTCTAACCTAGACGGGGTAAAAGTATTTCTCTTTACAGAGATGCAAGAGAAGAGGCACGTACTCAACTGCCCACTAGAATTATACAAATGCTCAATGGACATCAGACCACCTCAGGATCCAACGGTGGGGAACATGGCAATGATACTAGTGCTAGCATTGAGAAGGAACCCAATACTGGGGGCATTGAGGGAAAACAGGGAGCCACCAAATCAAAACCTTAATGTCTCTATGAATCAACCAACAAATATCATCATTTGGAATATAAGGGGTGGTAATAACAAAAACTTTAGAAGAAATTTCAGGGAAATGGTCGACACTCATAGACCATGCATGGTGGCTTTACTAGAAACTAGAATGGGAAGCCATGTTGAATTGCTTAACGACTTTGGATTTACAGAGATGATATAGGTTCCAGCTGATGGCCAGGAAGGAGGAATTGTGTTACTGTATAACCACGAGGTGGTGACTATCCAAAACTTTATCCGTAGGAATCAAAAACTTCATGCAACAATAGAGGTACTTCGTATTGGTAAACTCTGGTTTTTAGTACAATATATGCTAGTACTGATATCTGTAATAGAAATGTTATGTGGGAGAATCTGAAAAAATATTAGTAGAAATCATATAGGCCCTTGGATGGTGGGAGGAGATTTTAATGATGTTTTTTGTGCCAATGACAAGTTTGGAGGCAGACCTCTCAATGATACTAGAGCTAAATTCCTTTGGTCTAAGCTTAATAGTTGCAAACTCATTGATCTTGGATTCAAGGGTTGCAAATATACTTGGTCTAACCATAGGCATAAAAATCAGGGTCTAATAATGGAAAGGTTGGATAAAGTATTTGGAAATGATGAATTGGTAGATTTATTCCCCAAAAGTTCAATAATTTACCTTCCTAAAACTTACTCGGATCATAACCCTATCCTAATTGAACTAATACCTAGAATTAGAACCCTTCATAAATAACCCTTTCGGCTAGAAACCTTTTCGTGTAAACACCCGGAATTCCTACCTATAGTGAGAGACAATTGGTGTGACCCAAACTTCCTTAGAGCTAGTCAAAATTTTGTACAATGCATTAGAGATTGGAAAGCTAGGACGTTTGGGGATATTATGGGAAAAAAGCGTAAAATACTAGCTCGTCTAAATGGTATACAAAATTCCAAAAGTTATGCTACTAACATTTTCCTACAAACCCTAGAAAAAGGACTTAAAAAGGGATTATAATGATCTTCTGATGATTGAGGAAGATTATTGGAAAATAAGATCTAGGGTAATGTGGCTAAATGAAGGTGATGGCAATACAAAATTTTTCCACATTTGTGCCTCAAATAGGAAGAGACGAAACAATATTAATTTTTTCAAAGATAATGCTAGAAATTGGATCAATGATCCCCTTTTAATTATGTCTCATGTCCAAAATTATTTTGAAAATATTTTCACCACTTCACACAGCAAAACTAGTAAGAAGAGTCCTTTAAACCATAGTTCAAATATTGGTATTTTAAACCTGAGTGCATTAGATAGACCCTTGCTTGATATGGAAATTAAAAGAGCCATTTTTCCTTCAAACCCTTTAATGCTCCAGACCAGATGGACTCCACCTTTTTTAACCAAAAGTACTGGAATATTATAGGCCCTTTAGTTGTGAAACTATGTCATGACATTTTTAATACGTAAGTAATCCCCCCAATAATTAACAAAACTTATCTTTGTCTAATACCCAAAATTTCAAATGCTAACAACATTAGGAATTTTAGGCCAATTAGGCTCTGTAACACCATTTACAAAATAATCACAAAAATTCTAGCAAACCGTCTAAAGCCATTCCTTGATCACCTAATAAGCCCCTTTCAAGCTAGCTTCATGAAAAATAGAAGAGCTTGTGATAATGCTGTCATTATCCAAGACCTAGTTTCAAACTTAAAAAAAATTAAAAGGAAAACCAGGTCACATGATTCTTAAAATTGATCTGAAAAAAGCTTTTGATCGACTTGAATGGTCTTTTGTTCATCAGACCCTCCAATATTTCAAATTTCCCCCCGAATTCTCAAAACTCCTATTAAATTGTATCTCAATAAGTTCGATAGCAATCCTAGTTAATGTCTCCATTACAAACTTTTTTGAGCCAAGTAAGGGGATCAGGCAAGGGGACCCCATATCTCCCTATATCTTCATCCTTTGTTTAGAAATGCTTTCAAGATACATAAACCATCAAGTAGATATTAGGAATTGGGATCCAATAACCACAGGGAGAAACTGTCCAAATTTTTCCCACTTATTCTTCGCAGATGACCTCACATTGATGGCCAAAGCAAACAAAAAGTCATGCCATACCATCAAGGGAGGTCTAGATTATTTCTGCAATATTTCAGGACAAAAAATAAACCTTACCAAATCAAAAATAACCTTTTCAAAAAATTGTTCTGAAACTCTCATAAAAGATATTACAAACCTTTTAGGAATTAAAAAAAGTGAGTCCTTTGGTACTTACCTAGGGTTCCCTATCTTAAATAACTACCCTAGGCCAAGGGACTACCAATTCATTATTGATAAAATGAGAGCTAAACTAGCAGCTTGGAAAATAAAATTCATAAATATAGCAGGTAGAACAACCCTATCACATTCTTGTTTAAATTCAATACCAAACCACTATATGCAATACACATTACTGCCCAGAAAGACCCTTAATAAAATAGATAAGGTACAAAGAGATTTCATTTGGGGGTCTACAAATAAGAGGAAAAAAATTTACCTTATTAATTGGTCTATCATTTGCCAATCAAAAACAAATGGAAGACTTGGTATCCATAATGCAAATTCAAAAAATTTATGCACATTAGCTAGTATGGTATGGAGAATGCTCACCAATGCTACCTCTCCTTGGGTTACTCTATTAGTCTCTTCCTATGCATCTAGTAATGCCAAGAATAAAAAAAAATTCATTTGGAAAAGCATTAAAAAGGATGGGATTTATGCTCTAAAGGAATTATTTGGTCTCCTCACATTCTCTCGAACATGAACATATGGGAACCAATTGGATTCCAAAGGTGGAAAGTCTTAGGGAAATAGTGGAGGGACCACTCCAAAAAAAGGATCAATCTTTAAAATTAAAGGACTTATTTAATGGAGAAAACTGGGATTTTGATAAAATTTCTTTTAATATTCCTAATGATACTAAGGACAGCATCAGTAAGGTTAGAATCCGTTTAAAGGGACCAAAAAGTGACATTCCTATATGGTCACTTTCTACTAAAGGTTTTTTCACAACCAAAACATGCTACAACTTATTAGAGTCTCCAAAAAATAACCTAGTAGATTTCCAATGGGTTTGGAACCTTAATTGTCCCAATAAAATAAAATTCTTTATGTGGCACTGTCTCCATAATAGGATACCCTGTAGACAATATCCGGCACGAATTAGCTTAAACGTCGATCCAATGTGCCCTATATGCAGAAATAACTTGGAAAAATCTATAGCCCACATGTTCTTTAGCTGCAAGGCGACTAAAATTCTTTTGGGATAATCTTGGGTGGCATCAATACTATAAGGCCCCAGGTGACCACTGGCTGAACCAATTGAAATCTTTTAACTACCCAATTAGGAATAATTTTATAAATTGGGACCTCTTCTTTCCTTTTGTTATATGGTACACTTGGATAAATAGAAACAATAACAACCAAAACAACACGACTGCTCCCATCAATGGAGAATTTATTATTCAAAAGACAACTGAATATAAACTCCTCACTGAAACAAGTATGTATAATCCTCGAAAAATTCCCATCAAAATTGCACGGCAAAAACCACCAAAAGGATGGTCTAAACTAAATATTGATGCTAGCTTTGACGGTGTTATACAAAAATGTGGTCTGGGAGGTATTTTCAGGGATGCCAAAGGACACTGGATTGTGGGCTTTGGTAAACCATCATATGAATGTGGATCACTAGAAACGGAGATAAAAGCTCTACTAGAGGGACTCAAAATGGCTGAAGAATGGAGAATGTACCTGCTTGTAATAGAGACAGATTCTGTGGAGGTTATCCAATCCATCCTACAGGGCAATAGGCTATATGACGATATTGTTAATGAATGCAGGTCGTTAATGCACCAGCAGAAGGAGATAATCCTCCAGCACACATTCAGACAAGGGAATAGTGTAGCTCACCACATGACAAGAAAGGCTAAGGATCAATTTGAAGGCAAGAAGACTTTTGTTGAAGCTCCATCTTATTTAAAATGTTTTGTGGAAAAGAAACTACTAGAATAATGTATTTTTGAGAAATTTCTATCTTATGATGCTTGTAATACTCTAGCAAGCCTAGGTAATCGAAGTGTCCTTAGAGATACCAAGTATGCGTGCAATTTACTGACCCCTACTTAATTATTAATATATATATTTTTTGTTTGCTCAAAACAAAAACCTGTATAACTTGAAGCCCATGCCTTCTCCTCCTCCTTTAGCTTTTCTTTGAACATTTTTGCTTGGTTCTGCTAAATCAACCTTCTAATTTTTTGGAAGTGTTTGTAAAATTTTACTTTTTTCTTTGTCATCAATTATGGAAATCTCATCTTTCAGTAATCAATTTTGTTACCAATTTTTTGTAAAAAAACTCCAAAATACCCCTAAATTAACACCAACGAAGCTAAAATTATTGCTCTGAAACGCACACGCAAGTATACGTGGTCGACAAGTAATAAAGTGATAAGTAGAGTATCGTTACCATGAGAACTTGTGATTAACTATCAACAAAATTAAACTAAAATAATTAATCTATTCAAGCGATTTTATAAAGATTATTAACTATAACTAATCTCTAGTTAAGAAATTAAAGAAATAAGTTGGCAAACTTAGAGACGAATTTAATGGGAGAAAATATTCCAGAACTATGAGTTAGCTAACAATCATGTTGAGTCTTTCACTTAAATTTTCTAATTAATTTATCTAATTTATTTGTTGATAGGGTTAATATTACTCGTAGTATTCTCTCGAAGTACTACTCGCCTATTCAAGCTAACCTAATGCCTATATTCCTAAGAGTTATGGTTAACAAAAACGCTTTAATAATTTTCATATAATGGCCTAGCAAGGGGATTGGGTATATCCCTATCTTAATGGCAAATCCGTCCCGATGCTCAGGTTCAAGATCTTGCTCTACTCAATCTTATATGCAATCTAGAATTCCCTCTTCCGATTTCAATTATAGATTTGTAGATATTATTCAATTGGCGATCATGAAATCAAATAATTAAGTGCAAGATTAAATAAATAAACAAATACGATAAATTAAAAAGAACAATTCAAACTTCAAACCACAATGTTCATGTAGTAGCACACAACTCTAGAACTAATAAACTATGAGATTAAAGGAAGAGAAGAGAAGAGAAGAAAAACTAGTTGGAAGTCTCTTCCAAACGTGGCTTGTGTTTCCCAAAGTGAATTCTCCTTCAAAGTGGCGTCCTCCCCTCAAAAATTAGGTTTATAAACCTTTTTATACAAGTTAGGGGCGTCCAGGACCCGAAAAGATCTTCTTTAAGTCGAAATCGAATAATTTTCAAGATTGAGCGCCCTGGGCAATGCGTCGCGCTAGCTCGGGCGCTACCATGGACACTAGAATTCGACACTGGTCCATTTTCTTCTTCTTTTAGCCCCAACTAATGCGCATTAAATCCATTTCACTCCCAATTGATTTCTACATATATAAATACCAAAAGCTAGTGGTGGTAGGCTAGAAACCCATATTTTAGTCATAGTTTGCACTTTAATTACTGTGTTTTACTTGTGTTTGAGATTAAATTAATGTGAATTGCACTTATTAAATGTTCAATGCCTTGCAGGAAGTGATTTCGAGTTAAAAAGATAATCGAGAGCTAAAACGAAAGATTTGGAGCTTTGAAGCCTAAGTAAAAGCCCAATGAATTAAACCGGAATCACGTTTGGGAGTTGGGATCCAAGCCTGGATGTCAAAAAGTGAATAAAATGAATTACTTTGGAAAACTAACACTATCACACCACGTGGGGCAGCGCGGATGTGCAAATTGTTGATGCATATCAGAACTGCTCTCTGAACCTCTCCACTACCACACTGCGTGGAGCGGCAATAGGCACGGCGCACTTGTGCAAAATTCTCAGAGTATTTTTTTTATTTCGGCTTGGAAATGATAGTTTCGTTCGGTCCAATCTTACGTAGGTCCAAAAGTTCCTTCAAAAATGTCTTTTTGGTGTATTTATAACATGTATGGCTTGGAGACTCAAAGCACAACGATTCATCATTCTTTCCTCAACTCAACACCCGAGTTTGGATTGAGTTCATGTTTTCTTATTATTCAAATTTATTTGTGATGAATTTCTCCATGATAATGGAGTAGTTTCCCTTAGGGGTTGACAAATATGGTGCATTGATTGATATTTGTGGATTTTAATTTTAGTTCTTTGCTTGAACTTGTTTATGGAGCTTTGAATTATTTGCAACTTTATTCACCAGTTTATTTCCAATTCCGTTCTAGGTCGAGACTACATCTAACGCCGCCGTTAGGAAATCCCACAAGCGAAACTACTATTTATTTATCTCTTTTAACATATATGTTTTTTAATTACACTAAATTTCATGAATTGTGAAAAGTCTTTTTAGACAAAATATCAACATAATAAGTACATAGTTTGCGGTGATAGAAATGACAAGTACAACAGTATATAGGTGCTACAAATCCCCAAAAACCGGCATCACAAGTACGTGAGTAATCTAGAGAATATACAAACTACTCAAACTATTGTTCGAAAATAATAGACAGAAACAGTAAATAAGGTTGAAGGAGACTCTGATGCTATAGATTGTAGTAAGGAAAGCATATTACCTCTAAGTCTTCGTAGATGATCGGCTACACGCCCGCGTGACCACTGGTGGAACCTGTCTTAGTACCTGCATATCAGTGTAAAACTGTAGCATGAGTATGAAGAACAACACGTACCCAGTAAGTATCTAGTCTAACCTTGAAGAAGTAGTGACCGGGGTCGACTTGACACTTACTAGAGGTCAATAATAATAATGAAAGTGCATAAAGTAGACATGGTGAACATACAATAGGTATCAATGAGGCAAATAAGGCAACTACAATAAATACAACAGGAGTTCGAAACACATCACCAACATCTCATAACCAGCCGTGAAGACCCTAACTCTATTATATCCAAAATGGAACCCCGTTTCGATTATTAATCACGGCGTTGCCAAGGCGAACGACTGTATCCCATAAGAATAGTGATACTCTGTACTGTTGAGGCGAACAGCCCGATCCTATAAAAATAATGTTAACATCATACTGCCGAGGCGAACGACCCGATTCCATAAGAGTGGTGTTATGATACTGTCGAGGCGAATGACCCGATCCCATAAGAGTGGTGTTACTATACTGCCAAGGCGAATAGACCGATCCCATAAGAGTGATGTTACTATACTGCCGAGGCAAACGTCCCGATCCCATTAGAGTAGAGAAGTTTACCTGGCTCGCGGAAGTACTTGCGATGTGAGAGGACATGAATTTTTCATAGTTATCAAGTATTTCTCAATTTTCCAAAATAAAAAGGCTAAGTCAATAATTGCAACTTTAGAATCCGTAGTTTCAGCTCTATTCAAGACAATTAATACGCATAAAATACAACAATACAATTAAAAGCATGATGTGGATCTAAGTCTACCTGGACATATCATGGAATATAGCTACGCACAGACTCTTGTAACCTCGTGTGTACGTTGCTCCCCACACAAGTAATACACAATAAGATACACCTAAGGGAATGAGTTCCCTCTAATAAGGTAGGCAAGAGATTTACCTCATTTTGAAGCTCAATTCCGGTCCACTAATCCGCTCTAAAAGCCCCAAGTCGATGCCGAACAATCCAAAACTAGTCCAATATTATATAATTTAATCAATATATATTCAAAAGTTCATAACTTAGCTATTAGAGTAATTATACAACCCAAATATGAAGATTCTTAAAATTCGCCCCTAGGCCCATGTGCCCAGATTCCAGAAATTTTTGAAGATAAATATTACCCATAGCCTTACGAACTCAAATTTATAAGTTTTACTTAAATTCCATAAATAATTTCGTGGTCAACTCTTATTTTTGCCAAAAACCCTAGGTTCTTCTCAAAATCCCATTAATTTCATCATTTTTTCATGTTAAATCAACCTATGATTCGCGTATTTAGCTAAAGATTTGATAGGGATCACTTACCTTTTGATGTTGATTAAATCCATCCACAAAAAGCTCTCAAAATCACCTAAGACCAAGTGAGAAATGAGAGAAATAAAGCTAAGTCCTGTAATAAAAAGCCCTTGCACCAGTCGCATTTATGCTATCTAGTTCGCAAATGTGAAAACATCATCGCAAATACAAAGGCTAGCCAGCTCTGCCATGGCTGCAAATGCGAAGAGAGGCAGTTCGCAAAAGCGGCAGGATCTTTGCAAATGCGAAATCCTCAGTGCCTTCCCAACTTTGCAAATGTGAATGGTTCCTCGCAAATGAGAGCTCACAAATGCAAAAAAAACTTCGCATTTGCGAGGCTTGCAGCACCAGCCCAGAAAACTAGAAAAACTGAAGTCGTTCCACCCCTCCGAACGTGTCCAAAATTCACTCGAGCCCTCGGGGCTCCACACCAAATATCCACACAAGTCTAAAAATATCATAAAAACTCTCTCACGTGATCGAAATACTGAAATAACATCTAAAATCATGAATCAGATGCCAAAATGCATGAATTAAATTATGAAACTCAAAACTTCTAAAAACACATCCGCGCGTCCGGTTCCTATCAAATCAACTCGGCATTATGCCAAAATTTGCATGCAAGTCATAAATCACCATACGGAACTATTCTCAGGCTTGAAATCCCAAACGGACCTCGATGATAATACTAAAGACTACTCCAAACCAAACTTAAAAAACTTGGAAAACCTTCAACGCGCCAACTTTTAATATTAAGCGCCGAAACACTCATGGGTCATCCAAAACCCAATCCGGACACACGCCCAAGTCCAAAATCATCATACAAACCTATTTGGACTGTTAAATCCCGGTTCCAAGGTCGTTTACTCAAAACATTGACTCAAGTCAAACTTA
This sequence comes from Nicotiana tabacum, assembly GCF_000715075.1. NCBI lineage: Eukaryota > Viridiplantae > Streptophyta > Magnoliopsida > Solanales > Solanaceae > Nicotiana > Nicotiana tabacum. Next base: position 94,271,777 of record NC_134085.1, on the reverse strand, counting down.
ACCATTATAGGCTACTATTAAGGAACTAAGTGTTCCGATTTCAACCCGAACCCTTCCAAACCTAAACTAACCATCCCCGCAAATCATAAAATAGTAAAAGAACATATGGGGAGTCTTAATTACGGGAACAAGGATCTAGAATGCAAAACGATCGGTCTGGTTGTTACAACCAGTTTATTTAATTGTAATAGGAATATTTTGGTGATTATATCTGCATTATTTTGTTTGATTTAATTCAGTGATTCTTTTAAGTAATCTAAAGAGCTTGTTGATTAGTTGATCAAGTTAAGAGAATATTCAAGAGACATTTTCCTAAAGACTAGTCCATTAATGCATGCTTGCATATTTTCACAGTGCTTATATTAGTACACCTCATAGAGTTAAGAATCTAATCCCTATGGAGACGATAACTAAACTATACTATCTTTGGCTAGCGAGCATCAATTTCGTGTTATGTTTTGTGCTCGTCAAATTTTGGCGTCACTGCCAGATATTGGCAATAACTAGTGTTCAAATTAGTTTTTGGTGCTAATTTAGGAACCAATTTTATTTATTCTTCACGGATTTTCTCTTTCGCGTGCAAGATACAGTTTAAGCTCTCTCGTGTATGACTCGATCTTCTTCTGAGGAAGTGTTTCAATTTCACGGCCCAAACTGGAGGGCCATGACTTGAACTCGGGCCATACCTGCCGAGCACCAACGTACATTTATCTAACCTTTCTTATTATCCAGAACAGCTGACGAGATCAACATAAATGGTAGACATGAATCCTAAACAACCAACAATGACATATAATGGCATTAACATATATAACATGGGCCAACAAGGTTGTCATGAAGCTATAAATAAGGTACGAGTCGACAAGCTACCATGAGAGACTATGCAAAAAAACCGACAAGGCTATCCAAATTATACATGAGTCGACACCTGTCTATGAGCCTCTATAGGAACATAAGTGCTGCAATATTGTTGGAACAGTGCCCCGACATACCCATAATGTCTATAACAAAAATTCATACCAAGACCACAACAAGTCCAGAGAAGGGATCTCGCCGATAACGGCTGAACTAGGTAGCCTACTGTGGTGGGGAAGCTTCATCTACCTGTCTATCAGGACATGAAGCACGACATGCAGCGTCCACAAATAAAAGGGGCGTCAGTATGAATAAAGTACTAAGTATGTAAGGAAGGAAGCATAAATAAGAATAGTAATGTAAGGAGGGATAGAGAATATACAACTTGTAACATCTGAGTGCCTTAAAGGACGATTGACATGAAATGCATGATATATATATACACACACACACATGACTCTATGAGCATCATCATCATCATATCGTACCCGGCTGTAATAGGCTCGGTAAAAATACTCGGAATCATAAGGTTCAATAGAATCGTACACGGCCATGTGGAGCTCGGCAAAACACAACTGATCAGTGGTTTGACAATAAGTATCATACCCGATCCATTATAGCGCAACTTGGTAGAGTAAAATAGGTACATATATATAATGCATACTGGACTCATTGGGATCACATTCTGAACCTTTCGGAGTGACATAAGGTTGGTACCTTCCGTACATGTTATTAGGAATAACTCTTCATCATGAATCTTATAAGAATAGGGAGTACCAACAACATTGATAACATAAGAATAAGAGGAGCAACATCAACATCATTCGTTCCATAAGAAGGGAAACAATATAAGTACTGTTAGCTTCTAAGAGTGGAGTATCTTTGGAAGCTCGTTCAGTACAATATGCACAATCAGAATTGTGCAAAAGAAAGAAAGAGATAGCCTCACATACCTTGTACATACTTCCAACTTCAATCTATGCAAATGTCACGACTCCTTTGTCTACAATAAGAGAAATGATAATATCGTTATCGTTTATGCAACGTAACTATTATATGACTTTCCAAAAGTTAAGAAAATTACAACCTATTTTAGGATGAAACGAACAACACCTCCCCTATTTATATGACTTTCCAAAATTTAATAAAATCACAAAACATCCCAAACAACATCAATAATAATCATATTAAGCCTAGTTTAACAATCCCAACGAGCGGCAAGCTCGATTTGGGACTAAACAACTATAGTATTAAACCCATTGTTCCTTAAAGAATTTATCAACAACATTAACCACCACATATTCAATTATACCTACTAATTTTATCCACAATACAACTTTAAAACAACCCCACAAAAGTCCCACAATTTCAGCAACTCAAAACTTATTTTTTCAGATTGCTAAAACACATTTTCGACATGTATTTTATTTCAAATCGAGCAACACAACTAACAGTACATAATTAAGACTCTTCTCACATAAAAAATCAATGAATTTGACCTAAAATTATGTTCGCAACCAACCAACAGTGATGCCACAAAAAATAATATACAACTATTTCGAAACTCTCAAGTTCTAGTCTTCATGATCTAGCTACAACTCATAGATGTTTAGATGAGGGAAAGAGAAGCATAAACTTACCTTGGAATAAGTATAACCCATGAAATCTAGTCTCTCTTCGTTCATAACTAGTCCCCCAACTCAGCTACAAGAAGGAGAAAGGGAGTTTAACAAGTTGTTAGGGTTTTTCGGCAATAGAATCACGTAGTATCACCCGGAATCACCTTCAGTTTGTGTGGATTTTTGGGGGAGGATTTGTAGGGTTTAAATCTAAAGTTATTAGTATGAAATATAAGTGAAATAAATGATTTAATGCACCCTTTAAAGGGCCCCTTGGCTGCCTTTTTTTGGGGATTTATTTGGTCCCTTCATTTAAACAAGTAGGTGACACACCTACTAATCTACGTAGTCTTGCATAAATGCTAATATCTCTCAACTCCGACATCGTATCGACAAATGGTTTAATGATTTTGTAAACTAAACTCATAGATGTTAGATTTGGTGGGTGGATCACTCCGTAATTCAAAGTATTTTGAGAGAAAATCTTAGTAACATTAGACCTTAATTTTAAGTAAAAATATGAATGTAAGTTGTGACAACTTTTGTCGACTTTTGTTTCATAACTTGCTTGACTTCAAGACTTATGATACGGATATTATATGATTCAAATGCCTTAAAACACGACCTCCTTAGTATATTAAGCACCTCTAGTTTTACCCAAAAATATGGGTTACAACATCGTTGATTCATTTTACTTCTAACTTCTAATACTTGTTAACCACTCTTATACACTATGGTATCATTTAAGAACAATAGTATTAACTTTTTATCATCTCAAAGATAATATCTTCTCGAATTTACATTGACTAACTTACGCGTTATTTAATGTATGCGAATATGGGTTGTAATACCCTCTCCACCTTAGGAACACTCGTCTCGAATGTAAGGGTTTATGGGGAGTCTTACTCATCATGGATTCCGATGGAAATTTCTTTCCGAGTTTCCCCTATAAAATGGACACTGGCCAAACTTGCAAGTAGTTAAACCAAACTTATGGCCTCACAAGGCCATACAAAGCATTATGGATGTGTAATTATTTGCCTCATAGAGTTATTTCAGCTTCCATTGCATCCTATGTTCCCCTGGCCTCCTCGTTATCTTCAATTTGGAATAGGTAAGGGTATTTAGACTTTATCTACTTTTCCACTTCCCATGTAATTTCTTCCGTATTCTCGTTCCTCCATAATACTTTGACAGAAGCTACATCCTTTGTTCTCAGAATGTGGGCTGTCGATCTAAAATAGCCACTGACACTTCTTCATATTATACATCCTTCGTAACTTGTACATCTTTAATAGGGATGACCCGAGAAGGGTCCCAATACATTTTCTCAATATAGATACATGGAATACCAGGTGGAAAAATTCTAATTCGGATGACAATTCTAACTCATAAGCAACCTGTCCAATTCATTGAAACATCTTGTACAACCCGATATACCACAAACTCAGCTTACCTTTCTTCCCAAAACACATAACACCCTTCATCGGTGAGATCCTCAGGAAAACCCAATCACCAACCTCAAACTCCAGATCACGACGTCGGACATCAGAATAGGACTTTTGTCTGCTTTACACTTTCATCAGTCGTTCTTGTATAACTTTCACCTTCTAAATGACTTGGTGAACTGAATCTAGCCCATATAATTCTATTTCACCAACTTTGAACCATCCAACTAGTGATCTACATCTCCTCCCATACAACACCTCATACGAGGCCATTTTAATATTGGAATGGTAGCTATAATTGTAAGCGAATTCTATGAGTGGCAGATGGCCATCCCAATTGCCCTTGGAATCTAGAACACATGCTCTTAGCATATCTTTGAGTGTCTTAATGGTACGTTCTACTTGTTCATCAGTTAGCAAATGGAATGCAGTGGTGAGATTCACTTGTGTGCCTAAACCCTTTTGAAACGATCTCCAAAAGTTAGCCATAAATTAAGCTCCCCAGTCTGATATAGTAGATACCAGCACACCATGAAGCCTAACAATCTCCTTGATATACAACCTCGCATAATATTCAGTCGTGTAAGTTGTCTTAACTGGCAGAAATTGGGCAAATTTTGTAAGTCAATCAACTATCACCCAGATGGAGTCAAACTTATGATAAGAGCGAGGTAATCCAATAATAAAGTCCATATTGATCACCTCCCATTTCCAGGTCAGAATCTCTATGTTTTGAATCAACCCACCGGGTTTCTGATGCTCCATCTTTACTTGTTGACAATTAGGACACTGGGCTACAAATTCTGCACTAGCCTTCTTCATGTTGTCTCACCAATACAGCTCCTTAACGTCATGATACATCTTTGTCGAGCTGGGATGGATGGAATATCAGGACTAATGAATCTCAATCATAATCTTCTCACAGCGCTGCCATATTTGGCACACATAATCGGCCCTAATATCTCAATGCCCCATTTTCTTGGATCTCAAAAACCGTAATCTTATGCTACAGAATTCCCTCTCTCAATCACACTAAGGTAGGGTCTTCATATTGTCATGCTTTTACCTCGTCTACCAAAGATGATTTTGTTGTATTCTGTATAGTAACACCTCCGCCATCAGAGTCTAACAATCCGATTCTCATATTGGCCAGTTGATGAAGCTCTTTAGTCAACCCTTGTCTACCTGCCTCAATATGTACTAAGCTTCCCATTGACTTATGGCTGAGAGCATCTGTCACAACATTGGCTTTACCAGGATGGTACAATATCTCAACATCGTAGTCTTTTAGTAATTCAAGCAAACTACACTGCCTCAAATTCAACTCTTTCTGCTTGAAGATGTATTATAAACTCTTGTGATCTGTGTAGATGTCAACATGAACACCATATAAGTAGTGCCGCAATATCTTCAAAGTATATATTACTGCAACCAATTCCAAATCATGAGTTGAGTAATTATTTTCATGTTTCTTCGATTTTCTCTATGCAAATGTAATAGCCTTCCCACGTTGCATAAATACGCACCCCATATACCTGAGGCATCACAATATACCACATAACCTTCTGTTCCTTCTGGAAGAGTGAGCACTGACGCGAATGTTAATTGATTCTTCAGCTCCTAAAAACTATATTCACAAGCGTCAGACCATTGGAACTTGGTAGCTTTCTATGTTAATTTAGTCAATGGTGCTGATATAGAGGAAAACCCTTCTACAAACTGCCTAAAATATCCTGCTAGCCCCAAGAAGCTGCGAACTTCTAACAGCGTTGTAGGTCTCGGCAAATTCTTCACTGCATCAATCTTCTAAGTGTCGACACTAATACCCTCGTCAGATATCACATGGCCGAGGAATGCTACTAAGTTTAGCAAGAATTCACATTTGGAGAGCTTAGCATATAACTTATGATCCTGAAGGGTTTGTGTGTCATGACCCTAAAACTGACCTGGTCGTGATGGCGCCTAACATGAAACTAGGCCAGCCGACACAAACCCAAACCAACCAGAAATTCATAATAAGCCATTTTAAGCCATTAATTAACTAAAATCCCATAATATAAGTTAAAATAAATAGTGCGGAAAATATATAACACAACCCGACATCGGGGTGTCACCAGTCATGAGCAACTATAACTCGTCTAGGAATAAGAAATGACAACATAGTCTAAAAACAAATGCTAATACAAAGCTGAATAAGATAGGAAGGAGAAACATTGGGCTGTAAATGCCAAACAGCTACCTAGTCAACTCTGGAGACCTGCTTGAAGACTGCTCAGCACTTACTGTTACTCCCCGAGACTACTGGATCTGCACACAAGGTGCAGAGAGTAATGTGAGTATACCAATCAATAAGTAATAAAAGTAAAAGCAGCTGAGCAGTAAGAAAACAGGAAAATTCCACGTCATAGCACTACAACAAAATAGTATATGCGCAGAACAATACAGTAAATCAATAAACTCATAAAAACAACTCAGTTCAGTAAAAACCCTTTTTAAAACACTTTTAATAGTTTCAAACGAGTGATGAAAACAGTGAGTAAAAGGATAGAAACGTAAACAACCCCCTCGAGCAAAATATGTACCATAAATGCCCCTCGGGCTACCTCATAATCACTCGTAATCAGCCCCTCGGGCAACAACAGGAAACAACAACAGCTCTTCGGGCAATATCACATCTCTTACACTGGGTACCCGCACTCAGTAGGGGTGTTCGGACTCCGGAGGGGCTCCTACAGCCCAAGCGTTATCACAATCCATCTCGTGGCATAACAAATCAGGCCCTCCGCCTCTCATATATCACAAATCAGTACACATGCTGCGGCGTGCAGCCCGATCCCATAATGTCCTCACAATACAGGCCCTCAGCCTCACTCAATCATAAATCTCTCAAGCCACTCGGGCAACAGTAAAACATGATGCTCAACCCAAAATATCATTTAAAAATATCAAAACGAAGTAAATACGACTGATTTATGAAAATAGTAGAATACAACATGACTGAGTACAGATATTAAGTCAAAGTAGTGAGGAATAACAATAAAAAGCCCCTAAGGGTCCAAAACAGTTGGCACGAGGCCCAAATATGACATTCAGCCCAAAACATGGTAATAATTTCCAAAACACAATGATATCAAACAGGTTTTAATCAAATACACAACTTAACAATCGTACGGGACGAACCAAGTCACAATCCCCAATGGTGCACGACCCCACACTCATCATCTAGCATGTGTGTCACCTCAAAGTAGCACAACGATGTGAAATCCGGGGTTTCATACCCTCAAGACAACATTTACAATCATTACTTACCTCAATCCGGTCCAAACTCTAGCCTGCGATGCCTTTGCCTCTCGACTCGGCCTCGGGATGCTCCAAATCTAACCAAAATCAGATTCATACCATCAAAATACGCTAAGGGAACAAAGCCCACTCGAAAATAACCAATTTACATAAAAAATCCCGAAATTGGCAAAACTCCACCCTGGGCCCACGTCTAGGATTCTGATAAAAATCACAAAACTAGAATCCTTACACTCTCACGAGTTCATACATACCAAATACATCAAAATCCGACCACAAAAGACCCCTCAAATCCCCAAATCAAAGTCTCCAATTTCAAGCCCTAACTTCCCAAAGTTTTCACCTCTAATCCCATAAATTCCATGTCTAATCATTAAAATATCACCATAGAAATGAGTTTTAGTTCCAAGAATCTTACCTCCACGAAGTTCCCTTGAATTTCCTCTTCAAAATCTCTCAAAAAGCTCTCAAACCGACTTAAAAATGGTGAAACAAATCTGAAAATCGCGAAGGAAACCTTATATAGGTTCTGGCCCAGGGATTCCGCACCTGCGGCCTAAATCACCCTTCTGTGGACCGCACTTGCGGTCAAGACAACCGTATCTACGATTCTTCGTTAAATTCCCGGGGCCGCATCTGCGTCCCGGAACAACACCTGCATCCAGGAACCGCACCTGCGGTCCTGCAGATGCGCCCAAAGCACCGCATCTGCGGCCAAGCTCCCGCTGACCCAATCTACTTCCGCGGCCTCCTCTACACATCTGCGGCGGCGCACCTGCGGTCCCCAATCCGCTGGTGCTGAAACAACAGGAGCAAAAAATTCTACAGCTACACTCAAGCTCCAACTCTTCCGTCAACCGTCCAAAACCATCCTGAGGCCCTCGGGACTCCAACCAAACATATCAACAAGTCACGTAACACTATTCAAACTTGTTCCAACCCTTGGAACACTTGAAACAATGGTGAAACATCAAATCACCCTCGAATCCAAGCCTAAGTATCCTAAAACTTCCAAATTCCGCTTTCAATCAAAAAGTCTATCAAACCTCGTCCGAATGACCTAAATTTTTGCACACACGTCACAAATAACACCACGGACCTACTTCAATTTCTGGAATTCCATTCTCACCCCTATATAAATATTTTCACTATCAACCGGAAACGCCAAAATTCTAATTTCGCCAATTCAAGCCTAAATCTACTCTGGATCCAAAATACATTCCGATCACGCTCCTAAGTCCCAAATCACCTTACGAAGTTATCTGAACTTTAAAAACCAAGTTCCGAGATCATTTACTCCAAATTCAACTTCCGGTTGACTTTCCAACTAAAAGGCCACCTTAAGAGACTAAGTATCTCATTTCTCTACAAAACCACTCTGAACCCAAACTAACCAACACGATGTGATGAAATACAGTCGAACAACACATAAAGAAGCAGAAATGGGAAAAATTGAGCGGTAACTCATGAAACAACCGGCAGAGTTGTTACATTGTGATACTATCCGCAAGTGGCCCGCATGTTCCGCCTCCAAACGAGAATACACCAGAATGTCATCAATGAATACGATCATGACCATGTCAATATAGGGTCTGAATACACTATTCATGAGATCCATAAAAGCTGCTAGGGAATTTGTTAGCCTGAACAACATCACCAAGAAGCCAAAGTGCCCATATCTTGTTTGGTAGGCCGTCTTCAGAATATCCTTCTCCTTAACTCTCACCTGATGATACCATCAATGTAAGTCAATCTTGGAGAAATACTTGACATCCTTGAGTTGGTCAAATAGGTCATTAATCCTCAGAAGTGGATACTTGTTTTTTAAAGTGACCTTATTCAACTATCGATAATCGATACACATGCTTAACGACCTATCTTTCTTCCGCATGAACAAGACTGGCACACCCCAAGATAAAGTGCTAGGCCTAATGAAGCCCTCATCTAGAAAGTCCTTCAACTGTGCCTTCAACTCACGTAACTCTGCTGGGGCCATCCTATATGGAGGGATAGAGATCGGCTGAGTGTTAGGCAACACATCAATGCTAAACTCAATCTCCCTTTCAGAAGGAAGGCCTAGGAGTTCATCTGGGAAAATATCTGGAAATTCATTGACCACGGGAATTGATTGTAGAGTAGGCGGCTTCACCTCCACATCTCTAAAGGGAATGTGATGATAAATGTAACCTTTTGAGATCATCTTCCTTACCTTAAGATAGGAAATAAACCTACCTTTCCGCGTAGTAATGTTCCCCTTCCATTCAATGATGGGTTCACCGGGAGACTAAAACCTAACCATCTTCGTATGACAATCAACATTTGCATTACATGATGCCAACTAGTCCATTCCCATTATCACATCGAATCAAACATTTCTAATTTAAATAGATTTGTCGAGGTTTGACGACTACAAATCATCACTGTGCAACCTCTATATAGTCTTCAAGCAATCACAGAATCTCGTACTGGAGTGGATACCACAAGTGGTTTACTTATCAATTCAAGTTCAATGCCAAACTTATTAGCCTTAAGGGTGTAACATATGATAATGTAATCCCAGATCAATCAATGCATATACATCATAAGAAAACATAGGCAATATACCTGTAACAACATTCAGAGATGACTCGACATCATGTCAACCTACTAGAGCATAGGTTTGATTTTGAGTACCGCTCGAACTCGGCACTGCACCGCTACCTCTACATGACTTGTCGACTACTAAAAACCCCGTGCTGGAGGTCGAACTGATGAGAGCGAACCAGACACAGATCCAGTCGGCTGAGCCATACTACTACCTCCTCTATTAGGACAATCCCAGATCATATGGCCAGGCTGTCCGCAAGAATAACATGCTTCGGGACCTCGACGGCACAGTCCAAAGTAGGCCTTGCCGCACTGATCACAACGGGGTGCTGGAGGTCTCGACTTACTAGTATCATTATGATATTGTGGGCCTGATGCCCACAAACTATGACCTGGACCAGAATAGGTATATTGATCATACCAAGGCCTCTAAAACTATGGAGGAGCACTAGCTACAGGTGGTGCTAAACTCCTCAAAGATTGGGGCCTGATACTACATGAGGTTACTAGATGACCCTGCGAATCTCGCCCTCTTATGTTAGCCCCTATCCCACTCCCTATCTACCCTTTGCTGGTGCTTACGATCCTCTAGTGTCTAGGCATAAGCTTGAATGCTGGAAACAACCATGCCCTCAACCAAGGAGGCTGTCGTGCACTCATTTATCGGATGTGGTCCCAACCCGTTCACGAACAGGTGCACCCTATCGCTCATCTCGGCCACCATATAGGGAGCATACTTTGCTGAATAATCAAACTACATACTATACTCTCGCACACTCATATTACCTTATTGAAGGTTCAAGAATTTATCAGCTCTAGCTCATCGTATCTTAACTGGCAAGTATTGTGGAAGAAAGCCCTCAAAAAATTCCTTCTACATAGCTGAAGGAGCATTCAGACTCCTGGATCTTTCCCAACTGTCATACCAGAAAACTGCTAAATCCCGTAACCAATAAGAAGCCAACTCTACTACCTCAGTATCACTAGTGTTCATAACCTGCAACATATAATGAACCTGACCAATAAAAGTCTGCGGGTCCTCCTTGGGGTCTGATCCAATAAACACTCGAGGGTCTAGATTAATAAAATCACAAACTCTCTCACTAACTGGTCCGTCAGCAGCACAAGTATTCTACCTCTAAGCCTGTGTAGCTACTAATCTAGTCAACAACTGCACCACACTCCGTATATACTGGTCTATAGTGCCAGACGGAGGAACTGGAGGTGCGGATTGCTCCTCATATCCACTGGAGGGGGCGGAGTAGATGAAATATGAGACGACATCTCGCTCTAGTCCTCAGTTTTGCATGCTCTGGCTGGAAGCACCAGACTTGTACTCTCTCCCGCAGTTGTATCAAGTAGTCAACTAATTGCTTGCTTCCAAGTCGAAGGCATCGCTGAAAGAAAAACAAGTGAATATAAGAGATGAACACTTACGACTCAACACTACGCATGATCTAGATTCATAAAGAAGGTAACAACCCTAGATGTCACGTAGCCTCCTGATTATAAATGTGGCGCGCTATACATCTACAATTAATACTCTAGTAGACACAACTCATAGACAACCCCTAGGATAGACTTGCTTTGTTACCAAGTTTGTCACAACCCAAACTACAGGGCCATTACTGGCATCCGGGCCATACCTTCCGAGCATAAACATATATTTTATCTAACTTTTCTTAATATCCAGAAGGGCCGACGAGATCAACATAAAAGGTAGACATGAATCCTAAACAACCAACTTGTCATGACCCTTCTAAACCCGGACTCGATCGTGATGGCACCTCTCGTGAAGACAAGGCCAGCCGACACTTCCCATATCAGTATTTAATAGTTAAACAGTAAGAAACAGTCTAAAGCATGATAAAATAATCCAAGTTTTAAGAAGATGATAGTAAAATATGCGGAATACAACCCAACACAGCCCGATACCGGGGTGTCACTAGTCATGACCATCTAACAAAACGGAATAATCCAAATCAAACTACAGAGTTTAATACAGAAAACGAAGAACATGAAGAAGTAAGATAGGGAAGAGCTTCGAGCTGCGAACACCAACAGCTACCTAGAGACTCCTCGGATGCGCCTGAGCCGAAAATGATCAGCACTGGGGGGGAATAGATACGCCTGAATCTGCATACAGGGTGCAGGGAATAAAGTGAGTACTCCAACTCAGTGAATAATAATCATAAATAAAGGCTAAAAGTAGGAAATCACGTAAGGCAAAACATGCTATAATGAAGTAGTAAAACCATTAAAACAGTAAACCAGTGAAAGATAGGTAAAAATCCTTTAACTCAAAGTTAACTTCATGAAAAACCTTTTTCAACAATTAAGCAGGTAATTTGACAGGTTCGCCACTGTCAACTAAGCCGCCCCTCGGGCAACATCTCAGAACAGTACCAGCCCCTCGGGCAACATCTTAGAACAATACTAGCCCCTCGAGCTCAATCTCACATCACAATAGGCACCTGTGCTCACTGGGGGTGTGCAGACTCCTGGAGGGGCTCCTTACGGCCCAAGCACAATATCGAACTATCTCGTGGCATCATCACTAGGCTCTCGGCCTTATATCAATCAAGCCACCTTGTGGCGTATAAATCTCAGTCCCTCAGCCTCATAATCATTATTAGTGTATCACCACAGCGGCGTGCAGCCCGACCCAAAAGTATCCTCACAGCACAGGCCCTCGGCCTTACTCAGTGAAAATGACATAAGCCACTCGGGCAACAGTAAAACATGCTTCTCAACCCAAATATCATTTAAAATATCATTTAAGTGTTAAAACAGAGTAAACATGGCTGAGTACGAAAATAGTGAAATATATCATGACTGAGTTCAAGTATAAAGTCAAAACAATGAGGAAATATCAATAAAAGTCCCCCAAAGGGTTCAAATAGTTGGCACGATGCCCAAATATGGCATTCAGCCCAAATAATGATGATAACAAATGGATTTTAGTCAAATACGCGGTAAAATAGTCATTCGGAACGGACTAAGTCACAATCCCCAATAGTGCATGACCCCACGCTCGTCATCAAGCATGTGTGTCACATCAAAATAGCACAATAATGTGCAAGTCCGGGGTTTCATACCCTCAGAACATCATTTACAATCATTACTCACCTCGAACTGGTCAAATCTCTAGCTCGCGAAGCCTTTGCCCCTCGAATTGACCTCCATTCGCGTCGAATCTATCCAAAATCAGAACGAGGACATCAAAATAGGCTAAGGTAACGAAGCCCAAGCAAAAATAATCAATATACGACACAAATCCCGAAATTACCAAAACCCGACCCCCGGGTCCACGTCTCGGAATTCGATAATTTTTACATCAATAGATTCCTTGTCACCCCACGAGTTCATACATATCAAAAGTTCTGAAATCCGACCTCAAATGGTCCTTCAAATCCTCAAGCGAAGGTCTAAGTTTCCAAGCCCTAGTTCTTCAATTTTTTTGGCTTAATTTCCATGATTATTTAGGTGGAATTCACATTAGAATCGAGTTTTAAGTCCAAGAATCTTACCTCTATGAATCCTTCTTCAATCCCCATCAAATAGCTCGAAAAACAATCAACGATGGAAGAAATAAACTCCATATTCGCGGACAAGACGACCTTTTAAACATTCTGCCCAGGCCTGAAATCCTTTTTCGCGAATGCGGTCAAAGCCTCACATTCACGAAGCACAAATTAACTTTGACCAATTTTTCCTCTTTCGAGATCGCGTTCTGCCTCTCGCGAATGCGATGAATAAAAATCCACTGAAGCTCAGCTGCCCATTTTCTTCTATGCGAACGCAACACCACCCCGCGAACACGATGCACAACCACTTATCCCTTCGCGAATGTGTAGCCTTCCTCGCGAACGCAAAGGCTTAAATTCCACCTTCCTCAACTGACTCTTCGTGAACGCGAGGGTCCACTCACGAACGCGAATAGTAAAATTCCTACAACAGCTGAAACCAAAATCTGCAACTTCAAACATCAAGAAATGATCCGATTGACCACCCGAAACTCCCCCGAGGCCCTCGGGACCTCAACCAAAGGCACTAACATATTCCAACACCTTATTCAAACTTGTACCAATATTCAAAACACCTCAAACAACATCAAATCAACCAAAACACATCAGATTCAAGCCTAAGTTTCCAAAATGTGCCGAATTTCACTTTTGATCAAAAACCCAACCCAACCACGTCCGAATGACCTGAAATTTTGCAAACACATTCCAAATGCAATAATGGAGCTACTGCAACACTCGGAATTCCATTCCGACCCATATATCAAAATCTCGCCTACCAATCGGAAATTGCCAAAATATCAACTTCGCCAATTCAAGCCTAAATCTACTCTAAACCTCCAAAACTCATTCAGATCGCGCTCCCAAGTCCCAAATCACCTCCCAAAGCTATCCGAACCATCAAAACTCACATCTGAGCCCTCTAACACATAAGTCAACATCCGGATGTCTTTTCCAATTTAAGCTTCCTCAAAAGAAACTAAGTATCTCAAACCCTACCAAAATCATTTCGGATTCGATCCGACCAACCCGATACCACATAACACGGATACACAAAGCATAAAGAAGCATAAATGGGGGAAACAGAGTGGTAACTCATGAGACGACTGGCCGGGTCGTCACATCCTCCCCAACTTAAACAAATGTTCGTCCTCGAACGAGTCAAAAAACATACCTGAAGCCTCAAACAGGGGAGGATATTTGCTCTGCATCTCCTGCTCGGTCTCCCAGGTAGCCTCCTCCAAGAGCCGACCTCTCCACTGCACTTTCACTGAAGCTATATCCTTTGACCTCAACTTTCGAACCTGACGACCCAAAATAGTTACTGGCTCCACATCATAAGTCAAATCATCATCTAACTGAACTGTGCTGAAATCTAAAACATTAGACAGATCCCCAATATACTTCTGGAGCATAGAAATATGAAATACCGGATGCACACTCGGCAAGCTGGGTGTAAAAACAAGTTCATAAGCCACCTCCCCAATCATCCGAAGCACCTCAAAAGGCCCAATGAACAGAGGACTCAATTTACCTTTCTTCCCAAATCTCATAACACCCTTCATGGGAGAAACCTTCTCGCCAACCATGTAGGACACATCTCGAACCTTCCTATTAGCATAACTCTTTTGCCTCGACTGCGCGGTACGAAGCCTCTCCTGAATCACCTTCACCTTTTCTAAAGCATTCTGCACCAAGTCTGTCCCCAATAGCCTAGCCTCACCGGGCTCGAACCAACGAACTGGAGATCTACACCGCCTCCCATACAAAGCCTCATATGGAGCCATTTGAATACTCGACTGGTAGCTGTTGTTATAAGAAAACTCTGCAAGCGGTAGAAACTAGTCCCATGACCCTCTGAAATCAATGATACAAGCACGCAACATGTCCTCCAATGTCTGAATAGTGCGCTCGGGTTGCCCGTTCGTTTGAGGGTGTAAAGCTATGCTCAACTCAACCTGAGTACCCAACTCTCGCTACACAGACCTCCAAAACTGTGATGCAAACTAAGTTCCCCTATCTGAAATAATAGAAACTGGGACACCATGCAGACAAACAATCTATCGGATATCGATCTCTGCCAACCACTCTAAAGAATAGGTAGTACACACAGGAATGAAGTGCGCGGACTTGGTCAGACGATCCACAATCACCCAAATAGCATCGAACTTCTTTAAAGTCCATGGATATCCAACAACAAAGTCCATAGTGATCCGCTCCCACTTCCACTCTAGAATATCCATCCGCTAAAGCAAGCCACCCGACATCTGATGCTCATATTTCACCTGCTGACAATTGGGACACCGAGCTACAAATCCTACAATGTCTTTCTTCATTCTCCTCCACCAATAGTGTTGCCTCAAATCCTGATACATCTTCGCGGCACCCGGATGAATGGAATACCGCGAGCTATGGGCTTTCTCCAGAATCAACTCATGAAGCTCATCCATATTGGGCCCACAAATCCGGCCCTACATCCTCAACACCCCATCATTACCAAGGGTCACATCTCTGGAATCATCATGCTAAACTCTTTCCTTAAGCCAAGCAAATGTGGATCATCATACTGGCGCTCTCTGATGCGATCATATAAGAAAGACCGAGAAACCACACAAGCCAATACCCGACTGGGCTTCGAAATATCTAACCTCACAAACCGATTGGCCAAGGACTGAACATCAACTGCAAGAGGTCTCTCCCCAACTGGAATATATGCCAAACTCCCCATACTCACTGCATTTTGGCTCAAAGCATCGGCCATCACATTGGCCTTTCCCGGATGGTACAATATAGTAATATCATAATCATTTAGCAACTCTAACCATCTCCATGGCCTCAAATTAAGATCTTTCTGCTTGAACAAGTGTTGGAGGCTACGATGATCAGTGAACACCTCACAAGACACACCGTACAGGTAATGTCTCCAAATCTTTAACGCGTGAACTATGGCAGCCAACTCCAAATCATGAACGGGGTAGTTCTTCTCATGGGGCTTCAACTGAAGATAAGCATAAGCAATAACTCTACCTCCTACATCAATACACAACCAATACCAACTCTCAAAGTATCACAATACACGGTATATGAACCTGAAGTTGATGGCAAAACTAATACTAAAGTTGTGGTCAAAGTTGTCTTGAGCTTCTGAAAGCTCTCCTCACACTCGTCCGACCATACAAATGAAGCACCCTTCTGAGTCAACTTGGTCAAGGGCGATGCGATAGATGAGAATCCCTGAACAAAACGTCGATAATAACCCGCCAAACCAGGAAAGCTATGAATCTCCATGGCTGAGGAAGGTCTGGGCCAACTTTGAACTGCCTCTATCTTCTTTGGATATACCTGAATACCCTCGCTGGACACCACGTGCCCCAAGAAAGCCACTAAACTAAGCCAAAATTCACACTTGGAGTATTTTGCATAAAGCTTCTCCTCCCTTAATCTCTGCAACAAAACTCTCAAATGCTCCGTGTGCTCCTCCTGACTACGCGAATATACAAGAATATCATCAATGAAGACTATGACAAACGAGTCAAGATAAGGCCGAAACACATTGTTCATCAAATGCATGAACGCTGCTAGGGCATTGGTCAGCCCAAAAGACATTACCAAGAACTCATAATGACCATATCGGGTCCTGAAAGCTGTCTTAAGAATATCCGTGTCCCTAATCATCAACTGATGATAACCTGAACGGAGATCAATCTTGGAAAACACTCTCGCTCCATGAAGTTGGTCGAATAAATCATCAATGCGAGGCAAAGGGTACTTGTTCTTAATTGTTACCTTGTTCAATTGCCTAAAATCAATGCACATCCTCATAGTGCCATCCTTATTTTTCATAAATAGAACTCGTGCACCCCAAGGTGACACACTAGGCCGAATGAACCGTTTATCAAGGAGTTCCTGAAGCTACTCCTTTAATTCCTTCAACTCCGCTAGTGCCATATGATATGGCGGAATAGAAATGGGCTGAGTGCCTAACACCAGGTCAATACCAAAATCAATATCCCTGTGTGGTGGCATGCCTGACAGGTCTATAGGAAACACATCAGGAAAATCCCTCACAACTGAAACAGAATCAATACTGGGAGTCTCAGCACCAACATCCCTCACAAAGGCTAGATACGAAAGACAACCCTTCCCAACCATACGCTGGGCTTTCAAAAATGAGATCACTCTACTGGGAGTATAATCAGTCACACCTCGCCACTCATTTCGTGGCACACCCAGTATAGCCAATGTGACTGTCTTAGCATAATAGTCCAGAATAGCACGACATAGAGATAGCCAATCCATGCCCAAAATGACATCGAAATCCACCATACACAATAATAAAAGATCCACATGGGTCTCCAAACCCCCAATAGTCACCACATACGACCGGTACACACGGTTTACAACAATAGTATCACCCACCAGGGTAGATACATGAACAAGTGAAGCAAGAAACATACGGGGTGTACCCAAATAACGAGCAAAGTATGATGACACATAAGAAAAGGAGGTACCAGGATCAAATAATATAGAGGCATCTCTGTGGCAGACTAAAACAATACCTGTAATAATAACATCTGAAGTAATAACATCGAGTCTGCCTGGAAGTGCATAGAACGGGCCTGACTGCCACCTGATCGACCTCCCCCTCTGGGGCGACCCCTAGCTGACTAACCTCCACCCTTAGCTGGCTGGAAGGGTGGTGATGAAGTAACTGGCACTGAACCGATGACTGACCCTTCTACTGAGATGAACTTGCAAGACGACGAGGGCACTGCCTCCACATATGACCCATCTCACCACACTCATAACAAATCCCAGGTGCTGGACAAGGGGACTAAAGGGAACCCCTCTCACCGGAGTGACTAGCAGATGCACCTGGCATAGAAGAGCCCTGAACTGATGGAGCACAGGACAAACTTTGAGCTAGAAGAGCACTAAGGGATGACTGGCCCTAATGAGAATTGTGAGAGCCATGACTTGATGATGCCCCACGATAACCTGGGCAAGCTGGCTTAGCATGCCTGAAGGGACGGCCTCTGCCTTGCTGAAACTGACCTCTCGAAGGAGCACCATTATAACTACCAGATCCTCGAGGCCTCTTGGCCTTCCTCTCCTCTCGCTCCTGGAGATGAACAGACTTAATCTCATGGGCAATATCCACAACCTCCTCGAAAGTAGCACCAATCACCCTCTCCATGGTCATGAGAATACGAAGCTGATAAGTGAAACCATCAACAAACCTCCTAATCCTCTCTCTATCTGTCAAAACCAACCAAATCGCATGACGAGCTAACTCGGAGAACTTCATCTCATACTACGTCACATGCATCTCTCCCTAACGCAACCGCTCAAACTCCCTACACAGCTTCTCTCTTGGGACTGCTATACATACTTCTCTAGAAAGAGAATGGAGAACTGTTGCTAGGTAAGGGGTGCTGCACCAACAGGCCTACGCCTCTTAAAAGCCTCCCACCAAGTGAAAGCAGCTCCAAAAAACTGATAAATAGTGAAATTGACCCCGCTGGTCTCCAGAATACCCACTGTACGAAGCCTCCTCTAACACTTATCTAAGAAACCCTGGGCATCCTCGCCCTCTGCACCACTGAAGGTCGGAGGCTGCAGTATACCAAAACTCTCCAACTATGCTGCTCATCTTCTAACATAGCAGGAACTACATAGTCTTGAGCAGTTGCAACCGGCTGGGCTGGATGTGCCCCCGACATTTGAAGTCCCTACACGACCTGTTCAGGTGTGCGAGCGGCGGGAGTCTAATTGCCTCCTCCGGCCTGAGAAGTAGTTGTGGCTGTAGTGGCTGAAACCGCCTGAGCTAGGCCAGTGCAAACTAATAAGATCTGAGCCAAGGCCTCCTAGAGACCCGGAATCACAATAGGCACAGCTGGTGCTGCTGGAGCGTCCATAACTGGGACCTGATCCTGGACTAGGGCTGCTGGTGGATCTGCAGGTGCTGCCCTAGCTACTGTGCAGGCCACACCTCTGTCCTTACCGTGACCACGACCGCATCCTCGGCCTATAGTGGCCACAACTGGTGATAGCATCCTAGGAAGCTCAACTCTATTCAAGGACATGGATGAAGCTTTTGAATCTCAAAGATGGCCTTTAATAAGAGTTCAAGCTAAAGAATTACAAAACAAGATCATTAGACTTCAAGTGTAAATGAAGAAGTTATTAATTGGGAGGAAGAGCTCAAGGATAAAGGATGTGAATTGGCTAGGTGATAGCATCAAGGACAAGGATAGAGTTTTGGAAGCTCCAAGTCCATATACAAGATCTCAAGCTAAAGAGTTGCAAACTAAGGTTGCTAGACTTCAATGGCAAATAAAGAAGCTTTCAATTGTAGAGGAAGAGCTCAAGACCAAAGGAAATAAATTGTCCAAATTTTACAATTATATGGTGGTCCAAATTGAAGTCCAAGAGGAGGAAGATTGGGTCACCAAATTAGCCCTTGAAGTCCATCAAAAAGGGCTCAAAATAAGTTTAAAAGAGGTCCAAAAGGGGGTGTTTCAAATGGAGCCCAATTGGAGTCCAAACCAATGGCCCAAACTAGTTGTTTTAAGGCCCAAATCTGCCCCAAAGGGTCTTGGCCGCCCTCACCTAATTTTAATGACTTTTCTTACTTTTTAGCAACCACCCTACCTAATTATAATGACTTTGTATGCCTTAGCAACCACCCTACCTAATTTTAAGGACTTTTATAACTTAGTACTCCTATAAATAGGGAGTTCTTCTCATTCATAAGATACAACATTTATTGATTAAGTATATCATACTTTGAGAGTTCTTTTGAACCTTTGTTACTTGTGCTTTGAGATTTATCTTTCAACCTTTACTAGTTCTTAGTTCAAGGTAGTAAGATTACTTCTCTTTTATGATATCTTTGATTCCTTTGTGGTATTCTTAGAAGGTGATTAATACTAGTTATTAATTGTTGTCTCAAGTTACTCGTAAAGTGGTCAAGATCCGAATCTATTGTTTTGATTTGCTTTTTAAGTAAAGGCGTTTGATTTCTTCCATAAATCAAGATGTTGTTACTTTGATCTTGTCAAGGCTATAGAACTTACGTTCTTGGAAGTTCTTGGAATTCTTTCCTTGAATTCGTCCCATATCCTTTATTTTCATCTCTTTAATTCTAGTTGTTCAATTCCTTGTTGTTATTGTTTCCGCATTTACTTCTCAAATTCTTACTCTAATTTGGATTCCCGACCTAGTTGTTATCAAGTGGTATCAGAGCGGTTTTTATCAAGATTTCATTCTTGGTAAGTCTTGGGATTTCTTGAATACTAAGAGCAAAGAAAAAAAAATTAAAAAAAAAAGAAGCGAAAATCAGTTTTTAGAACAAAAAAATAGAATTGAGTGCTCTCCGGGATATTTCTTTTGTATCTAATTTGTTACCAAAAATTAACAAAGGAAACAAGAAGAGGGGATCCTAGATTTTCTTACTCTTTCTAATCTAAACATATAATCCTTTCCTTTTTGTTCGTGTCATGTTTCAACCGAGCCTAATAGTTCTAGGATTTGGTTTTTCTTTCATTAGTTCCCCAAAAATCTGAATTTTACTACTAAGAACTTCATACGAGTTGGTTTAACTATAAATCTACAAAGTTTTGTTCAAAGGTCATTTCGAGAGAAAAAAAAAGGATAAAGTGTGTGAGAGAACAATTGAAAAAAATAACAAAGAAGCCAAATTTGAGAGATTCATATTTCCTTTAATCTATGTCAAGATATCTCAAATAGGTAGTTGCAGTGGAAGCAGTAGATCTATGACTCTTGAAAGGTCGATATTACAATATATCGAATGGAAAGAAGACAATGGTAAAGTTATTTTTCAAACAAGAGCTAAAGTGATGTCTACAATTTATACCCTTAGAATTGACAAAGCATTTAACTACAACTTAATTAGCACTTATATGGTTGAGAAATTGAACTTGCCTTGTGTTGAACATATTGATCCCTACATGTTGAAAGGAGTAAAGGTAGATAAAAGAGTGTTATTACCATTCTCTATTGGAAGGTATGAGGATGTGATCTGGTGTGATGTCATTCCCATGAATCGTTTTCATATCTTGTTGGGAAGGCCATGGAATATATATAGAAGTGCTTCATATAGTATCGAAAAAAATAGATACTCTTTTGAGGTTAATGGGAAGAAACTCAGTCTTGGACCTTTGACTCCCTCACAAATTTGTGCAGATGAAAAGATTGTTAAAAAGAATATGGAAAAATACGAGAGAGAAAAGAATGAGAAGAGTAAGGGAGTGCATGTTGACATTCCAAGAGAGGAAAAAGGAGAGGTTGTCTTGAGTAAAAAGAGTGGGATATCAAGTGAGGTAAACAATGATCTTGAGAAAAAAGAAAAGAGAGAAAGCAATAAGAGAAACAAAGTTTGTAAGGTAGAGAGAGAGAAACAAGAGAGATTGAGTGAAGGAAAAGAACTCTTTAGTGAGAGAAAAGAGGCTAAGGGTGAGGAAAACATTAGTCTTGCGATAAAAGCCAAAGAGAGTGTAAGCAAGAAAAATGTTTCTTTACTTCCTAATCCATTAACTCTTTCTTGTTTTAGTTCTTGTGATTTTGTGCAACCACGTGATGAAATACCTTTTGAAAGGGGTGGTGAGGCGCAAGAGATGGTGGAAAAAGATCCAATTGGATTCCAACATAAATTCGGCAATATCAATTCTTGTTGGATGGTGGAAGACAAAAGCTTGATTAAATTCTTTGTTATTAAACCTTTTGACTATTTCGATTCTTATTTACAGGGTTATGACATGGAGTTGCCTAAAAGCATTGCTAAGGTGGAGCCATTGCATAAAAGAATACAAGGTGATGATGTTCCATTGGTAAATAAGTCCAAGTATGGTATGTATAATTGGTTTATTTACATTCTTGGTCTTTCTAGAACACCTAAGGTATTTTTGGAGGTAATGAATTACACTTTTATTTCTTATATTGGTGACTTTATAATTTTTGTAGATGATGATATTTTGATGCACATCAAGTCATTAACTATAATATCTAAGTTAATGTGTAAGAGTAATTCGCTTCCTTTTGAAATTGTGTATGACATAGATGATTACTTATTCCAACTTGGTGGAAAGAGGCATGGAATTTCTGTGAAGAGGCTTGCAAATGAGTTAAATATTTCTTCTTATATTATTCAAGTGGCTAATGAGTTTTCATGTGCTAAAGAATGTGATCTTTGTTATGTGATGGGGAGTCATTCTTCAAGTCATGTTCATTGTAAGATTGTAAAAGTATTTGTTTCTAGTAAAGAGGATATGCATGATTGTTGTAATACTGGTGATCAAATACTCTTTCATGTAGAGGAATCCATGAGATTTATTGTAGTTAGTAGTCTATATCATGAATGTATCTTGTTTGTTAAATGTGGTAAAGGTACTTATATTAAATGGATGTGTAGTTACTCTCTTATAATTTCTTTATCATGTATACTCATGGACTGCCGTACCGACAAGATCGAATTGCAAGTTCCATTGCATGGTGCATCTAAGAGAGGTTTTTATTGTATTAATCTAGGTAGACATAAATTTTATTGGGATGATGATGTCCATATTCTTTATAAGGGAGTATTTATACCTATTAGGATTGATTGGGTTAAATGGACACATTGTCACTATCTTATTTTATTCCTACTATTTTTTCAGATTAGTGGATACCATTTACTAGTGCGTGTTTTCTTTTTCTTGCAAGGTCAAAATTCGAGGACGAATTTTCTTCAAGAAGAGGGGAATGATAGCATCCTAGGAAGCGCAACTCTATTCAAGGACATGGATGAAGCTTTTGAATCTCAAAGATGGCCTTTAATAAGAGTTCAAGCTAAAGAATTACAAAACAAGATCATTAGACTTCAAGTGCAAATGAAGAAGTTATTAATTGGGAGGAAGAGCTCAAGGATAAAGGATGTGAATTGGCTAGGTGATAGCATCAAGGACAAGGATAGAGTTTTGGAAGCTCCAAGGCCATATACAAGATCTCAAGCTAAAGAGTTGCAAACTAAGGTTGCTAGACTTCAATGGCAAATAAAGAAGCTTTCAATTGTAGAGGAAGAGCTCAAGACCAAAGGAAATAAATTGTCCAAATTTTACAATTATATGGTGGTCCAAATTGAAGTCCAAGAGGAGGAAGATTGGGTCACCAAATTAGCCCTTGAAGTCCATCAAAAAGGGCTCAAAATAAGTTTAAAAGAGGTCCAAAAGGGGGTGTTTCAAATGGAGCCCAATTGGAGTCCAAACCAATGGCCCAAACTAGTTGTTTTAAGGCCCAAATCTGCCCCAAAGGGTCTTGGCCGCCCTCACCTAATTTTAATGACTTTTCTTACTTTTTAGCAACCACCCTACCTAATTGTAATGACTTTGTATGCCTTAGCAACCACCCTACCTAATTTTAAGGACTTTTATGACTTAGTACTCCTATAAATAGGGAGTTCTTCTCATTCATAAGATACAACATTTATTGATTAAGTATATCATACTTTGAGAGTTCTTTTGAACCTTTGTTACTTGTGCTTTGAGATTTATCTTTCAACCTTTACTAGTTCTTAGTTCAAGGTAGTAAGATTACTTCTCTTTTATGATATCTTTGATTCCTTTGTGGTATTCTTAGAAGGTGATTAATACTAGTTATTAATTGTTGTCTCAAGTTACTCGTAAAGTGGTCAAGATCCGAATCTATTGTTTTGATTTGCTTTTTAAGTAAAGGCGTTTGATTTCTTCCATAAATCAAGATGTTGTTACTTTGATCTTGTCAAGGCTATAGAACTTACGTTCTTGGAAGTTCTTGGAATTCTTTCCTTGAATTCGTCCCATATCCTTTATTTTCATCTCTTTAATTCTAGTTGTTCAATTCCTTGTTGTTATTGTTTCCACATTTACTTCTCAAATTCTTACTCTAATTTGGATTCCCGACCTAGTTGTTATCAACTGGTGGTACTGGTGGTCGTCAATCCTGACCGGTAGTGCGTTTCCTCACCATCTGTGAGAGAATAGAATAACAGAAGTTTAGTTCTCGGACCAACAAATTCGCACAATAAGAATTTCAAGAATATGAAGTTTTTCCTAAAGGTTCTGCAGCCCCTCGAAGAAAATACAGACGTCTCCGTACCGATCTGCGAGATTCTACTAAACCTGCACATGACTCGTGAGATCTATGTAACCTAGGCTCTGATGCCAACTTGTCACGACCCTAAACCCGGACCCGATCGTGATGGCGCCTCTCGTGAAGACAAGGCCATCCAACACTTCCCATTTCAGTATTTAACAGTTAAACAGTAAGAAACAGTCTAAAACATGATAAAATCATCCAAGGTTTAAGAAGATGATAGTATAATATGCGGAATACAACTCAACACAGCCTGATACCGGGGTGTCACTAGTCATGAGCATCTAACAAAACGGAATACTCCAAATCAAACTACAGAGTTTAATACAGAAATCCAAGAACATGAAGAAGTAAGATAGGGAAGAGCTCTGGTCTGCGAACGCCAATAGCTACCTAGAGACTCCTCGGATTCGCCTGAGCCAGAAATGATCAACACTCGAGGGTAGGGCCAGATATGCCTGAATCTGCACACAGGGTGCATTGAGTAAAATGAGTACTCCAACTCAGTGAGTAATAACTAAAAAAAAATTGAAAGAAGGAAATCACATAAGGCACAAAAGCATACTATAATGAAGCAATAAACCCATTAAAATAGTAAACTAGTGAAAGATAGGTAAAAATCCTTTAACTTAAATTTAACTTCATGAAAAGCCTTTTTCAACAATTAAACAGGTAATTTGACAAGCAATTAAGAAAACATAAACACATAAAGGTTCGCCCCTCGGGCACCGTGTCAACTAATCCGCCCCTCAGGCAATATCTCAGAACAGTACCAGCCCCTCGGGCAACATCTCAGAATAATACCAGCCCCTCGGGCTCAATCTCACATCACAATGGGGACCCGCGCTCACAAGGGGTGTGCAGACTCCTGGAGGGCCCCTTACGGCCCAAGCGTAATATCAATCCATCTCGTGGCATCATCACTAGGCTCTTGGCCTCATATCAATCAAGCCACCTCGATGCGTACATATCTCAGGCCCTCAGCCTTATAATCATAATCAGTGCATCACCGCTGCGATGTGCAGCCTGACCCAAAAGTATCCTCACAGCATAGGCCCTCAGCCTTACTCAATCAAAATCACATAAGCCACTCGGGCAACAATAAAACATGTTTCTCAGCCCAAAATATCATTTAAAAGATCATTTAAGTGTTAAAACAGAGTAAACATGGCTGAGTACGAAAACAGTGAAATATATCAGGACTGAGTTCAAGTATAAAGTCAAAACAATGAGGAAATATCAATAAAAGCCCCCAAAGGGTTCAAATAGTTGGCACGATGCCCAAATATGGCATTCAACCCAAATAATGATGATAACAATTGGATTTCAGTCAAATACGCAGTAAAATAGTCATTCGGAACGGACTAAGTCACAATCCTCAATAGTGCACGACCCCACACTCGTCATCAAGCATGTGTGTCACATCAATATAGCACAACGATGTGCAAGTCCAAGGTTTCATACTCTCAGAACATCATTTACAATCATTACTCACCTCGAACCGGTCAAATCTCTAGCTCGTTATGCCTTTTCCCTCGAATCGGCCTCCACTCACGTCTAATCTCTCCAAAATCAGAACAAGGACGTCAAAATAGGCTAAGGGAACGAAGCCCAAGCGAAAAAAATCATTATACGACACAAATCCCGAAATTACCAAAACCAGACCCTCGGGCCCACGTCTCAGAATTTGATAGTTTTTACATCAATAGATTCCTTGTATCCCCACGAGTTCATACATATCAAAAGTTCTGAAATCCGACCTCAAATGGTCCTTCAAATCCTCAAGCAAAGTCTATGTTTCCAAGCCATAGTTCTTCAATGTTTTGGCTTAATTTCCATGATTATTTAGGTGGAATTCACATTAGAATCAAGTTTTAAGTCCAAGAATCTTACCTCCAAGTGATTCACTTTGAATCCCTCTTCAATCCCCTTCAAATAGCTCCAAAAACGACCAACAATGGAAGAAATAAACCCCACATTCGCGGACAAGACGACCTTTTAAACCTTCTGCCCAGGTCTGAAATCCTTCTTTGCGAACGCAGTCAAAGCCTCACGTTCGCGAAGCACAAATTAACTTTGACCAATTTTTTCTCTTTCGAGATCGTGTTCCGCCTCTTGCGAACGCGATGAATAAAAATCCATTGAAGCTCAGCTGCCTATTTTCTTCTATGCGAACGCGACACCACCCTTGAATGCGATGCACAACCACTTAGCCCTTCGCGAATGCGTAACCTTCCTCGCGAACGCGAAGGATTAAATTCCACCTTCCTCAACTGACTCTTCATGAATGCGAGGGTCCACTCGCGAACGCGAAGAGTAAAATACCTACAACAACTGAAACCAAAATCTGTAGCTCCAAACATCAAGAAATGATCTGATTGACCACCTGAAACTCCCTCGAGGCCCTCGGGACCTCAATCAAAGGCACTAACATATCCCAAAAGCTTATTTAAACTTGTACCAATCTTTGAAATGCCTCAAACAACATCAAATCAACCAAAACACATCGGATTCAAGCCTATGTTTCCAAAATCTTCTGAATTCTTCTTTTGATAAAAAAACCCAACCAAACCACGTCCGAATGACCTGAAATTTTGCAAACACATCCCAAATGACACAACGGAGCTACTGCAACTCTCAAAATTCCATTCCGACCCTATATTAAAATCTCTCCTACCAACCGGAAATCACCAAAATATTAACTTCGCCAATTCAAGCCTAAATCTACTCCGAACCTCCAAAACTC
The DNA here is from genome assembly GCF_000715075.1 of Nicotiana tabacum. Taxonomy (NCBI): domain Eukaryota; kingdom Viridiplantae; phylum Streptophyta; class Magnoliopsida; order Solanales; family Solanaceae; genus Nicotiana; species Nicotiana tabacum. The sequence goes on along the minus strand of NC_134085.1, from coordinate 94,244,569 downwards.
ATTCAGATAGTGCTCATAAGTCTCAAATCACCTCCCGAAGCTATCCGAACCATCGGAACTCACATCCGAGCCCTCTAACACATAATTCAACATCCAATTGACTTTTTCAACTTAAGCTTCCTCAAAAGAGACTAAGTGTCATGAAGCTATATATAAGGTACGAGCCGACAAGTTGCCATGAGAGACTATACAACAAAAATTGGCCGACGAGGCTATCCAAACTATACATGAGTCGACACCTATCTATGAGCCTCGAAAGGAACATAAGTGCTATAACATTGCCGGAATAGGTCCCCGACATACCCATAATATCTATAAAAAAATACATACCAAGACCACAACATGTCCGGAGAAGGGATCTCGCCAATAATATTGAATTGGATAGCCTATTATGGCGGGAGGCTTCATTTACCTGTCTATCAGGACATGCAACATGACATACAACGTCTACAAATAAAAAGGATGATTGAGTATGTAAGGTAAGGCTGTATTCTAGGCCGAGCCCGGGCTTAAATGGGCTAAACGGGTCGGACCTAATAGTCCCAGGCTTTGGCGGGCCAAACGGTCCTGATGGGTGGAACCGGTCCACTGTGGGCCTAAGCCCACATGGTCCCAGGCTAAATGGGCCGTGCCCACAGGCCTAAGTGTTCCAGGCTATTTTTTTGAAATTTTTTTTATGTAAGGCAATTTCTTGTAAACTATATAGATATATGTATACTAATATAAATTGCTTATATATATATATATATATATATATATATATATAGCATATATGTATTAATACGAGCTAGGTAAGCCAATCAATTGCATAATTTACCTTTTTACCCATTTTATATTCATTAACAATTTTGATATAACAACATTTAAACAGCGGAATATGAGATTAAGTGGAAGACTTAGATAAATTGAACCAAAATAATAAGAAACTCTACATATGCCTATACCCAGAAACTGGTGTCACAACATTCACGGACTATCTATGATTACAAATGAAAACAGAACCTAAAAACTAATAGAAGAGATGTCGGGCCTGCGGACACCTGCAGGGCTACCTCGGAGTCTCGGTGGACTGAAGGCTGGCTCCCCTACTGCTGCTGACCAAGTGTTGCTCCTGTATCTGCATAGAGTGCAGAGTGTAGTATCAGCACAACCGACCCCATGTGCTAGTAAGTGCCTGGCCTAACCCCGACGAGGTAGTGACGAGGATAGGACCAGACTCCAGATAAACCTGTGCAGTTATCTAATATACAGCAGAAATATAAACAGGAAATAACAGTTTAAAAGGGGAGGGGGAAACATGCTTCGAGGAAACATATCAACTCTAACAGAAACTTAATAAAGTATGGAAGAATGCTCGATGTCTACAACAATACAATAACAATAATGTTGCGGCACGCAACCCGATCCCTTATCATTTAACATTCTTGCGGCGTGCAACCCGATCCACATATATAACTGTTGCGGTGTGCAACTCGATCCAATATAATATCTGTTGCGACATGCAACCCGATCCAATATAATATCTGTTGCGGCTTGCAACCCGATCCATATATATATAATAATAATAATGTTGTGGCGTGCAACCCATTCCAAATATATATAGTCAACAATAATCATACTTAACTGTCCCGGCAAGGGATCAACAATAGACTATACCATCCCGGCAAGGGAACTCAACATTACAAGTATATACGTCCCGGCAAGGGAGAAACAGCTTTAACCAAACTTGTTCCAACATCTAACTATCTCAACTATAACCCAACTGGTTTCAACAACTAGCACAAAGAATCATCAACCTAAGCGTCAGTAATATCAATTAAGAACACAATGCAAGGGAACCTCAACTCAACCATAGCCCGACAAGGGGCAACATAATGATGTCTTTTCTTTCTCACTTTTACTTCACAATTCACTTCGCAACTCGAACCAATGCTCTAGAGTTTTGATTATCACTTATACTTTCACAATTCATTATACAACTGGAGCCAACGCTCCTCAATGTTCATAGGTCACAATTCTTTCCACAACTTTACACAACAAATAGAAATCTTCACCAAGGCATGAATAATACAACGAAGATCATGAAAATCACAATATAAGACTCACGGTCATGCTTGACACCAACGCATAGATACTCGTCACCATGCCTATACGTCGTACTCAACAAGAAACAAATAGCAAATAGGACACAACTTCTAATCCCTCAAGCTAAGGTTAGACCAAACACTTACCTCGATGCCTCGAACACAACTCAAGTTTCAATTATAGCTTTACCCCTCGATTCCTCCGCCAATTCGCTCGTATCTAGCCACAAATTACATAATTACATCAATAAACGCTAGATGAATCAATTTGAATGCATGAAAATGAGTTTTTCAAATTTTTACCTAAAAAGTCAAAATCGCCCCCGAGCCCATGTGGTCAAAACCCCAGGTTCGAACCAAAACCCGATTACCCATTCCTCCAAGAGCTCAAATATGTAATTTGTTTTGAAATCGGACCTCAAATCGAGGTCCAAATCCCCAATCTTGAAAAACCTAGGTTCTACCCAAAACACCCAATTTCCCCATGAAAATAATTGATTTGAAGTTGAAATCATGTCAAAAAGATGTTAATGATTGAAGAAAACTAGTTAAAAACGACTTACAATTGATTTGGAGAAGAAAGGTTGTGTGAAAAATCGTCTCTTATATTTTTGGAGTTCTGAAAATGCAAAATAACTGAAAATCTCGTCTATTTATACCCCTCTCTGACCCCCTGTGCGGACTGCACAAAATGGACTGCGGCTGCACAGGCCTTCCTGAGGTACTGCGGTCGAGTGCCCTGTGTGGACCGCACGAAATGGACTGCGGCGCGCACAGGCCTCCACCGAGCACCGTATGAAACCGGCCGCATACCGCACTGTCCCCCTTCTGCGGTCGCACACGTCTTTGTGCGGACCGCACTGGCGGGTTCAGAGACCTACAACTTCTGGTTTTAAGTCTAAAACATCCCGAACCTACTCGAAACTCACCCGAGCCCTCGGAACTCCAAACCAAGGTGCATACTAACTCAAAAACATCATATGGACCTAATCGTGTAATCAAATCATCAAAATAACATCATGAACATCAAATTAAGTCTCGAGATCAATGAAATTTTCTCAAAACTTCTTTAAACATAAATTTTGCAATTTACGTCCGAATCACGTCATATGACATCCGTTTTTCACCAAATTCCACAAAAATGTCTTAAATTATATATAAGACTTGTACCGAGCGCCGGAACCAAAATACGGGCCCGATACCATCATGTTCTAATCAAAATTCATTTCAAATTTCTTTAAACAATTCAAGAAAACAATTTCCTTTGCAAATTCATTCCTCGGGCTTGGGACCTCGGAATTCAATTCCGGGCATACGCCCAAGTCCCATATTTTACTACGGACCCTCCGGGACCGTCAAATCACGAGTCCGGGTCCGTTTACCTAAAACGTTGACCGAGCTCATTTTATAATCAAAACTTATTATTTTTCACAGATCATCATATTTAAGCTTTCTGGCTATGTGTCCGGACTGCGCATGCAAATCGAGGTGACTCTAAATGAGGTTTTCAAGGCCTTAGAACACGGAAATTTTGTTTTAAAACAAGTGAAAAAGGTCATCACATTCTCCATCTCTAAAACAACGGTTTGTCCTCGAACAGACCGAAGAAGGAAGTACCTGAGTCCGGGAAAAGATGGGGATAACAGCTCCGCATATCGGACTCGGACTCCCAGGTCGATGTTTCAGGAGGCTGACCTCTCCACTGAACACGAATAGAAGGAAAATTCTTTGACCTCAACTGACGAACCTGCCGGTCTAGAATAACTACCGGCTCTTCCTCATAAGACAAGTCCTTGTCCAACTGGACAGTGCTGAAATCTAACACGTAGGATGGATCGCCATTATATTTTCGGAGCATGAACACATGAAACACTAGATGCACGGCTGATAAGCTCGGCGGCAATGCAAGTCTATAAGCCACCTCTCCCACTCGATCAAGAATCTCAAATGGACCGATGAACCTAAGGCTAAGCTTGCCCTTCTTCCCAAATCTCATCACGCCCTTCATAGGCGACACTAGAAGCAATACCCGCTCTCCAACCATAAAAGCCACATCTTGAACCTTGCGGTCTTCATAACTCTTTTGCCTGGACTGAGCTGTACGAAGTCTATCCTGAATAATCCTGACCTTGTCCAAAGCCTCCTGAACCAAATCCATACCCAACAATCGAGCCTCTCCCGGCTCAAACCATCCAACCAGAGATCGACACCACCTACCATATAAAGCCTCGTAAGGAACCATCTGGATACTCAACTAGTAACTGTTGTTGTAGGCAAACCATACTAAAGGCAAAAAATGATCCCACGAGCCTCCAAAGTCAATGACACAATCTCGGAGCATATCCTCCAAAATCTGAGTAGTCCGCTCGGACTACCTGTCCGTCTGAGGATGAAATGTTGTACTCAACTCAACCTGGGTGCCCAACTCTCGCTGAACTGCTCTCTAGAAACGCGAGGTAAACTGCGTACCTCGGTCCGAAATGATAGATACAAGCACACCATGAAGACGAACAATCTCCCGAATATAGATCTCAGTTAACCTCTCGGATGAATAGGAGACCGCCACAGGAATGAAATTTGTTGACTTGGTCAGCCTATCAACAATGACCCATACTGCGTCGAACTTCCTCCGAGTCTGCGGGAGTCCAACAACGAAATCCATAGTGATCCGCTCCCACTTCCACTCGGGAAGCTCAATCCTATAAAATAAACCACCAGGCCTCTGATGCTCGTACTTAACCTGCTGACAATTCAAACACCGAGCTACATATGCAATGATATCCTTCTTTATTCTCCGGCACCAATAATGATGCCGCAAATCCTGATACATCTTCGCGGCGCCCGGATGAATAGAGTACCGGGAGCTATGGGCCTCCTCTAAAATCAACTCTCGGAGCCCATCCACATTAGGCACACAAACTCGACCCTGCAACCTCAAAACTCCATCATCATCTAAGGTAACCTGCTTGGCACGTCCGCGCTACACCGTGTCTCTAAGGACACACAAATGGGGATCATCATACTGTCCATCACGGATACGCTCCAATAAATAAGAACGAGCGACCGTGTAGGCCAATACATGACTAGGCTCAGAAATATCCAACCTCACAAACTGATTGGCCAAAGCTTGAACGTCCAAAGCAAGCGGTCTCTCACCGACCGGAATATAAGCAAGACTGCCCATATTGGCTGACTTCCTACTCAACGCATGGGCCACCACATTGGCCTTTCCCGGATGATACAAGATAGTGATATCATAATCTTTCAACAACTCCAACCACTCTCCTCTGTCTCAAATTCAAATCCTTTTGCTTGAACAAATACTGAAGACTCTTGTGATCCGTGGACACCTCACATGCCACTCCATGCAGATAATGTCTCCAAATCTTCAATGCGTGAACAATGGCTGCCAATTCCAAGTCATGAATTGGATAGTTCTTCTCATGAATCTTCAATTGCCGCGAAGCATAGGCAATCACCTTGCCATCCTGCATCAACACTGCACCAAGCCCAATACGAGATGCATCATAATAAACTGTATAAGGACCTGAACCTGTGGGCAAACCAACACCGGTGCCATAGTCAGAGCTGTCTTGAGCTTCTGAAAGCTCGCCTCACACTCGTCTGACCATCTGAACTGGGCACCCTTATGGGTCAACCTGGTCATTGGGGCTGCGATAGATGAGAACCCCTCCACGAACCGACGGTAGTAGCCTACCAATCCTAAGATACTCCGAATCTTTGTAGCTGATGCTGGTCTAGGACAGTTCTTGACTACCTCAATCTTCTTCGGATCAACCTGAATACCCTCTACTGATACAACATGACCCAGAAATGCAACTAAACTCAACCAGAACTCATACTTCGAGAACTTAGAATATAACTGGCTATCCCTCAAGGTCTGAAGAACCACTCTAAGATGATGCTCGTGCTCCTCCCGACTATGGGAATATATCAAAATATCATCAATGAAGACTATTACGAATGAGTCCAAATAAGGCCTGAACACTCGATTCATCAAATCCATAAAAGTTGCTGGGGCATTGGTCAACCCAAATGACATGACCAGGAACTCATAATGCCTGTACCGAGTGCGGAAAGCTGTCTTAGGGACATCGGATGCCCTAATCCTCAACTGATGGTAGCCAGATCTCAAATCAATCTTTGAAAACACCTTGGCACCCTGAAGTTGATCAAACAAATCATCGATCCTAGGAAATGGATACTTATTCTTGATTGTAACCTTGTTCAACTGCCAGTAATCAATACATATTCTCATCGATCCTTCCTTCTTCTTAACAAACAACACTGACGCACCCCAAGGCGGAACACTGGGTCTAATGAAACCCTTCTCAAGAAAGTCTTGCAACTGTTCCTTCAACTCTTTCAACTCCGGCGGGGCCATACGATACGGCGGGATATAAATGGGCTAAGTGCCCGGAGCCAAATCAATGCAAAAGTCAATATCCTTGTCGGGTGGCATACCCGGCAGGTCTGAAGGGAAAACATCAGGAAACTCTCGAACAACGGGCATAGAATCAATAGAAGGGACCTCAGCACTAGAATCACGAACATATGCCAAATAGGCCAAACACCTTTTCTCAACCATATGTCGAGCCTTCACATACGAGATAACACTGCGAGTAGAATGGCCAGGAGTTCCTCTCCACTCTAAATGGGGCAAATCTGGTAAGGCTAAGGTCACCTTCTTGGCATGATAGTCTAAGATAGCGTTGTAAAGTGATAATCAGTCCATCCCCAATATAACATCGAAATCGACCATGTCTAGAAGCAATAAATCCACATGAGTTTCAAGACCCCCAATCACCACAATACAAGAACGATGGACTCAATCTACCACAATAGAATCACCTACCAATGTAGACACATAAACAAGAATACTCAATGAATCACTAGGCATGACCAGATACGGTGCAAAATAAGATGACACATACGAGTAGGTAGACCCTGGATCAAATAACACTGAAGCATATCTATCACAAACCAGAATAGTACCTGTAATGACTGCATCTAAAGCCTTAGCCTCGGGCCTGGATGGAAGGGTGTAACATTAGGGCTAGGCCCCACCACCTTGAACTACATCTCCGGGATGGCCTGCAGCTGGCTGGCCTCCACCTCTAGCGGCCTGAGCTCTGCCTCTAGTACCTCTACTTCCACCTCTAGCACCTCTACCCCCACCTCTAGATGGCTGACCGAGTTGTGGAACACCTGGTGCCTGTACCATAGCACGAGAACTTTGATGCTAAGAGCTACTCGGTGCTCGAGGAAAAAAAACTGGCAATGTGACCCGGATCAGCACACATGTAACAAGCCCTCGGCTACTGAGACTGCTGGCCCTAACGACCTGAATGACCACCCAAAAACTCTGAAGCGGTGGTGCAATGATAGGAGCAGGTGGTGCACTATAGGGCTGCTAATCGGGATACTGCATCTGGGGACCACGACCACCTGAAGTACCGTGAGAAAATTGGAGCGCTGACTGGAGGGCGTAGGAGGATGGCCTCTACCATACGAATCTCGACCTCCGGATGAGGTACCACTGAATCGGCCTAAATGACGGGGCCTCTTGTCTGACCCATGATCGCCTCCCTGTGATAGAACCATCTCAACTCTATGGGCCACATTGGCCGCCTCCTGAAAAGTAATCTCACTCCAAGCCTCTCTAGCCATCTGAAGATGAATCGGCTGAAAAAGACCGTCAATAAACCTTCTCACCCTCTCTCTCTCTCTCTCGGTGGGGAGTATGACGAGAGCATGGAGAGCTAAGTTGATGAACCTGGTCTCATACTGAGTAACAATCATGGAACCCTGCTGGAGGCGCTCAAACTGCCTCCGATAGGCCTCTCTCTGAGTAACGGGGAGAAACTTCTCCAGGAATAACACTGTAAACTGCTCCCAAGTCAAGGCTGGCGATCCGGCTGGTCTCGCTAAGCAATAATGCCTCCACCAGGTCTTGGCGGATCCAGACAAGCAAAATATAGCAAAATTGACCCCATTGGTCTCAACAATGCCCATGTTCCTGAGAACCTCGTGGCAGCTATCTAGATAATCTTGGGGATCCTCAGCAGATGCACCGCTGAAAGTAGAAGTGGAGAGCATGGTGAACTTATCCAGTATCCACAAAGCATCGGCGGACATAGCCGCTCCATCACCGGTCTGAGCTACCACACTCGGTTATACTTCCCCAACTGGCTGAACCGCTGGAGTCTGAATTTGAGGAGCTACCTGCTCTGGAGTGTGAGTAGCAGGAGTCTAGGCCCCTCCTTCAGCCTGAGAGATGGCTGGTGCTACATGAAGCAAGCCTGTCCGGGTGACACTCTCCATGAGGCCCACTAATCGGACCAGAGCATCCTGAAAAATTGGGGTAGCAATAAACCTCTCTGGGACCTGAGCTGGGCACACCAGAACTGCTGGAGCCGGAACCTCCTCATCAAAATCAACCTGAGGCTCCATTACTGGGGCTGCTGCTCGGGGCTGAGATCTACCCCTACCTCGGCCTCTAGCTCGGCCTCGCCCTCACCCTCTACCCCTCATGGGAGCTTTTTCTTGGGGTTTAAGCTGCTGAGCGGAGGATGAGGAAGCGCGTGTTCTCGCCATCTGCGAAAGAACAGAGTAGAAGTTTAATTAGCATTGAGAAACAAAGTCGTACGACGAGAAAGAACAAATGTGAAATTTTTCCTAACTCTGTAGCCTCTGGGGGATAAATACAGACGTCTCCGTACCGATCCCTCAGACTCTACTAAGCTTGTCCGTGAATTGTGAGACCTATGTAACCTAGAGCTCTGATACCAACTAGTCACGACCCGGATTTCTACCCTCGGGAGTCGTGATGGTGCCTACTAGTACGAGCTAGGCAAGCCAATCAATTGCATAATTTACCTTTTTACCCATTTTATATACATTAACAATTTCGATATAACAACATTTAAACAGTGGAATATGAGATTAAGCGGAAGACTTAGATAAATTGAACCAAAATAATAAGAAACTCCACATATGCCTCTACCCAGAAACGGGTGTCACAACATTCACGGACTATCTATGATTACTACAAATAATTGCTTGAAAGTAAAGAACATGGTATGTCTCGAGTACAAATGATAACAGAACCTAAAAACTGATAGAAGAGATGCCAGACCTGCGGACACCTGCAAGGCTACCTCGGAGTCTCAGTGGACTGAAGGCTGGCTCCCCTACTGCTGTTGACCAAGTCCCACTCTAGTATCTGCACAGAGTGCAGAGTGTAGTATCAACACAACCGACCCCATGTGCTGGTAAGTGACTGGCCTAACCCCGGCGAGGTAGTGACGAGGCTAGGACCAGACTCCAGATAAACCTGTGCAGTTATCTAATATACAGCGAAAATATAAACAGGAAATAACAGTTTAAAAAGGGAGGGGGAAACATGCTTCGCGGAAACATATCAACTCTAACAGAAACTTAATAAAGTATGAAATAACGCCTGATATCTACAATAATACAATAACAATGCGGTTGCGGCGCGCAACCCAATCCCTTATCATTTAACATTGTCGCGAAGTGCAACCCGATCCACATATATAACTGTTGCGGCGTACAACCCGATCCAATATAATATCTATTGCGGCGTGCAACCCGATCCAATATAATATTTGTTGCGGCGTGCAAACCGATCTATATATATATATTAATTATCCCGACAAGGGATCAACTATAGACTACACCATCCCGGCAAAGGAACTCAACAGTACAAGTATATACGTCCCAGCAAGGGAACCTCGACTCAACCATAGCCCGGCAAGGGGAAACATAATGATCTCTTTTCTTTCTCACTTTTACTTCACAATTCACTTCACGACTCGAACCAATGCTCTAGAGTTTCGATTATCACTTATACTTTCACAATTCGTTATACAACTGGAGCCAATGCTCCTCAATGTTCATAGGTCACAATTCTTTCCACAACTTTACACAACAAATAAAAATCTTCACCAAGGCATGAATAATACAATGAGATCATGAAAATCACAATATAAGACTCACGATCATGCTTGACACCAACGCATAGATACTCGTCACCATGCCTATACATCATACTCAATAAGAAACAAATAGCAAATAGGACACAACTCCTAATCCCTCAAGCTAAGGTTAGACCAAACACTTACTTCGAGGCCTCAAACACAACTCAAGTTTCAATTATAGCTTTACCCCTCGATTCTTCTGCCAATTCACTCGTATCTAGCTACAAGTTACTTAATTACATCAATAAATGCTAGATGAATCAATTTGAATGCTTGAAATGAGTTTTCTAAAGTTTTACCTAAAAAGTCAAAATCGCCCCCGGGCCCACGTGGTCAAAACCCAAGGTTCGAACCAAAACCTGATTACTCATTCCTCCACGAGCTCAAATATGTAATTTGTATTGAAATCGGACCTCAAATCGAGGTCCAAATCCCCAATTTTGAAAAACCTAGGTTCTACCCAAAACACCCAATTCTCCCATGAAAATAATTGATTTGAAGTTGAAATCATGTTAAAAAGATGTTAATGATTGAAGAAAACTAGTTAAAAAAGACTTACAGTTGATTTGAAGAAGAAAGGTTGTTTGAAAAATCATCTCTTATAATTTTAGAGTTTTGAAAAATGCAAAATAACTAAAAATTTCGTCTATTTATACCCCTCTCAGACCCCCTGTGCGGACTGCACAAAATGGACTGCAGCTGCACAGGCCTTCCTGAGGTACTGCGGTCGAGTGCCCTGTGTGGACCACACGAAATGGACCGCGATGCGCACAGGTCTACACCGAGCACCGCATGAAACCGGCCGCATACCGCACTGGCCCCCTTCTGCGGCCGCACACATCTTTGTGCGGACCGCACTGGCGGGTTCAGAGACCTACAACTTCTGGTTTTAAGTCTAAAACATCCCGAACCTACTCGAAACTCACCCAAGCCCTCGGACTCCAAACCAAGGTGCATACTAACTTAAAAACATCATATGGACCTACTCGTGTAATCAAATCATCAAAATAACATCATGAACATCAAATTAAGTCTCGAGATCAATGAAATTTTCTCAAAACTTCTTTAAACATAAATTTTGCAATTTACGTCTGAATCACGTCATATGACATCCGTTTTTCACAAAATTCCACAGAAATGTCTTAAATTATATATAAGACCTGTACCGAGTGCCGGAACCAAAATACGGTCCCGATACCATCATGTTCTAATCAAAATTCATTTCAAATTTCTTTAAACAATTCCAAAAAATAATTTTCTTTGAAAATTCATTCCTCGGTCTTGGGACCTCGGAATTCGATTCCGGGCATACGCCCAAGTCCCATTTTTGCCTACGGACCCTCCGGGACCCTCAAATCATGGGTTCGGGGCCGTTTACGCAAAACGTTGACCGAAGTAAAATTAGCTCATTTTATAATCAAAACTTATCATTTTTCATAGATTATTATATTTAAGCTTTCCGGCTATGCGCCGAACTACGCACACAAATTGAGGTGACTCTAAATGAGGTTTTCAAGGCCTCAGAACACGGAAATTTTATTTTAAAACAAGTGATGACCTTTTGGGTCATTATATGTATTAGATATATATATATATATATATATATATATATATATATATATATATATATATATATATATATATATATATAGAGAGAGAGAGAGAGAGAGAGAGAGAGAGAGAGAGAGAGAGAGAGAGAGAGAGAGAGAGAGAGAGAGAGAAATTGAAAAGAAATATTCAAGGGAATGTCTTATAATTTTTATTATTACGATATTAACAAAAAATGACAGTATCTTTCTTAGTCTTCCTCCCCCTAATGGAATGAGCACAACAAGGTACTAATACCACCATTAAAAGGAAAAAAAACTAAGAAAGATGTGCCAAAATACAAGTTACATATTAGTCTATGTATTATCTCTAATAAATTTGATAAATACTTCAAGGTCCGGAGGAATTTCCGTTGGTGGTGGCGGAAAAGAAGCTTGTTCATCACCGCTTCCGGGCGAAGCAGTATCCTGTGCAAGTTTCACTAGCATTTTTCATAGGCTTCGTCTATCTCCGGTTGTGATTCTGCAAGTCCAAAATTTCTTCTTTCCGAATGGATCCAATCTCTGAAGAGTACTGATTTTTCCAAGCTCTCTCTCATAGATGCTCTATGATCACCGATTTGAAGTCTCGCTTGACTGAAGCGCTCTCCGATGCCACTGTTGAAGCTTGAACACTTAAAATAACTCGAGCCATCCTTGAAAGAACCGGATAGTATTTTTGTTTGTCCTTCCACCATTCTAAAACATCAAAGGAGCCATCAGGTTTCTCTGATTCAAGTCCCTGTAACAAATAAACTTGAAGTTCATTTAGTTGTGACTATCACCAATATTATCACCTTGAGAACCCCTGAACTCCGTCCAAGAACTAAGTGCTTTTAGGCACATAGTTCTTTTTGATGATTGCGAACTAGACGAAGTAGGAGTTGAACATTTGGTCTAGCATGATCTAAGGCAAGTTGATAAGCATTATAAATTGTTTGAGAATATATTTTAATTGAGGCATTTGCATCTCCAAGTGTAGCAAATTCATCATCTGAAAGTGATTAAAGCCTTATAAATTTTTGTGTGCCAAAAGTGAGGACCTCCTAATTCATGGTAGGATTTAACATGTCTAGTCAAAGTACCCGTACCGCTATGGTCTCCAGTATATTTATGAGCCATCAAAGACCCACGAGTTTTACACTTAGCTTTATTTTGTTCTCTTAGTTGAGTAAAAAAGTGCCAAACTAGAGATGTTTCGGTCTATTTAGAAGGTTGTCTATTAAAAGTAGGGGTTACTACAGGAGGGTCAGGCGGGGCATCATTTGGATTATTATCAGTTGGGTTATTAACATGACTAGTAGGTGTATCATCTAAATCCGGTTGTATTTCATCTAAATCATTATTTTCCTCATCATTTTCAAAGATAGTTTGATTAGGATAAAGAGCATTCATAACTTCAACATTTAATTGTTGACCTAGTGCAACATCATGGAAAAATTGACTATCAGAAAATTGAAAACAAGGGTTATCACTACCAAGAATAACAAGTGGAGGAGGACGGGTAACAGGTCTGGGTTGGGGAGCCAGGGGAGGAGTAGTAGCTTGGCGACTAGATTCACCAATTTTAGATTTTCCTTTACACTTACCACCAAATATTTTTTTCAAAGAAAAGTCTATATTAATTATAATTATACAAACTAAAACAAACAAAACTATAATATTAAAACTTAAGAGTTGGAATGAGTTTACCGAATTGACGAACAACTTCTTGAAAATTGAATATCGTTGAAGACTTGAATACTTCAATTCACCAACTTCACAATTTTTCAAAAAATTGCAATAATAAACTAAGCAATTATAGAAGAAAATTAGAGAGAGATTGAGAGAGATTGATGAATTTGGGAGTAAAAATGAAAGAATGAGGGGGTATTTATAGTTGAGAATAGGGAAAAAGTGTAATTATAAAAGTTTGGGGTTAAAACAAAGTTTGTGGGCCAAATGACTATTTTTTAAAAAGCCAAACGGCTATTTTTTAAAAAGCCAAACGGCTAAAATCCCAGGCCAACGGCTAGTTTTTAAACTTCTAACCGTTGGCCTTTATAAAGAAAATCTTTTTTTTTTTGAAAAATAGCCATTGGGCACGTTTGGCCCGGTTGAACCGGCCTAGGACTACCTACCGGTCCAGGGCTAAACGGTCCCGGGTTCGCGGTCTATTTTGGGAGGACCGGCTCACAGTGGGCTTTTAGGACCGTTAGGGACCGGCCCGTTTGAACCGGCCAGTTTGGCCTGTTTGCTAGCGGTCCCGGGCTGGGCCCAACCCACAATACAGCCTTAATGTAAGGAAAGAATCATAAATAAGAATAGTAATATATATATATATATATATATATATATATATATATATATATATATATATATATATATATATATATATATATATACACACACACACACACACACACACATAAAGTCGGTAAAAACGCACTCGACCATCATAAGACTTACTAAAATATTACCCGGCCACGTGGAGCTTGGTAAAATACAACTGATCAGTGGTTGCAAAATAGGTTCCGTACTCGGTCGACTATAGCGAGGCTCGGTAGAGTAAAATAGGCACATATATATAATGCATGTTGGACTCATTGGAATCACATTCTGAACCTTTCGGAGTGACGTAAGGTCGGTAACCTCTGTAAATGTTATTAGGATTAACTATTCATCATGAATCTTATAAGAATCAAGAAGTACCAACAACATTGATAACATAAGAATAAGAGAAGCAACATCAACATCAATCGTTCCATAAGAAGGGAAACAATGTAAGTACTGCTAGCTTCTAAGAGTGGAGTATCTTTGGAAGCTCGTACATTACATTATGTACAATCAGAGTCATGAAAAGGAAATAAAGACATAGCTTGACATACCTTGTATATACTACCCAACCTCAAGTTATGTAAATGTCACGACTCCTTAGTATACAATAAGAGAAATGATACTATCATTATCGTTTAAGCATCGTAACTATTATATATAGACCACAACCTGTTTTATTGTGACGACCCGGCCGATCGTCTTAAGAATTAATGCCCTGATCCCCTATTAACTACCTTCCCCAAGTTTATTTCTACTATTTCGATTTGCCGAGATGTACGGTTTTGATTTTCGGAGAGTTTTGGGATACTTAGTCCCTAAATGAGAGATTAAGTGTTAGAAAGTTGATCGCAGTTGGAACAGTGTGAAGACATCCTCGGAATGGAAATCTGATGGTTCCGTCAGCTCCGTTGGGCGATTTTGGGGTTAGGAGCATGTTCGGATTGTGTTTTGGAGGTTCGTAGCTAATTTAGGCTTGAAATGCCGAAAGTTGAATTTTTAAAGTTTCCGGTCCGATAGTGAGATTTTGATCCGAGGGTCGGAATGGAATTTTCGGAGGTTGGAGTAGCTCCGTAGTGTTAAATGTGACGTGTGTGCAAAATTTTAGGTCATTCAGACGAGGTTTGATAGACCTTTTGATCAAAAGCATATTTTAAGAATTTTGGACTTCTTAGGCTTGAAATCCATGGTTAATTCGAGGTTCCGATGTTGTTTCAGGTGTTCTAAGGATTGGTACAAGTTTGGATAGTTGTTTGTGACTTGTTGGTACCTTTGGTTGAGGTCCCGAAGGCCTCAGGATGATTTCGGATGGTTGACGGAAGAATTTTGAGAGTTGGAAGGTTGCAGCTTCAGCTGATATCTGTCATAACTACACCTGCGGTTTGGGTTCCGCAGGTACAGAGCCGCAGAAGCGGCTATTACATCGCAGAAGCGGAAAAAGGGAGGGCTAGCATAGACCGCAGAAGCGGACGCTTCATCGCAGAAGCGCGTCCACAGAAGCGGACTCCTTGTCTGCAGATGCGAAAACTGCCGCAGAAGCGAGATCTCTTCTCGCACCTACGGGACCGCAGGTGCAGCTCATCTGGTCGCAGATGCGAAACTTGCTGGACAGAATGTTTTAAGTTTTGAAAATGGGACTTTGTCCCATTTTCCATTTTTGCAAATTTGGATCTCGGGAAGAGGCGATTTTTAGGATATTTTTGAGAGAAACAACGGGGTAAGTGTTTTTAACATAATTTTTGTTAGATTACTCGAATCTATTACTAGTTTTGGCATTAAATCTGTGAATTTAGTTGGAAGAGTTTCAAAACCCTCTAGGATAGATTTGAGGATTTGAGGGTCGCAATGTTATGGGATTTGGATAATTTTGGTATGGTTAGACTCGTGAGAGTGCAAGTTTTTTGGAAATATAAATTTTACCCAATTCCATGATGTGGGCCAGAGGGGCGTTTTGGTCATATTTATTAATTTCACGTATTATCTTAGACTTTAATTGTAGAATCAGTTACATGAAGTGTTATTTACATTATAAAATTGAATTGAATAGATTTGGGCCATTTGGAGTCGAGTACTCGTGGCAAGAGCGTGGTTTCTGATTGATTTTTGAGCTAGTTCGAGGTAAGAGGCTTGTCTAACCTTGTGTGGGGGACCTCCCCCTTAGGATATGATATACATGATAATTGAAATGCCTTGTACGTGAGGTGACGAGCGCGTACTTGAGCTAATTGTTGAAAATTTGGTTTTATTTTAAGTATTTCAACTGAGTTCCTTTTTCCTGCTTTATTCTACTTGCGAATTTAGCCTGTTGTTAGATTAGAAAAGCATGTTTAG
This sequence comes from Nicotiana tabacum, assembly GCF_000715075.1. Lineage (NCBI taxonomy): Eukaryota > Viridiplantae > Streptophyta > Magnoliopsida > Solanales > Solanaceae > Nicotiana > Nicotiana tabacum. The sequence goes on along the minus strand of NC_134085.1, from coordinate 94,228,231 downwards.
TTGACTTAATTGCCTATTTGCTTAAATTGCCTTAATTGCATTATGTGAAGCATGTTAGGCTAGAATTGACTGTTTACTTAGTACGAAATTAGCATTTAATTTAGTATTCTTGTGTTGTTGTTGTGTGTTTTAATTTGGGACTACAGGACGACATCCTGGGAGATCTCTTGTACATATTTATGATCCGGACTGAGGTGCGGGATACCAAGAGATCTCTGGCATGTATATTGAGGATACCGAAAGATCCCTGGTATATATTGAGGAACCGAGAGATCCTCGGGATACCAAGAGATCCCTGGCATATATTGAGGATACCAAGAGATTCTCGGGATACCAAGTGATCCCTAGCATATATTGAGGATACAGAGAGATCCTTGGGATACCAAGAGATCCCTATCATACTTTGAGGATACCAAGAGATCCTCGGGATACCAAGAGATCCCTACATACATTGAGGATACCGAGAGATCCTCGGGATACCAAGAGATCCCTGGTATATATTGAGGGTACTAAGAGATCCTCGGGATACTGAGAGAACCCGGTAATCATCCTTGTTATGAGTAGTACTTCCTGTTGTTTTCCATTATTTCTGTTTCCGCAATTGTACTCCTTATTATCCTATGTAGGTTCTTACTGTAGATTTTCAACTGTACTACTTATCTTATACTATCATGTCTCATATTCTTTATTTTATCTCAGTAAGGCCCTAACCTTCCTCGTCACTACCCCACCGAGGTTAGGCTTGGCACTTACTGAGTACCGCTGTGGTGTACTCATGCCTCTTCTGCGCATGTTTTTCATGTGCTGATCCAGGTACCGCTACTCAGGCCTACCATCCTTGAGGAGGCGACTGCTCTAGAGACTTCGAGGTACATATTCCGCGTCTGCAGACCAAGAAGTCCCTTTCTGTTCCTGCTTTTAATATTTAGCCCTTCTATATTTTTCTGTTCTTATTAGACATTCCGAAGTTAGAGCTATGTAGTGTTTTTCTTAGCTTGTGATCCGTGTGTTTCCGGGTCTTGGGTTTATGTATTGGTATTGAGAGTTAAATATGGTGTAAGTCGAGCGGCACATTTAAACATTGTTACTACTTTATTTCTATTTTAAATTGTTTACTTCCGCAAATTTTGGTTTTTCTTCCGCAAATTAGGCTTACCTAGTCGTAGAGACTAGGTGCCATCACGATGGTTCACGGAGGGCGAACCGGGGTCGTGACAAGTTGGTATCAGAGCTCTAGGTTCATAGGAGTCACGGATCACAAGTCAGTTTATTAGAGTCTCCCTGATCGGTATAGAGATGTCTGTACTTATCTACAAGAGGCTATGTGACTGTTAGGAAAAATTTCACTTCATTTGATTTCCCTGTCATGCGAGATTTTTGACATCACAAATTCTAAAATTCTATCTTCTATTCTCTCATCGTTTGTGAGGACACGTGCTACCTTCAGGCACCCACGCCCCTGCAAGGGTCGCCAGAAGTCGGGGCCGAGATAGAGGCCGAGGACGCGCACGCGCACGCGATTAAGCAAGAGCACCCGCGCGAGCTGCCACTAAGGAGCCACCAACAGTTCCAGTCAGAGCCAGGCATCGGATGCGCCTACTGCTACTACTGCTCCAGCCTTTCAGGAGACATTTGCACAGTTCTGAGCATGTTTGGTATGTTAGTTTAGGTGGGGTTGATTCAGGTTGTACCAACTACTTCACAGATCGGGAAGGGAACCAGACTTCCACTACCCCCACTCCAGAGCAAGGAGTTCTCATTGGTCGGGTTCCGGGCATCATAGCGACACGGCCTGTGGTCCCAGTTCAGCGGGTGGTGAGGACCTCTAGCCGAGTTAGAATACAGGTGGGTCCAGGAGAGAGAGGACAGACGAGGTTAGGAGAGAGAATATAGGGAAGTGAGGAGGCCCCGTGGACTGGAGAGACCCACTGGTCCTTATTTTGGAGGAAGAGTATGGCATGGTAGAGGTTTTGTGGGTCAGCTAGCTCAGTTTGCATCTCGAATTTCACACAGTGTTTCAGGGGCCTTGGGGTACCCGTACGGCACAGTTCCCACTGCCACGTCCTCCCAAAGCTTGTTTTGAGTGTGGTGACACACACCATGTGGTGAGGGATTGCCCCAGACTTGGAAGGAGTGCACCTTCACAGACTTCCCAGCCGTAGCGTGCTCTGCAGAGTTCTCAGGCTCTGATCACAGCTTCAGTTACTACCCCACCTGCTCAGCCAGCTAGAGGTGGAGGTCGGGGAGGTAGAGGTCGCCCTAGAGGGGGAGGCCAGGACAGATACTATGCCCGTACTGAGGCTATTTCCTTCGATTCTGTCATCACAGGTATTATACTGGTTTGTCACAGAGATGCATCGGTTCTATTCGATCTAGGATCCACTTATTCTTATGTGTCTTCTTATTTTGCTCCGCATTTGGGTGTACCTCGGGATTCTTTGAGTTCCCCTATTTATGTTTCTACTCCTGTGGGAGATTCTCTTGTCGTGGACCACATTTATCGGTCGTGTTTGGTTGCTCTTAGTGGTTTTGAGACCAGAGCCAATTTATTGTTGCTTAGTATGGTATATTTTGACATTATCTTGGGCATGGACTAGTTGTCTCCCCATTATGTTATTCTTGATTGTCATGCCAAAATAGTGATGTTGGCTATGCTAGGTATACCGCGTGTTGAGTGGAGGGATACTTTAGATCACACTCCCAGTAGAGTTATTTCCTTCCTTAAGGCTCAACTAATGGTTGAGAAATGGTGTGATGCGTATTTAGCTTATGTAAGAGATGTCAGCATTGATACTCCTTCAGTTGATTCAATCCTAGTAGTACAGGATTTTCCCGATGTGTTTTCAGCTGACCTTCCAGGCATGCCGCCTGATAGAGATATTGATTTCGGCATTGATCTATTGCTGGGTACTCAGCCCATTTCTATCCCTCTGTATCATATGGCTCCTCCTGAGTTGAAGGAGTTGAAAGATCAGTTACAGGAATTGCTTGATAAGGGTTTTATTCTGCCCAGTGTATCACCTTGGGGAGCTCTTGTTTGTGAAGAAAAAAGATGGTTCTATGCGTAGGTGTATTGATTATTGCAAGTTGAACAAAGTGACAGTGAAGAACCGTTATCCTTTTCCTCGTATTGATTATCTATTTGACCAGCTTTAGGGCACACGGGTGTTTTCTAAGATTGATTTGTGCTCAGGTTACCATCTGTTGAAGATTCGGGAGCCAGATATCCCGAATACTGCTTTTCAGACTCGGTATGGTTATTAAAAGTTCCTTGTCATATCATTTGGGCTGACCAATACCCCAGCAGCCTTTATGCATTTGATGCACAGTGTGTTTCGACTGTATCTTGACTCGTTCGTCATTTTCTTTATTGATGATATTCTGGTGTATTCCCGGAGTCGGGAAGATCATGAGCAGCACCTGAGGACTATGCTTTAGACTTTGAGAGAGAAGAAGTTATATGCTAAATTCTCAAAATGTGAGTTTTGGTTGGATTCAATGGCATTCCTAGGCCACGTGGTATCGAGAGAGGGTATTCAGGTGGATCCTAAGAAGATAGAGGCTGTGCAGAGTTGGCCCAAACAATCCTCAACTACAGAGATCCGCAGTTTCCTTGGTTTGGCGGGCTACTACTGTCGTTTTGTCGAGGGGTTTTCATCGATTGCAGCCCCTATGACCAGGTTGACCCAGAAGGGTGCTCCATTTCAGTAGACGGAGGAGTGTGAGGCGAGCTTCCAGAAGCTCAAGACAGCTTTGACCACAACCCATTTTTGATATTTCCTACAGGTTCGGGGTCTTATACGGTCTATTTTGATGCCTCGAGGATTGGCCTCAGAACGGTGTTGATGCAGGAAGGTAGGGTGATTGCCTACACATCCAGACAGTTGAAGATACATGAGAAGAATTACCCTGTTCACGACCTTGACTTAGCTGCCATTGTTCACACCCTGAAGATTTGGCTCCATTATTTATACGGGGTTCCCTGTGAGATTTATACTGACCATCGGATCTTGTAGCACTTGTTCAAGCAAAAGGATCTAAATTTGTGCCAAATAAGGGGGTTAGAGTTGCTGAAGGATTATGACATCACCATCTTGTATCACCTGGGCAAGGCCAATGTGGTGGCCGGTGCTTTGAGTTGCCGGGTGGAGAGTTTGGGGAGTTTGGCTTATTTACCAGCATCAGAGAGGCCTATGGCGATGGATGTTCAGGCCTTAGCCAGCCAGTTTGTGAGATTGGATATTTCGGAGCCTAGTTAGGTTCTAGCTTGCGTGGTTTCACGGTATTCCTTATTTGATCGTATCAGGAGCGGCAGTATGATGACCCTCCTTTGCTTGTCCTCAAGGACAAGGTTCAGCACGGTGATGCCAGAGATGTGACTATTGGTGAGGATGCAGGGTTAGATTTGTGTACCCAATATTGATGGGCTTCGGGAGTTGATTCTAGAGGAGGTCCATAGTTCGCGGTATTCCATCCATCCGAGTGCCGCAAAGATGTATCAGTATTTGAGGCAGCACTATTGGTAGAGGCGGATGAAGAAAGATATACTTGGATTTGTAGCTCGGTGCCTCAATTGTCAGCAGGTGAAGTATGAACACCAGAGGCCGGGTGGCTTGCTTCAGCAAATAGAGATTCCGGAGTGGAAGTGGGAGTGGATCACCATGGACTTTGTAGTTGGACTCCCACGGACTTTGAAGAAGTTTGATGCTATTTGGGTGATTGTGGAACAGCTGACCAAGTCCGCTCATTTCATTCCTATGTGTACTACCTATTCTTCGGAGCGGTTGGCGGAGATTTATATCCGGGAGATTGTTCGTCTGCATGGTATTCCATTTTCCATTATTTCAAATAGAGGTTCTCAGTTCACATCACGGTTTTGGAGGGCCGTTCAGCGTGAGTTGGGTACTTGGGTAGAGTTGAGTACAACATTTCACCCTCAGACGGACAGACAATCCGAGCGCACTATTTGGATTTTTGAGGATATGCTCCGTGCGTGAGGGTCTTAGGATCAGTTCTTGCCATTGGTGGAGTTTGCTTACAACAACAGCTATCAGTCCAGCATTCAGATGGCACCGTATGAGGCTTTATATGGTAGGCGGTGTAGGTCTCCGGTGGGTTGGTTTGAGCCTGGTGAGGCCAGATTATTGGGCACGGATTTGGTTCAGGATGCTTTGGAGAAGGTGAAGGTGATTTAGGACAGACTCCGTACAGCCTAGTCCAGACAGAAGAGTTACGCTGACCGGAAGGTTTGTGATGTTTCCTATATGGTCGGAGAGCGGGTTCTGCTTCGGGTTTCGCCTATGAAGGGCATTATGAGATTTGGGAAGAAAGGGAAGTTGAGTCTGAGGTTTATTGGCCCTTTTGAGATATTGAGGCATGTTGGGGAGGTTGCTTATGAGCTTGCGTTACCTCCCAGCTTGGCAGGAGTTCATCCGGTATTTCATGTTTCGATGCTTCGGAGGTATTATGGTGATTTGTCGCACGTGTTGGATTTTAGTTCAGTCTAGTTGGACAAGGATCTTGAGGAGCCGGTGGAGATATTGGACAGGCAGGTTAGAAAGCTGAGGTCAAAGAACATTGCATCAGTAAAGGTTTAGTGGTGGGGTCAGCCGGTCGAGGAGGCGACCTGGGAGACCGAGCAGGATATGCGCAGCCATTACCCGTATCTTTTCACTACTTCTGGTATGTCTCTATGCTCATTCGAGTAAGTAGGAGGATGTGACGACCTAGCCGGTCGTCTTAAGAATTAACGCCCTGATCCCCTATTAACTGCCTTCCTCAAGTTTATTTCTGCTATTTCGATTTGCCGGGATGTTCAGTTTTGAGTTTCGAAGAGTTTTGGGACTTCTAAATGGAAATTCATTTGAAGACGGCCTCTAAATGGAAATTCGTTGGTTATGTTAGCTCCTTTGGGTGATTTTGGGGTTAGGAGCATGTTCAGAGTGTGTTTTGGAGGTCCGTAGCTAATTTAGGCTTGAAATGCCGAAACTTGAATTTTTGAAGTTTCCAGTCCGATAGTGAGATTTTTATCCAAGGGTCAGAATTGAATTTTCGGATGTTGGAGTAGCTCCGTAGTGTTAAATGTGACGTGTGTGCAAAATTTCAGGTCATTCGGACGAGATTTGATAGACTTTTTGATCGAAAGCGTATTTTGAGAATTTTGGAGTTCTTAGGCTTGAAATCCATGGTTAATTCAAGGTTCCGATGTTGTTTTAGGTGTTCTAAGGATTGGTACAAGTTTATATAGTTGTTTGTGACTTGTTGGTGCCTTTGGTTGAGGTCCCGGAGGCCTCCGGATAATTTCGGATGGTTGACAGAAGAATTTTGGGAGTTGGAAGGTTGCAGCTTCAGCTGATATCTGTCATAACCGCACTTGCAGTTTGGGTTCCGCAGTTGCGGAGCCGCAGAAGCGGCTATTACATCGCAGAAGCAGAAAAAGGGAGTGCCAACATAGACCGCAAAAGCGCGTCCGCAAATGCGAAAACCGCCGCAGAAGCGAGATCTCTTCTCGCACCTGCGGGACCGCAGGTGCAACTCATTTGGTCGCAGATGCAAAACTTACTGGACAGAATATTTTAAGTGTTCTTAGAATATTTTAAGTCCCATTTTCCATTTTTACAAATTTGGAGCTCGGTAAGAGGCGATTTTTGGGAGATTTTTGAGAGAAACAACGGGGTAAGTGTTCTTAACTTAATTTTGGTTAGATTACTCAAATCTATTACTAGTTTTGGCATTAAATCTGTGAATTTAGTTGGAAGAGTTTCAAAACCCTCTCGGATAGATTTGAGGATTTGAGGGTCGAAATGGTATGGGATTTGGATAATTTTTGTATGGTTAGACTCGTGAGAGTGCGAGGTTTCTGGAAATATAAATTTTACCCGATTCCAAGACGTGGGCCAGACGGGCGTTTTGGCCATTTTTCATAATTTTGCGTATTAGCTTAGACTTTAATTGTAGAATCAGTTACTTGAAGTGTTATTTACATTATGAAATTGAATTGAATAGATTTGGGCCATTTGGAGTCGAGTACTCGTTGCAAGAGCGTGGTTTCAGATTGATTTTTGAGGCGGTTCGAGGTAAGTGACTTGTCTAACATTGTGTGGGGGACCTCCCCCTTAGGATGTGATATACATGATAATTGAAATGTCTTGTACGTGAGGTGACGAGCGCGTACTTGAGCTAATTGTTGAAAATCCGGTTTTACTTTAAGTATTTAAACTTAGTTTCTTTTTCCTACTTTTTTCTACTTGAGAATTTAGACTGTTGTTAGTTTAGAAAAGCATGTTTAGTTGACTTAATTGCCTATTTGCTTAAATTGCCTTAATTGCATTACGTGAAGCATGTTAGGCTAGAATTGACTCTTTACTTAGTACGAAATTAGCATTTAATTTAGTATTCTTGTGTTGTTGTTGTGTGTTTTAATTTGGGACTACAGGACGACATCCTGGGAGATCTCTTGTACATATTTATGATCTGGACTGAGGTGCCGGATACCAAGAGATCCTTGGCACGTATATTGAGGATACCGAGAGATCATCGAGATACTAAGAGATCCCTGGCATATATTGAGGATACCGAGAGATCCTCGGGATATCAAGAGATCTCTGGCATATATTAAGGATACCAAGAGATCCTCGAGATACCAAGTGATCCCTAGCATATATTGAGGATAGGGATACCAAGAGATCTCTATCATACTTTTAGAATACCAAGAGATCCCTAGTATACATTGAGGATACCGAGAGATCCTCGAGATACCAAGAGATCCCTGGTATATATTGAGGGTACTAAGAGATCTTTGGGATACTGAGAGATCCCCGGTTATCATCCTTGTTATGAGTGGTACTTCCTGGTGTTTCCCATTATTCTATTTCCATTATTGTACTCCTTATTATCCTGTGTAGGTTCTTAATGTAAATTTTCAACTGTACTGCTTATCTTATACTGTCATGTCTCATATTCTTTATTTTATCTCAGTAGGGCCCTGACCTTCCTCGTCACTACCCCACCGGGGTAGGCTTGGCACTTACTGAGTACCGTTGTGGTGTACTTATACCTCTTCTGCGCATGTTTTTCATGTGCTGATCCAAGTACCGCTACTCAGGCCTACCATCCTTGAGGAGGCGACTGCTCTAGAGACTTCAAGATACATTTGCTGTGTCCGTAGACCAAGAAGTCCCTTTCTATTCCTGCTTTTAGTATTTAGCCCTTCTGTATTTTTCTGTTTTTATTAGACATTTAGGAGTTATAGTTATGTAGTGTTTTTCTTAGCTTGTGATTCATGGGTTTTCGGGTCTTGGGTTTATATATTGGTATTGAGAGTTAAACATGGTGTAAGCCGAGTGGCACATTTAAACACTGTTACTACTTTATTTCTGTTTTAAATTGTTTACTTCCGCAAATTTTGGTTTTTCTTCCGCAAATTAGGCTTACCTAGTCGTAGAGACTAGGTGCCATCACGATGGTTCACGGAGGGCGAACCGGAGTCGTGACATTTATAATGAAACAGAAAACACCTCCTATATTTATATGACTTTCTACAAGTTAAAACAACCACCAAACAGCCCAAAAATATTAATAATAATCATATTATGTCTTTTAAAACAGTTTAACAATCCTGACGAGCGGCAAGCTTGATTTGCGACTAAACAACTATACTTATAAACACCTTCTTCCTTCAAGAATTTATCAACAACATTAACTGCCACATATTCAATTATCCCTACTAATTTTCCGCAACAATAAAACTTTAAAACGACCCCATTACAGTCCCACAAGTTCAGCAATTCTAAACATACTCTTCAGAATACTAAAACACGTTTTTGACTTGTCTTTTCTTTTAAATCGAACAACACAACCAACTATACATAATTAATCTTTTTATCACATAAAACATCCATGAATTCAGCTTAAAATTAAGTTTTCAACCAGCCAACAGTGATGCCACAACAAACAACATACTACTCTTTTGAAACTCGCAAGTTCTAGTCTTTACGATCGAACTACAACTCGTAGATGCTTATATGAGGGAAAGAGAAGCATAAAATTACCTTGGAATAAGTAGAAACAACGAAAATTAGTCCCTCTTCATCCAAAACCAGTCCCCCAATGCAGCTACAAGAAGGAGAATGAAAATATAGCAAGCTGTCCGGGTTTTTTGGCACTAGAATCACGTCGTATCACTCGAAATCACCAACGGTTTTTATGGGATTTTTGGGGAAGGATTTGCAGGGTTTCAATCTGAAGTTCTTAGTATTAAATATGAGTGAAATAAATGATTTAATACAGCCCTTAAAAGGCCCCTTGGCCGCCCCTTTTTGAGGATTTATTTGATCCCTTCATTTAAACAAGTATGTGACACACATACTTGTCACCTACTAGTATGTGTTGTCTTGTGAAAACACAAATATCTCTTAACTCTGATATTTTATTGACGAATAGTTTAATGAGTTGGAAATTACACTCTTAAATATTCAATTTGGTGGGTGGATCACCCCGTAATTCCAAGTAAATTGAGAGAAAAGATTAGTAACATTAGACCTAAATTTTAAGTAAATTTATGAATGTAAGTTGCGACAACTTTTGTCAACTTTTATTTCATAACTCGCTTTATTTAAAGACTTATGATACAGATATTATATGATTCAAATACCTTAAAACATAACCTCCTTAGAATAGTAAGTACCTCTAGTTTTATCCGAAAATACAGGTTACAACATCCTTGATTCGTTTTACTTCTAACTTTTAATACTTGTTCACCACTCTTATACACCCTTGTATCATTTAAGAACAATAGGATTAACTTCTTATCATCTCAAATATAATCTCTTATCGGATTTACATCGACTAACTTACGGCGTGGTTTAACGTACATGAATATGGGTTGTAACATTCAGTACGATCCAGAGGTGGAAATGCGTCTGTGATAGTTGAGGAAAGAGAAAGAACTCACCGAAAATTTCTTTGGGAAATCTTCAACTAAAGATAACAGGGCTAAGAACGTTGAGGAGATAGTTGATTTGGCTGCACGGGAAGCAGCACAATAGGAAACAGCCACACAAGCAGCTACTAAAGCAACTCTCAGAGCTGATAAAACGGTGGATGGGAATAGAGGACAAAGATTCAACATGAACCGACATCTGGTTGAAGACGAATTTGAAAATAATATGCCCAAGCTTGGACGATCACTGGGAGTGTACGCCAGGCCAGTCTACAATCAAGGAGTATCTAGTGTGTGACCTCCTCCGATTGCAACCAATAATTTAGATATCAAGCAAGGGCTAATTTAGACCATTCAGAATAATTGTGTCTTCCGAGGCAAACCCAACAAAGATCCAAATACTCATTTGATGGATTTTGGTTAGATTATGTATACCTTTCAGCACAACGGAGTATCGAAAGATGATATCTACTTAAGGACATTTCCTTTTTCATTGAGAGAATATACTAAGCACTGGTTGCAGAGTTTGCTGACTAGGTCAATTTAAACTTGGGAAGATATGACAAAGAAGTTCCTTGAAAAATATTTTTCACCTGCGAAAATAGGGAAAATTCGTAGAGAGATCCACAACTCCGAGCAGAAGGATACAGAAACGGTGTTTGGAGCATGGGAAAGTTTTAAGAATATTGTGAGAAGATGTCAACATCATGAAGTAGATTTGTGGATGCAACTCTAAGATTTTTAGGATGGGCTGACACTCTCTGGCAGGAGGACAATAAACAACACAGTTGGAGGTTCTCTTATGAAGAAAACTCCTGAGGAGATTGTTGCAATTCTAAATGAATTATCTGAAGATGCAAATAAATGCCCTGTAAATGATAATGAGAGAAGGAAAAAGGTTGGGGTAGATCAAGTGGATTCTACATCAGTGCAAGCCCAGCTAGACACCATGGTCAGAGAAATAAGAAAGTTACCAATAGCCAAGGTCCAGATCCAGTCATCCTCTGTTTTTGATTATTTTGTAATGGGTCAACAAATGCATGAGTGTCAGGCCTTGAATACAAATGAAGTGGTAAATGCTATGGGGAGTTTTGAAGGAGGCAACTACCAAAGTGGCAATAATTATATATCTATGGGACACAGGTTTTTCTTGGAGTTCACTAGGTGGTAGTGCAAACGCATGGAAATAAAATAACTCCAGATCCTAGGGACAGGGAGCTCCAGGTCTTCTCAATCAGCAGATGTAGCAATATCAGCCTCCATAGTACAATTAATCAGTCTAGCATGGGAGATCTGAAGAAGGCCTTTATTATTAAGACATGTGAGAGGCTTGAAACTCATAGCATAGTTATTCGAGAACAGGGCACAACTATCTGAGAACAGGGGTGATCCATATCCAATCCATACTCAATAGTTAGTGGAAACAGTCATTGAAAGAATAGTACCTAACAAGAGTCGAGGTTGATTTCCAAAGGGCGTTTAATATGGGTGTTAGTGTGTATACTTGATGAGAGTAAATGAAATAGCTTAATTGCGCTTCCAAACAAGGTATTTTTGTTTTCTACTTCCAAAATTAACTCTGATAATTGTGAACTAATGAGAAGAAACTAGAGAACAAGTAATTGTTTTTGTTGGTTTTTATCAAATAGGTAAATGGCCTAGGGATGTAACCTTCACCTAGGTGTTAGCCAAATAGGTAAATTACGCTAATGCTTGTTTGAGTAATTGAGGTGTATTATAACTCTCAACTCTAAATTACTCACTCAATACCTCTCGGTTATAGAATGATTTTGCCCAATTGGCTTTCTCAAGCCCAATTGGGTATCAATTCAAATAGTTATGAGCTGAAGTCGGGTTTACCCTATATCTAGTTCAAACCCTTTAATTAGGCTAGCTGAAACCTTAACTAGTCCAATTTCTTGTTAGCCAAGTTTTTCTAGACAAAGTCCCTCTTTCTCATTAAGAACCAAGTCAAATATGCATGAATCAATGTTTGCAACCATTAATTATAGAAATAATGCATGAACAAGGATAAATAATAAACACCCAATTATAAAAAAGCATCAGATTAATCACCCATAAGATTTACACACTAGGGTTGGGTCACAACCCTAGAGAAAATCTAGCTACTTATGATAGAAATTGAAGAAAACAAAGAAGAAGAACTAATTAAAGCCATAAAATAAAATTAAATAACTACTAATTCTTAACCCACAATAATCAGTAATTGCCCAAAACAGTAAAATATAATGTCTACAGCTCAAATTATTACAAAACTTGCCTTAACAGAGTATTTTTCATCTATTTATAATGGGATAAAATTCGCTGGAAAAATGCCCTTCAGGAGGTTTTGCGGCGCAAAATTCCATGTGCATTCCACACTTTCCTTTTCTTTACAGGTGGAGGACTTCTGCAGCCGCACAATTCAATCTACAGCTGCACTTCAACTTCTGCAGCCGCACTTTTCCTTCTCCGACTGCACTTTTGGTAAGGTTTTACACTTGGTCGTTTTGCACATTCTTTGACCTTTTTGAATTCGCATCAGTGCGACCATGTTTTGTGGCTGCAAAATTGTGTGCGGACCGCATTTTCAAAACATCCTCTAAGTTTTAGGTACTAGATTTGCCACCACAGAATTTCTTCTATGGACCACACTTTTGGCCTTCTGCACCCCTTCTTGCTTTATGAACCGAAGCACTTCTTTTTGAGTTAGATTTTTTTGTTGAGGTACAATTCTTCAACATGACTGCAATTTGCACAATTTCATTAGTTTTGGAAACAAAAATCACACTTTCGAACTAAAATTAAAGAAAGAAGGTATTAATAAGTGGTTAAAATCAACACTTATCAACTTTCCCAAACTTAAATCTTTGCTTGTCCGCGTCCAAATAGATCTGTTCCCGCCTCCTCAAAGTGAAAGTTCATTTCAAAGAGTCAATCATAAGCCATTCATACTCAGTTGGGACCAACAATTACCGACAATACTCAAGCATTTTCAACAAGGTGACTATTCACATATTATGCACATATAGCTCTAATGTGACACTTGAGATTCCAGAATTGACTTCACTCATCAAGGACTCTTGCTCAATCATGTAGATTATGGTGGACTCTAAACTCTTCCTTCTCTACCTTTGATTTTCCAAGCTCACTTCAAAATTTAGCACTCAATTTTTAGATTAATGAAAGGTTTATTCTTCTCTCACAAAAGAATGTTACAAGTAAGGCTTCATATACTATAGGCTTGCCCCTCTTGTAGATCACCACTAATGTAGCTCACTCGGTTCAAAACCAAGTAGGACTTCTTTAGGGTTGTAATGAAAGTTTTTGGATTGGGGTAGGATACCATATGAGATAAGTGGTTATACCCTTCCTTAAGCACTCCACATTTTTATTTCTTGGCTCACATTTGCCAACTCTTAGAGGCATTTCCTTTTCTTGGGGGCTAGAGAGACTTGCCATCACTCTTTCTTATTCATTTCATTCTTTTTCTTACTTGATGCTCATACTAGAGATAGTTGCCTATTTTTGATTTCATCAACCTTCCTTTTTATTCTCTTTTTGGAATTTTCTTTTATTTTTTTGTTCTTTTCTTTTCTTGCCTTCTCTTTTCATAGATATCATTTTTTTATCTTTTTGGCGCCTTGATACCTCTTACAAATTCCTCAACTCCCCCCCTAAACTTATGTCTTAAGCCACTTATTTCATAAGAGTATTAAGGAAGGTCCGAGTACCAAGAGAGGATTACAACAGAAACGAGTAAAGGCTTGTAGCATGACTACCAATAAACAAAGGCTCAAAGGGGTTGGCTAGGGATAATGAGCATTGGGTTGAAATAGAAAGTTTAAACATACCAAGAAAATCCTACAATCATATTCCAACCCATGCAAACCTAAAATTCTCCTCGAAACACATTCGGGGCAAGTTCTAGACCATTCGCACAATGTGATGACCCGATAGGTCATTTTTAGTTTTAACATTCATTTCTATGTTTTGTGACCTTGATTAGCTTTATTTAGCCTTTTTCAATTGATATGTGCAATCCGTGTCTTTTTTCGGAAACCTTTTATGTGAAAATTTGACGAAAATATGAAATTGTGCCTTAAAACTTATTTGAGCTGACTTTGATCAACTTTTTTTAGAAAATAGACCCGGATCAGTGTTTTAATGGTCCCGATGGTTGGTATCATAATTTAGGACTTGGGCGTATGTCCGAAATCTAATTTGTAAGTCCCTAGCTTAATTTAACGTACCTTGTTGAAAACTAGAGGTTTAACGGTTTAAAGAATTTCTAAGTTTGACTTTGTTTCTACCGGGTTCGGATTTTGGTTCCAGAACTTGGTATAGGTGTATTTTATTATTTTATGACTTATCTGTAAAATTCGGTACAAAACAGAATTGATTTGACGTGATTCGGACGTCCGATCGTAAAATTGAAAGTTCTTGAGCTTCTTTGTAAATTTTATTTATTTTGGTATCCGATTCATAGTTCAAGGTGTTATTTTGGCATTTTGATGATGTGAGTGCATTCGAATGGTCTTATTACACTTGCATGCATGTTTGATTGGGAGCCCGAGGAGTTCGGGTGAGTTTCTGATAGGCTACAGAGTGATTTTGGACTTAGAAGAATAGTTGGTGCATGTTTGCTTCTAGTGCTGGACTGTAGATCTCGCATTTTCAAGGCCTGGCTTGCAAATGTGAGTCTCGCTTTTATGAACAATGAGTCGCAATTGAGAGCATGGGCTGGGTTGGGAAGAGTTTGCATTTGAGAGAAATTCTTCGCATTTGCGGACTCTGCATCTTCGCAATTGTGAAGGTTTTGGATGCAATTGCGATCATTTACTGACATGGTACTACTTTGCATTTGCGAAGTATTGTTCGCATTTGCGGACAAAATTGGTTCGCATTTGCGATGACAACAGGCTCAGTGTCGCTTTTGTATTTGCAAGGGGTTGATCACAATTGCGAACTACGTGTCACAATTCTGATAACTGCAGCTGGGTAAAAGAGGGGGAAAATAGGAATTAGCTCATTTCTTTCAAACTCTCAACCCTAAGCACCCTAGAGGCGATTTTCCCGAGAGATTTTCTTTATAAGTTCTCTTGTAAGCAACTTTAATCTACTTTTTTCAATTACCCATTACATTTCACAAGTTTTCAACGTTAAATCTAGGATTTTCATGGTAGAAATTAGGGATTTGGGTAGAATTAGGGATTTTTATAAATTTGGAATTTAGAACTCAAATTGAGGTCGAATTTCAAAACTAATTAGATAATCAGGCTTGGGGTGAATGGGTAATCAGATTTTGGTGTGAATCTTAGGTTTTGACCAAGCGAGCCCGGGGTTAACTTTTGTTGACATTTTCAATGATAACCTAAACTGAACCTCTTTCATTCGCGAGTAGTTCTAAAGCTTATTTTGAATCGTTGGTTAATAATTTGCTAGATTTTGTTGGTTTGGAGGATTGTTCGAAAGTCAAGGTTGTGGTTGAACTTTGAGTGATTGCAGAGTGAGGTAAGTGTTGGGTCTAACCTTGATTGCGAGTATATATACGCAGTCAAAATACTTGTTTCCATACTTTTCTGTATTTCATTAATTATTTAATTCCATGTCTTAACTGTTACATGCTTTAATTGTTTCCTATGCCTTAACTTGCTACTTGTCATTTATTATTCTCGTATTAAAATGTTAT
The DNA here is from genome assembly GCF_000715075.1 of Nicotiana tabacum. Classification (NCBI taxonomy): domain Eukaryota; kingdom Viridiplantae; phylum Streptophyta; class Magnoliopsida; order Solanales; family Solanaceae; genus Nicotiana; species Nicotiana tabacum. The sequence continues at coordinate 94,212,599 of NC_134085.1, read as the reverse complement.
TCTTCCATGCTTCCATGATTTAATTTCTACTTGCCTTAATTGCCGTACTTGTATATTTTAACTATCATATATTCGATTTGTCCTATTGCCTTAGTGTAAATTGTTACACTTCTTGATTTGGTACGAGATTTCCTTTATGGCCTTGCTTTCATATTCCTCATTTATAGAGCTTCTTGTGAACTGGGTTGCGTAATTTATTGTATTTATTGATTTTATCTTATGGATCATGTTGCATGTCGCAACAGGTGGTATAAGGGAGGATTAATATTGATACGGTAGGATCGGGTTGCGAACTGCAACAAGTGAAATATGGGAGGATTGATATTGTAAAATAAGGGAGAATTATGCTATTGTCTCTGATTATAGGATGTGATCGGGTTGTGTACCGCAACATATTTTACTTTTTATTAGTGATATTTATATAGTGGAATAAGGGAGGATCATGTTTTCACAGCGGGATCAGGTTGCGCACTGCAACAGTTTATGTGTTTTGTATTCCTTGTTGTACTGTATTGGCTTTGGTGTTTTCCTACGAGACTCTAAGGAATTGTATTTCTGGTTTTCACTGGTTTTTGAGGATTGAGTTATTTTCATGAGTTAACTGCCTTATTTTCTAGTATCTTCCTTTCCTTTCATTATTATTATACTGTGTAGAGGTTATTGTAAGTGGCCCGCCTTAGTCTCGTCACTACTTCATCAAGGTTAGGCTCGAAACTTGTAGAGTACATGGGGTCGGTTGTATTCATATTATACTCTGCACTTCTTGTACAGATTTTGGAGTCGGTCCTAGCGGCGGTCAGTAGATTGCTCGAGTTGACTATTGGACGGAGACTTGAGGTACAGTTGTTCGGCGTTCACAGCCCTGGAGTCCCGTTCTACCTTATCTTAGATGTTTATTTCTTTTCGGATAGTTTTACTTTTATTCAGACCATTACCTGTATTATTCTAGTAGCTCATGCACTTGTGACACCAGATCCAGTGTTGTATTCAGATATTTTGGTTGTTATGACTTTTTGCACTTTACTTTAGATCTATTTCTGTTATTTCAGCTTAATTGGCATCGGTAAATTTAATTTGTTTAAAATGGCTTAAGCTATTCTAACGTTGACTTGCCTAGCAAGTGAAATGTTAGGCGCCATCACGGTCCCCAAGGTAGGAATTCCGGGTTGTGTCAAGTTGGTATCAGAGCAATAGGTTTCCTAGATCTCATGAGTCACGAGCAAGCTTAGTAGAGTCGAGAGGAATGGTACGAAATGTTTTTACTTATATTCTAGAGGCTATGGAGTTTAGGAACATTTTCACTTATATTCTTCTCTATCGTGCGATTATATTCTCTCATTGATGATTGAACCCTTCTATTCTTGTTCTCTCACAGATGGCAAGAACATGCTCAACATCGGTATCTGGATAGGAGCCGGATCCCCTAGTAACAGCTACGACTAGGGGTAGAGGTCAAGGCCAAGGTCGCGCCAGAGGCCGAGGTCATGCTAGAGCCCAGCTTAGGGCTCGAGCAGCAACACCCGCAGTGGAGCCGTAGGTGGATATTGATGAGGAGGTTCCAACTCAGCCTGTACCCGTCGGACCAACTCAGGTTCTGGAGGGATTCATAGCCACTCTAGTTCTTCAGGACACCCTAGTCTATTTGGTGGGCCTTAGGAGAGTGTGGCCCAGACCAGTACATTCCTGGTGGCACCAGCCGTCTCTCGGGCTAGGGGAGGAGCCCAGATTCCCGCTATGCACGCTTTGGAGCAGATGGCTCCCTAGTATCAAACTTCAGCAGACCTGCCAGTTGAGGTGGTTCAACCGATTGTTGCGGCACAGGCTGGTGATAGGCCCGCCATGCTTTATCACTTTCAGCTGAGGAATTTTCTACACTTGGAGATATAAAAGCCTCAATTAAAATAAATGTTCAAACAATTTATAATGCTTATCAACTTGCCTTAGATCAAGCTAGACCAAATGTTCCAACTCCTACTTTGTCTAGTTCGCAAGCATCTAAAAGAACTGCGGGCCTAAAAGCCCTTAGTTCTTGGACGGAGTTCAGGGGTTCTCAAGGTGATAATTTTGGTGATAGTTCACAACTAAATGAGCTTCAAGTTTATTTGTCGCAGGGACTTGAATCAGAGAATCCCGACGGTTCCTTCGATATTTTGGAATGGTGGAAGGACAAACAAAAACACTATCCGGTTTTTTCAAGGATGGCTCGAGATATTTTAAGTGTTCAAGCTTCAACAGTGGCATCGGAGAGCGCATTCAGTTAAGCGAGACTTCAAATCAGTGATCATAGAGCGTCTATGAGGGAGAGCTTGGAAAAATCAGTACTCTTTAGAGATTGGATCCGTTCGGAAAGAAGAAATTTTGGACTTGCAGAATCACAACCGGAGATAGATGAAGCTTATGAAGAAATGCTAGCGGAACTTGCGCAGGATGCTGCTTCGCCCGGAAGCGGTGATGAACAAGCTTCTTTTCCACCACCACCAACGGAAATTCCTCCGGACCTTGAAGGATTTATGAGATTTGTTAGAGATAATACATAGACTAACATGTAACTTGTATTTTGGCACATCTTCCTTAGTTTTTTTCCTTTTAATGGTGGTATTAGTACCTTGTTGTGCTCATTCCATTGGGGGGAGGAAGACTAAGAAAGATATTGTCATTCTTTGTTAATGTCGTAATAGTAAAATATATAAGACATTCCCTTGAATATTTCTTTGCAATTTATTTTGTGTTTAAATTTGATATAGTATATATATTATATATCTAATACATATAAACTATATATATATATCTAATACATATAAACTACATATATATCTAATATATACTATATATATTTATATAGCTATATATAATTATATATACACATAATACACCCTTATATATACATACTATATATACTATATATATTTATATAGCTATATATAAGCAATTTATACTAGTATATACATATATAGTTTACAAGAAAGTGCCTTAGATAAAAAAAAATTAAAAAAAATAGCCCGGAACGAAAAAAGCCCATTAGGCCCGGGACCATGTGGGCTTAGGAGCACCGTGGGCCGGTTCCACACATTGGGACCGTGAAACCCGGGACCGTTTGGCCCGGGATCGCCTCAGCCCGGCCCGCCTCAAGCCCAGGCCCATTTGGCTTGGCCCGTTTAGGCCTGTTTGGCCCGGTCCCGGACCACAATACAGCCTTACTGTAGATGCGGTTTAACTGGGCAGAATATATAAATACTTGCCTTCGCGAATTTGAGTTATTTTCACCCCTTTCAAACAGGAAGAAGCCTTGGGGAGCATTTTCAAGGGAGATTTTTAGAGGAATTCATTGGGGTAAGGTCTTTGGTCCCTAAACTTGTTATTGGGGAGATTTTTATCATTTTAAACGTGAGAATTTAAGGAAAATTAGTGGTAAATTGGGGGTTAGGGCTTGACTAATTAGAGACCTTTGAGGGACTATTTGAGGTTCGATTTTGGTAGTTTTGATATGACTTAACTCGTGAGAGTGTGAGGATTCTAGAGATGTAAATTTTACCCAATTTCGAGACGTGGGCCCGAGGGGTATTTTGGTCATTTTACCTAATTTCGCGTATTAGCTTAGAATTTCTTTGTAGAATCAGTTACTTGAAGTGTTATTTACATTATGAAATTTAATTGAATAGATTTGGGCCATTTGGAGTCAAGTACTTATGGCAAGAGCGTGGTTTCGGATTGATTTGAGCTGGTTCGAGGTAAGTAGCTTGCCTAACCTTGTGTGGGGGACCTTCCCCTTAGGCTTTGGTATATTTGATAATTGAAATGCCTTGTACGTGAGGTGACGAGTGCGTACTTGATCTAATTGTTGAAAATTCGATTTTCTTTAAGTAATTTCAATTGTGTTCCTTTTTCCTATTTTATACTACTTGCAATTTAAGCCTGATGTTAGCTTAGAAAAAGCATGTTTAATTGACTTAATTGCTTATTTGCTTAAACTACCTTAATTGCATTATGTGAAGCATGTTAGGTAGAATTACCTATTTTACTTGGTACGAAATTGATCTTAAATGAGTATTCCTTGTGTTGTTACCGCGTGTTTTACTTTGGGACTACGGGACGGCATCCTGGGAGATCCCCTGCACATATTTATGAATGAGCTGAGGTGCGGGATACCGAGAGATCCCTAGCACATATATTGAGGATACCAAGAGATCCTCGGGATACTGAGAGATCCCTAGCATGTATATTGAAGATACCAAGAGATCCCTACCATATATTGAGGATACCGAGAGATCCTCGGGATACCAAGAGATCCCTGGCATATATTGAAGGTACTAAGAGATCCTCGGGATACTAAGAGATCCCCGATTATTATCCTTGTGAAGAGTGGTATTTTCTTGTGATTGTTTTTATCTCTGTTCTAGTTATTATATTCCTTATTATCCTGCATTAAATTCTTACTGTCAGCTTTCAACTGTACTGCTTATCTTATTCTGTCATCCCTTATATTTTATTTAATCTCAGTAGGGCCCTGACCTTCCTCGTCACTACCCGACCGAGGTTAGGCTTAGCACTTACTGAGTACCGATGTGGTGCACTCATGCTCTTTCTGCGCATATTTTTCATGTGCAAATCTAGGTATTTCGACTCAGTCCTATCACCCTTGAGGCGAGGCGACTGCTCTAGAGACTTCGAGGTATATCTACCGCGTCCGCAGACAGAGGAGTCCCTTTCCATTCTATCTTGTAGTGATAGCCCTTCTATCTTTTTTGTTAATATAGACATTCTGGAGTTAGAGCATTTTTATTATATTCGTAGCTTGTGATTCATGGGTTTTCGGGTTTTGGGAAAAGTTGTTCAGTTTGAGAGTTTATATTTGTATATGCCGAGCGGATTTTAAACCTTCATTTTGTTTATTCTGCAGTCTTTATTTTTTTCCCTTTTTTCACACTTGTTAGGCTTACCTAGTCGTAGAGACTAGGTGCTATCACGATAGTTCACGGAGGGCGAACTGAGGTCGTGACAAGTTAGTTCTAGGTTCATAGGATTTATGAATCACAAGCCGGTTTATTAGAGTCTCATGGATCAGTACGGAGATGTCTGTACTTATCTGCGAGAGGCTGTGTAACTGTTAGGAAAATTCCACTTCCTTTGATTTCCTTGTCGTGCGAGATTTGATGTCACAACTCTAAACTTCTGTCTTCTATCCTCTCATAGATGGTGAAGACACGCACTACCCGAGATGATCAGGCACCCGCACCCCCTACTGTAGCCGTCAGAGGCCAGGGCCGGGGTAGAGGCCGAGGCGCGCACGTGGTGCATCCAAAGCACCTACGCGAGCTACCACCGAGGTACCACCAGCAGTTCCAGTCAGATTCCAGGTACCTGATACGCCAACTACTACTACTCCAGCACTTCAGGAGACTCTGGCACAGTTCATGAGCATATACACCATTTTGGCTCAGGCAGGGTTGCTTCCCCTTGCTGCAGCTACGTCTCAGGCCAGGGGAGGAGCACAGACTCCCGCCGCTCGCACTCCTGAGTAGCAAGTGCATGTTGAGCAGGTCCCTAAGATTATTCCTGTATAGCCTGTAGTCTGAGATCAGCCCGAGGACAGGGCAACAATTTCCGAGGATGAGCAGCTGAGGCTTGAGAGGTTCAAGAAGTACAAGCTTCCTGTATTCAGTGGTCTAGCATCGGATGATGCTCTGGGATTTCTAGATGAGTGTTATCGCATTCTCCGTACCATGGGTATATTAGGGTCGAGCGGGGTTTCCTTCACTAATTTCCAACTTCGAGGAGTCGCTTATGAGTGGTGGCACACCTATGAATTAGACAGACCGGATGACGCTGCTTCACTAACTTGGACTTAGTTTTCAGATCTGTTCCTGAGAGAGTATGTTCCTCAAAGCCTCAGGGATGCATGGCGCGCAAAGTTTTAGCATTTGCGCCAGGGTGTTATGACTATCTCAGAGTATGCTGTCTGTTACACTAGTTTGGCTAGACATGCACCAGCCTTAGTTTCTACTATTCGCGAGAGGGTTCGCCAGTTTATTGAAGTCCTTATTCCCAGCATCAGGTCTAACATGGCTCGTGAGTTGGAGATGGATATTTCTTATCAGCGGGTAGTGAGCATTGCTAGGAGAATTGAGGGTATGCATGCTAGGGAGAGAGAGGAGAGGGAGGCCAAGAGGTCTCGAGAGTCGGGCCATTATTCTGGTGCCCGTGCCCTAGCAGCAGGTCGTCATGGTAGGGATTATATGAGTCGCCCCGTTTATTCAGCTCTTCCAGCAGCCAGTGGTGTTCTAGCTCCTCCTAGGACCCATGAGCCTTATTATACACCTCCAGTATCTAGTGTGCCTCCTGTGCGGGGTGCTTTTAGTGGTCAGTCCAGCAGACCTGGCCCGAGCCAGTCACATCTGCCACGTCCTCCCAGAGCTTGTTTTGAGTGTGGTGATACACGCCACATGGTGAGGGATTTCCCCAGACTTAGGAGGGGTGCACCTCCACAAACTTCTCAGCCACAGCGTGCCCCGCAGAGTTCTCAGGCTATGATTATAGCACCAGTTGCTACCCCACATGCTCAGCCAGCTAGAGGTGGAGGTTGGGGAGGTAGAGGTTGCCCTAAAAGGGGAGGACAGGCCCGATACTATGCCCTTCATGCCCGTACTGAGGTTGTTGCCTCCGATTCTGTCATCACAGGTATTATACTGGTTTGTAACAGAGATGCATCGGTTCTATTCGACCCAGGCTCCACTTACTCTTATTTGTCTTCTTATTTTGCTCCGCATTTGGGTGTACCTCGGGATTCTTTGAGTTCCCCCATTTATGTTTCTACTCATGTGGGAGATTCTCTTGTTGTGGAATGCGTTTATCGGTCGTGTTTGGTTGCTCTTAGTGGTATTGAGACTAGAGCTGATTTATTGTTACTCAACATGGTAGATTTTGATATTAACTTGGGCATGGACTGGTTGTCGCCCCATTATGCTATTCTTGATTGTCACGCCAAAATCGTGACACTGGCTATGCCAGGTGTACCACATGTTGAGTGGAGGGGTTCTTTAAATCACAATCCTAGTAGAGTTATTTCTTTCCTTAAGGCTCAGCGTATGGTTGAGAAGGGGTGTAATGCGTATTTAGCTTATGTGCAAGATGCCAGTATTGATACCCCTTCAGTTGATTCAGTCCCAGTAGTACGGAATTTTCTCGATGTATTTCCAGCTGACTTTCTGGGCATGCCGCCTGATAGAGATATTGATTTTGGCATTGATCTGTTGCCAGGCACTCAGCCCATTTCTATTCCTCTGTATCGTATGACTCCGAGTTGAAGGATCAGTTACAAGAATTGCTTAATAAGGATTTTATTCATCCCAGTGTATCACCTTGGGGTGCTCCTATCTTGTTTGTGAAGAAAAGGGATGGATCTATGCGTATGTGTATTGATTATCGCCAGTTGAACAAAGTTATAGTGAAGAACCATTATCCTTTGCCTCGTATTGATGATCTGTTTGGCCAGCTTCAGGGAGCACGAGTATTTTCTAAGATTGATTTGCGCTTAGTTTACCATTAGTTGAAGATTCGGGAGCCAGATATCCCAAAGACTGCTTTCAGGACTCGGTATGGTCATTACGAGTTCCTTGTTATGTCATTTGGGCTTACCAAGGCCCCAGTAGCCTTTATGCATTTGATGCACAGTGTGTTCCGGCCGTATCTTGACTCGTTCGTCATTATCTTTATTGATGATATTCTGGTGTATTCCCGGAGTCGGGAAGATCATGAGCAACACCTGAGGACAGTTCTTCAGACCTTGAAAGAAAAGACATTATATGCTAAGTTCTCGAAATGTGAGTTTAAGTTGGATTCCGTGGCATTCTTAGGCCACGTGGTGTCAAGTGTCGCGCCCCCTTTTTTCCACTTATACAATCGGGAGATCGGGTTTGTGACATTTGGTATGGGACAACTCATTCCTTTTAGGAACTGGGTTTTGTCTTTTTGAAAAGTCGCCACCTAATGATTTAAGGTGCATTAGGACACCTATAAGATCTACTCTTAAGCTTGTTTGATAACTAGAGATCGGGTAAGGGCTTGAAATTATCCTAAGGGGAAGGTGTTAGACACCCCTCAGGATCCACTAGTGTGGTTCCCGGCCAAATAGTTTATTGTGAATTTGTACAATTTAGCAAATAGACAAATATAGGCTCAAATAATAGGGGATTTAAGTTTAAACACATAAGAGTTTGAAAATAATTAAATGCGAATTTTGAGAAGAAAAGGTTATAATTTCTACAAATACTTGAAAATATAAAAGAGAAAAAGAGGGGGGTCCTAGGTTTATTTATAATATGGATCACATCAATGCGATACTCGATATGACACTTTTTAGAAGAGGGGATACACGTGGCATTAGAGCACCGGTCATCATATCCATATCTACCCTTCCCACCCCGTTAAGGTATTAAAGCACGGATTGGTCTCAATGTCTATTGCATGCTACTACCCGTCCCTTCCTATCAGTCCTGGAGGATTTTTAGGACTACTATTCCTAAAGTGGAGGGATATTAGGCTGATTTTAGGTTTTAAAGGTGAAAAAGCTAAGGTGACATACAAAATATATAGGGGTTGCACATTAGGGGAAATATATAACAAATAAGAGGCTCATGTATACCTCCTCAAACAAAACACATAAATAGCATGACTTAAACATACATCTATGGTCTTACTTTAACATACTAAGCTAAGGGAAATTTCAATTGTTGAGGCAGAGTAGTTTATTACATAACTCAGATAAGAAGTCCGAATCAGGTCTGCCTGCTGGTTGTAGCAATTAACAAAGGCAGATTCAATTCTTTGGTTGTTATCACCTAAGGCTTGCCTAAGCGTTTAGGAGAGATCCTATAAACATGGTATCTATTCAGAGCGAAGCGAAACAGTGACAATTGAAGACGAACGATTTGGATCCTATAGGCATGCTTTCTAAATCGCGTTAAAGTAAAGAGTAAGGTTGTTTAAAATTGATTCAGAGTCAAACTGATTTTAAATTGGTTTTAGATCCTATAGGCAGGATATCTAGTGTTGCTCATTTTAATTCCTATAGACATGATATCTAGTCGAGCGTGAATTGAAGCATGCAGTATCCCTATAGGCATGATTTCTACGAAAAGGGGTACTGAAAATGATATCTGATTTTTAGCCTGTCAGTTCCTAAGCATGGTGTTTAAGCGTGGCAATGCAGAAATTAAGACAAGTCCTATAGACAGGTTCTCTAAATGCGGAATTCAATATGCAGAATTTAGGTCCTATAGGCATATTCTCTAAATGTAGAACATTCAGGAATTTAATAAAATTGGATCTTATAGGCATGGTATCTAGATGTAGAATTAAACATGCAGAACAACAGGTGATATCTAAATTGCAAAATTGAACATGCGGAATTTTAGATCCTATAGACGTGATATCTACCCTTGAGCATGCATAATTACCTAGCCCTTTTCACTAGCCAAGCCCCCAAATATTTATTACAAATTTATTACAGACTAGATAATGAATTACATCAAGGAAGCACAAAAGAAAAATTACAACCAGAGGAAGCCAGATTCTTGACTTCCTCTCTGAGTTATGGATAAATCACCTCAAGTGCCATTGTTTCAAAGCCTTTCTCAGACTTGAGTGTGTCAAAGTTCCCTAAGGATCTCAAAAGTACCCCGAGCAGTGCTCACACCCAAGTTGCATAAGCAAATAGAGATGAGTGCCGTGTGGAAGGGTCAGCCCTTATGTGTCCAAGTTTAGAGGGAGCTTATGGGTCCCAAGGCAAGGCTCACACAAGAGGGGTAGAACTTAAGTCTAAGAATATGGTGGAAGTGTAGGAGTAGAGACTTAGAACTAAGTGAAGAATGGAGAGGGGAGAGGGGAGAGGGGTGAGTTGAAAACAGTAGCAGTAAAGGTAAAATCACAGAATCAGCAATTGCACAAAGGGGTCAGGGGTTTGGGAAATACATTGCAAGGAGCATATATACTTAGGCAGGGACCGAGTTTGGGCACGCACAGTAATAGATGGTGTTGTAATGCCTATAAACCAATCAGAACACACAACATATAGAGGGGATATAGAGGTTATGATCCCAGGGAATCAGGTTTGGGTCATGCACAATAATGTTCAATGCTGTCATGCCCCAAACTAACCAAAGATACCAAACACATAAGGGAAGTGGAACATATAACTAGGGGTGTTCATAAAAATCTGAAAAATCAAACCAAACCGAAAACCAAACCAAACCGACCAAAAAACCGATACTTTTTGGATTGTTTTGGTTTTGGTTTTGAAATTTAAAAACCGATCAAATTTGGTTTGATTTTGGTTTTAATAAAAAAACCCAAACCAAACCGAATATAGGAGTAGTTATTTTAAGTATTAATCATTTGCACTTTTAGTACAGTTATTTACCTTTACATTCTAGTTTGATTGATAGTTTTCTTTTGTTAAGTGTAAGAATCTATTTCAATGTTAAAAATAATATATTTTTAATTGAGTCCTTAAATTATTCATCACTATTTGATTCAATTATCATCAATATATCTTGGTAAATAATAGATTTCTCAAAGGGCAATTGATTTGAAAGTGTTACATTGAAAATGTGGTCGCCGGAATATGTGTTTGGTAGTGTATGTCTTATATTTAAGAAAATACCGACAAATAACCGAAAAACCGACAAAATCCAACATAAACCGAATCGAGAAAAAACTGACTTAATTGGTTTGGTTTGGTTCTAATATTTGAAAAACCAACTTACTTGGTTTGGTTTCTTTTTAGGAAAAAACCGATCTAAACCGAACCATGAATACCCCTACATATGACCCAGGGAGGGTCAGGTTTAGGTCATGCACAGCAATGTATAATGCTGACATGCCCTCAAACCAATATACAAACACATAAGGGGTATGGGGTATTGGGGTTCATACATGAGAAAACATTATTTCAGAAAAAAGAAAGGCAGATCATAGCATGCTTGATAATGAAACTCGATTAAACATAAGTACGAAACAGGTAAGAGTGAAGGAATTAGTAAAGAAACATGTTGTTGTTGATGCTGGAAGAGTAATTAGGACATACCAGTAAAGAAAGCAAATGCAGAAAGAAAAAGTAGGCATGTTTCCCACAGCCTAGCCTTGGCTTTCAGCCGGCTAGACAAGGTAGCAGCACAAGTAGTAACAGAGAAAAGAAAGAGAGTTTGAGTGAAGTGTGTGTTTTTAAACTCAATTGGTTCGTCTTTGAAAGAAGAGGGGTGTAGGGTATTTATAGTTTTTTGAAAATAAGTGAAGGAAAAGTAATAAGATACAAACATGGAAACAATCTTAGGTCAGAATCAATTACATGGGTGATTCCCTTTAAATAAGGAATCATTGTTTAACAGATTCAAATAATGAAGGAGATCAGTTAAGATACAGACTGATTATTGCTATAAAAGAAGTAGTACAAGCATTCAGTAAGTAATCAAGTCTAAGTACAGAATATACTTATTTTGGAAATAGATTCAGCAAGGTAATTATTACAATAAAGGGAAAAGAATCAATTAATTTTGAACGGGCGAGTGAAATGTAGGTGCATAAAAAGGGAAACTTTAGAAATCAGTCACAAGGTGAAGATTACTCAAGGAAGAAATTTCAGCATATAAATAAAGTGAACAGGGTCATCAGACATGCGAGGCCAAACAAAAGAGATAATCACAAACATGCAATAGTGGCAGAAATAAGCTAGTAGTAAAGCAAACATTCGAAGCATATTAATCAAGTAGGTCAACTCACATTGAATCAATAGTGAAGAAAAAATAGAGTATCAGAAGCATGCAAAGGTCTCACAGTAACAGATAAGAAACCTTCTAAAAAGTTAGGGTTTCAAGCATAGTCAAGTTTTAAAGATAGTAGAAACCCAGAGTCAGAGGAATCACATAAAGGAAAAGGGATTCTGAAACAAGGAACTTCAAATCGAGTTAGGTATTTAAACGAACAGTTTCAGACCCAAAGCCACGGGGTTTTCAACAATAGTCGAGCCCTAAAAATAGATCAAACAAAACTTAACCAAACAAACACTCATCTAACAAACAGCTTTTAGAACTCGACTGAGACCGCACAAGAATTTAGGGTTTTCAACAGCGACGCGTTCGAAAGATAGTAAACAGACGAGTCAAGCAAGATTTTAAACAAACAAACGCACATCTTAAACATATTAAAAGTAAGAGAAGAGATTTTGAAATAACTTAACAGGAAAAAACCCTAATTGGAAAAAGACAAAAAGTTGTTTTTGAAAGCAAAATTGAAGAAACTTCGAGAAGATGCTTAAAAGTTCAGAGCAAGTATAGATCTGAAAGAAATCGAAAGACCTTAGAGATTAGGGTTTCAGAAAACCCAGAAAAGATGAGAAAGGCTTCGAAAGTTACCGATCTAACCAGGAGAGTCAAAGGTCTGACTCGAATGGCCATGGCCGTCCGGAGAAAGGTCAAAGATGACTGGAGAAGGGCCATGAACTAAAATCGAACGAAGACTGGACCAGAGCTCTTCATAGTCTGGCCTTGAAACCATAAGGACAAACACATAGGAGCAGGGAAGGCTGGTACAGGTCTCCGATGACCTCGGAAGGCCATGTATTAGGGCAGATTAGGGTAGCGGTGGCTAGGGCTTGAGTGGTGTTGCAGAGAGTGTTTGAGAGGAAGGGGATTCTAAGGCAGCGGTAAGTGAGAAATGATAGGGTTTTGGGGTCGTTTGGAATTAATTAAGGAAAGGGTGACTATTGGTCGTTGATCTGAGTGATCAACAACCTGGATTAAAATGGGTAAGTGGGGTGGTTTATGAAACTGGGTGTGGGCCTGGTCCGATGAGTTCAATTGGGTCGAGAATTGGGTTAAAATTGGGGTAGGATTTAGGCTATGATTGAAATGAATTTGGGATATTATTTAAATAGCCAATTTCCCTTTTTAAAATTATAAATAATAGCAAATTAATTTCTGGAAATAAATTAAAGGTACTAAAATGATTTATAACACATAATTATTAATTTAGAAATATTGGACTTATTTTTTTATAAATGTAAAAGCAATTAAATCTTTAAAGGGGCTAATATTGCAATTATATGCAATTTAGCTTTAAAAAATGCTAAATAAATTTGTAAAAATATGCAAAAATATCTTAGCTATATTTTAGTACAAATATGAGAATCCAATAAATGAATCACCAAAAATGATAATTTTGGGAATTATTATTGGTTTTTTTATGAATAAAAATAGGGGAATAAATTGGTTAAAACCCCTTTAAAAAAATAAGGAAAAATAATAAAATATTTGGACACACTTATACATGCATACACATGTTGTTTTGAAAGTATATTGCATATAAAATATATATAGGGAAAAACTGGTTATCAATAGCTGCCCCTCTTTACCGGGAAGGATAAAAGAGTTGTCGGGTAAAGATATGATGGCCAATTTTGACCAAGCGGAACGGTTCGAAGAGGTTTAGGCCATGCCTTGGCTTCTGAGTTGCTTATATATCCTTGGTTTTACAGGAGTCAGGCCAGATGTAGTTCAGGATCTATCGGCATAGTATGTCGATGGAGACTTTTCAAGAACGGACGCAATATCCAGGACGGGGTGAATGGTTAAGGTCTGATAAGGCTGCGGGAACTGGAGCAGGATCACTCCTACCGAGATGGCCGTTGCCTGCTGGTTTACCTACAAATAGGCAATACAAGCAAATACTGTGCGTAAATTTAAACATGATGCACATTCTCGTCGGACCATGAATGTTGTCTTCGGACGATGAGAATGATGTCCTTAGACCATGATGTCCTGGGCCATGAAGCATGCAATAAAGGATTCACAGGCCATGAAATGATGCTCTCGGGCTATGAGGATGGTGCCTCCGAACCATGATGCCTTTCAATAATGATATGAAAAAAAAACTAAAAGGGATCCTCTAGCCATGACATGGTGTTATCGGCCTATGAAAATGGTGCCTCCGAACAATGACGCCTTTGGATAATTTGGCGATCTTTCAGCCTATGAAATGCAGTGTGTGGCGATCTTTCAGCCCATGAGATATAATAAGTGGTGATCTTTCAGCCATGTGGCGATCTTTTAGCCATGCAATGTAGTAGGTGGCGATCTTTCAACCCATGAGATGTAGATGTGGCGATCTTTCAGCCATGCAACGCAGTAGGTGGCAATCTTTCAGCCATGTAGATGTAGATGGAGGTAGAGCTTAACCTCGGAAGGAAGAATAGTAGCCTTATGTAATGCGAAAATGCAGATGGAGACAATGTTTAGTCTCGGAAGGCAGAATAGTAGCCTTATGCACTGCGGAAATGCAGATGGAGACAACTTTTAGTCTCGGAAGGCAGAATAGTAGCCTTATGCAATGCAGAAATACAGATGGAGACAGAGTTTAGTCTCGGAAGGTAGAATAGTAGCCTTATGCAATGCGGAAATGCAGATGAAGATATCGTTTAGTCTCGGAAGGCAGAATAGTAGCCTTATGCAAGAAATAAAATGGCAAATGATAATAAGCTTTCTTAGCTGATAGCAGATTGCGATATTGTGATTACTGGTGACATTGTGCCTGCTGGGGACACTGTTGTGTGTGGATAGCAAATGTGAATAAATGCAACGGTTCTGAGAGTTGTATTCTTGAACAATGTTTATCTCGTGAGTGTATAGTATGTTTGATGGCATTGAAATCCAAGTGCCTGCATCCCAAGAAAAATCGTGAGTTTTGCAAAAAAGGGAGGGAGGTTAGTTCGTATCCCTGCTGGCTTTGCTTGACCTGCTCGGCTTTGATCTGGTGATACTGCATGTATCGTTGGGGTAGCATTGCTAAACAAAGCAATTTCAATAATAAACAGGCATGAATTTGTGAAAGTATGACATAAGTGTATAATTAAAATAATTTTTAGATGAATCGATGACTGCGACGTAGTTCAGGATATTGCAACCTCTCCTGCTACGGAATTTTGAGGGTCCTCCTCAAAATTCTACCCCAGTTTGATGCGTTGACGCTTCTGACGGTTGCTTGTGGCGATTGGCTGAAATTATTTTGGAATTTTGAGGGTCCCCTCAAAATTCTGCCCCAGCTTCCAATTGCGGGGGGGGGGGGGATAAATTTTTATTAAATTGTGACCCAACCCATAGGGCTGCCTACGTATCCCCTCTTAAACTGGAATCAAATTAGGCATAGTTCAATTACATCGATGAGGAAAGCATGAAAATTACACATAGTAACGCTTGACTGCATCTGAATTGATCGGTTTTGGCCAAACTTCTCTGTCCATTTCTGCGAGTATGAGAGCTCCTCCTGTCAGAACCCGGTGAACCATGTATGGACCCTGCCAGTTAGGAGAGAACTTCCCTTTGGCTTCATCTTGATGCGGGAAAATTTTCTTTAACACCAGTTGCCCCAGTGTGAACCGTCTTGGCTTGACTCTTTTGTTGAAGGCTCTGGACATTCTGTTTTGATAAAGTTGACCATGGAAAACTGCATTCATTCTTTTTCCGTCTATAAGGGCTAGTTGCATATAACGACTTTTCACCCACTCTGCGTCGTCGAGCTCAGCTTCCTGCATAATCCTTAGGAAGGGAATTTCTACCTCAGCGGGAATGACTGCCTCTGTACCGTAAACCAGCATATAGGGGGTTGCCCCGGTTGATGTGCGGACGGTGGTGTGATACCCTAATAAAGCAAATGATAACTTCTCGTGCCACTGCTTATGCTTCTCTATTATTTTCCTCAATATCTTCTTGATATTCTTGTTGGCGGCTTCTACAGCTCCATTCATCTACAGCCTATAGGTTGTAGAATTTTTGTGTTTGATCTTGAAGGTTTCACACATAGATTTCATCAAGTCGCTGTTGAGGTTGGAGCCATTATCAGTAATAATTGACTCTGGAATTCTGAATCGACAAACAATGCGGTCGCGGACAAAGTTTGCCACGACTTTCTTGGTTACTGCTCTATAAAATGCTGCTTCGACCCATTTGGTGAAATAGTCGATTGCTACTAGGATAAATCTGTGTCCATTGGAAGCGACGGGCTCGATTGGTCTAATAACATCCATCCCCCAAGCGGCGAACGGCCATGGTGAGCTTGTTGCATTAAGCTCATTTGGAGGTACCTTTATCATGTCTGCATGTATTTGATAGCGGTGGTATTTCCGGACATACTGGATGCAGTCCGTTTCCATGGTCATCCAAAAGTAACCAGCTCGGAGTATCTTCTTTGCTAAGACGAAGCCGTTCATATGTGGACCGCAGGTCCCAGTGTGAATTTTCCCTAGCAGCTTGGATGCTTCCTTAGCATCGACACACCTTAATAGTCCCAAATCGGGAGTCCTTCTATATAGGATTCCTCCGTTGTGAAAGAAGTGGTTGGACAATCTCTGAAGTGTGCATTTCTGAATAGGATTTGCAAGCTCTAGATACTCTTCTTTTGCCAAATATTCCTTGACATCATGAAACCAAGGTTTTCCGTCTGTTTCTTCTTCAACATGGGCACAATAAGCTGGCTAATCATAGATCTTTACTGGAATGGGATCAATGAAGTTTTTGTCTAGATATTTTATCATAGATGACAGGGTGGCCACTGCATCGGCGAACTCATTCTGGATTTTGGGGACATGTTGGAACTCCGTCTTCGTGAACCTTTTCCTCAATTCCTGTACATGATGCAGATACGGGAGTATCTTGGAGTTCTTGGTTGCCCATTCTTCACGCACCTGATGTATGAGTAGGTCCGAATCTCCAATCACTAGCAATTCTTGAGTGTTCATGTCAATGGCCATCTTGAGCCTTAAGATGCATACTTCGTACTCGGCCATGTTGTTGGTGCAGGGGAACCTGAGTTTGACAGACACCGGATAATGCTGACCGGTTTCTGATACTAGGACGGCTCCTATGCCAACTCTTTTGAAGTTTGCCGCTCCATCAGAAAACATTCTCCCACCATCATAGGATTCTGCGATGTCTTCCCCTATGAATGACACCTCTTCGTCGGGAAAGTATGTTTTCAGGGATTTGTATTCTCCATCCACAGGATTTTCAACAAGGTAATCTGCTAGTGCCTATCCTTTGATTGCTTTCTGAGTTACGTAGACAATGTCAAATTCACTCAACAGGATTTGCCACTTGGCTAGCTTGCCAGTCGGCATGGGCTTCTGGAAGATGTACCTCAAAGGATCCATCTTTGATATGAGATATGTGGTATAGGCACAGAAATATTGCCTCAGTTTTTGAGCTACCCAAGTCAAAGAACAATAGGTGCGCTCTAACAAAGAATACCGGGCCTCGTACGAGGTGAACTTCTTACTGAGATAATAGATGGCCTGCTTCTTCCTCCTTGTTTCATCATGCTGCCCCAGAACGCAACCGAAAGCTCCATCCAAGACTGCAAGGTAGAGTAATAAGGGTCTACCTGGCTCAGGTGGGACCAAGACTGGTAGTGTTGACAGGTACTCCTTGATTCTGTCGAAGGCTTTTTGGCAGTCATCGGTCCATTTGGTAACAGTGTCCTTCTTCAATATCTTCAAGATTGGCTCACAGATAACTGTGGATTGTGATATGAACCGGCTGATGTAGTTAAGTCTTCCTAAAAAACTCATCACATCCTTCTTGTTCTTTGGCGGTGGTAGTTCTTGGATGGCTTTGACTTTTGATGGATCCAGTTCTATTCCTCGGCGACTCACAATAAACCCAAGTAATTTTCTAGCAGGAACCCCAAATGCGCACTTCGCGAGATTCAGTTTCAGGTTGTACCTTCGCAATCTATTGAAGAACTTCCTCAAATCTTCCATATAATTAGTGGCCTTCTGGACTTGATTATGACATCATCTATATACACCTCAATCTCCTTGTGTATCATATTATGGAAAATAGTAGTCATGGCCCTCATGTAGGTGGCCCCTGTATTCTTTAACCCAAACGGCATCATCTTGTAACAGTACATTCCCCACGGCGTAATGAAAGCCATTTTCTCAGCATCTTCTTCATCCATCCAGATCTAATGATAACTAGTGAAACAATCTACAAATAACTGTAGCTCATGCTTGGCGCAATTGTCAATCAGGATATGTATATTCGGCAAAGGGAAGTCGTCTTTCGGACTGGCCCGGTTGAGATCCCGGTAGTCGACACAGACTCTAACCTTTCCATCCTTCTTTGGCACTGCCACGATGTTGTCTAACCATGTCGGGTATTCTACTACCCTGAGAACCTTAGCTTTGACTTGCTTAGTAACTTCTTCCTTGATTTTCAAACTCATATCAGGCTTGAACTTTCTGAGCTTTTGCTTTACCAGTGGACATATCGGATCGATTGGCAGTTTATGAGCCACAATAGACGTACTTAGACCAGTCATGTCATCATATGACCAGGCAAATATGTCCTCGTATTCCCTTAGAAATTCTGTGTATTCCTTCTTTTCTGACGGCGATAAGTGAACACTAATTCGCGTTTCTTTGACGACTGAATCTCCCAGGTTAACAATTTCTATCTTGTCTAGGTTGGACTTAGGTTTGTTCTCAAAGTTCTCAACTTCCTTGACAACCTCCTCTGGTATGTCATCTTCCTATGAATCAATGTCCGTTTGTTGCGTTATCTCATTGCATGTCACAGTCATTGGTTCATCAAGATAAGTAATAGCAATGCTGTATAAGTAAAGTAATGAGAGAAAAATAATAATGAGTATTGATTCATAAGAAAAGTCGAAATGCTTTGATAAATTTCATAACTGTTTTGAACATTGAAGATCTTATTGCGGGAATTAAAATGCGGAAGGAAAATCATTTAGCAAATAAAAACAGTGCTTGTTTAGCCTTGCTACCCCGAGGCTCGTCGGGCTCTGGTTGTCCTGATGGTCCAGTTACTGAGGCAAGCCCTTCTGCTTATAGCCTGTATGGAAGGGCCTTCCTCCCCCTTCTCCTCGATAACAACACAACAATCCATGCCATTGTCTTCCAGGAACAAGTTCTTCATCGCGACCAGTGCTTCTTCTTCGTCTGACCCATAAATAATGCCGGCCGGTTGGAAGGTCTGCTCCAGATGTGGTATTGGCTGCTCCAGTGGATAGTAAGGACCACGCCATGGTGGTGACCAGTTGTTGAATTCTTCCCAGGTGTACTCATATCTCAGACCGAAAGTAATGCCATGTTTTTTTAAGCTTTATGGGCTTAACGATTCCTTGGAGGTTCTTTTCGAGTCCCTTTCCATGTTCGTACCCACTCTAATTTAGTATGCTCTCAATTTTGTTATCCCACCATTTGTCTGTCAAGAGCATTCACCCGTTCAATATGGTGGTAAGTCCCTCCACCTAGCTTCCTTCTTCCTTCGATTGACGGAATGGTCTGGCGACTGTATATAAGGTTGCTACCATCGCCGTGAATGATCACCTCCTGGTGGTTCCATTCAAACTTTATGGCCTGATGCAGTATTGACGCTATGGCCCCAGCAGCATGAATCCATGGCCGTCCCAATAGCAAATTGTAAGATGCTGGCACATCTATTACCTGGAAATCAACGTCGAACCAGGTTGGTCCCATTTGCAAGCATAGGATGATCTCACCAATGGTGGACCTTTGGGAGCCGTCGAAGGCTTTCACATTGATGGCTCCGTCATTTATCTCGTGCAGTCCCTTACCCAACTTCTTGAGTGTTACCAGTGGACAAATGTTGAGATTGGAACCCCCGTCGATCAGGATCCTGGTGATGAAGTAGTCCTCACATTGCACAGTGATGTGCAATGCTTTGTTGTGTCCCAACCCTTCAGGTGGTAGCTCGTCCTCATGAAAAGTGATCTTATGGCTCTCCAACACTTATCCTACCATGCTAGCCATTTCTTAGCCAGTGATATTGCTTGGTACTTATGCCTCACTTAGAACATTTAGCAGAGCATTTTTGTGTGCCTCAGAGTTTTGTAGTAAAGCAAGAATAGAGATTTGCGCCGGAGTTTTGTTCAACTGGTCGATGACTGAGTATTCATTGGCCTGTATCTTTATCCAAAGATCGTCTGGACTTGTCTCAACGATGGGTGGTTGATTGGAGGCCTGCTTGCTTGACCCAGCTAGATGTTTCGGGGTATAGACTGTACCAGTTCTTGTCATACCCTATGCTGCAACAGTCTCTTCAAACTTGACCTTGCCTTTCCTCCTTGCCTCGGCTGTATAGTCCTAGGGTACAGCCTTTGTATGGAATGGTGTCATGGCCGACATTGCCACTGGGATCAGCGTGGCTATCCTTACTCCGAACAGAGCATGTGCCTTGGGTGGTAAAACTACAACTTCAAATTGTGGGGGTGCATTTGTTAGAGACACGAATTCGACCTCAATTGGTGATGGTGTCTTTGCAGACGGTTTCACTTCGAATTTAAGTGGCACAGACATATTTACCTCAGTGCCTCCAGATGGTTGAATCTGGACTATGATTGGATTAAGAGTAACTATTGGCTTCTTTGGGTCATCACCTTCTATGATCAACCCGATTGATCCCTCAAGATCCCAATAATTCTCTATTTCAATCATGTGGATACCATCACCCTTATATTCTGGCAGAGTGTTGTTGCAGACATTTGGAGCGGGTTCCTTTTCCACAATAATCTTGTTATCAATTAATGTCTGGATCTTGTCTTTCAAGGAACGACATTTGTCGATGGTGCCCTTTCATGCTGGAGTGGTATGCACAGGATTTGTTTGGGTTAACCCACTAAGAATGGTTCTCAAGGGTTGCAACAGGGATAGGGGTGACATAACTAGTAGCTTTGAGTCTCTCGTACAATTGGTCAATGGGTTCAGCAATGGCTGTATATTGCTTTGGAGGTCTGCAATCAAAATTAGGTCGGGGTTTGGGGAAGTTTTTGAGTGCAGGGGTGACTGATAGTGGGATGGTTGAGCATTATAGGTTTGGTAGACATGGATGGGTTGGGAATATCTAGGCGAAGTAGGTTGATATGTGGGAGGTGGAGGTGATTGATAAGTGGGTGGTGGAGCTTGGTATGAGGGTGAAGGTGTTTGGTAATTTGGGGTTGGCTGATATATAAGTGGAGGTGCTGGGTAAGTTTGGTATTTGAGGGGAGATTTGATCCTCTGTGCAACCATTACGGCCCCTACGTCCCTTTTCTTGGACATACCACCAGACTACAAGGCCTTATTTGTAGCTTGTAAGGCCTCGAAGTTTGTAACAATTCCACTTTTCATACCCTCTTCAATCCTTTCACCCAGTTTGATAATGTCGGAGAATTTATGGCTCTCGATCGTCATTAGTTGTTCATAATACTGTGGATCCTAAGCCCGGACAAAGAATTTTTTCATTTGTTCTTCCTCTAATGCAGGTCTGACCTTAGCAGCTTTAGACCTCCAGTGAGTAGCATACTCGTGAAACATTTTTGTAGGCTTCTTCTTTAGATTCTGAATATAGAACACATCTAGCGCATTCTTTGTGTTAAACCTGAACCTATCCATAAAGTCGGACGCCATGCTTACCCAGCTTGACCACTTCTTTGGATCTTGGCTGATGTACCAGGACAACACATCTCCTTTCAGACTCCTCATGAACAGCTTCATGCGGATTCTCTTGTCCTTCCCTACTCCAACCAGCTTGTCACAGTACGTTCTCAAATGGACCCTTGGATCCCCTGTACCATCAAACATTTCAAACTTCAAAGGTTTGTACCCCTCGGGTAGTTCGACGTCGGGCTGTATGCAAAGATCTTCATAGTTCAGACCTTCAATTCCTTTGCTTCCTTCGACGCCTTGAATTCGGCTAGTTAATTTCTTAAGTTCTTCGGCCAGGCACTTGATGAGGAAGTCCTTATCATCAGACTCGGGTGTGCTTGAGATGGGTTGGGTGGAGTGTGGCATGGTCTCCACGTAGATATGGGTGTTATGGAGGGTGTGAAAGTGGTCATTTGTGGAGTTTTGGAGTTCTGGGATGAGTAACGGGGTGTTGTTTGAGGTATGGCAGGTGTTGCAGTGATGGTGAGGAGCGGGATGGTTCTATTGCTTTTGGATATTCTGTGGAGGTATAGGGTTCTGAGCATTTGGGAAATTAATATTTGGAGTGGTGAGGGAAAATGACAGACTTGCCAGATTCTGAACCTAATCAAGTTCTTCTTGGAATTTCAACAGTTTTTGTTCAAGTTGGGATGCATTTTTCTTAGGAACCTGAGTACCATGACCATGAGTGACCTCTACCCGTTCAGTTGAATTCTCCTTTCTGACGTTGTTCAAATCTTCCATCTTCCCTTTGTTCTTGTTTTTGACAGGACTAAGAGGAGGAGTGGGTGAAGGGCCCTTAGATCTCGTGGAATAGGATGATGTTGCCAGAGTGCACGAACTAATCTTTGGGGAGGGGAATAACAAAAAAAAAGTAAAAACAAAAAGGTAACCAAGTTAGTAAGGATTATAATAAGCGTTGTAATATTTAAACACATATTGCAAGAATGTAAATCGTGTCCTAATTTAGGAACCTCTTTGTGCCCGAGGTAGGCCTAGCGATAGATTGATTTGGAGAACTTAGGATGCTAAATGCCTCATTTCATTGATAAAAAGTAGACAAATCCCAAATTGACAGGAAATGAGAATCACTAATGGTCATTGGCCTTATTACATTTGATAAAGTGAAAAGAAAAGCTCCTATCTACTTGGTCCTAGAAGGACCTTCCTAGATTCGGCATCCTTGGCTCTGTCAAACAGTTTTCCCAACTCGCGAAGTCCCAGCAATAGGTAGGCCCTGGCTAGATGTCCGCCTTCGATTCCTTCAGCATTTTGACAGTCTTCAACCCTCTTGAGAAACTTTCTTTCCAATTCCACTATGCCTCACTCCAAGTATCCTAGTCGCTTGTTGGCACTGACAGCCATGTCCTTCCATTACTCAATTAGTTTCTGGTTAGACTCTTGTATTTCGCGGTGTTCTCTCTCGCACTCCTGAATTCTTTTCCGCAGTTGGTTGTATTTGACCTGTGCCTCGGCCCTTTCATCTATGATCCTGTGACCTCAAGCAAACCCTGGCTAGCCCAGACCATCATGATTGTCTTCTAACCAACCTGAGTAGAAAGGAGCGCAACCAGCATGATACCTGTCTGACTCGATGGTATCCCTCCCCATTATGATCTTGCAGTGCCACATATGCTGAGCTTGGAACTTGTAAGGACTATCATCATTCTGGAAATCAGCCCGGAAATGACTCATTTTGTCGACCCTGGGTATAACCTGCTTCCTGCCAGCTTGTCTCTTAACTCGGAGAGGGACGTAAGGGTATGTTCCTCTCAACCCAATCAATATCAGGAAAGGTGCGTCTCGGGATCGGGCGATGAACTCTTCGGTCGGAAAGCATTCGAACATCCATTGTACCTGGTCTTCAGTTAGATTATCAAATATCTCTACCCATCCTTTGGTATCTTCTGGCTGAGCGAACATATTGGGCATGCAATTCATTCGCCTCGGATGATGGAAAGCGATATGATCATCCCAGTCCCTTCGCTGAATCTCTTGTCGGTATTCACCCCTTTGGAGATGTTCCACGAGCTAGAGTTGAAGTAATAAATTGCAGCCTTCGAAGTGTTTTGCTCCTCGTTAACACTTCTCCAAGGCCCGATATATGTCGGCAACGATCATGGGCACAATGCTGAATGGCTGCCCACCAATCTCTTCCATTAAAGTCTTAGTTACCATAGTCAGCCTGGTGTGGATTCTTGCTTTCTTCATCGGAAACACGATCAGCCCCAGGAACAAAACATGAATACAAAGACCCTTCGATGAATGTGCCCTAATGATGTGATGGCAAACTCGTTAGGATAGGTACGGTAGGATTTGTTGTGACCGTACCTCTCATACAAATAGTCAAAGGGCAATGTATGATTTTTTCAAACATATCAGCTCTGGATTCTTCTTCAAACCCATCATTTTGAGGAAGCTCCTACCCTTGCGGTTCTCAGGCATTAACAAAGCCGAAGTTTCCCATGCTATACCAGCCAATCCTCATATCTCTTCTAGCAAGGGTGTCATTTCAATGTCCCCGAAGCGGAATACGGCCCTCTCACAATCCCAGAACAAAGTAGCAGCTTCTATAATCTTGTTGTTGGGTTGGATCTCCAGGAGAGAAGGTAGATTACCCAAATATTTTCGGACAAGAGTTTGATCACTAGAGTGAATATCCTCCCACCAGCTTAGGAGTCTTGGGTGGATGTTGGTGACCATACCGAATCTAAGGATTTCGTGCCTCATTTCTGCAAGACAAATAAGGCTAAGCCCTTACCCCCACCAGACTCGACCATTTAATACCAACAATTAGCATGAAGCGTTTAGTTCTCCAAATAAATGCACAGAACGTGGTGGCATCCGTTTGGGTTCAGGGAAACCCAGTGGACTTTGGTCAAGGCTATCTTAAAGGGTCATTATGTGGACAACATAACTGACCTGGCTAGGTTTGACCATGATACATGCACAGTTTAACAGAGTAAAGTTTCTATGTAATTTTAGATCGGTACCCTTAAGGGAACAACTCAAGGGGGAAAGGCACGGAACCGTCGACTACATCGCTGATCGACTGGTTTTACCGCAAATATGTCTTTTCCGAATTTAGGGGGTAATAATATAGGAAGAGCGCAACCACTCATTATAAGCGTTGCTATGGTATTTTGTTTGACACGAGTGGAGTATGATGTTGAGCATGGTTATACAATAATTAAAATCATGTTGACATGTATTTGCACATTAAGAAAGCAGTAAATACAGCAGTTTCATAATTTAAAGCAATGGTAAAGGAAAGAAACAAAGAAGACAAGTGAGTTTTGCAGTTGAAAAGGAAATTGAATGCTTAAAGGAATTAAACAAGTAATTGCACAAAAGAGGTATAAATTCACAATAACAGTCTGAAATGGTAAAAGCCTAAATATCCCTAGCAGAGTCGCCATGTTGTCACGCCCCCTTTTTCCCTCTTATGCAATCGGGAGATCGGGTTTGTGACATTTGGTATGGGACAACTCATTCCTTTTGGGAACTGGGTTTTGCATTTTTGAAGAGTCGTCACCTAATGATTTAAGGTGTATTAGGACACCTATAAGATCTACTCTTAAGCTTATTTGATAACCAGAGATCGGGTAAGGGCTTGAAATTATCCTAAGGGGAAGGTGTTAGGCACCCCTCAGGATCCACTAGTGTGGTTTTCGGCCAAATAGTTTATTGTGAATTTGTACAATTTAGCAAATAGACAAATATAGGCTCAAATAATAGGGGATTTAAGTTTAAACACATAAGAGTTTGAAAATAATTAAAGGCGAATTTTGAGAAGAAATGGTTATAATTTCTACAAATACTTGAAAATATAAAAGAGAAAAAGAGGGGGGTCCTAGGTTTATTTATAATATGGATCACATCAATGCGATACTCGATATGACACTTTTTAGAAGAGGGGATACACGTGGCATTAGAGCACCGGTCATCATATCCATATCTACCCTTCCCACCCCGTTAAGGTATTAAAGCGCGGATTGGTCTCGATGTCTATTGCATGCTACTACCCGTTCCTTCCTATCAGTCCCGGAGGATTTTTAGGACTACTATTCCTAAAGGGGAGGGATATTAGGCTGATTTTAGGTTTTAAAAGTGAAAAAGCTAAGGCGACATACAAAACATATAGGGGCTGCACATTAGGGGAAACATATAACAAATAAGAGGCTCATATGCTCCTCAAACAAAGCACATAAATAGCATGACTTACACATACATCTAAGGTCTGACTTTAATATACTAAGGTAAGGGAAATTTCAATTGTTGAGGCAGACTAGTTTATTACATAACTCAGATAAGAAGTCTGAATCAGGCCTGCCTGCTGGTTGTAGAAATTAACAAAGGCGGATTCAATTCTTTGGTTGTTATCACCTAAGGCTTGCCTAAGCGTTTAGGAGAGATCCTATAGACATGGTATCTATTCAGAGCGAAGCGAAACAGTAACAATTGAAGACGAACGATTTGGATCTTATAGGCATGCTTTCTAAATCGCGTTAAAGTAAAGAGTAAGGTTGTTTAAAACTGATTCAGAGTCAAACTGATTTTAAATTGGTTTCAGATCCTATAGGCAGCATATCTAGTGTTGCTCATTTTAATTTCTATAGACATGATATCTAGTCGAGCGTGAATTGAAGCATGCAGTATCTATATAGGCATGATTTCTACGAAAGGGGGTACTGAAAATGATATATGATTTTTAGCCCGTCAGTTCCTAAGCATGGTGTTTAACCGTGATAATGCAGAAATTAAGACAAGTCCTATAGATAGGTTCTCTAAATGCGGAATTCAATATGCAGAATTTAGGTCCTATAGGCATATTCTCTAAATGTAGAACATTTAGGAATTTAATGAAATTGGATCTTATAGATGGTATCTAGATGCAGAATTAAACATGCAGAACAACAGATGATATCTAAATTATAGAATTGAACATGCGAAATTATAGATCCTATAGACGTGATATCTATCCTTGAGCATGCATAATTACCCAGCCCCTTTCACTAGCCAAGCCCCCAAATGTTTATTACAAAATTATTACAGACTAGATAATGAATTACATCAAGGAAGCACAAAAGAAAAGTTACAATCAGAGGAAGCCTGATTCTTGACTTTCTCACTGAGTTATGGAATAAACCACCCCAAGTGCCATTGTTTCAAAGCCTTTCTCAGACTTGAGTGTGTCAAAGTTCCCTAAGGGTCTCAAGGGGACCCCGGGCAGTGCTCACACCCAAGTTGCATAACCAAATAGAGATGTGTGCAGTGTGGAAGGGCCAGTGTTGACAACCAATTTTGGCCCTCCTTTTCCTAATCTATTTCTCTATGCTTCCTAATTCTTAATAATTTACTAAATATATTTATCCAAAATATTTGTTATATATTTTTTTTTTCTAGCCTCAAGATGTTTAAATAAAGTACAATTATTAGCCTTAATATAATTTAGCATATTAATTTATTGCTACTATATCGTTGTTATTTTAGTTACTTAATCACCATCATATTATGCTAATGCATCGTGGTAATTAATACAAGTATTGTTTGCCAATTATAATTTAGCTCTCTATTTTCTATTCTATATAAATGCATACGTACTAAATATTATTTTTATAACAATGTAATATAATATATTTTATTATAAATTATTAGAATTACGGAAGCATAGTAAAATTTAAAGTGAAAAGGGACTTTTAAATCTAAATTGGATCATCTTGGTAAAGTCCAATATTATTTAAAATGGGGCCAATTCTTATAATACATATTCTAGATTTTCTGACCCAAAAGAGGAAAAAATCAGACCAAAATAGCCCAAATCGGAGGCCCATATCTACCAGCCCATCTAATCTATTCTACCTCCATGTAGGCGCCATATAAGATCCATGTCAGCAACACCTAGGCTCCCAAAGACCAAAAACACACGCCTAACACACTCTCTCCTCATCCTTTCACACTTTGACCCCACATCTTGCCATATGAATTCATCAGATCAAGTCATTTTTAAATTAATGGTCAAGATCAAACTTCTCCTATCTTCAAAAGAATTCCAAAATAATTGTTAGCACTTATTTATTTTATTGTTTATTTTTTTTAATTAAGTTCCATCCCTTTTCCTCTCCCATGTCACTTTCAATCTCTGCCATCTTCACTTTTCCTCCATTTTTTGGCCAATTCTTGACTTTCAAATCCCTGCGTGCTGGAGCATATCCCACCATTTTCGGGTGTAACCTGAAGCATATCACTAAAGAATCCCGAAGATCGAATCCATCAAAACAAAAAATTTCAACGTTAAAATTCAAACGATCCATTTGATTTCTTTTGAAATTTGAACTTTCAAGTTCCCGCTCAAAGGAACCAAGAACCTTAATTTTACACCTATAAATACCAGAATTTATGGCTATTTTCAGCAGGTTGGACGCCCTCTCCTACACCGTTCGGTTGACTTCTCATAGTTTATCTTCGTCTTTACTCTATAAAAGATTTAGCTTTAATCCTCTCTACCTCTTGGTCTCTGTTGTCCTACAGCCATAACAGGGCCTTTATTTTGTTTGTGTCGGAGTTCGATGATTATCTGAAGTAGCCAAATCCGAGGTCGAAAATAGTAGATTTAGTTGACACGCCCCAGTTCCTGCGCCACAAAAGGTCAGTGACTGAAATTTTTCTTCTCGCTTTGTCTTCGAAGTTTTAAAATGGTTGTATGTTCTTTTGAATGAGTTTTAGTTGGCGCTTGTTAAAATTATGAATTTGAGCCAACTCGTTTAGAAGCCATGGAGTTAAAGATATCTAGTTAAATCAAAATAAAAGTCCAATAAAGCATGAATAGGCTTATGGTAGTTAATACATTAGTAGTTGATGAAATTGCCTTTTATTTTAAGTATGTTATAATTTTCTCTTGTCAAAATTACGTTGTTGCATTTTGTCTAGCATGTACCAAATTTCGCTCTTCACTCTACGCATTAAAGTTACGACATCTACTCTCTCTTTTCATGTCTCAAAATATATCCCAAGTTTTATTATTTTTTTTAGCGTAAATGCAACAGAAAATATATTATTAGAAATTAACTATTTGGATGCTTAGTTTAAATGTTTTCGTGTTTAGCAATAAGTTTTAAAAGTGGTTTGCTTCATAGAGCTTGTGTCTAAAAAAAATAATAAGATTTAAGACCTTTTATATAGATACTACAAGTATAGAAGTCACTGCCTTAAGATAACCTTTCAAATTATTTTCCTTTCCTTGTTGTTACTATCGAGTGTGCCATTAGCAGAGCATGTGCTAAGAAAGCATGTACTAACAAAGGGTATTATTTATCTTAGAAAATTCTGCTCTGCTTTGTCATTCCTTTTTTTTTTTAAAAGCATACTACTAGGACTTTAATATCCAATTTTTAAGACTTAAGATGGAAGTAGGACCATGTTGTTCTAAGTTTTAATAATCATGTTAGCTATATTAATCTGTTTCATCTTTAGATTTCAAATGAAAAAGGAAAGTTTTTTTTTGTTAACTCAATATTTAGATTAAGAAGATATGCCTAAACTTAAGAGAATAAAGAAGTTGCTGGTAACTCAATTTTTTTTAAAAAAAAAAAAAGAAATATTTGTTTTATATGAGCTAATAATCCTGTTGTACGTTTAGAATTTGATTCAAAGTTTACTGTTCTTTTATATATCTCAGTTTATTGCCAATATCTTTATTTCTAATTCTTATCTTTTCTTTTTTGTTTGACATATGCACTTGGAGCAGTATGAGTCTTATTGCATGACTCAACCCATACCTGCACGGAGTCATTACTATTGAGCCTTAGACTATGATGGATATCTATAAGAAGAACAAGCAAAGCTTGGGTCGCTTATGGTGGCCTTTGTGATTTACATTTTACTCTATTTCGAATTTTCAATTAATTTGATTATATTCTTTTGATTAGTTTAGTTCTATACTTAACTTGGGATTGTTGATTTACTTTGACCTCTTCACTTAGTATTCTCACTTAGTTATTGGCAGATATTATCTATTTTATTTAATAGTGCTCTTAAATTATTTTTTTTGAAGAACCCTTTAAGCTTCAGGTTTCTATTATATAAGTCCGGAATTGAATCAGTTTTCTTAAAACAAAAGACGCACTTCAATTGAAATTGACAAATTGTTTCCTATAACATCATAAAAAATATGAATATTTTTTTAAAAAAATAAACGTGATTGTTTTGTTGGTAAACGTCTTTTTTTAAAGGTTATGATGATTTTTCACCTTGATTCTTTTTGAAGATAAGCAAAGGGAAAAGGCATCTTTTTTTTTAATATTTTAGTCATCAGCCAATGTCTTTCCTAAATGACTATACCCTTTCAAATTTATATATGATATTAACTAGTTAAAAGCTTTGTTTACGTAATAATATTCTTCAAAAGTTTATTAAGGTCTTTCAAATTTAAACTACTATATTGTAAGCTATATTTTGTTAAAATACCTCAAATAATTTGTTTTCATATTTTTATACAACTTATTAACCTGAGCTTTGTCGGTTAACCGTTATTAACGGATTTTAAAGTTGCTTTAAAAAACCTTCCTTTGGAATATTTAAAACCTTTGCTTAGAATCTTTAGGTTAAGACCATAAGACAGAGTTTGACTTAATCTTTAAAAATAGGTGTCTTAATTCACCTTAGAATAATTAGGTGGCGACTCTCTTTGATTAATTAAACCCTCAGAATTACCAATATGTTATACTCTAGTCTGACCCGTGTTACAATGAGGTATAACAGTCAGGGGTTCAGAGGGAGCTCATGGGTCCCAAGGCAAGGCTCACACAAGAGGGGCAGAACTTAAGTCTAAGAATATGGTGGAAGTGCAGGAGTAGAGATTTAGAACTGAGTGGAGAACGGAGAGGGGAGAGGGGTGAGTTGAAAACAGTAGTAGTAAAGGTAAAATCACATAATCAGCAATTGCATAAAGGGGTCAGGGGTTTGGGAAATACATTGCAAGGAGCATATATCCTTAGGCAGGGACCAAGTTTGGGCACACACAATAATAGATGGTGCTGTCATGCCTATAAACCAACTAGAACACACAACATATAGAGGGGATATGGAGGTTATGATCCTAGGGAATCAGGTTTGGGTCATGCACATCAATGTTCAATGTTGTCATGCCCCAAACCAACCAAAGATACCAAACACATAGGGGATGTGGAACATATGACCTAGGGAGGGTCAGGTTTAGTTCTTGCACAACAATGTATGATGCTGACATGCCCTCAAACCAATATACAAACATAGGGGATATGGGGTATTGGGGTTCATACATGAGAAAATATTATTTCAGAAAAAAGAAAGGCAGATCATAGCATGCTTGATAATGAAACTCGATTAAACATAAGCAGAAAACATGTAAGAGTGAAGGAATTAGTAAAGAAACATGTTAGAGTAATTAGAATAATGAAACTCGATTAAACATAAGCAGGAAACATGTAAGAGTGAAGGAATTAGTAAAGAAACATGTAAGAGTGAAGGAGTTATATACCAGTAAAGAAAGCAAATGTAGAAAGAAAAAGTAGGCAAGTTTCCCACAGCCTAGCCTTGGCTTTCAGCCGGCTAGACAAGGTAGCAACATAAGTAGTAACAGAGAAAAGAGAGAGAGTTTGAGTGAAGTGTGTATTTTTGAACGCAATTGGTTCGTCTTTGAAAGAAAAGGGGTGCAGGGTATTTATCGTTTTTTGAAAACGAGTGAAGGAAAAGTAATAAGATACAAACATGGAAACAATCATAGGTCAGAATCAATTCCTTTTAAATAAGGAATCATTGTTTAACAAATTCAAATAAGGAAAGAGATCAGTTTAGATACAGACTGATTATTGCTATAAAAGAAGTAGTACAAGCATTCAGTAAGTAATCAAGTCTAAGTACATAATATACTTATTTTGGAAATAGATTCAGCAAGGTAAATATTGCAATAAAGGGAAAAGAATCAATTAATTTTGAACGGGCGAGTGAAATCAGGGTTCATAAAAAGGGAAACTTTAGAAATCAGTCACAAGGTCAAGATTAATCAAGGAAGAAATTTCAGCATATAAATAAAGTGAACAGGGTCAGACATGCGAGGCCAAACAAAAAAGATAATCACAAACATGCAATAGTGGCAGAAATAAGCTAGTAGTAAAGCAAACATTCAAAGTATATTAATCAAGTAGGTCAAGTCACATTGAATCAATAGTGAAGAAAAATTAAAGTATCAGAAGCATGCAAAGGTCTCATAGTAACATATGAGAAACCTTCTGAAAAGTTAGGGTTTCAAGCATAGTCAAGTTTTAAAGATAGTAGAAACCCAGAGTCAGAGGAATCACATAAAGGAAAAGGGATTCTGAAACAAGGAACTTCAAATCGAGTTAGTCATTTAAACGAACAGTTTCAGACCCACCACAGGGTTTTCAACAATAGTCGAGCCCTAAAAATAAATCAGACAAAACTTAACCAAACAAAAATTCATCTAACAAACAACTTTTAGAACTCGACTGAGACCCACAAGAATTTAGGGTTTTTAACAACAACGCGTTTGAAAGATGGTAAACAGACGAGTCAAGCAAGATTTTAAACAAACAAACGCACATCTTAAACATATTAAAAGTCAGAGAAGAGATTTTGAAATAACTTAACAGGAAAAAACCCTAATCGGAAAAAGACAAAGAGTCGTTTTTAAAAGCAAAATTGAAGAAACTTCGAGAAGATGCTTAAAAGTTTAGAGCAAGCATAGATCTAAAGTAGATCTGAAAGAAATCGAAAGACCTTGGAGATTAGGGTTTCAGAAAACCCAAAAAAGATGAGAAAGGCTTCGAAAGTTACCGATCTAACCAAGAGAGTCAAATGTCTGACTCGAATGACCATGGCCGGCCGGAGAAAGGTCAAAGATAACCGGAGAAGGGCCATGAACTAAAATCGAACGAAGATGTCACGAACCCAACCCCCGGTCGTGATGGCTCCCCACACACTACTAGGCAAGCCTGGCCAATAAACAACCTTAACCCATTTCTCATGCAGTTTATTACTAGCCATCACAGTTAGTTTACCAAATCATCATATTAGAAGTCTGAAGTAAGAGTTAAACATACAGAATTTCAAATAATAATCCTACTACATAGCCCATATAGATCTGGTGTCACAAGTCTGAACCTCTAATATAGGTTTACCAATCTAATACATATCAGTCTAGGGAATGCGTATAAAACAAAAGGATAGAAGGGAGAGATCAGGGCTGCGGACACCATGCAGCTACCTCGATGCTCCCGGATATACGCTGCTCAACTGAAGAATCCTCACTCAGCCTCAGATGCACCTAGATCTGCACGTAAGGTGCAAGGAGTAATGTGAGTACTTCGACCCAGTGAGTATAAACATAAATAATGGCTGAGAATAAGAAATCATGGAAGAACACAGAGTAATCTATAATCCGGCAGTTTAAAACAAGTAATATGGAAGCGAAAGACCAATGTAATCGAAATATGAAAGATACTACAATAGATAAGCAGATAAGTGACAGTCAAATAAAGAAATGCAACACATAGTACTACCCTACAATACCCGCTGCGGCGTGCAGCCCGATCCATTTATTTATCATCGACGGCGCTCACTAGGGGTGTGCAGACTCCGGGAGGGGCCTCTTATGGCCCAAGCGCAATATCAAGCCATCTCGTGGCATCAAATCTAGGCCCTCGGCCTCATATCAATATTAGTATAACACTGTTGTGGCACGCAGCCCGATCCCATGGTATCCTCACATCTGGCCCTTGGTCGTACTCAGTCCAGAAATCATATAAGCCCCTCGGGCATTAGTAAAACAGTAGTTCTCAGCCCAAAACATCATTTAATATATCATTTCAGTTTCAAAACCGAGTAAAAAGTGGCTGAGTTGTAAAATAGTGGAAAAATGATATGACTGAGTTCAAGCAGTAAGTCAAAACAGTGAGGAAATAATGATAAAACTTCCCAGAGGGTTCAAATAGTTGGCACGAAGCCCAAATACGGCAATCAGTCCAAATAATGATGATAACAAATAAGCTTCAATCAAATACGCGGTAAAAGCATCACTCGGGACGGACCAAGTCACAATTCCAAATAGTAAACGATCCCACGCTCATCATTAAGCGCGTGTCTCACCTCAATATAGCACTACGATGTGCAAATCCGGGGTTTCAAACCCTCAGGACATCATTTACATTCATTACTCATCTGAACCGGCTAAAGATCTAGCTCACTATGCCCTTGCCTCTCAAATCGGCCTCCTCGCGCGTCGAATCTGACCAAAACCAGAACGAATACGTCATAATATGCTAAGGGAATAAAGCTCAAGCGAAAACAATCGAAAAATGTCAAAAATCTCGAAATTGGCAAAATTCGAGCCTCGGGCCCACTTCTTGAAACTCAAAAATTTTCACATCATTAGATTCCTTATCATCCCACGAGTTCATACATACCAAAAGTTCTCAAATCCGACCTCAAATGGTCCTTCAAATCCCAATTTAAAATCTCAAAATCCCAAGCCCTAGTTCTTCCATTTTAAACGAAATTTCCATGAATTTCTAGGTATTTCTCACAAAAAAATCACGTTTTAGGTTCATAAAACTTACCTCCAATCAATTCTCCTTGAATCCCTCTTCAATTTCCCTCAAAGAGCTCCCAAAATACTCAGCTATGGTGGGAAAATGACTCAAAATCGCGGATGAAACAACTTAAAACATTCTGCCCAGGGGTTCTTTTCGCATCTGCGGACAAAAATCCCTCTCCTGCGGGCACTCCTCCACATCTGCGGAACTTCACCTAAGGTTCGAAATCCGCATCTGCGGTCAAATGGTCGCATATGCGACTCCGCAGATGCGGTTCCTACCTTGCCCCCCCGAAACTGCATTTGCGTCTTTCCTTCCACATCTGCGACACCGCACCTGCGGTCCCAATTCCGCAGGTGCGGAAATACCAGAAGCAGCAGACATCAGCTATCTTCTAAGTTCCAAAAATTCCCGTTAGCCATCCGAAATCACCCCGAGGCCCCCGGGACCTCAACCAAAAGCACCAACACATCCTAATATCTCATTCAAACTTGTTCCAATCATCAAAACACCTCGAACAACACCAAAACCATCAATTCACATCGAATTCAAGCCTAAGTTTCTAAAAACTTCTGAAATACGCTTTTGATCAAAACCCCAACCAAACCACATCCAAATGACCTAAAATTTTCCACACACATCCCAAATCACATAACGAAGCTACTGCAACTCTCGGAATTCCATTGCGACCCTCGGATCAAAATCTCACCTACTAACCGGAAATCGCCAAAATACTAACTTCATCAATTCAAGCCTAATTCTACACCGGGCCTCCAAAACCAATTCCGATCACACTCTTAAGTCATAAATAACCTCCCGAAGCTAACCAAACTATCGAAACTCACATCTGAGCCCTCTAACTCATAAATCAACATCTGATTGACTTTTTCACTTAAGCCTTCTTAAAAGAGACTAAATGTCTCATTTCTTACCAAAATCACACCAAACGCAAACCAATGAATCAAAGGTCTGACTCGAATGACCATGGCCGGCTGGAAAAAGGTCAAAGATGACCGGAGAAGGGCCATAAACTAATCGAACAAAGGCTAGACCAGAGCTCTTCATAGTCTGGCCTTGAAACCATAAGGACAAACACATAGGAGCCAGGGAAGGCTGGTACAGGTCTCCGATGACCTCGGAAGGCCATGGATTAGGGCGGATTAGGGTGGCGGCGGCTAGGGTTTGAGTGGTGTTGCAGAGAGTGTTTGAGAGGAAGGTGATTCTAAAGCGGCGGTAAGTGAGAAATGATAGGGTTTTGGGGTCATTTGGAATTAATTAAGGCAAGGGCGACTATTGGCCGTTGATCTGAGTGATCGATGGCCAAGATTAAAACGAGTAAGTGGGGCGGTTTATGAAACTGGGTTTGGGCCTGGTCCGATGAGTTCAATTGGGTCGAGAATTGGGTTAAAATTGGGTTAGATTAGGGTAGGATTTAGGCTATGATTGAAATGAATTTGGGATATTATTTAAATAGCCAATTTTCCTTTTTAAAATTATAAAAAATAGCAAATTGATTTCGGGAAATAAATTAAAGGTACTAAAATGATTTATAACACATAATTATCAATTTAGAAATACTGGACTTAATTTTTTTATAAATGTAAACGCAATTAAATCTTAAAAGGGGCTAATATTGCAATTATATGCAATTTAGCTTTAAAAAATGCTAAATAAATTTGTAAAAATATGCAAAAATATCTTAGCTATATTTTAGTACAAATATGAGAATCCAATAAATAAATCACCAAAAATGATAATTTTGGGAATTATTATTGGTTTTTTATGAATAAAAATAGGGGAATAAATTGGTTAAAAAACCTTTAAAAAAATAAGAAAAAATAACAAAATATTTGGACACACTTATACATGTATACACATGTTGTTTTGAAAGTATCTTGCATATTAAAAATATATATGGAAAAATTGGGTATCAACATCGAGTGAGGGTATTCAGGTGGATCCGAAGAAAGTGGAGGCCGTGCAGAGTTGGCCCAGACCATCCTCAGCTACAGAGATCGTAGTTTCCTTGTCTTGGCAGGTTATTACCGTCATTTTGTTGAGGGGTTTTCATTGATTGCAGCCCCTATGACCAGACTAACCCAGAAGGGTGCTCCGTTCCTGTGGACGGAAGAGTGTGAGGCGAGCTTTCAGAAGCTCAAGACAACTTTGACTATAACCCCAATTTTGATATTGCCTACAGGTTCAGGGTCTTACACTGTCTATTGTGATGCCTCGAGGATTGGCCTTGGAGCAGTTTTGATACAGGATGGTAGGGTGATTGCCTACGCGTCCAGACAGTTGAAGGTTCATGAGAAGAATTATCCGGTCCACGACCTTGAGTTAGCTGCCATTGTTCACGCCCTAAAGATCTGGCATCATTATTTGTACGGGGTTCCTTATGAGATTTATACTGATCATCGGAGCTTGCAGCACCTGTTCAAGCAAAAGGATCTAAATTTGCGGCTTAGGAGATGGTTAGAGTTGCTGAAGGACTATGATATCACTATTTTGTACCACCCAGGCAAGGCCAATGTGGTGGTCGATGCCTTGAGTCGCCGAGCAGAGAGTTTGGAGAGTTTGGCTTATTTACCAGCATCGGAGAGACCTATGGCGATGGATGTTTAGGCCTTCGCCATCCAGTTTGTGAGATTGGATCTTTCGGAGCCTAGTCAGGTTCTAGCTTGTGTGGTTTCCTGATCTTCCTTATTTGATCGTATCAGGGAGCGTCAGTATGATGACCCTCATTTGCTTGTCCTCAAGGACAAGGTTTAGCATGGTGATGCCAGAGATGTGACCATTGGTGATGACGGGGTATTGAGGATGCAGGGTCGGATTTGTGTACCCAATGTTGATGGGCTTCGGGAGTTGATTTTGAAGGAGGCCCATAGTTTACGATATTCCATTCATCCGGGTGCTGCGAAAATGTATCAGGATTTGAGACAGCACTACTAGTGGAGGCGGATGAAGAAAGATATAGTTGGATTTGTAGCTCGGTGCCTCAACTGCCAGTAGGTAAAGTATGAGCACCAAAGACCGGGTGGGTTGCTTCAGCAGATAGAGATCCCGGAGTGGAAGTGGGAGCACATCACCATGGACTTTGTAGTTGGGCTCCCATAGACTTTGAGAAAGTTTGATGCTATTTGGGTGATTGTGGATTGGTTGACCAAGTCCGTTCACTTCATTCCCGTGTGTACTACCTATTCTTCGGAGCGGTTGGTGGAGATTTATATCCGAGAGATTGTTCGTCTGCATGGTATTCCAGTTTCCAGCATTTCTGATAGAGGTACTCAGTTCACATCACGGATCTGGAGGGCCGTTCAGCATGAGTTGGGTACTCGAGTAGAGTTGAGTACAACATTTCACCCTCAGACGGACGGACAGTCTGAGCGCACTATTCAGATTCTTGAGGATATGATCTGTGCGTGTGTGATTGAGTTTGGAGGGTCTTGGGATCAGTTCTTGCCATTGGCGGAGTTTGCCTACAATAACAGCTATCAGTCCAGCATTCTGATGGCACCATATGAGGCTTTATATGGTAGGCAATATAGATCCCGATGGGTTGGTTTGAGCCGGGTGAGGCTAGATTATTGGGCACAAACTTGGTTCAGCATGCTTTGGAGAAGGTTAAGGTGATTCAGGATAGACTCCGTACAACCCAATCCAGACAGAAGAGTTATATGGACCGGAAGCTTCGTGATGTTTCCTATATGGTTGGAGAGCGGGTGCTGCTTCGGGGTTCGCCTATAAAGGGCGTTATGAGATTTGGGAAGAAGGAGAAGTTGAGTCCGAGGTTTATTGGCCCTTTTGAGATATTAAGGCGTGTTGGGGAGGTTGCTTATGAGCTTGCTTTACCTCCCAGCTTGGCAGGAGTTCATCCGATATTTCATGTTTTGATGCTCCATAGGTATCACGGTGATCCGTCGCACGTGTTGGATTTCAGTCCAGTTGGACAAGGATCTATCTTATGTTGAGGAGCCAGTGGCAATATTGGACAGGAAGGTTATAAAGTTGAGGTCAAAGAACATTGCATCAGTGAAGGTTCAATGGCGAGGTCAGCCAGTCAAGGAGGTGACCTGGGAGACCGAGCAGGATATGCGCAGCCGTTACCCTCATCTTTTCACTACTTCAGGTATGTCTCTATGCTCGTTCGAGGACGAACGAATATTTAAGTGTAGGAGGATGTGACGACCCGGCCGGTTGTCTTAAGAATTAATGCCCTGATCCCCCTATTAATTGCTTCCCCGTATTTATTTCTGCTATTTTGATTTGCCGGGATGTTCGACTTTGAGTTTCGGAGCATTTTGGGACACTCAGTCCCTAAATGAGAGCTTAAGTTTTGGAAAATTTGATCGTAGTCGGAACAATGTAAAGACGGCCTTGGAATGGAATTCCGATGGTTCCGTTAGCTCCATTGGGTGCTTTCGGGTTTAGGAGCGTGATTGGATTGTGTTTTGGAGGCGTAGCTAATTTAGGCTTGAAATGCCGAAAGTCAAATTTTTGAAGTTTCCGGTTCGATAGTGAGATTTTGATCCAAGGGTCGGAATGTAATTCCGGAAGTTGGAGTAGCTCCGTAGTGTTGAATGTGACGTGTGTGCAAAATTTCAGGTCATTCGGACGAGGTTTGATAGACTTTTTGATTGAAAGCATAAATTGTGAGTTTTTGAAGTTCTTAGGCTTGAATCCGATGTTGAATTGGTGTTTTGATGTCGTATTGAGCGTTCCGAAGGTTGGAACAAGTTTGAATGATGTTTTAGAATTGGCTGGCATGTTTGGATGAGGTCTCGGGGGCCTCGGGTGAAGTTTTGGGTGCTTGACGGAAGTTTAAGTTGGACTTAGAGAGATTTTACATTGCTGAACCTATCATAACTGCACCTGCATGTGTGGGATCGCAGGTGCGGTGCCGTAGAAGCGGCTATTGGACCACAGAAGCGGAAATTTGGTCCAGCTCCAAGAGCCGCAGGTGCGAGAAGGGTAACGCACCTACGAGACCGCAGGTGCAGAAAGTCTGTCGCAGAAGCGGAAAAATTGATTTAATGAGAAGTCACAGATGTGACCGTGGCTCCGCAGAAGCGGGACTACATGTGCAGTCCCAGGGTCGCAGATGCGGTTTAACTGGGCAGAACATATAAATACTTGCCTTCGCGAATTTGAGTTATTTTCACCCCTTTTCAAACGGGAAGAAGCCTTGGGGAGTATTTTCAAGGGATATTTTCAGAGAAATTCATTGGGTAAGGTTTTTGGCCCCTAAACTAGTTATTGGGGTGATTTTAATCATTTTAAACATGAAAATTTAAGGAAAATCAGTGGTAAATTGGGGGTTAGGGCTTGACTAATTAGAGACTTTTGAGTGATGATTTGAGGGACCATTTGAGGTTTGATTTTGGTACTTTTAAGATGACTGAACTCGTGAGAGTGTGAGGATTCTGGAAATATAAATTTTACCCGATTCCGAGATGTGGGCCCGAGGGGCATTTTGGTCATTTTACCTAATTTCGCGTATTAGCTTAGAATTTCTTTGTAGAATCAGTTACTTGAAGTGTTATTTATATTATGAAATTGAATTGAATAGATTTGGGTCATTTGGAGTCGAGTACTCGTGGCAAGAGCGTAGTTTCAGATTGATTTGAGCTGGTTCGAGGTAAGTGGCTTGCCTAACCTTGTATGGGGGACCTTCCCCTTAAGATTTGGAATATTTGATAATTGAAATGCTTTGTATGTGAGGTGACGGGTGCGTACTTGAGCTAATTATTGAAAATCAGATTTTCTTTAAGTAATTTCAATTGTGTTCCTTTTTCCTGTTTTATACTACTTGCAATTTAAGCCTGTTGTTAGCTTAGAAAAAGTATGTTTAATTGACTTAATTGCTTATTTGCTTAAACTGCCTTAATTACATTATGTGAAGCATGTTAGGTAGAATTACCTGTTTTACTTGGTACGAAATTGAGCTTAATTGAGTATTCCTTGTGTTGTTGCCGTGTGTTTTACTTTGGGACTACGGGACGGCAACCCAGGAGATCCCATGCACATATTTATGATTGAGCTGAGGTGCGGGATACCGAGAGATCCCTAGCACGTATATTGAGGATACCAAGAAATCCTCGGGATACTGAGAGATCCTTAGCACGTATATTGAGGATACCAAGAGATCCCTAACATATATTGAGGATACCGAGAGATCCTCGGGATACCAAGAGATCCCTGGCATATATTGAAGGTACTAAGAGATCCTCGGGATATTGAGAGATCCTCGGTTATTATCCTTGTGAAGAGTGGTATTTTTTTGTGATTGTTTTTATCTCTGTTCCAGTTATTGTATTCCTTATTATCTTTTATTAAATTCTTACTGTCAGCTTTCAACTGTACTGCTTACCTTATTTTGTCATCCCTTATATTTTATCTAATCTCAGTAGGGCCCTGACCTTCCTCATCACTACCCGACCGAGGTTAGGCTTGACACTTACTGAGTACCGTTGTGGTGTACTCATGCCCTTTCTGCGCATGTTTTTCATGTGCAGATCCAGGTACTTCGACTCAGTCCTATCACCCGTGAGGCGATGCGACTGCTCCAGAGATTTCGAGGTATATCTGTCGCGTCCGCAGACCGAGGAGTCCTTTTTTATTCTATCTTGTAGTGATAGCCCTTCTATCTTTTCTATTGATGTAGACATTCCGGAGTTAGAACATTTTTATTATATTCGTAGCTTGTGATTCATGGGTTTCCGATTTTGGGAAAAGTTGTTCAGTTTGAGAGTTTATATTTGTCAATGCCGAGCGGCATTTTAAACCTTCATTTTGTTTATTCTGCAGTCTTTGTTGTTTTATCTATTATTGTTTTTCTTTTTCCGCACTTGTTAGGCTTACCTAATCGTAGAGACTAGGTGCCGTCACGATAGTTCACGGAGGACGAATTGGGGTCGTGACAGTTTTAGTTAATAATATTAGAGGAATAAGTATAATGTTATTGTATTGTAAAGGTACTCATGGGCTGATTTTGAATTAAATGCAATAATATTATTTTCCAATTAGATTGGTAGTAACTAAATTTTAAAAGTTAGTTAGGATGGTTACTGTTATTTCCCTTCCACTTTCTTTTTAAGTTGGAGCAACCCCAATTTGAACCCCAGTTTGTAACTAGTTTTAGATTCTACCTTATCTTTTTGTTGTTGAAGAAGTCTAGGTAAGGGATAAGCAAAATAGAAGAATTCGATGAGAATCTTTTTTTTTTGCTGGTGAAAATTCAGCAAGAAGCAAACATTTTAATGTTTACCTCTAAAAACAGTGTAATTTATTTGTTTGGAAGTAATTTATGTTCCGCACGTCGAATCTCTATTTAACTATGATTATATTTTGTCAGTTATTGGATAGATAAAATCTATCAGTAAATCTTTTTATTAGTTTGCATGAAAACTATAAATATAACTTTACTTTTAAAATTACAACATGCTACATACTCCATAGTTTGCAATTTTATTACGCAAATAAACTTCCATAATCGAGTAAATATTTTTCTTATTTCCTTTTTTTCATAATTAAATTCAGTTTATTTTCCGATTATTACTAAGATGGTAATACAATAGTAATGACAAAAATGAAATCTGAAAATATCCTGCTTTACACTGTTTATTTGTTATCTCTCTTTTATAAAGACAAGAATAGTTGGAGACTTTGACATGTACTAAAAAATACTTATGCGCTTGTCTTTGTTCATAAAATGATCGGTAGGAAGATAAGTACAGACGTCTCCGTACCGATTCGCAAGACTCTATTAAACTTGTTCGTGACTCATGAGACCTAAGCAACTTAGTGCTCTGATACTAACTTGTCACGACCCAAAATCCACAAGTCGTGATGATACCTAACCCAACCCGCTAGGTAAGCCAACATTCATATAATTAACAATGAAAATGAAATAACATAGTCTAATAACTCAACAACGGAAGAATACCATAAAATATCTGAGATTAAAGTCAAAATGCTACTACAACCAACTCCAAAATCTGGTGTCAACAAGTACATGAGCACTACTTGTAACGACCCGACCGGTCATTTTGAGCTTTTTCACTTTGCTCGCCAGTTCTCAGGCATGACAAGCCCCGCGTGATGTATTATGACTTATGTAAATCATTGGTTTTGGTTTTCAGGAT
Source organism: Nicotiana tabacum (assembly GCF_000715075.1). Lineage (NCBI taxonomy): Eukaryota > Viridiplantae > Streptophyta > Magnoliopsida > Solanales > Solanaceae > Nicotiana > Nicotiana tabacum. Next base: position 94,170,375 of record NC_134085.1, on the reverse strand, counting down.
AATCAGAATGAATTTGGATGAACAGATCTCAATTTGAAACTTAAAATTTAAAAGGTTTGACTAAGTTTTGACTTATTAGTAGATGACCTCGGATTAGAATTTTTATAATTTGGTTAGCTCCGTTAGGTGATTTGGGACTTAGGTGCGTGATCGGAATGCATTTTGGAAGTCCGTGGAAGGTTTAGGCTTGAATTGGCGAAATTGAGATTTTGGTGTTTTCCGGTTGATAGGTGAGATTGTGATATAGGGATCGGAATGGAATTTCAAAAGTTGCAGTAGCTCCTTGTGTTATTTGTGACATATGTGCAAAATTTTAGGTCATTCGGACGAGGTTTGGTAGACTTTTTGATCGAAAGCGAAATTTGGAAGTTCTTGAAATTCTTAGGCTTGAATACGATGTAAATTTGGTGCTTTGATGTTGTTTCGAGCGTTCCGAAGGTTGGAACAAGTTTGAATGATGTTATGGGATATGTTGTCATGTTTGGTTGAGGTCCCGAGGGCCTCGGGTGAGTTTCGGGTGGTTAAACGGATCTTTTCGGACTTGGAAAATTGCAGAAATTGTTGTTGGTGTTCAGTTCTGGTGTCCTTCTATGCGATCGCGTGGGTATGAAAGCGATCGCATAGGGCTTTTTGGGGGCATCATAATTTTGTTCTATGCGATCGCCTTGGAGTGGTCGTGATCGCAGTCGCATAAGCATCTGAGGCGCGTGAGGTGGAGCAGTTGTTCTTCGTGACCGCATGAGGGAGTACGCGATCGCATAGGCCAGTAGGGGCAGCTTCGCGATCGCGTGAGCATGTGTGAGATCGTAGTGAGTAAATATGTAGAGGCTGCGAGTTTGTTCTTCGCGATTGAGTGGGTGGTCCCGCGATCGCAGTGTATTAATGTCTGGGCAGTCAGATTTTATCTTGAAAACAAGGGTTTGAGTCCATTTTCATAAAAACTATTGGAGAGTTCGGGAGAAGGTGGAATTTGAGGAGATTTTCAGTGGAGCTATTGGAGTAAGTATTCTTCACTCATATTTGGTTTAATTCCATGATTTGGTCTTGAATTTCATCATTTAACTTGAGAAATTAGAGTGAAAATTGGGAAAAATGGAAGAAAAGTTTGAGATTCTTTTGGGGATGTGAATGGGCAATTGAGGTCGGATTTTGATGAAAATAATATGGGTAGACTCGTGATCGAATGAGGATTTTATTGATAGAATTTTTATCGGATTCCAAGATGTGGGCCCGGGGGCCGGGTTTGAGCAAATTTCGGGAATTTTGATGTAAATTGAATATTTTCGAGTGGGCTTCATTCCCTTAGCATATTCTAATGGTTATGTATTGATTGTGGCTAGACTTGGAGCATCCGGAGGTCGATTCGTGGGGGCAAAGGCATCGCAGGCTAGAGTTTGGACCGGATCGAGGTAAGTAATGATTGTAAATGTTGTCCTATGGGTTTAAAACCCCGGATTTCACATCGTCGTGCTACTTTGAGGTGACGCACACGCTAGATGACGAGCGTGGAGTCGTGCACCATTAGTGATTGTGACTTGGTCCATCCCGTACGACTGTCAAGTTGCGTATTTGATTTGAAATCTTATGATATTCCATATTTTTAGAGATTGACATTATATTTTGGGTTGTATGCCATGTTTGAGGCCTTGTGCCAACCTGTTGAAACCCTTAGGGGCATTGTCACTACTTTTCCTCACTCTATTTATTTTGAAAGCATATCCTCAGTCATGTTTTACCTTTTTATTGTTTAAATCTGGTTTTGTCACTTTACTTCTTAAAATGTGAAAACCGTTTGGGCTGAGTTCCCTGATTGACTGATGGCCCGAGCGATTATGAGGTTGATGATTGAGATAGACCGAGGGTCTGATTGTGAGGTTGATGACTGAGATAGACCGAGAGTTTGATTGTGAGGTTAATGACTGAAAGAGGTTGAGAACCTAATGGTGAGGATATTTATATATGTATGAATTATGGATATTGCACATCGCAGCGATACTTATATGGATCGGGCTGCACGCCGCAGCGATATATATATATATATATTGGATCGGGCTGAGTGCCGCAGCGATATATATATATTGGATCAGACTGCGCACCGTAGCGATATAGCGCGTGGGCTGTAGGAGCCCCTCCGGAGTCTGCACACCCCTAGTGAGCGCCGTCGACGAGATAAATGGATCGGCTGCACGCCGCAGCGATATCTAGATCGGGTTGCGTGCCGCAGCAGTTATTATATGGTACTTATTGAGTATGAGTGTTGAGTGTGAGCGCTGATTGATGAGAGTTGAGTCTCGAGTGACTGAGAGGCTTGCCCGAGGGGCTGTATACATATATGAGTGATGCTTTGCCCGAGGAGCTTGTTTTTATGAAATTGTTGTTACCACTCCTCTTTATGCTGAGCCTCTATTGAAAATGTTGAACAAATGCTTTTAAATAACTTTCATTTAAGCTGGAGTTTTTATGAGATGTTCGGAATTTAATCACTGATTTGGCTTTGTTATTTCCACTGAGATTTTTATTTTATGAGGTGTTTATGATTCCTGTTTTGCCCGAGGGGCTGTATACGAACTATGTTTTTGCCCGAAGGGCCGATTATGATTTTCATCTCTTTAATTTTAAATTGTATTGAATTTCTATTGAAACTGTTGGAAGGCATCTTCCAATGATTTTTACCAAAAGCTGGATTTAAATGAGACGATTGACTCGTATTCTGATTTGAAAGCTTGATATGCTTACTGAGTTTATCATAATGTGAATTCATTGTTTCCTATTGCTCAGTCTTTATTTACTCTTATTACTTACTAGGTTGGAGTACTCACATTACTCCCTGCACCTTGTATGCAGATTTAGGTATTTCGAAACCCGGTAGCGGGTGTTGATTCCTCAGACTCGGAGTCATCAGAGTTAGCAAGGTGGTTGCGCGACGTTCATAGAACTGCTTCCTTCCTCTCATTTTCATTACTGTACTTAGTACATTTTTAGACTGTTTTGTTGTATTCAGACCTTGGTAGATGCTCATGACTAGTGACACCCCGATGTCGGGCTTGTATGTTATTTCTGCACTATTCATTCAGACTTATATTATGAAACATTTGTTAAATTAAAGGCTTAAAATGACTCTTAATGATTAAAGGGTTAAAATGGGTGTTGTGTCGGCTGGCCTTGTCTTCACGAGAGGCACCATCATGACCAGGTCTGAGTTTTGGGTCGTGACAAGTTGGTATCAGAGCCTAGGTTACATATGTCTCACGAGTCATGCTTAGGTTTAGTAGAGTCCCGCAGATTGGTACGAAGACGTCTATATTTATCCTCGAGAGATTGCAGAACCTTTAAGAAAAACTTCACATTCTTGAATTCTTATCTTGCGTCCTTGATTCAGCTTGAAATGTAACTCTTTGAATTCCTTCCACTTGTTCGTATGCGCGCATGAGTGCTCTATATCAGATATGCATCGATGGCTTGTGATTCCCTTATCAAGGGGCGAGATGTGATCTATGTGTATTGATGTCGGGCCAGTCTGGAGGACTTGAAGACCGGTTTTGCCTATAGCTTGAGCACTGAGGCATTGATTGTGTGAGCACGTATTTTTGAACTTATATGTTCGAAAGTGTCCCTATTAGTAGAGGTGATGGCTGGATGGCGATGTGATGAGTATGTTATGACTCCGTGATGTATTCATATGATTTGGGAGCGACGAGAAGGGTCTGCTGGAGGATAGAAGAACAATTAGATGCTTGATTTCCATCTTGATTCGAGGTATAGCCCCGAGTTATGGGCGTGCGAAGAATCTTTTCATGTTTCCTAGTTGGGAGTGAAGTAAATTTCATGTTGCGGCATGAGTTCAGACTCAGGAAGACTAAGTGACTACGTAATGTTTATGATGGCGGAAGGTATACAGAAATGTTAGTTGGAGGCAAAACATGTGGGTTATCTCCTGCGGAGTGTTTTAAGGTTGTGTGATCCTTATGTTGTCTGTTAGGAGACCTCATTTTCAAATGTAATATATATGTTGCAATTTAAATTTGGGTCGCTTAAGAGAGTGGGTTCAACTATTACGAGAGTGAATGCGAGATTTGCATAAGATTTGAAGTACCAGATGGTCTGTGTTTCACGAGCTTATGAAGGATCGAGTTTATTCTCACTATGGCAATGATAGAGTATATGTGTTATAAGTTATTGAGTGTGTTTTGATCTATGGCTTCGAGCCAAGTGGGGGAGTCTGCTATTGCTTGGTTGATTGCACGGTTACGTGCTGTGTTGTATCCAGTTTGAGGCGTACTGGTAAATCAGTTATGGCTTATGGAGATTGAGACCGAGGATGGCTCGAGTATAGGAAAATTTTGACAAAGGTTATATTATGCTTCATAGGTAAATGAGAATCACGGAATGTCTTGCATTGTTGTTGGTGAAGGATGCTCGGTTCATAGAGCAGGAAGTTGCGTGGTTGTTCTAATATGAGGTTACACTATGCGGTGTCAGAGTGCTATTGAGGCACGGGTGGTTCTGTTCGTTTGATCAGGCTAATTGCAGTTTGAGTAGAGTGAATGACTCTCGAGAATGGTTCTAATGCGTTCAAGATTTTACATGTAACAATTGGGTATTTTTAAGTTGTACTATTGGCTAGAAACTGAGGTTTGCGTTTAGAGGGTGTTAAGATTTGTGGTTTTTCGATATCGATTAGGGAATTCTATATACATCAGCATCAGGAAGGTAACGGTAATAGATTTAGATTCGCATGAAGTCTCTTCAAAGTAGAATATTTCGAATGTGGTGCTTTGGGGATATTTAAGAGGGTATTCAGCGGGTTTTGAGCCTTAGACGGTGTGGTCTTATGCTTAGGTCTCGTGTGGTGAGTCTGGGTTGAGGAATTGTGATGTTATAGCAAGAAGGAGTGGAGTATCAAGTTGAAGGTAAATTAGAAGGAACTCGGATAAGATGAGATAGTTTGGTAATAGGCCGAGTCGGTATGGTAAGGATATGATTAGTTCTTCGGATGCTTATGAGGTAATGAGTTTCTACAGGTGTTTCACGGCAATTCTCTCGGGTTTTAGTGACCTGCGTAACCCGGTTGAATTAGAAGGATTCAGTTCTGATGGTTTAGTTTTGTGCAAATGGAATTTGGAGAGTTCTAGATGGTTTCCACCACAGTTAGAGAGGTATATTTTTCCTATTGGCATGAGGAACATGGGATGTATAATGATCTTCTCCTAGATGGGATCGAATAGAAAAGTTCTTGGCTGGTTGAGTAAGTAGTTGCTTGTAGCTCGGAGTGGATTGCGAAGTTCTCATAATTATCATTCGGGTGGTATAGTATATGCGGTATGTTGTGTGGGGTTGAGATTTGCATGTGTAAGGTCACAATTCAGTTTTGAAATAAAGGTCATAAATTCTTAGATAGCATAGGCAACTTCAGGTGACTAGATAAATGAGATCACTGATTGGTATGGCTTGATGAGGGTATACATTTCAGAAAGGGCGATGTGTTTGAGTTATGGATGCTTTATTGGTATTGCGACACTATCTTGTCTAATCGACTGATGATATTCGAGTTTGTTTGGTGGAATAAAGGAATTATAGGTGTACCTCTCATGGGATGATTGAGTATTAGACGTGTATTGTATATTCGAGTGGCTAAATTGGGATCAAATATGGTAATTCGTGTACGTTATGGGCTTGGAGATTGAAAGTTCTCATAAATAGGTTAGCTCATGGTTGTGGACGGTAAAGATGTGGGTAAGTTAGTCAAATAATAATTCAATCATTGTGAACCTTTGGAGGGTTATTTATATGTTGTGGATAACTAGAGTTGATGTATGGATCATTGGTAGACCTATATGGATGTGTGTTCTGCATCGAGACGGCTTTGTTGACTTCGAGTTGCTATTGGTGAGGGATGTGTTGATTCAGTTGTTATTGAGCCATTAGTGTTCTGAGGTGATCTATGAGTACTTTTCTACGTTGCAAGGCGTTATGATTTGTTGGTTATTAGCACATATGGTGCGGCTCCATTGGGGTTTCTTAGTGGAATTCGAGCGGGAAGAGTGCTGGGTATTGCTCGGTGGATGGCGTATCAGTTATATCCTTTCGAGTTGTGTGGTGTTATGTAATTTCCTCGCAGTGGTTATGATGATTGCTTTGGTTTTAGACATCATATTGCGCACGATTGTCGATTTTGAGCATAGTGACTTAAGAGGTGTCTCATGTGGACCAGTGTTTGGATGAGGTCGCGCATTGGAAGTATGATCCTGCGGGTTAGATTCGTGTGTTCTGTTTCTACGATGTGTGACGGGATCTCAGCCTTGTGTTTGTGGTGGTACTAGTGAGCTTGCAGTACAGCTCTTTCATTTGAGTCATTTTCATGATTTAAGTAAGTTCGGATTGTTGCTTATTGGTGCACGGATTGCTCAAGTTGCGGCTTCATCCTGTATCGAGGTGTCATGTCACCAGAGTAATTGTGTTGGATTAGATGAGATCATTGGGGTCTTTAATGAATACAAACGGATTCGATTTCAGCATGTTAGAAGGGTAATATCAAGGTTCGGTTCAGAAATTTGCTATGGTCTTTGCCTAAGGAGAAGTGGCTTCATGAATGGTCGATCTAAGAAATGGTTATGGCTTACTGCGTGTATCATTTATCATTGGCAGCATATGAAAGTGTTGGAATGAGACTTTAGTTGATAAGAGGCTTTCTATAGGTATTCGGTTGTTGTGTGCAGCTGCTGTGATTAGAAGTTATCACTGCAAGTGTTTGAGTTATGTGGTACGTCATGTGATTGCACCTGAGGTTGCATGTATGGGTGATTATAGCTTGTTCGGGCTTATTCAGGGTATAAATGTGAGATTCTAATCTGGTGGATGATTTCAGAAGTGAAAATGTGATTATATGGTTTATGGGCTAGTTTGGATTGTGAAATTTCAGTTATATTGTGTTATCGAGCCTATATGAGATAGGGTGACGCGGGATCACCCCCGGGTATATGCATGGTGAGGTTATTCAGCGATTGGTTGGCTTTTAGAACAACTACGGGCACGTTCGAGGACGAACGTATGTTTAAGTGGGGGGGGATGTAACAACCCGACCGATCGTTTTGAGTTTTTTCACTTTGCTCGTCAGTTCTCAGGCATGACAAGCCTCGCGTGATGTATTATGACTTATGTAACTCATTGGTTTTGGGTTTTAGGGTAATCAGAATGAATTTGGAAGAACAGTTCTCAATTTGAAACTTAAAATCTGAAAGGTTTGACCAAGTTTTGACTTGTTAGTAGATGACCTTGAATTGGAATTTTTATGATTTGGTTAGCTCTGTTAGGTAATTTGGGACTTAGGTGCATGATCGGAGTGCATTTTGGAAGTCCGTGGAAGGTTTAGGCTTAAATTGGCTAAATTAAGATTTTGGCGTTTTTCGGTTGATAGGTGAGATTTTGATATAGGGGTCGGAATGGAATTCCGGAAGTTACAGTAGCTCCGTTTTGTCATTTTTGACGTGTTTGCAAAATTTCAGGTCATTCGGACGAGGTTTGGTAAACTTTTTGATCGAAAGCGGAATTTGGAAGTTCTTGAAATTCTTAGGCTTGAATCCGATGTAAATTTGGTGTTTTGGTGTTGTTTTGAGCATTCCGAATGTTGGAACAAGTTTGAATGATGTTATGGGATATGTTGGCATATTTGGTTGAGGTCTCGAGGGCCTCAGGTGAGTTTCGGGTAGTTAAACAGATCTTTTCGGACTTGAAAAATTGCAGAAATTGCTGCTGGTGTTCAGTTCTGGTGTCCTTCTATACGATCGCGTGGGTATGAATGCGATCGCATAGGGATATTTGGGGGAAGCATAATTTTTTTCTATGCGATTGCCTTAGAGTGGTTGCGATCGCATAAGGATCTGAGGTGCGTGAGGTGGAGCAGCTGTTCTTCGCGACAACGTGAGAGAGTACGCGATCGCATAGGCCAGTAGGGTGCAGCTTCGCGATCGCGTGAGCATGTGTGAGATCGTAGTGAGTAAATATGTAGAGGCTGCGAGTTTGTTCTTCGCGATCGCGTGGGTGGTCCCGCGATCGCAGTGTATTAATGCCTGGGCAGTCAGATTTTATCTTGAAAACGAGGGTTTGAGTCCATTTTCATAAAAACCATTGGAGAGCACGGGAGAAGGTGGAATTTGAGGAGATTTTCAGTGGAGCTATTGGGGTAAGTATTCTTCACTGAAATTTGGTTTAGTTCCATGATTTGGTCTTGAATTTCATCATTTAGTTTGAGAAATTAGAGTGAAAATTAAGGGAAAATGGAAGAAAAGTTTGAGATTCTTTTAGGGATGTGAATGGGCAATTGAGATCGGATTTTGATGAAATTTATATGGCTAGACTCGTGAGCGAATGAGGATTTTATTGATGGGATTTTTATCGGATTCCGAGACGTGGGCCCGGGGGTCGGGTTTGAGCAAATTTCGGGAATTTTGATGTAAATTGAATATTTTCAAGTAGGCATCATTCCCTTAGCATATTCTAATGGTTATGTACTGATTGTGGCTAGACTTGGAGCATCCGGAGGTCGATTTGTGGGGGCAAAGGCATCGTGAGCTAGAGTTTGGATCAGATTGAGGTAAATAATGATTGTAAATGTTGTCCTGAGGGTTTGAAACCTCGAATTTCACATCGTCGTGCTACTTTGAGGTGACACACACACTAGATGACGAGCGTGGAGTCGTGCACCGTTGGGGATTATGACTTGGTCCGTCCCGTACGATTGTCAAGTCACGTATTTGATTTGAAATCTTATGATATTCCATATTTTATGCGATGTTTGGGGCCTTGTGCCGACCTGTTGAGACCCTTACGGGCATTTTCACTACTTTTCCTCACTCTATTTGTTTTGAAAGCATATCCTCAGTCTTATTTTACCTATTTATTGTTTAAATATAGTTTTGTCACTTTACTTTTTAAAATGTGAAAACTGTTTGGGCTGAGTTCCCTGATTGACTGATGGCCCGAGCGATTATGAGCTTGATGACTGAGATAGACCGAGGGTCTGATTGTGAGGTTGATGACTAAGATAGACCGAGAGTCTGATTGTGAGGTTAATGACTGAGAGAGCTTGAGAACCTAATGGTGAGGATATTTATATATGTATGAATTATGGATCGGGCTGCACGCCGCAACGATATATATATATATTAGAACGGGCTGAGCACTGTAGCGATATATATATATATTGGATCGCGCTGCGCCGCAGTGATATAGCGCTTGAGCTGTAGGAGCCTCTCCGGAGTCTGCACACCCCTAGTGAGTGCCATCGACAAGATAAATGGATCGGGCTGCACGCCGCAACTGTTACTATATGGTACTTATTTAGTGTGAGTGCTAAGTGTGAGCGCTGATTGATGAGAGTTGAGTCTCGAGTGACTGAGAGGCTTGCCCAAGGGGCTGTATACATATATGAGTGATGCTTTGTCCGAGGGGCTTGTTTTTATGAAATTGCTGTTACCACTCCACTTTATACTAAGCCTCTGTTGAAAATGTTAAACAAATGCTTTTAAACAACTTTCATTTAAGCTGGAATTTTTATGAGATGTTCGGAATTTAATCATTGAATTGGCTTTGTTATTTCCACTGAGATTTTTATGTTATAAGGTGTTTATGATTCATGTTTTGCCCGAGAGGCTGTATACGAACTATGTTTTTGCCCGAGGGACCGATTATGATTTTCATCTCTTTAATTATAAATTATATTGAATCTCTATTGAAACTGTTGGAAGGCATCTTCAAATGATTTTTACCAAAAGCTGGAATTTAAATGAGATGATTGACTCGTATTCTGATTTGAAAGCTTGTTGTGCTTACTGAGTTTATCATAATGTGGATTCATCATTTTCTACTGCTCAATCTTTATTTACTCTTGTTACTTACTGGGTTGGAATACTCATATTACTCCATGCATCTCGTGCGCAGATTCAGGTATTTCGAAACTCGATAGCGGGTGTTGATTGCTCAGACGCAGAGTCATCAAAGTTAGCAATGTGGCTGCATGATGTTCGCAACACTGCTTCCTTTCTCTCATTTTCATTACTGTACTTGGTACATTTTTAGACTGTTTTGTTGTATTCAGACCTTGGTAGATGCTCATGACTAGTGACACCCCGATGTCGGGCTTGTATGTTATTTCCGCACTGTTCATTCAGACTTATATTATGAAACATTTGTTAAATTAAAGGCTTAAAAATGACTCTTAATGATTAAAAGGTTAAAATGGGTGTTGTGTCGGCTGGCCTTGTCTTCACGAGAGGCGCCATCACGACCAAGTTTGAGTTTTGGGTCGTGACACTACTGAATAACAAGGTACGAAATAAATCCTCTAATACAACTATCTGAATATGAGAAACAGTAAAGATAAAGATAACAGGAAGAGAACTTCAAGGACTACGAATAGTATGGCAGCTACCTCGTAGTCTCCTAAATAGCTGGCACAACTTAAGCCTAGAAATCACCTCGGCCGGATGTACCTAGATCTGCACACAGAGAGCAGAGTGTAGTATGAGTACAATCGACCCAATATACTCAATAAGTAACAACACTAACCTTGGGTTGAAAGCAGTGACGAGCTCAGAATAATAGTCAAATAACAGTACCAATATCTGATAACAGTTCAGAAAATACAAGATAAACCGTAAAAACAGTAAATCAATGATGTCAAGTACAACTCGTTCTCATTTCAGGAATTTAGTCATGCTTTCAAGTATAACAGTTTAAAACCCAACACGGATAAAGCAGGTCAATTACCAGTTAGCATGAGGAAAGCACATCTCTATGCCTACATGTCAAGTATACACGTAAATCAACAGTACACAATGGATCCATCAATAGTATTTACGCTTAGCACTGTACGAGTGTCTGGCATAACTGCCCAACCACTAATTATAATCACTTAGCCCAATAATGAGGCTTAGTGCACGCGTCACCATAAAATGGTAATACTCAGCCAATATGGGCCTGATGTATGCGTCACCTCAGAATCAGTACCAACCCGACTTTAAGGCCCAAACTCAGTCATTTATTGTTCAAGTCTCAGATGAACACATCTCAAATATTCAATTAAACAGTTTTACCCTTAAGCGATATCAACAACATGTGAGGAATCAAATAAGAAGTATTGAGACAGAGATATCATACATGGATATAGTATCATGACTGAGTACATGTGTGCAAATAAGGTATATGACTCAAAAACAGTAATAATAGCCCTATCAAGTCTGAAATAGTTAGCACATAGCCTAGACATGATGTCTAACATGACTCACAATTCAAATAATCAAACAAGTAGAGGGGACGCGGAGGTAACATGATATGATAGCTAAACAGGCTCGGTATTAGCCTAAAGGCCTCCCCAAACCATGAAGAAACTGGTGCAAGCACACACGTCCGTCACTAAGTGCGTACGTCATCCCAATATCTTTCACATAATGTAGTCCTTAGGGTTAAATACCCTTAAATCCAAGTTTAAATGTGTTACTTACTTCAAATCGTGCAAATCACAAATTCAACAAGCCCTTCCCATGCGTATCGGCCTCCAAACTACACGAATATAGTCACAAACAACTCAATATCAACAAATAATGTTGTAGGAAATAACTTCAAACAATAAAGTTTCGATCTTTATCAAAATCAAAAAGTCAATCCCAGGCCCACGTATCGAAACCCGACAAAATTTATAAATTCCGGACACTCATTCGATTACAAGTTCAACCATACCAAAATCATCTAATTCCGACCTCAAATCGATTTTCAAACCTCTATTTTTTATTTTTTGAAAAGTTTCCACCAAAATCCCCATTTCTTCACTTTAATTCACTAAATAAACGATAAAAACAAGGATGGAATCATAATAAATGACAAACCCGAGTCAAAAATACTTACCCGGTCCAAGACGTGAAAATCCTCTCCAAGATCGCCTAAAATCGAGCTCTACAACTCAAAATATGAAACTAATACTCTAACCCTCGATTTAGGATTTTAATATCTGCTGCCCAATTGTTCCTCTTCGCGATCGCAAAATGACCGCCGCGATCGCGAAGAATAAAATTCGCTGCCTTCCAAATGGTCTACACGAACATGAATCACTAGTCACAAACGCGATTCTCATCAACCCAGAACGCCGCGATCGCGGACCAAGATACGCGATCGCAAAGAACAACGAGTGCAACTTCCAGACCTCACCTTCCTTCTTCACGAACACGTCCCTTCTTCCGCTTTCGCGTTGCAAAATCAACCAAAGCTCAATCACGTCCTCAAACTCGCCAAATCGATGAATAACTTTCCATAGCCACCAAACAACCCTTCGCGATCGATGTCCTCTCTTCGCAATCGTGTATAAGGAAACTAGATACACCAGTCCAACAAGGCCAAAATGAGCCGAACATGATTCGAATCACACCCGAGGCACTCGGGACCCCATCCAAACATACCAACAAGTTCTAAAACACGATATGAACTTAGTCAAAACCTCAAATCACATCAAACAACACCAAAATCACGAATCACACCCCAATAAAAATTCACGCCTAATGAACTTCTAACTTCTAAAACTAATGTCGAATCATACCAAACCAACTCCGATTGACCTCAAATTTTGCACACAAGTCATAAATGACACAATGGACCTATTCCAACTCTACAAACCCGATATCAATAAAGTCAACTCTTGGACAAACTTCTCAACCTTCTAAGCCTTCAACTTTCTAATTTTCGCCAATTCAAGCCAAAACGACCTATGGATTTCCAAATCGACATCCAAACATATGCCTAAGTCCGAAATCACCATATGAAGCTATCAGAACCATCAAAACTCCATTCTGAAGTCTCTACTCAAAAGTCAAACTCCAGTCAACTCTTTCAACCTAAGCCTTTAACCTTGGGACTAAGTGTCCATTTCACTCCGAAACATCTCCGAAACCAAACCAACCACCTCGGCAAGTCACATAGCCATAATTAAATATAGAAGAAGAGATAAATGGAGAAACGAAGCTACAATAATCAAAGCGATCGGTTGGGGTCGTTACAACAAATATTAACTATATCATCGTGTGTTTGAATTCTCTTCTACTTGCTATTGAATGCATGAACCCATATATCAAAGATTGGTAAGCCCTCAAGGACCACAAACCAACATTTAGGATTAGTTTAAGGAAAAATTACGCAACGTATCAAATATTTTCACTGTATTTATTATTCGTAGCTATATTTTTAACAAATTTACTATTCGTAGTTATATTTGAATTTTATAGCAAATCCATGAAATAAGAGATTAATTGAACTGAAACAATAGAACAACAAGCTCTCCTTGCTCAGTTGGTTAGAGCGCCTGCTTAGTTAGCGGAGGTCTTGAGTTCGACTCTCAACAATAATATTTTATTTTTCTGTATTTCGCTTAGTTGTATTCGTTGCGCTAATAAATACAGTTGATACACGTTGTATTCGTTGCGCAAACGAATACAGTTGACATGGACTGTATTCGTTGCGCATTTGAAACAAGTGATACAAGTTAGTAAAAATTAAATTGTAACTACAAATAGTAATTAGGCAAACTATAGTTACTAGGCTCTAAACAATAGTGATTTATGAAAATTCCTCTTAATTTAATACATGATATTTTGTAATATATACTTAATGTTTATATATACACTAGGATTGATAATGTAGAGGTGTGATTTATAATATTGTAAAGTAAAGGGTTTCCCCATTATAATTTTGTGTTTTGAAAAAAAAACCGAATTCAAAATAATTATTTCTTTTAGAAATTTCTTTACAAAAATAGGGTGAAAATTAGTTACATCCCTCAATTTTACTTTAAATATTAATCTCATCCTCTAACTTTGAACAATAGGCACTCTCATCCTTTTATCTTATGCAATATCTATTTTATCCTTGACGATTTCAATTCCCCATATATGTATTAACTTTTTATATCGTATTTGATAGTTTATATTTTTAAGTATGTTTTTAACTATGATTTTAAATAATATTTTTTTAGTATATAACTTAATTAAGGTCATTGACATAATAAATAGAATATTTAGTTTATAAATTTATTATAAAATCTATCGTACTTTTATGATTATTGTTTTAATATTACGTGTATTAAATAAGTATGCATATAATGTATGTCTTTCCGTGTTTTAGAGAGACTTTAAGTCAACTTTTCTCTTATTTTTTATTATATTATGTATATAGATTTTTGAGTTTTGACTGTTATTAATAGAATTTTTTGTAGATTGAAAAATAAAATTTATGTAAAGTATAAATAGATAAATTTTAGGAATTTGTTATAAAATTTACTCAATTTTCACCTTTTTTTATTACATGCATTGCATAAATTACAAAGTTCTCACTTTCTTTTATTTTTAAATTTGTAAATAGATTGAGTTTTGATTGCTATTAATAAGATTATTGATATGAGTATTTTTAAAAAAATTTCATTATTGAATGCCATTAACTTTTATGCTTGATTACTATTTCTTACTCTTTTTTATTTCAAAAATAATATTTATTTGTCTATATGTAAGTCTATAATATAGATTAAAATAAGAAAAATAAAAAAAATGATATAAAATTGTAAAGGGTAAAATAAGTATTTTAAAAAGTTAACTTTGATATAAGGATGAAATGATTATTGTTCAACATTGAAGAATAAGTTTGATTTTCAAGTAAAATTTTGGATGTAAATGAATCTATTCAAAATTAGGTTTGTACAGAAAAAAAGGCTTTTAATAACACTATCAAATGTCACCTAAAGAATGTTATTTAATCATTAGTTCGGATCTCAGACACAAGTGTACTCCTGTTTACAACTCAAAAGAGACTTCACCAATTTAAGTTTTGTCTAATCCAAAAATTCCATATACATTTCTAGCATCAGTTCTCTCTCTTCTCTTCAGAAGAACTGTGTATCTCTCTCTCCCACTTCGTTTCCTCTCTGTATTGGAGGGTTTCTTCTTCGTCTGAGATCTCTCTGGCGTTTGGACTCCCCACCAAATCGCCCATTTGATTTCGCAATTTAATCACAGATCCGGAGCTCCGATCCATTATCTTTGATCTCGCCCATCATGGCGGCTGCTAACGCTCCGATCACCATGAAAGAGGCCCTCACGGTATAATTACTTGAGCCTCGATTATGTACTGTTTTGAGTCACATTGATTCGCTATTGTTATTAGTGTATTGATAGGTTAGCATGTGTGGACTGTTAGTTAGATCTTTCATACGTAATTATATTGCCAGATCTGTATAGAGAGTATGCTATTGATTTTGTTATACTGGATTGAATTTCGTATTATGTTGCGCAGTTGCAAAGTATAGGGGTGAACCCGCAGTTCATCACGTTCACGAATGTTACCATGGAATCGGATAAGTATATATGCGTAAGAGAGACGGCGCCTCAGAATAGTGTGGTGATTATTGATATGAACATGCCAATGCAACCTTTGAGGCGTCCAATTACCGCCGATTCTGCTCTTATGAATCCTAATTCTAGAATTTTGGCTCTAAAAGGTATGGATTCTTAGCTACAAGTATTAAATTCTCATGGATGGGTTCTCATACTGGTTCAAGTTACTGACTTTTAAACGATTTTGATAACAATTCCTGAATTGCCAATGATATTTTTATTTATTGGCTTTAGAGTTTGTTGGCTTACTCGCTTTCGAGCAACTAAGCATTCTCTCTTCACCACTTTCCTGATATACTAAAGAACTTTGAAACTAGCAAAAAGTAGAAGGGGTTAGCAATCATAGTGTAAAATGCACATGTGAAGCTTTTAGCAATCTAAGTGCGAAATAGGGGATGGATCAAGGAGGTTGATTGGGTTTTGACTGTATTGCGTGTCGTGATCTCCTCCTTGGGGAGATCCTTGTGGATATCACACACTTTTTGATTGGAGTTAGGGAAACAATAGGAACTAATTGGTGGCCATTCTCAAGTTTACTGGGGAAGCTGGCAATTGAAGAAGGTGTTCCATAATCGTACATTTTAGTCCCTTTCTCTCATAACACCTTATATCACTTGAGTGTTGATACACTTTCAATCTGTTACCCTGCTGCTAATGGTTGATGCATTTCTTATCTTATCTAGAACGTGTGGTTTCTAATTGCATCTTCATTGTATTTTCTACAATAGTGGAACTTATCGTTGTCTCCGCTACATGTTCTGTTATTAGCGAGTTGTTGCTTACAGAATTCCCCTTCCAGGGACATCCTGGTGTATGTTTTTGGAGTTCTTTATTAGGACCAGCACATTGTAGTTTGGCTAGGTCAATTTTACTCTTTCATTCGTTCTCTTACACAAAATGATGGATTTCTTTTATAAATTATTAATTTTTCATCAAAATAATTGTTAAATTAAATAGAGTATCAGTGAATAATACAGGGGAAAATTTGTTTTCCTTCATCTACATTCATATCATAAGTGAGTTAGAAAATATTTTTTTAAAGCTTAACAAACTGCTCTTCATCTGCCTTGTTAAAAAAATATAAGGACCACCCTATGATACAATCCTCTGTTATCTCTTGAAGCTCAAGTCCCAGGAACTAGTCAAGATCACTTGCAGATTTTCAATATTGAGGCAAAGCAGAAAATGAAATCATATCAGATGCCTGAGCAGGTACTGGCTTTATGTATTTATTTTTTATTTGGTTTATGCATTATTTAGTGCCCACAGCCATGGATCATGTGATGCACTGCTCAGCCATATAATGACCAAATGTGTACTATAGGTTGTTTTCTGGAAGTGGATTACTACGAAGATGTTAGGTCTTGTTACACAAACATCAGTCTATCATTGGCCAATTGAAGGTAGGGTAGTTTTCTTTTTCACATTACAACCTTTTCTTCTTCTTTTTGCCTGGTTAAGCTTTATTTCTGTTGGTAGTAATTTCTTGGTCACTTTTTGAAGCTGAGCTGGTGGATGGTTGTCTGCCCTTTATAATTCCCACTTGTCTTTGTGCAGGGGATTCTGAGCCTGTAAAGATGTTTGATAGAACAGCCAATTTAGCCAACAACCAAATAATTAACTACCGATGTGATCCTTCAGAGAAATGGTTGGTTTTGATTGGTATCGCCCCAGGTTCACCAGAGGTGTGTAATGTTTATATGCTAATGAAAAATCAGTCTTGGTGTCCTATATTTTTTAAAACAGTCCTTCTCAACTTCCCAAGCAGCCTTTTCAATGTCATTGGGGAAACTGGGAAAGCTTGTGCAGGGCTTGTCAGCTTCTTTTATCTCTGTGATTGCTCTGTCTACATCCTATTGCTGTAAAATGCTTTTTCCATGTACTTTTCAATCTTTGGATTGTGTATTGCATTGAAATGCCAGTATACTGCAACTATTTTTGCTATTTGGATGTTCGGTGGTATCAGATAAAAAAAACCTTAAGCTTAAAGATTGGTAGAACCCTGTTTGTGTTTGTTACGTTTCTGATGATTTCTCATATGTTTAATGTACAAGGAACATGCACTTCTTTATTTGACTATTCTGCTGTCTTTCTGTTAATAGAGGCCCCAACTGGTCAAAGGGAACATGCAATTATTTTCAGTGGATCAGCAACGAAGTCAAGCTCTCGAGGCACATGCTGCAGCATTTGCCACATTCAGGGTGAGAAAAGCGCCTCCATTCTTTTGATGTGTTACACTGTTCTTGATTTTATGTTTCCAACCTGACTGTTGCATGCTTTATTCAGGTTCCTGGAAATGATAGGGATTCTATACTCATTTCTTTTGCCACAAAATCCTCGAACGCTGGACAAGTCACATCAAAGTTGCATGTCATTGAGCTTGGAGCCCAGCCAGGTCACTACACTGCTCTTCTCTTCCTTTCTCCAGAAGTTTAATCTTGGAGTTCTTTTAGTAAAATTGTTGTGAGAAAAATGCCTAATGTGATTCTCATAAGTTTTCGTACTGTGTTAAATGCTTGCAGGGAAACCATCTTTTACGAAGAAACAGGCAGATCTATTCTTTCCTCCAGATTTTGCTGATGATTTCCCAGTTGCCATGCAGGTATTTCTTGCCTTCCCTGTGTGGCTCTGTTGTCACTTTATTTTGTCTTTCTGCATTTTGCCCTATTCAGTTTCCTGTAACATGGTTCTTTGTTATTTTGGCAGATATCTCATAAATACAGTTTAATTTATGTCATCACAAAGCTTGGGCTTCTCTTTGTCTATGACCTCGAAACAGCTACTGCAGTGTACAGGAATAGGATCAGCCCGGATCCTATTTTTCTGACAGCAGAAGCTTCATCTATTGGTGGTTTCTATGCCATCAACAGACGAGGTCAAGTGTTGCTCGCCACAGTAAATGAAGCAACTCTAGTACCTTTTGTCAGTGGTCAAGTATGTCAATTTTGTTTACTCTTTTATTATAATATATCATTAGCATTTTATTTGGAGATTTCTTTCTAGTTTGTATAAACCAGTATATAAATTTTGTACACATCATATTCCAGTTGAATAATCTGGAGCTTGCTGTTAATCTTGCCAAGAGAGGAAACCTTCCTGGAGCTGAGAATTTGGTAAGTTGATATCATATTGTCAACTTCCTATGGAAATCTACCCAATCTTTTCTTATTATACGGTGCACCATTGGTTTTGCTATCCTATCTGCGTTTCCTTCTCCGAGGACAATATACTAAAATGGAATCATTGATTGTTGTGGATATCATCAGCAGTTTGATCTTATTGATTCAACATGTTGATAATCTGAGATGATGTCTTTCTCTATAATGATCTCAATCTATTACATTTATATTTCCTCAGGTTGTCCAGCGGTTTCAAGAGTTGTTTGCCCAGACAAAGTACAAAGAAGCTGCCGAGCTTGCAGCGGAATCACCACAAGGCATACTCCGTACACCTGACACTGTTGCCAAATTTCAGGTATTGGTTATGACACCGGAAACATGTTTTACTCTCAGGATTTTTATCACTCCACAGTCCGTGAAAGAGTCTGAATATTCGTCTGTTATTCTGCAAAAGGTAGTCAAATATTTATTCACTTAGTTTTGTAATTGGTCTTTTTTGCAGAGTGTTCCTGTTCAAGCAGGGCAAACGCCTCCGCTATTGCAGTACTTTGGGACACTTTTAACAAAAGGGAAGCTAAACGCTTTTGAATCATTAGAACTGTCGCGTCTTGTTGTCAACCAGAACAAGAAAAACCTGTTGGAGAACTGGTTGGCCGAGGATAAGCTGGAGTGTAGTGAGGAACTCGGGGATCTTGTGAAGGTTAAATTTTGAATTTGAAATTCTTTATTTGCTTGTTCGCCACCTTATTTGCTTTTGCTTTTGCAAGTAGTCTATTGCTCTAGTTACTGATTGCACTCGTTAATTTTATTAGACTGTTGATAATGACCTTGCCCTGAAAATATATATCAAAGCAAGAGCGACTCCGAAAGTTGTTGCTGCTTTTGCTGAGCGCAAGGAATTCGACAAAATTCTGATATATTCCAAGCAGGTGAGTGGCTCATTTGTGTGGTCGTGTGGATGACTGTTTTGTGTCTTTCTTTTTCTCCGTTTGAATTTTTTAATTTGTTTTTCTTCTTTTTTGGTGCTTGTCTGAGCTTCGATGTTTAGATGGTTCAAACCTGTCTGGTATAACTGAATTCAACGTTGGATATTTAAAATGGTTTTTTTGGTTGATACAGGTTGGATATACACCTGACTACTTGTTCCTTCTTCAAACCATTATGCGATCTGATCCCCAGGTATGCTGAGAATAGTTCAATAACTCATAATGTTATCTTATCTCATCCATATCTACTGCCTTCATTTTGTAGATTTTACCAGATTTATTCTTCAGTATTTGGATGTTAATATCTTTGACTGTATGATGCAGCCTCAAATTTGGTTTTCTTTTTTGAGGAGATTTTGCTACAAGAATTGTGCATCTAATGATGTCACTTTGAGATATTGTACTCAGTTTAGAAAGTTGCCTTTTCTGTGGCGAAGAGAAAATGAGCACTTGTAAATCCGACATGGTGCTAATTTTGATGAAGTTGAACAATTTGTGCGTTTGTGCAGGGAGCTGTTAACTTTGCGCTCATGATGTCCCAAATGGAGGGCGGTTGTCCTGTTGATTACAACACTATCACCGATCTATTTCTTCAGGTTAATTGACTCATAATGATGTCAAATAGCTTGTAGACTGTCAAGCAGACAATTTATTACAAATTTATCCTTTCTTAAGTGCTTTAAAGTCTATGTGCATTAGAAAGCTTGCTGTCTTCTTCTGTGGGATGCAGTTCACAGCTGATAAGGGATTGTCTCTTTCTTTCTGCTTTTGTTAATAGAGGAACATGATCCGTGAGGCAACAGCATTTTTACTGGATGTTCTGAAACCTAACCTTCCAGAGCATGGCTTTCTGCAGACTAAGGTTTCTTTACTGTTTTCATTAGGAAGCTTTGTTTGTTAATCTCTTCTGCTTTTGAATCGTAACTTTTTCTTCTACTCAGGTCTTGGAAATCAACCTTGTGACTTTCCCGAATGTTGCTGATGCTATATTAGCAAATGGGATGTTCAGTCATTATGATCGACCTCGTATTGCTCAACTTTGCGAGAAAGGTGGTCTTTACATGCGGGCTCTGCAGGTTGAATCATTATCAGCATTTCTTCCTTAACTATTCCCAAGATACCACAGCTAAGTCAGAATAATCTATTTGTTGTTTCTGCAGCACTATTCTGAACTGCCTGATATCAAGCGTGTTATTGTGAATACACATGCAATTGAGCCTCAGGTTGGAAAAATCTATAGATCGTATTTACCTTTTCTTTAGGAGTTTATCTGACTTATACTGATTAATGCCGTTCCTTTCAGGCCTTGGTTGAGTTCTTTGGGACTGTTTCACGTGAATGGGCACTGGAATGCATGAAAGACCTCCTTGTTATCAATATCAAAGGGAACCTTCAAATAATTGTTCAGGTACTGGTTATGGTGTGTCATTGCAGAAGAGACCTTTTGCTGGAATTTATCATGTACTCTCACCTATAATGCTTGCATAAATTCAAGCAGCGGAATTTCTTGGTAGTATTCCACAATAATCAATAATGGCAGCTTAGCTGATTATGAGTATTGCAGGTTGCAAAAGAGTACTGTGAGCAGTTGGGTGTTGATGCTTGCATAAAGCTTTTTGAGCAATTTAAATCTTATGAGGGGTTATATTTCTTCCTTGGATCATATTTGAGTTCCAGGTGCATACTCAAGCTATCTTTTTGTCATTTTGACAGCCTAATTATAATTATTAATTAATCATTGATTTTTTGGGTCTTGTGCAGTGAGGATCCTGATATCCACTTTAAATATATTGAGGCAGCTGCCAGAACTGGACAAATCAAGGAGGTTGAGCGTGTCACAAGAGAATCAAACTTCTATAACGCAGAAAAGACAAAGAACTTCTTGATGGAAGCCAAACTTCCTGATGCTCGGCCTCTGATTAATGTTTGTGACCGCTTTGGTTTTGTTCCCAATCTCACACACTATCTCTATACCAACAATATGCTACGGTATATTGAAGGTTATGTCCAGAAGGTTCGTATGGTTTCTGTGTAATACTTGTTTTATGGAAGTATTTGCAAGTGGGAATGACAGGCTTTTATCTTTTGTGGAATAGGTCAATCCAGGAAATGCTCCTTTAGTTGTAGGGCAGCTTTTAGATGATGAGTGTCCTGAGGACTTCATTAAGGGATTGATCCTGTCTGTGCGTTCTTTGCTTCCAGTTGAGCCCTTGGTGGAAGAATGTGAAAAGAGGTCTTTCTTTATCCCTGTAGAATTGATCCAAAAATGTTTGCAGTCATGTGTTAAACTTTTTATCCTCTTGGTTTTCAGGAATCGACTCCGCTTGCTGACACAGTTCTTGGAGCATCTTGTAAGTGAAGGAAGTCAAGATGTGCATGTACACAATGCTCTGGGAAAGATTATCATCGATAGCAATAACAACCCAGAGCATTTCCTCACAACCAATCCATACTATGACTCGCGCGTTGTGGGTAAATATTGTGAGAAGCGCGATCCTACCCTAGCTGTTGTTGCATATAGGAGAGGGCAATGTGATGATGAACTCATTAATGTGACAAACAAGAACTCTTTGTTCAAACTTCAGGCGAGGTTAGTCACTCGTTAGGTTTGCGATATTAGCTGGTTTATCAGAAGTCTATTGGTGAGTAAACCATCATATTATAATGTTTTCAGGTATGTGGTTGAGAGGATGGATGGTGATCTTTGGGAGAAAGTTCTTAATCCCGAAAATGAGTTTAGAAGGCAGCTTATTGATCAAGTTGTTTCCACTGCTCTGCCTGAAAGCAAGAGCCCTGAGCAAGTTTCTGCTGCTGTTAAAGCTTTCATGACTGCTGATCTTCCTCATGAACTGATTGAGCTTCTTGAAAAGATTGTGCTCCAGAACTCTGCATTCAGTGGGAACTTTAATTTGCAGAATTTGCTTATCCTGACAGCCATCAAAGCTGATCCATCCAGAGTAATGGACTATATCAATAGGCTTGATAATTTTGATGGACCTGCAGTAGGGGAGGTTGCTGTAGAAGCCCAACTTTATGAAGAAGCTTTTGCTATCTTCAAGAAGTTCAATCTGAATGTCCAGGCTGTTAATGTTCTGCTTGACAACATTCGTGATATTAATCGGGCTGTGGAGTTTGCATTCCGAGTTGAAGAAGATGCTGTTTGGAGCCAGGTGGCTAAAGCTCAACTGAGAGAAGGATTAGTGAGCGATGCTATTGAGTCATTTATTCGTGCAGATGACGCCACCCACTTTTTGGATGTAATTCATGCTGTAGAGGATGCAGATGTTTACCATGACTTGGTTAAGTATTTGCTGATGGTAAGGCAGAAGACAAAAGAGCCCAAAGTTGATAGTGAACTCATTTATGCATATGCTAAAATTGATCGATTGGGTGATATTGAAGAATTTATTCTCATGCCAAATGTTGCTAATCTACCGAATGTTGGTGATAAGCTGTTTGATGAAGGCTTATATGAGGCTGCAAAGATCATTTTCGCTTTCATTTCTAACTGGGCCAAGTTGGCGAGCACGCTTGTGAAGTTAAATCAATTTCAAGGTGCTGTCGATGCAGCACGCAAGGCAAATAGTGCTAAGACATGGAAAGATGTCTGCTTTGCTTGTGTTGATGCTGAGGAGTTCCGTTTGGCTCAAATTTGTGGGCTTAGCATTATCGTGCAGGTATCTTAACTTTTTGCTGTACGGGTTATTATCGAGCAGACATTGCTTGCACTTCTGCCTGTCTTCATTTGCATCTAAGGAGATCTTCTGGCTGCTCATGATATGTATATCCTTTTACTTTTGCAGGTAGATGACTTGGAGGAAGTTAGTGAATATTACCAAAATAGAGGATGTTTCAATGAATTAATCTCTCTTATGGAGAGTGGGCTGGGTTTGGAGCGTGCACATATGGGTATCTTCACAGAACTTGGTGTTTTGTATGCCAGATACCGTCACGAGAAGCTCATGGAACACATTAAATTATTCTCCACCAGACTCAACATTCCCAAGCTTATTCGTGCCTGTGATGAGCAGCAACACTGGAAGGAACTCACATATTTGTACATCCAATATGATGAATTTGATAATGCTGCCACTACTGTCATGAATCATTCTCCAGATGCCTGGGATCATATGCAGTTCAAAGACATTGTTGTCAAAGTTGCTAATGTGGAGCTTTATTACAAGGCCGTTCACTTCTATTTGAAAGAGCATCCGGATCTCATTAATGATATGCTAAATGTTCTTGCACTTAGAGTGGATCATACACGCGTAGTGGACATAATGAGAAAGGTCTTTGCTTATAACCAAAACCTCATTTCTTGCAAGAAATGTTTGGATTAGATTGTGATATGCATACTTCTTTGTAAATCATCTGTTGTTTTTTCTGTTGGGTTGACATCAGGCTGGTCACCTTCGCCTAGTCAAGCCTTACATGATTGCTGTTCAGAGCAACAACGTTTCTGCAGTGAATGAGGCCCTTAACGAAATTTATGTTGAGGAAGAAGACTATGATAGACTACGTGAATCAACTGATTTGCATGATAACTTCGATCAAATTGGTCTTGCACAGAAGGTGGAGGCTAGTTCTTCTAAGTTCTCTCTCTGTGTTCATAAGATGTCTCATAACTTTTTCCGCTTTTCTTTTGTTTTAAGCAGATAGAGAAACATGAGCTTCTCGAGATGCGGCGTGTTGCTGCCTATATCTATAAGAAAGCTGGTAGGTGGAAGCAATCCATTGCTCTGTCAAAGAAAGATAATCTCTACAAAGATGCCATGGAGACAGCCTCACAATCTGGAGATCGCGAACTTGCAGAGGAGTTGCTTGTTTACTTTATTGAACAGGTATAGTGGTTTGAATTTTAAGAATTATCCTACTGTTCACTCCCCCTTTCTGCCCAAGCCCCTGAAGAGGTAAACACAGTGATTGCAGAAAATAGGTTATTTACTTGCTCTGTCACCTATGTCAGTTTCATGATTAAATTATTGTGACTTGCGAGTAGGAACCGGCCGTCTTGGTTTACTGGGTATCTGCAGGTGTCAGAGCACCCCCACCTCCACACTCCCTAAAATTAAAGGCGACAGATATCCCAGTAAAAAAGAAAAAAAGTTGGTACACTTCAACGTTTTAGCAGATACGGCTTAAAGTTTTTGTTGCCATATGCATACTTTTTTTGATTAATCTATATGCATATTCGAATGTCATGCTTTGCCTTTTAAAAGAAAACAAAAGGAAATTTATGGACAGGAATTATTAAGGAGGCAATAAAATAGTTTGTGGAAATGATGTTTGTTGGTCCAAGAAATTCCGATACCTTGGATTCTCGTAACCTGTGCATTGGTTAATGCTAGTATAAATTCTAATGTACTAGACACTAGAAAATTCTGAAGCGTCTTACTTTATATTTTTTTCATTTGACTTTTATTCTATTTGTTTACTCTTTATCTTTGTATAAGAAAGCCTTTGGGAGAAATGAAATCGAGCTTCTAACCACTGGTACTTGTTTTTGCAGGGAAAGAAAGAATGCTTCGCATCATGCCTGTTTGTTTGTTATGATTTGATTCGCCCAGATGTTGCCCTTGAGCTTGCCTGGATGAATAATATGATCGACTTTGCATTCCCTTACCTGTTACAGGTAAATCTCTGAACCTCCACTCTGATTTTGTATGTGTGCGCTTTTGCATATCTGCTATATAAAAAAGACAACCTTCTCAGTTATCCCATCAAAAGAAAAAGAAAAGGCCTCAGCTTGATTTTGAGTCCTTTCCTCTGGTAGACCTATTTATTGTGAGACTTATAATTTTGGATAGGCCTGCATTTCACAGCAACTGGTTCTGCAAAATTTATTTTTTGTTGTTGTAGGCAGTGTGGTTAAAGCACACATATTGTGCCTGCGATGCAATTCAAATTTGCTTTGGCAGAACTTCTATGCTCTTTAAATAATAAACTTCTCCACGAGGTTCTGATGAGTCACTTTCATTAGTCACCCTGGTTTAGTTTATGTCAAAATCGTTTGGTCTATCTCTGCATTCTTTTCGGAAAAGTTTTTCCGCACATGAACTGTTAGACCAAAAAAGAAAATTCTTAAACCAGTACACCCCCAATGTTGAGGGTCTGCTGCTGTTTTGAAGATTAGACCTGTCTCGCACAAGATACTCTTATTTCATTTATCCTTTGTTCTGTTGCTCTATGAAATTTTATAAAAATTAAGATGACTTAGGATGAACCTTTTTATTTGTTTATGAGGCTTAAGAGCTGTCTGAGAGTATTTTTTTCCCATCATATTCTTCTCTTTTACTTTCTAGTATCTTTAAACCTGTAATCATTTTTGATTTCGTCCATTGGAGTGCTTCTTATAGATCTTGTTCCACACTGCCATCAGCAATCACTAACTTCTCTCTCTCTCTCTCTCTCTCAGTTTATCCGTGAATACACTGGCAAGGTCGATGAGCTAATAAAAGATAAGATTGAGGCTCAAAGTGAAGCAAAAGCCAAAGAGAATGAAGAGAAGGATGTTATTAAGCAGCAGGTACATAGAGAACCTATCTATGGTTGGAACTAATTGAATTTATTTCCTTATTTTGGCCTGGAATTTATGAATTAAGTTGCATGGATCATGGTAATATTGTGACAAGCGGCACACACGTACACCTTGTGGCAAAATTGACCATCTCTTAATGTGTTGATGTCCAAACCAGGCTTTGCTAATCCTATTCACTGATTGATTGCAGAATATGTATGCACAGCTACTGCCATTGGCTTTACCTGCTCCACCAATGCCAGGCATGGGAGGTGCAGGCATGGGAGGTGGTTTTGCTCCTCCCCCGCCTATGGGTGGAATGGGAATGCCTCCCATGCCTCCATTTGGCATGCCACCCATGGGTTCCTACTAATCTGATGGCGCTCAACATACTGGTATAAACAAACACTACACACGGGCAGGCAGATTATCTGGGTCTTTTGCTCTGTGTTTAGAGTTGTTACCCTTGTTTCTTTCTCACTCACCTTGCAGTTGTTGACCGCTGATGGGAACAAGTGGAGGCTCAAGATAAAATAATTGTTTTCTGTTGTGTGTCATAGGGTGTTGATTTCTCCTTTGTAATATTCTTTTAGAAGAGGCATTTTTTCTTTTATTTTTGTTTGTAGTTAGGCAGAAAGAGGGCAGTTCTATTATTCAGGACCAAAGAGATGCATTATTGCATCTTGTACTGATTTATTGGGGGTCAGTGAAGGTGCTACTTCTCCAGTTTTGTAATTGTTTCCATATTCATTTTCTTGAGGGTATAATTATGTTGAATCCTATTTGGTTTTTTTTTTTTCCTACGCGGACGTGTCTTCATCCTATGTTATACCCAGTTGCTTTTATTCAGCAGATTCTTGATTGTATCTTATCATTCTCTTTTTAACAGCATAGCTAATCTGATTGTATTGAGCTTTATGATAATTGTCTATGGGCGGTGGAACTAACTCGTCTGTTCCTTTTTAGAATTATAATGTTTTATCTTCGCGTTTATTTAGTGATTGTTGGATGTAGTAATCAAACTAAATGAATGTATTCTTTTAAAAGTAATTTTGCGTAATAGGAGTTATTACATATCTTCTATCACTACCGATGCAGCTAATCAAGGGAACTACTTGAGGGGTTTGTAATCGTAGCTCAATCCACCGTCTTATTTTGGTTGATTGGGTTTCTTGTAGTTTATACGTGGGTTGGAAGAAAGTTATAATTCTGTAGCAAATTCTACCAGCGAAAACAAAGATAAAATCGGTTAATTCATGGTTGACAACTTTCTGTAAAGCAACAATTGACTTCGTGAACTTTTTAGGCTGTCTTCCACAAACAATCACATTCCGTGAAACTCGTCATTTTTATGATTTTATAGCCAAGAAAAATATAATGGCTCGTCTAAACCACGGGTTTCAAAAATCTATTTTTCTTAAATTCCATGTCAAAATAAAATAAAGGAAGTATATAGTAATTCACCCTTCACCTGCTTCTCATGCGCTGTGCATTATCTTGTTTGTTCTCTTGTTTTCTTTTTCCCACAATTATTTTCTCAACTCAAATAAAATTACATAATAAATTGGAGAAATTAATTATTGAATTGGAATCCCATAATATTGAATTAAAATGAAGCCTAAGATGATGGGTGGTGGGGAAAGGTTCACATCCATGATTTGTATTCCATCACGCTTGTATGCAGGTTTCACTAAAACAAAATCATTCTTATGATTAATATTGTGGTCTTGGTACGATCTTCATAATTGAAAAAAGAACCGAGAGATCTAAAGAACAAATTAGAAGAATTGCTCTTGAACAATTGAGGTATGAGTTAAGACACATAAGGAAGAAGATATTATTGCCTTAAATCACTAATTCGATGCTTACATATGGGAATTAATCCAACTAGATTAAGGAAATCTGGGGTCATGTGCTTTCCACGTGCCTAACTGTTATAACCAACTTTCAGCTGGAAATAGGGGAAATAAATGTGCAAATGAAAAATACAAAGAATGTAATTCCAAATATAATTGGATCATAACAACTACCCTCCCCTTCAAAAATCCTTGTCCTCAAGGATTGAAAATAGGAAATCTGAACTGGAAATCATGTAAATCTTCCCAAGTGATGTCTTCAGAAGCTGAGTTTAACCACTTGACAAGGACCTATCACGACCCGAATTTTCCACCTTTGGGAGTCGTGATAGCACCTACTAATGAAAGCTAGGCAAGCCAAACGTTTGAACAATTTATCTGTTTTTCCATTTTTAATCGTTCAACAATTATGAAACAATAGTTTGTAAACAACAGAATTTAAACAAGCGGAAGAAACCATAAAACCATTTTTATATGTCTGATACAATCTCTTAAACAAAGACTACCCAGAACTGGTGTCACACTTTACAGACGGTCTAGGAATACTACAAACAAAGTCTGAAAAATAAGTAATACACTGTTTCTGAAATACATAAATGAAACAGGATGAAGGGATAGAGGGAGACGCCAGGGCCTGCGGATGCCTGCAGGACTACCTTGGATCTCCGTGTTGACTGAAGGCAGCCACCCAAGCTAAGGTCCAAAAGCTGCAACGCCGGGATCAGTACATAGTGCAGAGTGTAGTATCAGCACAACCGACCCATGTGCTGGTAAGTGCCTAGCCTAACCTCGGCGAAGTAGTGACGAGGCTAGGACCAGACTACCGAACAAACCTGTGCAGTTAAATCATATACAGCGGAAAGTAGAAACCGAAATGTACAGTTAATAATAGGAGGGGGAAATATGTTGCGGGGGAAACATCAATTAAGAATAAGAAGGCAACAAGTAAATACGAGGAACACCATATCTAAATTTTCAACAAGAACCAGGAATCAAACAAGTGCACGGCATCACCCTTCGTGCTTTTACCCTCGTCCTCACCATACGAATCAATATAAACTGCGCGGCATCACCCTTCGTGCTTTTACTCTCGTCCTCACCATAGCATCAATATAATCGGCACGGAATTGTACATCGTGCGGCACGACATTACCCTTCGTGCTTTACACTCTTCCTCACAAATCATACACGGCATCACCCTTCGTGCTTTAACACTCTCCCACCAAAACAATACACGGCATCACCCTTCGTGCTTTAACACTCTTCCTCGCCCAAACAACAATCACAAGCAATAAGGCAAGGAAATGAATAAAATTGCAATAAAATCCCGGCAAGGGAATAATATCAAAAGCATCAACATCCCGGCAAGGGAGACAATATAATAATTCTCTTCTCTTTTTTTCACTTTTACTTCACAACTTGAGCCAATGCTCTATAAGGTTCAAATGCCAATTATACTTCCACAATTCATTATACGACTTGAGCCAATGCTCTTCAATACTCAAATATCACTATTACTTCCACAAACTTTACTCAACAATAGAAATCATCACAAAAGGCATGAATAATACAAACGAAGTCATAATAATCATAATATAAGACTCACGGGCATGCTTGACACCAACATATAGATACTCGTCACCATACCTATACGTCGTACTCAACAAATAACACGTAGCAAATAGTACACAACTCCTAATTCCTCAAGCTAAGGTTAGACCAAACAATTACCTCGATTCCACGAACACAATTCAAGTCTCAACTATCACTTTACCTCTTGATTCCACTAATAATTCGCTCGTATCTAGCCACAAGTTACTTAATTACATCAATAAATGCTAAATGAATCAATTCTAATGCATGAAAATAAGTTTCCTAATGTTTTTCCCAAAAAGTCAAAAATTGCCCCCGGGCCCACATGGTCAAAACCCGAGGTTCGAACTAAAACCCGATTACCCATTCCCCCACGAACCCAAATATATAATTTATTAAATCGGACCTCAAATCAAGGTCCAAATCCCTTAAATTTGAAAAACCTAGGTTATATCCAAAATACCCAATTTCCCCCATAAAAACCTTTGATTTTGAGTTGAGATCATGTGAAAAGATGTTAAAGATTGAAGAAAACGAGTTAGAAACGACTTACAATTGATTTGGAGAAGAAAGTTTTTTTGGAAAATCGCCCAAGAGAGTTTATGTTTTGAGAAGAGGTGAAAAATGACTGAAAATGCGTCTAAGTGTTAATTAACTGGTCTTAGATGTCGCAATTGCGAACCCCTCAGAAATCTGTTGTTGTCGCATTTGCGACTAAGTATCGCAATTGCGAAGTCGCTTTTGTGACCGGATTGTCGCATTTGTGACCAAGGGGAATTCCAGGCCACTTCGCAAATGCGATGGGCCTTTCGCATTGCGAGATCGCTTTTGCGATCACTACGTCGCATTTTCGACCCCAAGGCAGACCAGGTCCTTTCGCATTTACGAGCCAGGCTTCGCAAATGCGAAGCCTGCAGACCTGCAACATACCAGCAAATTCCTAAGTTAAAATTCCACTCCGTAGCCTATCCAAAACTCACCCGAGCCCTCGGGGCTCCAAACCAAACATGCACACCAACTTAAAAACATCATATGGACTTGCTCGTGCATTCAAATCACCAAAATAACATCAACAACTTTGAATTTAACACCAAAATCATGAAATCACTTAAGAATATCAAATTTTCCAATTTTCTCAAATAAGGTCCAATTCATGTCATTTCAAGTCCGTTTCTTACCAAATTTCATAGACTCAACTTAAATCATATATAAGACCTGTACCGGGCTTTGGAACCAGAATACGGGCTCGATACCATAAAATTTCAAACACATTTCATTTCTAAAAACTCAAATATTTCAGAAAATAATTTTCTTTAAATAATTCATATCTCGGGCTTGGGACCTCGGAATTCGATTCCGGGCATACACCCAAGTCCCATATTTTCCTACAGACCCTCCGGGACCGTCAAATAATGGGTCCGGGTCCGTTTACCCGAAATATTGACTGAAGTCAACTTAAATTAAAATTTTAAAGGCTAAATTAACATCTTCATCACATTTCCACATAAAATTATTTCGGATATATGCCCGGACCGTGCACGCAAATTAAGGTGATGAAAAAGGAGGCTTCTAAGGCCTCGGAACGCAGAATTTACTCGTAAATCAAGTGATAACCTTTTGGGTCATCACATCCTCTACCTCTAAAACAACCATTCGTCCTCGAACGGACATAAGAAGGAAGTACCTGAGTCGGGGAAAAGATGGGGATAACGGCTCCGCATATCGGACTTGGACTCCCAGGTCGATGCTTCAGCAAGCTGACTCTCCACTGAACACGAACAGAAGGGAAATTCTTCGATCTCAACTGACGAACCTGCTGGTCTAGAATAGCTACCGGCTCCTCCTCATAGGACAAGTCCTTGTCCAACTGGACAGTGCTGAAATCTAACACGTGGGATGGATCGCCGTGATACTTCCGAAGCATGGACACATGAAACACTGGATGCACGGCTGATAAGCTCGGCAGCAACGCAAGTCTGTAAGTCACCTCTCCCACTCGATCAAGAATCTCAAATGGGCCAATGAACCTAGGGCTAAGCTTGCCCTTCTTTCCAAATCTCATCACGCCCTTCATAGGCGACACCCGAAGCAATACCCGCTCACCGACCATGAATGCCAAATCTCGAACCTTACGATCGGCATAACTCTTTTGCCTGGACTGAGCTTTTCCAAGGCATCCTGCACTAGATCTATACCCAACAACCGAGCCTCTCCCGGCTCAAACCATCCAACCAGCGACCGACACCGCCTACCATACAAAGCCTCATAAGGAGCCATCTGGATACTCGACTGGTAGCTGTTGTTGTAGGCAAACTCTGCTAAAGGCAAAAATTGATCCCACGAGCCTCCAAAGTCAATGACACAAGCTCGGAGCATATCCTCCAAAATCTAAATGGTCCGCTCGAACTACCCGTCCATATGAGGATGAAACGTTGTGCTCAACTCCACCTGTATGCCCAACAACTGCTCTCCAGAAATGTGAGGTAAACTGCGTACCTCGATCCGAGATGATAGACACAGGCACACCATAAAGATGAACAATCTCCCGGATATAGATCTCAACTAACCTCTCTGAAGAATAGGAGACTGCCACATGAATGAAATGTGCTGACTTGGTCAGCCTATCAACAATAACCCACACTGTATCGAACTTCCTATGAGTCCGTGGAAGTCCAACAACGAAGCCCATAGTGATACGCTCCCACTTCCACTCAGGAATCTCAATTTTCTGGAACAAACCACCAGGCCTCTGATGCTCGTACTTAACCTGCTGACAATTCAAACACCGAGCCACATATGCAACAATGTCCTTCTTCATTCTCCTCCACCAATAATGCTACCGCAAATCCTGATACATCTTTACGGCGCCCGGATGAATAGAGTACCGGGAACTATGGGCCTCCTCTAAAATCAACTCCCGAAGCCCATCCACATTAGGCACACAAACTCGACCCTGCAACCTCAAAACTCCATCATCTCCTAAGGTAACCTGCTTGGCACCTCTGTACTGCACCGTGTACCTAAGGACATACAATGAGGATCATTATACTGTCGATCTCGGATACGCTCCAATAATAAAGAACGAGCGACCGTGCAAGCTAATACTCGACTAGGCTCAGAAATATCCAACCTCACAAGCTGATTGGCCAAAGCCTGAACGTCCAAAGCAAGAGGTCTCTCACCGACCGGAATATAAGCAAGACTTCCCATACTGACTGACTTCCTACTCAAGGCATCGGCCACCACATTGGCCTTTCCCGGGTGATATAATATAGTGATATCATAGTCTTTCAATAGCTCTAACCACCTTCTCTGCCTCAAATTTAGCTCCTTCTGCATAAACAAATACTATAGACTCTTGTGATCCGTGAACACCTCACATGCCACGCCATACAGATAATGCCTCCAAATCTTCAACGCGTGAACAATGGCTGCTAACTCCAAATCATGAACCGGATAATTCTTCTCATGAATCTTCAACTGCCGCGAAGCATAAGCAATGACCTTGCCATCCTACATCAACACTGCACCAAGTCCGATTACGAGATACAACACAATAAACTGTATATGGCCCTGAACCTGTAGGCAAAACCAACATTGGCGCCGTAGTCAAAGCTATCTTGAGCTTCTGAAAGCTCGCCTCACACTCATCCGATCACCTGAACTAGGCACCCTTCTGGGTCAACCTGGTCATCAGGGCTGCAATAGACGAAAACCCCTCCACAAAGCGATGATAATAGCCTACCAAACCCAAGAAGCTCTGGATCTCTATAGCTGATGCGGGTCTAGGCTAGTTCTTGACTGCCTCTATCTTCTTCGGATCAACCTAAATACCCTCTGCTGATACAACATGACCCAAGAATGCAACTGAACTCAACGAGAACTCACACTTTGAAAACTTAACATACAACAAACTATCCCTCAAGTCTGAAGAACCACTCTCAGATGTTGCTCATGCTTCTCCTGGCTGCGGGAATAGATCAAAATATCATCAATGAAAACTATCATGAATGAATCTAAGTAAGGCCTGGACACTCGGTTCATCAAATCCATAAAAGTTGTTGGTGCATTTATCAACCCGAATTATATCACCAAGAACTCATAATGCTCGTACCGAGTGCAGAAAGCTGTCTTAGGGACATCGGATGCCCTAATCCTCAACTGACGGTAGCTAGATCTCAAGTCAATCTTCGAAAATACCTTGGCACCCTGAAGCTGATCAAACAAATCATCAATCCTTGGAAATGGATACTTATTCTTGATCGTAACCTTGTTCAACTGCCGGTAATCTATACACATTCTCATCGATCTGTCCTTCTTCTTAACAAACAACACCGGCGCACCCCAAGGCGAAACACTAGGTCTAATGAAACCTTTTTCAAGCAAGTCTTGCAACTGCTCCTTCAACTCTTTCAATTCAGGTGGGGCCATATGATACGGCGAGATAGAAATTGGCTGAGTGCCCAGAGCCAAATCAATGCAGAAGTTAGTATCCTTGTCGGGTGGCATACCCGGCAGGTCCGAAGGAAATACCTTAGGAAACTCACTAACAATAGGCACATAATCAATAGAGGGAACCTCCGCACTAGAATCACGAGCATAGGCCAAATAGGCCAAACACCCCTTCTCGACCATTCGCCGAGCCTTCATATATGAGACAACACTATGGGTAGAATGACCAGGAGTCCCTCTCCACTCCAAATGAGGTAAACCCGGCAAAACTGAGGTCACAATCTTAGTATGACAGTCCAAGATAGCGTGGTAAGGTGATAACCAGTCCATCCCCAATATGACATCAAAATCAACCATGTTCAGAAGTAATAAATCAACACGAGTCTCAAGATCCCCAATCACAACTATACACGAACGATGGACTCGATTTACCACTATAGAATCGCCCACCGGTGTACACACATATACAGGAGCACTCAAGGAATTACTAGGCATGACCAGATACGATACAAAATAAGACGACACATAGGAGTATGTAGATCCTGGATCAAATAAAATCGAAGCATCTCTACTACAAACCAGAACAGTACCTGTGATAACTACATCGGAAGCCTTAGCTTCGAGCCTAGCTGGAAGAGCATAACATCGGGGCTGAGCCCCACCACCCTAAACTACATCTCTAGGATGGCCTGCTGTTAGCTGGCCTCCACCTCTAGCTGCCTGACCTCAACCTTTAATACCTCTACCTCTACTTCTAGCACCTCTGCCTCTAGATAGCTGAGTGGGCTGTGGAACACTCGGTGCCTGAACCATGGCACGGGAACCCTGATGCTGAGAGCTGCTCGATGCTCGAGGGCAAAATCTAGCAATGTGACCCATATCACCACAAGTATAACAAGCCCTCGACCGCTGAGACTGCTGACCCTGACGACCTAAATGACCACCCCGAAAACTCTGGAGCGGCGGTGCACTGATAGGAGTTGGTGGTGCACTGTAAGACTGCTGATCAGAATACTGCACATGAGAACCATAACCATCTGAAGCACCGTGAGAAACCTGAAGTGCTGACTGAAAAGGCCTAGGAGGATGGCCTCTACCATACGAATCCCTGCCTCCAGACGAGGTGCCACTGAATCTGCCTGAATGATGAGGCCTCTTGTCAGACCCCTTACCACCTCCCTACGATAGAACCATCTCAACTCTCCTGGCCACATTGGCCGCCTCCTGAAAAGAAATCTCACTCCCTATCTCCTTGGCCATCTAGAGTCGAATAGGCTGGATAAGTCCCTCAATGAACCTCCTCACCCTCTTTCTCTCTCTCGATGGGAAGTATGATAAGAGCATAACAGGCCAAGTCAATGAATCTGGTCGCGTATTGAGTAACAATCATAGAACCCTGCTAGAGACGCTCAAACTGTCTCCAATAGATCTCTCTCTGAGTGATAGGGAGAAACTTCTCCAGAAATATTTAACAAATAAACAGGTAATTGACAGACAGTGAAGGTAAAGTAAACAAATAGAAGTTCGCCCCTCGGGCATAGTATCAACGAATCCGCCCCTCGAGCAACATCTCAGAACAATACCAGCCCCTCGGGCTCAATCTCACATCACAATGGGTACCAACGCTCACTGGGGGTGTACAGACTCTTGGAGGGGCCCCTTACGTCCCAAGCACAATAACAAGCCATCTCGTGGCATCAACACTAGGCCCTCGGCCTCATATCAATCAAGCCACCTTGTGGCATACATATCTCAGGCCCTCGGCCTCAAATCAATATCAGTGTTTCCTCACAATATAAGCCCTCGGCCTTACTCAGTAAAAATATCCTCACAAGCCACACGGGCCATAGTAAAACAATGTTTCTCAGCCCATTCATCATTTAAAATATTATTTAAGTATTAAAACTGAGTATGAAAACAGTGGAAAATAACATGACTAAGTTCAAGTATAAAGTCAAAACAGTGAGGAAATATCAATAAAAAGCCCCAAAAGGTTCAAGTAGTTGGAACTATGCCCAAATAATAATGATAACA
Organism: Nicotiana tabacum; assembly: GCF_000715075.1. Classification (NCBI taxonomy): domain Eukaryota; kingdom Viridiplantae; phylum Streptophyta; class Magnoliopsida; order Solanales; family Solanaceae; genus Nicotiana; species Nicotiana tabacum. The sequence goes on along the minus strand of NC_134085.1, from coordinate 94,134,396 downwards.
AATAGTTTTCAATCAAATACTCGGTAAAATCATCAATCGGGACGGACCAAATCACAATCTCCAATAGTGCACGACCCCACGCTCGTCATCATGCATGTGTCTCACCTCAATATAGCACTACGATGTGCAATCCGAGGTTTCAAACCCTAAGAATATTATTTACAATCATTACTCACCTCGAACCGGTTAAGTCTCTAGCTCGCGATGCCTTTGCCCCTCGAATCGGCCTCCACTCGCATCGAATCTATCCAAAAATAGAACGAGGACGTCAAAATATGCTAAGGGAACGAAGCCCAAGCGAAAACAATCAATAAAGGGCACAAATCCCGAAATTACCAAAACCAAACCCTCGGGCCAATGCTCGGAATTCTATAATTTTTGCACCAATAGATTTCTTATCTCCCCACGAGTTCATACATATCAAAAGTTCTCAAATCCGACCCCAAATGGTCCTTCAAATCCCCAATTAAAGGCCTCTTAAATTCAAGCCCTAATCCCCAATTTTTCTTCCTTAATCTCCACTAAAAACTATGATTAAACAATGGAAAAAATGATCTTAAACCCAAGTAATTAAGCTTAGGGAACTTACCCAACTGATATCCTTTGATTCCTCTTGAAATCCTATACCTTAGCCTCTTTCTCGTCTTCAAAAATGAGAAACTTAGCTAATTTCGCGAAGAAGACAATTTATACCTTTTGCCCAGACCTTTATGCATCTGCGGTCCCATACCCGCTTCTGCGGTACCGCATTTGCGGTCATTCCTCTACTTCTACGGAAGTTACTTACCAGCCTAAAGTCGCATCTGCGATAAGCCTTCCACATCTGCGACTCCGCAGATGCGACCATACTAACCGCTTCTGCGGTTCCTGACATTCTTCCAAAAATCTGCTTCTGCGGCTCCTCTTTCGAACGTGCGGCGTCGCACATGCGGTCCCCAATCCGCAGGTGCGGAAATACCAGAAGCAGCTGAAATTCTGCAACTTCACAAGTCTCAAACCTTTCCGTTAACCATCTGAAATCACCCCGAGACCCCCGGGACCTCAACCAAAAGCACAAACATAACCTAATACCTTGTACCAATCATCAAAACACCTCAAACAACATCAAATCACCCAAAACACATCGGATTCAAGCCAAACTTTCTAAATTCTTCCGAATTTTACTTTTGATCAAAAACCCAACCAAACCACGTCCGAATGACCTGAAATTTTGCACACACATCCCAAATGACACAGCAGAACTACTGCAACTCTCGGAATTCCATTCCCACCCCTTTATCAAAATCTCGCCTACCAATCGGAAATCGCCAAAATATCAACTTCGCCAATTCCAGCCTAAATCTACTTCGGACCTCCAAAATCCATTCTGGTTGCACTCCTAAGTCCTAAATCACCACCTGAAGCTAACCTAACCATCGTAACTCACATCCGAGCCCTCTAATATATAAGTCAACATCCGGTTGACTTTTCCAACTTAAACTTCCTTAAAAGAGACTAAGTGTCTCAAACCTTGCCAAAATCATTCCGGATTCGATCCGACCAAGACGATACCACATAACACGGATAACAAAGCATAAAGAAGTAGAAATGGAGAAAACGGAGCGGTAACTCATGAGAAGACTGGCCGGGTCGCCACATCCTCCCCAACTTAAACAAACGTTCACCACAAATGAATCAAGAAACATACCTGAAGCCTCAAACATGTGAGGATATCTGCTCTGCATCTCCCACTTGGTCTCCCAGGTAGCCTCCTCAACGGGCCGACCTCTCCACTGCACTTTCACTGAAGCTATATCCTTTGACCTCAACTTTCGAACCTGACGACCCAAAATAGCTACTAGCATCACATCATAGGTCAAATCATCATCCAACTGAACCGTGCTGAAATCCAGAACATGAGACGGATCCCCAATATACTTTCGAAGCATAGAAATATGAAATACCGGATGCACACTTGACAAGCTAGGTGGCAAAGCAAGCTCATAAGCCACCTTCCCAATCCTCCAAAGCACCTCAAAAGGCCCAATGAAACGCGAACTGAATTTCCTTTTCTTCCCAAATCGCATAACACCCTTCATGGGTGAAACCTTCAATAGACCCTTCTCGCCAATCATGTAGGACACATCTCGAACCTTCCTGTTAGCATAACTCTTTTGTCTCGACTACGTTGTACGAAGCCTCTCCTGAATCACCTTCACCTTTTCTAAGGCATCCTGCACCAAGTCTGTCCCCAATAGACTAGCCTCACCGGGCTCGAACCAACCAACTGGAGATCTACATCGCCTCCCATACAAAGCCTCATACGGAGCCATTTGAATACTCGATTGGTGGCTGTTGTTATAAGCAAACTCTGCAAGCGGTAGAAACTGATCCCATGACCCTCCAAAATCAATGACACAAGCACGCAACATGTCCTCCAATATCTGAATAGTGTGCTCGGACTGCCCGTCCGTCTGAGGATGAAAAGTTGTGCTCAACTCAACCTGAGTACCCAACTCTCGCTGCACTGACCTCCAAAACTGCGATGTAAACTGAGTACCCCTATCTGAAATGATGGAAACTGGGACACCATGCAAACAAACAATCTCCCGGATATAGATCTCTGCTAACCGTTCTGAAGAATATGTAGTACATATAGGAATGAAGTGCGCGGACTTGGTCAGCCAATCCACAATCACCCAAATGGCATCGAACTTCCTCAAAGTCCGTGGAAGTCCAACAACAAAGTCCATAATGATCCTCTCCCACTTCCACTCGGGAATATCCATCTGCTGAAGGAAGCCACCCGATCTCTGATGCTCATATTTCACCTGCTGACAATTGAGACACCGAGCTACAAATACCACAATATCTTTCTTCATTCTTCTCCACCAATAGTGCTGCCTCAAATCCTAATGCATCTTCGCGACACCCAGATGAATGGAATACCACGAGCTATGGGCCTCCTCCAGAATCAACTCCCGAAGCCCATCCACATTGGGCACACAAATTTGGCCATGCATCCTCAACATCCCATCATTACCATTAGTCACATCTCTGGCATCATCACGCCGAACTCTATCCTTAAGGACAAGAAAGTGCGGATCATCATACTGGCACTCTCTGATGCAATCATATAAGGAAGACCGAGAAACCACACAAGCCAATAGTCGACTGGGCTCAGAAATATCTAACCTCACGAACTAATTGGCCAAGGCCTGAACATCAACTGCAAGGGGTCTCTCTCCAACTAGAATATATGCCAAACTTCCCATACTCACTGCCTTTCGGCTCAAAGCATCGGCCACCACATTGTCCTTTCCCGGATGGTACAATATAGTGATACCATAATCCTTAAGCAACTCCAACCATCTCCGCTGCCTCAAATTAAGGTCCTTCTGTTTGAACAAGTGTTGGAGGCTACGATGATCAGTAAACACCTCATAAGACACACCATACAAGTAATGCCTCCAAATCTTCAATACGTGAACTATGGCAGCCAACTCCAAATCATGAATGGGGTAGTTCTTCTCATGGGGTTTCTACTGACGAGAAGCATAAGCAATAACTCTACCCTCTTGCATCAATACACAACCAATTCCAACTCTCGAAACATCACAATACACGGTATATGAACCTGAAGCTGATGGCAAAACTAGCACTAGAGTTGTGGTCAAAGCTGTCTTGAGCTTCTAAAATCTCTCCTCACACTCGTCCGACCATATGAATGAAGCACCCTTCTGAGTCACCTTGGTCAAGGGCGATACAATAGATGAGAATACCTGAACAAAACGGCGATAATAACCCACCAAACTAAGAAAACTGCGAATCTTTGTGGCTAAGGACGGCCTGGGCCAACTCTGAACTGCCTCTATCTTCTTTGGATCAACTTGAATACCCTCGCTGGACACCATGTGCCCTAAGAAAGCCACTGAATTGAGCCAAAACTCACACTTAGAAAATTTTACATAAAGCTTCTCCTCTCTTAATCTCTGCAACACAACTCTCAAATGCTCCGCGTGCTCCTCCTGACTATGCGAATATACCAAAATATCATCAATGAAGACTATGATGAACGAGTCAAGATAAGGCCGGAACATGTTGTTCATTAAATGCATGAATGTTGCTGGGGCATTGGTCAGCCCAAAAGACATCACCAAGAACTCATAATGACCGTATCGGGTCGTGAAAGTTGTCTTAAGAATATCCGAGTCCCTGATCTTCAATTGGTGATAACCTAAACGGAGATCAATCTTGGAGAATACTCTCGCTCCCTGAAGCTGGTCGAATAAATCATCAATACGAGGCAAAAGATACTTGTTCTTAATTGTTACCTTGTTCAATTGCCTATAATCAATGCACATTCTCATAGTGCCATCCCTCTTCTTCACGAATAGAACCGGCGTACCCCAAGGTGACACACTAGGCCGAATGAACCCTTTATCAAGGAGTTCCTGAAACTGTTCTTTTAATTCCTTCAATTCTGCTGGTGCCATACGATACAATGGAATAGAAATGGGCTGAGTGCCCGACACCAGGTTAATACCAAAATCAATATCCCTGTCCGGTAGCATGCTTGACAGGTCTGCAGGAAACACATCGAGAAAATCTCACTACTGGAACAGAATCAATACTGGGAGTCTCAACTCCGACATCCCTCACAAAGGCTAGATACGAAAGACAACCCTTCCCAACCATACGGTGGGCTTTCAAGAATGAGATCACTCTACTGGGAACATAATCAGTCACACCTCGCCACTCGATCCATGGCACCCCTAGTATAACTTGACTGGCTTAGCATGACAGTCCAGAATAGCACGCACGGAGATAGTCAATCCATGCCCAAAATGACATCGAAATCCACCATACACAATAATAAAAGATCCACACAGGTCTCCAGACCCCCAATAGTCACCACACATGATCGGTACACACGGTTTACAACAACAGTATCACCCACTAGGGTAGATACATGAATAGGTAAAGCAAGAAACTCACGGGGCGTACCCAAATAACGAGCAAAGTATGATGACACATAAGAAAAGGTGGAACTGGGATCAAATAATACAGAGGCATCTCTGTGGCAGACTGAAACAATACCTGTAATAACAACATCTAAAGCAATAGCATCGGGTCTACCTAGAAGTGCATAGAAACGGGCCTGACCGCCACCTAATCGACCTCCCCCTCTGGGGAGACCCCTAGTTGACTGACCTCCACCCCTAGCTGGCCGGGTGGGAGTGGTAAAGTAACTGGCACTGAAGCCGATGACTGACCCCTATGCTGAGATAAACTCACAAGACGATGAGGGCACTGCCTCCACATATAACCTATTTCACCAAACTCGTAACAACTCACAGGTGCTGGAGAAGGGGACTGAAGGGAACCCCTCGCACCAGAGTTACTAGCAGATGCACCTGGCATAGAAGAGCCCTGAACTGATGGAGCACGGGACAAACTCTAAGCTGGAAGGGCACTAAGTGATGACTGGCCCTGATAAGAACTGTGAGAACAATGACCCGATGACGCCCCACGATAACCTGGGCGAGCTGGTTGAGCATGCCTGAATGGACGGCCTCTGCCATGCTGAAACTGACCTCTCGAAGGAGTACCACTGTAACTACCAGATCCTCGAGGCCTCTTGGACTCCCTATCCTCTCGCTCCTAGCGACGAACAGACTCAATCTCACGGGCAATATCCACAACCTCCTCGAAAGTAGCACCAATCACCCTCTCCCATGGTCATGAGAATACAAAGCTGATAAGTGAGGCCATCAACAAACCTCATAATCCTCTCTCTATCTGTCAGAACCATCCAAATAGCATCACGAGCTAACTCGGAGAACCTCATCTCGCACTGCGTCACAGTCATCTCTCCCTGACGCAACCACTCAAACTCCCTATGCAGCTCCTCTCTACGGGACTGTGGCACATACTTCTCCAGAAAGAGAACGGAGAACTACTGCCAGGTAAGGGGTGCTGCACCAACAGGCCTACGCCTCTCAAAATCCTCCCACCAAGTAAAGGAAGCTCCCAAAAACTATTAAGTAGTGAAAGCGACCCCGTTGGCTCCAGAATACCCGCGGTACGAAGCATCCTCTAACACTTATCTAAGAAACCCTAGGCATCCTCACCCTCTTCACCACTGAAGGTCGGAGGCTGCAATCTACCAAACCTCTCCAACCTACGCTGCTCATCCTCCGGTATGACAAGAACTACATAGTCCTGAGCAGCTGCAACCGGTTGGGCTGGATGCGCCCTTGGCGTCTGAAGTCCCTACACGACCTGCTCAGGTGTACGAGCGGCGGGAGTCTGATTGCCTCCCCCGGCCTGAGAAGTATCTGCGGCTATAGTGGCTGAAACCGCCTGAGCTAGGCCAGTGCAAACTGATAAGAACTGAGCCAAGACCTCCTGAAGACTCGGAATCACGATGGGCACAACTGGTGCCTGAGCTGGTGCTGCTGGAGCATACATAGCTGGGACCTGGTCCTGAACTGGGGCAGCAGGTGGATCTGCAGGTGCTGCTCTAGCTGCTCTGCCCCTACCACGACCACGACTGCGTCTTCGGCCTCTGGTGGCCACAGCTGGTGGTACTGGGGGTAGTCCACCCCGACCAATAGCACGTATCCTTACCATATGTGAGAAAATAGAACAAAAGAAGTTTAGTACTCGGATCAACAAATTCGCACGACAAGGATTTCAAGAATATGAAGTTTTTCCTAAAGTTTGTGCAGCCTCTCGAGGATAAATGCAGACGTCTCCGTACCGATCCACAAGACTCTACTAAACCTGCTCATGACTCGTGATACCTATGTAACCTAGGTTGTAATACCAACTTATCACGACCCTAAACTCGGACCCGGTCGTGATGGCGCCTCTCGTGAAGACAAGACCATCCAATTATTCCCAATTCGCAGTTAAATAGTTAATCAGCAATAAAATAGTCTAAGATATGATTAATAATTCAAAGTAGCAGATAATATCAATAAAAATACGGAAGTACAATCCAACACAGCCCTAACCGGGGTGTCACTAGTCATGAGCATCTACGAGTCATAATTCAAGTCTTCCAAGTCTATAATCTAGTACAAATGTCTGAAAAGAGATAGAAATAATAAAGGAGGAGAAACACGGGACTACGGACATCAAGCAGCTACCTCGTGGGCTCCGATATCAGTTGGGAGCTCTCAACTCACACTAGCAGGATTCGCAACGCCCGAATCTGCACACAGGGGTGCAGGGAGTAAAGTGAGTACTCCAACTCAGTGAGTAACAAATAACGACTAAAAGTAAGAAAACACGTAAGGCACAAGGCATTCTATAATGAAACAGTAAAACCATTTAAAAGCAGTAAACCAGTGAAAAGTTAAGTAAAATCATTATTTAACAAATAAATAGGTAATTGACAGGCAGTGCATCTCAGAACAATACTAGCCCCTCGGGCTCAATCTCACATCACACTGGGTACCCGCACTCACTAGGGGTGTACAGACTCTTGGAGGGGCCCCTTACGGCCCAAGCACAATAACAAGCCATCTCGTGGCATCAACACTAGGCCCTCGGCCTTATATCAATCAAGCCACCTCGTGGCGTACATATCTCAGGACCTTGGCCTCAAATCAATTCAGTGTTTCCTCACAATATAGGCCCTCGGCCGTAATTAGTCAAAAATCCTTACAAGCCATACGGACCATAGTAACACAGTGTTTCTTAGCCCAATCATCATTTAAAATATCATTTAAGTATTAAAACCGAGTAAAACATGGCTGAGTATGAAAATAGTGGAAAATAATATAACTGAGTTCAAGTATAAAGTCAAAACAGTGAGGAAATATCAATAAAAGCCCCGAAGAGTTTAAGTAGTTGGCACTATGCCCAAATATGGCATTCAACCCAAATAATAATGATAGCAAATAGTTTTCAATCAAATACGTGGTAAAATTATCAATCGGGACGGACCAAGTCACAATCCCCAATAGTGCACGACCCCATACTCGTCATCAAGCGTGTGCCTCACCTCAATATAGCACTACGATGTGCAATCCGGGGTTTCAAACCCTCAAAACATCATTTACAATATTTACTCACCTTGAACCGGCTAAGTCTCTAGCTCGTGATGCCTTTTCCCCTCGAATCGGCCTCCACTCACGTTGAATCTATCGAAAAATAGAACGAGGACGTCAAAATATGCTACGGGAACGAAGCCCAAGCAAAAACAGTCAATAAAGGGTACAAATCCCGAAATTACCAAAACCAGACCCCCGAACCCACGTCTTGGAATTCGATAATTTCACATCAATAGGTTCCTTATCTCTCCACGAGTTCATACATATCAAAAGTTCTCAAATCCGACCCTAAATGGCCCTTCAAATCCCCAATTAAAGGCCTCTTAAACTCAAGCCTTAATCTCCAATTTTTCTTCCTTAATCTCCACTAAAAACCATGATTAAACAATGGAAAAAATAATCTTAAACCCAAGTAATTAAGCTTAGGGAACTTACCCAACTGATATCCTTTGATTCCTCTTGAAATCCTATGCCTTAGCCTCTTTCCCATCTTAAAAAATGATAAACTTAGCAAAATTTCGTGAAGAAGACAATTTATACCTTCTGCCCAGACCTTTTCACATATGCAGTCCCATACCCGCTTCTGCGGTACCGCATTTGCGGTCATTCCTCCGCTTCTACGGAAATTACTTACCAGCCCAAAATCGCATCTGCGATAAGCCTTCCGAATCTGCAACTCCGCAGATGCGGTCATACTAACCGCTTCTGCGGTTCCTGACATTCTTCAAAAAATCCGCTTCTGCGGCTCCTCTTTCGAATGTGCGGCATCGCACATGCAGTCCCCAATCCGCAGGTGCGGAAATACCAGAAGCAGCTGAGATTCTGCAACTTCACAAGTCTCAAACCTTCTCATTAACCATCCGAAATCACCCCGAGGCCCTGGGACCTCAACCAAAAGCACAAACATAACCTACTACCTTATTCAAACTTGTACCAATCATCAAAATACCTCAAACAATATCAAATCATCCAAAACACATCGGATTCAAGCCAAACTTTCTAAAATCTTCCGAATTTCCCTTTTGATCAAAAACCCAACCAAACCATGTCCTAATGACCTGAAATTTTGCACACACATGCCAAATGACACAACAGAACTACTGCAACTCTCGGAATTCCATTCCGACCCCTTTATCAAAATCTCACCTACCAACCGGAAATCGCCAAAATATCAACTTCGCCAATTCAAGCCTAAATCTACTCTAGACCTCCAAAACCCATTCCGATCGCACTCCTAAGTCCCAAATCACCTCCCGAAGCTAACCGAACCATCAGAACTCACATATGAGCCCTCTAACATATAAGTCAACATCTGGTTGACTTTTCCAACTAAACTTCCTTTAAAGAGACTAAGTGTCTCAAACCTTGCCAAAATCATTTCGGATTCGATCCGACCAACCCGATACCACATAACACGGATAACAAAGCATAAAGAAGCAGAAATAGGGAAAACAAAGCGGTAACTCATGAGACGACTGGCCGGGTCGTCACATTTGTGCAGGTACATAACAAGTCAACTATGGCACTTCTTGAGGGGGAGTCACAGATCCTGAAGCAGTCGACTACATGCGCCTCAAGCTACTTACTGCTCCTATTGAGGGGGAGCAAACTACAGGGAAGTCAACTCAAGAAGTTGACTACATGCACCTCAAGCTACTTACTGCTCCTATTGAGGGGGAGCAAACTACAAGTAAGTCAACTGATGTTTATACATGTATTATTTTGTCATCATTAAAAAAGGTGAGATTGTTAGATATAATTTTAATAATGAAAATAATATATTTGCTCCTTGTATATGAAATCTTGGATAGCCGTCAAGATTGGCGAAATCAATCAGCAATGATCAACGAACTTATGGATTTATATACAAGATTGACGGAATATAGGCATGGTTAAAGGAAGAAGAAATCAATCATGAAGGTACTGACAGGATCAAGAGACGCGATTAAAGGAAGAAGAAATCAATTAGAAGATACTGGCGGGATCAACCAAAGCTAAACTCAAGGAATCAAATAAATCAAGATCTCGCTGAATATTCAATCAAGTGTCTAAATATGGAGGATCAAGATTCCGGGTTCAAAAGAGTCGTTGCAGAACAACTTTATTCTTGGAAAGAATCAATCTCTTTCCAAGGATCAAATCTCTTGTGTTGACAAATCTTTCCAGAATTCAAGCCCCTCTCAAAGTATTTAAACCTATAATCACACCTTAGCAAGATATACTTTGATCGAACCAAACACCTTCTCTTTGTCTACTGCAAACAAACATTGTAGCTCTCTAAGACCTGTTGTATAACAAGTTAGAGAAGAAAGAGAGAACAACACTGGTGAGGCATTGTATCAAAAGAGACGAGTGATATAGGAACTGAGCTACCATGTCATTTCCATTGTACTCAAAGAAACTCATTCACTAAAGAGAACTCCCTTGCAACCTAAGGGGACTGGACTAGAATTTACATTGAATCCGTACCAGTATAAAAATTTTGGTGTCTTTAATTCATGCATTTAATTTCAACATCTTATATTCTATTATTATAATTGTTAGTTTATTACATCTAGTCGACTAATTGAAAAACCAGTCAACTAGCAGCGATTAAGTTTAAAAATAAACAATTCATCCCCCATCTTGTACTTTCAAGCTGATGGATTTTTGCAAGGATTTGGGAGCAAATATTGTTACTGGTAACCCAATTTCTCTTTTAAGTCCCATCAAGAAACAAATAACAATATATTCTTCACTCAATTCTATCTACTCAAATCTTTTATTGGATCATCAAAAAGTTCAGATCCAAATCTAGAGTATAAACTACTCACATATCCCCCCCCAACTAGGCCACTCTCTAGTTATTCTAGTTTTTATGTAAACTTGATACTATTGTAGAGCTTTCCTTCAAGTCGACAAGAAGCAAATTTCACCCTTGAAGTTGCTCGAGTTTCATCTACTTTAAAGAATTGTTCACATTGATTCAACCGATCACACAACCCCATGCCATCAAACTTTGGAAACTTCAGTTGATGACTTCTAGTTGGCAACTGATATTCATCACCCCTTCACGCCCTAGCTGCTTCAGGTGTAGCTTCATCTTCATCATCTCTTCGTACCCTAAGCTCATTAGGAATAACTTCCTATGATGATCTCTGATTGCCACAGTTGCTAGCAAAATTCCTTTGAATTCTTCCATAGATGCTGCCAATTTCTCATCGACAGTTCTCAATTCCTTCATATTACCAATGATGCCATTGAAGGACCCACGAAGTCCATCGAGATCTCTGCGTAATTCCTGAATTCTAGTATTGTGTTCACCCATTTCCACTCACAGATCCTTAGAAAGGCTCGCTCTGATATCAATGATACGATCTTCACAATTCAAGAAAGAACTGAGAGATCTAAAGAACAAATAGAAGAATTGTTCTTGAACAATCACTCAAACAATTGAAATATGAGTTTAGACAGATAAGAAAGAAGCTATTATTGACCGAAATCATTAATTCGATGCTTACAAATAGAGGCGGACCTACATATGGGCTTGGAGGATCACGGGAGCCTGTTAGCCTTGGCAAAAATCATGTATATATATATATTTAATATATAGTTGTATATTTTATGAATACTTAAATATTTTTCTTGGCCCCCTCAATAACTAAAGGCTGGCTAGAGCGATGGTCTGTGTGTTGTGTGACTTCCGTCTCTTAATTGACTAAAGATCTAGGTTCGAAACTAACCATCAACAAACTCCCTTTTTAGTTGTTTTACTTTTTGGTTTGCTTTTTTTGACGGGAAATATGTACTAGTACTAATGTCAATAATACTATTTAATAGTTGACTGATTTATATTTTTTATTTTTTTATTTCTGAATTTAATTATATTGTAATAGTTATACATAATAGTCAACTTTATTATTTTATTCTTCTCCAAAATCCTATCCTCAAAATCAAAAACCCAAAAAAACTAAAATCCAGATGAGTTTGGTGAATTGAAGCTTCGAGATCTTAGTCACCAACTTGACACTCTTATATTGCACATGTAACGTGATGACCCTAGATTTTCGGATTTGAAATTAATTGGTGATTTGGCAAAAACGTTAGTTGAGGTAAATCTTTTGGAGACATATTCACTTGTTTATTTACTAGTGAAGTTAACTCTAATTTTACCCATCACGACTGCAACAGTAGAAAGAGCATTTTCATCCACAAAGTATATCAAAGATGAATTACGTAGTAGAATTAGTGATGCCTTTTTAAATAATTACTTTGTTACTTTGAAAAGGAAGTATTTGCAAATGTAAGCAATGATGCTATTATTGATTATTTTCAGAATATGAAAAAGCGTTGAGTTCAAGTATGAGTGGATGATGTACTTTTGTTATATTAGTATCAAATTAAATATTCTATAACATTGAAGTTTGTATTTTGACGTAAGTTATGCCTTTTTTAGCTCTCTTTTTGAGACAACCATAGATATTAATGTATGTTGCGAATTGCTATTAAGGCCACTAAGCTAGTTTTACATTTTAAGTTTATTCCAGTTTAGTCCATATGTGCGCAAGAATGTGCAGGAAAATTTTATTATTTAATGGAAAGTTTATTTTAAAATTTGTGTTCGCATGTCAATTGAGAAGTCTGATGAAATCGAAGCATATAAGGTCTTCTTACTTTATTTTTGCTTTTTTGCTTAGCAAGTTCATATTATATAGTGAATTATGTTGCTTATTTGGTCTATCCTTGTCACGACCCTTAACCCGGACCCGGTCGTGATGGCGCCTCTCGTGATGACAAGGCCAGCCGACATATTCCCATTTCAATTTTAAGCAATTTAGAATAATAAGAATTAAGTCTTAAACATCATAATAATAATTCCCAAAAATGATAAGTAGTTAACATTACAGTTTGCGGAAATAAAACCCAAGACAGCCCGATATCGGGGTGTCACTGGTCATGAGCCTCTATCAATATACTACAAGTCTGAAATATCTATAAACTATTACAGAATAACTAAAAGAGAAAGAAATGAGATAAAGGGGAGAAACACAGGACTGCAGACGCCAAGCAACTACCTCGTGAACTCCGAAATCTGTCGGGAGCTCTCAACCCTCGCTAGCAGGATCAGCAATGCCTAAATCTGCATATAGGGTGCAGGGAGTAAAGTGAGTACTCCAACTCAGTGAGTAATAATTATAAATAAAGACTGAGAAGTACAAAATCACGTAAGGCACATAACAGGCTATAAGGTAGCAATACAAGCTAGCAAAAATAATGAAGCAGTAAAGATGTGTAAAGTCACTGAGTTTAGTTTAAACTTCATAAAATGACTTTTTAACAATTAAGCAAGTAAATGACAGACAAACAGGAAAGATAAACACATAAAGGATCGCCCCTCGGTCACAATGTCAACAAATCCACCCCTCGGGCAATATCTCAGAAACAAAACCAGCCCCCCGGACTATATCTCACATCGCAATGGGTACCCGTGCTCACTGGGGGTGTGCAGACTCCTGCAGGGGCCCCTTACGGCTCAAGCGCAATATCAAGCCATCTCGTGGTATCATCACTAGGCTCTCGGCCTCATATCAACATGCCACCTCATGGCGTACAAATCTCAGGCCCTCGGCCTCATAATCATAATCAGGTGTTTCCTCACAACATAGGCCCTAGGCCTTACTCAGTCAAAATCCTCACAAACCACTCGGACAATAGTAAAATATGGTGCTCAGCCCAAAATATTATTTAAAATATCATTGAAGTGTTAAAGCAGAGTAAACATGGCTGAGTTGAAAACAATAGAATATAACATGACTGAGTACGAGTATAAAGTCAAAACAGTGAAGAAATATTAGTAAGAATCCCTTAAGGGTTCAAATACTTGGCACGAGGCCCAAATATGGCATTCAGCCCAAAACATGATGATAGTAAATAGTTTTCAGTCAAATACGCGATAAAATCGTCATTCGGGATGGACTAAGTCACAATCCCCAATAGTGCACGACCCCACGCTCGTCATCTAGCGTGTGCGTCACCTTAATATAGTACAATGATGTGCAATCCGGGGTTTCATACCCTCAGGACATCATTTACAATCATTACTCACCTCTACCCGGTCCAAATCTCTACCTCGCGATGCCTTTGCCCCTCGAATCGGTCTCTGAATGCTCCAAATCTAACCAAAATTAGAATCACGACATCAAAATAGGCTAAGGGAACGAAGCCCAAGAAAAAATAATCAATTTTCAATACAAATCCCGAAATTGGCCCCGGGCCCACGTCTCGGATTCCAAAAAAAATTACATCAATGGACTCTTTGTCACTCCCCGAGTTCATTCATACCAAAAGCATCAAAATCCAACCACAAACGACCCCTCAAATCCCAAATTCTAGGTCTCCAATTTCAAGCCCTAGTTCTTCAATTTTAGACTTAATTTCCATGATTAATTAGGTGGAATTCACATTAGAATCGAGTATTAAGTCCATGAATCTTACCTCCAAGTGTTTCCCCTTGAATCCCTCTTCAATCCTCTTCAAAGAGCTCCAAAATCGCTCAACAATAGTGGAGATAAACCTTAAAATTGCGGACAAGACGACTATTTAAACATTCTGCCCAGGCCTCAATTCCTTCTTCGCGAACGCGGTCACGTCTCGCGTTCGCAAAGTACAAATTAACTTTGACCAAAAATTCCTCTACACAAATGCGACCAGGCACTCGCAAATGCGATGGCTCCTCAGCTTGACCCATCGCGATCGCGCTCCCTTACTCGCAAACGCGATGAACAAACATCCTCAAACCCAGCTACCCAACTTCCTCTACGCGAACACGCTCCCCTTCTCGCGAATGCGATGCCTAATCACCCAGCCCTTCGCGAATGTGAAGCCTTCCTTGCGAACGTGAAGGCTAAAATCTCAGCCTTCACCAGCTAACCCTTCGCGAACGCGAGGGTCTAATTTCTCTGCAACACTCAGTAGTTTTTCTGCAATTCTCAACAACATGAAATGGTCCGATTGACCATCCGAAACTCACCCGAGGCTCCCCAGGACCTCAATCAAACATGCCAACATATCTCATAACATCATTCAAACTTGTTCCAATCTTCGAAACGCTCAAAACAACATCAAAACACCAAATTTGCATCGGATTCAAGCCTAAGAATTCCAAAATCTTCTAAATTATGCTTTTGATAAAAACAATCCAACCAAACCACGTCCGAATAACCTGAAATTTTGCAGACACATCCAAATGACACAACGGAGCTACTGCAACTCTCGGAATTCTATTCCGACCCCTATATCAAAATCTCACATATCAACCGGAAAACGCCAAAAATCCGTTTTCGCCAATTCAAGTCTATATCTACTCCCAACCTCCAAAACACATTCTGATCACGCTCCTAAGTCCCAAATCACCTACATAAGCTATCCAACCCATCGAAACTCACATTCGAGCCCTCTAACACATAAGTCAATATCCGGTTGACTTTTCCAATTTAAGCTTCCCCAAAAGAGACTAAGTGTCTCAAACCTTACCAAATCCTCTCCGAACCCGAGCCAACCAACCCGATCACATATAGAACCGATAGACAAAATAATAAGAAGCAAAAATGGGGGAAATGGAGTGGTAACTCATGAGACGACTGGTCGGGTCGTCACAATCCTAGAGTTTATATGTATTCTTTTATTGGCTAATCAAGTTTTCGGTAAGTCACTCTAATGGCAGTGGTACCCCTGTCATCTTTAAATCCTGGGTCTGCCTCTACAGTTAAAAATGGGAATTAATCCAGCTAATAAAGGCTAAGGAAATCTGGGGGGGGGGGGGAGGGGAAGGGGAGGAGTTGTAACTAACTTTGGGAAATCATGTGCTTCCCACATGCCTAATTGATATAACCAACTTTAGCTGGAAATAGAGAAATTAAATGTATAAATAAGTAAATGTGAAGAATATAATTCAAAAATATAATTGGATTATAAAAGATCATATGATTAATATTATGTTTATCTAGTTAACTATTGCAAGATTTCTTTTCCATCTTAACTATCACATGATCCACTATCAAAATTCATGACTCAATGATACTTGTGAATTTTTTTTAAGTATGTATTCAATTTTCATTCTCCACTCATTCTTTTTCCTATTTTTCAACGTAGACTGTGTATTTTCTTTCAAAAAACTTACTTATAAGTTGCTACAACTTAAATTTTAATATATATATATATATATATATATATATATATATATATATATATATATATATATATATATATATATATATAACCTTCTAAATTGCTCTTACCGAGTACACAATTTTTTCAAAGTTATTGGTTCCGCATATGTGTACCACTAGACTATTTTTGAAGGTAGTAAGATATAAAATAAGATGTGTACCAATAAAAAATAAAAATATAGTTGCTCCAAAAAATATTCTTGCTAACATACTACATGAAGGTAGTATGTTAGCACCCTAACCATTTTTGAATTTTCATAAATGTCCGTACCACCTCAATAAGTTCTTAGGCTTTTTTGTCTTTCACCCAATTCTCTCAGTTCAGTTAGTGCCCTAAAATCAAATTTTAGGGCCCGTTTGACCATAGATTTTGCCTACATTTTGGTAAAATCCCAAACCCTAAAACTAGCTCAATAGCTAATTTTGGGCCAAAATATCACTATTACATTTTTTAAAAAGTGCCCAAACTTTTGTATTTTTTTAAAGAGCCCACCATTTATTATTTTGTAATAATGTTGTTTCGTCTTCTCGGTCCTCTGATAGTGTATCATGTAGTTCATTATAAAAATGATAATTTTGTACCAAATTTATTTATATTTAGGACTGTGGTTTGCGATAATATAATGAATGTTATTGATAATGGTACTATTGGGTATTTATGATCGTTTTTAGAACTTGTGGGTATAAGTCATGTTTCATGTTTTTCCAAAATAAATTTGGGAAATATGTTTTGAATACTGATGTCCCAACACATTTTCATCTTAGGAAGAGTCAAAATCGAATCACTGCTTCAAGTATACATATGCAAAGCTTGACAACAAAAATAGATATAAATAGAAAAACTAAAAACTGCTAAAAACTTTAAAAAAAATTACACAATGATTGAAGCCCCCTCCTCTTGTACTCATCTAAAACAGAATTTACATGGAATAAAGGATGTCGCTATTCAAAAAATGATGTATAACGACTGATTTCTTATTCATAAACAGAAAATAATTTTTGGTAATTTTGGATCTCTACACAATTCAACTTGAGATCAACAAACTATGATGTATCATGGCTAATTCTAGTAAGCAAAAAGTCTCTTTCACAGTTGGATCATCTTAGAGCTTCTTTGTCCATCCTTTTGGAATCCTGCAACCAAAATAAAATTTTTATTTCAGTTTGTATGCATTATGGGTATCTCTACTATTTTACAAGAGATTAGACATAATGAAACTCATATACTTAGTTATGAGATTGAGTTGTTAGGATTTCAATTATTTTCCTTTTCAGTGGACAATTTCTTGAGTCGTGACCAGTTCCACCACAATTAGGAACCTTGCAATATCTTAGTTTCTTTGCAGCTTCAATGCGCTCAACTAACCTTTTTCCTTTTTTCTTCCCTTTGTTTGAGATTGTTGCGGATTTTCAATGTGATAATCTTCATCTAGAGAATTTCTCTCTATAAATTGTCTAAAAGCAACACGTTCATGTTCTTCACTCATATGCTCATTTTCAGAAAAATATTGAACAATTTGCAGCACTCTTTGCAATTCCTTCTTAGCATATTCAAGATGGACTTTTGTCTTTATTGATTCAAGAGTCATTTCTGAATATAGAATAAAGACTCTAGAACTTGTTGTTATCATTACTGAGTTGCATCATATGAGTAAACTTTAGAACCAGTGGATTTTCTTGCCTCCACCTAGCCAGTAGATACTTCTCAGGTAACATGAACTAGTTATGAGCACTAAATACTCGAATAGAATGCTGCACAAAATTCTTGAAAATTCAAACTCTTGGCAAGACCATTGAACAACCTATTCTATTGAATTCTAGTACACAAAACGTCCACCATCTGTTTTGATGTAGTGACGCAGAGGATATGATCCATCACTATATAGGAATAGACCATACCCAACAGAAAGTACCATCTCATCTTGTAACAACTTAAAGGCGAAAGACATGAGAACTTTTTGTGCATGTTTCTCCATCGGCATGAATGTCTTAATTGGAGGATTGTATTACTTTTGCTACATTACTGCCTTTTCCTAGCATGGTTTCTTATACTAACTGCAGTACCAACCTGGTTAACAAATTCTTTTAAACTTGTTCTGGCATGTAAAAATCTTTTCAAATATGCATTAATAGATTCTGAGCATCGAGTCGTCGTTATTCCAGCAAAAAAGTATCTCTTCAAGTATGGCAGTGCCCAAGATGCATGATTTAAATATAGCAATTTCATATGCTTATTTGATCCAAGATCAAATTGAGAGATCAATTCATCCCATTGGTGCTCAAATTCATCGATGTTACCAAGTTCATAGTCTATGAAATTCAAATTTAAATTGCAATATCTTGAACTGAGGAAAAAAAAAAGCCAAGTAGAGAACTCGGATGTAATATGCCATATACAAAAGGCATGTTTAGAGTATGGAAGTTCATTAGCAATATCTTATGTTAAGCCAAGATCTTGATCTGTTAATATGGTTTGTGGGTGCTTTCCATCCATAAGCCGTATGAAACTCGGCAAAATAAATATATAGTAGTAGTAAAGCTAAAAAAACTTTTTTATGTAGCTAGAAATTAGAATAAATTTTACCAATAAAACCCAAGAAAAAGAAGATGCCTTCTCATTGCGCAAGAAAGCACACAAAAAAAAATTAGAATTGCCATGATTGTTCACACATATCTAAAGTCCTAATGGTATTTCATAACGATTCAATCAATAAGTAGTGTCAAAGACGACTATATCTCCAAAAACTTCATAAGCACGATAGAGTCTCCGAACTTCCAGATGACATGTTCAAGTCTTTGACATCCATCAACAGTGAAATCATATTAGAAATCAACATTTTTGTCTTTCAAACTCTTGCATATTTTCAATAGCTCCGAGGCATCACTTTCAATATTAGTAGAACTTTATGATTGAACAAAGTTCCTTATATCTTTTTCTATGAAAGGCAATTGGCCTGGATTTACTCTCTTTTCTAATTCAATCACTCTTCTGATTAAACTTATTGAACAACAAGCTTTTGCAAGAAGTGTAATTCGTGTTTGCTCAATGGGAGAAATCTTACCTCTTTGTCACTCAGAAGTTCTAGATTTGTGAACATTATAAATATATACCACTGTCCAACGAGTGATGCCATCAAATATATCTTTGACATGGACATCTTGGCTTTACAGTTACATCTGAAAGATTTTTGATTTCTTTGTCGTTCTTTTTCAACTACCTTTTGAGGACGAGGGCTACCAGCTTTATGATAAACATAACCCTTTTTATAAATTCCCATAGGATGTTCTGCACTTCTTAAATGGCGATCACGTCTAACTGAAAAACCAAATGTTTTAGTAAAATTCATATAGTAATTATAAGCTTCATCATCCTATTAAACACTTTTTCCATTTGCAAATCACCATCACTGATATCAATAACATTCTATTTTCTAAGTTCTTCATTTGAAATTGTAGTAGTTCCTACAACTTTATCTCCATTAATAAAGCACCCAATATAATCACATGGACAATGGCTTCTTGAAACTCCTATTGTCGAATCACTCGTACTGAGAAAACCTATATTTTCTAGTTCCATCAAAGAAATAATTAGCCAAAACATTTAAGTAATCCAACTATTGAATCAGTTCATTGAAACTGTAAATTTGTGTTATAAATAAAAAAAAAACAAGAAGCAAATCGAAAGGCACAAAGCAAATATAAAACTAAAAATTCTTTTAATCATTGGACACCCCTATTTCAAAAGTAAAAGTACTTTTAACCCAAAAATTTGATCAATAAATAAAAAAGTATTAAAATACTATATGCTTATAGTATTAAAATACTTAAAACTTAAAAGGGACCAAGCATATGCACTAGTCAATGTTGGAAGAGAAAAAACTTAAAACTAACCTTGGAATTTCATAGAAGAGCAATGGCTGCTTGGTCCCTTTTTCTGCTAGTGAATAGTGCGATTTCGACGGGAGGGCCTTGAAAATGTACTTTTAGGGCATTAAGGCCTCATTTGCTTGCACTTGGTGGTGGTCTAAATCTTAATCATTCAGATCTCAAACATTAAGTGTGTTCGTGTAACGACCCGGCTGGTCGTTTTAAGAATTTACACCCTGATCTCCTATTAACTACTCTCCCCGTGTTTATTTCTGCAATTTTGATTTGCTGGGATGTTCTGTTTTGAGTTTTGGAGGGTTTTGGGACACTTAGTCCCTAAATGAGAGCTTAAGTTTTGGAAATTTGATGATATTTGAAACAATATGAAGACGGCTTTGGAATGAAATTCAGATGGTTCCATTAACTCCGTTGGGTGATTTCGGGCTTAGAGGCGTGTTCGGATTGTGTTTTGGAGGTCCGTAGCTAATTTAGGCTTGAAATACTGAAAGTTGAATATTTGAAGTTTCCGATTCGATAGTGAGATTTTGATCCGAGGGTCGGAATGGAATTCTGGAAGTTGGAGTAACTCTGTAGTGTTGAATGTGATGTATGTGCAAAATTTTGGGTCATTCGAACGAGGGTTGATTGATTTTTTGATCGAAAGCGTAAATTTAGAGTTTGGGAGTTCTTAGGTTTGAATCTGTGGTTGATTCATCGTTTCAATATTGTTTTAGGTGTTCTAAGGATTGGTATAAGTTTGGACTGTGGTATTAGACTTGTTTGTGCTTTTGGGTGAGGTCCAGGGGGACTTAAGATGATTTCAGATGGTTGACGGAAGGATTTGGAATTTGGAGTTGCAGCTGAAGCTATGACTACTGTTATAACCGCATTTGCGGTTGATAGGCCGACGGTGCGACTCCCACAGGTGTGGAATCAAACCGTAGAAGCGGCCAGATGAGGATGGGGCAGGAGCCGCATAAATGAGAGATTTACCGCAGAAGCGGTACCGTATCTGCGAATGGGGAGTCGCAGGTGCGGAAAAGGCTGAGCTAGTGAATTGTCGTAGATGCAATCGTTGATCCGCAAAAGCAGGACCGCAAAAGCGGATTAACTGGGCAGAAACATATAAATACTTGCCTTCACGAATTTGAGCTATTTTTACCTCTTTTCAAACGTGAAGAAGCCTTGGGGAGCATTTTCAAGAGAGATTTTCAGAGGAGTTCATTGGGGTAAGGTCTTTGGTCCCTAAACTCGTTATTGGAGTGATTTTTTATCATTATAAGCATGAAAATTTAAGGAAAATCAGTGGTAATTTGGGGGTTAGGGCTTGATTAGTTAGAGACTTTTGATTGATGCTTTGAGGGACCATTTGAGGTCCGATTTTGGTACTTTTGGTATGACTGAACACGTAAAAATGTGATAATTCTGGAAATATAAATTTTACCCGATTCCAAGACATGGGCCCGATGGATGTTTTGGTCATTTTATCTAATTTCGCGTATTAGCTTAGAATCTCTTTGTAGAATCAGTTACTTGACTTGTTATTTACATTATGCAATTGAATTGAATAGATTTAAATGGAGTCGAGTACGGGTGGCAAGAACGTGATTTCAGATTGACTTTTGAGCCGGTTCGAGGTAAGTAGCTTGCTTAACCTTGTGTGGGGGGATATTTCCCTTAGGATTTGGTATTATTGATAATTGAAATGCCTTGTACGTGAGGTGACGAGTGCGTACTTGTGCTAACTATTGAAAATCCGATTTTCATTAAGTAATTTCTAGTATGTTTCTTTTCCTGTTTATACTACTTGCAAATGTAAGACTGTTGTTAGCTTAGGAAAACATGTCTAATTGACTTAATTGCCTTACTTGCTTAAGCTGCCTTATTTGGATTATGTGCAGCATGTTAGGTTAGAAATACTTGTCTTACCTTGGTATGGAACTTGTATTGAACTGTGTACTCTTTTGTTGTTGCTGTGTGTTTACTTTGGAACTATAGGATGGTATCCCCGGGAGATCCCCCTGTATGTTTACTTTGGGACTACGGAACGGTATTTCGAGAGATCCCCCTACACATTTACATTGGAACTGCGGGACTGCACCTGGTAGATTTCCCCTGTACTGAGTATTTATATTTGTGACTACAGATCGGTATTACGGGAGATCCCCTTGCATTATGAGTTGGACTACGGGACGGTATCCCAGGAGATTCACTAGATATTTATGTTTGGGACTATAGGACGGTATCCTAGGAGATCCCCGGTTGTTATCCGTGTACTGAGTTGTATCTCTTTCGGTGTTACTTTGCCTCTGTGGTAGTTGTTGCTGTCCTTATTATCCTATATTTAATTCTCATTATTATCTTTTAACTGCACTGCTTTATCTTATGTTGTCATACCTATATTTTATTTAACCTCAGTAGGGTCCTGACCTTCCTCGTCACTATCCGATCGAGGTTAGGCTTGGCACTTACTAAGTACCGTTGTGGTGTACTCATGCACTTTCTGCGCATGTTTTTCATGTGCAGATCTAGGTACTTCCACTCAGACTTATCACGCTTGAGGCGAGCCGCTTGAAGAGACTCTGAGGTATATCTGCCACGTCCGTAGACCGAAGAGTCCCTTTCTACTCTCCCTTTTGTATTAGCCCTTTTGTATTTTTGTTTCTTTGTTAGACATTCTGGAGTTAGATGCTTGTAGACATTCAAAGGCTTGTGATCATGAGATTCCAGGTTTTGGGAAGTGTATTTAGATTTCGAGAGTTGATATTGTGTATACTGAGCGGCACTTTTAAACACTGTTCTATTTCACTATTTCGGTTTTAAATTGTTTTTCTTTTGCAAATTGGTTTATCTTCCGCATTTTTAGGCTTACCTAGTCGTAGAGACTAGGTGCCGTCACGATGGTTCACGGAGGGCGATCCGGGGTCGTGACAAGTTGGTATCAGAGCTCTAGGTTCATAGGAGTCATGAATCCCAAGCCAATTTATTAGAGTCTCGTTGATCGATACGGAGACGTTTGTACTATCTACGAGAGGCTATGTAACTGTTAGAAATTCCACTTCATTTGATTTCCTTGTCATGCGAGATTTTGACATCAAAATTCTAAACTTCTGTCTTCTATTCTCTCACAGATGGTGAGGACATGTGCTATCAGAGATGATCAGGCACCTGCGCCCCTACTACAGCCGTTAGAGGCCGGGGCCGGGGTAGAGGTTGAGGACGTGCACGTGGTGCAGCCAGAGCACCCGTGCGAACTGCCGCCGAGGTACCACCAGCAGTTCTAGCCGGAGTCCGGGCACCTGATATGCCTACTGCTACTACTACTCCAGCTCTCCAAGAGACTCTTGCGCAATTCATGAGCATGTACACCACTTTGGCTCAGGCAGGGTTGCTTCCCCTTGCTGCAGCCACATCTCAGGCCGGGGGAGGAGCACAAACTCCCCCTGCCCGCACTCCTGAGCAGCGAGTGCATGTTGATCAGGTCCCAGAGATTATTCGGGTACAGTCTGTAGTCCCAGGCTAGCCCGAGGATAGGGCAGCGGCTTCAGAGGATGAGCAGCGAAGACTTGAGAGGTTCAAGAAGTATGATCCTTCAGTATTCAGTGGGTTAGCATCAGATGATGCCTTGGGATTTCTGGAGGAGTGTCACCGTATCCTCACACTATAGGTATATCAGGATCGAGTGGGTTTTTTTTCACTGCCTTCCAGCTTCAAGGAGCTGCCTATGAATGGTGGCGCACCTATGAGTTAGACAGTCCGGACGAGGTTGCTTCACTGATTTGGACCCGGTTTTCATAAATGTTCCTAAGAGAGTTTGTTCCTCAGAGCCTTAGAGACGCATGGCATGCAGAGTTTGAGCATTTGCGCCAGGGTGCTATGACTGTCTCAGAGTATGCTGTCTGTTACACTAGCTTGGCTAGACATACACCGGCCTTGGTTTCTACTATTTGCGAGAGGATTCGCCGGTTTATTGAGGGCTTATTCCCAGCATCAGGTCTAGCATGGCTCGTGATTTGGAGATGGATATTTCTTATCAGCAGGTGGTGAGCATTGCTAGGAGGATTGAGGGTATGCATGCTAGGGAGAGAGAGGAGAGGGAGGTCGAGAGGTCTCGAGAGTCGGGCCATTTTTATGGTGCCCGTGCCCTAGCAGCAGGTCGTAATGGTAGGGATTATATAAGTCGCCCCATTTATTTAGCTCTTCCAGCAACCAGTGGTGTTCCAGCTCCTCCTAGGCCCTATGAGCCTTATCATACACCTTCAGTATCTAGTGTGCCTCCTGCGCGGGGTGCTTTCAGTGGTCAGTCCAGCAGACCTGGCCCAAGCCAGTCACATCTGCCACGTCCTCCCAGAGCTTGTTTTGAGTGTGGTGATACATGCCACATGGTGAGGGATTGCCCCAGACTTAGGAGGGGTGCACCTCCACAGACTTCTCAGCCAGAGCGTGCCCCGCAGAGTTCTTAGGCTATGATTACAACACCAGTTGCTACACCACCTGCTCAGCCAGCTAGAGGTGGAGTTTGGGGAGGTAGAGGTCACCCTAGAGGGGAAGGCCAGGCCCGATACTATGCCCTTCATGCCCGTACAGAGGCTGTTGCCTCCGATTCTGTCATCATAAGTATTATACTGGTTTGTAACAGAGATGCGTCGGTTCCATTCGATCTAGGCTCCATTTACTCTTATTTGTCTTCTTATTTTTCTCCGTATTTGGGTGTACCTCAGGATTCTTTGAGTTCCACCATTTATGTTTCTACTCATGCGGGAGATTCTCTTATTGTGGACCGTGTTTATCGGTCGTGTTTGGTTTCTCTTAGTGGTATTGAGACCATAGCCGATTTATTATTACTCAACATGGTAGATTTTGATATTAACTTGGGCATGGACTGGTTGTCACCCCATTATGTTATTCTTGATTGTCATGCCAAAATCGTGACACTGGCTATGCCAGGTGTACCGCGTGTTGAGTGGAGGGGTTCTTTAGATCACAATCCCAGTAGAGTTATTTCTTTCCTTAAGGCTCAGCATATGGTTGAGAAGGGGTATGACGCGTATCTAGCTTATGTGAGAGATGTCAGTATTGATACACCTTTAGTTGATTCAGTTTCAGTAGTACGAGATTTTCTTGATATATTTCCAACTGATCTTCCAGGCATGCCGCCCGATAGAGATATTGATTTTGGCATTGATCTATTGCCAGACACTCAGCCCATTTCTATTCCTCCGTATTGTATGGCTCCTCCTGAGTTGAAGGAGTTGAAGGATCAATTACAAGAATTGCTTGACAAGGGTTTTATTAGGCCCAGTGTATCACCTTAGGGTGCTCCTGTCTTGTTCGTAAAGAAAAAGGATGGTTCTATGCGTATGTGCATTGATTATCGCCAATTGAACAAAGTTACAATGAAGAACCGTTACCCTTTGCCTCATATTGATGATCTGTTTGACCAGCTTCAGGGCGCACATGTGTTTTCTAAGATTGACTTGCACTTAGGTTACCATCAGTTGAAGATTCGGGAGCCAGATATCCCGAAGACTGCTTTCAGGACTCGGTATGGTCATTACGAGTTCCTTGTTATGTCATTTGGGCTGACCAATGCCCCAACAGCCTTTATGCATTTGATGCACAGTGTGTTCCAGCCGTATCTTGACTCGTTCGTCATTGTCTTTATTGATGATATTCTGGTGTATTACCGGAGTCGAGAAGATTATGACCAGCACCTGAGGACAATGCTCCAGACTTTAAGGGAAAAGAAATTATATGCTAAGTTCTCGAAATGTGAGTTTTGGTTGGATTCCGTGGCATTCGTAGATCACGTAGTGTCAAGTGAGGGTATTCAAGTGGATCCGAAGAAAGTAGAGGTAGTGCAGAGTTGGCCCAGACCATCCTCATCTACAGAGATCCGCAGTTTTCTTAGCTTGGCGGGTAATTACCATCGTTTTGTTGAGGGGTTTTCATCGATTGCAGCCCCTATGACTAGGTTGACCCAGAAGTGTGCTCCGTTCTAGTGGACGAAAGAGTGTGAGGCAAGCTTTCAGAAGCTCAAGACAGCTTTGACTATAGCCCCAATTTTGATATTGCCTTCAGGTTCGAGATCTTATACGGTCTATTATGATGCCTCGAGGATTGGCCTTGGAGCAGTGTTGATGCAGGGCAGTAGGGTGATTGCCTACGCGTCTAGATAGTTGAAGATACATGAGAAGAACTACCATGTCCATGATCTAGAGTTAGCTACCATTGTTCACGCCCTGAAGATCTGGCGCCATTATTTGTACGGTGTTCCTTGTGAGATTTATACTGATCATCGGAGCTTACAGTACCTATTCAAGCAAAAGGATCTTAATTTGTGCCAGATGAGGTGGTTAGAGTTGCTGAACGACTATGATATCACTATTTTGTATCACCCGGGCCAGGCCAATATGGTAGCCGATGCTTTGAGTTATCGGGCAGAGAGTTTGGGGAGTTTGGCTTATTTACCAGCATTGGAGAGGCCCATGGCGATGGATGTTCAGGCCTTAGCCAGCCAATTTGTGAGATTGGATCTTTCGGATCCCAGTCAGATTCTAGCTTGCGTGGATTCTCGGTCTTCCTTATTTGATCGTATCAGGGAGCGTCAGTATGATGACCCTCATTTGCTTGTCCTCAAGGACAAGGTTCTTCGTGGTGATGCCCGAGATGTGTCCATTGGTTATGATGGGGTATTGAGGATGCAGGGTCGGATTTGTGTACCCAATGTTGATGGGCTTCGGGAGTTGATTCTAGAGGAGGCCCATAGTTTGCGGTATTCCATTCATTCGGGTGCCGCAGAGATGTATCAGGATTTGAGACAACACTATTGGTGGAGGTGGATGAAGAAAGATATAGTTGGATTTGTAGCTCGGTGCCTCAACTGTCAGCAGGTGAAGTATGAGCACTAGAGACCAGGTGGGTTGCTTCAGCAGATAGAGATCCCGGAGTGGAAGTGGGAGCGGATCACCATGGACTTTGTAGTTGGCTCCCATGGACTTTGAGAAAGTTCAATGCTATTTGGGTGATTATGGATCGGCTGACCAAGTTCGTGCATTTCATTCCTATGTGTACTATTTATTCTTCGGAGCGGTTGGCGGAGATTTATATTTGGGATATTGTTCGCCTGCATGGTATTCCAGTTTCCATTATTTCAGATAGAGGTACTTAGTTCACATCACGGTTCTGGAGGGCCGTTCAACATGAATTGGGTACTCGGGTGGAGTTGAGTACAACATTTCACTCTCAGACGGACGGACAGTCTGAACGCACTATTCAGATTCTTGAGGATATGCTCCGTGTGTGTGTGATTGAGTTTGGAGGGTCTTGGGATCATTTTCTGCCACTAGCGGAGTTTGCTTACAACAACAACTATCAGTCCAGCATTCAGATGGCACCGTATGAGGCTTTGTATGGTAGGCGGTGTAGATCCCCGGTGGGTTGGTTTGAGTCGGGTGAGGCCAGATTATTGGGCATAGACTTGGTTCAGGATGCCTTGGAGAAGGTTAAGGTGATTCAGGATAGACTCCGTACAGCCCATTCCAGACAGAAGAGTTAGGCGGACCGAAAGGTTCGTGATGTCTCCTATATGGTTGGAGAGCGGGTTCTGCTTCGGGTTTCGCCTATGAAGGGCGTTATGAGATTTGAGAAGAAAGGAAAGTTGAGTACGAGGTTTATTGGCCCTTTTGAGATATTGAGGCATGTTGGGGAGGTTGTTTATGAGCTCGCCTTACCTCCAGCTTGGCAGGAGTTCATCCGGTATTTCATGTTTCGATGCTCCGGAGGTATCACGGTGATTCATCGCACATGTTGGATTTCAGTTCAGTCCAGTTGGACAAGGATCTATCTTATGTTGAGGAGCCAGTGGCAATATTGGATAGGCAGGTTAGAAAGCTGAGGTCAAAGAACATTGCATCAGTAAAGGTTCAGTGGCGGGGTCATCCGGTCGAGGAGGCGACCTGGGAGACCGAGCAGGATATGCGCAGCCGTTACCCTCATCTTTTCACTACTTTAGGTATGTCTCTATGCTCTTTGAGGACGAACAAATGTTTAAGTATGGGAGGATGTAATGACCCGGCCGGTCGTTTTAATAATTTATGCCCCGGTCTCCTATTAACTGCTCTCCCCGTGTTTATTTCTGCTATTTTGATTTGCCGGAATGTTCGGTTTTGAGTTTCGGAGAGTTTTGGGACACTTAGTCTCTAAATGAGAGCTTAAGTTTTGGAAATTTGACCGTAGTTGGAACAGTGTAAAGACGGTCTCGGAATGGAATTCTGTTGGTTCCATTAGCTCCGTTGGGTGATTTCGGGCTTAGGGGCGTGTTCGGATTGTGTTTTGGAGGTCCGTAGCTAATTTAGGCTTGAAATGCCGAAAGTTGAATATTTGAAGTTTCCGGTTCGATAGTGAGATTTTGATCCGAGGGTCGGAATGGAATTCTAGAAGTTGGAGTAACTCTGTAGTGTTGAATGTGACGTGTGTGCAAAATTTTGGTCATTCGGATGAGGGTTGATAGACTTTTTGATCGAAAGCGTAAATTTAGAGTTTGGGAGTTCTTAGGCTTGATCCATGGTTGATTCGTTGTTTCGATGTTATTTTAGGTGTTTTAAGGATTAGTATAAGTTTGGACAGTGGTATTAGACTTGTTTGTGCTTTTGGTTGAGGTCCCGGGGCCTCGGAATAATTTCGGATGGTTGACGGAAGGATTTGGAATTTGGAGTTGCAGCTGAAGCTATGAATGTTGTCATAACCACATCTGCGGTTGATGGGCCATAGTTGCGACTCCCACAGGTGCGGAATCAAGCCGCAGAAGCGGCCAGATGAGGAAGGGGCAGGAGTTGCAGAAGCGGGAGATTTATTGCAGAAGCGGTACCGCATCTGCAAATGGGGAGTCGCAGGTGTGGAAAAGGCAGAGCTAGTGAATTGTCGTAGATGCGATCGTTGGTCCAAAAAAGTAGGACCGCAGAAGCGGATTAGCTGGGCAGAAACATATAAATACTTGCCTTCGCGAATTTGAGCTATTTTTACCTCTTTTCAAACGGAAAAAACCTTGGGGAGCATTTTCAAGGGAGATTTTCAGAGGAGTTCATTGGGGTAAGGTCTTTGGTCCCTAAACTCGTTATTGGAGTGATTTTTTATCATTATAAGCATGAAAATTTAAGGAAATTCAGTGGTAATTTTGGGGTTAGAGCTTGATTAGTTAGAGACTTTTGAGTGATGATTTGAGGGACCATTTGAGGTCCGATTGTTGTACTTTTGGTATGAATGAACTCGTGATAGTGTGAGGATTCTGGAAATGTAAATTTTACCCAATTCCGAGACGTGGGCCCGAGGGGCATTTTGGTCATTTTACCTAATTTTGTGTATTAGCTTAGAATCTCTTTGTAGAATCAGCTATTTGAAGTATTATTTACATTATGCAATTGAATTGAATAAATTTGGGCCATTGGAGTCGAGTACTCGTGGCAAGAACGTGGTTTCGGGTTGACTTTTGAGTCGGTTCGAGGTAAGTGGCTTGCCTAACCTTGTGTGGGGGACATTCCCCTTAAGATTTGGTATTATTGATAATTGAAATGCCTTGTACATGAAGTGATGAGTGCGTATTTGTGCTAATTGTTAAAAATCTGATTTTCATTAAGTAATTTCTAGTATGTTTCTTTTCTTGTTTATACTACTTCCAAATTTAAGCCTTGTGTTAGCTTAGGAAAACATGTCTAATTGACTTAATTGCCTTACTTGCTCAAACTGCCTTATTTGGATTACGTCCAACATGCTAGGTTAGAAATACATGTCTTACCTTGGTATGGAACTTGTATTGAACTGTGTACTCTCTTCTTGTTGTTGTTGTGTGTTTACTTTGGGACTACGGGATGGTATCCCCGGGAGATTCCCCTGTATGTTTACTTTGGGACTACGGAACGGTATTTCGGGAGATGCCGCTGCACATTTACTTTGGAACTACGAGACTGCACCTGGTAGATTCCCCCTATACTGAGTATTTACATTTGTGACTACGGATCGGTATTCCGGGAGATTCCCTCGCATTATGAGTTGGACTACGGGACGGTATCCCGGGGAGATTCACTGGATATTTATGTTTGGGACTATAAGATGGTATCCTGGGAGATCCCCAATTGTTATCCTTGTACTGAGTTGTATCTCTTTCGATGTTACTTTGCCTCTGTGGTAGTTGTTGTTGTCCTTATTATCTTGTATTTAATTCTCATTATTATCTTTCAACTGCACTGCTTTATCTTATGTTGTCTTACCTTATATTTTATTTAACCTCAGTAGGGCCCTGACCTTCTCGTCACTACCCGACTGAGGTTAGGCTTGACACTTACTAAGTACCGCTGTGGTGTACTCATGCCTTTTCTGCGCATGCTTTTTATGTGCAGATCCAGGTACTTCCACTCAGACTTATCACGCTTGAGGCGACCCGCTTGAAGAGACTCCGAGGTATATCTGCCTCGTCCGCAGATCGAAGAGTCCCTTTCTACTCTCCATTTTGTATTAACCCTTCTGTATTTTTGTTTCTTTGTTAGACATTCTGGAGCTAGATGCTTGTAGACATTCAAAGGCTTGTGATCATGAGATTCCAGGTTTTGGGAAGTGTATTTAGATTTCGAGAGTTGATATTGTGTATGCCGAGCGACACTTTTAAACACTGTTCTATTTCACTATTTCGGTTTTAAATTGTTTTTCTTTTGCAAATTGGTTTATCTTCCGCATTTTTAGGCTTACCTAGTCGTAGAGACTAGGTGCCGTCACGATGGTTCACGGAGGACGAACCGGGGCCGTGACAGTTTGTTTTTAAAGTCTGAATCTTAATTATTCAGATTTTAATCATTAAGTGTTTTTTTTATTTCACAACCACTTAATGGGTCTGAATAGGTCTGTATGATAAAGATCTATAATAGAGACTTATAGCTTGTTTGGCCAAGCTTATTTTTGGTCAAAAGTGCTTCTTTTTTTTTGCCAAAAGCACTTTTGGCCTCAATTTGAGGTGTTTGGCCAAGCTTCTGGAAGGAAAAAAAGTGCTTTTGAGGAGAAGCAGAAGCAGCTTTGGAGAAGCAGAAAAAAGTAGCTTCTCTCCAAAAGTACTTTTTTGAGAAGTACTTTTGAGAAAAATACACTTAGAAGCAATTTTTTAAAGCTTGGTCAAACACTAATTGCTGCTCAGAAGTGCTTTTCAAACTAATTAGCAAAACACAAACTGCTTCTCACCAAAAGTACTTTTGAGAGATGCACTTTTGAAAAAAGCACTTCTCAAAATAAGCTGATTTTTGCAGCTTGGCCAAACGGGCTATTAATTTCATTAAGATGTTATCACATATTCATTATTAACTGCCGCCGTCGCCTACCATTATCAATTACCACCACACCACCACCACCTCCACCACCACCACGCCACCACCATCCTCAATCATAGCCTCCATTATCTACCATCACCGCCTACTATCCCCACCACTCCGACCACCATCATTCTCTCCCACAATCAACATTCATCCGCCTCAACTACCACAACTGGCCACCCCATCACAATCAACAACCACAGCCGGTACTGCCCATCATTATAACCGACCACCACTCACCCACCACCTTCCTCAATCACAATTACTACTGCCACTTGACATTATTAACTATCACCACCCATCACCACCATCCTCAATCATAGTCGCCACCACTACCAATTGTAAGCACGTGATTTTTGCCCAATATGAGAATTACTCCCAAAAAATTCAAAAATAAAATGATTTTTCTTTGGTGTGCAATTTTGTGATATTTTGTGATATTTTGAAGAATTATTTGTATTTGTTTGTGCGTGTTTATTCGCTAAATTAATAAAAAATACAAAAATATGTCGCATTTTGCATGTAGAATTTAATTCTACAATTGTTAGTAATTAAAATTGTTTTACAAAAATTAAAAATTACAAAAATAGGCATCGTTTGCATTTTTAGCATTTAATGTCCAAATATACAATTTTATGCTTAATTAATACTTAATTGTGCGTTAATTATTATTGGGAGTTAATTTGCGCCTTTATAACTTAATTTAGTTCTTAATAATAGTTTAAGTATTTTTATAATTTAGTTTTAGAAAAACAAAAGAAGAAAAGAGAGCGAAAATATAAAGAAAATCGGAATTGGGCCTCTTCTTCAATTTCAAGCTATAGGCCCAAAAAATGGCTCAATCTTCCCTACGACCCAGTCCATTTCGAACTGGGTCGACCCAGTCCATAACCCAAAAGACCCAAACTCCTTTGTCTTACATTTTACAAAAACAAAGCAAAAATTAAAAGAAGAAAACCCTAAAGACTAAGAGATCCCCCCCCCCCTCTTTCTTTCTTCTTCTTCCTCAAGCTTCAAGAAAGCCAACAATGGCCACCCTATATTCTTCCTCTCCAAAACCTCTCCGGCGATCCTCCATTAAATCCGACAACCCATGGCTACATCGTCTTCATCTCCTTCTTCTTCGTCCGAATTCCCTAGCCCTATCCGCCATTGACGAGGCTCGTCGAGCTCAAGCTTGAGCTCGACGTCTATGGCTGACCATGTTGCTTCTTTTCCTCCTTACGAGCACGTCGAGCTACTGCTGTGGTTGCTTAGATCTTTTCCGTCCAAACACCACCTCCGAACGACCCCCAGCCACGCCGGAACAACACAAAACGAACCAAGATGCCATGGCTGTCCGCTCACGCATCTGCTACTGCTGCGTTCCATTTTCTTCTGCCTTCTACTACGTCCAACCATGGACGAGCTTCGACGTCGACCATGTCGTCGTCCATTGCTGTCCGCGACGTGCTGCTGCTCGCTGCTCCGGCTTGCTTCCGCTTCTCGTCGTTTTCAGCTGGGTTGAAGCTGCGGACTGCTGCTCCTTTCCTCCCGTCTTCTTCGTTTTGGTCGAGGCTCGTCAAGTTCGTTGTTTGTTTGGTCGTTGTTCGTCGTTTTAATCCGGTTAGTAGTTTTTGAATTTTATTTTGTCCGTTATTTTGTTTTGATATTTTTCGAATCTAAAATCGGCGAATGTTTGCTTTGTTCATGTCTATGGTTAGATATTTGATTTTTTGGTTTTGTTCATGTTCATGTTGTTTGTTAAATTAATTTTCAGATTTCAAAATAGAAGTTTAATTAGTTGTTTTCATATTCATTTCATGTTTGTATTATTGTTTAAGTGAATATTTGTTAGTATGATGTTTGTTAGATTCAAATTGAAATTTAATTAACTATTTCTTCAATTTGTTTCATGAGTTTATGTATTGTTAGAAATTGTTAAGTTCAAGCTTAAGTTCATAATTGTTTATTCGTCGATCTTGTTATTTGTCTAAAAAGAATTTAGTTGTGTTAAAGGAAATATATTGATTTAATCATTTTAATCTTTGTTGTGTTAAAATAGATTCATTTGTGTTCATACTTTGTTTGGATGATCTTGAATCCGAATTTTTGTATAATTTGATCTCTTGTTTATCATCTATGATTATTTCTTGAATTTGTCTCATAATCTTATTTAAAGTTTAATATAGGAATTGTTGGTTGTAATGTTGTTAGAGTTGATTTTAAGTTCAATATGATTGAATTTAGAAATCTTCATACTTTGTTTGTTGTTGTTGTTGAATCCGAAAATAGGATTGTTTGTTGCTAAAATATTGTTCAATCAAATTTTAGTTGTTCTTTGTTGTTCAATTTGTGTTCAAGTGATTTGTTGTTGAAATGTTGTTAAAATCATGTTCATGTGATATTGTTGTTATGATGTTCATCCATGTTCATATTGTTGTTTGAACATTGTTAGAAATTGATCATATTGTCTATATTTTGGTTAAGTTTGATTAATTGATGAGTTATAGCTGATGGGTAGTTTGGTAAATTTGTAGTACGTTCAGGGGTAGTTTGGTAATTTCAGTGAGGTCGGAGGGGGTAGTTTAGGAATTGTACATTTTGAAATTGTTTATTTGAAGCATGGGGGACAAAATGAAATGGGGTGGGTTGTGATATGATTATTTAATATAAAGGGGGGACAAGATTTAAATTAAAGGGGAATCTTGCATTATTTTAAATAAAGCATGGGGGACAAAATATAATGGGGTGGTGTGATATGTTTATTTAATGTAATGGGGATGAGTGGAAAGATAATGGGTTGGGTAGAGAAAAAGTATTGATTTTAATTAATTAAAAGGTTTATGGGATGTGTTATATATGTGAAGTCTTGAACACAAGACAACACAGAGAGAACAAGAATACAGATAGAGAGAAAAAAAACGGACAGAGAATAGAAGAGAGAAAAATTCCGAAAAATATTTAAGCTTTCAAAAATAAAAATAAAAGCTAAAAAATCTACTGCTTTCTTTCTTTGTTTGAAATTAGTATTAATGGTTGTTGTTTCATTTAAAGCTTAAAGCTTTTGTTTTTTGGGATTGCTACTCCACCGGTCTGTTACTGGGTTGTTACTATTGCTGGGCAGTTGTTGCTATTGTACTGTTATTATTGCTGCTGATTCTCATCATCATTTTCTTTTGCTTCCAATATCAGGTACATATCTGAAAATTCATGTCATGAAAAGCTTCAACATGGCAAGTAAATGAAGTTTGATTATAAGGATGTTTTCTACTCATTTAAATTTTATTAGTTTAAGTTTCAGTTTTGTTTTAGTTGGTTAATATAGTATTAAATCAATTGGTATATTAGTTCTCTTTCTTAATAACAAATGGCTTAATTATTTTAGAAACGCGATCAACTCATTTCTTTTAATATATGAAATAATGTCAATGATTTTTTACAAAATATAGAGTTAACGTTTGCAAATATTCGCATAGGCAGAATATAAGAATTGGTTTATTTATCTCAAACCCAATCTTCGTAAGCAAAATTAACCAAACAATTATAACTTTGGGCTAAAAACAAGTATATGAGATTTACAAGCACGAATTGCAACATTTTATGTCAAGGATATGTAGAAATAGAATTCGCATTAAATGTAACAATAAAAGTTCTGCAGAAACTATTAATTTGTTTATCAAATTAATTCTTTTTCCAGTTTTATATGCGATTCAATTTTTGGATATGTTAATGTTGTATCTACGATAAAAATGGTAGTATTTTTAGTTACATGTTGTTTGTTTCTTTTTAATATCATTAATTCTTTAAAATTTGAATAGTTTTGAGGTATATAATTCATACGCGTAAAATAAGACTTGTAGCAACGCCTAATAAATTTTGAATTCTTTGTCAAGAAATTTGGTGGCATCCCAATCGGTAATTCTCCACGATTCTTACATTTAAAAATAGATAGATGCAATAAACATTTATGGAAAATCTATATTACTATTAAGAATCTTTTGCGTGATTAGGGATGTGTTCGCGTAACCTGATTATATTTCTAAAAGCAATTCGGATTGTGCGTTCGCGCAACTTCGAAAGAACATTTAATAAAAAGGGGGCTCTTCGGAGAATATCAATATTAATTTCATATAACTCGAGATGTGCGGTTCAATATTTAATTATACAAGAGCGACGAACGTTCATAATTTTATTTTAGCACAATTTCGAACTTAAGTTTTTTTATATAATAAAAAAATTTCGAAAAAAAAATAAATAAATAATAATAATTATATTGTGTATACGTACGCGTGACACGATTTTCACATTAAAAAATATTAATATATAAAACGAATACACGTACGCGTGATTCGATTCGAAGAAGGGTCTTTAATTATAAACAATTTAAATAGAAGCGGTAACAATAAAATCATGCAATAAAAATATATTTAATAAATCAAAATAATCAAGCCAAATATAACAGTTGAGCGACCGTGCTAGAACCACGGAACTCGGGAATGCCTAACACCTTCTCCTGGGTTAACAGAATTCCTTATCCGGATTTCTGGTTCGCAGAATAATAAACAGAGTCATATTCTCCTCGATTCAGGGATTAAAATTGGTGACTTGGGACGCCTTAAAATTCCCAGGTGGCGACTCTGAAACAAACAAATCCCGTTTCGACTGTCCTTTAATTGGAGAAAACTCCCCACGCGCCCCGCGGGCCGGAAAAAGGAGGTGCGACAGCTCTGGCGACTCTGCTGGGGATAAATACCCAGAACCACTGGTTCAGGGTTCAAGAATTCGAGCTTGAAATAATTGTTATAGTTGGCTTTATTTATTATCTGATTTTTACATTATTTATGCTTAATGTGCTAAATATTACTTTTTACCGCTTTAATATTATCTGAACTGTGTATATAAAACTGCTACGAAACCCTTCTTCTTTCTGAGTCTTCTTAATTTATGGTGTACACGTGCGCGTGGCCCACCTTTCTGTTAAAGTCATACCAAATAAGACGAAATTGGGACAAGTAACTAGGCCGAGTAGACTTTCGTGCTCCCGGTACGTTGCCCCCGCTTCGGCTCAAACTGTCCGTTTGGGTAAGCCAGGGCTAGATCAATATGCCTCAGGTTTTTTCACTTAGAATAACTCAGCTCATGTCGGATCCCTAGTAGGAGCGATTGTTTGCATCACGTGCATTTGACTTTGGAGACTCAACACAGGGGTTGGGTCTGTCTAGGACAGGTGTACCAAAAAAAAATGACCATCCTGATGCATCTTACTTGCTGCTACTTGCGCATTTATTTGATCCGGATTTGTGTGTTGACTGACTTTTGAATATCATGAATAATATTTTAAAATTGAAAAAAATAGCGGTTAGGGAATTGATTGTTTATTTTTGAAAAAAAAAACAATGCCCAAATAACTGTCAAAACTCTGCCGAAATTTTGAGAAAATGAAAAAAAAAATGTTTTATTAGTTTGTTTTATTAAAAGCAAAGGAAAAATAGAAAAAAAAAGAAAATCGTTGTTCTGTCTTATTTTTCAAAAAAAATAAAAATAAAAATATATATATATATGTATATATAAAGGAAAATAGTTTGTCTTCCCCTGAAAATGACAATGAAAAAGAGTCTTACTTTTTAAATAGTTTTTTTTTATTCGTTTCTGAAAAATTCAAAATAATAAAATAAAAAGAGTCGCGTTGAAAGTGGTTTTACTATTTGTTGCAAATATATATATATATATATATATATATATATATATATATATATATATATATATATATATATATATATATATATATATATATATATATATATATATAAATCCAAAAAGTTTTTCTTTATTTCCAAAAATGTATATATATCTTTATTTGTTGCAAAAATATTTGTCCTGCCAAAAAGTCTAGAAAAGTTTTTTTTAGACTCCCAATTTTCAAAACAAAAAATCCAAAAATATTTTCCATTATTGACTTCTTTAAGAAAGTCTTTTTAATTATTAAAAAAAATATATATATATAATAAAATAAAACAAATTCGAAAATATTTTCCTTCTTCTTTAAAAATTGAAAAATTCAAAAATCAAAAAAAAAATTTAGAAAGCATTTCATTTATTAAAGGTAAAATTCCAAAAAAAAAAATATTTTCTTTCTTCTTAGAATAAGAAAGAACAAAAAAAAATCTTCCTTTTACTTTTGAAATTCTCAAAGTTCAAATCAAAAGAAAAGGAATTCTTAGAAGTCCTTTCTTTCAAAAAAAAAATCAATCAAAAATTCAAAAAAAATATACATACTTCATTTCTTCTTTCAAAGCAGTTCTTTTACAAATTCAAAATAATAATAATTTAAAATTAGTTTACTTACTTTATTCACGACCTGCCCGAACTACGCCGGTTTGATTCTCACCGGATGTGTGATACGTAGGCAACCCTCATCGGGTCCAACCCCATTTTTGCTAAAATAGCCAAAAACCAATAATTAAATAAATAAAAAACATGTCAAAATTTTAATTTTTTCATAAATAAGTCGGGTAGTGTCCAGCCTCCACTTTTTGCTAAAACAAAATAGCCAAAAAAAAATATATGTCAAATTTTAGTTTTGTCATAAAGAAGTCGGGTGACGCTGTTTTATCAAGACATAGCCAAATGTTCCCGAAAGGGACGCCGGAAGGCTGACTTTGCATAAACAGCCACCTTTGGGTCATTTTTTAAAATTTGGTTCAGTTGACCCACACAGCCTTAAAAAATCTTCGTCCCCGAGGCGCTGAAGGGCCGTGTTGCAACACCTGGTTTTTATTGTAATTTGAAAAAAAAAACATAAAGAGTCAACGGTCAGGTGAATTTTTTTTAGTCAAAAATAAGCCGAGCTAGCTTCGACAGTGTCTTAAACCGTTCTTGCCAAAATAGCCTTAGAGTATCTTTCAGTTGTCGAAAGGCTATTTTCGTAAAAGAACGAACAAGTTTGTAAAGTGTCAAAATAATCCTCCCCGGCCTTAAAATTCATGTGAGATTTGGAAGGGGCCACATTTGCAAAAATAGCCATTTGGTTGCATTTGTCAAACGGGGAAAGGAAGCTGACCTTTTTGTTTCGAGGTTATAAATCTTTAATTAGAATATGTGGGTTGTTTGATTTTCGAGTTTGTAGGTCATCTTCAAACCTTTAAAACCCAGTTTATTTTAATAGGAAAATTGAAAAAAAATGATTAATATTGTTTATCTTTTATTGGTCCGAACTACGCAAGGTCTGATTCATGCGGGGTCATGATACGTAGGCAATCTCCATAATATTCGACCACAACAAATAATGAAAAAATGAATGAAAAAAAATCGGAAAAAAAAAGAAAAAAAAGATGTTGCTAGTAATAAGAACCGACTGAGTCCATTCTAACATGTTTTATTTTGAATTGTGAAGAAAGTTGAGTTGGTCGGTTTGTTCAGAGGGTTCAACAAGAGTCTACTGTGCCGGAAAAAAATAGAATACTGAAACAGCAAATGACCGGAGTGTGTCAAGCATGGGCCTGTGGGCAAGGACAGCCTCGTCATGAGTCACAATTTGCGACACAACAAGAGCAGTACCACTCTCCTAAGTACCACCCGTACTCGTTAGATCTTCCTTCAAAGATTGAAGAGCCTGCCCGAAAGATGGTACAAGAAGAATTAACCCAAATGGTGAAAAACTTAGAACAATGGTTGAAAAACATGCAAGGGTTGTCTGGCCAAAAGAGTGTTGCCTTCAAAGATCTATGTATGTTCCCCGATGTCCACTTGCCGCCTGGTTTCAAGACTCCCAAATTTGAAAAGTACGATGGACATGGAGATCCCATTGCCCACCTGAAAAGGTATTGCAATCAACTGAGAGGTGCGGGAAGAAATGAAGAATTATTGATAGCTTATTTTGTGGAAAGCCTTACGGGAGTAGCTTCCGAATGGTTTATGGATCAAGACACGTCTCGCTGGTATGTCTGGGACGACATGGCACAAGCATTTGTCAAACAGTTCCAATACAGCATCGACATTGCCCCAGACCGCATTTCCCTTTCAAACCTGAAGAAGAAACCAAGTGAAAGTTTCAGGGAATATGCCATTAAATGGAGAGAGCAAGCAGCTCGAGTTAAGCCACCCATGGATGACCACGAGCTAATAATTGTCTTCCTTCAAGCGCAAGAGCCAGATTACTTTCAGAACATGATGTCCGCAGTTGGCAAATCCTTTTCAGAAGCAATCAAAATGGGAGAAATAATAGAGAATGGTCTTAAGACAGGAAAAATTATAAGTCAAGCAGTTTTTAAAGCTGCAACTCATGCTGTCCGGGATGAGTCTGATAATTTTTGCGACACAAATGAGAAGATTGAAGAAATCATGATGACATCAGGGTCAAGAAGAGGTCCTAGGAGAACATCTCGAAGGTATGAGCAGCCTCCTAAAGTTATCTATGAATCCCCTAAGCAATATTATCCCCCTCAGAACCCACAACACTCTATTGTTCCACCTCAGTATGTTGCCCGGCCACCAAAACTTCCCAGAAGGCGAGCACGAGCATCACAAAATCTCCATAAGCCTCCACATAACTTTCAGGTGCCCTATAACCCACATCCAAGCCAGAAGTATAAAGGGGAACGAAGGTTGAAAGATAATTTTACACCAATAGGAGAGTCCTATGAAAGCTTATTTGAGAGGTTAAAGCATCACGACATGATTGCATCTATTCCTCCAAATCATCTGGACCCACGTGCAAGAAGCTTTGACCCTTCTAAAAGGTGTGAATACCATTCCAATGCCCAGGGGCACAATGTTGAAAGTTGTCGGGATTTGAAAAAAGAAATAGAAAGGATGATACAGGAAAATCTGATTGTGATCCAAGGTAATGACACCCAGAATATCGCGCAGAATCCTTTACCTGCGCATCATGATGCACACTTTATGGGGAGGATGCCTGGTGTCATGGGATTATAGAGTCATCCCGAAAAGCCGCTAACCGATGATAATGATATCGAAGTTGGAAATGGTCTGGACAATACTGCAAAGCTCAGTGGCTAAAGATGCCAACTTTGATAAAATGGGAGGACACTCCGTTCCTTGGTTAACAAGAGAGAAGCTTGTGGTGGCTTATTTTGTTGTCATTTCTGTTGTCCGGATTATTCTTAGGGTTGTAATCCGAATATTGTCTTGTGTCAAACCTTCTTATCTTTCCATTTTTGTCGTATCAGTTTGTTTAAGTCTCGTTGATGTTGTGTTAAGATTTTATTCTGGTTGTTTTGTTTGTTTTTCTAACCATTTCGCCGGAAGTCTAATACAAAAGCCGGTCTTTTATTATTTCCAGTCATCTTTTTATTTAGTCCTTTTGTCATTTTCGTTCAATGCCGATTCTAGGGACATGACATGCGCACACAGTTTGGGCCTAGTCTTTAAAGTTAATCATAAAACCCTGGGAAGGTGATCAAAGCATTTAAAGGAAATAAGAACGGTTTGAGATTATTTGAAGCCCGAGTCATGTGGAACTGGGGCAAGTAAAACATAAAGAAAACCCTTAAATGCAAGATTCGCCAAATTGGCATGAGGGTCGTGCATGAAAGTGAGAGTGTCGCCCAGCAGTGCTTTAGAAATGACAAATGAAAAAGCAAGTGTTTAACATAATTGTCAAGTCCAGCACCATCGGAAGAGACTATAAATCTATGTTCAATTGTGTTGTTTGCACTTGGCATGTTTTGAAGACTGGAATGACGAATGCATTTTATTCTGCTACCTAAACACTTTATCCTTCGTTACCCCTTTTGAGCCTTATTTATTTTTTTTCATACCCCTCGTTCGGAATCAATAGCAACGACTAGGAAATACGAGCCTGGAAGGTAAAGAAAAATCAAAAAAAAAAACGAAAAAGAAAAAGAAAAATGAAGAAAAAAAAAAGAAGAAAGTCAAATGAAAAAAGAGGAATTGGGAACTACGTTTGACCTGATTCCTCAAAGAGGATACGTAGGCGCTTCACAGCTCGGTCATAGGGTGCATAGTGCGCATAATGTGCGTAATATGCATAGTGTAACAAAAAAAAAATTTAAAAAATATATATAATAAATAAATAATCCCCAAGCAAGAAACTGGGGCAATGGTTGCGCTTGTTGTAAAGAAATATGATTTCGAAGGTTGTAATTTTTAAACCCCAAATTTATTTGTTTTTTGAGCCTTTAATACCCTTTCTTTCTAAACCTATCCCAAAAAAAAACCACATTACGGTCCAAAGAAAGACCTTCTGACCAGTCTGCAAAAGATGCCAAGTCAGACAAATGAGAGTTTTACCGGCGAACATAACATTCTGTTCCACAGCAGAAAGAACTCTAATCTCCAACAGAGAGAGTCATACCGGCAACACTCCAAATCCCCAGCTGGAAAGTGATACAAATGAGAGAGTCTTATCGGTGAAAATCTTCACGGACACCATAAGGCGATGAAAGCTGAGAGAAAAACCGAAATGAGAGAGGCTTGATAGTGAAAACCCTTCGGGCACTACAAGTCGAATAAGATTGGGAATCAGATGGAGGATAGTCAAGGGAAGATCTTGAAAGACGATTGACGATGGAGGATAGGCCACATATGCATGTCATGACCATTAGAGTCGGTGTCTGCGTTTGATAGGTTTTTATTTATAATTTCTTTTGTTAAAGAGTCATCTTTTTCCTTTGTCTTTTATTCTGTTCCTTTTTATCTTTCTCCTTTCATAGAAAATTACCCAGTAGAGTCTGTTTGGTCAGAACCAGTGGGAAATGACTTCAAAATAGGCCATCAGCTTTCCAATTATGCAAGATGAGATATGGCTAGTACATCCAAGTGGTATAGTCAGCAAGGAACGAGCACAAGGCCAGTGTCAAGAAAGATATCCCCAGCAAAAGGGAATTGACAAAAGGATTGACGAGTGTCAAGAGGGATATCCTTGCCAAAATCAGAGGTTATTAAAACCTCAAGGCCAAGGCCCGTGGACAAACAAGGAGAGCAATAAGCATGACTTGGAAAATTCATGCGAGACTAAAAGGTCGGAAAAATGCAAGTCTCCGAGCCATGCCACGAAAGAAGAGGGATATCCCTAGCAGAAAAGGATTATCCTCAACAAATAATATCGTCCTTTGTGGAATGCAGAGCAAGGAAGGAGAAAGGGGAAAGCCATCCCAAGTAGGAGTATCACAACCAACCACCGCGTTTTAAACTAACAAATTTTGTTTAAAACGGGTAAAGGAAATGGCATTGATGTCGGAAATGCATGCCACAAGAAAGATTGTCAAACTGGGGCAAAAAATTTTCTTTTCAGTTAGAAAATTTTCTGGAAAATCAGGTACCCATTTGGGGAAGAATAAAAATAGCACCAAGGAAGTGGTCTTTGAACCAGGGTTGCCCCCAATATAATAAGTTTCAATGGAGAAGTTGTTCCCCAGCAGACATAACAAAGGGATGACACTTGTGCTCAGAAAAACAAAAGCCATTATCATCCCCAGCAGCTTCCATAAGAATGAAGCATCGATTTGAAGGGATAAAATTCCCCAGCAGCGTTATCCTCAACAACGTTATCCCAAGAAGGAGGGGAAGAAAGAAGACTCCCACAGTGGTATTATCCCCAGCAAGCAAGAACAAAGCAGCGCAAAGGAAGGAGAAAACAAAAGAAGAAATTATGAAGGTAAGTTTCTCAAATCATTGATCTTTACATTTTTCTCCTAGGATAAAAAGTCCTAGTTCTGATGAATTTACCTCCCGATACAATCTTGGTCCGATGAAATTTTTCTCCCAAGATAAGATATCAAATCTTAGTCGGATGAATCTTTCTCCTAAGATCACAACAAAATGGACCTAGTCTGACGATTTATCTCCTAGAGTCAAAATCTTGGTCTGATGAAATTGTTCTCCCAAGATAAAATCTTAGTCGGATGAATCTTTCTCCTAAGATCACAACAAAATGGACCTAGTCTGACGATTTATCTCCTAGAGTCAAAATCTTGGTCTGATGAAATTGTTCTCCCAAGATAAAATCTTAGTCGGATGAATCTTTCTCCTAAGATCACAACAAAATGGACCTAGTCTGACGATTTATCTCCTAGAGTCAAAATCTTGGTCTGATGAAATTGTTCTCCCAAGATAAAATCTTAGTCGGATGAATCTTTCTCCTAAGATCACAACAAATGGACCTAGTCTGACGATTTATCTCCTAGAGTCAAAATCTTGGTCTGATGAAATTTTTCTCCCAAGATAAAATCTTAGTCGGATGAATCTTTCTCCTAAGATCACAACAAAATGGACCTAGTCTGACGATTTATCTCCTAGAGTCACAATCTTGGTCCGATGAAATTTTTCTCCCAAGATAAGATATCAAATCTTAGTCCGATGAATCTTTCTCCTAAGATAAGATATCAAATCCTAGTCTGATGAATTTTCTCCTAGGATAATTAAAAAAAAAAAAAGAAGTTTGAATTGAAAAAAAATGGTTGAAGTTAGGAGTCCCCCCCTGAACAATAGAATGGCGATTTATTGGTTGAAATCAGGAGCCCCCCTGAAGAATAGAATGACGATTTATTGGTTGAAATCAGGAGCCCGCCTGAAGAGAGGAATGACGATTATTTTCAAAGTTGTTGCTCAAGTCAGGAGCCCGCCTGAAGAGAGGAAAGGCATTTTTAAAAGTTGTTGAAATCTTGCCAACCTAAAGAAAGGAATGACGATGTATTGTTTGAAGTCAGGAGCCCGCCTGAAGAGAGGAATGGCGATTATTTTCAAAGTTGTTGTCAGGAGCCCGCCTGAAGAGAGGAAAGGCATTTTTTTAAAAAAAGTTGTTGAAATCTTGCCAACCTAAAGAAAGGAATGGCGATGTATGGTTTGAAGTCAGGAGCCCGCCTGAAGAGAGGAATGGCGATTATTTTCAAAGTTGTTGTCAGGAGCCCGCCTGAAGAGAGGAAAGGCATTTAAAAAAAGTTGTTGAAATCTTGCCGACCTAAAGAAAGGAATGGCGATGTATTGGTGGAAGTCAGGAGCCCGCCTGAAGAGAGGAATGGCGAATTATTTTCAAAGTTGTTGTTGAAGTCAGGAGCCCGCCTGAAGAGAGGAATGACATTCATTTTTGTTGTTAAAGTTGGGAGCCCGCCCATAGAACAGAGGCATACATTTCAGTCTTTAATTTTCAAGCATTGAACTTGGGAGCCCGCCCAGATAACAGAGGCATACATTTCAAGTCTTTAATTTTCAAGTATTGAAGTTGGGAGCCCGCCCAGATAACAGAGGCATACATTTCAAGATCAAGTCAGAGAACAATAAAACAGAGGGTTACAATAGGAATCCCCAACAGGAAATAATAAAATTCCCCGGCACCGGGAAGCAGAAGGTTGCAACAAGAGGTCACAGCACAAATTCAAGTGCA
The DNA here is from genome assembly GCF_000715075.1 of Nicotiana tabacum. Taxonomy (NCBI): domain Eukaryota; kingdom Viridiplantae; phylum Streptophyta; class Magnoliopsida; order Solanales; family Solanaceae; genus Nicotiana; species Nicotiana tabacum. Next base: position 94,089,581 of record NC_134085.1, on the reverse strand, counting down.
TGTGTCAAAAGAAGAAAAGTACCGGAAGAAATGCAAGCAGACAAGGAAGCAAGACAACAAAAACAAATTGTACTCTAGCCTAGCTTTTTGTTTTCTTTTAAGCACGTTGTAACAAGGAAATCGGTAAGCAGTAGTAATAGCATGCAACAACAGTAACAGTGCAGTCCAACGGTAGTCCCAGCTACCAAAATTTCCCGAACTACATTGACCTGATTCCTGTTTAGCCCAGGATATGTAGGAAACCTTTGAAGCAAAGGTTTGGTCAAATCTTTTTCAAAAAAATGCTTCAACGGAGTACTCGGATGGGCAAAAAATCGCTCGCTTTATCTTTGCACGAAAACCCTTCGTGTCTTCGGGCAAAGAGGGGCAGCTGTAAGCACGTGATTTTTGCCCAATATGAGAATTACTCCCAAAAAATTCAAAAATAAAATGATTTTTCTTTGGTGTGCAATTTTGTGATATTTTGTGATATTTTGAAGAATTATTTGTATTTGTCTGTGCGTGTTTATTCGCTAAATTAATAAAAAATACAAAAATATGTCGCATTTTGCATGTATGATTTAATTCTACAATTGTTAGTAATTAAAATTGTTTTACAAAAATTAAAAATTACAAAAATAGGCATCGTTTGCATTTTTAGCATTTAATGTCCAAATATACAATTTTATGCTTAATTAATACTTAATTGTGCGTTAATTGTTATTGGGAGTTAATTTGCGCCTTTATAACTTAATTTAGTTCTTAATAATAGTTTAAGTATTTTTATAATTTAGTTTTAGAAAAACAAAAGAAGAAAAGAGAGCGAAAATATAAAGAAAATCGGAATTGGGCCTCTTCTTCAATTTCAAGCTATAGGCCCAAAAAATGGCCCAATCTTCCCTACGACCCAGTCCATTTCGAACTGGGTCGACCCAGTCCATAACCCAAAAGACCCAAACCCCTTTGTCTTACATTTTACAAAAACAAAGCAAAAATTAAAAGAAGAAAACCCTAAAGACTAAGAGATCCCCCCCCCCCTCTTTCTTTCTTCTTCTTCCTCAAGCTTCAAGAAAGCCAACAATGGCCACCCTATATTCTTCCTCTCCAAAACCTCTCCGGCGATCCTCCATTAAATCCGACAACCCATGGCTACATCGTCTTCATCTCCTTCTTCTTCGTCCGAATTCCCTAGCCCTATCCGCCATTGACGAGGCTCGTCGAGCTCAAGCTTGAGCTCGACGTCTATGGCTGACCATGTTGCTTCTTTTCCTCCTTACGAGCACGTCGAGCTACTGCTGTGGTTGCTTAGATCTTTTCCGTCCAAACACCACCTCCGAACGACCCCCAGCCACGCCGGAACAACACAAAACGAACCAAGATGCCATGGCTGTCCGCTCACGCATCTGCTACTGCTGCGTTCCATTTTCTTCTGCCTTCTACTACGTCCAACCATGGACGAGCTTCGACGTCGACCATGTCGTCGTCCATTGCTGTCCGCGACGTGCTGCTGCTCGCTGCTCCGGCTTGCTTCCGCTTCTCGTCGTTTTCAGCTGGGTTGAAGCTGCGGACTGCTGCTCCTTTCCTCCCGTCTTCTTCGTTTTGGTCGAGGCTCATCAAGTTCGTTGTTTGTTTGGTCGTTGTTCGTCGTTTTAATCCGGTTAGTAGTTTTTGAATTTTATTTTGTCCGTTATTTTGTTTTGATATTTTTCGAATCTAAAATCGGCGAATGTTTGCTTTGTTCATGTCTATGGTTAGATATTTGATTTTTTGGTTTTGTTCATGTTCATGTTGTTTGTTAAATTAATTTTCAGATTTCAAAATAGAAGTTTAATTAGTTGTTTTCATATTCATTTCATGTTTGTATTATTGTTTAAGTGAATATTTGTTAGTATGATGTTTGTTAGATTCAAATTGAAATTTAATTAACTATTTCTTCAATTTGTTTCATGAGTTTATGTATTGTTAGAAATTGTTAAGTTCAAGCTTAAGTTCATAATTGTTTATTCGTCGATCTTGTTATTTGTCTAAAAAGAATTTAGTTGTGTTAAAGGAAATATATTGATTTAATCATTTTAATCCGTCATGTTTGTTGTGTTAAAATAGATTCATTCGTGTTCATACTTTGTTTGGATGATCTTGAATCCGAATTTTTGTATAATTTGATCTCTTGTTTATCATCTATGATTATTTCTTGAATTTGTCTCATAATCTTATTTAAAGTTTAATATAGGAATTGTTGGTTGTAATGTTGTTAGAGTTGATTTTAAGTTCAATATGATTGAATTTAGAAATCTTCATACTTTGTTTGTTGTTGTTGTTGAATCCGAAAATAGGATTGTTTGTTGCTAAAATATTGTTCAATCAAATTTTAGTTGTTCTTTGTTGTTCAATTTGTGTTCAAGTGATTTGTTGTTGAAATGTTGTTAAAATCATGTTCATGTGATATTGTTGTTATGATGTTCATCCATGTTCATATTGTTGTTTGAACATTGTTAGAAATTGATCATATTGTCTATATTTTGGTTAAGTTTGATTAATTGATGTGTTATAGCTGATGGGTAGTTTGGTAAATTTGTAGTACGTTCAGGGGTAGTTTGGTAATTTCAGTAAGGTCGGAGGGGGTAGTTTAGGAATTGTACATTTTGAAATTGTTTATTTGAAGCATGGGGGACAAAATGAAATGGGGTGGGTTGTGATATGATTATTTAATATAAAGGGGGACAAGATTTAAATTAAAGGGGAATCTTGCATTATTTTAAATAAAGCATGGGGGACAAAATATAATGGGGTGGTGTGATATGTTTATTTAATGTAATGGGGATGAGTGGAAAGATAATGGGTTGGGTAGAGAAAAAGTATTGATTTTAATTAATTAAAAGGTTTATGGGATGTGTTATATATGTGAAGTCTTGAACACAAGACAACACAGAGAGAACAAGAATACAGATAGAGAGAAAAAAAACGGACAGAGAATAGAAGAGAGAAAAATTCCGAAAAATATTTAAGCTTTCAAAAATAAAAATAAAAGCTAAAAAATCTACTGCTTTCTTTCTTTGTTTGAAATTAGTATTAATGGTTGTTGTTTCATTTAAAGCTTAAAGCTTTTATTTTTTGGGATTGCTACTCCACCGGTCTGTTACTGGGTTGTTACTATTGCTGGGCAGTTGTTGCTATTGTACTGTTATTATTGCTGCTGATTCTCATCATCATTTTCTTTTGCTTCCAATATCAGGTACATATCTGAAAATTCATGTCATGAAAAGCTTCAACATGGCAAGTAAATGAAGTTTGATTATAAGGATGTTTTCTACTCATTTAAATTTTATTAGTTTAAGTTTCAGTTTTGTTTTAGTTGGTTAATATAGTATTAAATCAATTGGTATATTAGTTCTCTTTCTTAATAACAAATGGCTTAATTATTTTAGGAACGCGATCAACTCATTTCTTTTAATATATGAAATAATGTCAATGATTTTTTACAAAATATAGAGTTAACGTTTGCAAATATTCGCATAGGCAGAATATAAGAATTGGTTTATTTATCTCAAACCCAATCTTCGTAAGCAAAATTAACCAAACAATTATAACTTTGGGCTAAAAACAAGTATATGAGATTTACAAGCACGAATTGCAACATTTTATGTCAAGGATATGTAGAAATAGAATTCGCATTAAATGTAACAATAAAAGTTCTGCAGAAACTATTAATTTGTTTATCAAATTAATTCTTTTTCCAGTTTTATATGCGATTCAATTTTTGGATATGTTAATGTTGTATCTACGATAAAAATGGTAGTATTTTTAGTTACATGTTGTTTGTTTCTTTTTAATATCATTAATTCTTTAAAATTTGAATAGTTTTGAGGTATATAATTCATACGCGTAAAATAAGACTTGTAGCAACGCCTAATAAATTTTGAATTCTTTGTCAAGAAATTTGGTGGCATCCCAATCGGTAATTCTCCACGATTCTTACATTTAAAAATAGATAGATGCAATAAACATTTATGGAAAATCTATACTACTATTAAGAATCTTTTGCGTGATTAGGGATGCGTTCGCGTAACCTGATTATATTTCTAAAAGCAATTCGGATTATGCGTTCGCGCAACTTCGAAAGAACATTTAATAAAAAGGGGGCTCTTCGGAGAATATCAATATTAATTTCATATAACTCGAGATGTGCGGTTCAATATTTAATTATACAAGAGCGACGAACGTTCATAATTTTATTTTAGCACAATTTCGAACTTAAGTTTTTTTTATATATAATAAAAAAATTTCGAAAAAAAATAAATAAATAATAATTATTATATTGTGTATACGTACGCGTGACACGATTTTCACGTTAAAAAATATTAATATATAAAACGAATACACGTACGCGTGATTCGATTCGAAGAAGGGTCTTTAATTATAAACAATTTAAATAGAAGCGGTAACAATAAAATCATGCAATAAAAATGTATTTAATAAATCAAAATAATCAAGCCAAATATAACAGTTGAGCGACCGTGCTAGAACCACGGAACTCGGGAATGCCTAACACCTTCTCCCGGGTTAATAGAATTCCTTATCCGGATTTCTGGTTCGCAGAATAATAAACAGAGTCATATTCTCCTCGATTCAGGGATTAAAATTGGTGACTTGGGACGCCTTAAAATTCCCAGGTGGCGACTCTGAAACAAACAAATCCTGTTTCGACTGTCCTTTAATTGGAGAAAACTCCCCACGCGCCCCGCGGGCGCGGAAAAAGGAGGTGCGACAGCTCTGGCGACTCTGCTGGGGATAAATACCCAGAACCACTGGTTCAGGGTTCAAGAATTCGAGCTTGAAATAATTGTTATAGTTGGCTTTATTTATTATCTGATTTTTACATTATTTATGCTTAATGTGCTAAATGTTACTTTTTACCGCTTTAATATTATCTGAACTGTGTATATAAAACTGCTACGAAACCCTTCTTCTTTCTGAGTCTTCTTAATTTATGGTGTACACGTGCGCGTGGCCCACCTTTCTGTTAAAGTCATACCAAATAAGACGAAATTGGGACAAGTAACTAGGCCGGGTAGACTTTCGTGCTCCCGGTACGTTGCCCCCGCTTCGGCTCAAACTGTCCGTTTGGGTAAGCCAGGGCTAGATCAATATGCCTCAGGTTTTTTCACTTAGAATAACTCAGCTCATGCCGGATCCCTAGTAGGAGCGATTGTTTGCATCACGTGCATTTGACTTTGGAGACTCAACACAGGGGTTGGGTCTGTCTAGGACAGGTGTACCAAAAAAATGACCATCCTGATGCATCTTACTTGCTGCTACTTGCGCATTTATTTGATCCGGATTTGTGTGTTGACTGACTTTTGAATATCATGAATAATATTTTAAAATTGAAAAAAATAGCGGTTAGGGAATTGATTGTTTATTTTTGAAAAAAAAAACAATGCCCAAATAACTGTCAAAACTCTGCCGAAATTTTGAGAAAATGAAAAAAAAATATTTTATTAGTTTGTTTTATTAAAAGCAAAGGAAAAATAGAAAGAAAAAAAAGAGTCGTTGTTCTGTCTTGTTTTTAAAAAACAAATTAGAAAAAAAAATAGTTTGTCTTGCCATAAAAAAAATGAAAATGAAAAAAAGTCTTGTTTTAAAATGAGTTTTTATTTATTTATTTGTTTAGATACCAAAATAAAAATAACTAATAAAATAAAAAGAGTCGCGTCGAAAGTGGTTTTATTATTTGTTGCAAATATGTATATATATAAAAATCCAAAAAATATATATATATATATATATATATATATATATATATATATATATATAAATCCAAAAAGTTTTTCTTTATTTCCAAAAATGTATATATATCTTTATTTGTTGCAAAAATATTTGTCCTGCCAAAAAGTCTAGAAAAGTTTTTTTTAGACTCCCAATTTTCAAAACAAAAAATCCAAAAATATTTTCCATTATTGACTTCTTTAAGAAAGTCTTTTTAATTATTAAAAAAAAAAAAATATATATATATATATATATATATATATATATATATATATATATATATATATATATAATAAAATAAAACAAATTCGAAAATATTTTCCTTCTTCTTTAAAAATTGAAAAGAAAATTCAAAATTCAAAAAAAAAAATTTAGAAAGCATTTCATTTATTAAAGGTAAAATTCCAAAAAAAAAAATATTTTCTTTCTTCTTAGAATAAGAAAGAACAAAAAAAAAATCTTCCTTTTACTTTTGAAATTCTCAAAGTTCAAATCATAAGAAAAGGAATTCTTAGAAGTCTTTCTTTCAAAAAAAAAAAATCAATCAAAAATTCAAAAAAATGTACATACTTCATTTCTTCTTTCAAAGCAGTTCTTTTACAAATTCAAAATAATAATAATTTAAAATTAGTTTACTTACTTTATTCACGACCTGCCCGAACTACGCCGGTTTGATTCTCACCGGATGTGAGATACGTAGGCAACCCTCATCGGGTCCAACCCCATTTTTGCTAAAATAGCCAAAAACCAATAATTAAATAAATAAAAAACATGTCAAAATTTTAATTTTTTCATAAATAAGTCGGGTAGTGTCCAGCCTCCACTTTTTGCTAAAACAAAATAGCCAAAAAAAAATATATGTCAAATTTTAGTTTTGTCATAAAGAAGTCGGGTGACGCTGTTTTATCAAGACATAGCCAAATGTTCCCGAAAGGGACGCTGGAAGGCTGACTTTGCATAAACAGTCACCTTTGGGTCATTTTTTAAAATTTGGTTCAGTTGACCCACACAGCCTTAAAAAATCTTCGTCCCCGAGGCGCTGAAGGGCCGTGTTGCAACACCTGGTTTTTATTGTAATTTGAAAAAAAAAACATAAAGAGTCAACGGTCAGGTGAATTTTTTTTAGTCAAAAATAAGCCGAGCTAGCTTCGACAGTGTCTTAAACCGTTCTTGCCAAAATAGCCTTAGAGTATCTTTCAGTTGTCGAAAGGCTATTTTCGTAAAAGAACGAACAAGTTTGTAAAGTGTCAAAATAATCCTCCCCGGCCTTAAAATTCATGTGAGATTTGGAAGGGGCCACATTTGCAAAAATAGCCATTTGGTTGCATTTGTCAAACGGGGAAAGGAAGCTGACCTTTTTGTTTCGAGGTTATAAATCTTTAATTAGAATATGTGGGTTGTTTGATTTTCGAGTTTGTAGGTCATCTTCAAACCTTTAAAACCCAGTTTATTTTAATAGGAAAATTGAAAAAAAATGATTAATATTGTTTATCTTTTATTGGTCCGAACTACGCAAATTCTGATTCATGCGGGGTCATGATACGTAGGCAATCTCCATAATATTCGACCACAACAAATAATGAAAAAATGAATGAAAAAAAATCGGAAAAAAAAAGAAAAAAAAGATGTTGCTAGTAATAAGAACCGACTGAGTCCATTCTAACATGTTTTATTTTGAATTGTGAAGAAAGTTGAGTTGGTCGGTTTGTTCAGAGGGTTCAACAAGAGTCTACTGTGCCGGAAAAAAATAGAATACTGAAACAGCAAATGACCGGAGTGTGTCAAGCATGGGCCTGTGGGCAAGGACAGCCTCGTCATGAGTCACAATTTGCGACACAACAAGAGCAGTACCACTCTCCTAAGTACCACCCGTACTCGTTAGATCTTCCTTCAAAGATTGAAGAGCCTGCCCGAAAGATGGTACAAGAAGAATTAACCCAAAGGGTGAAAAACTTAGAACAATGGTTGAAAAACATGCAAGGGTTGTCTGGCCAAAAGAGTGTTGCCTTCAAAGATCTATGTATGTTCCCCGATGTCCACTTGCCGCCTGGTTTCAAGACTCCCAAATTTGAAAAGTACGATGGACATGGAGATCCCATTGCCCACCTGAAAAGGTATTGCAATCAACTGAGAGGTGCGGGAAGAAATGAAGAATTATTGATGGCTTATTTTGTGGAAAGCCTTACGGGAGTAGCTTCCGAATGGTTTATGGATCAAGACACGTCTCGCTGGTATGTCTGGGACGACATGGCACAAGCATTTGTCAAACAGTTCCAATACAGCATCGACATTGCCCCAGACCGCATTTCCCTTTCAAACCTGAAGAAGAAACCAAGTGAAAGTTTCAGGGAATATGCCATTAAATGGAGAGAGCAAGCAGCTCGAGTTAAGCCACCCATGGATGACCACGAGCTAATAACTGTCTTCCTTCAAGCGCAAGAGCCAGATTACTTTCAGAACATGATGTCCGCAGTTGGCAAATCCTTTTCAGAAGCAATCAAAATGGGAGAAATAATAGAGAATGGTCTTAAGACAGGAAAAATTATAAGTCAAGCAGTTTTTAAAGCTGCAACTCATGCTGTCCGGGATGAGTCTGATAATTTTTGCGACACAAATGAGAAGATTGAAGAAATCATGATGACATCAGATGTCTTAATTTTAATACACATCTTGATATTCAGATGTGTATTCAATCTAGACGTCTTAATCTTAAAAAAAAAAAAGCAAATGAGGCCAAAAATCCTAAGAATTTATTGAGGTGGCAGGGACATTTATGGAAATTCCAAATGGTTTAGGGTTATATATATATATATATATAAATATATAGTTTAAGTTTTGTATACTTGTCATAATATTTTGTACACTTTTAATTCAAGTGACTTGTCGGAAAAGGTTTATAACAAGCATATGTGGCAGCCTGAAAATCTTCTCCACCAGGATGACAACCGATCGGCTCACTCTTACTGCTAATGCGACCTTCGGCTAGGTATCTTTCTTCCTAACTCTTTGGCTGTACTGTTGATCTTCTGTTTTTTGTTTTTGAGTTTTTTGCTTGCGTTTTTTCCCCTTCAATTTGAGAATGATTTGCCAATTGTGTTATAAGAACTTACAGTGAATTGCTATTGTTACTGGATTATACTCAAGATGCTCTTTGTCATTTAATTAGTGAAATTCATGTTTCTTATCTTACAACAGCTTTTAAGTAACTTCACATTGGAATTTAAATGAATTTGAACCGATTATTTGATAATCATGGATGGCTTAAATAAGTAAATTATGAGATTTACGGACTTCCTGAATAAGTAATACTGTACTCGTTAGGTAGATTTTGCTTCTTAGGTCATAGATTTTTTATTTTCCTAATAATTTGTTGCTTGAGGATTTTTAGTGGTAACCTTATCAAGAGTGAAGTATTCAGAAGTTAAAGGAAAATCTCCGAATTCGAGTTTTTCTGAGAGATTATTTAGTTGTCTTTGGATTAAAAAAGAGAATATTTGGAATGACTAGAATAAAAGAAAGAAATTTGGAGACAATTACTTTTCTGAAAATACTTTCTGCTTCTTAATGTCTTCTTCAATAACTTGATCCAGTTATTGTTGCTTGTTGATTTGAAGTTATTGTCTTGATAGAATCTACTGTAGCAAACACCTGATCCGCCACTGTGATTTTCACATACTTTTTTTTCCTTTCCTTTTTTTTTTCTTTCTTTTAAAATCTTAGCAAGCTTTATATTTTTAAGTTTATTCTGTATTTGTTTTTCATTACCCATTTAGCTGCTAACTTTTTGTTTTTTGTTTTGTTTTGCACTTTTAGGATCCCTTTTGTTGATCCTATTTATCTATCTATCTTTATGTATTTATTTGTTTATTTTGTTTTTGCATTTTATGCCCCTTTTGATCTTTTGATATGATTCTATTCAGAAGCTCAATTCGCGTTAGTCAAGGATCTTCAATTTCATATTAGAGACAAAAAAAGCCAAAAGAATCAGTGACTTCAGCAACCTATTGTGAAAGCAGTGTAATCCGATAAAAGCACGTGTCAGAGAATCGCAAGAGGGGAAAAAGAAATATGGCAAATTGGCTTGTGCTCAGTGCTTTTATTGCTGTAACGGTGGTAATTGCTCAAGCAGTAAGATTATTGTTTATGGTAATCAATGGCTGGAGAAATAGAAAGAAAGCTGTTGGGGTCTTCCACCCATACACCAATGACGGAGGTGGTGGAGAACGAGTCTTGTGGTGCGCTGTGAAAGCCATCCAAGATGTAAACCCGAATCTAGACTGTGTCATATATACAGGAGATCATGATGCTTCACCTGACAGCCTTAGTGGCCGTGCCCTTGATCGATTTGGAGTCAAACTAATCCACCCTCCTAAGGTACCCTTTACTTCTCGGTGGGTTTTACTCTGCGTACATGATATTATTTCCATTATTTCATTTTTTATGATAGTGTTTGACTTGAAACGAACTCTAGGGATTATTTGACTTACATATTTTATCAGCAATAGTGTAATAATATTAAAGTAATGGTTGAGAAGTTATACTTTGATAAGAAATGTCACATTAAAGTTTGAAAGTTTTAGTATAACTAATTTAAATTATTAAAAGTTGTGAAAGTAGTATTAAAATAGAATACTTTCAACCATTAAGTCACAAAATAGAAAATTGTCATATTTCCTTTCTGTTCAGCTAAACAAACTTCCTTTTTCACTTTCGCTCCCGTTTCTTCATCTTCCTCCCCTCCTCCACACACCCAAACTCCACCACTAGTATCGAGTGTTGTAGCTATCAACTCCCAGATACTGGCATTTTACTACCAGGGATTTCAACAGTATCACAGTCTTTGTGCTTCTTCTATCCCTGATAAGTCATTGAAATTCTCAACATTCTTTATTGTTGCACCAGGAATACACTTCTACTCTGTTTAGAAATATAATATTTATTTATGTTAGTTTGTAGCTGCTTTGAGATATCTGTATTGTATACTCCTTCCCCTGTTACCTGTATTGCTGCATCTTATATTCCTCTTTCTGATGCTTCATTACTGGTATATGTTTGATGGTGGTAATCACAAACACATATAATATCCTATCCAGATAATTGCTGCATAATGTAGTTGTTCTTTTGCAACTTCGATATATTGACATTCAGTGTCATTTTGCTCAAGATTACTGATTTCCTGCAGTTTACATCAGGTAGTCCATCTGCATAGGAGAAAGTGGGTCGAAGAAACCACTTACCCTCGTTTCACAATGATTGGTCAAAGCTTTGGATCGATTTACCTTTCTTGGGAAGCTTTGTGCAAATATACACCTTTATATTACTTTGATACTAGCGGATATGCTTTTACTTATCCAGTTGCCCGTATATTTGGATGCAAAGTATTTTCCTATACTCATTATCCAACTATCAGTTTAGACATGCTATCTCGTGTTCGTGGGCGCAGTTCAATGTACAACAATGATTCCTTGATTGCCAAGAGGTACTACATATTATCATAATATGCCATCTATAGGAGATCTGTCCCTTTTCCTTTTGTATTGTAAAAATATGCTATCTGTAGAATTTCATGCTAACAAGTCAAATAGTCATTTTGATGGAAGTTTCTGTTACTAACGCACCTAAAGGTTGGTCTACCTTGTTGAAGAAAAATGAGAATGGCCTATTCAAACAAAAAGGAAAAGGCCATGCTTAGTCAGACAAGCCTTTGTCATTGTCTGTCAACTAAGTGGTGCCTAAGGCCCCTATGAGAAACTGTTGATCTGCTTGTGTCTTTTTTTCTTTCTTTTCTAGTATTAACAATGTTGTCAGTTGACCCTGTTTCATGTATGCGTATCTTTTTACCAAATTAATGTGGTCATTTACTAATTGGCACTCGTAAGAAGATATAATGGCAAGATGTTATCCCGCTTCTCCATGAAAGTGTACATCTAGACGCATTAGTGGGTCTTCTGAAATTATATATCCTAGGGACTGAATATGATATTGTAATATCTTTGCATTTTCTTTGCTTGTATCTGTGCATGAAGCTCATGAAATTGCTTTTCTGGCAGTGCGATACTATCCAGGTTCAAGGTTGTTTACTATACACTATTTGGCTGGCTGTACAGCTTTGTTGGTTCTTGTGCACACCTTGCAATGGTTAATTCTTCATGGACTCAATCTCATATTGAGAAGCTGTGGGGAATACCAGCTCGAATTAGGCGTGTGTATCCTCCTTGTGATACTTCTAGGCTTCAGGTCTGTATTTTTTAACTCTTTTGGTGCTAATATAACCCGTCTTTCTCCTCCTGACGCCTAACGTTATTAATGCTTTCCCTTTTTTCTGTAGATTTTATTAATTTAATGAGTTGAGGCTAATTTTTTGCTATAGCACTGTCCTGCATTTTTGCATTAATGAAGTATATGATGAAAGTAGGATTCGATGTACTTTTCAGATGAATTTCTCATTTCGATTCTTATTTGGACTTCGTGACTCTTGCCTTTGTTGAAAATTGAGGGAAATGACATTACTCTATTCCTTTTTAGAAGGTCTTATTATTTCTTGAGTCTGGGTTGGACAGTAAGCAATTGCATTTTTGCATGGCCATATTAACGACAAACTTGACACTGCTCTTGACAGGCGCTTCCGCTAGAAAAGTCAATGAAACCTCCGAAGATAGTATCTGTGGCTCAGTTCCGTCCAGAGAAGGTGGGCATTTTATGTGGTCCTTGTAGAATTCAAGGTACCCATACTTCTGCAGGTGTTTCAAGGTATATTGTAATCTTGAAAGTCTTGTAAAACTTGGTTTTTCTGTGAGTTAGGCACACCCACTCCAACTTGAGGCGTTTGCAGTTGCCATCAAGAAATTAGACCAAGATCTGCCAAGGCCAATTATCCAATTAGTGGGTAGTTGTAGGAATGAAGCAGATGAGAAAAGGTTGCAAAATCTGAAGGACCTAGCTATTAAACTGAATGTGGATGATCATGTTGAGTTCCACAAGAATGTCATGTACAGGTTAGTGGCGCAACTCCATTTGTTTGTCTGAACTTCTTAAACTCCAAGGCATGATTTTACTGAATTTTCAGGACCACAACTTTTCTTTAACTGCTTGAAGCTATAACTTTCAAGGTAAGGGTTTCATAAGAGATGGACTTTTTATTGCCTTGGCTTACTCCCCCCAACACAAAACCCCCCAGCACCACCACCAAACAAAAATAAAGAAAAGGGAAATGTTATTTATAAGATAAATAAAAATTGGTTGGATGTTCAGGTAATGTAATACACAAAGAGGATATATATTTATGCATGGGTGTAAATTGCTTAACCAGCTGGATTGAATCTCTTGGTAGTTCTGTTAGCTCTGTGTGTTTAGACATAGAATGTGAAATGTTTAGGTAGATTATCCATTTCCATCACTTCAATACATGATAGACATGATTAAGAAGCTTCATTTTTGTTTTTTAATCTTTGTTGGTGAAGTGATTTGGTCAGACTTTTGGGTGGTGCTGTAGCTGGAATCCATTCCATGACAGATGAGCACTTTGGCATAAGTGTAGTTGAATACATGGCTGCTGGCGCGATACCAATTGGTTAGCCATGTTGTGTGGTTTCTGTCTTGCTCTGTATTTGAGTCTCTGACTTATTTAGTTGACTTCAAATTTTTCGGTTTCGTTCAGCACATAATTCAGCTGGACCAAGGATGGATATTGTGTTACCAGAAAATGGGAAGCAGACTGGATTCCTTGCCCAGGGCGTGGAGGAATACGCTGAAGCCATTATTGAAGTCATTAAGATGCCAGAGAATAAGAGGCTGGAGATAGCTGCTGCTGCCAGGAAGCGAGCCTCCATGTTCTCAGAGCAAAGGTTTTATGAAGATTTTAAGGCTGCTGTACGACCAATCTTTTGTGATGGTACCAAATGATTGCAAAATCTTTGTTTCCATAAATACAAGAGATGAATTTTGTTGCAACATACTTAGACTTTGTCTTATCTTGTCTTTTTCTGGTTTTCCTTGTTCTTTATAAATTTTACTCTAGATTGTATGTGTACTTTGTCGGTGACTTCAGTCTTGAAGTTACTAATTAAAGGAAAAATATTTTGCCTCTGATTTGGCAGTTAGAATAAAAGAGATGGTCCTCCTTTCTTTAGGTTTAGTTAAAGTAGATAGTCATATATACAGGTACGGTGGGGCGTTACAGATGAAGGCAATCGGAGTAATATTTATGGGTCTAATGTCTGTCCGGTGAAACAAATAATTCAATTCTATCTTTAATTCATGTTGAAATCTGCGCAGCTACAGATGTTCATGCATTTAGCATGTCTGAGAATTCTTTTTCATTTTTATGTATTGTTGGGAAGGTGGGAAGGAGTGGGAATTTATTTTTAAAAAGAAAGAATGATAAGTTTCTGGGAGAATTTGGTCTAACATGTTTTTCTTGGACAGTTTCCTTGGCAATAACTGGACAGTAATAAAGATGCGCGTTGCCCAAAAAATGGATTATATATTCCTCTTATAGGTTTTCAGTGAATAAATGAAATTCGCAATGGAAATTATATATGTCTGACAAGAAATAAATTATCATAGTGAATAAATAAATGCATCTAAGGCTTGTGAATTTAATCTTCATTTACATGTAAAATTTTAAGTTTAATTTCTTAATTTCCGTTTATTCTTTTAGAAATGACTTTCTTTTTCGAGACCAACAAAAAAAAAAGAAGAGAAAACAGTAGCTATGTATTTGGTGGTTGGTTTTACCTTCATGGAAAACAATAAGATCATAGTAATTCAGATCCCATTAGGAAAAATATATTGGAGGATAATATCGGGGCCCCCATGTGCGCAATTCACTTTGCAAGTGAAGAAGAAGCAGTGTTCCAAGTGCACCGGTGCTGAGTACAGTGTTCCTCTGCGTCAGCGACCGTTAATTTCTGCAGTCTTCTCTGTCCAGTAGCTATTTCCTCAAGTCTTTGGGGGCTTTCAGCAACAGTATGTTTCTTTCTCTCCCTCTCTTTTCTTGTATAATTATTCTTGCTTTGCACTTTTAATATCCCATTGTTGATATAGTTCTAGACATGGTAGAATTTCACATGCTGCTATAAACCAACTGATTGCTAATTTGTCCTCCGTGAGACATTGTGGTCTGAACTGGTTGTTTACTACTCTCTCTCTCTCTCTCTCTCACACACACACGCACACACGAATAAACAAATAAATACAAATGGAGCTCAGACTGGATACTCTTTAGTCCTTACAGATCGAAAATATGTAGAGAAAAGACCAATCTTAAGTTCATCTTCCGCTTATCTCTAATTCTCGATTTGTGGCAAGTACTCAGCTTCTCTTGGATCACAGATAAAGGGGGTTTTAGTTGTTTGAGCTTAATTTTGAAGCACTCTTTGATTCCTTAATTTTGAAGCACTCTCTGACTCAACCAATTGAGTTCTCCGTCCAAAGGCAAATATCTCTATGTACTAGCCTCCGTTTTAAGAGATGCTGCCAGATGGGTTGAGATTATTCACTTGAAAGCAGAGATGTGATACATTTTCAGGATGTTTGTTACGTGAACAACTATCAGCATCCACATTTTCACTTTTGAGTCATGCTTAAGTCTATCTAGAATAGCAAGCCAAAGAATGAAGCCATCCTTGAAATACAATTCGCGAAACAAAATACTGTAGCCAAGCTAGAGGCCTCTGCCTTGTGGAATTATACATGGCAAACGAACCATTAGAAGCCCCACCAAAGTTGAGCATTGCTCTGACTCTAGTTGGTTATTGCCAGCCATATTCCACAGTCGAATCCGCTACTTTTAGAGTCAAATATGGCTGTCGCAGCAATTAGTAGAGAAAACCTAGTGCCATGGTCCTAAAGGATCGAAAGAATTATAGCATACAGAAATATTACAACCATGTGCAATTTGATAATGAATACAAAATCTGGTACTCTAGAGGATTTAACTCCATGAGCAATTAAGCAATGATGAGGAACTGAGACTGCCCAAAATTTCTTATTTCTAAGTTGACACTGAATTCATCCATTAATTGCAGTAAGAATCCTTTTCAGAAGATATTCCAAATTTGATTAAGAATAGCAGTATTTTTGGAACAGTTGTGAGATAGCTCTGATAACCTGTTTCTGTTTAGGCAATATGAAGAGACTAAACCAATATGTGTGGATACCAAACAAAACAAGCTTACCATCTTTAGCCACCCTGGATCCCTTATTTGATCAAGTTCGTATTTTACCTAAGATTTTCTCTGCAAGCTTTTTGCAACATCAGTGATCCAGCTCGGAAGAGATAAGCGGGGTGCCTAATATTTGACAGGAACGGTGTGCCTGTTGAAAACCACCAATGGCTGATCTTTGAGTATCATCAACAGGTAAATCAGCAAAATCCTTTGCACTTTTTCGGCATATTAGGAATAAACCAGGTCTCCAAATTGATCTACAACCTGTTTGACGAGGAGTATGGATGGACTTCTCATTAACAGCAAACACCAATGAAGAGACAACCCACAAAAAACATGTCCAATGTAGGGAGGAAATTAAATTCCTGCAGAGCAATATTTGTGTTGAACAAACATGTGAAGGCCTCAACGGTGAGTGGAACAGGTAAGGAGGCATAAAATCCCCTTAACTCAACCCCCAGGATTACTATAAAATCGTGGGAAACATAGGTCCAATGAAGGTGGACATAGCTCAGAGCTTCAAGCTTATGATAAGAAAACTGTTTTTTTCCCCAATGGATGTACTCAAAGCTTTTGGTTTTGCAGCATTACAGATAATATGCAGATTACCATTAAAATCATCGTAAACTTAGGTGCCATAGTTCATGGCTTCAAGCTTATTATAGTTCTTTTGGCATCTTATGAGTTTACCCCTTATATAAAAGTCTTTCTCCATCTTGTCTTGTCAAAATTAAATAAATAAAGCACTAAGTCCTGTATCTGTAATGCTACTTCATTCCACTAGCATTCTGACAATTACTGATCAAAGATCTCATGAGCGGTTTCAATATGTTAGTGATAATCTTGAAAATCAGTGTGTAAATGAAGTTCATTCATGATACTGGCTGGAAGTCCTTGTAATGTCTTCACCTTAGGAACTAAATGATAGTGGTAGAATTAAGAGCAGCAGATAGCTCACCGCCAATGGTTACAAAAGATTGTTCAAAGATGCAATTTACTGTGACTTCACTAAGAGCCAGTTTTATTGGTAAAATTCTGCTGGAAACAATCAGGACACGGAGCTTTATGCTTAGCCACTTAGCAGTGTGTTATAAATTTCATCTTCACTAACAAATGTGAGTAGACACTCCTACTGCTCAATTGTACTTAGTGATCCTCCTCCCTATTTGATCATTTATCCTGATAATTTTACTCCTTGCTCTATGTTGAGTTAGTTGTCTGAAGAAAAAAAGCAGTATTAGCATCAGCAACTGATTACCTTTTATTTGTGGTCTTAGCCTTGCACAATTCCTCTTCACATCTCAGGGCTTCCACATAATCACACAGAAGCATCCTCTTTTGTATTAGAAGAGTTCAGTTAGAATCCATATTTGTCGTCAGGCAGTAGACACTTGTTGTTTAGGCTATTGGGACTGAGAAGGAACCTGGGCAACATATGCTTTTCTTGAATTGCTTAAGGGAAGCTTTGCCAGTTTGCTACTTTCTCCACAGAACATATGTAGCGGAACCAGATAATGTTATGTTCCAAGGCCAGTGAGATAATATCTGAATATTTCTAATGCCTTTCCCAAAATAAGAAATACTCCCTCCGTTTCAAATTACATGAGGTACTTTACTTTTTAGTCTGTTCCAAAATAAATGACACATTTCTAAATTTGAAAATAATTCAACTTTAAACTCTTCATTTTACCTTTAATGAGAAGTTTTTATGACCATACAAATGTCATGGTCCCACAAAGCTTTTACCCCTTAAGCTTTTAAGACCACAAATTTCAAAAATTTCTTCTTTTCTCTTAAACTTCGTGCCGAGTTAAAATACCTCATCTAAATTGAAACGGAGGGAGTATATAAAAGGTTTATGGCCTCCTACAAACCTCTTAAAGTAACTAACATATTATAGTGATCAAATACCCCAAAGTTATTTTCATATCACAAAAAGATAATAGCTAGACTTCGTCGCATCATATTCTGCCCAATTTTCTTGACATCCTACCTTTTGACCAAGTGAAACGGTTTGCTATAGCTGGCATATTATCAACATCAATTATATCTAGTATTTGATTAAAGTTCTAGCTGCTTGGATCCTTGCTAGTTTTGGGCGTTTTCATTGTTCAAGAATTTATTGAAGGCACTTCATAGAGTATTTTATTTCTTTTTTTTTTCTGTTGCTTTTGGGGGATGGGGGTTGAGTCTATTGATAGTTACTGGACAGCCAGCAATGATATCAAACTCTAAGGGAAAACTCGATTATTTTTTTTTAAAAAAATTTTATGAGATGCTTTGTATAATATATGTAGATATACATGGAGAAGAGGTGACATTGTATCACCATAATTTATTACGTACTACTTCAGGCTGACTACCAGCACATCTCAAAGAAGTGCATCCCTACAGAAGGTTCAGCACTTCACATATCTCTCTCATATGCTGGGTTTACGAAGACAGAATGTAACTAATTATAGCAATATTTTAGTTGCTAATGGTGATCATGTTTGGACCTGACAAATGCTGGGAGCTCAAGTCTGAAAATAATACCCCTACTGTGAATTAGTTATCCGCTGATCTTTGAAAGAGAGGAACCAGTGCAGCTTGGTGGTCAAACTCGGTCATCAAGAAAGATTCAGAAGTTTCAAATGGTCGTCCACCAGTAACTTCCAAAACTTATGCGGGGAGTTGTATCTTTCTCAGAACAGAACCAACCTTGAAGAGATCGCCATCTATAGCGGGAGAGAAATTTAGGATTCCCAAGGTTCCCAGCCGGTACAATGGATACAATGTCTCTAAACTAGAGCTTGGGAGCAAATTTGTAGAGGCCCTGCGAGAAAGGGAGGGTAAAAGAGATCTGGACTTCCTGAGGCGCCTACAAATTTGATTGATGATAGGAAAAGGGGGCTTCCAAAACCAGGCTGGCTGTTTTAATTTTTCTCGGGTATCTTGTCTTTCGTATAGTATGTTCTTTTTTAATTGGCAGAATGACCTAAATGACACCTATACTTGTGCCACTTTGTCATGCCGGTCCTCCTACTCCACTTTTTTTTTATCCAGACACTTTAACTTGTTCAAAATCTATATTTTAAACCCCTCTGACCGTGTGTGTATCTTGTTAGCATTATCTTTTAGTCAATTAGTTGTATTAGGACTTTATTTGAATTATTCTTGTAATTATCCTTTTCATATATTGTTGTAACTTTATCTTATAAATATAAGTCTGGAAAGGTGAGCAAGACTCACGCTTTGACGCTTCTCAGTTTATCAACCTTCATCTTGGTATCAGAGCCCTAAACGATCCCCTTCAATGGCTCTAGAAAATTCTTCTTCCTCTTCTGCTCAAACCGCCATGAATCAATCTTCTCTTGGCCTCCCCATCCCCCCTCCAACAGTTTCCAATATCAAAGGTTTTGTTTCTATCGAATTGACATATGTCAATTACCTCACCTGGAAGAGAGTTTTTCTCACTGTCCTTAAAAGTCACAACCTTCTTTCCTTAGTAGATGGAACCATACCATGTCCATCACCAGACCGCGCTGATTACAAGCTTTGGATTCAATTGGATACTATTGCATTAAGTTGGATTAATGCAACACTTTCTTCTATTGTTCTTGACACACTTTTGAACTATACTTGTGAGACATCTAAATAGGCTTGGGACACCCTCGCATCGCTATATTTGGATCAAGTCTCTTCCTCATCCATTCACCTTAAGTCGAAATTCCAAAATTTCAAGAAAGGTCCCCTTTCTATGGAAGATTATCTTTAGCAACTTCACTCTATTGCCTACTCTCTCAGGGCAATTGGTAACCTCTGATTGATGATGATTTAGTCACTCAAACTTTGCAAGGATTGCCTTCATCTTATCGTACCTTTGTGTCTGGATTAAATGCTACTGGCTCACTTCCTTCTTTTATTGCATTACGACCACTACTTCTCACCGAAGAAGCTCATATTAATGTAATTGATTCTGAAGAGTCAAATGATCAAACTGCGTTGCTTGCGTCAACTCAAGCGAAGACCACTTCTAATTCATCATCTCCCTTCAATGGAAATCAGCCTACAAAAGGATACTTCCATGGACGAGGTCGTGGCAAAAATAACAAGGGACAATATGGTAGGGGTCGAGGATACCACAACTCTTCATGGTCTGGTTTCCAACCTCAATCTCGGCCTCCTTCCCCTGCTACTGGTATTTTGGGTAGACCACCTTTTGTTCCTACTAAACAATGTCAAATTTGTTTTCATTATAATCACACTGCGTTGGAGTGCAGAAACAGGTTGAACCATTCCTTTGTGGCTAACAATATTCCTAAACCATTTGCTGCAATGAATTTGGAGGAAGTTCAACCAACAGTTTGGTACCCAGACTCTGGGGCATCTGTGCACATGACAAAAGATCCTTCTACTCTTACGTCTCACACTCCTTATTCTGGTCCTTCTCAAGTCATGGTTGGAGATGGTACTCTTCTCTCAATTAAATCTACTGGTTCCTCTATCCTTCCAACAACTTCTAAGCCTCTTCTCTTAAAGAAAGTTTTATATGTTCCATCCCTTGCTAAAAATCTGCTTTCTATTCAACGTTTGTGTGCTGATAATAATTGTCTTATTGAATTTACTAACTCTGGTTTTTTTGTCAAGGACTTGAAGACCAGGACACCGTTGCTCCACTGTAACAATTCTGGGTCTCTTTATCCTCTACGTGTTGCTCCATCTGCCTCCTCCATCTTTGGTCTCTTTGCTAAAGTCTTGCCTTCTTCCTTTGGCACCAACGTTTGGGACATCCTGGTTGAGAGTCTCTTAGTTAGTTAGTTTCTAGAAATTTAATTCGAAGTACTTCTTCCATCAACAATAATTCTTGTAATGTTTGCCATTTAGGCAAACAAACTAGAATGTCTTTTCCTTTATCAAGTAGTAATGCAAATTTTCCATTCGTTTTAATTCATTCAGATGTATGGCATGCTCCTATTGTCTCAAATTCAGGATATCGTTATTATATTTTGTTCCTCGATGATTACACTAAATTCTCTTGGGTCTACTTGATGCGCGAAAAATCTGAATCCTTTGACAAATTCAAAGAATTTTATGCAATGGTTAAAAATGTTTTCCACACTTCTATTTCTTATTTCCAGTCCGATGGAGGTGGGAATACATTGACAAAAAATTTAGTTCATTCTTTAAACAAAATGGCATAGTCCATCGTTTTTCTTGTCCTCACATTTCTGCTCAAACTGGTAGGGCCGAGCGAAAACATCGATATATTGCGAATGTCCTACGGTGTCTTATCTTTCAAGCATCTATGTCTTTTCAATTTTGGGTTGATGCTTGTTTATATGTTGTCTCCCTTATTAATGTTACTCCTCTTCCAGTGCTGCGTTTTAAATCTCCGTTTGAACTACTCTATGGTCCTTTGCCAGATTATAATTTAATTCATGTATTTGGGTGCCTATGTTATCCCTTTGTGGCATTTAATCATTGTTCTTAGTTTCAACCTCGATCAAAACCTTGCTTATTTCTTGGTTCGTCGGATAAACACAAAGGATTTAGATGTTTGGACCCTTGCTCAAATAGGATTATTATCTCTCGGCATGTCCATTTTGTTGAGGACTCATTCCCGTTTCAGACTCTATTTCCTACTCCTTCTCCAAGTACCTCACCTAATTCTAAATATCCCGTCCATCTCACACGTCTTGGTGGAATTTCCCCCCTCCCGTTTCGCAACAACCTATTTCAAATAGGAAAAATCTTCTACTTCCTCCAACTTTGTAGAGTCCTATTTTACATGGGAACAGTCATCCTACTTCACCTAATTTGCAGCATCACATTTCCAATAGGAGTCTTCAAACTCCTTTGAATCACGAGAATATTTCTAGCCTTTCTCCTTCTTCACCAGGCACTCCTTCTCCTTCCCATTCTCAATCACCTTTAGATCGCGTAACTTCTACTAACCAACTTATTGTATCCACTTCGAGTTGCTCCTCTCTCCCTCCTATTGTACATGATTCTTCATCTCATGCACATTATACGCCAACTCTTTCTTCACCCGACATTTTTTAAGTATCTCGCACACAATCAACAACTGTACAACCTCAAACTCATCATATGACTACTCGCTCTAAAACAGGGTCCCTCAAGCCACACATTCTTCCTTCCTTGATGGATTCTACATGTCCCATTTTATCTGAACCGTCCTCCTTTGCTCAAGCTTCTAAATACACTCGTTGGATGCAAGCAATGAGTTCTGAATTCGATGCTCTCATTTAAAATAATACTTGGACTGCCTCCTCCTCCTAATGCAAATATTGTTGGCAACAAATGGGTGTTTCGAATCAAAGTTTGTGCAAATGGCTCTGTTGAAAGATTTAAAGCTCATCTAGTGGCTTAAGATTTTTCGCAGCAGCCTGGAGTGGATTATTTTGAAACTTTTGCTCCTGTAGTAAAACCTAGTACAATGCGTTTGGTCTTATCCTTGGCTCTTCAGCGAAATTGGTTCATGCACCAACTCGATGTGTCAAATGCATTCCTTCATGGTGAGTTATCTGAGACTGTTTATATGCGTCAACCTAAGGGGTTTGAGCATCCAGATTATCCCCATTATGTCTGCAAATTGCAACGTGCTCTATATGGTCTTAAACAATCTCCGAGGGCTTGGTTCCATTGTCTTGCTCGTTTTCTTCTTGATCTCGATTTTAAGTAATATGTTTCGGATCAAAGCATGTTCATTTTTCACTCTGGGGTGATTGCATTATTCTTTTAATTTATGTGAATGATATAACTGTTTTTGGTTCTTCAAAGTCCTTAATATCATAATTTATCTCTTCCATGAGTACAGAATTCTCAATGAAGGACTTGGGACAACTTCACTACTTTCTTGGCATTGAGTTAAAACATAACTCTTTGGGACTTCTCTTACTGCAGCGTCGTTACATTACTTCAATTCTACATCGCTTTAAATTGGAAAAGTATAAACCAATGCTTACTCCGCTTCATAGTGAGCTTGATTGGAATTCCACCTCTTCTCCTTTGCTTGAAGATCCTTCTATCTATCGCCAAATGATTGTAAGTCTACAATACTTGCCCTTTACTAGGCCAGATATTCAATTTGATGTTAACCTTGCTTCTCAATTCCTTCACCAGCCAAGACAATTGCATTTTCAGGCCGTAAAATGGATTTCCGGTATCTTAGTGGCACCATCGATTGGGGCTTACAATTGTATAAAAATTCTCCCTTGGCACTTATTGTTTTCTCTGACTCGGATTGGGCTGGTTGTTCAGCCACTAGGCGGTCTACAACTGAATTCTGCATTTTTCTTGGCTCCAACCTCATCTCTTGGTTAAGAAGCAACCTACTGTTGCACGCTCAAGTACTGAAGCTGAATATCGAGCTTTTGCTATTGCAACTGCTGAAGCTACTTGGCTCCAATATATTCTTCGTGATCTTGGCATTTTTCTTACTTCTCCAGTCTCCGCAAAATGTGACAATATTGGAGCCATTCATCGAGCTCACAATCCAATTTTTCATTCTCGTTCCAAACATGTTGCATTGGATTATTATTTTGTTCGTGAAAAGATTAGCCATGGTGATCTGGTGGTCTCTCATGTTCATACCTCTAAGCAACTTGCAGATTTATTCACCAAAGTATTGCCTTCCACCCGTTTTTGTGAGCTAACAACCAATCTTCACGTTCATTCTTTCCGTTCAGATTGAGGGAAGGTGTTAGCATTATCTTTTAGTCAATTAGTTGTATTAGGACTTTATTTGAATTATTCTTGTAATTATCCTTTCCATATATTGTTGTAACTTTATCTTATAAATATAAGTCTGGAAAGGTGAGCAAGACTCACGCTTTGACGCTTCTCAGTTTATCAACCTTCATCTTATCTCACTTGCTTGACGTGGATGACACATCATATTCCACGTCATTTTTTTATATTTTGTCTACTAAAAACACTTATTATGTACTATTCCTTAAAGAAAAAGAAAAAGAAAATCATTCCCAACTGGTGGCAAAGATTTCTGGGACTCGAGGTCTGAATTCTTTGAGCTGCAAGCATAAGGAGGTACGTTTGCCGGCTTGAAGGTAAAGGAATTCATCCTTCTATATTTCGGCATCTTGTAAACAATTACATCTGTGGACTCAAAAGCTAATAGAAAAATCACTAACTGAGTTGTTTTTCTTTGTCTTTTTTTTGGGAGAGAAGAAGAAGAAGCGTTGGGGGGGGGGGGTGGACGGGGAAGAAGAAGAAAATGCGTGCGGGGGGGGGGAGGGGGAAAGGGAGTTTCTAAAGGGAGGGGGCAGTGGGGAAGAAGAAGAAGAAGCGCTCAGAAGGGCGGGGGGGGGGGTGTTGTTTGGTTTGGGGGGTGGGGTGGGGGAAGAAGGAGGCAGAGAGTCTAGGAAGGAGGGGGGGGGGCACGAAAAGGGAGTTTTAAATTGTGGAGGGGGAGGGGGGAGAAGAAAAGTGTACAGGGGGAACGAAAAGGGAGGAATATCTCTTTTGCCTTTTTTACTTATTTATTTTTTATTCTTATTTTAATAATTTTTTCTTTTTATTTTAATTATTTCTGGTTCAAAATGTTCATATTCGCACTCATTATCCGCGTGAATTACACCCACTTTGTCCAGATCAACCATTATTTTGCCACATGTGCTTGGTTAATGGTCAGAGGGGTTTAAAATATAGATTTTGAACAAGTTAAAGTGTCTGAATGAAAAAAAGTGAAGTAGGAGGACCGGCATGACAAAGTGACACAAGTATAGGTGCCATTTAGACCATTCCGCCTTTTTAATTATCGGCAAAGTTATGTTAGCAAAAACATGCATTGTGTTGAAAGTTGGTGCTATTAATTTCTGAGTGGTGAGATAGATGGTAACGGGTGGTTAGTTTCCTTGGCTTCTTGGGACGTAAGTCAAAGTTCAATGGTAACGACTTCTTCCATTGACTTCAGGATTGCTTGGTTTCAGGGAAAGTCTCTCGCTCCTCTCCCTCTTTTTCTTGGTAAGGAATTCCTTGAGGAGTTGATCCAGTGGCATCTTAGTTAGGATGAGTGGATTGATTTCCTTTCCACCACAGAAAGAACTGAAACTTGTCATTGTCACCCATTCATGAGCAGAGGCGGAGCTAGAATTTAAAGCTTATGAGTTTTGGATTCTATTCCTTCTAAGTTAGTATGTTGTAAATTGATAATTTGTATATATTCAATAGATTTCTTAAGACAAATTCAAGGTTTGAATCAAAGCTAATGAGATCCGAACTCGAAACGAAGAGCTAGCTCTGTCCCCGTTCGTGAGGACCAATGTTAGCAGAGTTATGTACAAGAACTGCTTCTCTTGTCATGTCTATAGGTGGCCATGGCTCCTCTAGATTTCTTAGTTCTCATGTGGAATGGGTGTCTGGAGGTTAGGGTGTATTTGAATATATTAAAGATGTTGTCTAGGAGCCGGAGTCTATCGAAAACAGCCTCTCTACTTTCAAAATAAAGGCTGCGTATACACTACCTTCCGTAGACCTCACTTGTAGAATTATACTGAGTTTTTTGTTGTTAAAGATCTGTTCAACAATGTTATTGCGCTGTCTGATTACCTGATTTTTACTTTTTGATGTAGTTTCATTAGGCAATTGTAAAATATCGTTGCTGGTTCAACTTAAAATCCACGAGCTTACATGGTTTGTCAATAGGTTAAGAGGAATAGTTCTTGCACTTCATTGAAATTTTCAAGCATCTATGGTTCGGATACCATCTTGTTGAGTCTATTGATTGAGTGAAGTTAAATTTTCTTTTATTACAATCACGTCTTGAATTATTGCAAATTTGCAATACCTTTCAATGCTTTTACAAACCGCCCCCCCCCCCCCCCCCCCCAAAATCCCGTTCTCCAACACCCACCTTTCCTTTTGGTGGAGCGTATTGCGTTCATGGTAACTGTTACATTTTGATTTGGCCAGTGGCATGTGCAGTGTGTCCTTTGCTATTTGACGCTGCCGAAATTTCATTGCATGCGTATCCAACTTGTGTCCTAATCCTCTTTTGGGACACACCTTCGCAGACTTGTCGTTATTTCACTAAGTTTTCTGATTTTTTTTCAGTATTTCCCTCATTTCTACTGTGACACCGACAAAGATGTAAGGATATAAGGATAATTGGACAAAATGATGGGGGCCTGGTTAGAGAAAGAAGAGGAAGCTAAGTAAGAGAACTTAAATGCAGCAGCCCTTGAAAGTAAGTTATACATCAAATTGAGAGGAAAATTGGAAGTGGGGAACTAGAAGGACCACACAATTCTATTTGATTTTATGGAAGGGGAATGGGGTAGATTGCTAGTCATATCAATATTTTAAATCTTCTTTACGGTAGAAGTTACAAGAGGAGAGTAATTGTGACCCTACTCCATGATTTAAGGGGCAGTAGTTAATTGAAGCTCTTTTGTACTCTTCTGCAGGGAAAATCTTAATTGGACATGCTACATTTATATAAAGAGAGCAAAACTCTACACATCAAAATGATTGATCACAAAATGCATGAACAAGGAAAAAAGAACATCTTATGTATTGTCATTCCCCACTATAAATATAACTGATATTAGGCTATATAGACGATATTTACATCCTAAATGTATCATGCTTTATTGTTGTTTTGAATACTAAATGATAACAAAATACTCTAATTGGTGTTCTTTTGCTTCGCAGGGAATAATTCAAGTTAGGAAGAACTATAAAGTATTTTGGAGTCAATAATGTGAAAAAAACGTCCAATAAAGAAGCACCCGAGCGAAACGAAGCAAAAGTGGACTGGGTTGGAATCCACCGCGAATGCGGTGGACCGCGGTTGGACTGCGGCAGGCCAAAGATGTGAGGCAGAATGTTTGTCTCTCACCGCGGTCGCGCCGCATTCTGTCGCGGCCGTGGTAATCTGTGCAATTGCCCAGAACTTTTGGGACCAAAGTGTAACTCGGGGAAAACTTATTCCAAACCCTTATAAACTCAAGAAGCTCGCCCAAGAAAGGATGAAGCTTGTTTTTAGACTACTTTGGAGGCAAGAAAAAATGTGAGAAGAGCAGCCAAACATTAGAGTTTTTCTATCTTCTCTTTATTATTGCAATTACACATTATGAAAAATTTAGTAGTTTTATCTTGTTTTGTTATGAGTAGCTAATTCCTTAGTCTAGGGTTTTGATGGATCTATTGAAGGATGAAATTCTTGTTATGTTAATATAGTTTGCCAGCTTAATCTCTATTTGTTCAACTACGTTCTTGTTGTAGTTAATTGATAGGATCCTCAATTAGCTGTGCATATTTAGTGTGCATAACTCGGGAGAGAGTGCATATTTAGGTAATTGTTGAACAACACCACTCCCAAAGTATATGAGGGATCAATAACCGAGGGTTTAAAGGCGGGATTAGGGATAACGAAACCTTGGGTGCAATCTAAAGTGAGCTGTAATAAACAAAGCCAACTAGCATAACTCGGGAGAGTGCGTCTAGCAAATTGTCGTGATTACTCGGGAGAGATTTACGGTAATAAGAGTGCTCATGATTTATAGAGACGATTAGGTGAATCTATG
This sequence comes from Nicotiana tabacum, assembly GCF_000715075.1. Taxonomy (NCBI): domain Eukaryota; kingdom Viridiplantae; phylum Streptophyta; class Magnoliopsida; order Solanales; family Solanaceae; genus Nicotiana; species Nicotiana tabacum. Next base: position 94,062,118 of record NC_134085.1, on the reverse strand, counting down.
TGAAAGATAACCGGAAGGGATTCCATCAATATGAGAAATCATAATCTTAGATCATTCTCTTAATTGTTTACAACTTAATCATAGGTAGTCTTTATTTGCTTATTTACAGTCAGTCTTAGTTAGTAGAAACATCCTCAATTGTTATTCACCATGTTTGGGAAGTTGATTACGTAGAATTTCATAAGTCTAACGAGAGTAATTGATAGGTTAATTCCTTGTGGGTTCGACTTTGGGCGAAATACTCAGATTATATTTGCAACGTTCGCGTGTCTTTTTTATAAGGCATAGTTGGGCGTGATCAAATTTTGGCGCCGTTACCGTGGAATTAACGGTGTTATCAATTACAATTGAAAGAAATACAAAAATTCTTAGTGTAGTCAGTTTTCTCTATACCCAGTTTATACATTGAAATTTTAACGTTTGTTGACTTGGTTGTATAGGTGCATGCCTAGAAACTCATCGAGAACTGGTGAAGTATTTGAAGCATTATCAGATCCCGAGAAAGTTTTCAATGCTTTGAATCGGGCCAATCAGAAAAACAAACAACAACAAACAACTGAACAATTCGAACCAGGCATGGGGGATCATATAGTAGACCCAGCTGCACCGGTAGCGCTAGTGGTACCTCTTGTGCCAGAGGCTGAGCTATATGACTGGGCACAACCCACAACGGAGAGCTTGGCCACAACGATTTTAGTCCCACAGATACCAGCTGAATCGTTTCAAATAACGAACAACATGTTGCACTTGTTGCAAAACAAGGGAGTATTTTCGGGGTCACAAGTCGAAGATCATCAACAACACTTGAAGAATTTCCTGTCAATCTGCAAAACTCAAAGGCAGCCCAACGTAACTCAGGAAGCAATCAAGCTTTTATTGTTTCCATCTCAGTGACAAGAGCTGCCCAGACCTGGCTAAACTCACTCCCCATTAATTCCATAACAATTTGGGAGGAGTTAGTCAAGCAATTCATGAACAAGTTTCACCCACCCAACAAGACTGCTTAACAAATTGATGAAATTTTGAGTTTCAAACAGAGATCAATGGCGACACCGCATGAAACATGAGAACGATTCAAAGGGATGCTGGTTATATGTCCGCACCACGGTATTCCAGATCTGATATTGGGGCAGTGGTTTTACATGAGATTGTCAGATAGCGTGAAGGGTAATATTGATGCTTTAGCTGGTGGAGCATTCTTGAGCAAAACATGGAGAGAAGGCCAGAGTCTGCTAGACAAGATGGCACAAAATTCGGGGTGGACGACTAGGAATGCACCTATCACTCCAGTAGTTCACTCAGTGCCCTTGGATCTATCCAACACTCTTGCTGAAAACATGGCCACGTTAATGACACAGATGAGTATACTCACTAAAAATGTGGAAGAGTCAGGGCAGAAGCAACAAGTACACATTGTAGATACCACCAATGGGGCTTATGCACATCTTGCATTAGTCAGCCAATTGGTAACCAGTGGAATGCAGAAAGTGATCATCATCACTACCCTGAGGACATAAATTATGTGTCTAATTATAGAGGCCAGAGATAGGGTGGTCAAAATTAGGGCCAACAAAATCAGCTGTACAGGCTGGTCCAGCCACAATTCAACAATGGAAACATGGGAGGTATGAGACCTCCCAATAATATGGCACCTTATCAAAGTCCACAGGGATATAATAATCAAAATCAACAGCAGAGGTATCATCCTCCTCAGCAGCAGCATGGTGGATGGCAGGAAGATGGGTTTGCTAGACTCGAGGCATGATGCAGCAGGTTATTGGGTCAAATGCAAAAATCAGTGAAAGAGTAGATGCACATGATTTAGCTATCAAGAACATTGAAGTGCAGATGGGTCAGATTTTAATGTCTTTAAATAATCGTCCTCATGAGACATTACCTGCAGACACTTAAATAAATCCAAAAGATCAAGGCCCGAAGTAGCTGATGGCAGTAAGTCTACGTAATGGTAGAGACTTAGACTTTCAGCAAGAGAGGGCTCGAGAAAGCAGACAGGCTGCGACACTTGTACCAGTGCCCATTGAATTGGATGAGTCAACAAAACCGACCGAAGTGACAGTACAGCTTGCCCAGGAAGAATATAACACACAGATTGAGGCTGGCAAAGAAAATACCCAAATCATTGGGAAGAAGAGACCCCCCCCCAGCACCATTCCCACAGAGGTTGGCCAAGTACCAAAAAGAGGAACAATACAAGAAATTCTTGGAGATGCTGAAACAAATCCAGGTAAATATTCCATTGATAAATGCGTTGAAGGAGGTGCCTGGTTATGCAAAAATGATGAAGGACTTGATGTCCCGAAAGTTCGATTTTCAAGACTTGGCCACGGTGACTCTCACTCAGACTTGTAGTGCGGTGGTAACTAGACCGATTGCTGAGAAACTGTCTGACCCAGGGAGTTTCACAATTCCCTGCACTATTGGTAACTTTGCTTTCGCCAAATCACTTTGTGATTTGGGGGCTAACATAAATCTTATGCCCCTGACGATCTACAAGAGGTTGGGGATTGGAAGAGCTAGACCCACTTTGATGTTGTTGCAGCTAGCTGACAGGACCGTGAAAAGACCCTCTAGTATCCTGGATGATGTGTTGATTCAGGTTGGGAAATTTGTGTTCCCTGCAGATTTTGTGATTCTAGACTGCAAAGTTGGGTTAGCCTACCCTATTGTATGCATAAAATTCTGCTGGAAGAGGGACACAAATCTTCCAGGGAACACCAAAGAAGGCTGAACCCCAACATGAAGGAAGTGGTGAAGAAAGAAGTGATAAAATGGTTGGATGCGGGAATCATTTTCCCAATCTCTGACATTAGTTGGGTTAGCCCGGTGCAATGTGTGCCTAAGAAGGGTGGCATGACGGTGGTCAAAAATGATAACAATGAGCTGATCTCTACAAGAACCGTCATGGGCTAGAGAATTTGCATGGACTACAAAAGTTAAATCTGGCCACCCGAAAAGACCACTTACCACTTCCCTTCATTGATCAGATGCTAGACATATTGGTAGGGAGGTCTCACTTCTGTTTCATGGATGGGTACTCAGGGTACAATCAAATCTCCATTGCACTAGAGGACAGAGAGAAGACCTCCTTCACCTGCCCATATGACATTTATACTTTTCAGAGGATGCCCTTTGGCCTATGCAATGCACCCGCCATATTCCAAAGGTGCATGATGGTCATATTCACTGATATGGTAGAAGACATAATGGAGGTATTCATGGATGATTTTTCAGTGGTGGGAAACTCATTCGATGAGTGCCTTATAAACCTAACTCGTGTGCTGAAATAGTGTATTGAGACTAACCTGGTTCTTAATTGGGAGAAGTGCCATTTCATGGTACAAGAGGGAATAGTCTTGGGACACCGGGTGTCAAGTAAAGGAATCGAGGTGGATCGTGCTAAAGTGGACGTGATAACAAAGCTCCACCTCCAACTTCGGTCAAGGAAATTAGGAGCTTCCTCGGGCATGCCTGTTTCTACTGGAGATTCATAAGAGACTTCTCAAAAATTGCCAACCCTCTCTGTAAGTTGTTAGAAAAAGATCACCCTTTCTTATGTTCTAATGATTGCAGGGTAGCATTCGAGGAGTTGAAAAAGTGGCTAGTCACAACACCCATCATTGTTGCCCCCGACTGGGAGCAGCCATTTGAGCTCATATGTGACGCCAGTGACTATGCAATGGGGGCAGTGCTAGGACAGAGGAAAGACAAGCTAATGCATCTAATCTACTATGTCAGTAGAACGCTAAGTGGAGCCCAACTGAACTACACTGTGACTGAAAAGGAGATGTTGGTTGTGGTGTTTGCTTTCGACAAATTCAGATCATACCTGATTGGCTCTAAGGTAATTGTATACACTGATCATGCAGCTTTCAGGTACTTGATTGAGAATAAGGAGTCTAAACCGTGCCTGATTCGTTGGGTGCTATTACTGCAAGAGTTCGACCTTGAAATTCGTGACCGTAAGGGCATAGAAAACAAAGTCGCTGACCGTCTATCATGACTTGAGGGAGCTGAAAACTCAGTTGAAGTTGAGGATATTCTGGAAACCTTTCCAAACGAGCAACTGCTCACTACAAGTCTTGAGGAAGTGCCATGGTATGGAGACTTTGTAAATTATTTGGCCAGCGGTATAGTTCCCTATGACCTTTCCTCTGTACAAAAGAAGAAGTTTTATCATGACTGCCGCATGTATTATTGGGATGACCCTTACCTGTTTCGAATATGTGTTGACAATATGATCCGAAGGTGCGTCCCCGAGATAGAACAATCTTCTATTTTGCAGGCATGTCATGCATCAGCGTATGGAGGGCATTTTGGAGGAGTCAGGACAACCGCGAAAGTGCTAGAGGCTAGTTTTTTTTTGGCCAACATAGTTTAAAGATGCACATCAATGGGTGAAGGGCTGCAATGAATGTCAGCATACCGAGAACATTTCTCGTCGCCATGAGATGCCCAGGAACCCGATTTAAGAGGTGGAAGTGTTTGATGTCTGGGGGATTGACTTCATGGGACCCTTCATCAGCTCTTTTGGCAATAAGTACATACTTGTTGCTGTAGTTACGTGTCCAAATGGGTAGAAGCTGTAGCATTGCCCACTAATGATGCAAGAGTGGTGGTGGGGTTTTTGAAGAAGAACATATTCACCCGTTTTGGGACCCCGAGAGCTATTATCAGTGACGGAGACACCCACTTCTATAATCGAGCCTTCGAGAGGTTGCTAGCGAAGTATGATGTGCACCACAAGGTGGCAACACCTTATCACCCTCAGACTAGTGGACATGTAGAAGTGTCTAATAGAGAGATAAAGAGTGTATTGACCAAGACTGTAAATGCCACAAGAACTGATTGGGCAAAAAAGCTAGATGATGCACTCTGAGCTTATAGAACTGCGTTTAAAACACCAATTGGTATGTCACCATACAAGTTGGTGTTCGGGAAGGCCTACCACTTATCAGTGGAGCTTGAACATAAAGCTTGGTGGGCACTGAAACAGCTGAACTTGGACATTGAGGCTACGGGCACAACGAGAATCACTGAATTGCATGAGCTTGACGAGTTCCGATATCTGGATTTTGAGAGCACAAGGTTGTACAAGGAAAGAATGAAGAGGTTGCATGACCAGAACATTGTTGAGCGACATTTCAACCCCGGGGACAAGGTATTGCTCTATAACTCAAGACTAAGGCTATTCCCGGGTAAGCTCAAGTCACGATGGTCTGGTCCATTTCGAGTGGTCGAAGTATTCCCTTCAGGGGCTGTAGAGATTGCCTCAGAGAAAGACTCTCACACGTTTAGAGTCAATGGGCAGAGATTGAAGCTATATGTAGGCATGAATGAACCAAAAGAAGTGACAGAGATCCACCTGACGGAACCTCAGAGGTCGAGCGAACCGTAAATGCGCTTATCTACGTCGTGCTGCGACATTAAATCAAGCACTGCATGGGAGGCAACCTACAAATGTTGTTGTTTTTGTTTTCTTCTGTAACTTCCTATATAAAATTAAAAAAAAATATCCTCGCACCGCGACCGCGGCACAAACGCGGCTCGACCGCGGTCAATGACGAGTAGTCTGCCTCAAATTTGCTCGACCCACCACGACCGCGGTGGGACCGCAGTCAAACGAAAACATTCTGCCTCAGGTATTTCTTTCACCACGGCTGTGGTGGGACTACGGTCGACCGCGGCAGTTCGCTAAATAACGTCGCCCAGGTAAGTTAATTTTTTTTCTTTCTATTTTATTCTCTTTTCAAAATCCCTCCTCCTTTTAATTTCATTAAAACACCCCCCCTCACTTCCCCCATCTCCTCTCTCTTTCTCTAAACCCTAATCTCTCATCTTCCTCCTCTCTTCTTCTTCTTCTTCTTCTTCACTTCTCTCACCTCACCCATCTCCATTCATCTTACTCTCTCTTCATCAAGGTATGTCACTCCCCCTACCTCTTCTTTTGTATTTTTGTTTTAGTTTTTATGTTAGTTCCATGTTTTAATTTTGTAGTATTTCTAGTAGATTTTTGTTTCTTTTTTCTTTTGATTTTCGTTTTTGTTCGTGCTTGTTCATGGGTGATGTGCACAATGTTATAGATTGGTGTGTGCACAATGTTGTATAGAAGTGTATGCTTGTGGGTGTTAGACTAATTGCTGTAGGGTGAAATGGTGTAGTCCAAATTGTTGATTTGGGGGATGCATTGATGTATCCATGAGGGCTAAATGTGTTAGGATAGTGCCTTGCTCACGAGGTATTTGTGGAATTGCCCCAATGGAGTTCTAAGGGCTAATGTGACCACGGTAGTGGTGAAGTCTGAGTAACCACCCATGGTTCACACAACTCACACCTTCACTGATAGGAGATTATGTGTTTGATAGGTACAATGTAACCATCCAGGAAGAGACGCACAACAGGGTCATCCGCTAGTGGTCCCGGCAGTTCTTCGCGAGCTCGGGGTCAACCTAGTGCGGAACAATTTGACCGCACTAGGTTTGTCTCCAAACCGGCTGAGGACAGGTATAATGCCAAGGCGTCAAAGAAGTTGTTACTGGAGATGCATATTGACCGGGTAGCTTTGCAAGTGGAATGCCCGAATATCTTTGCTGAGTTAAGGAGGTGTCAGCTAGACATCTTCTTTGAGGAACCGGAGGAGGCAAATGTACAGATGGTGAGGGAATTTTATGCTAACTGCCCGGAATATGAGAATGGGGTTGTTACAGTACGCAATAACCAGGTAAATGTGTCCCTCGAGGCCATCCGCCGGGTGTACCGGCTACCAGTACTCACGGCGGAGATGGATGCTTATATTGCTTATCATCACTCGAGGGTCAATTGGACACCAATTCTTGATGTCATATGTGTGCCTGACAGGGAGTTTATATGGATAAAGTGTCTGATAACATTGAATTCACAGTCTCTTAATTGGGAGGCAAAGTGTTGGCTCACAATTATCAACAGCCGTTTGCTACCCTCCAACAACACGACTGATGTCAATGGGCCACGGGTAGCAGCTATCTACAGTCTTATGACCCACCAGGATTTTGATGTCGCTTGGCTCCTCCATGATGAGATGTTCATTCGCTCACCTGAGATACTCAAAGGTTTTTACTTCCCTTCTCTGGTCACCAAGCTATGCCGTGTTGCTAGAGTCCCTAAAAATATTAGAGTTGATGGGAAATTGCCATTGAAAGCCCCGTTCCAGGCGAACAAGATCGGAATTGGGAGAGAGCTGGTGGTAATGGTTGAGGATGATGATAAAGATGATGAGGATGCTAAGGATGATGTTGTACCACCTCCGAGAGCTGATGAGGCGGGCCCATCATAGGCCCGCTGAACTACCCGTATGATAGCCCTGGAACAAGAAATGGTTGGTCTCCACACTTCTGTCACTGACATGGGTACCAGAGTTGATTATGGGATGGCTTCGAGTGCTAGGACGAGCATGTTACCTCGATCCTGGCACCGTCTCTGATCAGGATTGAGCTTCACGGAAGTCCCCTTACCTTACTATGCTTTATAATTGTTGACATGGGGACATGCCAAAATTTTATGTGTGGGGTTGGGGATGGCTGTTGTTGTAAAAAGATTGTATAACTTTGTATGATGTTGCTTTCTTTTTGATTGGTTGGTATTGTAGGGTCATGTTATTTAACTTCGACTTGGCCCGAAGACGGACACCTTGCGACAGGTCTCTTGAGGGAAATTAGTCGAACAAATATATATATTTCGACGGGGTTCTTGAAGGTCTAAGTCAACGTTAAAAAAAGGGAATATAAGGACTCTTCCTGATGACGGATCCTTTAGACAATTTCTTGAGGGAAGTAAGTCTAGAGAAAAGACCAAAAAGATTTTTTTTATTATTTTAGGTAGTGTAGTAACTCCCCCTTGGTTTTTCTTTGGGTCACGGTTCTTTTTCAAGGGTTTAGCTTGAACTAGGTGTAGGTAGTTTTTGTTTATTTTGTTTTTAGTTTTTAGTTAGTATTGATGGGCTACGAGCTGAAATAGAAAAAGAAACCTTTGGCGTTAAGACACCTGAACACAATCGACACTAGAGTGTAACACCTAGTCTCAGTGGTTGATTCTTGCTAAAGTGCCTTAAATTTGTATGTTTGTAACTGACTTGAACACTCAAAAGAGAGTGTCTTGATGAACCAATCTGGAGTGAGTCATGTGCCATGTGTGTGTGAGTTGTACTGTATTCTATGCTTTACATTTGATGCCTAGAACTTGTCCCGTGTGTCTGCAAAGCGAAATAGTAGCTTCATTCAGTCTTAGAAGTGATATAGGCATTTCTTTGTTAAGAGAGATATATAAAGTAAACCCACCTAAATGTAATACATTGTAGTTAACCCCGTTGAGCCTATAAGCCTGTTTCTTTGGCAACCACATTGCGAACCTTACCCAATTATTTGAATGGCCTATCTGTTTGAACCCTTGTACCTCCCATAAGCACGTGAATGGTATTGAATTATGCAAAAGTTAAAGTGTGGGGTGGTGGTTTGGTTTTTGAGTGGAACCAATAAAATAGAGAAAATGTGCAGTTTTTTTTGGAAAAGTAAAAGAAGAAGCACCACTTAAAAGAAAAAAAAAGAGAATGAATAAATGTAGTAGTTGATAAAGTGGTGGCTCGATGCAAATGCACCTAAAGGAATGGGATGTTATAAATAAAAATATTGTGGAACATCTGGTTGACATAACTGTGATCTTGAAAGTTAATGTCATTGTATCAAAAGTGCTTAGGGAGGTTAGTCACTATACCCAAATATATCCTATCCGTCCCTTAGCCTACATTACAACCAAGTGAAGGCCTAATTGATCTTAGACTGATCGATTAGTAGAGTAGTACACTACGGGCAAGCCTATGGTGCATCTCTGTGGCATGTGAATCTTCTTTTCGAGAGTGAGCGAATTTTGTCTATCTGAGTTCCTAATTGTTCTTAATATTACTATTTATGGAACTACTCTCTTGTGTGATGTGAGGGCATGTGATTCACGAATGAAAGGTAAGTCTTGATATCTGTATAAAGTAGTTTGAGTAAGTACGAATAGTGCATGACACGTGAGATTCGACTTTTGAGGTAAAGGTTGTTCATTACTAGGTGCAACTTTGGTGAATTGTTCTTGGTGTGATTCGTTAATGGAAAAGCTTAAGGAAGGAACTTTGATAGAGTGTGGTGGATTGCTCGAGGACTAGCAATGATTTAAGTATGTGGTGTTGATATTAGGCTATATAGACGATATTTACATCCTAAATGTACCATGCTTTATTGTTGTTTTGAATGCTAAATGATAACAAAATGCTCTAATTGGTGTTCTTTTGCTCCGCAGGGACTAATCTAAGTTAGGAAGAACTATGGAGTGTTTTGGAGTCAATAATGTGAAGAAAACATCCAATCAAGAAGCACCCGAACGGAACGAAGCAAAAAGTGGACTGGGTTGGAATCCACCGCGAACGCAGTGAACCGCGACAGGCCAAAGATGCGAGGCAGAATGTTTGTCTCTCACCGCGTTCTGCCATGACCGCGGTGAACTATGCAGTTGCCCAGAACATTTGGGACCAAAGTGTAACTCGGGGAAAACGTATTCCAAACCCTTATAAACTCAAGAAGCTCGCCCAAGAAAGGATGACGCTTGTTTTTAGACTACTTTGGAGGCAAGAACAAGTGTGAGAAGAGCAACCAAACATTAGAGTTTTTCTATCTTCTTTTATTATTGCAATTACACATTATGAACAATTTATTAGTTTTATCTTGTTTTGTTATGAGTAGCTAATTCCTTAGTCTAGGGTTTTGATGGAACCTATTAAAGGATGAACTTCTTATTATGTTAATATAGTTTGCCAGCTTAATCTCTATTTGTTCAACTACGTTCTTGTTGTAGTTAATTGATAGGATCCTCAATTAGCTATGCCTATTTAGTGTGCATAACTCGAGAGAGAGTGCATATTTAGGTAATTGTTGAACAACACCACTCCCAAAGTATATGAGGGATCAATAACTGAGGGTTTAAAGGCGAGATTAGTGATAACGAAGCCTTGGGTGCAATCTAAAGTGAGCTGTAATAAACAAAGCCAGCTAGCGTAACTCGGGAGAGTGCATCTAGCAAATTGTCGTGATTACTCGGGAGAGATTTACGGTAATAAGAGTGCTCATGATTGATAAAGACGATTAGGTGAATCTATGTGAAACATAACCGGAAGGGATTCCATCAATATGAGAAATCATAACCTTAGATCCTTATCTTAATTGTTTACAACTTAATCATAGTTAGTCTTTATTTGCTTATTTACAGTCAGTCTTAGTTAGTAGAAACATCCTCAATTGTTCTTCACAACGTTTGGAAAGTTGATTATGTAGAATTTCGTAAGTCTAACGAGAGTAATTGATAGGTTAATTCCTTGTGAGTTCGACTTTGGGCAAAATATTCAGATTATATTTGCAACGTCCGCGTATCCTTTTTTTAAGGAATAGATGGGCGTGGTCAATAACTCTATTCTTATATCTATCGTCTATGAAGGAGATGACTTATTAGTACGAGCTTGACTAAGAAACTTTTTTAGTTAAATTCCCTTCGTCATCATTAGGTATACTTTATATAAATCACTTTATCTGCGACTTTCAGTTTTCATATCCCTTTATTTGACAAGTTTTCAGTTAACTAATGACATTTTTGTATATATTTTATACTTGTCTAACTACTGGAAAATCTGTAGCCTGATTCTGTGGGGGCTTTATATGCTATTACAATGATCAAATTATATATTTATATGGGGGGCAAACCTAAAATTGTATGCAGTGGCGGCCCTTCTATAAAACAAGTAAAGCAACCACTTTAAGCATCGTATTTGTGGATGTCTCATTTTTTGTTACATCTAATGGACTATGTATAAGTTTAAAAAAAGTTCCGCAAAGTGAAAAAAGTTTGATTTCTTTCTTTAACAAATATAGAGAAGAAGGATTTGCAACTGCTATGGTTTCTATCAAAAATATTGCACTTGAAATAAATATCGAACCCGAATTTCGTAAGAAATGTGTGATATATAGGAAATAACAATTTGATGCAAATGTTGATAATGAAATCTCAAAATCTTTCGAAGAGTCCTTTAGAGTTGATTACTTTTATACATAATAGATAAGACTATTTTTTCACTTCAAAATAGATTTGAACAATTCAAAGCATATGAAAATATTTTTGGTTTTCTATTTGGCAGTAAAAACTAAGATCACTAGATGTTGGAAATTTGAAAAAATATTGCCTTAATCTTGAATGTTCCTTAAAGCATAATAATTAATTCGATATTGATGATTTTAATTTATTTCTGAATTAAAAGTATTAAGGAAATAGTACAATTAGAAGATGACAATTTAATTGATACATTTAATCAAATAAAAAGATTTAATTCTTTTTCAAATGCCTAAATTTCTTACGGAATAATGTTAATAACTCATGTTACCGTTGCTTCGGCGGAAAGAAGTTTTCAAAATTAAAATTGATAAAATCTTACCTAAGGACAACAATGTCACAAGAAAGGTTAAATGAATTAGCTATATTGTCAGTTGAAAAATACTTATTAAGAGTTATTGATTATAAGAAAATTATTAATAACTTTGTATCTAAGAAAAGCTAAAAAAATATAGACTTCAAATAAATAATTTAAAAAAAATTAAAAAGTTAAGGCCCCTCATAAAGTTTGACTTTAGGCCACAAAATTCGTCGGACCACCCAGATTGTATGTACTGCCATAGAAGTGTAAATGCTCCCTTGGATTTTAAGGTACTATTGTCCATTGAAGTGTCTGTTGGTAAAGGGAGCTCAGACGAAAAACTTTTTTGTCACATTGAAATGACATGGTGATAAGTGATAAGGCCAAATATGATTTTTCATTTGACCAATTAAAGGTTACTAGATATCACACACATCAGCATCAGTACTAGTGCGAGTCCGGAACCAAACTGTGGTTCTTTTGGACAAGTAACACCTTAATAAGTATAAAAAAAAAAGATGACATTTTTATATATAGCGCCCAAATACTGGACGCTATACTTTTTTCCTGGGCCCACCAATAATTCCTGACTTCAATAATTTAAAAGCGTATAGTGCCCACTTTTTGGGCGCTATATATATATAAAAAATCCCGGCTAGCCATTTCCTATATAAAGAGGTTAGGATTGTATAGAAATTCATTCAAAAGGTGTATAGCGTAGAAATTTCCCGGCTAGCCATTTCCATACTCTTGTTGAAACGTTTATTATTGTTAAATTCTCCAGCATTTTTTCATTATTTCTGAAGAGCGTAGAATAAGAGTTTTATTATATTGGGAGGGGGGTGAGGTTGTGATGGAGAATAACTCCGTGGGCTACAGTTTACCTGCTCAGTGTCATGTTAAATTGCCACTTACAATGGAGTACGATAAATTGATATTGTTGTTATGCAAAAAAATGAGTGTGAGGAAACGTTCAGTGATACTTAAAATAACCGGAAGATATTCGTATTCCGTCACTCCTCAAGGGATTGCTTTTTACTCGGAGTTTAACATCGACGATGATGAAACTTTGAGTGATTTTCTAAGGACTTCGGATGAATGCCGGAAATTTCTTGTAATCACAATGTTGGAGATGTACGTGAAGGTCGAAGACGTTCCAAAAAACGAGGTTGTGCGTAGTAGAGATAACCCCCAGTCATCGGGTGGTTATTCTGGAGCAGTTTTTGCCGTACAGGTTCCAGATGAAAGAGCTTTCCTTGATTTAAACTTATCACCGCCGACGAATGAGCAGCGAGAAAATAATTTATACCCTGCTTTCCATAATTCACAAGACGAGTGGTAAACTTCAATTTTCATTTGTGTTAATTATGTATATTTTTGGTGTACGCTCATATATTTAATAGGGGGTACCGGCCGGATATAAATTTTACAAGTGGCTCATCCGGTAATCATCACCTAATTGAAAACGTCCATCATGGAATTTTATCACATTACGACTTGTAAGCGAAGTGATATAGCCATATGGAAATCATTTATTAATTCAGTAGCTTATATTTTTGTTGGTTGTGCATGAAAACGAGCAAGTTGAACCACCCGTACTCACTCAATTGCCCGAAAACGACGTATTACATCGGGATCCGGCAGATGCACAGAGTGAGGAACAGAACAATGATTACGATAACAATGCCGATGAATCCGAAGACGAGACACCCTTTCCTCGTGAGGATGGTGATGTGCAGGATGAGGAGGAATGACCTGATTTGAAGAGAGACCCCCTAGACGAAGAGTGTACGAGTCCGAAGTGTCATTTCATTCAAGGGAGATTCCTTACATTGATAATTTGCCAACCGTGCCGGATGTGGAAGCTCTCACAAGGGATTTTGATGAAATCCGGACAGCAATGTGGGATGAGTCTAGACCAAAGGTGCTTGCAAAGGGGATGCTTTTTCCTGATAAAGCGCGCGTAAGCAGGGATTGTAAAATGCACAATAAAATGCACAACGTAAAAGAGTGTCGTGAGATGCAGGTATGGGAGTCAAGTCCGATGGTATACGAGGTTGTTTGCCGCAGGTGGTTTTGACCATGTAATTGGATGTTGCGTGCGACCAAGAAGAAGACATGTATGTGGAAAGTGGGTAAATACATTCCCACCCACACATGCAAAATGGACACATTCAACGGGAATCACTTCAACTTGGATATTGACTTGATTTCTCTTGTACTTATTCCGTACCTCGAAGCGTCCAAAAGGTATAAAATCAAAGAGTGCATTACATCAGTCCACCAGGAATATGGCCATACCATTACGAAAAGAAAGGCATTTTCTCGGGCGCAAACGAGCGTTTGAAATTGTCTACGGTAATTAGGATAAGTCATTTGCATCTCTGCCAAAGTACATGGCCGCACTGCAACACTTTAACCCCGGGACAATTATTGAATGGAAGCTTGAGTGGAGTCCAGGAACACCAGAATACATATTCAATTACGTGTTCTGGGCGTTTAAGCCAGCAATTGATGGTTTTTCGCATTGCCGGCCCGTAATATCCATAGATAAAACTCATGTCTATGGAAAGTACGATATCAAGCTATTGATAGCCATGGCAGTGGATGCTAATGGACAGATATTTCCTCTAGCTTTTGCTGTTTGTGTCAATGAAAGCATAGAGACATGGACGCTATTTTTGAACCACCTGTAAGAGCACGTTGTCAAACAGCGTTCAGGTATTTGTCTAATATCTGATCGACACGGTGGTATATTAAGTTTTGTGGAGAACTTGCCTGCATGGCAAGAACCTTATGCATACCACCGTTACTGTGTGAGGCACTTTAAGGCCAATTTCCAGAAGGCATATCCCAACAAGGATCTACATGATTTGATGTGGATGGCAGCAACAGACCATCAATAGCATAAATTCCGGAGGCATATGGATTCTATCAGGCAAGAAGACGAGGCAGTCTATTGTTGGTTAATGCGACATCACCCGGAAAAGTGGACTTTGCATACAGATGGTGGCAGACGATGGGGAATTCTTACTACAAACATGTCTGAGTCCTTCAATGGGTTATTGAAGTCGGCAAAAGGATTCCCCGTCATAGCCATGGTGCGGATGTCGTTCAAGTAGATGGCGGAGAGGTTTGTTGAATGGTCTGCAGTTCAACGAAATTGATGGAAATGGGTGTTGAATTTATGCCAGTGCCGATGCAGAGATTTGAGAAATACAGACGGCGAGCACATTGACATTCATTTTTGCAGTATGATAACGAAAGAGGTGTTTTTGAAGTTCGCACCGCTATCCATAATAATCGGGGTAATAATGTACATACTATAAATGAATCAGCAAGGTTATGCTCCTGTGGAAAATGGTTCGTCTACCACATGCCTTGCTCACATACCATCAAGTGTTTTCAACGTGTTGGTTATGCGGAGATCAACTATGTTGATCAACAATATAGTATTTCCAAGTACCTAAACACATATAGTGGTCAGTTGCAGCCAGTGGGTGCTGAACATTATTGGCCTCTGGAACCATTTAAAATGGTGTGTAACAAGTCCTATTTTCGTAAATACAGGTGCAGAAGAGAACGCATATACGGAACCAAATGGATGTTAGTGATACCGTTTATGCGCGCAAATGTGGTATATGCTCGCAAACAGGACAGAACCATCGTAAATGTTCTTCAGCTGGTTTAGGTGGCAAAACTAATCAAGCTCGTGGTAGATGTTCTTCTAGTGTACCTAACTACCCATGAGTTGATGTTGTAATAATTAGTTGTTATGTCTATGTTGCAAGATTTATGAAATAAAATTATGCTTGTTAATTATGATTTGTACTTTCCTATTTTACCTATTTAAATAATAATTTAATAAAGTTATCTGTATATTTAGCGCGGTTGAACACTACATTATGTGTGTGTTATCTTGTCGAACTGAAAAAGCTGACCAACTGGCATAAAATTGTCTTGTCAACATCATGATATTTAACACGCAAAATATAGCGCCATTAGATAGTACGTTATGTATTTAGCACGATTAAATATACAGTTTTGTGTGTGTTGTCTTGTCGAACTGAAAAAGCTGACCAGCTGACATAAAGTTGTCTTGTCAACATCATGATATTTAACACGCAAAATATAGCACATTTAGATAGTACGTTATGTATTTAGCGCGGTTGAACACTACGTTATGTGTGTGTTGTCTTGTCGAACTGAAAAAACTAACCAGCTGGCATAAAATTGTCTTGTCAACATCATGATATTTAACAGGCAAAATATAGCGTCATTAGATAGTACGTTATGTATTTGGCGCGTTTGAACACTACGTTATGTGTGTGTTGTCTTGTCGAACTGAAAAAACTGACTAGCTGACATAAAGTTGTCTTGTCAACATCATGATATTTAACACGCAAAATATAGTGCCATTATATAGTAAATTATGTATTTAGCTTTGTTAAACACTACATTATGTGGGTGTTGTCTCGCCTATAAATAACGGACTCATTGTAGTTATTCTGTGTGCTCAAAATTTACTAAAAGCAAATATTTCATTAAAAGTAAGATTTCTTTACTAAAAGCAAATATTTCACAAATGGCTCAACCTCTTTGTCCACCAAAGTGCAAGTGTGGAAAAGCATGCTTGATGCAAAATTGTTGGGACGGTGGTGAAGTTGGATGCCGCTACTAGCACTGTATGAACCAGTTTTACAAGGTTCCCGGCAAACCTATTTATGATTTTGAGGAATGGGTTGATGAACCATATTATCAGGAATGCTACAGAGAACAACTGCAGTATCTTCATAATGTGTGTTTAAGACAACGGGAACATGAAAAAGAAAGCAATAGAATTATTGCAGACTTGAGGGCGAAACTCAAGGAGGTGGGAGAAGAAAAATGGAAAACACAATGGAATTGTGAAGCACAAAAGGAACGTAAAAAAAATATAAACGGGAACTTGCGGAGGTGAAGGCGAAACTGAAAGAGGTAGAAGAAGAAAAAGAACAACTGGAAGAACGATTTAAGTGGTTGGAGCGGAGAATAAATGGCAACCGGGGATAAACATTGGCATGCATGTGTTTAGTATATTTTTCGTATTTCATGTATTTTTATTATGTTGGCCTGCTATGTTTGTGTTTGTGCTTGTGTTTGTGCTGTAGTAATGTTTTTGTTATTTGTTGTACTAAATTTTATTTTAATTGAAATGGAAGTTAAGTTTAAGTGCTTGTGTTGTTATATGAGACTATCAAACGAATGGGGAACTAAAAAAAAGTAATGGGCGTATTCGATTAAATATTATTGTTAATATATACAAAAATATTATTTACACCAAATAAAAAAAAGGAAGGCCGAATCAATGTGTCCCGCATCCGGTGTGTCTCAATGCAGTCGCTGGCCTGAGGCGCATCCCCTCCAGCCCGGGTGCGCTATCAGGATCATCATCATCAAGTCGTCTTCTTATAGCCGGATGCGGCGCAGGATGACATGTATCGGTAGTGCTATCAGGTCCAGTAGAAGGCTACATAATAATATGATACTTAGAAAACTACACAACAATTAACAACAATTTATATTGTCTTACCATCATCGTGTCTGGATCCTGAATGTAGTCATCTGTCGCAGCATCGCATGAAGCCTTAAAAAGGAAATTAATAAAGTTAAAGAAAATAAATAAGTTACAGTTAAAACAAATTCACATTCAATACTAATAAACTCATACCTGCGCATATGATGTGGAGCCATAACTCAGTCGGCGCCCACTATAAAAATCTCGGGTCGGTCGATCCTCATCAGTGGTAGACGGGCCTGGGAAGTATCTACCCCAATCCACTCCTTGAATATTCGAGACCGTGATCAATAATTGACCGATGGGTTCACCTGCGATGGCACTGGAGTGCGATAAATTTCAAGGCTGTAAGACGACATGTCTGTCTCATGCATGCCACCAGCCATATCAGCAGCAACATCATCAACATGAGCCTTAATGACCCCTTGCTGGGGACCACCTCCTCTCCGCCCATGACCACGTCGTCCGGCACCACCAGCTCGTCGGGCACATCCAGCTCGTGGGATACCACGACCTCGCTGGTACTGCGCTGGGTCCATATAATCAGCCTCGTGTGCCAAATGCTGATCCGATCGGGCTCGCTACAGTGTCTGGGCAGCCACATCCATGAATTGACGACTATACTCCTACATGGCCACAGGATCGTGGACATGACTCTGCATCTGCTGCCCCATATGATAGACGGTATGCAATCCAATCGCCTGCACGAAGTAAAAAATATAAACTACATATTTGGCACTAAATTACAGGTATATAATTAATAATAACAGAAAACATACCAGAGCCTCGTGTCTCCTGGCGTATGAACCGTACCGACTGTGTGCCTGATGAACTGGGTTCCTGATAAAAAGTCGGGAAACAGTGTGGTACCATGCCATATAACGTTGAATAGGAAAGTGCTGCGGAGGTGGGGTCAAGTCCCCTCGCCTGTCCCAAGTCCCACAATAGATCCACTCTCCTGGCCCGGAAAGTCTGCGTAAGCAACTGTCCGTCCCATATATACTCGGACCTATGTTGGGGCTGTAGGGCTAATAGATCCAACATTCGAGGGCCGGGATGTATAGTCGCGTCCATGTCGTCAACTGTAAATTAAAACAACATTAATTGTATTTTATTCTGTATATTAAATATTAATTTTTTGAGATACACAATTTTTAGCGTTATAACAAAAATTATATCTATGGGTTCCAGGCTCGATATTTGAGTCCAAGTAGCACCAAACTATCATTAATAATTATGTGTTTGTTTTATAATTTAAATTCATATTTTTTAATAACTTAATATATATATATATATATATATATATATATATATATATATATATATATATATATATATATATATATATATATATATATATATATATATACACACACACCTATGGGTTCCGGGCTCGATATTTTGAGGCCCAGTGGCACCAAATTAACATTAGTAATTATGTGTGTTGATACAATTATTAACTTAATTGTACAAAGTTTGCATTTTCAACTACCAGTATAAGATACTTAAACAAAAGGAATTCTAAGCTAAAATACTACACATTACTACGCTACAAGGCTCTAAATTTTACTATGCTAAAAGGGTCTACATTTTACTACGCTAAAAAGGTCTAGATTTTCAATTTGCCCTCATATTTTTCACTTAACCTTTGTGAGTTAGTATATTTTATACAACAACAACAACAACAACCCAGTATAATCCCACAAGTGGGGTCTGGGGAGGGTAATATGTACGCAGACCTTACCCCTACCCCGAAGGGTAGAGAGGCTGTTTCCAGGAGACCCTCGGCTCAAAAAAGCAATAGGAGATGATATATTAGTACCATAAAAATGCGTAATAAAAATAACAACAATATATAAGAGATATGAAATATGAAATACAGGATACGAAATACGAAATACGAAATAGATGGCTGGTATAGTACAACTAGAAGGTAAAGCCCTGCATCAATAGACGACCAATGACATTCCTAGTCTAACTCCTAACTAGATAGTCTCCCTCTATTGTGCTGTAGAAATATTCACACTCTCCCCTAACCTACAACCTTAATGCTTGACCTCCATAATTCCCTATCAAGGGCCATGTCCTCAGTAATCCTAAGTCGCGCCATGTCCTGTCTGATCACCTCTCCCCAATACTTCTTAGGTCTCCCTCTACCTCTCCGCGTGCCCACTACAGCCAGTCGCTCACACCTCCTCACCGGTGCATCAGTGCTCCTCCTCTGAATGTGCCCGAACCATCTGAGTCTTACTTCCCGCATCTTGTCCTCCATGGGGGCCACACCCACCTTCTCTCGAATATCTGCATTCCTAATCTTATCCATCCTTGTATGCCCGCACATCCACCTCAACATCCTCATCTCTGCTACTTTCATCTTCTGGGTGTGTGAGTTCTTTACCGGCTAACATTCAGTTCCATACAACATGGCAGACCTAACTACTGCTCTATAAAACTTACCTTTTAGTAACGGTGGCACTTTCTTGTCACACAAGACTCCCGACGCTAACCTCCACTTCATCCACCCCACCCCTATACGGTGTGTGACATCCTCGTCAATCTCCTCGATCCCCTGAATAACCGATCCAAGGTACTTGAAACTACCTTTCTTGGGAATGACTTGAGAGTCAATCCTCACTTCAACTCCCGCTTCCGTCGGCTCAACTCCAAATTTGCACTCGAGGTATTCCGTCTTCGTCCTACTCAACTTGAAACCTTTAGACTCAAGAG
This sequence comes from Nicotiana tabacum, assembly GCF_000715075.1. NCBI lineage: Eukaryota > Viridiplantae > Streptophyta > Magnoliopsida > Solanales > Solanaceae > Nicotiana > Nicotiana tabacum. The sequence goes on along the minus strand of NC_134085.1, from coordinate 94,042,346 downwards.
CATGTCTCCAAATCTCTAGCCTCTCGTTGACGCCGCCTCTTGTCTCGTCAATTAGAATAATGTCATCAGCAAATAGCATGCACCATGGAACCTCCCCTTGAATATGATGAGTCAGTGCATCCATCACCAGGGCAAATAGGAATGGGCTGAGCGCAGACCCTTGGTGCAACCCCGTAATAATTGGAAAGTGTTCAGAGTCGCCTCCTACTGTCCTAACCCGAGTCTTAGCTCCATCATACATGTCTTTAATCACCCTAATATAGTTACTCGGGACCCCTTTATCCTCTAAGCAGCTCCATAAGACCTCCCTAGGAACCTTATCGTACGCTTTCTCCAGATCAATAAACACCATGTGGAGATCCTTCTTCCTATCTCTGTACTGTTCCACCATCCTCCTAATAAGGTGGATAGCTTCTGTGGTAGATCGTCCCGGCATGAACCCGAACTGGTTGTCTGAAATAGATACCGTCCTTCGCACTCTCATTTCTACCACTCTCTCCCAAACTTTCATGGTATGACTTAGTAATTTGATGCCCCTATAGTTGTTACAGCTCTGGACAACACCTTTGTTCTTATACAACGGGACCATTGTACTCCACCTCCACTCTTCAGGCATTCTATTAGTCTTGAATATAACACTAAACAATGCAGTAAGCCATTCCAAGCCTGCTCTACCCACACACCTCCACAGTTCAACCAGAATTTCGTCTGGCCCGGTAGCTCTTCCCCTTCTCATCTTACGCATTGCCTCCATGACTTCATCGATCTCAATGTCCCTACAATTACTAACTTCATGGTGACTGTCGGCATTCCTCGATTCCCCAAGTATAATATCCTGATCCCCTTCTTCACTTAGAAGTTTATGAAAGTAGGTCTGCCACCTCCTCTTAATCTGGTCATCTCCTATCAAAACTTTGCCGTCATCATCTTTTATGCACCTCACTTGGTCCAGATCCCGAGTTGTCCTCTCTCTCGCCTTAGCGAGTCGGAATAACTTCTTCTCCCCACCTTTGTTCCTTAGCTCCTCATACAGACGAGCAAAAGCTGTCGTCTTAGCCTCCGTCACTGCCATCTTCGCCTCCTTCCTAGCTACCTTATACCTTTGACTGTTCTCTCTCTTCTCCTCCTCGTCAGTGCTCCCTACTAACCTTAGGTAAGCCGCCTTCTTTGCTTCCACTTTACCTTGGACAACTGCATTCCACCACCAATCTCCTTTGTGTCCACCATAGTGGCCCGTAGATATCCCTAACACCTCTCTCGCCGCCTTTCTTATACAGTCCGTCGTCGTCGACCACATTGTGTTTGCGTCCCCACCACTTCTCCAAGCTCCCATTGCCGATAACCTTCCTTCCAACTCTTTAGCTTTTATCCTTAGTTAAGGCGTCCCACCTAGTCCTGGGGCGTCCTTGTACTGACCTCTTCTTCCTCCTTATCCTAATACAAATGTCCATCACCAAAAGCCTATGCTGCGTTGAGAGGGTCTCACCTGGGATAACCTTGCAGTCCTCGCACAACCTTCTGTCGCATCTCCTGAGGAGTAGATAGTCAATCTGAGTAGATAATTGCAAATAAAATACAAAACGACATGAAAACACATATATATAAATCAGGATATTAACAGACAAATTTATTTGACAAATTTATATTTTTTTCATAAAACACTAATATTAACTCGGGATAAATTTAACATACTAGTTTCGAAAAAAACACAAACCGAAATAGAACACATACAAATCAAATAATATGCATTATTATAAAAGTTTCAACTTAAAATAAACCGAAATACCTCGATTTAAAATTTTCGGAAAGCAAATAGATTGAAATTTTGACTTCGGAAGTGTGAATCAACAATAATACGAAGCTCTACTCGAATGTGGGACCTACGTTCTTCACCTTTTATGTGACGGACACCCATTTTTTTTTTTAAAATAGTGGGGCAGCGGGTATGAGAGTGGAGAACCAAGAAGAAGAAGATATAAAATATTAAGGAAGAAGAAGCAGAATGGTCGTCTTGAAGAAGACGACTCGTTTTTAAAAAAAAAGGTATAGCGCCGGGTATTTGGGCGCTATACCTGTTAGTATCAACTTTCTATGTATAGCGCCCAAATACTAGGCGCTATACATTAACGGCACAGTTAACGTTAATATATAGCGCCTAGTATTTGGGCGCTATATATAAAAATGTCATCTTTTTTTTACACCTATTAAGGTGCTACTTGTCCAAAAGAACCACATTTTGGTTCCGGACTCCTACTAGTGCATAAACAGTGACACCAAAATCTCCTTTTATGGTTCTTTAAATTAAAACACAAGATGTGCCAAGATCATTGAGAGAGAAAAGGAAATAATTAGAACATAGGACATGATGGATAATTCCTCATGTTCTGAATATTGGCCTGAGACTGAAACTGAAACTCATTTTCATCATTTCCAAGAAGTTGCTGCTGCTTCACCTTTTGTACTTCCATTGGTTCCAAATTCTTGTGATGATACCTCCTTTCAACTTTATGAAAACCCTTGTTATTGGTCCCAACAGTTTGAAGAAGATACAAGTGCAAGTGCTTCTAGGAGCCATAGTGAAGCTGAGAAAAGACGCAGAGACAGAATTAATGCTCAGCTTTCCACTCTTAGAAAACTCATTCCCAGCTCTGAAAAGGTAAGCTTTTATTTTGTCTAAACAATATATGAAGGCCATTGATGTTTGGTTACTAGAGAAAGGAAAATGTTTTCAATCAGTAGAAGGAAAATGAATTTTCTCACTAATGGACGGAGTCATTTTCTTTATACGTTATCTTAATTTAACTTCATATTAATTACTTGCTCCAATTTAGGGGTGGAGCTAGTAAGAGGGAACTGTGCAAATAGGGTAAGAACAAACTTTTTGGTTAATATATTAACTGTTGAATCCCATTCTAGCTCAGTGGTTCAAAAGTTGCGTAGATCACAAGTACAAATCTCAGCTATGATTTATTTGAATCGCCTTAATATAAATACTTGGCTCCGCCAATGCTCCAACTATATATTTTTCATAGTAAATAACTTCCTATCATATCAGACATACTAAACAATAACATGGGTAATATTTCTTCCATGTACCAAATGCTTTTTCTATGATTTGCCAAATCATTTAACTTGCAGATGGATAAGGCAGCTCTACTTAGAAGTGTAGTTGAGCACGTTAAAGATTTAAAAGGAAGAGCAAAGGAAATCAGCAAGGTAGTGAACACTCCAACTGACATTGATGAAGTAATAATTGAGCATTTAGATGAGGATGAAAATTCAAGCAATAGTATAATTCTCAAGGTTTGTCTATGTTGTGATGATCGACCTGAATTGTTCTCAGAGCTAAACAGGGCACTTAACAACCTCAAACTAACAACTGAGGAGGCTAATATAACTAGTTTGGGCGGCAGAATTAAGTGCGTTTTCGTGCTTAAGTCCGTTAATGGTGTTTGCTTGAATTCACTTAAACACTCTCTTAGTAGAATTGCTATTTCCCCTTCTACATCCAATTATCACATCAAAAGTAAGAGGCAGAGATTCTTCTTGCCTGCTAATTTTTCTTAATTCTTTTTATTTTAATCCCCGGTCTTACATATTGAGCTTCCAAAGAGGTGTTTGATTGAGCAGCTCAATCACGCCTCATCATCCTAGTAGGTGTCTGTGCCATTGGACCAGCTAAACTTGTTTTGATCTAGTGTGTGTCCGTGCACTACTCTTGGACTCGCTCAGCAGCTCTCTGTTTTTTTTTTTTAAACAGGTCTATTTATTTAAATTTGTTGCCAATTTTCATATTCAATATGGTATTTGTCTGAGAAAGTACACATCATGTCCTTTAATCTTGATAGCCAAGTGAATCATCTTTTTTTTTTCTTTTTTTTTTTTTACCTGAGTATTCAATATAGTAGGTGCAGTATCCTAGTTCCCAGTTTCCACCACATATGACATGCTATTTTTGTTAGTACTATAATGTTTTAAAGTACAAGTCACAACTATATGAAGTAATCGCCAAGAGAGGTCATTGCATATACCACATACAGGGAGACAAGCCAAATTATGGTTTATTGAATTCTAGGTTCGACCTGAACATAAGTGAGAACATCTACAATCACATTGCAAATTGAAGAAAAACAATGCCCCTTCATCTTTTGAACAGAAGAGAGAAGCCCTTCAAATATCATCGTACTCCGGACTACAGAGGATTCAAAATATTAAAGAATTTTAGAATTAGATTCTATCAACCTAGTATAAACTATTTTGACTTTGGTCATTATTATTTTTTACCTAATGATCGCATTTTCCACATAATTAAGGAAAAAAGTATGTGAGCGCGTCATGAAAATTACAAAACTTACTTTACACAACTTATTTTAAAAAATAATTTTCATATATGCAACCAGTATTTTAAAATGCGCGGGCGTGATGCGAGGTGTTTCACCTAACATGGGATGAGGTTACACCCTGGATTATTAGTTTTTAATATTAACGAATTAATAAAATAAGCATTTTTTTAAAATCATTTCCGAAATTACTATATATATATATATATATATATATATATATATATATATATATCATGTTTTTTCTCAGTTTCCTACTTAAACTATTTGGTGTTCCCAAAATTACACCTGAACTACATTGCCCTTCATATTAAAAACCCCTCATTGCATTCTTGAAAGTGCTTCTAGTATACGCTCCTAATTATCTGAAAAAATATATCATGTAGCACTACACCTGGCTATTTAACTCAGCCTAAAACCCGCCTAAACTATCACTTTTTGTTAGTTACCTACTATTTTCTGGTGTCCACAAAATCCTCCTGGATTATATTTTTCTAAATATTAAAACTCCATATTGGACTTTTAAAGGTGCATCTGTCTAACTATATTAACTTATGATTTGTACAAATTTTTTTGTATAGTTTACTCATGGCGTATTACTCCCGAGTCCCGGATGACTGATTAATTCTAGGAGTTTTGGCCAAAATACTATCTAATGTAATGTATTAATTTTAGGTTTACTTATGATTGTGCTTTTATGCTAGACTCCAATCTAATAAATCCTTATTGATATTCACTTTGTAGAACATTAAAAATATAAATAAAGATATAGTGTTGCATTTCTTAAAATCCATCTTATATTACATACAAAAGATTATACAAAATAAAACTTCACAAATAAAAATTCTACCGACCAACAATAACATTCTCTAATTTCACATTACACAAAGAAGGTTCAAGAGATTCAGCTTTATTCTCTACAAGGTGTAGAGTTTAATAAGAAGATTTAAATTAGTATTCTTTCAATAATGTATGTAAGACATGAAAGAAGACTAAAACAAAAAAGAGAATAAGTTATTTTAGAGGAAACAAGAGAGGGAGAATTTTTCCTAGAGGAAACCTATATGGAGAACTAAAAAAAGGTTAAAAAAAAATGAAGAAGAAAGGTGAAAAAAAGGAAAAATGGTAAAAAAAAAAAAGAGAAAAAAGGTGGATATAACCGAAATAAGGAGAATATTTATTAAAAATAAATATATTTGCAAGAGGTTAGGCTAATTAGCCATTATGTTGGGCCATTTTGATGGCTTTGTTCAGTTGTCACGCGCTCCCAAACAAGTATTTATACACGTTATGCCATGTCAATAATGAGTGATTTTTAATATGAAAGGCAATATAGCTCAAGGGAGTTTTGGGAATACCGAATAGGTTAAGTAGAAAACTGACAAAAATATAATAGTTTAAGGGGGTTTTAGGGTATTAACTCATATATATAAGCGGAATAGCCTATTAGACACTTGTATTTATTCCGGTTTGTCATCCCGGCCCTATACTTTATAAAGTTTCATCTAGACACTTTTAATTTATCAAAACTTATATTTTAAATCCTGTGACAGTTAACCAAGCTTATATGACATTTGTTTTGCCAAGTCAGATAATTACGTGGTTGCACACTCTTAAAACGCGTGCATCAATTATTGAGATTAAAAAAATTATTAAAAAAATCATAAGAAAAAGAAACAATAAAAATAAACAGAAAAACAATTCAAAAAATCCTAAAGACCCAACCCCTTCCACATCTGCAACCCTTTCCCAAACTCTTCTCGTCATAACCCCTTCCGCAACCCCCCGTTCCCCTCTTCCTATCCGTTTTCTTCCCCATTTATTTCCGGTCAAACCCCTTGATTCTGCCCCCTCTATACTAGGCTTTGATATCAAACAAAATTATCAAAATTCAAATGCTTCACTAATTCACTTTTAAATACCCTACTAGTCTCCTCCTCTTCCTCTTCCTCATCCTCCATTTTTAACTGTCGTCCACAGCCATCAAAATTGAGGTTCTTCATCCGCTGTCATGAAATATTTTTCGGCCAACATTATGATTTTTTGAAGGACAATATGAAGTTCTTTTTATTGCTTTGGTAGGTTTTATGGGGTTTTGGGTGAGAGTGAAGGCAAGAAAGAGAGAAAAAATTTGGATTTGTTTATCTTTATTTGACAGATGTTTTCTGGCTAAAATATAATCTCATATCTATTTAGAGAGATATTTTTTTTTAAAAAAATAGAGGAATAGATAATGAAATAGAAAAGGAACAGAAGAAAGGAGTTTCATGGTGGTCGGAGAAATTTTTCGGCGATAACAATGCGGAATATGGTGGGCAGTATGAAGAAAGTGATGATTGGGAAGGAAAGAAAAATAAATAAACAGTCAAAAAAGGAAAAAAGGGTAAGTTAAGTTTATTTTACGTTTTTTGTAAAAATAAAAAAATTACGTGGCATATTTTTATCTGATGTGGATTATGACATAACACAATTGAGAGACACATAGTGTTGGAAAGTTTGAAACACTCGTTTTGATCAAGTAGAAGTATTTAGATAAAATTTTGTGAAGTACAGGGATCGGGATAACAAATCGAAATAAATACAAGTGTCTAATAGGCTATTCTTCACACACACATATATATGCCCATTGAAAACACTCGTTAAAACCATATACTATTAACATGTACCATCATTACAAAGAAAAACAATTCGTACTTAATGAAAAACGAAAATACGTATTACACGCCTATAGCATAGTTGTGACCTAATATATTTAGAGTCATAAAAATGATAGATTCACTAATTCAAAAAAAAAAAAAACAATAATATAAAGTTATTATTTGAAAACATAAAAGGAAAACAAATCGCAATTTACAAATACTTATATAACACAAATAGAACATTTTTCTGGAATAAAATCTCTAGAAGAATGTCTAAATTAGAGTGATATCCAAAGGAATTTCAATACCAAAAATTAACTTGAAAAGAGTTAAATAAGAACAGAAAAAAGACTTGAAGAATTATGAAACCTAAAGAAGGAAGCCGCAAGCGTTGAAACTGAGCTAGTGTTAGGCGACAAAGCTCCAATTTTGCAGTTTGCACTTTGCAAATAAAAATCTAAATAGTGTTTAGTTACCCAATAAACAACAAAGAGAAAGGATTATGAAATTAGCTAGGATTAACAATTAAAACGGGCCTTTGACTTTTGACTTTTTTTTATTTGAAAATTTAATTGAGCTAACTTTTGAGTATTTAAATAATAAAAAAAGACACATGCCCTAAATGAATGCTCAGAAGATTGAGACTTACACTAAAGCAAACGCATGAAAGGTTGGCGTCCGATGCTACTCATGCTTCGGGAGCCCGTCTCGGAGAATTATTAGTCCGCTTTACCTCGGGGCTCAACCCGAGACTCTGCTAAATAAAAACGCCTTTGAAAATACTGTTTACAATCTCATTAATATATATAAAAAAATAGAAATAGTAATGATTAAACCTTAGAGGACGAAAAGAAGTAAACCTTATTTATTAGAATAAGCATTTCTTGAGACTATTAAGAAATAAAAATTTACTAGGCAAAGAAGTTAAAAAGAACACTAAAGGGAACGATGAAAGCATGAGCTTAGCTTCTATTTTTATTATTTAAAGGAACTTGTTGCGGTTCATTCGTTTTCTCCTCATTTGCTTTAGCCTTATAAATAATTCTTATCGACCAAGGTTGATTTTTGATGTTTGGCCAAAAGTATGTATTTTATATATGAATCACCTGACATTTTGCTTTATTCTTGTTGGTTCTAATGTATAATTGCAATGAGTCGAGCTAACTTTTGGTGTTTATATGTGTAGGAATCAATTGGGAGTGAAATTGATTGAATGCGCATGAGTTGGAGCAAAAAAAAAAAAGGAAGAAGAAGAAAATGGACAAGTGCCGAATTCTAGGGTCCAGGGTAGCGCGGCGTGTTACCTGTGGCGCTAGAAACAGAAGACCAAAATTTTTAGCGCCAAGGCTAGCGCGACGTGCTGCCTAGGGTGCCCAATCTCAGGAATTATCCTATTTTGTCTTGGAGAAGATCTTTTTGGGTCCTAGACGCCCCTAACTTGTATAAAAAAGGGTTATAAACCTAATTTTTAAGGGGAGGACGCCACTTTGAAGGATAATTCACATTGGGGAATACAACCCACGTTTGGAGGAGGCTTCTAATTAGTTTTTCTTCTCTTCTCTTTCTTTAATCTCATAGTTTATTGGTTCTAGAGTTGTGTGATGCTACATGAACGTTGTGGTTTGAAGCTTGAATTGTTCTTGTTAATTTATCGTATTGGTTTATTTATTCAATCTTGCGCTTAATTATTTGATTGCAACAACAACAATTGAATACTATCTACGAACCTATAATTGAACTCGGGAGAGGGAATTCTAGATTGCATATAAGATTGAGTAGAGCAAGATGTTTAAGCTCAGCATCGGGACGAATTTGCGGTTAGGATAGAGATGTATCTAATCACCTTGCTTGGTTATTATACGAAAATTATTAACGCGTTCTTGTTAATCCTAATTCCAGAGGAATATATGCATTAGGTTAGCTTGAATATGCGAGTAGTACTTCGAAGAATAATACGAGTAATATTATCTCTGTCAACCAACAAACCAAAAAAATTAATTAGATAATTTAAGTGGAAGACTCAACGGGATTGTTAGCTAACCCATTGCTCTGAAATATTTTCTTCCGTTAAATTGGTCTCTAAGTTTTCCGACTTCTTTCTTTTAGTTTCTTAGTTTGCTACTCTAGATTAGTTAGATTTAATAATCTTTAGAAAATCGCTTGAATAGATTATAATTTAGTTGATAGTTAATCACAATTCTTCGTGGGAATGATACTTTATTTTTCACTTTGTTACTTGTCGATCACGTATACTTGCTTGTGCGTTTGGGAGCAACAAGTTTTTGGCACCGTTGCCAAGGACTTAAAAATTAACTATTTTACTAGATTAGATTTATACTTTTTATCTATTCAAGTTTCAATTTTAGTTTCGTGTAGTTAGTATTACATGACATCTTTGAACGAAGAATGGTGGAATGGTAGATATTCTTGTTTTTTGTGAATCTTCTCTATTATAAAGGAACCCACTTGTGGCAACAATGTAAAAATATTCTCAGGACCGAGTTGTGTGAACCATCTCAATCTTGTACTATTTGCAGTGGCAATTAGAATAATTGTCCTAAGTGTTGTTATCCTACTCCAATCCCTTCTTATGATGATTCTACTAATGCTTGTGAGTTTGAAAAGAGTAATAAATTGGATGATGTGGAACATGATATTCGCATTCATGATATGCGTATGAAATTATTAGAGGAATATGGAGGTCTCCATGAGAAAATTACGAATGAGATGCGACACTTTATAGAAGAAAGAGCTTAATTGAGACAAGAGATCGACCAATTTGGTAGTCCTATTCACGGTTTGGAGGCTCAATTGTGTGCAAAGTTTGTTGCGTCTAATGCCCAATAAAATAGTTACGAGTTGTGTGAAGATGAAAATGAGCTTATGCGCTAAATTGAGGAGCTAAAAGTGAAAAGTCAATCATTTGACCATATTTTTGTTGATGATGTCAATTTTGAGAAAAGTATGCTAGAGTCATATGAGGAAGCAGATAATATTGCACTTGAAGACTCTAATGTGTACATATAAAGATGTCAAAAGTGAAACGTTCTTAGAGTTGGAGCGTATTAGACCTCATTCTAAACACTTTTCAACATTGTGTTTGGTTGGTGACAGGAGAATTGATCCATGCAAGCCTATGGAGGAGTCAATGGATGGGAAACAAAGTGCATATATTCTGAAATTTACGATGTCAAGGAAACAGAATAACATCCCTCACTTAAAGACCAAGAAGTACAAAATGCGATATTGTTTACTTAGTTCTTTTGTATTCGTACCACCACCTCAGGAACGTGATAGAAAAACTGATGCAAAATTGGATGAGCAATTCCTATCCTCAAAGTTGAAGAAAAAATGGTGAAAGTGATGGCGCCGTGCCACGATGTTAAATCAAGCGTTTGTTGGGAGGCAATCCAACTGTACGTTTTTTACTTTTAATTAATTAATTATTTATTTTTTGGGATTATTTTTGTATTGCTATCTTTGTATTTTGTAGAAGTAGGAGCATGGAGTCAAAGTCAATAGGCGTGTGAAAAATTGAGCACATGGTTGAAACTAAGTGTGGGGTGCCAACACAAAGGATCATACCTGGAAGAAGTCTGAGTATCCCGTGAGTTGCTAATACTTCAGCCTTTGGCCTACCATGGAGTCTTTTTTACCCTCTTATTATTTATAGTGTGCATTGAGTTGCATAATTTTAAGTGTGGGGTGAGGAGATGTAACGACCCGGCCGGTTGTAAGGTCATCACTTGTTTTAAAAGTCAATTATGTGTTCCGAGGCCTTAAAAACCTCCTTTTGTCTCACTTCGATTTGCGTGCACAGTCGAGGCATATATCCAGAAAGCTTTTATGTGAAAATTTGAGGAAAATGCTAATTTTGCCTTTAAAATTGAACTTAAGTTGACTTTGGCCAACATTTTGGGTAAACGGATCTGGACCCATGATTCGACAATCTTGGAGGATCCGTAGGAAAATACGGGACTTGGGCGTATACCCGGAATTGAATTCCGAGGTCCCAAGCCCGAGAAATGAATTTTTGAAGAAAATTGTTTAACTGAAATTATAAGAGTTTTTGAAAATTTAAAGATGTTTGAATTTAATAGTATCGGGCCCGTATTTTGGTTCCGGAGCCTGATACAGGTCTACTATGGTATTCAAATTGTGCCTGTAAAATTTGGTAAGAAACGGAATTCATATGACGTGAATAGGACCCTCGGTTGAAAAATTTGAACTTAAGAGTTCTTGAGATTTTTTTCCTTTGATTTTGATGCTAAACTCATAATTCTAGGTGTTATTTTGGCGATTTGATCACATGAGCAAGTCTGTATGATATTTTTAGGGTTGTGTGCATGTTTGGTTTGGAGCCCCGAGGGCTCGGGTGAGTTTCAGATAGGCTTCGGGGTGTTTTTGACTTAGGAAAATCTGGTATGATTGCTGCTTCTGGTGTCTGTTGCACCATGCATCGCGATCACGTAGTAACTCTCGCGATCGCGGAAGGGAAACTGGGCTGGGGATGGGTTTGTTCTATGCGAACGCATAGACTGGGATGCAAACGCGGAGCACTGGGGGCTGATCTACGCGAATGCGACCTATGTCACGCGAACGCGTAAAGTAAAATGGGGGTGGGTGGGAATTAACCCTTTCTTCTACGCGAATGTGTACGGTGGTTCGCAAAGGCTAGGCGGTTCTCGAGTTTTGACCAAGCGGGCCCGGGGTCGGGTTTTTACTTTTTGGAAGAATGTTGGAAATCTGTAGTTTTTCATTTGAATTGGGTTCTTGAGCTTCAATTAACGTTACTAAGTTAATATTGACTAGATACGATTGAATTGGAAGTGGAATCAAAAGGAAAAGCATTGTTTGAGGCTTGAGTTTGGCCGTGGAAGTTCGAGGTAAGTGTTTTGTCTAACCTTAGCTTGAGGGAATATGTGTTGTGCCTTATTTGCTATGTTTTAGTGTAGTGTACGACGTATAGGTGTGGTGATGAGTATCTATACGTTGGTGTCAAGCATGCCCGTGAGTCTTTAAATTGTGATCGTTGTGATTCTAAATAAGTACTACAAATGCCTAAATTATCGATTATTCATGTTGAGCAAGACTTATGATTATCTTCTTGGTATTTGTTTATTGTTGAGAATTGGCTCTAGTTGAGGTTCATTTGTGAAGCTAATTATTGGTATAAGTTTGCTTATAGATGATTCCCTTGTCGGGACGTAGTTAATTCTTATTGTTGATTTCCTTGCCGGGACGTAGTTAATTCTTATTGTTGATTTCCTTGCCGGAATGTTGTGGTTGCTATTGTTTGGGTGAGGAAAGAGTGATAAAGCGCGAAGGGTGATGCCGTGCACATTCATACTTATGCATATGGTGAGTAAAGAGTGATAAAGCACGAAGGGTGATGCCGTGTACCTTTACATTGATATTGATGCATATAGTGAGGAAGAGAGATAAAGCACGAAGGGTGATGCCGTGCATATTTGTAATATTTATATGGTGTGGTAGAGAGATAAATCATGAAGGTTGATGCCATGCACATTTTCATTATTGATTGCATGGTGATGATTGAGAGTAAAAGCACGAAGGGTGATGCCGTGCACTTTTTGCCAGTTTGTTATGATTTCTTGTTGTTATTGATTCAAGTGCCTTAATTGTTTAATTCCGTTATTACTGTGATTCGTTATGTTGGTATTCCTCCATAGCATGTTACCTCTCCCCGTTACTTTTGATTCGCTTCTATTGCTGTTATTCTGTTAGATACTGTTTAACTGCAGGTTATGTTGTTTGTTGTGTCCTAGCCTCGTCACTATTTCGCCGAGGTTAGGCTCGACACTTACTCAGTACATGGGGTTGGTTGTACTGATACTACACTCTGCACTCTTTTGTGCAGATCCCGGTACTGGAGCATACAGACCTTAGCTAGGGGTTGCTGCCTTCAGTCCATCGGAGATCCGAGGTAGTCCTGCAGGCATCCATAGGCCTTATCGTCCCCTTCCTGTCTTGTTTCTTTCTGTTCTTTTCTATTTCAGAGACATACATGTATTTTCCTTGTTCAGATCCTATTTGTAGTATTTTTTAATAGTCCGTGAGATTGTGACACCAGTTCTGGGTGGATTATTTCTATGGAATCGTATTTGTATTAAGTTAAATTATTAGATTTCGTCTTCCGCATTTATTTTATTATTTTTATTATTATTATTATTATTATTATTATTATTATTATTATTATTATTATTATTATTATTATTATTATTATTATTATTATTATTATTCCGCTGTTGATCACATGTTAATTTGAAATTGTTAAAAGGTTAAGGAAAAAGGGTAATAAAATCTATAACACTCGGCTTGCCTAGCTTTCACGAGTAGGCGCCATCACGACTTCCGATGGAGAAAAATCTGGGTCGTGACACAGTTGGTATCAGAGCCCTAGGTTGCTTAGGTCTCACAATTCACGGATAAGCTTAGTAGAGTCTAAGGGATCAGTACGGAGACGTTTGTGCTTATCCCCCAGAGGCTACGAAGTTTAGGAATGACTTCACATCTATTCATCTCTGTTGTGCGATTTGGTTACTCAATGCTAATTGAACTTCTACTCTATTCTTTCGCAGAAGGCGAGAACACGTGCTTCTTCATCCACTGATCAGTAGCCCGAGACCCCAACAGCAGCTCCCACGAGGGGCAGAAGACGAGGCCGAGGCCGTGCTAAGGGCCGAGGCAGGGGCAGAGCTCAGCCCAAAGCAGCAGCACCAAGGCGGAGCCTCAGGTAGAGTTTGATGATGAGGTTTCGGCCTAGACAGTTCCGGTGGGCCCAGCTCAGGTCCCAGAAGGGTTCATCGCTACCCCAGTACTCCAGGATGCTCTGGTCCGTCTAGTAGGCCTTATGGAGAGTGTCACCCGGGCAGACTTACTTCCTGTAGCACCAGCCGTCTCTCAGGATGGGGGAGGAGCATAGACTCTCGCTACCCACACTCCGGAGCAGATGGCTCCCCAGTTTCAAACTCCAGCAGCTCAGCCAGTTGGAACAGTTCAGCCGGGTGTATTATCTCAGACCGGTGATGGAGCAGCTATGTCTGCCGATGCTTTGTGGAGGTTGGACAGTTTCACCAAGTTGTTCACTGCTACTTATGGTGGTACATCTTCAGAGGATCCCCAGGATTATTTAGACAACTGTCATGAGGTTCTTCGGAACATGGGGATAGTGAAGACCAATGGGGTCGACTTTGCTGCTTTCCGTATGTCAGGTTCCGCCAAGAAATGGTGGAGAGATTATTGTTTGGCCAGACTAGCTGGATCACCAGCTCTCACTTGGGAACAGTTCTCACAACTATTTCTCGAGAAGTTTCTTCCCGTCACTCAGAGAGGGGAGTACCGCAGGCGGTTCGAGCATCTCCCGCAGGGTTATATGACTATCACCCAGTACGAGACGAGGTTTATTGATTTGTCTTGTCATGCTCTTCTGATACTCCCCACCAAGAGAGAGAGAGGGTAAAGAGGTTTATTGAGGGACTCGCTCAACCTATTAGACTGCAGACGGCTAAGGAGATAGGTAGCGAGATTTCTTTCTAGGATACGACCAATGTGACCAGGCGAGTTGAGATAGTTTTAGCTCAAGGGAACGATCAGGGGTCCGATAAGAGGCTTCATCATTCTGGCAGATTTAGTGGTGCCTCGTCTGGAGGCAGGGATTCTTTTGGTAAAAGCCATCATCCTAGGCCATTTCAGTCGGCACTTCAGGCTTCTCACGGTACTCCAGGTGGTCGTGGTTCTCATATGCAGTATTCCGATCAGTTGTCCTACAGTGCACCACCAGCTCCTATCAGTGCACCTCCGCTCCAGAGTTTTCAAGGTGGTTATCCAGGCCATTAGGGTCAGCAGTCTCAGTAGCCAAAGTCTTGCTATACTTGCGGCGATACGAAGCACGTTGCTAGGTTTTTCCCTCAAGCCTCAAGCAGTTCTCAACACCGGGGTTCTTGTGCTATGGTTCCAGCACCGGGTGTTCCACCTCCCGCTCAGCCAGCTAGAGGTAGGGGTAGAGGTGTTAGAGGTAGAGGTCAGGCCGCTAGAGATGGAGGCCAGACAGCTAGAGGTGAAGGCCAACCAGTAGGAGGCCGTCCTAGGGATGCAGTTCAGAGTGGTGGGCCCCAGCCCGATGTTATACCATTACAGCTAGACCTGAGGCTGAGGCCTCCGATGTAGTTATCACATGTACGATTTCAGTGTGCAGTAGAGATGCTTCAGTTCTATTTGATCTAGGGTCCACATACTCTTTTGTATCATCTTATTTTGCCCCTTATCTAGTTGTGCCTCATGATTCTT
Source organism: Nicotiana tabacum (assembly GCF_000715075.1). Taxonomy (NCBI): domain Eukaryota; kingdom Viridiplantae; phylum Streptophyta; class Magnoliopsida; order Solanales; family Solanaceae; genus Nicotiana; species Nicotiana tabacum. The sequence continues at coordinate 94,027,057 of NC_134085.1, read as the reverse complement.
TGAGTGATCCTGTATATGTGTCTACACTGGTGGGTGATTCTATTGTGGTAGATCGTGTTTATCATGTTTGCAGGATTGTTATTGGGGGTCTTGAGACCCATGTAAATCTCTTACCTCTCGATATTGTGGATTTCGATGTCATTCTGGGGATGGATTGGTTATCCTCTTATCATGCTATATTGGATTGTCATGCCAAGACTGTGACCTTAGTATTACCGGGGTTGCCTCGTTTGGAGTGGAGAGGAACTCCTGGTCATTTTACCAGCAAGATTATCTCATATATGAAGGCTCGGTGTATGGTTGATAAGGGATGTTTGGCCTATTTGGCATATGTTCGTGATTCTAGTGCCGAGGTTCCTTCTATGGATTCTGTGCCTGTTGGTCATGAGTTTCCAGAGGTATTTCCTTCAGACCTTCTAGGGATGCCACCCGACAGGGACATTGACTTTTGCATTGATTTGGCTCCGGGCACTCAGCCCATTTCTATTCCTCCATATCGCATGACCCCTCCGGAGTTGAAAGAATTAAAAGGACAGTTGTATGACTTGCTGGATAAAGGCTTTATTAGACCGAGTGTCTTGCCTTGGGGTACGCCGGTGTTGTTTGTTAAGAAGAAGGATGGATCGATGAGGATGCGCATAGATTATTAGCAGTTGAATAAAGTCACCATCAAGAACAAATATCCATTGCCGAGGATTGATGATTTGTTTGATTAGCTTCAGGGTGCTAAGGTATTTTCGAAGATTGATTTGAGATCGGGCTACCATCAGTTGAGGATTAGGGCATCCAATGTCCCTAAGACAGTTTTTTGCACTCGGTACAGGCATTATGAATTCTTAGTGATGTCATTCGGGTTCACAAAAGCCCCGACAACTTTTATGGATTTGATGAACCGAATGTTCAGGCCTTATTTGGATTCCTTCGTGATTGTCTTCATTGATGATGATGTTTTGATCTATTCCCGTAACCAGGAGGAGCATGAGCAACATCTTCGAGTTGTTCTGCAGACTTTGAGGGACAGTCAGTTATATGCTAAGTTTTTGAAATGTGAGTTTTGGTTGAGTTCAGTTGCATTCTAGGGTCATGTTGTATCAGCGGAGGATATTCAGGTGGATCCTAAGAAGATTGTGGCAGTCAAGGATTGGCCTAGACCCACATCAGCCACAGAGATCCGGTGTTTCTTGGGTTTGGCGGGCTATTACCGTCGGTTTGTGGAGGGATTTTCATATATTGTAGCCCCATTGACCCAGAAGGGTGCCTAGTTCAGGTGGTCGGACGAGTGTGAGGCGAGCTTTTAGAAGCTCAACACAGCTTTGACTATGGCGCCAGTGTTGGTTTTACCCACAGGTTTAGGGCTATATACAATATATTGTGATGCGTCTTGTATTGGACTTGGTGCGGTGTTGATGCAAAATGGCAAGGTTATTGCATATGCTTCACGACAGTTGAAGATTCATGAGAAGAATTATCCAGTTCATGATTTGGAGCTAGCAGCCATTTTTCATGCGCTAAAGATTTAGAGGCATTATTTATATGGCGTGTCATGTGAGGTATTCACGGATCATAAGAGTTTTCAATACTTGTTCAAGCATTAGGAGCTAAATTTGAGGCAGAGGAGGTGGTTGGAGTTGTTGAAAGACTATCATATCACCATCTTGTATCATCCGGGGAAGGCCAATGTAGTGGCCGATGCTTTGAGTAAGAAGTTAGCCAGTATAGGCAGCCTTGCGTATATTCCGGTCGATGAGAGGCCGCTTGCTTTAGATGTTCAGGATTTGGCCAATCAGTTCGTAAGGTTGGATGTTTCTGAGCCCAGCCGTGTTCTAGCTTGCACAGTCGCTCGTTCTTCATTATTTGAGCATATCCGAGATTGGCAGTATGATGTTCCTCATTTGCTTGTCCTTAGAAACACAGTGCAACACAGAGGTGCCAAGCAGGTTACAGTTGGAGATGATGGAGTTTTGAGGGTGCAGGGTCATGTTTGTGTGCCTAATGTGGATGGACTTCATGAGTTGATTTTAGAGGAGGCCCATAGTTCCCGGTATTCTATTCATCCAGGCACCGCTAAGATGTATCAGGACTTGCGGTAGCATTATTGGTGGAGGAGGATTAAGAAGGATATTATCACGTATGTAGCTTGGTGTTTGAAATGTCAGCAGGTAAAGTACGAGCATCAGAGACCTGGTGGTTTGTTTCAGAAGATTGAGATTCCTGAGTGGAAGTGAGAGCGTATCACTATGGACTTCATTGTTGGACTCCCACAAACTTAGAGGAAGTTCAACGTAGTGTGGGTTGTTGTGGATATGCTGACTAAGTCTGCACATTTCAATCCTATGGCAGTTTCCTATTCTTCTAAGTGGTTGGAAGAGATTTATATTCGGGAGATTATTCGTCTTCATGGTGTGCCCGTGTCTATCATTTTTGATCGGGGTACGCAGTTTGCCTCGCATTTCTGGAGGGCAGTACAACATGAGTTGGGTACGCGGGTCGAGTTGAGCACAACATTTCATCTTCAGACAGATGGACAATCCGAGCGTACTATTCAGATTTTGGAGGATATGCTCCGAGCATGTGTTATTGACTTTCGAGGTTCTTGGGATCAGTTCTTGCCATTAGTGGAGTTTGCCTACAACAATAATTGTCAGTCGATCATTCAGATGGCTCCCTACGAGGCATTATATTGTAGGCGGTGTCGGTCGCCGGTTGGGTGGTTTGAACCGGGAGAGGCTCTATTGTTGGGTACAGACTTAGTCCAGGATGCCTTGGATAAGGTTAAGATCATTCAGGATAGACTTCATACAGCTCAGTCCAGGTAATAGAGTTATTCTGACCGTAAGGTTTGTGATATGGCATTCATGGTCGGGGAGCGAGTGTTGCTTCGGGTGTCGCCCATGAAGGGTGTGATGAGATTTAGGAAGAAGGAAAAGTTAAGCCATAGGTTAATTGGGCCTTTTGAGATTCTTGATCGAGTGGAGGAGGTGGCTTACAGACTTGCATTGCCGCCGAGTTTATCAGCTGTGCACCCAATATTTCATGTGTCCATGCTTCGGAAGTATCACGACGATCCATCCCACGTGCTAGACTTCAGCACTATCCATTTGGACAAGGATTTGACCTATGAGGAGGAGCTGGTGGTACCGACAAGTTCGTCAGTTGAGATCGAAGAGTTATCCTTCTGTTCGTGTTCAATGGAGAGGTCAGCCTGCCGAGGCAACTACCTGGGATTTCGAGTCTGATATGCGGAGCCAATATCCCCATCTTTTCCCCGATTCAGGTACTTCTTTTCTATGTTCGTTCGAGGACGAACAGTTGTTTTAGAGGTGGAGAATGTGATGACCTTTTATCTCACCTCGATTTGCATGCATAGTCCGAGCGTATATCCGAAAGCTTTTATGTGAAAATTTGAGGAAAATGCTAATTTTGCTTTTAAAATTGAATTTAAGTTGACTTCGATCAACATTTGGGGTAAACGGACCCGGACTCATGATTCGACGGTCCCGAAGGATCCGTAGGAAAATATGAGACTTGGGCGTATTCCCGGAATTGAATTTTGAGGTCCCAAGCCCGAGAAATAAATTTTTGAAGAAAATTATTTAACTGAAATTATAAGAGTTTTTGAAAATTTAAAGATGTTTGAATTTAATGGTATCGGGCTCATATTTTGGTTCCGGAGCCCGGTACAGGTCTAATATAGTATTCAAGTTGTGCCTGTAAAATTTGGTAAGAAACGGGATTCATATGACGTGAATCAGACCCTCGGTTGAAAATTTTAAACTTAAGAGTTCTTGAGATTTTTTTCCTTTGATTTTGATGTTAAACTAATATTTCTAGGTGTTATTTTTTCGATTCGATCACATGAGCAAGTCTGTGTGATATTTTTAGGATTTAGTGCATGTTTGGTTTGGATCCCCCATTGCTCGGGTAAGTTTCGGATAGGCTTCGGGGTATTTTGGACTCAGGAAAATCTGGTATGATTGCTGCTTCTGGTGTCTGTTGCACCATGCATCGCGATCGCGAAAGGGAAAAAGGGTTGGGGATAGGTTTGTTCTACGCGAATACATAGATTGGGTCGCGAATGCGGAGCATTGCAGGGTTGCTCTACGCGAACGTGACCTATGTCACGCGAACGCTGATAACTGTGATTTCTACATGTTTTATACCAATTCTTACATAAGCTTTGTGCATTAACTGCCATAAATTAGTCCCAAAATGCTTACAAGTTGCGCTTGATTGCAGGTTTGAGCAACAAGATGACAAATACTAAAGATCGGCTAAAAAAGGAGTGAAATCTGCCAAGTGTCAAAAGACAACAAAAGAGGGGAACAAAATGACCTGTGCAGTCCGCACTGTTTTGTCACGCAGCCGCACAGGAGAGTTCAGAGGCTGGGCATTTTCTAGGTCAACTTGGGCGGTCCGTACTGTTTTGCCACGCGGCCGCATAGGAAAGTTCAGAGGCCATGCCATTTTTAAGTCAAGCTGCGCGGTCCGCGCCCCTTTCCGTGCGGTCCGCGCCCTTTTTCATGCGGTCAGCGACTAAGAGTGTCAGAGACTCAATCATTCAAGGCAAAAGCCCACGCGGCCGCACACCTAATCAGTGCGGTCCGCGTGGATGAAGTTCATGCGGCCGCGCGTCACTTTTGTGCGGTCCGCATCCAGTGCCAGAAGCAAGATATGAAGACCCAAAACCCTCCGCGGCCGCGCGTCATTTGTGCGAGGTCCGCGCCAGACCCTCAAGGGTATTTTTGTCCGGTTTTTCCTGTGTTGTATAAATAGAACATTTTACTTTTTAGGAGCAGTTTTTTTAGTTCTGTTTTTGGGCGAATAGCAGCTGAGCTCGTGAGACTCATATTTTGGCCTATCTTGGGCATTTTTAACTTAGTTTTCATCATAGATTATTGTAGTTTAACATTAGTAATTAATTAATATGGTTGTTTCATCTTCTATTTCTTCAATTTCTGTTTCTATTATGGCTAGCTAAACCCATTAGCTAGGGTTGTGGCTCAACCCTAGTGTGGGTAATTAATGAGTGTGATTGTTTAGTGCATGAATGATGTTGGGTATTTGTTATTTGGATTAATCTTATGTTTTCATTAAGATTTGGTGGTTGCAAACACTAAGTCTAGCTTAGTGAGTCTTGACTCCTCTTGAGAAAGAGAGTCTATGACCCCAAGATTAATTCCAACAAGGAATTGGGATGGACCCATGAGAATGGTAGTCCCAATTAACGGGTTAAACCTCGAGAGAGTAATTACCCAATTTGAACCACAAGTTGCTTGGGCAAATTGGCCTACCCAATTGGTCTCGAGAGAGTCAATTGGGCAAAATCACTCTCTCTACCGAGAGGTGTGAGAGTGGGTGCAAAAGTGCAACGGTTATAGCATAAGTCCCATATTCATCATTCTTGCATTAGGAATCTCTACCCGTTAGTTGACCACCTAGGTACATGCCACGACCCTAGTGCCTTTCTCTATATTGCATATAACTTAGAATTAATATTTTAGCATAACTTAGCTTTAAATTTGTAGTTGATATATTGAGTTGATAATCAAAAGAAAACCAAAAATGTTAGAAGATCAATTAGGAGCTAAAACATAGTCCTAGACCATACAAACACTCAACTCCAAATTGAAGCTCCCTGTGGAAAATTGACCCCGATACCGCTATTGGGTAAAAGTATTAGCGCCCACTCTTCCTTAGGTTGAGTCTGCTGCGATCACTTTTTGGCGCCGTTGCCGGGGAGCTTTACAGTGTTGACTATTTGTGTAGCTAGTATTGTGTTTTGCTTCTCTTTCCTTCTTATTTACTGACTTTGTTGTGTCGATCAATTAGGTACAATGGCTCTTAATGCAAATGACCCTCTCGGCTATGTGATAGCGGGGGAGGAGGTAGAGGATCTAGAACAAAATAAGGTCTTACCTCAACTCCCACGGAGAGGCCGGCATGTCAATATAAATTCAAATGAGAACAACAACATTCCAGACCCTCCTCCGGCACCACCGAGAGTGGTTCCTAGAGTTATACCAAATCAAGGATACGCCAGTGCTATTGTTCCTCCCCGAATCCGGGCGGGGAACTTTCAAATCACAAATGTTATGTTGACCTTGCTCGAGCAAAGAGGTTATTTCACGGGTGCCTCCAATCAAAATGCCTACAAGCACTTGAAGGGGTTCGTGGATACATGTTGGGGTAGCAAGCAGATAAACGTGTCCGAGGATGCATTGAGATTGAGGCTTTTCTCGTTTTCTCTTCGGGGTAAAGCATTGGATTAGTTATAAAGGCTCCCCAATCATTCTATTACAACATGGGATGAATTGGCGGACAAATTTATTGCCAACTTCTTCTCTCCAAGTCATATGGCAGCTCTTCGGGATGAAATTCTAGCTTTCAAACAAGAGCCAACGAAACCTTTGCATGAGATATGGGAAAGATATAGAACAATGGTGAAAGAGTGCCCTAATAACGACATGACCGAGGCTATGATTCAACAAACCTTTTATCGGGGCATCAACACCACAAATCAATGCATTGTGAACCAATTGGCCGGAGGGAACTTTATGAAACTTTCTTACCAAGAGGCATGTGATGTACTTTATGAAATGGCCGACACCTCTTCGGCATTGCAAAGCCGAGCAAACGTTCCCCAAGGTGACCCCACGGTCATCCATTTGCATAAGGAATTGCACGATCATGGCCAAGCTATAGCCGAGCTTACAAAAACTATGAATCAATTGGCAAAGGCGCAATTGCAACAAGTCCAAAACCCGCGCCAAGTCAACGCAATGGAAGGTGTTGCTATGTTGAAAAGGAGGCAAAAAGGACAACAACCTCAAGGTAATTGTGAACAATATGACAACAATAATGATGGTAATGGATATTCGAATGAAGGTTTTGATGACCAAAGTGAGGAAGTCCAATATGTCAACAACTATCAAGGGAATAGAGGTAATCAAGGGAATCAACAATGGAGACCCCAAGGTAATTGGGGCAATCAATAAGGTGGCAATTGAAATTACAACAACAATCAAGGAGGAAATTGGGGGAACAATAATTCGGGGAATCAAGGTAATTAGAACGGGAACAACAATTGGAACAACAACAATGGTGATCAAGGTAGTTGGAACAACAATGGTGGACAAGGTAATAGGGGGCAAGGCTTTCAAAGGCCCCCAATGTATCAACAACCCAATAACCTGCCTCCCTTTCCTTCTCAAGGTCCGAGTTCGTCCGGAAGCGAGATGGGGAGAATTGAAAGCATGTTCGAGCAAATGATGAAAACGAACCAAGATTCCGAGGCCCAATTAGCTTCGCATAACACATCTATCCGGAACTTGGAAGTGCAATTAGGCCAAATCTCTTAGTCTTTAAATACTTGCCCAAAGGGTGCTCTACCAAGTGATACGGTAGTAAACCCCAAGGGTGGACGCAATAATCATGTGATGGCAGTGACAACGCGAAGTGGAAGAGGCGGTGATGTGCATGCCTCAAGAGGAAACCAAGTTGCAGTAGATGAAGATGAGTTACGAAATGATGAGATCCCGTTGGTAGTTGAGGATGTTGTTGAACAAAGTGCAAGTGATGAAGTGAGAATTGAAATTGATGAGGGTGAGGAGGAGACTCAAGAGGCCGTGAACCCGTCTAGGGAACACGTCATTGATATGCCCGAACCGGTGGTGCCAAAAGCCAAGGCACCCTTGCCTAGACCTCCTCCGCCCTATCCTCAACGGTTGGACAAGCAAAAGGGTGACAACCAATTTAAGAAATTCATTGAAATGATGAAGAGTTTGACTATCAACGTGCCTTTGGTGGAGGCACTCGAGCAAATGCCGGGATACGCAAAGTTCATGAAAAATTTAGTTACAAAAAAGAGATCAATGGAGTGTGAGACAATCAAGATGACCCATCAAGTGAGTGCAATTGTGCATTCTATGGCTCCGAAACTTGAGGATCCCGGTGCATTCACTATCCCATGTACCATTGGAAGTGCCGACTTTGCAAAAGCCCTTTGTGACTTGGGGGCAAGTATCAATTTAATGCCATATTCGGTCTTCAATACCTTGGGAATCGGACAACCTCGTCCAACTTCTATGAGGCTTCAAATGGCGGACCGGTCAATGAAGCAGCCTTTGGGAATTATTGATGATGTCCTTGTTCGTGTTGATAAGTTCATTGCCAGCTGATTTCGTGATCTTGGATTGCAAAGTGGATTTTGAGGTGCCTATCATTCTTGGAAGGCCCTTCCTAGCTACGGGGAAGGCCTTGGTTGATGTGGAAGCGGGAGAATTGACCTTCCGTGTTGATGATGAAAAAGTGGTGTTCCACGTATACAAATCAATGAGGCAACCAGATAGCACCGAGGTGTGCTCGTTTGTTGACATTGTCACGGCGGTGATAGTGGATGACACAAGCGCAATGGCAAATGTTGAGGACCCACTTGAGGCTGTGCTATTGAACATGGATGTTGATGATGATGCTAGAAGGGTGGAGTGTGTGAACGCATTACATAGCATGGGCTCGTATTCTTATGAATCGAGAAAGTTATCTCTTGATCTTGAAAACAGCAAGACTCCACCCACCAAGCCATCTATTGAGGAGCCACCAGTGTTGGAGTTGAAACCACTCCCTCCTCACCTCAGGTATGAATTTCTTGGTCCTAATTTCACTTTGCCGGTTATTCTTTCTTCTTGCTTGACTAACGTGCAGGTTGACGCCACTTTGGAGGTTCTTCAAAAGCGCAATCGGGCGATTGGATAGACCTTGGCAGATATTTGGGGTATTAGCCCCGCATTTTGCATGCACAAGGTAATATTGGAGGAGGATGCTAGGCCGTCTCTTGAACATCAAAGGAGACTCAATGAGGCCATGCAAGAAGTGGTCAAAAAGGAAGTCATCAAGTGGCTTGACGCCGGTGTGGTGTATCCAATTTCTGACAGTTCGTGGACTTCTCCGGTACAATGTGTGCCAAAGAAGGGAGGAATGACGGTGGTGACCAATGACAACAATAAACTTATTCTGACTCGTACTGTGATGGGTTGGAGGGTATGCATGGACTATCGGAAGTTGAACAAGGTGACTAGAAAGGATCATTTCCCATTGCCGTTCTTGGACCAAATGCTTGATCGTCTTGCGGGCCGGACTTTCTATTATTTTCTGGATGGGTATTCAGGCTATAGCCAAATTCTCATTGCCCCGGAAGACCAAGAAAAGACAATCTTCACATGTCCTTATGGCACATTCTCCTTCTCTCGAATGCCATTTGGATTATGTAATGCACCGGCGACCTTCCAACGATGTATGATGGCAATCTTCACCGACATGGTGGAGGACATATTGGAGGTCTTCATTGATGATTTTAGCGTGGTTGGGGACTCATTTGGTGATTGCTTGCAAAACTTGGATCGTGTGTTGGCCCGATGCGAAAACACAAACTTGGTTCTCCATTGGGAGAAATGCCATTTTATGGTAGAAGAAGGAATTGTGTTGGGTCACAAAATTTCAAAAAGAGGGATTGAGGTTGATAAGGCAAAAATTGAGGTTATCTCAAGGCTCCCTCCCCCTACTTCCGTCAAAGGGGTGAGGAGTTTTCTCGGACACGTGGGTTTTTACCGAAGATTCATCAAAGACTTCTCTAAGGTAGTTAACCCGTTGTGTAAATTGCTAGAGAAAGATGCAAAATATATGTTCGATGAGAAATGTATGGAGGCTTTCGAGCTTCTAAAGCACAAGTTGACGACTACCCCCATTATTACCGCACCAAATTGGAGTTTGCCCTTTGAGCTAATGTGCGATGCTAGTGATGTTGCGGTGGGGGCAGTCTTGGGCCAAAGAATCAACAAAATGTTCCATCCGGTGTACTACGCAAGTAAGACAATGAATGAAGCTCAAAGGAACTACACGGTCACCGAGAAGGAATTGCTTGCCATTGTTTTTGCCATGGAGAAGTTTCGCCCATACCTTATGGTGGCCAAAGTGATTATTCATACCGATCACGCCGCCCTTAGGTACTTGATGACAAAGAAAGACTCGAAAGCGAGGTTAATGAGATGGGTGCTTCTTCTTTAGGAATTTGATTTGGAGATTGTTGATAGAAAGGGTAGTGAAAATCAAGTGGCGGACCACTTGTCTCGATTGGAGGAAGAAGGGAGGCCTTTGGACGGCCTTGAGATAAATGATGCTTTTCCGGATGAACAACTCCTCTCGGTCTCAATGCTACTAGACATGCCATGGTTTGCCGACATTGCCAATTATCTTGTTACCGGTGTGATTCTGTATGAGCTCTCTTCTAACCAAAGGAAGAAGCTCAAGTGGGATTGTTTGGACTACTATTGTGATGAGCCGTATGTTTTCAAAATTTGCACCGATGGTGTAATTCGCCGGTGTGTTCCCGAAGAAGAGCAATTGAGTATTGTGGAAGCTTGTCACTCTTCGCCCTATAGTGGCCATCATGGCGGGGCGAGGACGGCGTCTAAAGTGTTGAGTTATGGTTTCTATTGGCCTTATTTGTTCAAGGATACCGGTGACTTTGTGAAAAGATGTGATGAATGCCAACGTGCCGGAGGGATTTCGAAGAAAGATGAGATGCCCCTTAACACGATTCTAGAGGTTGACATTTTTGATGTTTGGGGGATAGACTTTATGGGACCATTCGTAAGTTCTTGTGGCAACACCTACATCTTGGTAGCGGTTGATTATGTGTCGAAATGGGTTGAGGCTATAGCTTTGCCAAATAATGAAGCTCGAAGTGTGGTGGCGTTCTTGAAAAAGAGTATCTTTACGAGGTTTGGCACTCCACGTGCTATCTTCAGTGACGGGAGTTCTCATTTTTGCAACTGGGCTTTTGAATCTTTGCTAGCCAAGTATGGGGTAAATCACAAGGTGACCACTCCTTATCATCCTCAAGCGAGTGGTCAAGTTGAGGTGTCCAACCGTGAGATCAAGAGTATTTTGTCCAAGACTGTCAATTCAAATAGGACTGACTGGTCGAAGAAATTGGATGATGCTCTTTGGGCTTATCGTACAGCTTTCAAGACTCCGATTGGTATGTCACTGTATCGGTTGGTGTTTGGGAAGGCTTGTCATCTTCCGGTAGAATTGGAACATAAGGCTATGTTGGGCCCTGAAAAAGTTGAACTTAGAATGGGATGTCGCGGCAAATCTCCGGGTTGAGCAATTGAATGAACTTGATGAATTTAGGTTTCATGCTTACTACAGCTCGTCCTTGTATAAGGACAAGATGAAGTACCTTCATGACAAGTATGCCCGAGGGAAGGAATTCAAAGTTGGTGACATGGTTCTTCTTTTCAACTCCCGGTTGAGGTTATTTCTGGGCAAGCTGAAGTCTAAGTGAAGCGGCCCATTTGAAGTGGTTGGTGTAACTCCCTTTGGTGCCATTGATCTCAAAAATAAGAATGGTGAAGTTTTCCGGGTCAATGGGCATCGTGTCAAGCACTATTTAGGAAAGATTGATGACAGCCACGTGGTGGCACTCATTCATTTGAAATGACTGTGATGGTAACACGCGTCGTGCCGCGACGTTAAATCAGGCGCTTCTTGGGAGGCAACCCATGTCTTTTTCTTTTTCTTTGTTTTTCTGTTGAAGAGTAGGATTTTTGAGCTGATAATTTGTGAAGTGTTGCAGAAATAATGTTGAACCAGTGCAGGGCAAATGTGCAAAAAATGGTCAGTCTCTGAATATGGCCTACGCGGCCGCGCAACAAAATAGTGCGGTCCGCGTAGGTGTGAGCAGCTGAAAGGCTGAGACCCAGAAGACCCAGCGCGGCCGCGTGACATTTCTGTGCGGTCCGCGCTGGAGGACCAAGAAGTACCAAGTCTCTGACAAAGTCCCACGCGGTCGCGGACCAAAACAGTGCGGTCCGCATGGATTGAACAGCTAAAGTGAAAGATGCAAAATCCAGCGCGGTCCGCGTCCATTTCTGTGCGGCCGCGCTGGTAGGTGGGTACTGGGTCCCAGGGCTTTTCTATAAATAGAGGCCTTGGGCCTCATTTTAACCTTTTCGCCAATTTTACACCTGAGATATAATTTTCACTGTTCATCAACATTAAGTGTGCACATCGTTGAAATCTCATTAATCCCCGGTAACAACTCTCATTCATTTTAATCATAGTCTAATTTTGTCTTGTTTAATTGCTCTCCACTAGTGTAACTTCTTACTTTCGTCTTTTTCTTCTTAGTTTAACTGTTAGATTAGATTTTTGTGTGTTTTTGTTTAATCATGGGCATGAAATCTTGTTAAATAACTGAGTAGGGACACTTAGGACCCAAGAAGGTGAACAAAAATTGGATTTATTTGAACAAACACCCGGCTAAGTTAAATTAGCCCTACGCGGCCGCGCAACATTTGTGCGCAGTCCGCGTGACTCTGGTAAAGAGATGATGTACCTCTCTGTGCGGATCACATACCATTTTTGTGCGGTCCGCGTGAACCCAGCGCGGCCGCGGTCCAAAACAGTGCAAACCGCGTGTGAAGAGTTTAGAGAGGTCAACATTTGGGTACTTCACCTGCGGGACCGCGTACCAAAACAGTGCGGTCCGCGTGTGTAGAGTTCAGAGAGGTCAACATTTTGGTATTTCACCTGCGCGGACCGCGTACCATTTTTGTGCGGTCTGCGCTGAACCAACGCGACCGCGTACCATTTCTGTGCGGACCGCGTCGGTTTATTTAGAGAGGTATGTGTTGGTGTTAGTATACTGTGCGAATCGCGTGCCTTTTGGTGCGGTCCGCGCTCCTCTGCCTGTGTAACTGTGTCTGCACTCTTTTCATTTAACTGAACTGTCTATTTCACCTTATGTGCTTCTACTAACAATGTTAGACATGTATTCCTTGCAGACAATGGTTCAAAAACGAGTGGCTAAAAAACAAGCGGGCAAAGAAATACAACCCGGGAGAGGTGGTTCCTCCCGAGGAGGGAAAAGCAGACGGATTGTGAAACTCACTCCTCAAACCAGGGAATTGATAAAGAAAACCCGGAAGATAATCCGAGAAGCTGATAGAGCTGCATCTCATTCCACAGGGAGTGAGTATGCACCTTCACAGAGCATTACCTCAGAGTCTTCCCCCACCCACATGTCCACTTTATTTCAGCCCCTGATTCTCCTTCCCCGGATCATGATAATGTAGCCTCCTCCAAGAAGCCGATTAATGTCATCTCGGACTCGTCTGATGAGTCCGTAGCAAGAGAAGAAGAGCAATACTCCACATCTCCCACAGCTTCATTATCAGGGGAGAGTGGAGGATATGCTGAGGGAGGTGAGCCACAGGTCGGGGGGATTAAGCGTACTAGAAAATCGGAGGCATGGGCAGACAGGTTTGTTAGTGAGGTTGCTTTCCACAGATTCCGGGAGTGGTGGCCAAAAAGGAAAGTGATCCGGAGAGGAAGTTCATAGATGCCGATCTTGCCCCTCTCAACCCTCATGTGCAAGCACCATTCCGCACTAGAGAGGGTTGGGGCTTCTTCAAAGAACGTGTTGAAATGGCGAATGAGCATATGGTGAAAGAGTTCTACAACAATGTTCACCATATAGTTCGGGACTCAAAAGTAACTAAAGTGAGGGACAAGATAGTGGTGTTTGATGGCAAATCGTTGAATGAATTCCTGGGGTTCGGAGAAGAAGAGGATGAATCGCAATATTTAGAAAAGCTAGCAATGAAAGAGGAGGTTCGTCCTTGGTTGGCCGAGCACTTGGCAGCCCCGGGTACAGTCCCAGTCTGGTTGAAAGCACAAGAAAAGATCTTTCGGAACACCCTGAACTTTGAAGCCAAAGGGTGGTTGACTTTCGTGTGTAGTCGACTTGACCCGTCTACACATGATCACTCCATTCCCCTCCCTCGTGCTGTCTTGGTAGCATCTATCATGGCGGGCTTCCCTCTGAATGTGGGTAATATTATGTCGAGAGTGATTTCTATAGTGGGTAATGAGACCCAAATAAACTACCCCTTCCCGAATACACTCTCTTTGTACTTCAGAGAATTGAAGGTGAAAAAAAAGAAATATGATGTCAAGGTACCTCCGGTGGCCCCGTACTCATGGTATAGTCAGTTGGGTCCGGACAACCCGAAGAGGGGCAAGAAAAATGTGGCATCCACTTCCACCGCACCTGGCCAGTCTGAGGAGCCAGCGGTCATTGAGCAGCCCAGTGAGCCTTTCACCATTCCTGCTACGGATGAGGCATTGCCTCCAGGTCCGTCGTCAGCCACTGGTCCTTCTATTGCAACTGACCCGGTAGTTCCTTCATCAAAGACTCACCAGTTCACCGCAAACCAGCTCACCCATTCCCTTGCCAGTTTGAACAACTGGATGTCAGTTGCGACATCCAAGTTGTCTACATTGACCACTGTTGTACAGGCACAAGGAACGCCAGCTACTGTTGAGATTCCTTCCTCCATTGAGGATTCATTGAAGAAGATCCTGACCAACCAGGAAAAGATGATGGCGACGCAGGATGCCTTAACTAAGGCGGTTGGGGCACATGGCAAAGCATTGGAGAAATTGGCTTGGGAGCACAAGAAGCTGAGGAAGCAGAAGGCTTCCAAGGAGTCAGTGACATAGTTGAGAGGGGATGTGGACAAGCTCATGGCGGATCAGTTGCCACTTGATTTACTATTTGGGGACCCGGCTATAGAGCCAGCAGCTGCACAGGTACATGAGGAGGAGCAGAGGTCGAGGAAGAAGAGGAACTCCCTAGCACTAAGGGAGTTGTGATTGAGGTAGCACCAGTTCAGGAGAGTCCCTCCACTGCCCCACTAGTTGATGAGTCAGTTCTTGAGCAGGCATTTGTCCCAGCAGCACAACAGTAGCAGGCCGGAGACCAGTCTGAGGTCCCCGCCAGTATAGAGGACTTAGGAGCCACTGACCAGCACAGGGTGACGGATGAGGCTTGAGGGGCCTTTCTATATCCTTTCTTTCATTTTTGTGCTTATCTTGATAGTTAGCCTTGGGGACAATGCTAGCTTTTATTCGTGGGGGTGTGGCCCTACTATTTGGATTGACTGTTGGATTATTGTATATATTATTTTACTTTATGCACATTCGTAGTTCTAGTTGGCTTGTATATAACTGTTCATTCCAGATGCTCTCAAACTCTATGTATATATTCATTCCCCCTGGTTGTATATTCTACTCCCCTTTTGTACATATTCATTCGGTTTTCATTTTGGTTTCCTATTTTCCGTTAAAATTTTTCATTTTAGTTGCAAAGTTAGGCTCGTAGACTTTTTGTTTTGTTTTGGCGTTTGCAATAAGCTCTTGGTTTTCTTAATGCCACGGTTCTTTCCAAGGGTATAGTATTGTACGAACCGGGTGGCTCTTCCCAATGATAGATGGCGTGACAACCTTCTTAAGGGTTTGAGTCCGTTTTTGATTTTTCTTTTTGATTTTCAAGTTTTTGTAGTTAAGGGTACCTCAGGCAAAGCTTCACTTCGGCCTAGCACATTTGCCTTTGATCCTATGGTCAAAGACATTATGTTGTGTGTAGGATGGTGAAAGTTGTGGCCTTGAGACTCTTGTGTTGACCAAACAATCATCATGTGGTCATTTTGGGCCATTGTGCGCTTGAATCATATCTAAGGTCGTTGTGGGCCCTCGACTCCGTCTTAGGCAATCCTTGAGTGTGTGTAGTGAGAATTCGAATCGTGAGCCCAAGTACCGAGCCGATGGTCTAGAACTTGCCCTGAATGTTTGTTGAGGCGAAATCATAGGTGGAACTTGCCTTGAGACGTGATTATAGGCTCTCCTTGATCCAAAATGCAAAATTTGAACAATTTCCATGACCTACCAATGAAACAATCCCTAGTTCAACCCTTTTGAGCCTTAAACCTTTTTCGTTCATGAACCAAGCTACAAACCTATACCCGTTCTTAACGAAACCCTCTCTTGGCACCCAAATCTTCCCTTGAGTAAATGGCAAATGTTTAAGTTTGGGGGGAGAGACAAGAAAGGCATCAATATGGTAAAAAGGCGCAAAAGCAAAAAGAAAAGGAAGGCAATAAAAAAAAAAGACAAAAAGAAAGACAAAAATGAATAAGAACCAAAAAGGGAATCCAAGGACAACAAAAAAAAGTGAAAAAGGTGTGGAAAAGTGATAAAAAGGAGAAAGGGTTTGAATTGCAAAAGAAAAAGTGACAATGTGTCTCTCTAACCCCTTGAAGGAAGTGAATTACTCAATTGAGTCAAGAAAGTGTGCCAAAATAAATCAAAAGAAGTGTTTGATGGAAGACTGAACCCATTTGAACAAAAACACGTCCTACTTTTACCCAAATCCTTCACAATAACTCCTCAAAAGCCCTATATGATCTTGAGTTGAGGGAAGCCTACATTAGTGGATACTTACATAAGGGGCAAACATATGGTACTTAGAGCCGGACTTAGGGCCTTTTCTTTGTGAGAGATGAGAGAGAAGTCCATTCACCTCGATTTGTGTGCAAATACTCTAAAAGGTGAGGTTCACTTAGGGAAAGTCGAGGATGTGTGAGTTTGGGTTCCACAATGACCAAAGAAATTGAGAAAGGTTCCTTGATGAAATGTCTCAACTCTTGATGCTCTTGTGTCGCACTTGATCCACAAGTTTTAAAAGTTTAAATGTGTTAATGATGCATTCGCATTGAGGGCAATTGTTAGTCCCAATTGATGCTTCTTGAGGTTACTTTAGGATAAACAGGAATTACTTGGGTGTTTTCCATTGAGGGGTAGGTCTCATTTTATTTGCTTGAGGACAAGCAAAAGTTTAAGTTTGGGGGAGTTGATAACTGTGATTTCTACATGTTTTATACCCATTCTTACATAAGCTTTGTGCATTAACAGCTATAAATTAGTCCCAAAATGCTTACAAGTTGCACTTGATTGCAGGTTTGAGCGACAAGATGACAAATACTAAAGATCGGCTCAAAAAGGAGTGAAATCTGCCAAGTGTCAAAAGACAACAAAAGGGGGGGAACAAAATGACCTGTGCGGTCCGCACTGTTTTGTCACGCGGCCGCACAGGAGAGTTCAGAGGCTGGGCATTTTCAAGGTCAACCTGTGCGGTCCGTACTGTTTTTCCACACGGCCGCACAGGAAAGTTCAGAGGCCATGCCATTTTTAAGTCAAGCTGCGCGGTCCGTGCTCTTTTTCACGCTGTCCGCGCCCCTTTTCGTGCGGTCCGTGCCCCTTTTCATGCGGTCCGCGCCTAAGAGTGTCAGAGACTCAATCATTCAAGGCAAAAGCCCATGCGGCCGCACACCTAATCAGTGCGGTCCGCGTGGATGAAGTTCATGCGGTCACGCGTCACTTTTGTGCGGTCCGCGTCCCCAGTGCCAGAAGCAAGATATGAAGACCCAAAACCCTCCGCAGCCGCGCGTCATTTGTGCGCGGTCCGCGCCAGACCCTCAGGGGTATTTTTGTTCGACTTTTCCTGTGTAGTATAAATAGAACATTTTACTTTTTAGGAGCAATTTTTTTAGTTCTGGTTTTGGGCGGATAGCAGCTGAGCTCGTGAGACTCATATTTTGGCCTATCTTGGGCATTTTTAGCTTAGTTTTCATCATAGATTATTGTAGTTTAACATTAGCAATTAATTAATATGGTTGTTTCATCTTCTATTTCTTCAATTTCTGTTTCTATTATGGCTAGCTAAACCCATTAGCTAGGGTTGTGGCTCAACCCTAGTGTGGGTAATTAATGGGTGTGATTGTTTAGTGCATGAATGATGTTGGGTATTTGTTATTTGGATTAATCTTATGTTTTCATTAAGATTTGGTGGTTGCAAACACTAAGTCTAGCTTAGTGAGTCTTGACTCCTCTTGAGAAAGAGAGTCTATGACCCCAAGATTAATTCCAACAAGGAATTGGGATGGACCCATGAGAATGGTAGTCCCAATTAACGGGTTAAACCTTGAGAGAGTAATTACCTAATTTGAACCACAAGTTGCTTGGGCAAATTGGCCTACCCAATTGGTCTCGAGAGAGTCAATTGGGCAAAATCACTCTCTCTACCGAGAGGTGTGAGAGTGGGTGCAAAAGTGCAACGGTTATAGCATAAGTCCCATATTCATCATTCTTGCATTAGGAATCTCTACCCGTTAGTTGACCATCTAGGTACATGCCACGAACCTAGTGCCTTTCTCTATATTGTATATAACTTAAAATTAATATCTTAGCATAACTTAGCTTTAAATTTGTAGTTGATATATTGAGTTGATAAACAAAAGAAAACCAAAAATGTTAGAAGATCAATTAGGAGCTAAAACATAGTCCTAGACCATACAAACACTCAACTCCAAATTGAAGCTCCCTGTGGAAAATTGACCCCGATGCCGCTATTGGGTAAAAGTATTAGCGCCCACTCTTCCTTAGGTTGAGTCCGCTGTGATCAAACGCGTAAAGTAAAATGGGGGTGGGCTGGGAATTAACCCTTTCTTCTACGCGAACACATACGGTGGTCCGCAAACGTGAAGGCTAGGAGGGGCTTACCCTTTGCGAAGGCGTGGAGGATCTCGCGATCGCTTAAGTCCTTAGGAGGCTGCTCTTCGCGATCACGATAGAGTTCATGTGATCACGATGAACACTGTTTCCCAACAATTAAAAATAGTAGCAGAATCAAAAATTGGCCCACATTTTCATATTTTCAAAACTAGAGAGCATTGAGTCAATTTTTAAGAGGCAAGTTCTTCCCCAAAATATTGATATGTGGTTCTAAACCTTTTTCTTCCAATCTCCTTTTGCATTTCATCAATCTTCATCGAAAAATCTAGGGTTTTTATGGTAGAAATTGGGAATTTGGATACAGTTAGGGCTTTTTGAATAATTGGAATATAGACCTTGTTTTGGGGTCGGATTTCGAAACTAATTGCATATTCGGGCTCATGGGTAAATGAGTGATCGGGTTTTGGTCTGAACCTCGAGTTTTGATCAAGCGGGCCCGGGGTTCGATTTTGACTTTTTGGAAGAATGTTGGGAAATCTGTAGTTTTTCATTTGAATTGGGTTCTTGAGCTTCAATTAATGTTAATAAGTTAATATTGACTAGATACGATTGAATTGGAAGTGGAATCAAAAGGAAAAGCGGTGTTTGAGGCTTGAGTTTGGCCGTGGAAGTTCAAAGTAAGTGTTTGGTCCAACCTTAGCTTGAGGGAATAGGTGTTGTGCCTTATTTGCTATGTGTTAGTGTAGTGTACGATGTATAGGTGTGGTGATGAGTATCTATACGTTGGTGTCAAGCATGCCCGTGAGTCTTAAATTGTGATCGTTGTGATTCTAAATAAGTACTACAAATGCCTAAATTATCGATTATCCATATTGAGCAAGACTTATGATTATCTCCTTGGTATTTGTTTATTGTTGAGCATTGGCTCCAGTTGAGGTTCATTTGTGAAGCTAATTGTTGGTACAAATTTGGTTATAGCTGATTCCCTTGCTGGGATGTAGTTAATTCTTATTGTTGATTCCCTTGCCGGGATGCATTTATTCTTATTGTTGATTCCCCTGCCGGGATGTTGTGATTGCTATTGTTTGGGTAAGGAAAGAGTGATAAAGCACGAAGGGTGATGCCGTGCACATTCATACTTATGCATATGGTGAGGAAAAAGTGATAAAGTACGAAAGGTGATGTCGTGTACCTTTATATTGATATTGATGCACATGGTGAGGAAGAGAGATAAAGCACGAAGGGTGATGCCGTGCACATTTGTAATATTTATATGGTGAGGAAGAGAGATAAATCCTGAAGAGTGATGCCATGCACATTTTCATTATTGATTTCATGGTGAGGATTGAGAGTAAAAGCACGAAGGGTGATGCCGTGCACTTTTTGCCATTTTGTTATGATTCTTGTTGTTATCGATTCAAGTGCCTTAATTTTTTCATTCCGTTATTACTGTGATTCTCTATGTTGGTATTCCCCCAGACATGTTACCCCTCCCCATTACTTTTGATTCGCTTCTATTGCTATTATTTTGTTAGATACTGTTTAACTGCAAGTTATGTTGTTTGTTGTGTCCTAGCCTCGTCACTATTTTGCCGAGGTTAGGCTTGACACTTACTCAGTACATGGGGTTGGTTGTACTGATACTAGACTTTGCATTTGTTTTGTCCAGATCCCGGTACTAGAGCATACAGACCTAAGCTAGGGGTTGTTGCCTTCAGTCCATCGGAGACCCTAGGTGGTCTTGCAGGCATCCGCAGGCCTTGGCGTCCCCTTCCTATCTTGTTTCTTTCTGTTCTTTCTATTTCAGAGACAGAGATGTATTTTTCTTGTTCAGACCCTATTTGTAGCATTCTTAGATAGTCCGTGAGATTGTGACACCAGTTCTGGGTGGATTATTTCTATGGAATCGTATTTGTATTAAGTTAAATTATTAGATTTCGTCTTCCGCATTTATTTTATTATTTTTATTCCGCTATTGATCATATGTTAATTTATAATTATTAAAATGTTAATGAAAAAGGGTAATAAAATCTGTAACACTCGGTTTGCCTAGCTTTCATGAGTAGGCGTCATCACGACTCCCTAGAGTGAAAAAGTAGGCGCCATCATAACTCCCGAAGGTAGGAAATCCGGATCGTGACACCGGTTGTTTTGAGAATTAGCGTCCCGTTTGGTAGCTTAAGGTCTCGAACAGCTTCATGTTATGTATTATGACTTGTGTGTGTTGCCGGGTTCGGATTTCAGACAATTCAGGATTGATTTGGAAGAACAATTCTTGTTTTAGAAGCTTAAGTGAAAAGAGTTGACAAAGTTTGACTTTTATGTAGACGACTCTATAATGTTGTTTTGATGATTCCAATAGCTTCGTATGGTGATTTTGGACTTAGGCGTGCGCTCGGATTTGGATTTAGAGGTTTATAGGTTAATTTGATGCATTTTCGCGAAAGTTGAAAAGTTTAAGGTTTGGAAGGTTGAGAGGTTTGATCGAGAGTTGACTTTGTTGATATCAGATTTGGATTTCAATTCCGGGAGTTGGTATAGCTCTATTGTGTCATTTGGAACTTGCATGCAAAATTTAACGTCATTCCAGGTTGATTTGATATAATTCGGCGTGAGTTGTGGAAGTTGAAAGTTCATAAGCTCATTAAGTTCAATTTCAGGTGCGATTCGTAGTTTTGATGTCTTTAGATGTGATTTGAGGCCTCGAGATAGGTCCACATTATGTTTTAGAACTCGTTGGTATATTAGGATGGGGTCCCGGGGGCCCCAGGTGCGTTTCGGACGAGTTTCGAATGGTTTCCTTATTTTTGGGCAAGTCTGGTTCTGGTGTTTCGCTTTTGCGCAAGTGCGAACACAGGTGCGACATCACTTCTTTGGAATGTGGATCACTTTTGTGACGTTGTGGTATTTCCAAGACTTCCACTTCTGCGTGTAAGGAACTGCAGGTGCAATATTGCATCTGCGGAATGATGATCGCAGATGCGAAATGGAGGCTCACGATGGTGGTCCGCTACTGCGGAGTTTTGGACGTTTCTACGGGATCGCAGATGCGATGGGTCATAGGTAGGTGCGATTCCTAGGCTGATGTGGTGTGTTGCTTGCAAAAGCGAGAGCGCATGTGCGCGTATTTGTCCACAAATACGGAAGTGCTGGGCAGATTGTGTATAATTCGAGAGTTTGGCCATTTTTATCATATCTTGAGTTGTAGACTTCGGATTTGGGCAATTTTTGAGGAGTTCTTCATGTGTACAAGTGTTATTTACCCGGAATTGATTATATTTCATGATTTCATAATTATTTTTACTATTAAATTAATGAATTGAATGAAAGAAAATGGGAATTTTTGTAAAATCTTTCAAAAATGTGAAACAAGGACTTGACGGATGATTTGATATCAAAATTTGATAATTTTGGTATGGTTGGACTCATATCGGAATGGGTGTTCGGATTTTATGAATTTTGTCGAGTTTTGAGGTACGTGCCAGGGATTGACTTTTTAGTTTTAATTAAAGATTGAAGCTTTATTATTTGGAATTGTTTTCTATGGGTTTTATTTTTGATATGAAGTTATTTTGGCTATATTTGATCTATACGGAGGTTATTTCACACGAGAAGGTCATTTTAGAGTATCCGTTTAGCTTCTTTACGATAAATATCTTGCCTAACTTTGTATGGGGGAACTACCCCTTAGGATTTGAGTCGTTTTTGCTAACTGTGTTATGTGAAAACCATGTACGCAAGGTGACGAGTATGTACTCGGGCTTATATGTGGAAATTGGACCGGTTTAGACTCTTAGTCCCTTTCATGTATTTATTTAGAATTTGTTAAGCACATGTTGTATTTTTTATTCGTCGTGTATGCTATCATATGCTTTATTGAAAGTTGTTCTTATATGTCACATCCTTTACTTGTCGAGTTTGCTCCTATTTGCTTTATTTGAAGTTGTTACTACTTTTATCATAATGTGATTTCTTTTATTGTTGAGTTGTACTTCGTTAAAATTATTGTTACATGATATCCCTTTTTGCCAGTTTATTCTCATGCATTTAGACGTAGCACTAGCTCGTGTCATCTCTTTCATTTTTAGCCTAATTCATACACAAAAAAATTTGGAGTTTTTCATTTCATGGAAATACTTTCACTATTGAGATTATCCTTAAACAATTAAATGGATTTGAGGTTATCGAAAGTCATTAATCTATTTTAATTTGAACTTGTGTTTAAAGGGGTGTTGTTCCTTGTGAGTTACTTTCCCGTTCATTATGTTATTATTGAGATTCTATACATATTTTGTTTGAGCCATGGGTTATTCGTTGTGGAAATATTGATATTGTTGGATCTTTGGAAAGGTTGTGGCCTATGGGCACTTGTGTTACAAATTGATACATCATGCTGTTTTGATGTTAGCATTTGTGAACTGTTGTGTGGTTTGGTTGCTGTTATGCGGAGTATAAGGGTAACATTTCACCATTGTTGTTATGCAGGGCATAAGGGTGGCATTTCACTGTTGATGAATGTATGAAGTGATACGAGTGGCTATTGTGTTATTATCCAGGCAGAGCGATAAGGGTGACTATTATACTGAGTAATATGGGTGGCTATAGGAGAGATAAGGGTGGCTAATGATAATGTCAGGGCGGAGTGATACAAGTGGCTATTATACTGAGTGATATGGGTGGCTATAAGAGAGATAAGGGTAGCTAATGATAATGTCAGGGCGGAGTGATACATGTGGCTATCAAAGAGATAAGGGTGGCAATGTCAGGGATGATGTGTGGCAGTTTCGAGATATTGTGTTGGTGATTTTCGTGTGATGGTGTTCTTTTCCTTGTGTTTGTCATACACATTGGGTGCCATGCTTTGTTGTTTCGATGAGCTACCCAATGTCTTTGATATTACTTGTTGACTTGGGCTACAATAGTACACTGGTACAAGCATACACCATAGCATGTCGTTTATACTAGCTCAGGAGCATGAAACTTGACATTTATTGATCATGCCTATGTGTTCTTGTATTATCTGATTTCATGTTGCTAGTGAGCTTGTATAACGACCCGACCGGTTGTTTTGAATGTATTAGCCCCGATCTCCTATTTAATGCTTTCCTTATATCTTTTTGCTCTTATGTGACTTGTTGAGAGGTTCTGTTTTTGGTTTCGGAGTATTTTGGGTCACTTAGTCCCTAAAACGGAAGCTTAAATTCTAGGATTTTGACGGTAGCCGGAGCTGTGTGAAGACGACTTTGGAATAGAGTTTTGTCAGATCCATTGGGTGATTTTGGACTTAGGAGCGTGTCTGGATTGTGTTTTAGAGGTCTGTAGCTGAATTAGGCTTGAAATGGCGAAAGTTGAATTTTTGGGAAGTTTGACCGGAAGTGGACCTTTTGATATCGGGGTCCGATTCCGATCCGGAAGTGGAAGTAGGTCCATAGTGTCGAATATGACTTGTGTGCAAAATTTGAGGTCAATCGGACGTGATTTGATAGGTTTCGACATCGGTTGTAGAAGTTTGAAGTTTCAAAGTTCATTAAGTTTGTATTGGTGGGTGATTCATGTTTTTGTTGTTGTTTGATGTGTTTTGAGGGTTCGACTAAGTTCGTATGATGTTATAGGACATGTTGGTATGTTTAGTTGAGTTCCTGGGAGCCTCGGGTGGATTCCGGATGAAAATTGGACTTGTGAAAGTTGCAGATTTTCTGGTCTTTCCGGTTACTGGTTTCCTTCTTTGCGTTTGCGAGGGGAGTTCCGCGTTAGCAAAGAGGAACTGGAGGCAGAAGGGGATTTGTGCTTCGTGTTCGTGAAGCTTTGAGGTAATTGGTATACGCATTCTCGATGAGGTTCCCGCGTTCGCGTAGAGGAATTTGGTCAATTGAGTCTCGAGGCCATTTTACCTACATGTCCTGGATGTTGGTCCCGCATTCGCATAGGGTCGAGCTGAGTACCTTCACGTTCGTGATTAGGACATCGCGTTCACGATTAGGCCATCGTGTTCGCGATGAAGGATTTTGGACTGAAACAATTTTGTGCTTCGCGAACGCGAGGGTGCGTTCGCAAAGAAGGCATGCATGGGCAGAATATAACATTTCAAAATCGAGGGTTAAGCCATTTTTAGCATAACTTGAGATAGAGAGCTCGGATTTGAACGAAATTTTGGTAGATTTTTAGAGAAGGATATTGGGTAACGATTCTTGACTCATTTATGATTATATTCCATTAATCTATAGTTGATTCCTTCCTTTAATTTCGGATTTGGTTTGAAACATTTGGGAAAAAATGGGAGAAGTTCTTCAACTAAGTTTTTGTGTTTTGATTCGGATTTTGATATCAAATTTGGATAATTTTGGTATGAGTGAACTCGTGAGTGAATGAGTGTTCATATTTTGTGACTTTTACCCGATTCCGAGATGTGGGCCCGGGTCGACTTTTTTTGGGAGATTTTCTAATTTCTTACTTAAGCCTTGATTTTATTAATTAGACTAGTTTTTATATTTATATTTATGGTATGTAATTGCTTTTGGCTAGATTTGGGCCATTCGCAGTCGAAAAATCATGGAAAAGGCATTCTTACTGATTGATTGAGCTTGGTTCAAGGTAAGTGGCTTGCCTAACCTTGTGTGGGGGAAATCCCCTTAGGATTTGGTACTGTTTTGATATGTAAGCACTATGTACGCGAGGTGATGAGTGCGTACATGGGCTAATTGTTGAAAAATCCATTTTTTACTGAAGAGTAACCTATTTTATCTTAAATGAGTTATTCCAGCATGTGTAGTTAACCTATTTAGCTTAATATCGCATGTCTATGTGTCCTAAATGCCTATTTGAACTTTGTGCAGAATGCTTAGTTGATTTCCTGCTTTTTCCTTGACTTGTATTTAGTCTAAACCGCAGGATTTCTTGTCGTAACTGTTATTTCCATCGTTTTTGAGCAACGTATTTATTTTGGGACTACGAGACAGTATCTCGAAAGATCCCCCCCTGCATATTTACTTTGGGACTACGAGACGGTATCTTGGGAGATCCCCCCTACATATTTACTTTGGGACTATGAGACGGTATCTCGGGAGATTCTCCCCACATATTTAATTTAGGACTATGAGACGGTATCTTGGGAGATCCCCCCTGCATATTTACTTTGGGACTACGAGACGGTATCTCGGGAGTGCCCCTACTATTAACTCTATGTGTTGTGCTGTTATTTTCTTGTAAAATTCTCCTTTTTATGTTCTCAGTCATTTTCACATTATTGTATCTAATGTTTTACTTATTGTATACTAGTAGGGCCTGACCTGACCTCGTCACTACTCAACCGAGGTTAAGCTTGGCACTTACTAGGTACCGTTATGGTGTACTCATGCTACTCTTCTACACATGTTTATGTGTAGATCCATGTACTTTGTATCAACCTCGTCATCAGTGAGCACCGAGACTTTGGGACTTCAAGGTATATCTGTTGCGTTCGTAGACCTCGGAGTCCCCCTCTATTCCCTCCTATGTCATTTACCTTTCCGTACTTTTTCTTAGACTTTGGTGTATAGAGATACTAGTTTCTTCCGTAGCTTGTGACTTATGATATTTAGGGTTTTGGGGATACTGTGTATACTCGAGTGGTGGTTATTGTACCTACCGAGCGGAATTTTAATCAGTTATTTAATTATCTATTGAAGTTAGTTGTTAAAGTTTTGCTTTCATTTTCGTTATTCCGCAAAATGTTAGGCTTACCTAGTCGTAGAGACTAGGTGCCGTCATGACATCTCACGGACGAATTGGGTCGTGACAGCTTGTGACTATGCCAGGCGTATTGTGTCTGTGAGCTTGTGATCATGCCGGACAGATACTGAGCCTGTGATCATGCCAGGTGAATTGTGATTTTGAGCTTGAGATCATGTCGGGCAGATTGTGATTGCGAGTCTGTGACCATGCCAAGCGAATTGTGAATGTGAGCCTCTGATCATGCCCGAAAGATTGAGATTTTGGCACATGAGTTGTCTGTGTGGTTGTGATGTGAGATGTGGGCACGAGGTGCCGTGAGTATATGATAGTGGGTTGAGGCTCGTGACTTGTGACTATGAGATGAAGTATCACAGAGGGGTTTCGTTGTGAAACTTGTGTTAGGACAACTTGAATTGATTGTCCTTTGTGTTCCTTATTTGATTTTAATGATATTTCACGGTGTTCTTATTGCTTTACGGTTTATATCACTTGTTGGTTTTCGGTGCCATTTACTAATTTTCACTTTCCATTATTAGTTTTATACTTCTATATTGCACATGTTATTTTGTCTAGTGAGTGTCTTGACTTGTACCTCGTCACTACTCCACCGAGGTTAGTCTTGATACTTACTGGGTACTGACCATGGTATACTCATACTACATTTCTATGCATTTTTGTCCAGATCTAGGTACTTTAGAGTCTTGTTGATTATTAGATAGCAGACCAAATATTGATGTGGAGACTTTAAGATATACCTGTCGTCGCGGTCGTAGGCCTCGAAGTCACCTTTGAAGTTATTTTTGTACAATTTAATTCTATTCTGAAACTGTTGTACGTAGAGATTTTCTTTAGTGAACTTAGTAGAGCTTGTGACTTGTACTACCAGTTTTGGGATTATTGGCTATGTATTGAAATTTCTATTTCATATTTAATAGTTTTTGGTTGAATTTTGCTATTAATTCAGTAAGTGTTAGGCTTACGTAGTCTCAAAGACTAGGTGCCATCACGATATCCTACGAAGGAAAATTGTGGTTGTGATAGGAGATTGTCTGAATAATTTTTTTGTGCTATCCTAGCTTAGTTGTATTCTTTCTTAGTGTAGTGATTTTTGTATAAAAATGTATATTGGAAAAAAAAATGAAAAAGAATAAATAACAGAAAATTTGGACTTTTCCGTACAATGGATTTTGTGGTCAAATTTCTTGAGGGATTAAGGTCCAATTAAAAAAATGCAAAAAAGATTTCCTTTTTATTTTTTGTTAGTTTTAGTTAGGTAATAATCCCCCTTGATTTTTTTTTTGTATCGGTTCTTTTTTAGGGGAATGTAGCTTGAACCGAGTATTTTTTTCTTTTTAGAATTGGAGTAGGAGTAGGAAGGAATAAAGAATTTCTCTTAGACGTCTTTTGACATGTTTGATGCTAACATATTTAGTCTTTGGCATGTATGCTTACCTTCTCTGTGTTTTAGAATTTTTGATGCCTTTATGAATTGGATAGCATGCGTTATGATGTATATGCTTTGTTTTCTTGACTCGTGTGCAATTTGTGTTTTACGACTTAATATTTCGTGTCTCTGTGAATACTTGCTTTAATCTAAGAGTTGGAATAAGACCGTCCTTAATGAGTTATGTGCCATGTGTGAGTGAGTTTTTTTTATGTAGTCTTTGCATTGCTTTTTGAATCTAGAACTTGTACAACATGTTAGTTGAAGCGAAATCATAAGTGCGCTCAGTTTGAAAAATGAATTTAGGATTTTTTTGATCCTTTTTGAATATTAATGCTACAACAAATAAAATTATCCCTAATTAGGTCTGTTGAGCCTGTAGACCTTTTGTTTGGCACCCACATTACCAGTCCATACCCTTTTTGTTCTTAATTAAAATCCTTTTACCTCTTAAAGAACTTAACTTGTAAAATCCATAGGTAGAATCTATAAAGTGAGGGTTAACGCCTTAAGTTCTTGTTAATTAATCTTTTCTAACCACAAATTATCTTTTTCAAAATTAATTTGAAGTTAATGGGTGAGTCCTAGGGTTAGCTAATCCCTTTGAAAACATTAAAGAACAAGAATAATTAAAGAAATAATAACTCACTTCATAATAGATAAAAATTGTTCAATACATAAGCACAACAAGATATTTTTAATCCACACTTTAAATATGAATATTCCCATAAACAAGAATCAAGTGTTGCAAAAAATATTACACACTTAGATATTCAATACAAAGCAAAGAAATGAAGAAATGAACAAAAATTTGTAAGAAAATTCTCAACCAAAAGCTTAAAATCTTCAAGACCCAAGTGTGTGTGCAAGAACCCTAACTCCAAAACTTGTGTTCTCTTGTCAAGATATGTCAGAGATGTCCAGAGATCGGCCAAAGATCCCATAGAACGGCCAAAGATATTTTACAAATGAGCTAGGTTGTATATTTGTGGGTTTGGAATGGAGAAAATATGAAATGCCTAAGTTTCCCAGGTCTGACCCCCCTTGGCCGCACCTGCGGATGAATCCACGCAGGTGTGGTTCTGCAGGTGTGAATACCTGCCCACAGAAGTGAAATTTGGTGAAGATGGCTATTACACAGAGGTAGTGAAGTAGTCACAGAAGCGCGTCCGTAGATGCAGACATCAAGCGTAGAAGAGCCACTGCAAATGCGGTTCATTAATCGCAAATGCAATTTCTTCCTTGTAGGTCTTCTTCTGCAGATACGAACCTTTTCTCGTAGGTACAAGACTGCAGATGCGGACCTTTTTACGTAGATGTTATTCCACTGGAAATATTTTCACTTCTTTTAGTCCTTTTTTTCACATTTTCACTTCATTTGATCTCAACTCTCTTTAAGACATCATTTACCTAAAAGTCTAGCAATACACACCATAAACAACCTCATTGTGACGACCCGACTAGTCGTCTCATGAGTTACCACTCTGTTTCCCCCATTTCTGCTTCTTATTGCTTTGTCTAATGGATCTATATGTGATCAGGTTGATTGGTTCGGGTTTGGAAAGGATTTGGTAAGGTTTGAGACACTTAGTCTCTTTTGAGGAAGCTTAAGTTGGAAAAGTCAATTGGATGTTGACTTATGTTTTAGAGGGACTGGATATGAGTTCCAATGGTTCAGTTAGCTTTGGGAGGTAATTTGGGACATAGGAACATGATCAGAATGAGTTTTGGAGGTCCGGAGTAGATATAGGCTTGAATTGGCGAAATTGAATTTTCGGCAATTTTCGGTTGATAGGAGAGATTCTGATATAGGGGTCAGAATGGAATTCCGAGAGTTGCAGTAGTTCTGTTGTGTCATTTGTGATGTGTGTATAAAATTTCAAGTCATTCGGACGTGGTTTGGTTGGGTTTTTGATCAAAAGCGGATTTCGGAAGATTTTGGAAACTTAGGCTTGAATCCGATGTGTTTTGGGTGATTTGATGTTGTTTGAGGTATTTTGAAGATTGGTATGAGTTTGAATAAGGTTTTTTGGGATATGTTTGTACTTTTGGTTGAGGTCCCGGGGGCCTCGCGTTGATTTTTGATGGTTGACGGAGAGTTTGGAATTTTGCAGAATGCTGCAGATTTTCTGCTTCTGGTATTTCCGCACCTGCATATTGGGGACCGCAGGTGCGATGCCGCATATACGAGAAGGGAGGTCGCAGAAGCGGAAAAGGCCTGGGAAGGTAGGAACCACAGATGCGTTTGTGGGACCGCACCTGCGAAGGCGCAGATGCGGTTATGGCATCGTAGATGCGGAAAATGGGAAGTTAAGTAAGGACCGCAGATGCGGTGGCCTTTACTACAGAAGTGGTAAATTGGCTGCAAATGCAAAAATGCCTGGGCCAGAAGGTATAAATTGTTTATTCGTGAAATTTCCTAAGTACTCCATTTTTGAAGACGGGAAAGAGGCTAAGGTAGTGGATTTCAAGAGAAATCAATGGATATCAGTTGGATAAGTTCCCTAAGCTTCCTTATTTGGGTTTATGATCATTTTTTCATTATTTAAACATGGTATTAGTGGATATTAATGAAGAAAAATTGGGGATTAGGGCTTGATATTAAGAGAATTTAAAATAAGAATTTGAGGGGTCATTTGGACTCCGATTTTAGTGTTCTTGGTACATATGGACTCGTGGAAGGATAAGGATTTCGTTGATATGATTTTTATCGAGTTCCAAGATGTGGGCCCGGTGTTCAGAATTTGGTAATTTCGGGATTTGTGTCGTATATTGATTATTTTCGATTGGGCTTCGTTCCCTTAGCATATCTTGACGCCGTGATTCTGATTTTGGATAGATTCGACGCGAGTGGAAGCTGATTCGAGGGGCAAAGGCATTGCGGAGTAGTATTTTCACCGGTTTAAGGTAAGTAACCATTGTAATCTGGAACTGAGGGTACAAAACCCCGGTTTTTGGCTTGTTTTGATAAATGCGGTGACACACATGCTAAGAGACGAGCGTGTGGGCGTGCACCGGTAGGGATTATGACGTGGTCCGTCCCGTAGCAACTATTAAGTTGCGTATTTGATTTGGAGCCTTATGATATTCCGTACTTTAGCTATTTATACTATATTATGAGTTGTATGCCATGTTTGGGGCCTTGTGCCAACCTGTTGAGACCCTGAGGGGCATTTTTACTGTTGTTCCTCACTCTACTTGTTTGAAAGCATATCCTCAGTCATGTTTTACCCGTTTATTGTTTCAAACTGGTTTTATCACCCTACTTCTTAAATGTGAAGACTGTTTGGACTGAGTTCCCTAATTTCCACTATTGTGCCCGAGAGGCTGCAAGGTTGATGACTGAGAGAGATTGAGAACTTAATGGTGAGGATATTTATATATGTATAGAATATGGATCGGGCTGCACGCTGCAGCGATACTCATATGGATCGGGTTGCACGCCACAGCAATATATATATTGGATCAGGCTGTGCGCCGCAGCGATGTGACGCTTAGGCTGTAGGAGCCCCTCCGGAGTCTTTACACCCCCAGTGAGCGTAGTCGACTATAAATTATGGATCAGGCTGCCCGACACAGCGTTTGCTATGATTTCTATTATTATGAGATATTAATTAGCCTGAGTGCTGAGAGTGAGTACTAAGTGATGAGAGTTGAGTCACGAGTGACTGAGAGGCTGCCCGATATCCATATTCTGAGTGATACCTTGCCCGGGGGCCCCAGTTATGATATTTCTTACTGATTTCAATCTTCTTTTAAAATAAGCCACTGTTGAAAAATTGTTAAGTATATGATTTCATGTATTTAAACTGAAACTGAAGATTTTATGACGAAACTAGTTTTAAACTGTGAAGTTGATCTGTTATCCTGTTGTTCATTTATTTATATGATTTTTAACTGCTCATCACTTCTTTCAGACCTTATTTATTTTAGTTACTTACTGAGTTGGCGTACTCACGTTACTTCCTGCACCTTGTGTGCAAATTCAGGTGCCCGAGCGGCAGAGTGAGGGTCCTCAGCCGATGCAGAGTTTGCCGAAGATTGCAAGGTAGATGCATGGCGTCCGTAGCCCTACTTCCTCCTTCCTATCTTGTTCCTTTTCGCATTTTTAGACTTTTTATATATTAGACAGTCGGTTATGTATTTAGAGGCTCTAAACTTGTGACAATAGATGTTTGGGCTGTGTTGGTTTACATTTTATTGATTTTCGCACATTTTAGTTATTTTAAACACTTATTATGAAAAATTTGGTAATTAAACCCGTGTTAGAATATGATTTATTAAAAGAAAAGGGTTATGATCGATGTTTGGGTAGGCTTGCCTAGTAATGTGATAGGTGCCATCACGATCGGATATTTGGGGTCGTGACAAGTTGGTATCAGAGCCTAGGTTGCATAGGTCTCGCGAGTCATAAGCTGGTTTAGTAGAGTCTCGCGGATTGGTATAGAGACATTTGTATTTATTCTCGAGAGGCTACAGAACCTTTAGGAAAACCTTCATGTTCTTGAAATTCTTGTCGTGCGAATCTGTTGATCCGAGTACTAAACTTCTGTTATTCTATTCTATCACAGATGGTGAGGACACGTGCTACCGGACAGGATGGACGACCACCAGTACCACCGGCTGGGGCCACTAGAGGCTGAGGACACGGTCGAGGCCATGGTAGGGGCAGAGCAGCTAGGGTAGCACCTGTGGATCCACCAACTGCCCTAGTTCAGGATCAGGTCCTAGTTGTGGACGCTACAACAGCACCAACTCAGGCACTAGCTATGCCTAATATGATTCCAGGCCTTCAGGAGGCTCTAGCTCAGATTTTATCAGTGTGTACTGGTTTGGCTCAGGCGGTCTCAGTTACTACAGCCACAACTACTTCTTAGGCCGGAGGAGGCAATCAGACTCCCATTGCTCGCACACCTGAGTAGGTTGTACAGGGATTCTAAACACCGAGGGCACCTCCAGCCCAGCCGGCTGCACCAGCTCAGGAGTATGTGGTACCAGTTATGCCGAACGACGAGCAGCATCGACTAGAGATGTTTGGTAGACTCCAGCCTCCGACTTTCAGTGGTGCAGAGGGCGAGGATGCCCAGAGTTTCTTGGATAAGTGCTAGAGGAAGCTTCATACAGCGGGTATTCTAGAGACCAATGGTGTAGCATTTACCACCTTTCAGTTTTCTGGAGCTGCCTTTACTTGGTGGGAGGCGTATGAGAGGCGTAGGCCTGTTAGTGCAGCGCCCCTTACCTGGTAGCAGTTCTCTGTTCTCTTTCTGGAGAAGCATGTGCCACAGTCTCGCCGAGAGGAGCTGCGCAGGCAGTTCGAGCAGTTGCGTCAGGGAGAGATGGCTGTGACACAGTATGAGATGCAGTTATCTAAGTTAGCTCATCATGCGGTCTGGTTGGTTCCCACAGATCGAGAGAGGATCAAGAGGTTTGTTGATGGCCTCACATATCAGCTTCGGATTCTCATGACTAGGGAGAGGGTGACGGGTGCTACTTTTGAGGAGGTTGTTGACATCGCCCGTGAGATTGAGTCGGTTCGCCACCAGGAGCGAGAGGAGAGGGAGGCCAAGAGGTCTCGGGGATTTGGTAGATTTAGTAGTGCTCCTTCGAGGGGTTAGTTTCAGCATGGTAGAGGCCGTCCATTCTGGCAGGCTCAATCAGCTTGCCCAGGTTATTGTAGGGCATCATCTGGTCATGGATCTCACAGTTCTCATTAGGGCCATTCATCCCTTAGTGCCCTTCCATCCCAGATTTCGTCCCGTGCTTCATCGGTTCAGGGTTCTTCCATGCCAGGTCCTTCTACTGGTCATTCCGATGCTAGGGGTTTCCTTTAGTCCCCATCTCCAGCACCGGGGAGTTGTTATGAGTGTGGAGAGTTTTGGCATATAAGTAGGCAGTGTCCTCATCTTCATGATGGTTCATCCCAACAGAGGGGTCAGCCCTCGACTCAGCTCCAGTTACTTCACCACCCGCCCAGCCAGCTAGGGGTGGAGTTCAGTCAGCTAGGGGTCGCCCTAGAGGGGGAGGTCGATCAGGTGGTGGTCAGGCTCATTTCTATGCCCTCCTAGGTAGACCAAATGCTGGTGCTTCAGATGCTGTGATTTCAGGTATTGTTTCAGTCTTCCATAGAGATGCCTCTATATTATTTGATCCCGGTTCCACCTTTTCTTATGTGTCATCATACTTTGCCCATTATTTGGATACGCCCCGTGAGTCTCTTGTTTCTCCTGTTCATTTATCTACTCCAGTGTGCGATACTATTATTGTAGACCATGTGTACCGGTCGTGTGTGGTGACTATTGGGGTTCTGGAGACCCGAGTGGATCTTTTATTATTTTGTACGGTGGATTTCAATGACATTTTGGGCATGGATTGGCTATCTCCTTGTCGTGCTATTCTAGACTGTCATGCCAAGACAGTCACATTGGCTATACCGGGTGTGCCACATATCAAGTGGCAAGGTTTGACTGATTATGTTCCCAGAAGGGTGATCTCATTCTTGAAGACCCAGCGTATGGTTGGGAAGGGATGTCTTTCGTATCTAGCCTTTGTGAGGGATGTCGGTGTAGAGACTCTTAGTATTGATTCTGTCCCATTTGTGAGGGATTTTTCCGATGTGTTTCCTGTAGACCTTCCGAGCATGCCACATGACAGGGATATTGATTTTGGTATTGACCTGGTGCCGGGCACTCAACCCATTTCTATTCTGCCATATCGTATGGCACCAGCGGAGTTGAAGGAATTGAAAGAACAGCTTCAGGAACTCCTAGATAAGGGGTTCATTCAGCCTAGTATGTCACCTTGGGGTACGCCGGTTCTATTTGTGAAGAAGAAGGATGGCACTATGAGGATGTGCATGGATTATAGGCAATTGAACAAAGTAACAATTAAGAACAAGTATCCTTTGCCTCGCATTGATGATTTATTCAACCAGCTTCAGGGAGCGAGAGTGTTCTCCAGGATTGATCTCCGTTTGGGTTATCACCAATTGAAGATCAGAGACTCGGATATTCCTAAGACAACTTTCAAAACCCGTTATGGTCATTATCAGTTCTTGGTGATGTCTTTTGGGCTGACCAATGCCCCAGCAACGTTCATGCATTTGATGAGCAGCGTGTTCCGGCCTTATCTTGACTCATTTTTCATAGTCTTCATTGATGATATTCTGGTGTATTCGCGTAGTCAGGAGGAGCATGCGGAGCATTTGAGAGTTGTGTTGCAGAGATTGAGGGAGGAGAAGCTTTATGAAAAATTCACCAAGTGTGTGTTTTGGCTCAGTTTTGTGGCTTTATTGGGGCACGTGATGTCCAACGAGGGTATTCAGGTTGATCCGAAGAAGATAGAGGCGGTTCAGAGTTGGCCCAAACCGTCCTCAGCCACAGAGACTTACAACTTTCTTGGTTTGGCAGACTATTATTGCCTGTTTGTTCAGGGATTCTAATCTATCGCATCGCCCTTGACCAAGTTGACTCAGAAGGGTGCTCTATTTGTGTGGTCGAATGTGTGTGAGGAGAGCTTTCAGAAGCTCAAGACAGTCTTGACCACAACTCCAGTGTTAGTTTTTCCATCAGCTTCAGGTTCATATACCGTGTATTGTGATTCTTCGCGAGTTGGTATTGGTTGTGTGTTGATGTAGGAGGGTAGAGTTATTGCTTATGCTTCTCGTTAGTTGAAGCCCCATGAGAAGAACTACCCCGTTCATGATTTGGAGTTGGCTGCCATAGTTCACGCGTTGAAGATTTAGAGGCATTACTTGTATGGTGTCTCTTGTGAGGTGTTTATTGATCATCATAGCCTCCAGCACTTGTTCAAGCAGAAGGATCTTAATTTGAGGCAGCGGAGATGGTTGGATTTGCTAAAGGATTATGATATTACTATTCTGTACCATCCGGGGAAGGCCAATGTGATGGCCGATGCTTTGAGCTGAAAGGCAGTGAGTAAGGGGAGTTTGGCATATATTCCAGTTGGGGAGAGACCTCTTGCAGTTGATGTTCAGGCCTTGGCCAATCGGTTTGTGAGGTTAGATGTTTCGGAGCCTAGTCGGGTATTGGCTTGTGTGGTTTCTTGGTCTTCCTTATATGATCGCATCAGAGAGCGCTAGTGTGATGATCCGGATTTGCTTGTCCTTAAGGACAAAGTTTTGCATGATGATGCAAGAGATGTGACTATTGGTGATGATGGGGTGTTGAGAATGCAGGGTTGGATATGCGTGCCCATTGTAGATGGGCTTTGGGAGTTATTCTGGAGGAGGCCCATAGCTCGCGGTATTCCATTCATCCAGGTGCCGCGAAGATGTATCAGTACTTGAGGCAGCATTACTGGTGGAGAAGAATGAAGAAAGACATTGTGGGATTTGTAGCTCGGTGCCTCAATTATCAGCAGGTGAAATATGAGCATCATAGACTGGGTGACTTGCTTCAGCTGATGAATATTCCAGAGTGGAAGTGGGAGAGGATCACTATGGACTTTGTTATTGGACTTCCACGGACTTTGAGAAAGTTCGATGCTATTTGGGTGATTGGGGATTGGCTGACCAAGTCCGTGCACTTCATTCCTGTGTGTACTACCTATTCTTCAGAGCGGTTGGCAAAGATCTATATCCGAGAGATTGTTCGTTTGCACGGTGTCCCAATTTCCATCATCTCAGATAGGGGCACTCAGTTTACTTCACAGTTTTGGAGGTCCGTGTAGCGAGATTTGGGTACTCAGGTTGAGTTGAGCACAAGTTTTCACCCTTAGACGGACGGGCAGTCCGAGCGCACTATTCAGATATTGGAGGGCTGCGTGCTTATGTAAATAATTTTGGAGGGTCATGGGATCAGTTTCTACCGCTTGCAGAGTTTGCTTATAACAACAGCTACCAGTCGAGTATTCAGATGGCTCCGTATGAGGCTTTGTATGAGAGGCGGTGTAGATGTCTAGTTGGTTGGTTTGAGCCGGGTGAGGCTAGGCTATTGGGGACAGACTTGGTGTAGGATGCTTTAAAAAAGGTGAAGGTAATTCAGGAGAGGCTTCGTACAACACAGTCAAGACAAAAGACTTATGCTGACAGGAAGGTTCGGATGTGTCCTACATGGTTGGCAAGAAGGTTCTGTTGAAGGTTTCACCCATGAAGGGTGTTATGAGATTTGGGAAGAAAGGTAAATTGAGTCCTCAGTTCATTGGGCCTTTTGAGGTGCTTCGGAGGATTGGGGAGGTGGCTTATGAGCTTGCTTTGCCACCCAGCTTGTCGAGTGTGCATCCGGTATTTCACTGTTTCTATGCTCCGGAAGTATATTGGGGATCCGTCTCATGTTTTGGATTTCAGCACGGTTTAGTTGGATGATGATTTGACTTATGATGTGGAGCCAGTAGCTATTTTTGGGTCGTCAGGTTCGAAAGTTGAGGTCAAAGAATATAACTTCAGTGAAAGTGCAGTGGAGAGGTCGACCCGTAGAGGAGGCTACCTGGGAGACCGAGCGGGAGATGCGGAGCAGATATCCTCGCCTGTTTGAGGCTTCAGGTATGTTTCTTGACTCGTTCGAGGACGAACGTTTGTTTAAGTTGGGGAGGATGTGATGACCCGATCAGTTGTCTCATAAGTTACCGCTCCGTTTCACCTATTTCTGCTTCTTATTCCTTTGTCTAATGGATCTATATGTGATCAGGTTGATTGGTTCTAGATCGGAAAGGATTTGGTAAGGTTTGAGACACTTAGTTTCTTTTGAGGAAGCTTAAGTTGGTAAAGTCAACCGGATGTTGACTTATGTGTTAGAGGCTTGGATGTGAGTTCCGATGGTTTGGTTAGCTTCGGGAGATGATTTGGAACTTAGAAACATTATCGGAATGAGTTTTGGAGGTCTGGAGTAGATTTAGGCTTGAATTGGCGAAATTGGATTTTTGGCGATTTACGGTTGATAGGTGAGATTTTGATATAGGGGTCAGAATGGAATTCCGAGAGTTGCAGTAGTTCCATTGTGTCATTTGGGATGTGTGTGTAAAATTTCAGGTCATTCAGATGTGGTTTGGTTGGGTTTTTGATCAAAAGCAAAATTCGGAAGATTTTGGAAACTTAGGCTTGAATCCGATGTGTTTTGGGTGATTCGATGTTGTTTGAGGTGTTTTGAAGATTGGTACAAGTTTGAGTAAGCTTTTGGGGATATGTTTGTGCTTTTGGTTGAGGTCCCGGGGGCCTCGGGGTGATTTCGGATGGTTGACGGAGAGTTTGGAATTTTGAAGAATGCTGCAGATTTTCTGCTTCTGGTATTTACACACCTGCGGATTGGGGACCGCAGGTGCGATGCCGCAGATACGAGAAGGGAGGTCGCAAAAGCGAAAGGCTTGGGAAGGCAGGAACCATAGATGCATTTGTGGGACCGCACCTGCGAAGGCGCAGATGCGGTTATGGCATCGTAGATGCGGAAAATGGGAAGTTAAGTGAGGACTGCAGATGCGGTACTGTAGAAGCGGTAAATTGGCCGCAAATGCGAAAATGCCTGGGCCAGAAGGTATAAATTGTTTCTTCGCAAAATTTTGCTAAGTACTCCATTTTTAAAGACGGGAAAGAGGCTAAGGCAGTGGATTTCAAGAGAAATCAAGGGATATTAGTCGGGTAACTTCCCTAAGCTCCCTTATTTGGGTTTATGATCATTTTTTCATTGTTTAACTATGGTATTAGTGGATATTAAGGAATAAAAATTGGGGATTAGGGCTTGAGATTAAGAGACTTTAAAATACGAATTTGAGGGGTCATTTGGACTCCAATTTCAGTGTTCATGGTATGTATGGACTCGTGGAAGGATAAGGATTCCATTGATGTGATTTTTATCGAGTTCCGAGATGTGGACCCGGGGGTTGGGTTTTGGTAATTTCGGGATTTGTGTCGTATATTGATTATTTTTGCTTGGGCTTCGTTCCCTTAGCATATCTTGATGTCGTGATTCTGATTTTGGATAGATTCGACGCGAGTGGAGGCCGATTCGAGGGGCAAAGCCGTCGCGAAGTAGTATTTTCACCGGTTTGAGGTAAGTAACCATTGTAAATCTGGAATTGAGGGTACAAAACCCCGGTATTTGACTTGTTTTGATAAATGCGATGACACACATGCTAGGTGATGAGCGTGTTGGCGTGCACCAGTAGGGATTGTGACTTGGTCCATCCCATCGCGACTATTAAGCCGCGTATTTGATTTGGAACCTTATGATATTCCGTACTTTAGATTATTTATACTATATTA
Source organism: Nicotiana tabacum (assembly GCF_000715075.1). Lineage (NCBI taxonomy): Eukaryota > Viridiplantae > Streptophyta > Magnoliopsida > Solanales > Solanaceae > Nicotiana > Nicotiana tabacum. The sequence goes on along the minus strand of NC_134085.1, from coordinate 93,988,277 downwards.
TGGGTTGTATGCCATGTTTGGGGCCTTGTGCCGACCCGTTGAGACCCTTAGGGGTATTTTATTGTTGTTCCTCACTCTACTTGTTTGAAAGCATATCCTCAGTCATGTTTTACCCGTTTATTGTTTCAAACTGGTTTTATCACCCTACTTCTTAAATGTGAAGACTGTTTGGACTGAGTTCCCTAATTTCCACTGTTGTGACCGAGAGGCTGTGAGGTTAATGACTGAGAGAGGTTAAGAACCTAATGGTGAGGATATTTATATATGTATAGAATATGGATCGGGCTGCACGTCATAGCGATACTCATATGGATCGGGCTGCACGCCGCAACGATATATATATTGGATCAGGTTGCGCGCCACAACGATGTGACGCTTGGGCTATAGGAGCCCCTCCGGAGTCTGTACACCCCCAGTGAGCATAGTCGACTATAAATTATGGATCGGGCTACCCACCGTAGCGGTTGCTATGATTTCTATTATTATGAGATGTTAATGAGCCTAAGTGATGAGAGTGAGTACTGAGTGATGAGAGTTGAGTCACGAGTGACTGAGAGGCTGCTCGAGAGGCCATATTTTGAGTGATATCTTGCCCGAGGGGCCCAGTTATGATATTTCTTACTGATTTCACTCTTCTTTTAAAATAAGCCTCTGTTGAAAAATTGTTAAGTATATGATTTCATGTATTTAAACTGAAACTGAAGATTTTTTGACGAAACTGGTTTTAAACCGTGAAGTTGATTTGTTATCCAGTTGTTCATTCATTTATATGATTTTTAACTGCTCGTCACTGCTTTCAGACCTTATTTACTTTAGTTACTTACTAAGTTGGCGTATTCACATTACTCTCTGCACCTTGTGTGCAGATCCAGGTGCCCGAGCGGCAAAGTGAAGGTCCTTAGCTGATCTAGAGTTTGCCGGAGATTGCAAGGTAGCTGTATGGCGTCCGCAACCCTACTTCCTCCTTCCTATCTTGTTCCTTTTCGCATTTTTAGACTTTTGATGTATTAGACAATCAGTTATGTATTTAGAGGCTCTAAACTTGTGACACCAGATATTTGGGTTGTGTTGTTTTAGGTTTTATTGATTTCCGCACATTTTAGTTGTTTTAAACACTTATTATGAAAAATTTGGCAATTAAACCCTTGTTAGAAAATGGTTTATTAAAAGAAAAGGGTTATGATCGATGTTTGGGTAGGCTTGCCTAGTAATATGATAGGCGCCATCACGACCGGGTATTTGGGGTCGTGACACTCATATTATAATTAAGGGATGCAAAAACTAAAGAAAAGAGACTAAAATAAATGGTAAAATCACCACTCATCAACTTAGCACAACATCAACTGCATGATATGAGATGAAGAAAGAGAAGTTTCTTAACACCCTATAGCCTCTCGAAGATAAGTACAGATGTCTCCGCACTGATCCGTAAGACTCTATTAGGACAGCTCATGACTTGTGAAACCTATGTAAACCTAGAGCTCCGATACCAAGCTGTCATAACCCAATTTCCACTATAGTCCATGATGGTGCCCAACGTCGCCGCTAGGCAAGCCAACAGTGAACTACCCATTTAATTTCTCATTTTCATATTTTTAAAGTCTTTGATTTTTTTTAATAAGAAAACAAATAGTAAGTGAGCGTAGTAGTGTAAAGCATAAACTAAATGGGAAAGTAAGAAAGTGAATTAAATAATCAAAACACATGAGTGTCTACTAGAATTCCCCAAAACCCTGTGTCACAAGTGCACAAGCATCTAGTAGAGTAACCAAAATTCTCTAAGAACTACTATCTAAAACATAATTGACAGAAATGAATAAACATAGCAAGAGAAGGCTCCGGGTACTACAGAATTGAGCATGAGAAGCAGCTCACCACTAAGCCTCCAGGTAATGCGCATGCGAGCCCGGATGAACTCCAGATGCACCTGCCTTAGAACCTGCACAATATGTGCAGAATTGTAGCGTGAGTACATAAACAACGTGTACCTAGTAAGTATCTAGTCTAACATCGAATAAGTAGTGACGAGAGGTTGGCTGATCACTTACTAGTGGTCAATATATATAATGTGCTAGAATATTTAATAGGCATGAAATACAACATTAATAATGGAATAAGAGGCAATAATTAAATGACCCTTTAACAAAACAACCATTAAAAGTCCCCAAATATCACATGCTAATCTCGACAAGTAAGAACTCAAAATGTATTTATAAATTCTCAAGTCATGAAAGACATATCAAGTATAACCGGACTTCGAGTGACAACACGCATGAGTTATGCCGAAGTCGTACGACCCGATCCATAATAAACGTGCACATACACTACTGAGGTCATACGGCCTGATCTATGGATGCACCCCATAATATATATAACTATTGCCAAAGTGTTCGGCTCAATCCACAGGAATAGGAAAACTCTTCGGATTATGAATTATGTATTTATAACTTTAAGGTAAGCCCATAAAAGAATATAAATTTCCATCACTGATTAAACATTTCCGCTAGATCTCCGAGTAATGAAGCTTGATTTAACATCATTTTAACCAAATTTTACTTATTAATTCAAGCGATTAAATTAGCAAATTGAGTTCAAATAGTGTAAGTAATAGCATAATAAAGGCCTATGTCTACCCGGACATAATATGAATTTTAGCTACGCACAGGCTTTCGTCACTTCGTGCGCATGTAGCACCAATAATTAGTAGAAAATAACAGATTTAAATACCTATGGAGTTAATTCTCTCTTACAAGATTAGGCGAGAGACTTACCTCATTCCCAAGTCCACTTTTCGGTCCATAAATCACTCTAAATGCCTCAAGTCGGTGCCGAACAATCCGAACTAGCCAAAGGGTGTACAAACTAATCAATAATTGGTCAAAAGTTCATAATTTAACTATTAGAGTGGTTACCCAATCCAATTTGAAAGATTTCTAAAATTCATCTCCAGGCCCACGTACCCGAATTCTAGAAATTTTTGTAAATAATTGTTACCCATAGCCTCACGAACACAAATATATAATTTGTATTCAATTCCATAACCATTTTCGTGGTCTAATCCCATTTTTTTAAAGCCTAGGTTTGTAATTTCCATATTATGATCTACCCATAATCTAGGTATTAAACTCACATTGTGTAGAATACAGTTACTTCAAGATGCTAGGTGAAAATCCCTTTCTAAAGAGCTCAAAAATCGACCAACAAATGAGTGAAATGAACAAAATGACCAAAATCCCAATTTTTATTAAGTCACTACTCAGGTATGCCTTCTTCGCGATCACGGACAAGCCCTCGCGATCGTGAAGACAAAACTCATGAACCCAGGAAAAGTCTTCTTCGTGATCGCAAGAAGAAACTCACGAATACAATGCACTGAGTCTCCCTCTCATCAAGAATGTGTGCCTCCACTTGTGAACGCAAAAGGCAATTGAGTTGCCCAGCCCAAGCCCAGGTCTTCTACGCGAACATGACGAGTCAACCATGAATGCGAAGGCCACTGGTTCTAAACCTCCGCGAATACGATCCTACTTCATGAACGTGAAGAACAACATCACCTAGTACCCAAATCCTTTATTGCAAATGTGTGGGTCCTTCCGCGTTCGCGAAGAAGGAAACCAGAACAACACACCAGCAATTTTGGACTTAGCTCCGGGCTGTCCGAAACTCACCTAAGCCTCCCAGGATCCCTCTCAAATGCTCCAACACGTCCATAACCATAATACGGACCTGATCAAACTCTCAAAACACATAAAACAATGGAGAAACTAAGAATCGCACCCCAAAACCAAATTGAATCAACTTATGAACTTCAAACTTCTCAATTAGCTCCGAATGCGCCAAATCATACTTAGACTACTCAGAATGACACTGAATTTTATGTACAAATCATAAATTACCATACGAAAGTATTCCCAGGCTCGAAATCCAAAACGGACATCGATAACTCCAAATTCTACTCCAAACCTAATTAAAAGAACTAGAAAACCTTCAATGCGTCAACTTTCAATATTAAGTGCCGAAACGCTCCTGGATCACTCGAAAGTCGATCCGAACATGCTCCCAAGTCCAAAATTATCATACAAACCTATTGGAACCATCAAATACCCGTTCCAAGATCGTTTACTCAAAATGTTGGCCTAATTCAAACTTGTCCATCTTAGGCCATTATTAAGGAACTAAGTGTTCCGATTTTAACCCGAACCCTTCCAAACCTAAACCATTAATCCCCACAATCATAAAATAGTAAAAGCACACACATAAAGTCTTAATTAGGGGAATAAGGATCTAGAAAGTAAAACAACCTGTAGGGTCATTATAAAAAGTATGTATTTTTATATATGAATTACCTCGCATTTTGCTCTATTCTTGTTGGTTCTAATGTGTAATTACAATGAGTTGAGATAAATGACGAGCGCAAAACACAGTATAAAATTGATGCTCGCTAGCCAAATATAGTATAGTTTAATTATCGTCTCCACAAGGACTGGATTTAAACAATATTTAAGTAGTTTCTAGCTTAACACTATTTAGGATGATTAAAACTTTGGCTGGAATGATTAATAACTAAAATTAACTATGAAAACTAAAACAAGTAATAGTTGATCGCAGAAAGACAAGTGTAAGGCCCTGTAAAATTTTGCCAAGGAATTCAAGTTTTGTGGTGTCGAGGTAGGGTAATGTGTACGGAGGTAGTTGTATTATGCATTGAAGAAGTTGGTGAACTTTTTGGCAGAAGAAGGCAATTATGCGGTCAGATTTGTGACCGTAGATCCATTTTGTGGGCCACAAAGCTGTCATAGAGTTGAGTAGAGAATTTGTTGAATTTTGAAGGTTGTTCTACGGTCCATTGTGTGATCACATAGTTGTTTTGAGGTCCGCACATCCGTCGTAGATTTTATATGAAGAATTTTGTTGGGTGATTCTACGGTCCATTCTGTGGCCGCATAACTGGTCTGCGGATCACAGACCTGTCGCAGACCGGTCCAACCCATTTTCGTTTTTGCATCGCTTTTGCGGTCCATTTTGCGGGCTGCATATTTGTTCTGTGGTCCATTCTGCGACTGCAGACTTGTGTTTGGAGGGTCCATTTTCCTATTTTTATAACCTGACACCATTTTGATAAATAACCTTTGGGGCTCATTTTGAAACAAATGTTAGGTGATTTTAGAGAGAGGTAAGAGTAGCTTAGAGAGAGAAGGAGAAGACCTAGCACTCCTATCATTCATTCTTGCGCCAATCCTCAAGAATCATGGAAGCTACTCCCTAAACCATCATCTATCCGGGTAACTCCTAGTCCTAAGATTTCATGCAAGGGGTTATGGGTTCAAGTATATTGTGGGGTGGAAATAGGCCATGTATATGCCAATAGGTTGTAGTATGTGGGGTTAATGAACTATTTTGGGTATTTTATTGTTGAAAATGGTTGAGAGAGGAAGGGATTACCATTGAAGAGCCGTGTAGTCTACTTTGCATGATACGTATTTGACAAAATTCCTAAGAGAGTTACACCATGAGAATCCCTCTAATTATTGTCTGATTTTCACTATCTTCCTATAAATTGATATTGCTAGAAGTGTTGTGATGTTGTGGTAACTTAAGGAAATCTCAAACAAGGTATATTGGCTAAACTTCTCTTCTAGAATTGAATCCCACGATGTTCGTGTAAGTTTCGAGTTGTTCATTTTAAACTTGCTATTCCGAATACGCTTAGTGTCGAAAGGTATATATAAATATGTTCAAGATGTGTTCCAAATATTCTTATAATATTATGTTGTTCTTCGGGAGCGTGTTCAAAGCATGAGTCATGTATTAAACTGTTGTGACTTCAAGTCAAGTTCAAATAAAAGTTGTTATGCCAAATTGTGTAAGAAATCTCCATGTTCTTAATATTCTTATTTGCTCACATGTATATTTAAAGCCTTAATTTTAAAGGCCTTGTTGTTGATGATCCATGATGATATTGGAAAGTGAAAGAATGGGGCATGAAATATGATGTATGGACAACGTGCAAAGAATGATATTTCGTTATGGCCATTGGTGCCAACAAAATGATATCTAAAAGATTATGAAATGAGTAGTAACTCCTTTAATTAATAAATGCCTTGGGAGTATCGTTTAGTCTCCGAGGAAGGGTAGGTTGAAATAACCAAACCCCAAAACTACATGTGCTGGTGTAGGAGTGAGTGAGGGGTAAAATCTCCATGTGAGGTGGTGAGAGTTTTCCCCAAATATGGGATGAGATTGATGTGTTGAGATAATTACCCTTAAATGGGATGAGATGATTGCTAGATGAATGTGAGGTAATGTCGACCCACAAGGCATTGTGGTGAAACGGCTTAGCCGATCGGGTCGAGATCGGATGCCATGACGCGCACATGGTGGTTTGTGAGTGAACATCTTGGGGTGAGACGGCTTAGCCGATCGGGCTGAGATCGGACTCCGTGCTAAAAGCACGATGATGTATCGGTACTAAAAATCTCCCAACTTAAAATATTGAAACTTTCTTGAAATTTATCCTTTCTCCTAACTTGGTGCTTTAATGTTGATGAGGCCCTCATTGATTTCATGTTTCTTTTATCATTGTACTGTTACTCGTTCTATTGAAGGGGTGTTTAGTTTTCATACTAGTACTATTCCATATATACTAACGTTCCTTTTGCCAGGGCGCAATATCTTTAATGGATGCAGGTGGTTCTACAGCGGGCGACATTGAGCAGTGGTAGCAGTACACCTTCTCCTCAGCTGACTTGGTGAGCCCCACTTCATTTCGAGGTCTTGTATCTGTTATCCTTTGTACATATCATTTTGAGGTATAGCCGGGGCCTTGTTAACGGCATTGTCATAACACTCTTTTGTTTCTGTTAGAGGCTCCGTAGACATGGTGAACTAATATAAGCATAGGGAAAATATGCAAGCATGCGTTAATGGACTAGTCTTTAGGAAAACATCTCTCAAATATTCTCCTAACTTCATTTAATCAATAATTCAACAACCTCTTTCGATTAATTAAAAGAATCATTGAATTAAATTAAATTAAATAATGTAGAGATAATCACCAAAATATTCTTTTTTCGATTAAATAAATTGGTGAATAAAGTTGAAAATAATTCAAAGCTCCATAAACAAGTTCAAGCAAAGAACTAGAGTTAACATCTAAAAATATCAATCAAAGCACCATATCCATGAAACCCTAAGGGAAACTACTCCATAATCATGGAGAAGTTCATCACAAATAAAGTTGAATAATAAGAAAAAATAAATTCAATCCAAACTCAGGTGTTAAGTTGAGGAAAGAATGATGAATCCTTGTGCTTCGAGTCTCCAATGCTCGTCCAATCTTCCGTAAGTCCAAAAGTCCCTTCAAAAATATCTTTTTAGTGTATTTATACCATGTATGAGCGAGTCCAGACGAAACTACCCTTTCCAAGATGAAATAGGAAAATACTCCGAGAATTTTGTACCAGCGCACTGCGCCTAGAGCTACACCATATGGTGTGGTAGTGGGGAAGTTTAGGGAGCAGTTTCTGATAGACAATGACAATTTGCAAAGCCGTGCTTCCCCACGCGATGTGAAAACGTTAATTTTCCAGAGTAATTCATTTTCTTCACTTTTTGACATCCTGACTTGGCTCCCAACTCCCGAACATGATTTTGGTTTAATTTCTTGAGCTTTTACTCAGACTTCAAAGCTCCAAATTGTTCGATTTAGCTCCCGATATTATTTTTACCTTTGAATCACTTTCTGCAAGTCGTTAAACACATAATAGCTGCACTTCACGTTTATTTCTAGCCTGCCATCAATACCCCACACTTAAACCATTGCTCGCCCTCGAGCAATCAAACTGCACTTCACATAGAGACATCATTCTTATCAGACAACTTTCCTAATGCATCATGCCAAGAATATTTAAATCACACTAAGCACCCTATCATAACATCCTATCCTCAAGACTCGACTCACAAGCGCCAAGCTATTTCTTAAAAAATCGGCTCACTTACTCTGACAAAGAGCCCAAAGACATTACCTTTCCTTCACAATTCATGTGCCTTCACACCCAAGATAGAGAGTAGTCCCACACACAATAAAACTCAAGAACAAATAGGAACTCAAGATAGAAAAAATTCACTCTCAGAATTAAAATTCATGTGCCACAGAAGACGCACCATATACTTTCCCGTTGTCTAATACTTTACTAATTGAGCTCATTCAGATAAAGATTAAGTAGGACTTTATTTTGGTTGTAATGTAGGCTGCGGAACGGGCATGGTACATTTGGATAGAGTGACTACACCTCCTTGAGCACTTTAATACATATAAATTAACAATTTAAACCCCACACTTATGTTGAATCAAACCTCAACCTTCACACATAATAGCATCAATCTCCCAATATCATTAAGCACAAACAAGATGAGAACTACCACTAGCAAGGAATCAAATTTTTTTCTTTCCTAATACATACACACCTTTTTTTTCTAAGTTCTAATTTTTTTTCTTCAAGAAAACTCTTTTTTTTCTCAATTCCCTGCAAGCGGCTCTCACAATTTTGCAAACAATGCACCTTTCTCCCTTTTTAGTAGTTCCACTTAAAAACCCGACCATACCTCAACTTAGCTTTTAACAAGCTCACAACAAATTTAAGTGCTCGAGAGAGGTAAAAGGTTCAAAGAAATAATAAATTCTAACAAAATGAATCAAGTTTGTAATGTGATTGCCAAAAAATTAGGATTACAGGTTCAACGGGGCTAACTAAGATACACAACTATTAGGCGGTTACATGCATATAATTGGTTCAACAAAGAATGCCTATATCACTTCCTAGACTGAACGAGACTGCTATTTCGCTTTGAAAACACATGGGCAAGTTCTAGACATCAATGACATGCACAAATATAAACCAAATCCTCACACACATTGGCACATAACTCACTTAGGACCGGATCTATCCCGACTCTCTAGTTAAAGTAGTGAAGCAACATCAAAATCAATAATTTCAGGTACTTATCCAAGTGTCAAAAACTAAGCCTAGGCGTCACGACGAAGACACTCACTACTCTCAAAGCACAACATATTTAAGAGCACTTATCTCCATCTAACATCATAGCACAAGAATTCCAATTTCCTAATAAAAGAAAAACTAGCTACACTCAGTTGAAATAAAACCCTTGGAAAAGAACCACGACACAACAAAAAACTAAGGGGGAATTGTTACACTACCTAAGAAAAACAAAAAAAAATTCTTCGACTTTGATCCCCCAAGAAGACAGTCGAGGAAATCCATTATCGGGAAAAGTCAATTTTCTTTTTCAAATAAAACAAAAGAAAATAAACACACACTTACATATTTACATACCTCACCCCATACTTCAAATTGTGGCATGTCCCCATGACACATAAATAAAAAATTAGAGGTAAAGAAAATTCCTCTGAATCATCTAGTCGGGGTCTGAATCGAAGTCGGATCTCTTTGCATGCCCGACCTAGTTCACACATTCATGCTGAAAGTTTCTTTTTCTCCTTCTTTGGGTACACCCTATATATGTCATGCTTACTCTCTTCCGCTCGCTCTTTTAGGGCCCCCATTGTTGCTTCTACCTTGAAGACCACCCTTTCTTCTCCCACTATGAGCATGAGCTACCTTTCTTGAATGTCCAAAATAGCTTTGCCAGTAGCCAAGAAGGGTCTTCCTAAAATCAGAGGGATCTCCCTATTCTCATCCATATTCACCACAATGAAGTCTATAGGTAACACACATTTGTCCACTCGAACTAGCACATCTTCCGCTATTTCTTCAGGTATGATTGTTGTATGATCTTCTAGCTGCAAAGACATAAGTATCGATCAAATTTATCCAATATCTCCCTCTAATTTTCTGAAAATAGCTAAAGGCATAAGATTAATAGAAGCACCCGAATCACACAAAAAAATTTCAAACTTAGTACTTACTAAAGAGCAAGGTATAGTAAAACTCCCTAGATCTCCACACTTTTGAGGGAGCTTATTTTGCAAAATAGAACTACAATGCTATGTGAGCTTGACAACTGATGTCTCTTCTACTTTATGCTTATTGGACAATATCTCCTTCAAGAACGTAGCATAAGTTGGCATCCGAGAGAGCACCTCTGTGATTGGTAGATTAACATGCACTTGCTTGATCACATATAGGAAACTCCCCAACTTGTTTATCCAACTTCTCTCTTCTCTTCTTCTAGGGGAAAGATAGAGCAACCATGTATTTGCTTTCCCCAATCTCCTCATTCATTGACTTCCCATCTTTCTTCTTGTTCTTCTTCTGGCCTCTAGTCTTTCTGCTCTTCTTCTTCAAACCATCATCTACCATCACTTCACCTTCTTGCATGTTGCTATTTTTTGCTCCTCCACAATCTCTACATGTCCTTCAATCAGCTCATCCTTTTGTTTTGCAATAGGATCCTTCAATACGAGCCCACTCCTCAAAGACACTGCCTCTATTGTCTCTTTTGGATTTCTTTTAGTATCAGTAGGGAGAGTTCCTAGAATCCTCTAAGACAATAGACTAGCAAGTTGCCCCACCTGTCTTTCCAAGTTTAGAATGGATGTGCCCTTGATAAGTGTGAATTTTAACCACTTATTAATACATTCTTTCTTTAGTTTTAGTCCGAAAATGTTGATTTTTGTTCTCAAAACTAATAAAATTGTGAAAATTGCATTCATGTTGAAGAACTGTACCTCAATAAAAAAATGTGACTAAAGAGGAGTGTTCTGGCTCATAAAGCAAGAAGGACTGCAGCAATCCGCAGAAGAAAGTTTAGATCACAAAATTTTCTCTACGACTGCAGATCTGGTAACTAAAGCTCAAATGATGTTTTGAAAAGTGCGGTCCTCACACAATTTGTGCGGCTGTAAAGTGTTGTCGCACTGATAAGAATTCAAAAATTTCAGAGAATGTGCAGAACGACCAAGTGTGAAGCCTTACCAAAAGTGCAGCCATAGAAGGAAAAGTGCAGCCATAGAAGGAAAAGTGCGGCCGCAAAAGTTGAAGTGCAGTCGCAGAGTAAATTGTGCGGCAACTAAAGTCCTCCACCTACAGAGCTAAGAAAAGTGCATACTGCACATGAAATTGTGTGGCTGCAGAACCTCCCGAAAGCATTTTGTCAGCAAATTTTATGTCACTATAAATAGACGGAAAACACTTTTTAGGGCAAGTTTTGTAATAATTTGAGTTGTAGCCGTTATATTTACTGTTTTAGGCAATTAGTGGCTATTTTGGGTTAAGATTTACTAGTTATTTAATTTTGTTTTATGGCTTTAATTAGTTCTTCTTTATTTTCTTTAATTTCTTTTCTGAATAGCTAGATTTTCTCTAGGATTGTGACCCAACCCTAGTGTGTAAATATTATGGGTTATTAATATAATTCTTGTTTATGAATGAGTGTTTATTATCTAGCCTTGTTCATGCGTTATTTCTAGAAGTAATTGTAACACCCCGTAAATATGAATCCGTTGTGGATGTATTAAATGAGTATTAATGTGATGATTATCAATTGGTTATGATAATAAGTGTAAAAGGCATATCATAAGTGATTTGGGGTCCAAGGAGAGGCCTAAGTCTAAGTCAAGTTTGAAAATTTCATGACAAACTAAAATTCCAAATGAGCACGCATAAGACCAAATTTTGTACGAGAATATCTACATTTATATAAGGTATTATGTGATTCACAACCCATCAAATAAAATGTCTTTGATTCTAGTTTCTAAAGCTTCAAACCGTTCATCATTTGGACACTCCTACCAGAAGTTATGACCAAATTACCAAAAGCAGCGCAAACTTTTACACTACCGCACCGCCCCATGCGGCGCGACTGTGTAAATTAACAGATCACCTCAAAATTTCATTTCTAAACATATTTTTCATTACCACGCCACCCCATGTATCGCCCCAAGCGCTGCGGCTGTGCAAATCTGCGTTTTTTTGTCAACCCGATCCTATTTTAATATAAAACCTTCGGGGGTTATTTTCCCCACTTTATTTGGACGAATTTTAGGGTCTTCCTCCACACTCTCAAGACCTCAAACCCCTCCCATTGTCAAGGTAAGTAATACCCATTATCTTGCTGTGAATTTCATCATTTATACACTAGTATTGATGAAATCTACACATAAAATACTTAGATCTTCAAGGGATTTCTTCAAGAACCCAAAGGAGGGTTTTGCAAGATTTTTTTCCAAAAAGGTAATCCTACACCCTTATACTTACATGTATGGATTTATTAAGGGAATATGAGTATGAATAAGTATTGGAACTCTTGGTATGGTGATTGGAAACCATAAGTTCCCAATTTGATTACACAACTATTATAGAGATTGAAAGATATTTATTTAATGGAACTTTGTTGGTTGAGTGTGGATGGATGGTCATATATGTAATTTTGGGAGTTATAAATTGGCTAATCATAATGGTGGGATAAATTGTTGATGAATGGTAGTAGTTAGATGAACTAATTAAATGACGATGAGATATAGAGATTTAGGCTTACAAGGTGTTTGATAATATGCCTAAATGGCTTAAGTTATGGAATTTGTTACTAATATTGGGTTCCATTGGATATTGCTATTGTAGATTGAAGGTTATTAGTATTGTGGATCATTGTAGTATCACTAAGGGGCGAAATTGAGGTATGTAAGGCTAACTCTTTACGTTTGAGAATGTCTATGATTCTCCCTACTTCCCATTCATTATGATCATTACCAGTTTCCCTGAGAAAGTAACTATGCCCGGTTCCCTGAATAGTAGTAGAACTTCTATTCTCTAGATGGCATAGTCTCATAATCATTCGATATTCTATGAGTTTCAGTTATGATAAATCTACTTATTATGAATGCTCATCTCAGTCTAATTATATTCACTAATTTAGTATCATGTAACTTGGTATGGCTCATTATTTCAGTATCATGTATTGTAATATGATTCTCAGTTCCTGATCTTATATTCTTGAAGGTTGAACACCTGCATTTGGGCCTGAGGCCGCAGTTTATGCTTTATGCATTTTAGACCTGAAGTCGCAGTTATGTATACGTATACTTGCGCCCGAGGCCGTAGTTGTGCATATATATATACATATTGGGCCTGAGGCTGCAGTTTAATATTCAGTTCAACAGGTTGTTCATCATTCAGAAGAGGGAGTATTCGCATCCTTACTTCGTTATTTAGTTATTAGTTTATCAGCTAGCAGTTCAGTTTCAGTTTCAGTATTGACAGTTCTTTGTTCAGCTATTTTTCATACCAGTATAATTCAAATGTACTGAAGTCCCTTTTGCCTGGGGCCTGTATCTCGCGATGCAGGTAACGATTTGCAAGTTGACGATTCTGCCTGCTAAGACATCTCGTATCAGCTATTGGTGAGCCCCAGTTTTCTGGGGCCTTATCTCTCTTTTGTTTTAGTCATTATAGTATTTCAGTTAATAAGGTATACCGGGGACCTTGTCCCGGTAAACAGTTAGCATTTTTAGTATTTTTTAGAGGCTTCGCAGACTATAAATGAGTTAGTCAGATATTTGAAGTTTTTCATGTGTTAGCCTTGTCGGCTACTTGTTTATACTTGCAGACCTTTCAGTATTTTCCGCATCTATGATATTTCAGTCAGACTCTTTAGTAGATTATTAGGTTTTATATTTACCTCTAGCTTATAGTTACACCACATGTTGATTCAGCCAGCCAGTTGGTTCGCTCGGTCACATGTAGTCAAGCATCGAGTGTCGTGTTACGTCTAGGCCCAGGTCCGGGGCATGTAGAGCCCTAGGTTCAAGAGTCCTAGGGAGTCTATGAAGCCGTGTCTAGTGGGGTCTCTTTTATGTGTGTGCACGCGCCACACATGTAAACAGTTGACCACCAAGACATCTAAGATTGTTTCATTTCTTTCATACTCTAGATCGTGCATTTAGAGCTTTACTTTCAGGAATCTTTCTAACCCATGCAAATTGCATATTTCAGAAAAATGCCTGCAAAAAGAAAGTACACCAGGAGGGCCTCAACTACTATCCAGGGGGCCACAACTAATACTGCTCAGGAGGAGGACACTCCAGCCCAGGGTGTTGCATCGGGCTCAGTGCCCAGTGCTTCAGACATGGATGTCAGGGGAGCTATCCAGTTGCTCACCCAGATTGTTGCTAATCAGGCTCAAAGGCAAGGAACAAGTGATGTTCATGAGATGGGTAGTTCCAGGTCTAGGGAATTCCTCAACATGAAACCTCCCGTCTTCACAGGGTCCAAAAAGGATGAGGATCCGCAAAACTTCATTGATGAGGTTCAGAAGATATTTCGAGTGATGCATGCTACAGACACTGAGGCAGCTGAGCTTGCTATATACCAGCTGAAGGATGTTGCCAACACTTGGTATGAAACATGGGAAGAGTCCCGAGGGGAGGATGCGGATCCTGCAACTTGGAAGGAGTTTGCAGATGCATTCCTTGAACACTTTCTACGCATTGAGGTCTTGGAAGTTAAGGCTTTGGAGTTTGAGAGACTCAGACAGAATGATATGAGTGTGAATGAGTACTACCTCAAGTTCGTCTCTCTGGCCAACTATGCTCCGGAAATGGTACGTGATATGAGGGCAAGAGTTAGGCGATTTGTGTTGGGGTTTCAGATGATTTATTTGATCAACTTCAGGGTGCCCAGTGTTATTCCAAGAATGACCTCAGATTGGGATACCATCAGTTGAAGGTTAAGGAAGTCGATATTCCAAAAACAGCTTTTAGGACTCGATATGGGCATTTTGAATTTTTGTAATGTCATTCGGTTTAACAAATGCACCAGCATCTTTCATGGACCTTATGAATAGGGTCTCCAAGCCTTATCTTGATTTGTTTGTTATCGTGTTTATTGATGACATCTTGATTTATTCCCGTAGCGAGACTGACCATGCCGAACATCTCAGAATTGTGTTGCAGACACTGCAAGATCACAAGCTATATGCAAAATTTTCTAAGTGTGAATTCTGGTTGAAATCAGTAGGTGTTTCATAGAGGGATTTTCTTCTATCTCGTCCCCTTTGACTAGATTAACTCAGAAGAAAGTCAAGTTTCAGTGGTCGGACGCATGCGAGAAAAGTTTTGAGGAGTTAAAGAAGAGATTGACTTCAACTCTAGTCCTGACACTACCAGAAGAAACCGAAGGGTTCATTGTTTATTGTGATGCTTCAGGGGTTGATCTTGGGTGTGTATTAATGCAGCACAGTAAAGTCATAGCCTATGCGTCGAGACAGCTCAAGGCTCACTAGAAGAATTATCCGACTCATGACCTTGAATTAGCAGCTGTGGTGTTCGCTCTTATGATTTGGCGCCATTATTTGTATGGGGTACATGTTGACACTTTTACAGATCACAAGAGTCTCCAGTACATCTTCAGCAAAGAGAATTAAATCTACGTCAGAGAAGGTGGCTCGAATTACTTAAGGATTACGATGTTGATATCCTCTATCATCTGGGGAAAGCAAATATTGTAGCCGATGCTCTCAGTCGGCGTTCTATGGGGAGCTTAGGTCATGTTAAGGCAGACAAGAGAATATGATAAAAGAAGTCCATCGCCTAGCAAATCTAGGAGTTCGACTTTTGTACTCCGAAGATGGTGGCGTTGTTCTCCAGAACAGGGCTGAATCCTCCTTAGTAGCCGAAGTAAAAGAAAAACAGTTCAGTGATCCCTACTTATTGCAACTGAAGGAAGGAATTCACAAACACAAGACTATGGCTTTTGAACAAGGGGGAGATGATAGCATTTTGAGATACAGAGGCAGACTATGCGTTCCAAACGTAAATGGGCTCAGAGAGCGGATTATGTCAGAAGCCCACAATTCCAGGTATTCTATTCACCTATGTTCCACAAAGATGTATCATGATCTTAAGGAGGTTTATTGGTGGAATGATATGAAAAATAATATAGTAGATTTCGTGGCTAAGTGTCCAAATTGCCAGCAGGTGAAAGTCGAACACCAGAGGCCTGATAGTTTAACTCAGAATATAGAAATTCCCATTTGGAAATGGGAGATGATAAACATGGACTTCATAACAGGTCTACCTCGCTCGTTTCGGAAGCATGATTCGATTTGGGTGATTGTAGACCGACTTACCAAGTCAGCTCACTTCTTGCCAGTGAAGACTATAGATTCGGCCGAGGATTATGCCAAGTTGTATATCAAAGAAATTGTCCGATTGCATGGGACTCCTTTGTCCATTATCTCAGATCGTGGTGATCAGTTCACATCAAACTTTTGGAAATCCTTTCAGAAGGGATTGGGCACAAGGGTGAACCTCAGCACCACTTTTCATCCTCAGACAGATGGACAGGCGGAACGCACCATTCAGACTCTTGAGGATATGTTGAGGGCATGTGTTATTGATTTTAAAGGTAATTGGGATGATCATATACCTCTCATTGAGTTTGCTTATAATAACAGCTATCACTCTAGTATCAAGATGGCATCGTACAAAGCTCTGTATGGGCGAAGGTGTAGATCACCAATTGGTTGGTTTAAATTCGGAGAAGCGGAGTTGTTAGGACCTGATTTGGTCTATCAGGCCATGGAGAAAGTCAATTTAATACAAAGGCATTTGAAGACGGCTCAAAGTCGCCAAAAGTCCTATTCGAACGTACAGCGTAGAGACTTAGAGTTCCAAGTTGATGATTGGGTGTTTCTGAAAGTATCACCCATGAAAGGCATTATGAGATTTGGGAAGAAGGGGAAACTTAGTCCCCGCTATATTGGTCCATATAGAATCCTATGAAGGATCAGACAGGTGGCTTATGAGTTAGAATTGCCTCAAGAACTAGCTGCTGTACACCCAATGTTTCATGTGTCCATGTTGAAGAAATTCATGGGAGACTCGTCACTTGTGGTTCCTACGGAGATTATAGGGGTTAAGGACAGCCTGTCTTATGAGGAAATTCCAGTGGCTATTCTTGACCGACAAATCCGCAAGCTCAGAACTAAGGAAATTGCTTCATTAAAAGTGCTTTGGAGGAATCAAAAGGTTGAAGAGGCTACATGGGAAGCCAAGGGGGACATGAAGTCCAGATATCCCCATCTCTTTGAAGAGCAAAAGGAAAACGTGGAAGGTAATTAGCCTTTCCATTCAAGTCTTATATTATAATCTCTATGCCCTTCAGTATTTACTCAGCGTAGTATTTAGTGATCACGTGCTCGTTCAGTTTGATATACATGTATTCATAATATATACATATTCACTATACATGTATTCATCTCAGTCTAATCCTATTCACTAATTCAGTATCATGTAACTTGGTATGGCTCATTATTTCATAATCATGTATTGTAATATGATTCTTAGTTCTTGATGTTATATTCTTGAATGTTGAACACCTGCATTTGGGCCTGAGGCCGCAGTATATATATATATACATATTGGGCCTGAGGCCGCATTTTAATATTCAGTTCAACAGGTTGTTCATCATTCAGAAGAGGGAGTATTCGCATCCTTACTTCCTTGTTTAGTTATCAGTTTATCAGCTAGCAGTTCAGTTTCAGTTTCAGTATTGACAGTTCTTTGTTCTGCTATTTTACATACCAGTACAATTCAAATGTACTGACATCCCTTTTGCCCGGTGCCTGTATCTCGCGATGCAGGTAACGATTTGCAGGTTGACGATTCTGCTTGCTAGGACATCTCGTATCAGCTATTGGTGAGCCCCAGTCTTCTGGGGCCTTATCTCTCTTTTGTTTTAGTCATTATAATATTTCAGTTAATAAGGTATACCGGGGACCTTGTCCCGGTAAATAGTTAGCATTTTCAGTATTTTTTAGAGGCTTCGCAGACTATAAACGAGTCAGTCAGATATTAGCAGGTTTTCATGTGTTAGCCTTATCGGCTACTTGTTTATACTTGTATACCTTTCAGTATTTTCCGCATCTATGATATTTCAGTCAGACTCTTTAGTAGATTATTAGGTTTTATAATTACCTCTAGCTCATAGTTACACCACATGTTGATTCAGCCAGCCAGTTGGTTCGCTCGGTCACATGTAGTCAGGCACCGAGTGCCGTGTTACGTCTAGGCCCAGGTCCGGGGTGTAACAGTAATGGTTGCAAATATTGATTCATGCCTGTTCAACTTGGTTCTTACTGGAAAAAGTAGGACTTACTCTAGGAAAACTTGGCTAACAAGAAATTGGGTTTGTTAAGGTTTTGGCTAGCCTAATTAAAGTGTTTGGACTAAGATAGGAGAAACCCGACTTGAGCTCATATCA
This sequence comes from Nicotiana tabacum, assembly GCF_000715075.1. Lineage (NCBI taxonomy): Eukaryota > Viridiplantae > Streptophyta > Magnoliopsida > Solanales > Solanaceae > Nicotiana > Nicotiana tabacum. The sequence goes on along the minus strand of NC_134085.1, from coordinate 93,970,038 downwards.
ACAATTTGAATTGATACCCAATTGGTCTTGATAAATCCAATTTAGGCAAAAGCACTCTATAACCGAGAGGTATTGAGTGGGCAATTTAGAGTTGAGAGTTATAATACACCCCGACCACTAAAACAAGTAGTAATGTGATTTACCCATCTAGCTAACACCTTGGTGAAGGTTACATCCCTTGGCCTTTTACCCATTTGATAAAACCCAACAAAAATAATTACTTGTTCTCTAGTATCCTCTCATTAGTTTACAATGGTTAGAGTTAATTTTTGAAGTAGAAAACAAAAATACCTTGTTTGGAAGCACAATTAAGCTTTTTCATTTACTCTCATCAAGTGTACACCCTAACACACATAATAAACTCCCTGTAAAAATCGGCTCCGACTCTTGTTGGGTATTATTCTTCCAACGATCGTTTCCACTCACTATTGAGTGCGGATTGGATGTGGATCAATTTTTGGTGCCCTTGTCGGGGAGTTTTAATGGTGTTAGCATATATTTTAGTGTGCTCTTGAAATATCTTCTTTTCCTTCCGTGTTACTAACTTGTTGAAGAAATCATTGGTACAAAAATAGCAAACAACAAGCTCAAAAATATGCCATTGGGGGACTTGGACGACGAGGAGGAACAACTCAATAAGGTACCTCAAGTGCCACAATCCAATCATCGAGGCTAGGGTTAATAATAATGTGCCTGTACAACTCCCACCTCCACCACCTCAACCACAAATGGCACAACACCAGATATTGCCCAACGAAGGTTATTCTAGTGCAATAGTCCCCCATCGTATTAGGGCGGGAAACTTTCAAATCACCAATGTGATGCTCACTTTGCTAAAGCAACGAGGCAATTTCACCGGTGCACCACGTCAAAATGCTTATAAACATTTGAAGGGCTTTGTGGATACGTGTTGTAGAAACAAGCAAACTAATGTTTCTGAGGATGCTTTGAGGATAAGGTTTTTTTTCCTAAAGCTTTAAATTAGTTGGAACGCTTGCTGATCATCCACTACATACTTGGAATGAGTTGGAAAATAAGTTTATTGCTAAGTTTTTCTCTCTCGGGCATATGGCTACTCTTAGGGATGAAATATTGGTTTTCAAGCAAGAGCCAAATGAACTTTTGCATGAGATTTAAGATAGGTATCGAACAATAGTGAAGGAGTTCCCAAACAATGATATGGCCAAAAACATGATCCAACAAACTTTTTACTGTGGTTTTAATACTACAAACCAATGTGTGGTCAATCAATTGATCGGTGGAAACTTTATGACAACACCTTATGCGGAGGAATGTGAGATTCTTGATGAGATGGCAGAAATGTTGTCGACTTGGCAATCCTGAGCTAATATTCCACAAGGTGATCCCAACATGATACACCTCCACAAAGAGTTGCAAGACCATAGACAAGCCATTGCCGAATTGACAACAAGCATAACTCCATTAGCAAAGGCCCAACTTAATCAAGTGCGAACCCCTGGAGAGAGTGAATGTGTTAGTAAATAATAAAAGGACCAAGTGTCCACAAATGCAAACCCGAATGGAGAATTATGTGCAAGATGATGGTGGTTTTGATTAAGATGATTCTTATCATGAGCAAGAAGAGGAATTTTAATAAGTGAACAATTTTCAAGGGTAAAGAAAGAACTTCCTAAGCTCCAATCAACAACAATGCTGACCACAAAATAACTAAGGCAATTGGAGTTCTAACACTCAAAGGAATTAGAATAATAACAACAATTATGGAAATTGGAGTGGAAACAATCAAGAAAATTATGGAGGCAACAATCAAGGTGGTTGGAGAAACAATCAAGGCAACCGGGGGTTGGATATTCAAAGGCCCCTTATGTATCAACAACTGAGCAACCTACCTCATTATCCATCCCATGGTTCAAGTTCTTCAAACAATGAGATGAGCTGTATTGAGAATATGTTTAAGAAAATGATGGAAAAGAATGCCGATTCGGATGCCCAACTTACCTCACACAACATATCAATCCGAAATCTAGAAGTTCAAATAGGTCAAATATCTCAAGCTCTTAATTCTCATCCTAAAGGTGCACTACCAAGTGATATGGTGGTGAACCCAAAGTGTGATAACAATACGGGGCATGCTATGGAAGTTATCACAAGAATTGGAAGAGGTGAGAATGTACCCACCTCAATTGAAAGGTGACTTGTAGATGATGACCAAGTGGTACAAGAGGAGGAAATACCAAAAAATGTTGTTCAAGCAAATGATAAGGTTCAGATTGACATTGATGATAATGTTGAAGAGACTCAAGAGGAGGTGAACCCCTCTATGGATCACATCATTGACATACCAGAGCCAGTAGTGCAAAATTCTAGGGCACCATTGCCTAAGCTCCCACTTCCCTACCCTCAAAAACATGCCAAGCAAAATGGTGAGAATAAATTCAAGAAGTTCAATCAAATAATGAAAAGTTTTTCAATTAATGTGCCATTGGTAGAAGCATTCGAACAAATGCCCTATTATGCAAAGTTTATGAAAGACCTTGTGACCAAAAAGCGGTCAATGAATTTTGAAACTATCAAGGTCACTCATCAAGTGAGTGCATTGTTTATTCCATGGCTCATAAGTTGGAGGCTCCCAGTGCTTTCATAATCTTTTTTACAATTGGGAGTGTCGAGTTTGCTAAAGCTCTTCATGATCTTGGGGCGAGTATCAATTTGATTCCCTGTTTAGTTTTCAAAACTTAGAGAATTGGGAAACCAAGACCCACATCTATGAGGTTTCAAATGGCCGATCGTACCATGAAAAGGCCATTGGGTGTGATTGAAGATGTTTTGGTCCAGGTTGATAAGTTCATTCTTCCGGCAGACTTTGTTATTATAGATTGTGAAGTTGATTATGTAGTGCTTATCATTCTTGGGAGACCTTCCTTGCTACGGGTAAGGCTCTTTGTGATGTGGAAGTCAGAGAACTCACTTTCCGGGTTGGTGATGAACAAGTGGTATTCTATGTGTGAGTCTATGCAACAACCAAATAGCAATAAAGTGTGTTATTTTGTAGATTTGGTGACCGATATTATTGTTGATGATATGACTGCTACAATCAACGTTGGTAACATGTTGGAAGCCATTTTGCTTAACTTTTATGATGACGAGATGTATGGTTCCATGGAATGTGTGAATTCTTTGCACGGAATGGGGTCGTACAACTATGCACCCCAAAAATTATCTTTGGATTTTGACAATAGGAAGACTCCTACTACAAAGCCTTCTATTGAAGAGCCACCTAGTTTGGAGTTGAAGCCATTGCTCCATACATTCAGTATGAATTTCTTGGCCCTTTTTCTACTTTACCGATTATTCTTTCATTTTGTTGACTAACGTGCAGGTTGATTCCACATTGGTGGTGTTACAAAAGAGGAAGAAGGTTATTGGGTGGACTTTTGGCAGTTATTCGGGGTATAAGCTCCGCCCTTTGCATGCATAAGATCAAGTTACAGGACTCAGTAAGGCTATGCAAGAAGAGGTCAAGAAGGAGATTATCATGTAGTTGGATGTCGGGGTTGTCTACCCCATCTCCGATAGTTCATGGACCTCAAAGGGGGCATGACAGTTGTTACCAATGATAAGAATGAGTTGATTCCTACAAAACGGTAACCGGTTGGAGGGTGTGTATGGATTATCATAAGCTCAACAAAGTCACAAGGAAGGATTAATTTCCACTTCCTTTCTCAGACCAAATGCTAGATAGATTGGCTGGCCATGCTTTATATTATTTTGTTCATGGGTACACGGGCTACAACCAAATTCTCATTGCTCCAGAAGATCAAGAGAAAACAACCTTTACATGGCCCTATGATACTTTTACTTTCAAGAGGATGCAATTTGGTTTGTGCAATGTACCTATGACTTTTCAATGGTGTATGATGGCTATTTTTACGGACATGGTGGATTACTACCTTGAAGTTTTCATGGATGACTTCTCAGTAGTTGGGGATTCCTTTGATGATTGTCTTGCAAATTTGGACAAAGTGTTGGCTAGATGTGAATAGACAAATTTGGTGCTCAATTAGGAGAAACGCCATTTCATGGTTGAGGAAGGCATTGTCCTAGGCCATAAAATCTCAAGAAATGGAATTGAAGTCGACAAGGCGAAGATTGAGGTGATTTCTAAGCTTTCACCCTCAACTTCGGTGAAGGGTGTACAGAGTTTCCTAGGCCTTGCAGGTTTTTACCAGCGCTTTATCAAAGATTTCTCTAAAGTGAACCCATTATGCAAGATCCTTGAGAAGAATGCCAAGTTCCATTTCAATGATGATTGTATGTGGCCTTTTGAAGTATTGATGCTCAAGTTGACAACTACTCCAATCATTACCGCTCAAAATTGGAGTTTGCCTTTTGAATTAATATGTAATGCAAGTGATGTAGCGGTCAGGGCTGTTTTGGGGTAACATATTAACAAAAAATTTTATCCGGTTTACTAGGCTAGTAAGATCATGAATAGTGCCCAAGTAGAAAGAGCTCCTTGCTATTGTGTTTGCAATTGAGAAGTTCCACCCATACTTGATAGGTGCCAAAGTTGTTGTCCACATGGATTATGCGGCTCTTTGATATCTTATGAGAAAAAAGGATTCTAAAGCCCCGTTGATAAGATGGGTACTCTTGTTGCAAGAATTTGATATTGATATTCAAGATAGGAAAGGTAGTGAAAAACAAGTGGCTGACTACTTGTCTCCTTTGGAGGAGGAGGGGAGGTCACATGATGGCCTTGAAATCAATTACTCCTTCCCCGATGAGAAACTTTTGGCAATTTCAATTAAAGAAGTGCCATGGTTTGCGAACTTGGCAAATTTTCTTGTGAGTGGAATCATTCCGGATGAGTTATCTTCAAACCAAAGGAAGAAGCTCAAAAGAGAATGCCAAGATTACTATTGGGATGAACCATACCTTTTTGGGATTTGTATGAATGGGGTGATTACAAGGTGTGTACGGGAAGAAGAGCAAGGTGATATTCTTGGTTCTTGTCATTCTTCTCCATATGGTGGTCATCATGATGGAGAAAGAACGATAGCCAAAGTTCTTAGTCATGGTTTCTATTGGCCTACTCTTTACAAGGATGCAAGTCACATAGTGAAAACATGTGATGAATGTCAACAAGCCGGTGGCATTTCAAAGAAAAATGAGATGTTTCTCACAAGCATATTGGAGATTGATATTTTTAATTCCTTACCCAACAATGAGGCGAGAAGTGTAGCGGCTTTATTGAAGAAGATATTTTTACAAGATTTGGTACTCCAAGTGTAATCATAAGTGATCGGGGGTCACACTTTTGCAACAAGGATTTGACACTTTACTTAGAAAGTATGGTGTTACTTACAAGGTCATGAATCCCTATCATCCACAAGCTAGTAGTCTAGTGGAAGTCTCCAACCGGAAGATAAAGAGTATCTTGTCTAAAATGGAGAATGGTAATTGGACAGATTGGTCCAAGAATCTTGATAATGCATTATGGGCTTATCGGACGGCTTACAAAACACCTATCGGAATGTCTCCATACTAGTTAGTGTTCTTGAAAGTTGTTATCTTCCGGTGGAACTAGAGCACAAGGCAATATGGGCCTTATAGAAATTGAATCTTGATTGGGATGTAGTCGCCAACTTGTGGGTTGCACATTTGAATGGGTTGGATGAGTTCCGATACCCTGCATATGAGAGTTCGTCCTTGTACAAAGAAAAGATGAAATATCTTCATGACAAGCACATTTGGAATAAAGAGTTCAAGGCGGGTGATCTTATATTGGTGTTTAACTCAAGGTTGAGGATTTTTCCCGGGAAGCTCAAGTCTAATAGGAGTGGCCTGTTTGAAATTATTGGTGTCACACCTTTCGGTGCATTGATTTTGAAGAACAAGAACAATGAAGTATTCCGAGTCAATGATCACCGGTTGAAGCACTAATTGGGTAAAGTTGGAGCGAGCCACGTGCTGGTAGTCATTTACTTCACATGAAGATGCTTAGACATTGCGTCGTGCTGCAACGTTAAATCAGCCGCTTCTTGGGAGGCAACCCAAGTTCTTTTTGTCACGACACGGATTTTCCACCCTCCGGAGTCGTGATGGCACCTACTATTGTGAGCTAGGCAAGCCGACTGTTTGAAAAAATTATCTTTTTACCAATTTATATTCTTTAACAATTATAAAGCAATAACGTGGAGACAACGGAAATTACATAGCGGAAGAAATGCAGTAAACTATCTGAAATATGTATCTAATACAACTGTTTGAGCCTTGACCACCTAGAACTGGTATCACAGTTTCACAGACGATCTAAGAATACTACATACAAAATCTGAAAGATAAAAGATACACTGTTTCTGAACTAAGCAAATGAAACAAGAGTAAAGGGGTAGAGGGAGACGCCAGGGCCTGTGGACGCCTGCAGGACTACCTTGGATCTCCGCGTGGACTGAAGGCAGCAACCCAATCTACGGTCCAAAGGTTGCTGCTTCGGGATCTGCACACAGTGCAGAGTGTACTATCAACATAACCGACCCCATGTCCTGGTAAGTGCCTAGCCTAACCTCGGTGAAGTAGTGACGAGGCTAGGACCAGACTACCAAATAAACCTGTGCAATTTAACTCTATACAGCGGAAAAGAAGAACAGTAATATACAGTCAAGTATGGGAGGGGTAACATGCTGCGGGGAACTATCAATTTAGAATAGAAAGACAATGGGTAATTAAAAGAAATAACATATCTCCGATATCAACAAAGAATCAGGAATCAATAAGTTCACGGCATCACACTTCGTGCTTTTACTCTCGTCCTCACCAAAACAATCAAGTAATGAAAATGTGCACGGCATCACCCTTCATGCTTTTACTCTCGTCCTCACCATATAATCAATATAATCGGCACGGAATTGTACATCGTGTGGCATGACAACACTCTTTGTGCTTTACACTTCCTCACAAATCATACACGACATCACCCTTCGTGCTTTAACACTCTCTCACCAAACAATACATGGTATCATCCTTCGTGCTTTAACACTCTTCCTCACCCAAACAACAATCACAAACAATAGGGAAAGGGAGTAAATGAAATTACAATAAGAATCCCGGCAAGGGAACAATAGTTCAACAATTAAGTCCCGGCAAGGGAACAACATCAAAAGAAACATCAACATCCCGGCAAGGGAGATAACATCAAAAGCAACAATATCCCGGCAAGGGAGGCCACGTAATAATTCTCTTCTTTTTCTCACTATTACTTCACAACTTGAGCCAATGCTCTAAAAGGTTCAATTACCACTTATACTTTCACATTTCATTATACAACTTGAGCCAACGTTCCTCAATGTTCAAATGTCACAATTACTTCCACAAACTTTGCCCAACAATAGAAATCATCACCAAAGCATGAACAATACAACGAAGTCATAATAATCACAATATAAGACTCACGGGCATGCTTGACACTAACGTATAGATAATCGTCACCATGCCTATACATCATACTCAACAAATACCACAAAGCAAATAGGACTCGACTCCTAATTCCTCAAGCTAAGGTTAGACCAAACACTTACCTCGATGCCATGAACACAATTCAAATCTCTATATATCTTTACCTCTTGATTCCACCACCAATTCGCTCGTATCTAGCCATAAGTTACTTAATTACATCAATAAATGCTAAATGAATCAATTCTAATGCATGAAAATGACTTTTCTAAAGTTTTACCCAAAAAGTCAAAAATCGCCCCCAGGCCCACATGGTCAAATCTCGATTATCCATTCCCCCACGAACCCAAATATATAATTTGTTTTGAAATCGGACCTCAAATCGAGGTCCAAATCCCCAATTTTTGAAAAACCTAGGTTCTACCCAAACCAAGCAATTTCCCCCATGAAAATCATTGATTTTGAGTTGAAATCATGTGAAAAGATGTTAAAGATTGAAGAAAACTAGTTAGAAATCACTTACAATTGATTTGGAGAAGAAATTGCCTTTGAAAAATCGCCTTAGGGTGTTTTGGTTTTGAAAGAGTGTGAAAAATGGTTGAAATGCGTCTAAGTTATGAGTTTACAGGTCTCCGATGTCGCAATTGCGACCAGGGTTCGCAATTTTCAGAATTCTGAGACCTTCACATTTGTGAACAAAATGTCGTATTTGTGACCCAGTCTATTTTTCGGTTTTCTTCGCCTTTGCGATAGACCTCTCGCAAATGTGAAGTCGCATTTGCGATACAGGAGTCACATATGCGACTAAGGCAGTAATTGGGGGTGCATCACATTTGCGATGGAAAACTCGCATTTGCTAGGGAATGCTGGCCTGGGCTAGTTCACATTTGCGACATAACCCTCGTATTTGCGAACTCGCATTTGCGAGCCCGGCTTCGCAATAGAACAACTTAAACCTGAAATTTTTCCAAGTCCAATTCTACTCCGTGGCCTATCCAAAACTCACCCGAGCCCTCGAGGCTCCAAACCAAACATGCAAACTAACCTAAAAACATCATACGGACTCGCTAGTGCATTCAAATCACTAAAATAACATCAAAAACTATGAATTTAGCATCAAAATCATGAAATTTCTTAAGAACTTCAAATTTTCCATTTTCCTCAAATAAGGTCCGATTCATATCATTTCAAGTACGTTTCTTATCAAATTTCACAGACTCCACTAAACCACATATAAGACCTGTACCGAGCTTCGGAACTATAATACGGGCCCGATACCATCAAATTTTAAACACATTTCATTTCCAAAACTCAAAAATAATTCCAAAAAATAATTTTCTTTAAAAATTCATTTCTCGGGCTTGGGACCTGGGAATTCAATTTCGAGCATACGCCCAAGTCCCATTTTTTCCTACGGACCCTTCGGGATCATCAAATTACTAGTCCGAGTTTGTTTACCCAAAATGTTGACCGAAGTCAACCTAAATTCATTTTAAAGTCAAAATTCATCATTTTTCACAGATTTTCACATAATGGCTTTCTGGCTATGCGTCTGGACTATGCACGCAAATCGAGGTGATGCTGAAAGACGTTTTGAAGGCCTCAGAAAGCAAAATTTACTTTTAAAATAAGTGACGACCCACACTTTTCCTTTTTCTTTTGTAATTAGTTGTTATTTATTGTTTTTAACTTGATTTGAAGTGTGATACAGGGTGGAGTGTCACATGAAAGAAGGGTGAACAAAATGGCTAAGTGCAAAGAAAATGCAGACTGCACATTTCGATTGTGCCGCCACAAATTTCACCTACGGACCGCACTTTTGGAAGCTTAACAAGATGTCAAATTGCAAACACTCTGATTTTTTTCCCTAACAGTGTGGGGGAAGATATGCGACCGCGAGAGGAATTGTGCAGCCGCACTTAATTTTGTGCATACCTCACAAGAGAAGCAGACAATTGGTGCCTAGGTGAAGGAATGCAGACCGTACTTTGAATTGTGCGACTGTACTTGAAATTGTGCGGTCGCATTCAGCCATATTCCCTCTCATTCACTCCAAGTATAAATATGACTTTTGGCCTCATTTTACACTTTTCTCTCCTATAAGAATCAAAGTGACTCTAGAGCTTATTCTGAGGACTTTTTATTGTCAAACACACACACGTATCTGTGCTCACATGATCGAGTACACTCACTTCACCTGGTATGCTTCACTTCATGTTAATATTTTGTGTTAGTGTAAATTTTGAATTTTAGCTTCTCGTTAGGCCATTTGATATTAGAGTTCATTCATGTATCCATGTGGGGCATATCTGTACTAGGTAATTATTAATATATGCTAAAATTGGTTGGGTCAGTTGAATTTTATGTGTATACCATGTAGCCATGTAGATTTGAACAACTATTTGTAAAATCTAGGTAAAATTATAGACTTGTTCGTTAACTTTTGAAATCTGCAGCCACACATGAATTTGTGCGAGCCATAATTGGCTATTGTTGGTGGCTGGTGAAAGCAAGTGCTTCTACGACAACACTTTAATTGTGTGGACCGCAGAATTACTGGTGAGGCCGCACTTTTGGTCTGCACTACTAACAGAGACTTGTCTCTTGAAAGCTCAAAAGTGTGGACCGCACTTATATTTCGCAGACCGTAGATGAATTCTACGGTTGCACTTTGGCCGTCACACTGTCTTTAGAGAGGACGAAACTGAGCCTTTGAACTTTCTTGATAGAAGTGCAGTCGCACATGAAAATGTGCGGTCTGCACTCCCATTCTACGGCCGCACATAAGAAAAGTGCGGACTGCAAACCCCATTTTCTGCAAGCATGTCATCCTGTTGTAACCTTACTATGTCCACACTGTTCTCCCTTGCTTACATAAGTCCTACCTATGTTGAATGATGATGTGAAACTAACAAGCCTCTTTTTTTGTTACAGACAATGGTTCGATCACGAGGCCGCGATGAAACTGCCAAAGATAGATGATACTCTTCTAAGGGTCGAGGCAGAGGTGCCTTGCCTCTCAATGTGCCTAAGACTATTCGGAAGAAGGCCAAAATAGGCAAGGGAATGGGTGCAGACCTCTCTGAATCTAGTTCTTACATCCCATCTAGGGAGGCTTCCGAGGGTAGCTCCGTGTCTATTTCAAAGGAGCAGACAACTTTACAGTCTAGGAAATATGGGAAGTATGAGCTTGTGGATGTACCTTCATCATCTCACAGCACTTCCGTGGGTTCGAAAAATGATAGCCAGGCTTCCGATCTGGCTGCTCCAATGTCGGGGCACGGGATATTCCAGATGATGGAAAAGGGGGAGAGGGTACATCTACTACTTTACTAATTTCCGGAAGTGTTGGCCAGTGAGATCATTGACACATGAGCGGTAGTTCTTGTTGAAGCATATTGATAGATACAACCCTGCAATTTCATAGTAGTTCGGGATGAGAAAGGGCTGAACGTTGTTTACTAAGAAGTTCGTGGATGTTAAGGAGTACCTTGTCTGTGAGTTTTATGCAAACATTTCACACATTCGCAAGGGGACAAAGGTGACCAAAGTATGCAACCTTAAGGTGAAGTTTGATCAGCATACATTAAATGTGTTATTTGAGGACTTGGAGCCAAAGGAGTACTTAGAGAATTTGGTCTTGAAATAAGATGCCCATCCATGGCTTGCTGAGATATTGGCATCGGGACCACCTCTACCATGGATTACTATTGACTATTCTCCTAAGTACTTTGAGATTTAAGGCAAAAGGTTGGCAAACCTTTGTGTGTAGCAGGCTTGACTCTTGCCAGAATGAGAACAACTTACCTGTTCCACGTGCAGTTCTCGTTGCTTCTATCATTGCCGAGTACCCGATTAATGTGGGTGTCGAGATGTCGGCCAATATTTCCTTGGTAGCGCAACAAACTAACACGACCTACCCCTACCCCAGCACTATTACAAAGCACCTCACTGATGTAAAGGTAGAGCCAAAGTCATTTGATAGAAGGTAAAGCCCAAGAAGCCGTTTGAGTGGTACTCGCTGTTGATGGTCATTTTTGACCCTCCCTTTTAAAATTAATTTATTTATAGTTAATAATTTACAATAAATGTTTTGAAATTATTTTTTATCAATAATTACCTATTTTACAAAATTAATTAAGTATTAGTTTTAAAATTAATAACCTAGTATTTGTAATTACAAATATACTCATTATACTGTTAAAATATTTTTTTTATAAAAAAGTTTTATAATTAATATAAAAATTTACTTCTTAAATTTTGATTAATTAGATTACTATATTGATAATTCAAAACTAGTGCTACAATTTAGATAACAAAGTATTTCATAAATAATTAACCACAATAATTAGTACCATATTTGACATTTATAATTTTACTATATTTTATTGAAAATAATTAAGTTTATTTAAATTAATTTCAAAAGGGTTAAAAGCCTAAGAGGCTATAATTGATATTTGTTTAACTAAATACACAATGACTACCATCCAACTAATTTTTGCGCAACACAAGAGCCCAATCCAAAAATATCCAGTCCAAACAACCCCTTCATTACAAGTTGGCAATCCTTGCTACTCCATTTGAGCCAATCAGATCGTGCCACATCTCCCGTCCATTCACCCATAAAACAAATACACAGTATCAAGACTATTGATCCATAACACCAATGGACCAGATTTAACCTTGTTTTTTGTTATTTTTAAAGCCCTGTCACATTTTATCTCCGCCGTTGGATCACAAGAACCCAACAGCCATTGATTTTTCTAGTTTAATTATTTCTAAAATCCCTAAATATCGAACAATTCGGAGCCATTGATCAACAGATCCAACAGCTCCTGTTCCATCTCCCATTTTTAACTCTAAGAAGCCCCGGACTCTAAAATCATTTCATCTAAGACCAGCAACCCCTCCTTTCCCCTTTCCTCCCTATTCTCTCCAGACCTGCAACTATATCAATCTTCAAGACCTTGCACAAATACATACAAGGTCGACAAATCAACCACAAAATCATTCATCCGTCCTTGCTAGCTGCGATTCTCGCTCAAATCTTTCCTAGTTCATTGTTATAATTCAAAATCCCAAATAAAAACCCTAGGTCTAACATGATGACTTGGGATTTCATCCGCTTTAGCCCTGTACTTCCAAATCGAAGTAGACATGGAGGTATTAACTGGCTTCATCTTTAGTATTCGATGTCTAAAGGTCAAATGAAATGACCTCTGGACATTAGGGTTTTGGCCAATGGTTTTTCATGCTTCAATGGTCGATCTCTCATTTCTTCATGCCCAGGTAATTTCTATATTTTCCCGTTTTGTTTTTCTCTGATTTTACCTGTCTTGCTTACATCATCCAATATTCGTCACTTTCCACTACCTAAACTCAAATCTGTTGAAACCCTAATGCATTGAATGTCACTATAAATAGAGCCTTCAATGCTCTCATCTAAAAAAATCAAACAAGACAAAAGAACGAACACAAAAGCAATACTAAGATTTCATGGTTAAATCTTTGGTTCCTGTATGGCTAAGCAAAACCTTTGTTTGGCTTGCTGCTTGAAAGGAGGTCAGTGTACTCTTATCTCTTCTCTTTTGATTTGTTTATTTTAAACATGACCACACTCTAGTTTTTCTATTGATTGTCTTTGTTTATGACATTTGTTATCAGTTTTTATTGATTGTTTTCTTGCTCATAATGAGTCTTTTATGATAGAATATTATGCTTTGATATTGTGTGTGTTGAATTAATATTAATTCTTTATTATGTGACCTTGATGAACATTATTATGAATTAAATAACTCATATAATTAAGCTCTTGTGATTAACTAGAGATGCCCTACTGACTTTCCATACTTGTTCTGACTTCAGGCCTCATTGATGCTCTTCTATGGCCTTCATGTCTACCCTATTAATTCTGTTTTAGTGTAGTTTGTTACTTTGTACTTGAGGTTATATATTTTATAAGCTCAACCATAACAAATATGAATACTTATGGTTTAATTTCGAGGCTGTTATTTAGTTGAAGTATATCAGTTTAATTACTTCGGATGTCTTCTCCCATCACATGAGTGTTTCTATAGAGCCTTTGAAACTAATCTAAAGGTCTTTAAATTTTTATAACTGCTGATCACATCTGTAAATCTCATTGCATAAGACAGTACCTTAAGGTAGCTAGGCTAAATTCTATTGAATTTCTATAGTTATTCTTATATGTATTCTATCAATTGTTACTCATCAGTTTAAGTTATCTCCTAGGAATTGGAATATAATTGTATCTTCTATGACTGGACATTAATTGTTATGTTGGTAGGCTGAATACAACTCCATCATGTTTAGATCATCACTCATAACGTGTACAGCTAAACCTGGATCTACTTAGTATATAGTATCCATTATTCTAAGCTCTTTTAATAGTATTATTGACTTGAGTTCATGATATTTGAAACCCAACCCTGTCTGTAATATCATAACCTTGGTTAGAACATCGCATGAATATACTTGAATGCCATCTCTTGAGGATCCTGCACTCATTTGATCCTTCAATACTTGTTTATTTTCTTTCCACAACGATGTGCATGTATTTGTTATCCTTAGAGCTTCATTAAGCCTGCATGAGCAAGACAGACCTATCTTATGAATTATAGATGAACTACCTGTTGTTACTGATTGAGTTTAATATCATGCTTTGTCAATGTGAAGTTGAAAAGCCTTAGGAAGAAGTAGTCAGGTCTTCAGCTTTAGAATAAACAAAGCTTGTAGCTTAAGGTTCGTTAATACTCTTTTAGAGGCCTTATTCTAGAATATTAATTTGTGACCGTGTCAATAATCTTTAGAAGTCCTGGCCAGGTTATTAGTTTGCATATCTGTTGATATTCTTGAATGGCAACCCTGTTGACATTCTTAGAAGTTCTGATTGAGGTTAGAAGTTTGTGACCTTTGCTAATAACATCAGAGCTCTAATTGCAATGGTTAATCCATAATCCTGTCAATATCCTTTTGAAGTGGTAATTGGTAATGGTATCTTTGTCATCACCTTTTAAGGAACTCAATTAAAGTGGCTAACATGTCCCTCTGATTAATACCCTTAAAGGTTGTCAATAAAGATTGTTAGCTTATATACATGCTAGAAGTTAAGACTTAGGTTATGAATGGAATGTATCCATACTCATGAACTTCATAGATTTAAATCATGCAATTACTTTATCCTTAAGGTGTTTGATCTTAAGTGTTTGATTTTTAACTGTAGTATGCTAATACCTACCTCTATATGTGTTTGAAGCCTTGACCCTCAGACCGATTTAATGTGTTCACTTAGTGTTGGAGATATAGTTAGGTAGATAAAACTGTTTTTGTGTTCCTTATTCTATTTTGATTAAGAGAAGGGTATACTTATATGGTATGTTATTATGGTGACTGATTCATGTTGAAAGTGCCTCATTGACATTTAAACCTATAGAGAAAAATCAGTCGTTAGTGGTTAAGGGTATTTGGGAGTAGAGCTTGACTCTTGGTGGGGCTACTCTCCCCGGCACAAGCATTGCCCTGGGCATTGAGACCCTTGGGAATTTTGAAGTGTCGGAGGATTCAAAGGGGGATTTGACCTTAAGTGGGACTCTCTCCTTAGCCCTTAATTCATTGACACTCATTATTCTCTTTGGGTTTAGTATTTAATGACAATGAATGTTTCCAATGTGGATCATTTGCTATACATAGACACCACATTAGTGTGAACGGAATAATGGGATTTGACCTCATTATTTCTTTGGGGGATTTGACCTCATTATTTCTGCTTACAAGTATTTTTTTCATTTTTATGTATGAACATGTATCGAGTATTATTCTCTAATGACTTTCTCTTCTCTTTGAAACTGTACAAGTCCGACCTTGTTATATTATGGAAATTTGAAGTCCGTCGTCGCTCGTTATTGCTACTGCTTGGCTCATCTCTTTGAGGCCCAAAAACAAGGGTCCAATCCTCTCCTTTACTCCTTTACTGTTACTGCTTCTCTACCTTAGATTTATTGCCTCGTTATCTTTGTTGCAATCTTGTTGTTTAATCTCGCAAACGTATGCAAAATTATCTTATTAGATTGGATGCCTTACTTTATACCTTAAATCATTTGAACGACTTAGGCAAGCCTAAAGAACCCAGGATTAAGAAGAAGTCTTAGTTAGCAATTAATTTCATATCCGCTAATTGTAAGCTGTTATTAATTCATCATGCTTTACTAACTCTTTTCTTAAAGATTTTTGAAGCCCAAAGGCTTAACAAAGGCAGTTGTCCCTCTTTCAAAAAATAAGAATTGTCGCGAATTTGATTTTTCTAAAAGGAATAAGTTATTCCGAAAGATTAAGGTCTTGCTGCCCTAAAACAAAGGCTTTCAAATAGTTTCTACCAAGGTATATCTTAGAATCATTTGCGTAACACTTTCGCCACAATAGAATGACATAAACCTCCATGATTTAGGGAACAAAGTGCTTCCGTCTTTTTTTTTTTTACATTTATACAAACATTTTCAACTTCCAAAAATCCTTTTTTTAAGCTTATATATATTAAAACTAATTTCCTAAAAACTTTTTTTCTTTAAACCCATCTCCTTTCAACCATACTTCCCTTTGTAGAAATTATGACCTAATATATGGTAAGCTTTACCCTTAGAACACCAGTTAAGGCATAGCACAAATAATTAATTTCAAATCTAGTCTAAGTCCTATGGAGCTACCTTAGGTAGATTTTAAGGGATGCCTAACACCTTCCCTTTAGAAGAACAAGAACACTTACCCATGATCTCACTGCTTAGTAGACCAATAAAGAATATAACCTTTATTAATTAAATAGGTATTCTAGTATACCTTTAAATATTAGGTGGCGACTCTCTTTCATCAACAATAGAGAAACCACAAGTTGAATCTTATTTTGACTAGTACAAAATAGAATGCAACAATATGGCGACTCTGCCGGGGACTTCACACTCACGTTCTGACTTTAGTAGACTTAGACTGAATTTGGCATTTAGACTTATTTGTACATTACTTTAATTCTAGATAAATTTGCAATTACGTGCTCACCTGCTTTATTTGTTCTTTATACTTATACTTATTGTTGCTACACCCTTATCTGTTACTGCTTTATACACATTATCATCACATTTGTTCCTATCGATTCTTGGCCATACATTATCACCCACAATAGCACGCGAGGGTTATCGTTTACACCCCTTTGAACCTTCTTTTCAAAACTCTCTAGTTGTAGAGAATGGCTTTGTTAGATCAACTGACATAACTTCTTGCATCCTTCAGTCCAACTCAAAATTATGACACTCTACTATAGCAAGAATAAGTCATATTTCATAAACATCACGTGAGTCAGTACTTGGGATCGATACACAATTAGGAAAGCCACCCTAATGTCAACGGGTCATGCACCCGACAACATGAATTATTGGAAAGACAAACAAACCTAATAGGACACTTAAAATCTGAAGTAAACACTTATAAAACACCTTTCTTTTACCCACTTCAGAAATGGAAATCAATATAAACATCCCCAAGATTAACATGGTAACGGGAGCGCCACACAAGTTGAAGCAGTGATGGAAGAACATTCATCGGGAACACGGAGATGAGATTCAGACACACCTGGGGGCACTAACCTCTTTGCTAAACATCCGAGCAGACAGGGTGCTCACTGCCTGCTAATAGTGTTTTCGAATCCGGCTAAGGTGGTGTTCAAGTTTGTCGACTATGAGTTAGTAGCGACATTGGAAGAAGTTGCTAGTTTCACGAAGCTGCTGTTCAACGAAAGGAAGCAAATATTACCAGTTACTATGCCCGATAATAGGTTCTTTGATGTTTTAGGCCTGACTAATAGTCGGGGTTGGAGAAATATCGAGGACGGATGGGTGAGCCTTGACCAACGGTTCAACAGGGTTGGACACCACGAACGCTATGAGTGGTATTCAGGAGAGTTTCAATGTGACCAAGCAACGTGGGAAAGTCTCAGGCCTATCACATTCTCGTTGGCACTGTTGGGACTATTGGTCTTCCCGGAGAGAAGGGGTCAGATCAACATCAACTTATTAACCGTGGTTATGGCAACCTTCCGTGGCAACCTTCAAGCTACTTTGGTGCCGATGGTGCTAGCTGAGATGCTGAGGGCTTTGTCCGCATGTGCACGAGGGTATGATTTCTTTAAGGGTTGTAACTTGCTACTTCAGATCTAGGCCATAGAACATTTCTTCCAGCTTGAGGCCACCATTGACTACTTCGTGGGCGTCAGCAACATGATCCGTATACACAATAAGAGCAGGAAACATTCGGTCTCCCCACATGGGCAAGAAGAGTTGAGGGGAAATGCTGACGAATCTAAGTGGAGAATTGGTCAACTTGAAGCTATCATGGTTAGGTGGAAGATCAATCTTAAGGACTCCTCAGAAATACTTCATTGAGTTGAATAGACTTGAGGGCATCCAACCATACTCACCCATGCTGATTCTCAGACAATTCGGGATTATCCAAGATGTGCTGCTATGGACAAGGACATCGCTATATGAGGATGAGTAAAACAGACAGATTCTTATCCCAAGGATAAAAAGGCTCCAATAAAAGTGGAACGACCTGGTCACAATGTCGTGGGTGAAAACTCGTTGTGCACTCCTGAGTATTATGTCTGGATCAATAAGGAAGACGAGTTGGTCCGACCAAGTAGAGAGGGTATTGCCTGGGTAGAGGACGCAATGATTTCTTTGCAAATTTACCATGAGATTCTGCCACATTACCTTGTGACTACCTCAATGCATTGTCAAGTGGTCCCATGATCTATCGATCACATGTTTCCTCCTGCTAAAGACAATGACCGGGTAATGGAGTGCATCAAAATAGAGTCTAGTACGGAGCCAGGAGAAGACCCAAAGGAAGGGTTAGAATTCAACGATGATGAGGAGGAGCTTGAAGAAGACCCGGAAGAAGATTCGGAGGAAGAACTAGAAGAAGAAGAAGAAGAAGAAGAAGAAGAAGAAGAAGAAGAAGAAGAAGAAGAAGAAGAGATGAGAAACGATTCCGGGGATGGTTACTAGAAGTTGGTTGATTTCCCATTCTTTCCCACTTTGTACCCTAATCCCAGTTTTCTTTTTATTTTACTAAAGGGCAAGTTGTTCAAGCCCATGTAGTTCTATTAAATAATGATGTAATCTTTGTTCCCAGTTATCTTAGTCTAAATTGTCAATGAAAATAAACTTGCTTCGAATCTAAATATTTCAAGTCTAAATTTTTGTTAAACATCTACGATTTAGTCCTACCTCCGGCAATGAGAGGTCCCCATAAATTCTAGGAAAACGCGCTAGCCTTAATGCTTGAATTAATTGCTTCGTGTCATTTCCTGCTTATATAAATAAAGAAATTGACTCCTATTTCTTTTCTTTTCTTTCTTCTTATTTTTTTCTCTTGATTTATTATTACTGCCCCTAAAGAAAGTCGGTTTGTGTCGACCCGAAACTGGAGGAACCACCATATAATCTAAGATCAAAGGGAATGATGTCAACTACAGAAAACCCAACTGGTCATGCTCTGGTCATAGCCGATAGCAAGGGACGATTGGGGGAGAAGGACGAACTAGAAATGATGAACATGTGGCCAGGATGGCCCAGGAAATAGAGTCTCTAAGGGATGAAGTACATCTTGTCAGGGAACTAGCATATCTGGCCATGACAACGCTTCCTCAAACACCTTGCTTTCCTTCTTTGGATTCAATTCTTGACCACTTTCCTTTCACATCACGCCAAAACAACAACACCTCAACTCAGTCCCCACTACTCAAGTCATACCTCCGGTGACCCCCGCAAACCCACAAAATCCCTCTATCCACACTCCCTAGGTACCACAGTACGTTAAAACACCACAAAACCCGCCTATCACCACAAGCACAACTCACACCCCTCCTCGTAACAAACTCACTTTTAGCACTCATCCAAATTAGCAAATACATATGGCATATACTGCTGCTCACAAGCGATATGTTCCCCCCGTATATGCCATTTCTGAACCTACATATACAACGCCCATCACGGTCACGGTGCCTTATGAGATTGACCAATACGCCGAGATGAAGAGGGAAGCTAGGCGTAAGAAAGAAGAGTCAGTATCTGAGTAGCTGCAAATCTTGAGAAAACAAATGAAGAACCTCTAAGTTGCTTGAGGAAGTGAAAGTTTGGACTATGAGAATCTGGTTATCCATTCGAATGTAGATATGCCAGTAGGGTATAAGCCTCAAAAGTTTGATATCTTTGACGAGACAGGTGAACCCCATGCGCATTTGAGGGCATATTATGACAAGTTAGTTAGAGTGTCTTTTGGTCCCTTCTTCGAGACCCAGTATGCTGGAAATTAGCATGCGTAGGATGTTTTTTCCTGATATCAACAATTTGCTTTTCTTCTTGAGACCAGAAGTGTTGGTGAAGTCGTCAAGTAGATCGACGATGGAGGAACAAGAATCTAAGATGAAGTTATTTATAAGGATCTTGACGGGAGAAACACTCACTTGGTATACTCCACAGGACTTGCGAAACTGGAAAACTTAGCAAGATATTGCAGAGGACTTCATGAACCATTTTCGATTCAATACAGAAATCACTCTCGATGGGTTCGTGTTGGTGAACCTGCAAAAAAAACCATCTGATTCATTCCAAGAATATGCATGACGATGGAGGTCAGAGGTTGCTAGGGCACAACCTCTACTGGATGAAAGTGAATTAACCAAGTATTTCATCAGAGCATAGGAAGAGATATACTTTGAAAAAATAATGGGAATGATGGGACATAAATTCCTCTAGCTGGTCAACATGGGAGATTTCTTAGAAAGGGGTATAAAATAAGGTAAAGTATAATCCCTAATAGCACTGCAAGCGGCCATCAAGGATATCCAATCAGGGTCAATCAGTAGCAGAAAGAAAAAGAAAGAGGAGGTCTCAACAGTCGTCCCTTACTATCAACCCAACACACATCACAGAAACACTTCTTATTCCCCAAACAATCATTCACCACCATCCACCATCCTCAACCGCAATACAACCCTCCTCAAGCCCACAACAACCCGAACCCACAACAACCATATGCTCCTGTCCAAACCACTACCCACCAAAACCGCCTCGCTTATGTACCATGCCCTCGTCCCAATTTTAAAGAGAGGAGTCCCAGAAATTATACCCCGATTGCTGAGCCTCTGGCCCAATTGTTAAAGAGATTGGGAAGAGCAGGATTGATATATCCGGTGGAAGGAAGGGTTCCTAAGTACCCCTCCAAATATTTTGATGCAACTAAAAGATGCGTGAACTATTCAAATGTGTCTGGGCATGATACTGAATATAAGATGAAAAACGAGATTGAAACATTGATCAAGAGTGGAGCCATTCGGTACACTCTAACGCCGCCCAATGTGAATCGCAATCCACTGCCAAATCACCAAAACCAGGGAGTCAACATGATCATATTGGACGGAGAATATGATCTAAAGGGAACGATTATCACTATAGGAAATGCAGAAGCTGCCAGGATCCCTACTTAAAGGGCTCAAATGATTACAGTACAAGTGAGACCTACAGTGACAATTCAGACTTATCAGCGACAACCTATCGTTGCTATAGTGGACAAAGAGAGTTGGGAAAACAAAACTGTCCCATGGATGTACCAGTAGAAGGGGAAGGCCAAGATGACAGACTCTATCAAAACTCATGGTATGACTAGGTCTGGGAGATGCTATGCTCCTGAACATGTGAATCGAGGGAACTTGGGAAGAGAATAGATTCAAAGGAGGAACATAATAGACCTAGAAGCTTCCAAATTCTGGAGAGCATGTCGACCAAAGAGTACTCCATGGAGGAGCAACAGAAGAAAACTCCAGCACAGATATCAATCATGGACTTGCTGATGAGCTCCGACAGTCATAAGGATGCCCTGTTGAAAGTACTAAGTGGCGTAAGTGTACCAAGCAACACCACAAGTGTGGCTCTAGCCTCAACAATTGAGAAAATGGTCGAAGTAAAAATGATCACTTTTAGAATAGACGAACTTCCCATAGAAGGTGCAAGTCACAACAAAGATCTTCATATCATTATCAAATATGGGGGCAAAGTGGTGTCTTGAGTTCTAGTCGATGGAGGGTCAGGAGTCAACATTTGTCTGCTCTTTACTTTATGAGAGTTAGGAATCCATTTGAGGGAAGTCAAGAAAAGCCACGTGAAGGTGAGGGCCTTTGACGGTTTGTAGAAGGATATCATCGGAGAAATTTATTTGGCCTTTCAGATCGGGCCGGTCGAATTTCCCATATTCTTTCAAGTAATGGATATTTCTTCCTCGTACAGCTTGCTGCTGGGAAGGCACTGGATACATATGGCAGGGGACGACCCATCCACTCTATACCAATGCATGAAATTTGACTGAGGATGTCAGGAGATCGTGGTCCATGGAGAGTGGGATCACTTTGCTTATTTGGAGCGTGTTGTTCCATTCATTGAAGAGCTAGACGGAGTTTCTTTCTATGTAGTGGAAATCGTGCAGACCACCATAATGGAAGAGACTGAACAAAACTTGGGAATGTAGTCGCCGTATAGATCCAATATAGCTATGAGGGAGATGATAAAATATGGATACAATCCAGGAACAAGGCTGGGAGCCAGGTCGGATGGGATCACAGAGCCAATTGAACCTAATGGGCAGAAAGGATGGGTTGGCATAGGATATCAGCCTCCGGTGGGGAAAACTCATATTGGTAGCTCTGGGAAAAAGGTTTTTGTGCCAGAGCAAGCTTCAAATCTCAGTCAGAGTTCAGTACCAGAAGATGATATCATCGACGTGATGGGAAAGTTGTTCGTGAATATGACTGAAGAATGCTGTAAAGGGACTAACATCAAGACATCGACTATCAGGGATGTCGAACTAGGCGAAGAGCTACGGAATTGGACTTCCAGTCCATCTTTGGTTTGTCAGGAGTTTTGGTAGTATGGAACTGTAAAAATTTTCTTTTTGAAAAGCGCACTGTCAATTAAGGCTTGCACTGTGTCTGTACTTTTTCGTCATTTGCCTCTTTTGAACGCTTAAGACGTTCCTCTTTTGATAAATATAAAGAATCATTTCTCAAAATATTGCAACTTTACTTACCACTTCATTTGTACTTATCTTTCTTTTTAGTAATCAAAATGTTAAAAACTTGCGTTCCGCGATTGTGACATGTAACAAAATTGTCGAGCGCAATGACCCAGCTTTTGAGGTATATGATGAGAGTATGATGCCAGACAATCTCCCATAGGAGACCGAACAGCTGGAGAGTCATAAAAAGCCCAACCTCAAAGAAACAAAAGTGGTCAACCTTGGAAGTGAATAAGATGTGAAAGAAACCAGAATCAACACTCAACTAGAAGCCGAATAGAAGGAAAAACTAGTTGAGCGCCTTGGATAATACATTGATATATTCGCATGATCATATGATGACATGCTGAGATTAAGAGCTGACATTGTCTCACATCGACTTCCCACTGGTTTTACTGGATCACCGGTCAAGTAGAAACCCAAGAAATTCAAACCCGATTTAAGTTTGAGGATAAAGGAGGAAGTGACCAAGCAGAAAGAGGTGAATGTGGTAACGGTCACCAATTATCCTAGTTGGTTGGCAAATATCGTCCCAGTGCCTAAGAAAGACAGAACGATTAGGATATGCATGGATTAATGAGATCTAAAAAAAGCCAGTCCAAAGGAAGACTTCCTCTACCAAATATCCACATCCTTATCGACAATTGTGCGAAGTATGAACTACAGTCATTTGTGGATTATTTCGCTAGGTACCACCAAATCTTGATAAACGAGGAAGATGTAGAAAAGACATCCTTCACCACACCTTGGGGAGTCTACTACTATAGAGTCATGTCGTTCGGTCTCAAGAACACTGGTACCACCTACATGAGGGACATGAAGACCCTTTTTCACGACATGATTCATAAGGAGATTGAAGTGTATGTGGATGATGTCATCATCAAGTCTCGAAAGAGTTCGGTGCACTTGGACGATTTGAGGAAATTTTTCGAAGGCCTACAGAGGTACAGTTTGAAGTATAACCTATCAAAGGGTACATTCGGAGTCCCTGCTGGAAAACTGTTGGGCTTCATTGTAAGAAGGAAGGGGATAGAACTGGACCCATCAAAAATTAAGGCCACACATAAATTGTCACCACCAAAGAGCAAGAAAGATGTAATGAGTTTCCTAGGTAGATTGAAAAAGGATGCTGCCATAAAATGGACAGAAGAGTGCCAGAAAGCCTTCGATAGAATCAAGGAATATCTATCAAATCCACCAGTGCTGGTCCCCTTGAACCCAACAAGACATTATTACTGTATATGCTAGTCTTGGATAACGCCTTCGGTTGTGTGTTGGGACAGCATGATGAGACTGGGAGAAAGGAACAGGCCATCTACTACTTAAGAAAGAAGTTCACGCCATACGATGCCAAGTACACTTTGATAGAACTCATTTGTTGTGCTCTGACTTGGATCACCTAGAAATTAAGGCATTATATGTCAGCATACACCATGCATATGATATCTCGGCTCGACTCGCTCAAGTACATCTTCTAGAACCCGATGCCTACTGGAAAGCTAGCTAAATGGAAAATTCTCCTCAGCAAATTTGACATTATGTACATAACTCAGAAGGCTATCAAGGGGCAAGCTTTGGCCGACCACCTCGCAGAAAATTCGGTGGATGGGGATTACGAGCCGCTCACTACGTATTTTCTCGATGAAGAAGTATTATTTGCTGAGAAGATATTGCACAATCATACACTGTATGGAGAATGTTTTTCAATGTGGCAGCAAACTTTAAAGGAGTCGGAATTGGGGCAGTCCTAATTTTGGAATTTAGACAGCACTATCCAATATCGTCAAAGATAAGATTCCATTTTACCAATAATATGGCTGAATATGAAGCGTGCATCCTTGGGATCAGAATAGTAGTCGACATGAACGTAAAAGAACTCTTGGTCATAGGAGATTTTGATCTATTGATACACCAAGTCCAAGGGGAATGGTTCACCAAAAATGTCAAGATACTTCCATACATGCACTACATGAAGGAGCTATGCAAGAAGTTCACGAAGATTAATTTCAAGCACGTCCCCGGAATTCAGAATGAGTTCGCTGACGCCCTTGTAACTATATCATGCATGATTCAGCATCCAGACAAGAATAACATCGATTTTATCGAGGTAGAGATCAGGGATCAGCATGACTATTTCTTCCATGTAGGTGAAGAGCCATATAGTAAGCCATGGTATCATGACATCAGGAAATTCCTTGCAACTAGAGAATATCTGGAGAATTCTACTAATGGTCAAAAGCGAGCCCTCATGAGATTGGCGAACCACTTTTTCCTAAATGGGGAAGTCCTGTACAAGAGGACCCCAGATTTAGGTTTGTTGAGATATGTAGATGTTGTAGAAGCCACCAGGTTATTGAAAAAAATATATGCAGGAACGTGCGGACCCCACATGAATGGGTTCACATTAGCCAAGAAGATCTTGAGAGCTGGATACTTTACGGAAAAAGAAAATATCCACTACATACAGAAGTGTCACGAGTGCCAGATTCATGGGGATTTCATCTGGATTCCCGCCAAATGAGATAAATGTGATGGGTTCATCCTGGTCATTCGCCGCTTGGGGCATGGACGTGATTGGACCCATAGAGCCCGCCATATCAAATGGGCATCACTTCATCTTGGTAGCTATCGACTATTTCACTAAATAGGTCGAAGAATCCACCTACAAGGCCGTTATAAAGAAGGTAGTGGTAGATTTCTTCCGGAACAACATCATCTGTAGATTTGGAATATTGCAATCTATCATCACTAACAATGCCACTAACCTCAACAACGACCTCATGATAGAAATCTGTGAGAAGTTCAAGATCGTCCACCACAATTCCATAGCCTACAGACCACAAATGAATGGGGCAGTCGAGGCAACCAACAAGAATATCAAGAGGATTTTATGAAAGATAGTGGACAATCACAGGCAATGGCATGAGAAACTATCTTTCGCCTTACTAGGTTATTAGACCACTATGGGAACGTCCACTAGGTAAATATTGTACATGTTAGTATACGTCACCAAAGCTGTGATACCCATAGAACTCGAGATCCCATCTTTAAGGGTTATTCAAGAGGCCAAGTTGGACGACACATAGTAGATACGGGTCAGACAGGAGCAACTCATGCTCATTGACGAGAAAGAATGGATGCAGTATGCCATGGTCAGCTATATTAGAATAGGATGGCCAATGCATTTAAAAAGAGAGTGAAGCATCGCCAGTTGCACCAGGGCAGTTGGTCTTGAAAAAAATCTTTCCCGCCAAGAGGAAGCCAAAGGAAAGTTCGCACAAAACTGGCAAGGTCCTTACGTGGTTCACAGAGTATTGTCGGGTAGAGCTCCGATCTTGGCAGAAATGGAGGGAAGAATCAACACGAAGCCCATCAACTCAGATGCAATCAAGAGATACTATGTTTGAAGACAAATAGAGTTAGGTTTTTGCTTTAACAGAACTACGTTCAACCTGACTTCCCATGGAGAGATACGTAGGCAACCTACATAGGGTTTAGTTTCTCTCCCCCTTCTTTTGTAATAAAAAAAACAAATATCACTTGTGTATGTTGTTCGGGAACTACGCCGGCTTGATTTCCTTATAAGGGAATATGTAGGCAATCCTCATCGAATTCAGTCGTCTTTTGTAATTGAACTATGTTCTGGCCTAATTCCATTTGGATACGTAGGTAGTCTGAGTCAGACCCGGCCATTTCATGCTTAATCTCATCATTTTTGCATCTATTCTAATCGAACTACGTCTTTGACCTGATTCCATTTGGATATATAGGCTGCCTGAGTCAGGCTCGGTCATCTTCATCATATTTTATCATCATCCACGAACTACGTTCAGACTTGATTCTTTTTTAGATACGTAGGCAACCTGAAAGGGTTCGGTCATAACCTTAGGAGAACCTTTTTAATGCATTAGTTTGAATTAGGAAGCAGTCACAATGGCAAGCAGCACATCATCAAGCATCGTGAAGGATCAAAGTCAACATGACAAAGTTTTCAAGAAAAGACACCCGTGTGTGGAGAACTTTTCGTAACATGTCATAATCCGGAACAACAGAATTTGTCTTAAAAACAAAGTATTTTCAAAATGTTTTCTAAAATGTAGTAATTCGTTCCACCTACCAAACTTCACGGCACGACCATACCAGAGGTCAGGGCAAACCAACACTGTGGTCGACACAAACCAACATCCCCCCCGCCCACCAAGAATTTTTCTTTGTGTGCAGGTTCAACATGAAGCAAGGAAGTATTGAGACCACATTGGGGAAAATGACGAATCCGCCACCTTCCCAAGATTATCTCCCTTTCTTCTTTACTTGAATTTTCCTAGTATAGTGAAAGGTAATCTTTGAATCCTTTGCAGGTACTTCGGAGTCCAACCGCTGATACGGAAAGTGCACTGTATATAGCAAACCGCCTACTCAAACAATTGAAGCATGTTGTACAAAATGAGTCATTGGCTTCACTAATTGAAGCCCAATATATAGCAAATTGTTTGCTCAACCAATCAGAGCACCTTGTACAAACGAGTCGTAGACTTTACCAATTGAAGTCCTATATATAGAAAACTATCAGCTCAATCGGATCAGAGTGCTCTGTACAAATTGAACGTCGGCTTCGCCAATTGAAGCCTTGTGTGGGTATATTTTGTATCGCAACATATGGGTATGTGTGTATTTCATTTTCATAGGAACAAACATCACAACGTGGAACTCTTTCTAAGAAGCAAACGAAGCTACAACGCTACGAGGGATAGCAAACTCATTAGCGGGCCTAGGATCCAAGTTCAGGCACAAAACAACCAGTGAAATTCCATATCTTCAAATCCTTCAAATCAAGCCGCAAAAATTCAAGCTATCATGAGTGCCCTATCCTCCGTCTCGCTGTATCGTCATAATACGATACTGGGTCAATTATGGAGAGTATCACTTCATCAAAAATCTTCACTCCAGAACTGCATGAGGCATGATCCTCATTAAGCCCGAGTTATGTAAGCAATTCAAAGCCAGAATTTGGCCTTAACTACCCAAAAATCATCCCGAAATCTTCCTCAGCTCTCCCCTAAAAATCATGCAATATGTAATCTTCCTTTTATCCATATGACATCCTTACAATGTAGGCCTAAAGTCGGGATAAAATTGGCTTTAGTTCGATTTTTTGGCCCGAAAACTCTTTCATCGTCTCCGGTCAAAGAGGGGAAGATGTTGACGGCAAATTTTGACCCTCCCTTTCAAAATTAATTTTTATAGTTAATAATTTATAATAATGTTTTGAAATTATTTTCTCTCAATAATTACCTATTTTACAAAATTAATTAAGTATTAGTTTTGAAATTTATAACCTATTATTAGTATTATGTAATTACAAAATATACTCATTATACTGTTAAAATAATTTTTTTATATAGAAGTTTTATAAATAATCTAACAAATTACTTCTCAAATTTCAACTAATTAGACTACTATATTGATACTTCAAAACTAGTGTTACAACTTAGAAAACAAAGTTTTTCATAAATAATTAATTATAATAATTAATAGCATACTTGACATTTATAATTTTACTATATTTTATTGAAAATAATTAAGTTTATTTAAATTAATTTCAAAAGGGTTAAAAGACTAAGAGACTATAAATGCAATTATTTAGTTAAACACACAATGACTACCATTTCAATTAATTTTGGCCCTAACACAAGAGCCCGATCTAAGAGCCCAATCTGAAAATATCCAGTCCGAACAAACCCTTCATTTCAAGTTAACAATCCCTGTCACTCCATTTGATATCATCAGATCGTGCCACATCACCCGTCCCATTCACTCACAAAACAAACACACAACATCCAAGTTGTTGATTCATATAATCAATAGACCATATTTAACCCTGTTTTTAGTTATTTTTTAAAGCTCTATCACGTTTTATCTCGATCGTTGGATCACAAGAACCCAACGACCATCGATTTTCCTAATTTAATTATTTTTAAAATCCCTAAATATCAAAACAATCGGAGACGTTGATCAACAAATCCAATGGCTCCCATTCCATCTCCCATTTTTAACTCTAAGAAGCCCCAAACCCTAAAAGCATTTCATCTAAGACCAACAGCCCCTCCTTACCCCTTTCCTCCCTATTCTCTCCAAACCTGCAACCATATCAAACCTTAAGACCTTGCTATCCGCGTGCAAGGTCGACAAATCAACCACAAAATTATCTCATCTATCCCTGCTAGCCGCGATTCTCACTTTAATCTTTCCTATTTCGTTGTTATAATCAAAAATCCCAAAATCCTAGGTCTAAAATGATGACTTGGGATTTCATCCACTTTGGCTCTGTGCCTTCAAATCTAAGCAGGCATGGAGGTATTAGCTGGCTTCATCATTGATATTCGACGTGCAGAGGTAGAACTCTGGACATTAGGGTTTTGGCTAATGGTTTTTCACGCTTCAATAGTCAATCTCTCATTTCTTCTTGCGCCGGTAATTTCTATGATATTTTCCCCTTTGTTTTCTCTGTTTTTACTCGTCTTGCTTGTATCATACAATCTTCATCACTTTCAACTACCTAGACTCAAATCTATTGAAACCCCAAGGCATTGAATGTCACTATAAATAGAGCCTTCAATGCTCTCACCTAAAATCACCAAAACAAGACAAAAAACACGAACACAAAAGCAATACTAAGATTTTATTTATAAGAGTTTGTGTTCCTTACTGATTTCTGGTTCTCTTTTTGTTTCTGAGTTCTTTCACTACTCAATGTTTGAATCTTTGGTTCCTGTGATTTGCTAGAGATTCCCTAGTGACTTCCCATACTTGTTTTGACTTCAGACCTCATTGATGCTCTGCTATGGCCTTTATGTCTACCCTATTAATTCTGTTTTAGTGTGGTTTGTTGCTCTGTACTTGAGGTTGTATATTTTATAAGCTTAACCATAACAGATATGAATACTTAAGGTTTAGTTTAATTACTTAGGATGTCTTCTCTCTTCACATGAGTGTTTCTAGAGAGCTCTTGAAATTAATGTAAAAGTCTTTACATTTTTATAATTGGTGATCACATATGTAAGTCTCATTGCATAAGACAATACCTTAAGGTGGCTAGGCCAAATTCTAACAAACTTTTACAGTTATTCTTATATGTTTTCTGTTAATTGTTACTCATTCAGTTTAAGTTATCTCCTAGGAATTGGGCTATAATTGTATCTTCTATGACTGGGCATTGTTCTGAGCTCCTTTAATAGTATAATTGACTTGCGTTCATGATATTCGAAACCCAACCTTGTCTGTAATGTCTTAACCTTGGTTAGAACATCTCAGGAATATACTTGAATGCCATCTCTTGAGGATCTTGCACTTAATTGATCCTTCAAGACTTGTCTATCAACTTTCCACAACCACGTGTATGTCATCATTGTCCTTAAAGATTCATTAAGCCTACATGAACAAGATTGTAACCACCTGATCGGTGGTTTTGAGCTACAATGCATCATTTGGCAGTTTGAGGCCTTGAGTAGCTTTACTTCAGGTATTATGACTTGTACGCATGGTCGAATTGAATTTTGGAAAGTACGGAGTTGATTTGGAAAGAAAATTCTTATTTCGGAAGCTTTAAGTTTGAAGAATTGGCTATGGTTTGACGTTTGAGTAAACGACCTCGGAATCAGGATTTAAAAGTTTCAATAGGT
The DNA here is from genome assembly GCF_000715075.1 of Nicotiana tabacum. Classification (NCBI taxonomy): domain Eukaryota; kingdom Viridiplantae; phylum Streptophyta; class Magnoliopsida; order Solanales; family Solanaceae; genus Nicotiana; species Nicotiana tabacum. The sequence continues at coordinate 93,939,787 of NC_134085.1, read as the reverse complement.
TTTTATGATGATGTTGGACTTGGGCGTATGTCCGGATCGGGTTTGGATGACCTTAGAGCGTTTCAGTGCTTATTGTGGACAGTTAGCATTTTGAAAAAAATTCATAAATTTAGGTTGAAGTGTATTTTAATGTTATCGATGTCTGTTTGGGATTCGAAGCTAAGAAATATTGTCGTATGATGATTTTGGTCTTAAAAGCGCTTCCGGATGTGGATTTGGAGGTCCGCATGTCATTTCGGGGTCATTTTGTAGAAGTTGAAGGTTTGATGGTTTTGGGATGTTTGACCCGGAGTGGACATTTTGATATTAGTGTCAGATTCCAATTCCGAAAGATGGAGTAGGTCCGTAATGTCAAATGTGACTTGTGTGCAAAATTTGAGGTCAATCGGGCGTGATTTGATAGGTTTCGGCATCAGATGTAGAAGTTTAAAGTTCTTAAGTTCATTAAGCTGAATTGGGATGAAATTCGTGGTTTTAATATTGTTTGATGTGATTTGAGGGCTTGACTAAGTTCGTATTGCATTTTGGGATGTGTCGGTATAATTGGTTGGGGTCCCGAGGGCCTCGAGTGGATTCCGAATGGTCAACGGATCGAATTTGGATTCGGAGGAAGAGCTGAAGTAGCTAGGCATCTGGTACGATCGCACCTGCGTGAAAAGGTTCATAGGTGTAAGCCCACAAAAGCAACTTAGTGGTCGCAGAAGCAGAAGGGAGCGAGGGGCTGGAAGTATGCAGGTACGAAAGATTTTTCATGGAAGCGGATGCGCACCTGCGGGCAAAGGAGCGCAGAAGCGGAGGTGCAGAAGTGGCTAAAGGACCGCAAGTGTGAAGGCTGGGCTGGGCTGGGCAGTGAGTTGTTTTAAGATAGGATTTGGCCCATTTCTTTCATTCTCTCTTGGTTTGGGGCAATTCTTGGAGAGCTTCAAGTGGAGGTTTTCATCATCAATGGCAAGGTAAGTTATCCTTACCTATTGTGAGTTAAATACAAGGATTTTATATGGATTCAAGCATGAAAATTTGTAGAAATTTGGGGTTTTGAAGAAAAAAACCTAGAAATTGGTATTTTTAGATTTTGACCATGAAATTGGACATGGAATTGGGAACAAATTATATATTTGAATTCGTAATATTATGGGTAGTGTTTATCTTCGAAAATTTTTGGAATCTGGAAACATGTGCCTGGGGGTGACTTCATAGACTTTTCGAGCGGAGTTGGAAATTGTTATAAATTGAGTATTAAAGTATATATTTATGGATTTGCACATTGATTGATTAGTTTTGGAGCGATGAGCATCTATTTCATTTGTTGGGGAAAAAGCTTTAGAGCCGGTTATGGAACTTTGGAGCGAGGTAAGTCTCTTTTCTAACCTTGTAAGAGGACATTAACCCCATAGGTGAATTGATCTAATATGTGCTTCTATTTGTGGGGGCTGAGTACGCACAAGGTGAGGAGAGTCTGTATGTAGCTACAGATTATGCTTATGTCCAGGTAATTTAGGACCCAAATCATGTTAAACTTGCGATGTTTGTACCCTCCTTGTTAATTTAATTTCTTAAATTATATTGGGCCTTGATAAAGAAATTGTAAAAGGTTAAATTTCACTTACTTGAGTTTTGGACGGTTCACTGGACTGTTAATGACAATTGATGCTTTCTTTGAATATTATCCTCTTAATAAATCCTGAATCGGTTGTTTATAAAGTATTTTTCCTTCTTGTGGAGTGGGCCGAACGCCTCGGTAGTAGCTAGATGCATCTACGGATCGTGTCGTTCGATCCTCTGCAGTGCACAATTTATATATCTATATGTTGGATCGAGCAGTACGTCCTTGGCATAATTCGTGCGTAAAAATTCTTGGAGTCTAATTATAATCGATAATGTTTCATTGGCTTGAGAGATTAATTTGTTAAATGATGGAAATTAAATTTGGATTGACTATCGATGAGAGTATTGCTTATTTATTTCTTGTTATTGAGTTTTCAGCTGTTTTTACATAATCCATGCTTCATTATATTATCGGGATTTTATTTTTAGCCCATAGTAAATGTCGGAGTCGACCCCTCATTACTACTTTTTTGAGGTTAGACTAGATACTTACTGGGTATAGATGGATTTACGTACTCATACTGCACTTAATGCCCATATTGTGCAGGTATACATATATGATTTTGTTGGCCCTCTAGGTACAGGGGCACAACCATTGCGGGATTTTACGGTGAGTTGTACTTCCTTGTTACGATCCGTAGCCTGTAGAGTCTTCATCAGCATTATTTATAGTCTCCTTTCTAAATTGTATTCCAGGCAGATGTTGTATCTTATTATAGTTCCTAGTTGATACTCATGCACTTGTGACACTGGGTTCTAGGAATTTCTGCAAGATGTTTGGCATGATGAATCATATAATTACTATTTTATCACCCTGTAAACTTTATTTCATATTATTTAATTAAGTGGGAGTTATGATTTTAAAAGTAATAAAATGAGTAAATAAATTGATAAATCAATGTTGCTTTTCCTGACTGTAGCGTGAGGCGCCATCACGACCTCTAGTGGATTTTGGGTCGTGACAATTTGGTATCAGAGCATTAGGTTCACTTTGGTCTCACGAGTCATGAGCAAGTCTAGTAAAGTCTTGCGGATCGGTACGAAGACGTCTGTACTTATCTTCGAGAGGCTACAGGGCTGTTAGGAGCAATTCCCTTCTTGATTTCCTCATCGCGCGATTTGGGTCCTTTGAGACTTATGCCTTGATTTCCTTCCTATTCAATCTTATGCTACATGAAGCAGTTTTTATCAGTTGAGAATCGAGGAATTGTAATGGTACTATAGATGTGGTGCAGGATGTTTCTCCCTGCGTAATTGATTGGGCTATTATCTTTGCCTTGTGGAAGGATGTTATGTCGTTTCAGCTCAGTATCAGTATTGCTATGGTTATGAAGTTAGGCACTGATTTTATAATGATTTGTGCGTTGCTATCGCGCAGTGTTGGTGTAATGGTAGGGTGCTTATTTATGGATTGCGGCAGGAATGACTTGAAAGAAGGATTTTTTAGTTCATGGCTTAGAGGTTCAGCATTTAGTTCCGGCGGAGGAATGGCAATCAGACTATGGATGTTCAGGCCTTGGTTGATGAAATGACGAGACTTGGTATTTTCGAGCGTGGTGAAATCCTCAGTTGTAATATGGTGTCATTGTCCTTGTTTGAATGCATTAAGGTTCATTGATATTATGGTCTCTTGAATTGCCTACGTGGCATGGTGCTGCGAAATGATGCCTGAGAAGAGGTTGTCAGAGATAGCGGTGTGTAGCGATTTCGGGGTTGAATCAATGTTTCTAACGTTAATGGCTCGGGAAAGATGATCTTCGATGAGGCTTAGATTTGGTAGCAATTGGTCAGATCAGGTGCCACCAGTACAGGAAAAACGACTATTAGCGACGAGAAAAATGGTCCCTAAAAATCAAAATCTGGTCCTTAATGAGAAACAATGACCAGCTTCACCTGGTCGCGACCCGTCGTTATAGGCTTCGCCGCTAAATGTCTATAGCGACGGTCGCATGCACTGGTCCTTAAAGGGTTTCAATGACCAACATTGATCCCTTCGCTAAATTATTTTTAAGGACAAGATTTCTGGCCCCCGATAAAAGAAAAATAATACCTTAATCAGTCAGTATGTGGTCCTTAATTGATTTAGCTACCAGATTTTTGTGGTCCCTAAAACTTTTTGTGGACTACTTTTCTGGTCCCAAATTATATACTAGTATCTATTATAAATTGATCAAATGAATATTTTAAGGACAATTAGTCTAGTCCATAAAGACATTACAACTGGCCCCTAAAGGTTTACTTCAATAAATCTCAATTTTAATCAATAATTCTCTAAAATCCATGGTCACAAAAGATAATATAAAGATACATTTTTCTATTACAAAAATTGGGTAACTTCTTGTTAATGGCAAGATGTATGTATAGTCATGATGTATGTTCCAATATCTTTTACAAAAATCCATAGCAAAAATACCTAATTAACATTCCTAGATTAGAATATAATAATAATTTTTGCAATAATATATCATCGCAAAATGATAGTCATCTTGTATATGTATCTCCAAAAGCTGCATCTTGACTTGTAAAATATAGTCTCCGAAACCTGAAAAAATGATGCAAAAGTTATTCTTCAGAAAAAATAGAAAGAAACTACCAAAATAATAGAACTGTGGCAGACCACTTGGCAAATTGGGGAAAGTACCAAAATGAATATACATTCTCTCGAGTTAAAGGACCAAATAGAAAAGAAAGAAAAAGGAAAAAGGAAAACATGTGCTATTAATCATGAATAGAAACTGTGAAATCTGAAATCATAAGAAGGCAAAGACATATATTGGAACTGATTACTTGGGTTGGAGGTCTTTGAGATCAAAGCACAAGTAATTTGGTTGCATCAGCCGGACATACCAACTACTACAAATTAGTTGTAAATTCAGTAGTTTTTGGAGCAACTGACTGAAAATTTTGAATTTGTTTCTGTTTGTTACTATGCTTAAATTGTCTGGTAGCAGGACGAGTTAGAAAAGTAGTCTTAACTAAGCATGTAGGATTGTGATCACCTGGCTTGATTACCACAAACTTTGGTTCCATTTCCTATTGTATTCTCATTTTGCAGTCCATCTCTTAGGCCAACTTCTATTATCTTTTGTCTGATTGATTATCAGTCTAATGAACTAATTACTAAGGCTGAACATGATTCAATACTTTTTTAAGGTTGAACATAATTTAATACTTGTTTAAGGCTGAACATAATTCAATACTTATTTAAGGTTGATCTTGATTCAAAATTAGTACATCACTCAGACAAAAGCCAAAAAGAAGCAAACTACTACATTCTTCTTCTTAATAAATTCAGAAAATCTATATATTCATCAAGATTTACTAGCATACTGCTTTTATACAAAATTTAACGATTTGAGCAAATGACTTTATTGAGGATGAAGAGATTGTGAGGATCTTTTCACACAGAAGCAAGCTCCATCTTAAGGTCCTCTTTGTATAAATCTACATACTGATCAAGATGTACTAGCAGACTATTTTTATACCAAAATTAACTAGTACATCACTCAAACTGACTACTAGCAGAATACTTTTACACCAAAATTTACTAGCAAATTACTTTTACACAAAAATTTACTACTAGCAGATTACTTTTACACCAAACTGAATATTTGTTTCAGTTAATTTTCAGGTAATTTACTTATATTTCTTCTTATTAAAGCCATTATAGATGAATTGTCTTATGTGCAGACCAATTGTATTGAAAGTTAAAAGATGCTGGAATATGTAGAAAAGTAGTAAATGCTCAATGAGCAACCAAATGAACTAATATTCCGAGTAAGTTGTTACTAACTTGGTATGTTCATCAAATGTACATTCTCCTGAAATGGTTGATGTTGGAAGCTGGACATTAGAGTGTTGAACCAATACAAATTGCTTCATTTCTTTCATATCATTTTCTAACGTAGACACACGATCCTTCAAAGATTTATTTTCTTCTCGAGTTGAACGTAACTCGGATATTAGTTCAGACTTTGAGGAAGCGTGACCTTTCAAGTCTTTTGCTTTTACTCCACCTCCAAAGCCAAATACATGGCTACGAGTTTGAGGTCCAAAGCATTTTTCGACAATCTCTATGCTAGGAAAAGTTGGTTCAGACATAATCAATTCTTGGATTTGAGCCTGCAAAGTATATAATGAGTTTTTTTTTTCGAACTCGTACAAACTAAAAGTAAGGTAGATATTGAATTAACCCGTACATGTTTCTCAATTTTTTTCAAAATCAACAGGTGTGTTATTCTTCTTGCGAGTCTCAAAGAAAATAGTTGCCAAATCTGGTGGTTTTCTTTTCCGCCAAGCACATAAAATTAAACAATGTCAGATAGTATCTGTGAATATTCAAAGAAAAGAATTGAGATTTTATGATAATACCTTTTGATAAATAATTTCTCTAACTGGCTTGCTACCAATATGATGTAGCATCTTTAGCTTAGATGCGTTCCTGTTGCTTCTCGCCTATATTCGTGTAACAATATTAGATTGAAATGTTATAAATAATTTCTCAAACAAAATATCATAGTATGAAAATGAAAATATATAACTAAGTATTATATGTCAAACCTGAAAACTTTCTGAAGAAAAATGTTCCTTTACCAACCACTCTCATTCTTTCTTGTCAACCCCCTTGGCACATTTTCAAGAGCCTCTTGGATTGGCTTACCCTTCACATACTTTGCATGCAATTGTCCTCTCCATTTATTTCATAATTCTTTCATCCAACTCAAAATATGATCGCGATGAATATTCATGTTATCACTCTCAAATTTATCCTACAATAAAATATATTTTTTTAGAAGTTTAGAGTATGTGAAAAGATCTTCAAGAGCAAAGTAAAAATAAAACTTTTGTTAAGACTATCAAGTCATACTATGCAGTATATAATTCAATAACATCAGAAGAAAAAGAATAATTACTAAGAAATATCAGTGTGTCTGACATTAGAGAGATGATTCCTTACCAAAATATAGTTGCCAACCTAAGTAGTCTAACAGAACAGTCTCGGTTGCCCATTCACTCTTATAATCACTTCTAATCTAGCAAGCTGTGGGAAGATTTTTGCAAATATATAAGGTTTGAAGTGGGTAATAGGTATAGAATAATGTTTTGGACAGTAATATTTTGGAGAATGTAGATCAATATTTGGACGTTATTGAGATGCTTGGAAAGTTACTGTAATTAGCTATTTTGAAGACTTCTTTCATGTGCTTTTGGGCACCATCTTGGTACTTATTTAATGAAACCTTTATCTTACACACAAAAAAATGGCTTCTAATCCCTTCTCTAACGAATAAGTTCATTCTGTATAAAATTAAAGCTCCTAGTAAAAAAACAGATGCCATGGAACATCTCCAGAATAGTAAGAAAAGAGGAATCCAAAGAAAAAAAGATTATTCCATCCAATTACCTCAACAGCTGCACACATATGATTTAATTTTTCTTCCTTAATGTCATCCCACTATGATACTCCCAACGGACACATATTACGGTTACGAACTAATTTTTCCAAGTGCCTTGCAAATAGATTGCTATTCTTTCCAACTGTTCGGTTATTGTAAAATATTACTTTCAGCTTCTGCCCCACTTCAAGTGAAGCAACTTTTTTGCACTTGTTACTTCCTCGAACTTTTTTTACCTTACCAGTATAAGAACCTACATTTGCATAATTTAAAAGTATTTGTAAATATTATACAAATAATAAAATTATGATCAAATAGATTTGTCAGACGGTAAGATTATTCGCACTCGTATTGAGATCTCATGTAGCTGTGGTGTTTTGAGAGCAGGATGGCTCTCGAGATGAAGGTCTTTTATCGCACCTTAGTCGTGCTTGCGTTTTGTAGCGTATGGCGCTATCTGTCTCCCCAGGGATGGAATTATGCACTTGGTGTGCTTGTGGTGGATATTCGGGCATTTTTTGGGTACGGGCATTATTTCTTGATGGGTATTTCCCTATTTATTGTTATGTTTGGAGCAGGTGGCATGTCGCCACGGGTATCATGGTTGGATCGGGTTGCACGCCGCATTGGTATCATGTGTGGATCGGGTTGCATACCGCAACAGTGTCACATTGGATCGGGTTGCACGCCGCAACAGTGAGATATTAAGCACAGTCCCTTATATGTAGTTTGTGTGTCCTATTTCTTGCCCCCGAGAGAGGCTCATAGTATTTGATGGACATTTTATTCATCATGAGGGTTGGATAGTTCTTTTCCAGAGTTTGTTCTTCCTTATTTATCATATTCAAGTTGTAGCTTGAGATCGGGTTTATGAAAAGCATAGTAAAGATAAAATATCGTTATTTAGTTCAGAGTGAGGTAATGGTTCTTGTCAGGAGGAGAGACTCCATAAATTGTGATTCGGCAGGTGGTTATGAATTTCTACCCATCTCCTCCATCGTGGCCGTATTGCAAGAGTTGAAACATGACTTATATGCGTCATGAGGTGTGTTGTGGGCATCAGATTCATTGGATTTCGGCTATGATTATTAGAATATGTTATTATGGTCATGTGAATTATGTGGTATATGGTGTGAATTCAGTAAGGGAATACACTCATGTTTTGGTATAGGGTATAGTGACTGATACGATGTTCATATGCTGAAAGCAAGTCTGGTAGAGGATTTTAGATATTGGAATTTGGCTCTAAGGCTTATTTGACTAAATAAAAGGGAGGACTTGTAGATTGGCTCAAGCTAATGTGCTCAACTGGGTTGTGGTAGCACGGGTAGGTGCATTAGGTGTTAAACAGTAATTTCATACAACCCCAGAGCAGTTCTTAGCACGTTCGAGGGCAAACGTATATTTAAGTGGGAGAGAATGTAATGACCTGAATGGTCGCTTTGAGCTCCAGTGCGTCATTCAGCGGTTTGAGGCCTTGAGTAGCTTCACTGTATTATGACTTGTACGCATCGTGGGAATTGAATTTCGGGAAGTTCGGAGTTGATTTGGAAAGAAAATTCTCATTTCGGAAGCTTTAAGTTGGAAGAATTGACTAAGGTATGAATTTTGAGTAAACGACCTCGGAATTTGGATTTGAAAGTTCCAATATGTCCGTATGATGATTTTGGACTAGGGATGTCCGGACCGGGGTTTGGATGAGCATGGAGCGTTTCAGCGATTATTGTGTAAAGTTGACATTTTGAAAGAATTTCATGAATTTGGGTTGAAGTATATTTTAATGTTATTGATGTTTGGGGATTCCGAGCCAGGATATAGCTCCGTATGGTGATTATGGTCTTAGGAGGGCGTCCGGATGTGAATTTGGAGGTTCGTAGGTCATTTCGGGGTCATTTGGTGGAAGTTGGAGGTTTGATGGTTTTGGGAAGTTTGACCGCGAGTGGATTTTTTGACATGGGGCCGGATTCCGATTTCGGAAGTTGGAATACGTCCGTGATGTCAAATGTGAATTATGTCTAAAATTTGAGGTCAATCGGGCGTGATTTGATAGGTTCGGCGTTGGATGTAAAAGTTTGAAATTCTTAAGTTCATTAAGCTGAATTGGGGTGCGATTCGTAGTTTTAGCGCTGTTTGATGTGATTTGAACGCTCGACTAAGTTCGTATTGCATTTTGGGACGTGTTGGTATAATTCCTGGGGTCTCGAGGGCCTCAAGTGGACTCCGGATGGTCAATTGATCGAATTTGGAGTCGAAGGAAGAGCTGAAGCAACTAGGCATCTGGTGCGATCGCACTTGTGTGAAAAGGGCCGCAGGTGCGAGCCCGCAGAAGTGGCCCAGCGGTTGCAGAAGCGGAAGGGAGCGAGGGGCTGGAAGTTCGCAAGTGCGGAAGATTTTCCGCAGAAGCGGATGCGCACCTGCGGGTGAAGGTGCAGAGAAGTGGTGGCGCAGAAGCGGCTAAAGGATCGCAGGTGCGAAGGCCGGGCTTGGCAATGAGTTGTTTTAAGACGGAATTTGGCCCATTTCTTTCATTCTCTCTTGGTTTGGGGCGATTCTTGGAGAGCTTCAAGTGGAGGTTTTCCTCATCAATGGCAAGGTAAGTTATCCTCACCTATTGTGAGTTAAATACAAGGATTTTATATGGATTCAAGCATGAAAATTTTTAGAAATTTGGGATTTTGAAGAAAAACCTAGAAATTGGTATTATTGGATTTTGACCACGAAATTGGACATGTAATTGAGAATAAATTATATATTTGAGTTCGTAATGTTATGGGTAGTGTTTATCTTTAAAAAATTTGGAATCGGGGCACGTAGGCCCATGGTGACTTTGTCGACTATTCGAGCAGAGTTGGAAATTGTTATAAATTGAGTTACAATGAGTATTAGAGTATATATTTATGGATTTGCACATTGATTGATTAGTTTTGGAGAGATGAGCATCGATTTGAGTTGTTGGGGAAAATGCTTTGGAGCCAGTTATGGAACTTCAGAGTGAGGTAAGTCTCTTTTCTAACCTTTTAAGAGAGAATTAACCCCATAGGTGAATTGATCTAATATGTGCTTCTATTTGTGGGGGCTGCGTACACACGAGGTGACAAGAGTCCGTACATAGCTATGGATTAGGCTTATGTCCGGTTAGTTTAGGACCCAATTCATGTTATACTTGCAATGTTTGCACCCTAGTTGTTAATTTAATTGCTTAAATTATATTGAGACTTGATAAAGAAATTGTAAAAGGTTAAATTTCACTTACTTGAATTTTGGACGGGTCACTTGACAATTAATGACAATTGGTGCTTTCTTTGAATATTAGCCTCTTAATAAATCCTGAATCGGTTATTTCTAAAGTATTTTACCTTCTAGTGGAGCGGGTTGAATGCCTCAGTTGCAGATGAATGCATCTATTGTTCGTGCCGTTCGATCTTCGGCAGTGTACAGTTTGTATATTTGTATGTTGGATCGGGTCGTACGACCTCGCCATAATTTGTGCGTAAATATTCTTGGATTCTAATTATAATTGATAATGTTTCATGGCTTGAGAGATTAATTTGTTAAATGATGGAAATTAAATTTGGATTGACTATCAGTGAGAGGATTGCTTATTTATTTCTTGTTATTGAGTTTTCAGCTATTTTTACATAATCCATGCTTCATTATAATATCGTGATTTTTTTTACCCCATAGTAAGTGTCGGAGGCGACCCCTCGTCACTACTTCTTCGAGATTAGACTAGATACTTACTGGGTACGCATTGATTTACGTGCACTTACTGCACATATTGTGCAGGTATACATGAATGGTTTTGTTGGCCCTCTAGGTACAGAGGCACGGCTATTTGTGGGGACTTTATGATGAGCTGCACTTCCTTGTTACGATCAGCAACCTGCAAAGTCTTTATCAGAGTTATTTATAGTCTCCTGTCTAAATTGTATTCTAGGCAGATGTTGTATCTTATTATATTTCCTAGTTGATGCTCATGCACTCGTGACACCGGGTTCTGGGGATTTCTGCTAGATGTTTGGCATTGTGGTTCACATAATTACTATTTTATCACCCTGTAAACCTTATGTCATATTATTTAATTAAGTGGGAGTTATGATTTTAAAAGTAATTAAATGAACAAATAAATGATAAATCAATGCTGGCTTACTTGACTGCAACTTTAGGCGCCATCATGACCTGGATCATGACAAAGATAGACCTAGCTTATGAATTTTAGATGAACTTCCTGTTGTTATTGATTGAGTTTAACATCATGCTTTGTCAATATGGAGTTGAAAAGTCTTAGGAAGAAGTAGCCAGGTCTTGAGCTTTAGAATAAAGAAAGCTGGTAGCTTAAGGTTCTTTAATACTCTTCTGGAGGCCTTAATCTGGAATATTAACTTGTGACCATGTCAATAATCTTTTGAAGTCCTGGCCAGGTTAGTAGTTTGCATCTCTATTGATATTCTTGATTGGCAAACCTATTGACATTCTTAGAAGTTCTGAGTGAGGTTATACGTCTGTGACCTTTGATAATATCGTCGAAGCTCTAATTGAAATGGTTAATCCATAATCCTGTCAATATCCTTTAGAAGTGGTAATTGGTAATGGTATCTCTGTCATTACCTTTTAAGGAACTCAATTAAAGTGGTTAACATGTCTTTTTCATTAATACCCTTAGAGGTTGTCAATAAGGACTATTAGCTTATATATATGCTAGAAGTTAAGACTTAGGTTATGAATGGAAGGTATCCATACTCATGAACTTCATAGATTTAAATCATGCAACTACTTTATCCTTAAGGTGTTTGGTCTGAAGTGTTTGATTTTTAACAGTAGTATGCTAATACCACTACCTCTATATGTGTTTGAAGCCTTGACCTTCAGACCTGTTTAATATGTTCATTTAGTGCTTGAGATATAGTTAGGTAGATAAAACTACTTTTGTGTTCCTTATGTTATTTTGATTAAGAGAAGGGTATACTTCTATAGTATGGTATTATGGTGAGTGATTGACGTTGAAAGTGCCTCATTAGCAATTAAACCTATAGAGAAGAATGAGTCGTTAGTGGTTAAGGGTATTTGGGAGTAGAGTTTGTGTCACAACCCCAAATACCCGGTCGTGATGGCGCCTATCACATTACTAGGAAAGCCAACCCAAACCATAACCACAACAAGTTCCTTTTATAAAGTCTGTAAGTAACTAAAGTAAATAAGGTCTTAAAGCAGTGATGAGCAGTTAAAAATCATATAACTGAATAAACAATGAGATAACAAGTCAACTTCACAGTTTAAAACCAGTTCCATCGTAAAATCATCAATTTCAGTTTAAAACACTTGAATTATATACTTAGCAATTTTTCCAACAGAGGATTATTTTAAAGGAAGAGTGAAATCAGTATAATATCATAACTAGGCCTCTCGGGCAAGAATCACTCAGAATATGGCCTCTTAAGCAGCCTCTCAAGGTGTGAAGTACAATCTGAAGTTGCTGCTCATGCTCCTCTCGATTGTAGGAGTAAATCAAGATATCATCAATGAATACAATCACAAAATAATCCAAATAGGTCTTGAATACCCAGTTCATCAAATCCATAAATGTTGCTGGGGAATTTCTCAACCCAAATGACATCGCTAGGAACTCATAATGCCCATATTGAGTCCGAAAAGTTGTCTTAGGGACATCGGATGCCTTAATCTTCAACTGATGGTAGCCAAACCTCAAATCAATCTTCGAAAACACCTTGGCACCCTGAAGCTGATCAAATAAGTCATCAATCTTTGGCAACAAATACTTGCTCTTGATAGTTACCTTGTTTAACTGCCGATAATCTACACACATCCTCATCGAACCATCTTTCTTCTTCACAAAGAACACGGGCGCACCCCAAGGCGAGACACTAGGTCTAATGAATCCCTTATCAAGCAAATCTTGCAACTTCTCCTTCAGTTCCGTCAACTTCAGCGGGCCCATACGGTATGGAAGAATAGAAATAGGTTGAGTACCCGCAGCCAAATCAATACAGAAGTAAATATCTCTGTCGGGTAGCATCCTCGTCAGATCTACAGGAAATACCTATGGAAACTCACAAACAACTAGTACTAAATCTAGGGAAAGAACTTCCGCACTGGAATTGCGGATATAAGCCAAATAAGCTAGACACCCCTTCTTGACCATACGACAAGCCTTGACATAAAAGATAACCCTACTGGTAGAAGGGCCATGGTCCCCTTCCACTCTAATCGAGGCAACCCCGGCATGGCTAAGGTCATCGTCTTACCGTGACAATCCAATATAGCATGATAAGGTGACAGCCAATCCATACCCAAGATATCATCGAAATCTACCATATCAAGAAGTAGAAGATCTACACTAGTCTCAAGACACCCAATAGTAATCACACACGAATAATAAATGTGATCTATAATAATATAATCTCCCACAAGCGTGGATAGATATACAATAGCACTCAAAGAATCACAAGGGACAACTAGATACGAACCAAAATAGGATGACACATAGGAATAAGTAGAGCCCAGATCAAATAGAACTGAAGCATCTTTATTGAAAACTGGAAAAATACCTATGATGACGGCATCAGGTGACTCGGCCTCAGGCCTAGTTGAGAAAGCATAAATCCTAGGCTAGGCCCACCACTCTGAACTACGTCTCTGGGATGGACACTAGCTGGCTGGCCTCCTCCTCTAACGGCCTGACCTCCACCTCTAACGGCATGACCCCCACCTCTAGCTATTTGAACTTGCCCCTAGCTGGCTGAGCGGGCGATGGAGTAACCGGTGCTGGAACCATGGCACAAGAACTCTTCTGTGGCATGTCGCCCAATAATCTCGGATAGAACTTCCTAATGTAGCCAATACCACCATACTCAAAACACCCATCCTGTTGTTGTGGATGCAGAAGCTGAAGCTGACTCGAACGGGCTAGATAACCTGGGTGATAGCTCTGAATCGGAGATGCACTGATAAGAGCTAATGGTGCACTGTAGGTTGGCTACCTAGAATGAGGTATATAAGAACCACGACTCCCTAAAGCATTGTGATATGCCTGAAACGCAGACTGAAATGGCCTAGGAGGATGGCCTCTACCAAAAGTACCCCTGTCTCCAGATGAGGCACCACTGAAACCACCGAAATTATGAGGCCTCTTATCAGACACTTTCCCCCTTTCCGGAGCACGAACCATCTCAATTCGTCTATCAATATCTAATGCAGTCTGGAAGGAAATGTCACTCACGATCTCCTAGGCCATCTGTAGCGTGATTATGTAAGTAAGACCATCAATAAATCTCCTCACTCTCTCCCTCTCAGTAGGAAGCAAGATAATAGCATGGAGAGCTAGGTTTATAAAATGAATCTTGTACTGGGTAATAGTCATACTACCCTGCTGAAGACACTCAAACTACTTGTGATAATTTTCTCTCATAGTGACCGGAATGAAATTCTCTAGAAATAGTTGTGAGAAATGATCCCAAGTAAGTGCAGGTGACCTAGTTGGTCTAGTCAACATATAATCTCTCCACCACTTCTTGGTGAAACCAGTTATCTGAAATATAGCAAAACTAACCTTATTGGTCTCAACTATACCCATGTTCCTCAGTACCTCATGGCAGCAGTCTGGATAATCCTCTGGACCCTCAGAAGGTGCACCACTGAAGTGAATAGGGAAGAGCTTGGTAAACTGTCCAACCTCAACAAAGCCTCGAAAGACTTGAATACCAAAAGTGAGGACCTCCTAATTTCATTGTAGGATTTAATAATGCAGCAACACCAAAAATATGGGGGATAGGGAAAAAATTATTTTTTAAATTTAGCTTTCATAGAATTAATATCTTCTTGATAAATTACTCCACCCTCTGAAAATTGAGTAAATAAATCTACAAGTGCTGCAATATAAACTAAACAGTTAGAAATAGTAGGATAATATTGGCCAGATAATTCATTTGTAGCAATATGAAATTGCTCTAAAAAGTCTACAAGCATTTTAACATTACTCCAATCTTGATTTATAAGGTGCTCATCATCATCATCATCACCATCACCTATACGAGCATTATACGTTGCGCTTATTGGGTTCCTATATTCATATGCAACAACTAAACTTTCATACATGTAATTCCATCTAGTTGGACAAGCTTTAGTAACCTTTCTTTCTCTAAGGCCAAATTCATCACATTTTTTAAAATAGTCTCTAAGTCTACTTCTACGGTTTGAATAAAAAAGTCAATTAAGAGCCATTTTAACCTTTTCAATTTCTACATTTAAAACTTTCATACCAGCACCAACGATTAAATGGTAAATATGACAAATACATCTAACATGAAAAATATTACTAAATGCAGGATTTAGTGTAGTTGTAAGCAAGCCTATAGCGTTAGTGTTACTAGAAGCATTATCCATTGAAACCGACATAATTTTATCTCTAATGCAAAAATATCTACAAATATCTGCAACTGTGTTAGCAATAAACTTACCTGTGTGGCGTGAATTAATTATTCTATAAGCAATAATGCGCTTTTGCATTATCCACTCCTCATCTATCCAATGACTTGTAACAGTTAGATAATCACAGTCATTACCACTTCTACCAATATCAGTAGTAATAGCAATGCGACAATCTATATGAGTAAATAAATAGCGCAAATATTGTTCATATTCATGTTTATATTTATAAATATCGCTCTTTACGGTTGCGCGAGGCCATCCTTTATAAGTAAGATTAAAAACTCTTCTAATATAATGCACAAAATGAGGGTTAGAAGGAAAACTATAGGGTAAGCACATAACAGTAACCATTTTTGTCAATTCTTCACGATCTTTATTTGGATCATAATATAAAATGTCACCGGTAACAGTGTTAATTCCCGGTTGAACTAGATTTGAACCTGTACTAGGGTTAACCGTAGTATCTACACTTGTCCCCTCTTGCGCAACTTTCATTTGTAAAAATCTAGCTTTATCTCTAGGGTGTTTCAATATGTGTCTAGTCAAACTACCCGTACCGCTACGGTTTCCAGTAAATTTATGAACTAGTTGAGACCCACAAGTTTTACACTTAGCTTTATTTTGATCTCTTAGTTGAGTAAAAAAGTGCCAAACAAGAGATGTTTCAGGCCGTTTAGCAGGTTGTCTATTAAAAGTAGGGGTTACTACAGGAGGGTCAGGCGGGGTATCATTTGGGTTATTAACAGGACTAGTAGGTGTATCATCTAAATCCGGTTGCGTTTCATCTAAATCATCATTTTCCTCATCATTTTCAAAGATAGTTTCATTAGGATAAAGAGCATTCATAACTTCTTCATTTAATCGTTGACCTGGTGCAACATCATGACACGATTGACTATCGAAAAATTGAAAACAAGGGTTATCACTATCAAGAATAATAGGTGGAGGAGGACGGGTAACAGGTCTGGGTCGGGGAGCCGGGGGAAGAGTAGTAGCTTGGCTACTAGATTCACCAATTTTAGATTTTCCCTTACCCTTACCACCAAAAATATTTTTCAAAGAAAATGCCATATTAATTATAATTATACTAAATAAAACTAACAAAACTATAATATTAAAACTTAAGAGTTGGAACGAGTTTACCGAATTGACGAACAACTTCTTGAAAATTGAATATCGTTGAAGACTTGAATACTTCAATTCACCAACTTCACAATTTTTCACGAAATTGCAATAATAAAGTAAGCAATTATAGAAGAAAATTAGAGAGAGATTGATGAATTTGTGAGTAAAAATGAAAGAATGGGGGGGGGGGGGTATTTATAGTTGAAAATTGGGAAAAAGTGTAATTATAAAAAGTTTGGAGTTAAAACAAAGTTTAGGGGCCAAATGGCTATTATTTAAAGTGCCAAACGGTTGAATTTTGATGGCCAACAGTAGATTTTAAAAATCTGACCGTTGGTCATTTAAAAATATTTATTTTTAAAAAAAAAATAGTCGTCGGGGCCCGTTTGGCCCGGTCGAACCGGCCCAAGCCCGCCTGCCGGTCTCGAGCTTCATGGTCTCGGGCTCACGGGCTATTTGGGTTGGACCGGCCCGCTACGAGCTTATGCACCACTAGAAACCGGGCCCGCTTGAACCGACCGTTTGGCCTGCGGTCCTGGGCCGGTCCCAGGCCCGGCCCGGACCACAATACAGGGCCCGTAGATTAAGGCCCTGGGATCGCACCTGCAGTCCCTCTTCTGCGGAGCCAAGGTCGCATCTGCGACTTCTCATTAAATCAATTTTTCCGCTTCTGCGATAAACTTTTTGCACTTGCGGTCTCGCAGGTGCGTTACCCTTCTCGCACCTGCGGCTCCTGGAGTTGGACCAAATTTCCGCTTCTGCGGTGGCGCACCTGCGGTCCCACACATGCAGGTGCAGTTATGACAGGTTCAGCAATGCAAAATCTCCCTAAGTCCAAATTCAACTTCCGTCAAGCACCCGAAACTTCACCCGAGGCCCCCGGGACCTCAACCAAACATGCCAACCAATCCTAAAACATCATTCAAACTTGTTCCAACCTTCGGAACGCTCAAAACGACATCAAAACACCAATTTAACATCGGATTCAAGCCTAAGAACTTCAAAAACTCACAATTTATAGTTTCGATCAAAAAGTCTATCAAATCTGGTCTGAATGACCTGAAATTTTGCACACACGTCACATTCAACAATATAGAGCTATTCCAACTTCCGAAATTACATTCCGACCCTCGGATCAAAATCTCACTATCGAACCGGAAACTTTAAAAATTCGACTTTCGACATTTCAAGCCTAAATTAGCTACGGACCTCCAAAACACAATTCGATCACGCTCCTAAACCCGAAATCACCCAACGGATCTAACGGAACCATCAGAATTCCATTCTGAGTCCGTCTTCATACTGTTCCGACTACGTTCAAATTTTTCAAAACTTAAGCTCTTATTTAGGGACTAAGTGTCCAAAAACTCTCCGAAACTTAAAACCGAACATCCCAACAAATCAAAATAGTAGAAATAAATACGGGGAAGAAGTTAATAGGGGGATCGAAACGTTAATTCTTAAGACGACCGGCCGGGTCATCACAAAAACGAACTTCTAGGGCACTACTTCGGGAAAAAAATAACTGGATCTTATTGGACCAACTTTTGGAAGTGCTATGACTTTCTAGAGCTAGTTGACATGTGTATATTCATATATAAAGGTAATCATAATGCCTTAAAGTGGAAGGGAGAGATGACTACCCCTTTAAAATATAGTGGGTTATCTTCAACATTGGCGTTCTTCTTGCGATTGTCAGCAACACCACAAAAATTGCTACAAAACCGTTACTAGGAAATTTCATAACGTGGATTATCAATGATACAATGTGATATAAAAGAAATACTCTAACCTAAAGTGAAGTTTAGTTCTTGTAAGCACGTAATTTTTGACTCGCACCATTCTTAAAGTTAGTTTTAGTATTCTTAGTATTTTTTAACGTATTTACTTGAGTTATTTTAATAAAATTTTAGTCTATTTTTATTTTTAATTTCAAAATATAAATTTGAAAGCACAAAATAGTTTTATTTTTATTTTATTATATATTTTTCTCATTTACTTAAGGTCATTAATATTTTAGTAGTAATATTATTTTTACTTTGCGATGGTTTTAACCTAATTTTTCTACTTTTATTTCAATATAATCTCCTAAGAATACCAAAAATAGTTTTATATTTTAATATAGTTTATCCTAATTAATTAGGATTGATTTGCATTTTGTAATATTTTTCATTTTATTTTAAAGGGAGATAATTAAGCTTTTGGGCCAAATTTTCAGATTCGTAAAAGCCCAAATATTTTCAACTTCCTTCAGCAACCCGACCCCTTAATCCCAACTAAATCCCGCCGACTCGTTTTATCCCTTGACCCACTCCAATTTATACATAAAATCCTAGCCTTCCATTCCTCTTAGATCCAACAGCCCATATTAATTTCCCCAACCATACAAACGCTAATTCTTTCAAAATCCTAAACCTATCTCTAACGCAGCCAGCCGCACACCTCATTCCCCGCCTTGCTGCCGCCCCAAACTCGCCAGAAAACTCACCAAAACTAGCGAGTTCGCTCAACGAGTCACCAAATGGTCCCCCCTCTCACTTTCCACGTCACCCATTCCCTAACGAACTCCTGACAAGAGAATATTCTCTCGCTATCTCACGCGCTTTTTTATCTCTTGGACGAATTTGGGTAAATGGTAGTCATAGGATCTGAGGAGTTTAAGATCCTAGGCTTCCATTTGTCTGATTTTGTTCAAAAAGAGAGAAAAATTGATTTTTGGAAAGAGGTTCAAGAGATTTCTTGTCTTGATAAAGAGGGTTTGAGATGAGTATATATAGGGGGTTTACACACGTTTTTAGGGGATTTTTCGGACCAAAAATTGGAATCAAAGTTCTAGGGTTTCAGAGAAAGCTTCTTCTCTTCTAGGTGATTTGTCTTGAGATTTTTCTTAGCCTTCTTTTGAAAAAAAAATGTTTGTATTTTTGAGTGTAATTGGTGTCTGAGTATCAGTAAAGGAAGTTCAAAGGGAAATTATCAAAAGTATTTAATTTTCCTTCTTTGTATTCTTTTGATCCTATTTCAAGGAAGAAAAATCAAAATTAAAAAAGGTTTGAAGCTGAGTCGAGGCATCATTCGAATTCGAGTTCGCAGTTCCAGATTCGTTTGTCGTTGTTCCATTCATTTTCAGTTGAATTCATTGTTCAATCTTCTGCTTGTATCTTCTTCCTCCGGACAGAAATATATTAAAAACACTTCAGGTATCCTCTAGCTTTCTTACTTTTGTTGGCCAATGGTGTTGACCAAAGTGTGATGAGAGCCTGAGGTAAGTAGTTTTAATTAGTTTGAATTTTAGCTCAGTCGGGATAAAATGAGTGAGTTTGAGCGTTAGTAGGGGTATTTGCGAGTTTCGATAGTGTTGAATGCGTGTGAATTGTTTTCCATTATGTGTGTTCTGTTTCACTTTTGTGTTGATTTTAACATGCTAGATCGCAGACCCAGTCGATGTTACGATCAATGATTTAGTATTTGAGTGCTTGAAATTCCGTACATGAATATTGGTATTTGATTGCTTGGAGTTTTACACATGAATATATAACCTACTTGATTTACCTTCTTGTTATGGCTCAAATTGATTCGGTGTTTGAAGTTGTCCTTATCTATTTGATGTCAATGACCTATTCATAGTCTCTATTAAGGCTTGAGTCGGTAAGATTTTATCTCTAAGGTCGTTAAAGGATAAATTAGACTATTATCCATTTGAGCTTGGAGATAGAACTCTAGTTAAATGTTTGTTTGGTGCTGAAGCGAAAATGAAAGATCTATGGTTAATACGGTTCAGTTGATTTTTCTACACCTTGCATGCGATTCTGTGTTCGTTGCATATATTTGTGAAGGAATTGAGTGTACGCTAGTGCATCTGGTTGCATTTCCATTGTCCATATCTTCTGAAAGTTCTCACCTGTTTCCTTCTAAGTATAAGCATTTGAACTTGTTACCTCATCTGACTTGCTGGTTCTAATTAGATACATTTAGGTTGGTGCCAAGAAAAGTTTCCGGTTCATTATTGTCTCATTATTCTCCTGGGGACGTGGGTAATTAACTGATCATGTTGACTTTAAAAAATAATTTTCCAGATAACCTTAAGCCTTTAGCCAGTTTTGGTAAGTTGGGCGGCTGCTAATTGTGAATTGTCATCCCAGTTAATTGTCTGTTTATCTCTAATGATTGGGCATATCTTTGTTGACTATCATGCTTTAAATTTGTATTCCACACATCAAGTTAAGAAGTGAAAGTTTAATTAGTCAATATATGCAGTGTCGTCGGCCTTCTCATGGCTTCCAAGTCCTTGAGTCAACAGGGTCAGTATTCCCTTTTCTTTTGATGTTAGGATCAGTGTATTGTTTAAAATTCTTAAAAATTGCTTGTGTGGTTGGAGTGCTTCATGTTTACATGTTCAGTTGATTTGTCATGTTTCGATGCAGACATGCTCAATTCCCTAATAAGTTTATTATGTTCTCTTGCTCTTCAAATAGATGTCCTATTTTGCCTAATGAGATCATGGGGGGAGTTATTCTTCTGAGATCTGAAAGTGAGAGATACGTTAGAATAGGGGGCTAATTAGTTGTACTTTAAGTGTCTTTCATCATACTTTGATCTACCACTTCTTAATTTTATTTTTTCTTCTTCTTTGTCGAATTGTTATATTTTTCTTCTCTTTTACATGTTTTCCGTGAGGACTACTATTTTTGTGCGAGAAGATGATTTGAATGAACTAATTTGAATGATTTTTGGGTTATGGGAATTGGGATAGGACCTACCCATTAGATATATAATTTATTTTCATATTTTAAGATTGATTTTTGGTCAAATGCATAAAATGAAAAGTTAAAAGAGCATGAAATGAATTTTCTTTTAGTTTTCTTTTATTCACTTTAATTTATTCGTTACTTACGTTGTGCACTAGTATCATGTTTAGGCCGGCCACACTGGAGTGGGCAAATATTATGTCGTCTATTTATTTTTCGAGGCTATAGGTTGTTCTTTTGCTTATTATTTTAACCAAAAAATACCCCAAAAATCTTATAAATATTTTAATTAGGAAAACACCCCCTTGTGCATATAAAATGGAGGCCAAAAACATACTACATCGTGGGAGCATCAGTTTAGAATTTTTAGTATTTTCCTTTTCCTTTCTTTGCTTTTATTTTTTCTTTATTTAGATATCGGCAACCTCGAACCTCTTTTTGTGTTTATTTTTATTTTGTGTGTTTTACCTCAACTAGAGTACCTTTAAAGCCAATTTCACCAAGTATGCAATTGTGATCTTCATGGAACTTGGAGAATTCCTAATACCTTCTCTCCGAGTCAAATGAACCCCCTTACTTGGGATTTCTGGTACAGATCATGTTTTAGAGTCTAAATCTATTTTAAAGAAAAAAATTATTTTTTAAAACGGTGACTTGACACACCGAAACCAAATGTCAATTGACGACTGTAAAAATTCTTTGAAACATAACTTTTGTCACTTTCAGTTGAAAACCCTTTTGATCTTAAAAAATACTTTATTCTTTTTAAAGAGGGTTAAGGTAAATAAGGGGTATGACAGCTTAGGCGACTCTGTTGGGGAGTTGCAGGTTCGAGATGATACTTTGATTTGGCTTTCTAGAATATTCAGTTGATTTTTTTTTTTTTTGCTTTCTTTGTTTTGTTTCATGCTTTGTTGACTATTTGTTTACCACTTTATATACTATTATCATATGCATAGTCCGATCTTCTTTATGTAACAAGTCTTTCAGAGTATGTTTGAGCATACACGGTCTTTTTGTGAGTCACCCATGTCTTTAGAGGGATGGCGTGGGAGCGTGGAGTGGGCGGACAGCTAGAACAACCGTTATCGACCACGTGACGCCCGAATTGCCTTGTCTAGTGAACCCCAAGAATAGGTCAGCCTTTAGGTCATTCTTATTTGCATTATGTCATTTAGACCTAGCAGGGCTCGGTCACAGGCACCATGTCCCTTTGTAGGAGGCCTATTCAAATTATATCATAGTGGGACCATGCCCAAAAAGGTACTTAATCATCCCTATATGTTGTATGCTGCATTCTTTAATGGTACAAAAATCATTTGACGGACCAATGCTTGTTGGGGACAGACGTAGAAGAGAAAATGGTGAAATATAAAAATGAAACATGTAGGTCCCACTCACATTTTCTTTTATAGTTTTAAAAAAATAATAATGAAAAATTCAAAAAGATTTTACACCATATTTTTACAAAATAAATAAAAAATAACTCATTCTCAAGCCTAATTGACCTTTTTTGCAAGCCTTTCCAGTTTTGGCCAATTCTCACAAACTACGCACACCTAATTCTCGTCTTTCGAAGCGGGATACATAGGCAACCCACATCAGGTCTGGTCCTTCCTTGTGAGTCTCAAGGTTGCATGTGTAGTCATTTTGGCCATATCAATTGTTTTGCAAAATATGATCATTTTCGCAAAAGTAATTTATTGATCCATATCTTAGAGTCCTAAGTCTACAACAAGATGTCCTCTCATCTTAAGGCCCATTCCTTATGCATTTGCGTGTCTAGCCACTCTTGTCCATATCGACCATTTTTGCAAAGTGAGGTCAATTTGTGCAAAGTAATTTTAGAGGCCGTGATTCTCGGGAGTTTGGGGGCCATATAGTCCTTCGTGAGGTACTTTCCATGTCTTAGAGTTTGTCCTAAGCGAGTTTTCACTTCTAGCCAACCATTTTACAAAAATAGCCTCAATCATGTCTCGCATGTGTCCAATAGGAAGTGTTGTAGCCTCATATGTCTCGCGTAACTAACTCTATTTGGCCTTATTCTTATCATTCAGGTAAGGATCCACTTACCAGGGCTAGAGTGTCGATGGTGGTCAAAGCCCCTAGGAGGTTAGTAAAGTGGTGGAACATGTTCACATTACTCGAGCAACATGACCTGGTGAATAAAGTAGGGACTCTTATTTCTTTGATGGATATTACCCCACGTCCTGACCTGGTAGAGGCAATGTTGACATTTTGAGACATGCAAGGTATGGTATTTATGTTTGGGGATCATGAGATGACACCTACTTTAGCTGAGATAGCCGGGTTGACTCGCCTACCATATTTAGACAAGGAATTGATTTACACAAGGGCTCATTCAAGCACAAGGTTCCTTAAGATCATAGAGATGGATTTAGATAGTCATATGTGATGTTTGGATCAATCTTGGGTGCCTTTGGACTTTTTGTTTGAGAAGTTTGCTCGTCCAACTGAGTATGAGACTTTCATAGATGAGTTTTCCATATCATATGATTCTTGGAAGAAGAGGCGTCCTATGCTCTTCGCTATTGCTTTAATGGGTCTTTTAGTTTCCCCTTGGGAGGATAGTTAGCACGCATATGAGGTCGGTAGCCTTTGCACTTTTTCATGATGAACACGGTAGTAAGGTCACCCTGGTGCCAACAATTTTGGCTGAAATGTACCGTGCTTTGACCGGAATTCGAGAAGGTAAGAAGTTCTTTGAGGGTAACAACTTGTTGCTGCAGCTATGGCTGATAGAGCATACACATCTTGCCATGTTGTTTGAGAAAGATGTGATTGATCATTGCTTGAGGGATCGAGTGAAGTGCATCGAACATAGGATTAAGTTCGATAAGTTTGCATTACCACTAGGAGTTCAGGCTTGGATTGAGTATTTAGGATCTTTGACTGAGGATAAGATATTGTGGTCATACCTTGGCTTGATTTGGATGTGATCTTAGTAGGGTCCCACGTGCAAGATTTCTTGGTATTGATTGAACTTTGGTGTACTAGACCATATACCCCTGCTAGAATGATTCGTCGGCTAGGAAGGTGACAAGAGGTTCCTTACATCCCGGTTACTCGTGACTTTATTAGAGAGATTGACATAATGGCTCATAGGGAAATCGACATTCAGACCTATTGGCACCATGCAGTGAAAATGGGTAGAGGTACTTTAGCAAATGACCCTCATTCACCTAGGTATACCCATTAGTATTTCATATGGCTACAGTCTACTCAGCGGAGAGTTAGCAGACCATTGCCCCGACGTGTTAGAGGAGTATTTGATGAGGAAGCTACTTCACAGATATTGCTTAGCCAGCTGATAGACTGATTCATCCAGGTAGAGGAGGCCCACACAATAGAGAGGATCGGGGTTCGAGCTGCATTTCAGTCTTTGATATCACAGTTGGCAGGGTTAGCAGAGAACATGGGGCAACACCGTGTCTCACCAGAGTCAGTCTTCCAGATGCAGGAGCACATCCCATTGTTCTCATTCCTAGCTTCGAGGCATCCTTGTAGGGTATAATACAGAGTTTATATTTGACAGGATTGACAGGGCCCTCTAGATCCTCTTCAAACTCATGCCAGCCAGGGCCATCGCATCCAGGAGCTACTTGAGTAGGCTTTTCATTTATATGTTGGAGTCTGTTTTATGGTGTCTTTCACTTTCTAGCCTTGTCTAGTAGTATTGAGTCCTTTAAGAGGTGTTAGAGTCTGTCATAGTCTAGTAGAGTTTGTCGAGTCTTTT
This sequence comes from Nicotiana tabacum, assembly GCF_000715075.1. Lineage (NCBI taxonomy): Eukaryota > Viridiplantae > Streptophyta > Magnoliopsida > Solanales > Solanaceae > Nicotiana > Nicotiana tabacum. The sequence goes on along the minus strand of NC_134085.1, from coordinate 93,914,714 downwards.
GTTATCATATTTCCTACTTTGTATTTGAAAACCAAAAAAGTTATAAATGAAAAATTCAAAAAATAAATAGTTTTTAGTTTTTTTGTGCATCATTTTTCTAGAACTACGCTTGATCTGATTCATGTTTAACATGATATGTAGGCAACCTACATTGAGTTCAATCGAATTATTTTCAAATAATAAAAATGAAAGAAATGAAAAATGATGAATGGAATTGTAAGATGTGAGAAATGAGATGAAAGAAAAGAGTGATAATCAGAAAGGAAAAGAGAGGAAAGAGAATGAGTAAATCAAGGAGTGTTAAAGAAGAAAGAAAAGAGGAGGTCCTAATGAGCGTAAGTTGGGATGATCTCAAATGACCTTGTGACCCTCAAAGTCATTTTAGAACTGTTACCCGCGTTCAAAGTTTCTGATGCCCAATACCATGCTCTAGAACCAATTTTCAAGGTCCCGGATCCCTATTGTTATGCCCCTCACTTTGAGCCTCACGTTGAAACTGGAAAGCCCGCTAAGAATGTGGAGCAAGATGAGATATCTAGGAAGGTGAAAAGTCTAGAGCAATGTTTAAGGAATATGCAAAGAATAGGGAACCAAGTAAGTGTGTTTTACAAGGACTTATATTTGTTCTCTAATGTCTAACAACCTGTTGGATTTAAGATGCCGATGTTTGATTTGTATAACATACATGGAGAAAAAATAGCCCATTTGAGAGGTTATTGTAGTAATATGAGAGGCGCTGGTGGGAAAGATGAGTTGTTGATGGCGTATTTTAGTCAGAGCTTGAGTGGGGCAGCCTTGGAATGGTGCACCCGGTAGGATGCTAACAAGTGGTACACATAGGATAATATTGCTCAGGTCTTTGCCTGGCATTTTTAGTACGATATAAGCATTGTCCCATATCGTCTCTCCCTAATCAAGATAGAAAAGAAGCCTAATGAAAGCTTTAGGGAGTACAAGCTCATATATAGAGAACAAGTTGCCCGGGTTAATCCTTTGATGGAAGAAGATGAGATGGTTAAGTATTTTCTCCAATCCCAAGAGCCTACTTACTTTGACCACTTGATATCGCCCATGGGTAAGCCTTTTAACGATGTGGTAAAGATGTGAGAAATGGTTGAAGAGGAACTCAAGTCAAGCAAGATCATGAGCTACTCTGCTATAAAAGAAACCATGTAGGCAATTCAGAATGACACTGGAAGCTTGATGAGTAAAAAGAAAAAGGATGATGTTGCTATGGTTATCTTTGGACCATAGCGTGGCCCTAGGGGTCCGCTTCACCAGTACACTCGGCCTCGACCCCAACCCCAGGACTACACCCAAGCTCCATATAATCCACCCAGCATTATTGTCCCTCACAGGATCATTAATGCTCAGTTTGACCACCCCAAAACCATGTTCACCACGCACAATCATATTCTCAACCCCCTCCTTACCCGCAATGGCGTGCTCCAGCTCCACAAAACCCTTATCCACCCTCACAACCCTACCGAAACCTTACTGGCCCAAACATTCGACCCAAGCCAAAGTATAAAAGAGGAAGGCAGCAGCAGAAAGAAACCTTCACCCCTCTTAGAGAGTCCTATGCTAGTTTGTTTCGAAGGTTGAGACAATTGGACGTGTTGAGGTCGATTGAGGCAAAGATGCCGAATCCATCCCCAAAGAACCTTGATTATTCCCTGAGGTACGCATATTTTTTTGATGCCCTGGGAAACTACATAGAGAAGTATTGGAATTTGAAGAGAGCAATCCAAGAGCTTATTGATACAAATCAAATTGTATTACAGAGCCCGGATATGCCAAACATCAACCAAAATCCTTTGCCATCCCATGCAGAGACACACATGATTGAAATGGTTCGTAAGGATGGGGAGTCCGGGAATTCTTCCATGTCCGTCATGGTGATTCGTGCTAGTGAAGGTAATTCAATTAAAGCTCTAGACTCTAAAAAAAGCAATGCTCTTGACAGTTGAAGGGGTGACGGAGAAACTAAGTATGCTCAACATAAAGCAACCCGCGTTAGTTGTAAAAAGGCCTTCGAAGGATGTTGGGACAAGTCAGGAAAGGCCGAAAGTGGTTGTGCCAGGGATCCCGAGCAAGCATGTTGTAGTCGTGAAATGGGCTCCTATTACCCCTGTTGTTATTAAGCCAATGACCCAGTTGCCAATTGTTGATACAAATGCTGTCCCGTGGAACTACAAATGAGTAAATAGTGACATATAAAGGGAAATGAGTGGAGGAAGAAGTCAATGAGATCGGAGGACAGACTCATTCTAGGAGGTGTTTTACTCTAGAAGAATTGGGGAAGGCCAAGCCATTCAAGGATAGCCAAATGCCAGTAAAGAAATCGGTCACCGAAGAAGAGGCTGAAGAGTTCTTGAAAAAGATGAAAGTGCAAGATTAATCCATTGTAGAGCAATTAAGGAAAACACCGGCTCAGATCTCTCTGTTGTCTTTACTGATACACTCAGATGAACACCGCAATGCCCTATTGAAGATTTTGAATAAGGGACATGTTCCTGATAAGATCACAGTGAATCACTTGGAAAGGATTGCTAGCAGAATCTTCGAAGCAAATAGGATCACTTTCTCAGATGATGAACTTCCTATGGAGGGTACAGAACACAACCGAGCTCTTTTATCTCATGGTAAAGTGCGAGAATTCTTTTATCACAAGGGTACTGGTTAATAACGACTCAAGTGCAAATATTTTCCCTTTGTCTACTTTGTAAAAGTTGAATATCGACAGTGAAAGAATCCATATGAATAGTGTATGTGTTCGAGGCTTTGACAGGGGAGGAAAAAATTTTGTCGGTGATATAATAATCGAATTTTTGATAGGGCCAGTTGAGTTTACTATGGAATTTCAAGTGTTAGATGTGGTTGTCTCCTACAATTTGTTGTTGGGCAGGCCCTGGATATATGCGGCTAAGGAAATCACATCTTCTCTACATCAAATGGTAAAATTTGAGTGGGACATGCACGAAATAGTTGTGCACGGTGATCAGGGCCTATCTGCTTATAATGACCCCTCTGTTCTATTTATTGAAGCTGAAGATGATAAAGGACCTTGGGTCTACCGAACTTTCGAAACAATGTTTGTTGAGAATATTCCTGAAGAACAATGAATTCCAAGGCCACCGCGTCCGTCATGGTAGCAGATGAGATGTTAAAGAATATTTTTGTGTCGGTTAAAGGTCTTGGGTTCATCTCTACTGGGTATTATGCATCCAGTGTGCCCTTGTGAAAACTTTGGTACATTTGGTTTGGGATTCACGGCCACAGAGTAGGACATAAAAAGGGCCAAAAAGAAGAAAGAGAACGTATGGTTGCTCCCCAAGCATGTTCCTCACATCTCTAAGTCTTTTGTCAAGCTAGAGATCACATCATCAGTCCTGAAACATGTAGTTGATATTGATGAAGAGATGATCAAGAGGTTCCAGAGTCTATTTGCTAAGGTTGATATGGTGGAAATTGGGGAAGGTTCTAGTAATGTAGATGTGCAGCTCGTTAGGCCAAATGTGAAGCTTACAAATTGGGAAGCTACTCCTCTCCCCATACGGAAGGATAGTTTGTTTTGTTTTCCTTTCTATTATCAAGGTTATTCTAAGGTTGTAATTCAGATTGTTACTTTTGCTTGTTTTGATTTCAAACCCTTCTATCCTTTTATTTTCAATGAAATGCAATTTTCCATTTTCCATTATTCGTAATGGTGTTTTATTTTATTTTTCTTTTGTGCAGTTCTTTTTATGCTGGTCCTAATGACATGACATGCATGCAGAATTTTCAGCCAAATCATAAAAGCCAGTCTAATCTTGAAATAATGAACCAAGAAGTAGAATATGATAAAGAAGCAGCATTTGAGGAAATAAGTAAAGAGCTAAAACATTTTGTAGAGAAACCAAAGCCTAACTTGAATGAAACTGAAGCAATCAATTTAGGAGACTAAGGTACTGTGCATCTGGAACCACAAGTCAAGGAAAAAATAATCAAAGCTTTGTTTGAGTACAAAAATGTCTTTGCATGGTCGTATGACGATATGCCAGGCTTAAGTACTGATTTGGTAGTTCATAAATTGCCAACTGATCCTGTATTCCCTTCTGTCAAGTAGTAGTTAAGAAAGTTTAAGACTGACATGAGTGTGAAGATTAAAGAAGAAATCACAAAGTAACTTGGGTAAAAGGTCATTCGGGTCACTCAATATCCTACTAGGTTAGCTAATGTTGTGCCAATACCAAAGAAGGATGGTAAGACTAGGGTATGTGTTGATTATCGTGATCTTAACAAGGCAAGCCCAAAGGATTATTTTTCATTGACAAACATCCACATTCTAATTGATAATTGTGCCGAGCATGAGATTGGGTCTTTTGTGGATTACAACGCGACATATTACTAGATCCTGATGGATGAGGAAGATGTAGAAAAGACAACTTTCATCGCACCATGAGGAATACATTGCTATCGGGTGATGCTATTTTGTTTGAAGAATGCTGGGGCAACATATATAAGGGTGATGACTACCATATTTCATGACATGAAACATAGGGATATTGAGGTTTATGTGGATGATGTGATCATAAAGTCAAAGAAGCGGTCTGACCATGTCAAGGATTTGAAAAAGTTTTTCAAAAGGCTCCGAAGGTATAACCTCAAGCTTAATCTAGCAAAATGTGCATTCGGCGTCCCATCCGAGAAGCTGTTAGGATTCGTGGTTTGTCGACGTGGAATTGAGTTAGATTCGTCAAAGATCAAATCCATCCAAGAGTTACTATCTCCAAAGAATAAAACCGAGGTGATGAGCTTGCTTGGAAGGCTAAACTACATCAGTAGGTTTATCGTTCAACTCACGACAACTTGTGAGCCCATTTTTATGTTGCTGAAGAAGAATGTCGTGGTCAAGTGGACTGACGAGTAACAAGAAGCATTTGATAAGATTAAGAGGTACCTGTAAAACCCACCTGTGCTGGTCCCGCCCGAGCTTGGGAGACCTTTAATCCTGTATTTGATAGTCCTAGATAATTCTTTTGGTTGCGTATTAGGTCAACACGACATCACGGGCAAGAAAGTGCAAGCAATTTATTATCTCAGTAGGAAGTTCACTCCTTATGAAGTTAAGTATACTTTTCTTGAAAGGACATGTTGCGCCCTGACTTAGGTGGCACAAAAGTTGAAGCATTATCTTTCGTCCTACTCTACTTACCTCATTTCCCGCATGGATCCTCTAAAGTATATCTTTTAGAAGCCTATGACCACAGGAAGACTTACAAAGTGACAAATTTTACTCACAGAGTTAGACATTATCTATGTGACTCGGACCATAATGAAGGCCCGAGCCTTAGCCAACCACTTGGCCGAGAATCTAGTGGATGAAGAATATGAGCCATTGAAGACTTATTTTCCTAATGAAGAAGTGTTATATGTTGATGATGTTGATATTAATGAAAAGCCAGGTTGGAAACTCTTTTTTGATGGAGCCGCTAACATGAAAGGTGTTGGCATAAGGGATGTAGTTATTTCCGAAACAGGGCAACACTACCCTGTAACAACCCAGCTTCGATTTTATTACACCAATAATATGGCCGAGTACGAAGCATGCATTTCGGGTTTGAGGTTAGCTGTAGACATAGGAGTCCAAAAAATACTAGTTCTAGGAGATTCAGATTTGTTGTTTCACTAGATTTAGGGTGAATGGGAAATCGGGACTTGACGCTCATACTGTATCGACATTGTTTGCATGATATTTGTCAATGGTTCAGGTCGGTCGAATTCAGACATATTTCTAGGGTTCATAATGAGATTGCGGATGCCTTGGCTATTCTAGCTTCAATGCTACACAATCCATATAAGGCTTACATCGACCCTTTACACATCCAAGTTCGTGATCAGCATTCCTATTGTAATATGGTCGAAAAAGAACTCGATGGTGAACCTTGGTTCGATGATATTAAGGAATACATCAAGTCCGGGGTATATACATGCCACAGGTGATCAAAAAAGAACCATTCAGCGTCTGGCTAGTGGATTTTTCTTAAGCGGGAAAATCTTGACAAGATAACTCTAGACCTGGGATTACTAAGGTGTGTGGATGCATAAGAGGCTTCAACTATCATGACTGAAGTACACTCCAGAGTTTGTGGTCTAGATATGAAGGGGTATGTCTTGGCAAAGAAGACACTCCGAGCAGGTTATTACTGGCTCACCATAGAATGAGATCGCATAAGCTTTGTTCGTAAGTGTCATCAATACCAGGTGCATATTGATTTGATTCATTCTCCGCCATCTGAGTTGCAGCCAATGTCGGCACCTTGTCCCTTTGTTGCTTAGGTCAAGAATGTTATTGGACCAATTGAGCCGCCAGAATCGAACGAGTATAGGTTTATTCTTGTGGCCATTGATTATTTCACCAAGTGGGTGGAAAAGGCAATAGTAGATTTTGTTCATTCAAATATCATTTGCTAATTCGAAATTCCCAAGGTAATCATCACAAACAATGCTGCTAATCTTAATAGTCACTTGATGAAAGAGGTATGCCAATAAGTTCAAGATTATGCATCGAAATTCCACTCTGTATCGCCCCAAGGAAAATGGAGTTGTTAAAGCTGCTAACAAGAATATTAAGAAGATACTTCGTAAGATGGTACAAGGTTCAAGGCAATGGCATGAAAAATTGCCTTTTGCTTTGCTGGGATATCGCACTATTGTTCGCACTTTTCTGGGTGCAACTCCTTATTTGTTGGTATATGGAACTGAGGCAATCATACCTATGGAGGTTGAGATTCTATCCTTTCGGATCATCGCGGAAGCTGAAATCGATGATGATGAGTGGATAAAAACTTGGCTAGAGTAGCTGAGTTTGATTGATGAGAAAAGATTGGCAACTGTGTGTCATGGTCAACTGTATCAGAAGAGAATGGCAAGAGCATACAACAAGAAGGTACGTCCTCGGAAATTTGAAGTAGGCCAGCTAGTGTTGAAACACATCCTTCCACATCAGGCCGAAGCCAAAGACAAGTTCGCCCTGAACTGACATGGGCCATTCATTGTAACAAGACTGTTGCTCCATGGTGCTTTGTATTTAACAGACATAGAAGGGGAAGTTGTGGATACTATGTATGATTTCTTTGCTCATCTTTAGTTGCATGTTTTGTACTTCGCATTTTTAAAGTTTGGTATGACGAAGACATTTTATTCTGCTATTCAAATACTTATATTCTTTTCTACCACTTTTGAGCCTTAATTTATTTTCTTTCATACCCCTCTTTTGGAATCAGCAATAGAGTTAGAAAATAGAAAAAAAGAGAAAAGGAAAAAAAAAAAAAAAGATGAACAAAAGAAAAACAACAAAATAAAACAACTTTATATTGGAACTAAGTTCAACCTGATTCCTTTAAAGGATACGTAGGCAGACTTACTTTGAGGTTCACTCCCATTAAAACAAAAATCCATTCCCTAGACTCAAAGAAACTTGGGCAGAAGTTTTAGTTTTGCGAAAAGATCTGATTCCAAAAATTGTAACTTTAAACCCTTTCCTCGTAAGTTGTTTTGAGCCTTCATGCTATTCTTTCTTTCTAACCTTGTCCAAAAGCCTACATTACGATCCAAAGGAAGACCTTCCAATCAAATCTTTGAGGATGCCAAGTCAAGCATGCGGTAAAGATATGATTTTCTTGCATCATGGGTAACACTTTGTTTGTGGGCACAAGGAAAAATGGATAAAATGATAGAGTCTTACTGATGAAAACCCTCATGGACACCATAAAGTGATGGTGAGTTGAGAAAAAATTAAAATGAGAGAGTCGTATTGGTGAAAACTCTCGCGAGCACCATAAGACGACAGTGAGGGAGAGATAAACAAATAAGAGAGGCTTGATGGTGAAAACCCTTCAGGGCACTACAAGTTGAATGAGGATTGTGAGTTTTATGGAGGAGTTGAGTCATTGAAGCCCGGTTTCGAAGTGTGAAGGCATGATGTGAACTGAAGGTTTGATTGGTTAGATAGACTAGGCTGATCAGTCCAAAATGCATGTAATGATCATTAGAGCCGGCTTCCACTCAGATAAGTCCCGTATGTTCCTCTTCCTTGTCCATATACACATTGTTGTTCAAAAAATTTCTTCAATTCATCCTGTTTTGAAATTGCAACACTCTGCTCTTTTGGTTTTGTCTCTTTAAATCCTTTTTGGCCTATCTCTGTTTAAACAAGCAAAAAGGACTTCAAAGTCTACTATCAACTTTTAGATTGCATAAAGCGAAGTTTGGCCAAGCACATCACAAGTGGCATGATTCTGAAGGAGAAGTGTGGTAATAATTTGAGTTCAGATGATAAAGTGATTCTTGAACTTTTAGTCGCATAAAGTTCAACAATTGTTAAATTCAAATTGTAATGAAACAAATGAGTGGTAAGAGATCCAAGACATTTAGAGGCTTATGTATTCAAGGGTTTGGTCAGAAGGTCAATCAATTCCTTGTTAGGCCGAAGCAGCCAATCAGAAAAAAGCATGGCAATAGCAGAATAGACATTTTCAGCAACAATGCCACAAACTAATCAACATGTTTTCCAACTCACAAGATTTTATCTGTTTAAAACAGAGGGCAGGAAATTTGTTCTTTTTGCAGGGATCCTCTATGAGGAAATTAAGATTTATGGTAAGTTCATTTTCGACTCTTCAAGACCCTCTTTAAATAATGAGATTTAATTTTAAAGTTTTCAGGATCCTCCTGGATAATGGGATTTGATTTTAAGTTTTACTCATAGAAAATAAGATTTAATTTCTTAAGTTTCAGGACGCTCCTAGATATTGGGATTAATTTTTATATTTTTGCTGATAAAAAAAAGGATTTAATCTTACCAGGACCCTCATGGATAACAGAATTTGGTTTTAAGTTTTACTCATAGAAAATAGGATTTAATTTCTTAAGTTTCAGGACCTTCCTGTATAATGGGATTCATTTTTATGTTTTTGCTCATAGAAAACGAGATTTAATCTTAGAGTTGTCAGGACCCTCCTGGATAATGGGATTTGATTTTAAGTTCTTGCTCTTAGAAAATGAGATTTAATTTCTTATGTCCAGGACCCTCCTGGATAATGGAATTTAATTTTCAAATTTTCAGGACCCTCCTGAATAATGAGATTTAATTTTCGAGTCTTCAGGACCCTCTTGGACAATGAGATATGACTAACACACAAATATTCCTAGTACAAACTGGGGCAAAATTTTTTCGTTGTTTTGTCTATTTCATAGTGATTGCAGGCACCTACCTGGAGAACCAGGGTTAATATTTCAGAATTTCCTTCAAGTCAGTAGTAGGTGCCCACCTGGAGAACGAGGGTATTCTTTCAGAGTTGATTTCAAGTTTTAGTTTTAGTAGCAGACGCCCACCTAGAGAACAAGGGTATTCATTTCAGAGTTGATTTCAAGTTTCAGCATTGGTAGCAGGCACCCACCAGGAGAATGGGAGTATTCATTTCAGAGTTGATTTCAAGTTTTAGCATGAATAGCAGGCGCCCACCCGGAGAATGAGTGTATTTACTTCAAAATGAATTCGATTTCGGACCAGAACGTCAAGCAACCCCCCTGGAGAATGATGGTATTTACTTCACGAATTGGGTTCAAGCTCAAGTTTACTTCAAGTTCAAGTTTATTTCAAGTCTAAACAGCAGGAACCCGCCTAAAGAATAGAGCCAACTTTCAAGTTTCATTCAAGTTTGAGCAGCAGGAGCCCGCCTGAAGAACAGAGTCAATTTTTAATTTTCAAGTTCAAGTCAGAAGCCTCAAGAGCTAGCCTGAAGAATAGGGTCAATTCAAGTTAGAAAAAAGCAGAATCTCGCCTTAGGAATGCAAGTCAATAGTTGGAGATGTACAACAAGATCGAGAGAAGATTCAAGACAGAAGAGTAGATAGGGTTTTGTAGTTTTTGTTATAATTTTTTATCTTATTTAATTTTATTTTTGATGTAATGATAGGAATCGTGGACCAGAACCTCGACGACACTTCAATCGGCTCGCTACCTCAATGCAATCCATTACTCGTTTTACTTCCGAACTACACGTGACCTGATTCCTTTATTGCCAAGAATATGTAGGCAGCTCAAATACCAGAGATCGGTTACAATCTATCCATCTTTATTTTTTTGAGTAAGTGTCGGGTCAGAAATCAATTACGTTGCTTACTTAATTCGTTGCTCAAAAACTTTTTGAGTTTTCAAGCAAACATGCGCAACTGTAAGCACGTAATTTTTGACCCCCACGATTTTTAAAGTTAGTTTTCGTATTCTTAGTATTTTAAAGTATTTACTGGAGTTATTTTAATAGGATTTTAGTCTATTTTTATTTTTAATTTTAAAACATAAATTTGAAAATACAAAATAGTTTTATTTTTATTTTATTATATATTTTTATCATTTACTTAAGGTCATTAGTATTTTAGCAGTGATATTATTTTTACTTTGCGATTGTTTTACCCTAATTTTTTCTACTTTTATTTTAAAATAATATCCTAAGAATACCAACAATAATTTCATATTTTAATATAGTTTATCCTAATTAATTAGGATTGATATTGCATTTTTTAGTATTTTTCATCTTATTTTAAAGAGAGATAATTAAGATTTTGGGCCAAATTTTCAGATTCTAAAGCTTAAATAATTTCAACCTCCTTCAGCAGCCCAACCCCTTAAACCCAACTAAAGTCCGCCGACCCTTTTTTATCCCTTGACCCGCCCCAATTTTTAAAGTTAAAATCCTAGCCTTTCATTCCTCTTAGATCTAACAACCCATATTAATTTTCCCAACCATACAAAAGCTAATTCTTTCCGGACCTAAACTTCTCTCTAACCCAACCAGCCGCACACCCCATTCCCCACCTTGTTGCCGTCCCAAACTCGCTGGAAAACTCACCAAAACCGGCGAGTTCACTCAACGAGCCACCAAATGGGCCCCTCTCACTTTTCACGTCACCCGATCCCTAACGAACCCCTGACAAGAGAATAATTTCTCGCTTCCTCATACGTTTTTTTATCTCTTGACAAATTTGGGTAAATGTTAGCCATAGGATCTGAGGATTTTAAGATCCTAGGCTTCCATTTGTCCGATTTGATTCAAAAAGAGGGGAAAAATTAATTTTTGGAAAGAGGTTCTAGAGATTTCTTGACTTGATGAAGAGGGTTCGAGGTGAGTATATATAGGTTTACACACGTTATTTTGGGATTTTTCGGACAAAAAATTGGAAAAAAGTTATAGGGTTTAAGAGAAAGCTTCTTCTCTTCTAGATGATTTGTCTTGAGATTTGTCTAAGCCTTCTTTCGAAAAAAATGTTTCTATTTTGAGTGTAATTGGCGTTTGAGTATTAGTAAAGGAAGTTCAAAGGGAAATTATCAAAAGTATTTAGTTTTCCTTCTCTGTTTTCTTTTAATCCTATATCAAGGAAGAAAAATCAGAATTAAAAATAGAGCTAAGCTGAGGTTTGAAGCTGAGTCGAGGCGTCGTTCGAACTCGAGCTCGCGGTTCCAGATTCGTTTGTCGTTGTTCCATTCGTTTCCGGTTGATTTCGTTGTTCAATCTTCTGCTTGTATCTTCTTCCTCCGGACAGAAATATATTGGAAAATTTCACTTCAGGTATCCTTTATCTTTCTTACTTTTATTAGTTGATGGTGTTGATCAAAGTGTAATGAGAGCCTGGGATAAATAGTTATAATTAGTTTGAATTTTAGCTCAATCGGGATAAGATGAGTGGGTTTGAGCATTACTAGGGGCAGATGTTTGCGAGTTTCGTAGTGTTGAATTTGTATGAATTATTTTTCATTACGTGTGTTCTATTTCACTTTTGGGTCAGTTTTAACATGCTAGATCGCAGATCGAGTCGATATTACGATCAATGATTTGGTATTTGATTGCTTGAAATTCCATACAGGAGCATTGGTATTTGATTGCTTGAAGTTTTACACATGAATATGGAACCTATTCGATTAACCTTCCTGTTATAGCTCAAGTTGATTCGGTGTTTGAAGTTTCCTCATCTATTTGATGTCAATGACCTGTTCATACTCTCTAAGGCATGAGTCTTTAAGATTTTATCTCGAAGGTCGTTAAAGGCTAAATTAAACTCTTACCCATTTGAGCTTGGAGATAGAACTTTTGTTAAATGTTTGGTGCTGAAGCGAAAATGCAAGATCTATGGTTAATACGGTTCAACTGATTTTTCTACAACTTGCATGCGATTCTTTATTCATTATGCGTATTTGTGAAGGAATTGAGTGTATACTGCTGCATCCGGTTGCATTTTCATTGTCCATATCTTTTGAAAGTTCTCACCTATTTCCTTCTAAGTATATGCATATGAACTTGTTACCTCATCTGGCTTGCTGGTTCTAATTAGAAATATTTAGGTTGGTGTCAAGAAAAGTTTTCGGTTCATTATTGTCTTGTTATTCTCTCGGCGACATGGGTAATTAACTGACCATGTTGACTATAAAAGATAATTTTTCGTATAACCTTAAGCTTTTAACCAGTTTTGGACATATCTTTGTTGACTCTCATGCTTTAAATCTGTGTTCCACACATCCAAGTAATGAAGTGAAAGTTTAAGTCGATATATGCAGTGTCGTCGGCCTTCTCATAGCTGCTAAGTCCTTATAATTGTTTAAAATGTCATTGTTCGCGTTTGAGTCAATAGGGCCAGTATTCTTTTGATGTCAGGATCAGTGTAACTGTTTAAAATTCTTAAAACTTGCTTGTGTGGTTGGAGTGCCTCATGTTTACATGTTCCGTTGATTCGTCATGTGTCGACGCAAGCATGCACAATTCCCTGATAAGTTTATTATGTTCTCTTACTCTTCGGATAGATGTCATGTTTTGCCTAATGAGATCGTGATTGGAGTTACTCTTCTGAGATCTGAAAATGAGAGATATGTTAGAATTGGGGGCTAGTTAGCTAAACTTTAGGTGGCTGTTATCATACTTTGATCTACCACTTCTTAATCTTATTTTTCCTCTGCTTTGTCGAATTGTTATATTTTCTGTGAGGACTACTATTTTTGTGTGAGGAGATGATTTAAATGAACTATTTTGAATGATTTTTGGGTCGTGGGAATTGGGATAGGACCAGCCCATTAGATACATAATTTATTCTCATGTTTTAGGATTGAGTTTGGTCAAATGTATAAAATGAAAAGTTAAAAGAGCATGAGATGAATTTTCTTTTAGTTTTCTTTTATTTACTTTAATTTATTTTCTATTTACATTGTGCGCTAGTATCATGTTTAGGCCGATCACATTGGATAGGCAAATATTAGGTCGTTTCTTTTTTCTTTGAGGCTAAAGGTTGTCCCTTAGTTTATTGTTTTAATTGGGAAATGTTCCGAAGATCTTATAAATATTTAATCAAGGTCTTCAAGGGACTTGGGAATGCCTAATACCCTTTCCCGAGTCAAATGAACCCCCTTACTTGGGATTTTTGGTGCATTGACTTGATACATCGAAACCAAATGTTAAGTGACGATTCTGAAAATTCCTTAAAACACAATTTTTGTCACTTTCAGTTAAAACCCTTTTGATCTTAAAAAATACTTTATTCTTTTTAAAATGGTAAGGAAAAAAATGTAGGGGTGTGATAGCACTCAACTAGTATCATATTATGAAATATTATGTTTGGATTGACGTTCATATCATCCAAAACTTCTAGCCGTTCAAGCTCAATAAAAGTATGCATCATTTCAAATAAAAAGTTATGCAAATAACATCGTTCATTGAAATACACGTTTCCTTTTCCCCATAGTAAATGTAATTTTTTATTTTCATATTTGTAGTGTATAGTTGTGATACTTTTACAAGATAAAACCTTTAACATTACAAAAAACATATGTTAATAATATTTATTGATATTGGTTAGAGTTATTTCAAGTTATTAAAATATTAGCTATGTATTGTAATACATTACCTTTGATCTTATTGTCAAAAACCTTATTGACAATTATGAAGATTTGAGTAGTTTAATTCAAAGTCATACTTTAGTAAAATGTTTGTCAAAAGGTATATGTCCATGTGGTTGGAGTGAATTAAAGAAAAATAGGTACTGCTACTGATCTATGGCTTTGTTGAAGATACTAGTAGAGAAATAGTAGACTTTGGACTAGAAGATTTTACAATTCTAAGGGATTTTGGTGATGAGCAAGAAGATTGGTTTGATGAAAAGCTCCATAGCAAAATTGAGCTACGTATAAGTCTCTTATTGCACAGAAAATATATTTTTGATAGAAAAAAGATATTGGTTTTGTAATATCAGATTTACTTATGACATTGATTATGTAGATAATAACAGCTTTACTCCTTATTTTATATGAGGAATGATGAGTTTTGTACATGATAAGTCGGCATATCCAATTATAGGTAACAATAAAATATTTACTACTGTAAATGATAAATGTTCCCCGCTAAAGAAGGTAACCTACCGGGTCTAAGCAATTTTTTTTTTGAGATTTTGCCAGATCGGTTAATAGTTAATGTTATAAAGGAAAAAAGACACGATCACAAAGGGGATCAAAATATACTAGCTATGTAAATTTTCTAAGAAATTTCAAAACAACTACTAAGTGTTCATACTTAAATATCTTTAAGTCCTCGTAGATTAGGTTTCTCTCTCTAATGTTTCCTCCTCCTACTCTCTTGCGACTATTCACCTCCCCATTTGCCTAATTTTTATAACATCAATCAATGCTCTGCAACCAACTATGACCACCCCCCAAACAGATGATTCCACTCCCTTCACTGACCCACCTAACAACATCTCCATGTAGATAGACAGCCCAAACTCCCCACCACCTCCAAAATCTTTTCTTCAAATACTAACTTCCAACTCTGTATTCCCAAACTATACATCAACTTCTCAGTCATGAGGACATCGATCTTACGGATGAAACGATTAGCTCAGATTCAGAGACTTTTATACCACTAAGTAAACTTGATATATCCCGTTTATATTCCCCTTGGAAAAACTCAGTTATCGTCAAGGTTTTTGGTAAGACAGGGGGCCACCAACTCCTAAAATCAAAACTAAATCAACTTTGGAAGCCCACTGAAGAAATTCCTCTCATAGACTTAGGGTCAAATTTCTTCCTCATCAAGTTTAAATATGAGGGAAACATGTTCAAAGCACTGCATGAGGGGCCATGGTTTGTCCTAAACCACTTTCTCTCAGTCTGCTGTTGGGAGCATAAATTCGTTACCTCTAATACACAACTCACCTACGCTGCCCTATGGGTACGACTACCAGAGCTCCCCACCAAATTCTACGATCTAGAAATCTTACAGAGGGTGGGAAACAAAATAGGACAACTTCTGAAAGTTGACACTTGCACATCTACCGCTACTAGAGGCAAATACGGGTATTGAAGTACCACTAGAGAAGCCCCTCAAAACTCACACACAAACAAGTTCTAATCTACGATAGTCTCAACCTGCTATGCACCAGATGTGGCATATTTGGCCATGCTAGTTGGAACTTTCAATTTACCCAAACTCCACCTCTCAACTCTCTCCCTAATGTGTCCATAACCACACAACCATTGACCAATATTGTCACGATCCGGATTTCCACCCTCGGGAGTCGTGATGGCGCTTACTATTGTGAGCTAGGCAAGCTAATTACGTGAACAATTTACGTTTTTACCCATTTTATATCCATTAACAATTTCGAAGTAATAATATTTAAACAACGAAATTTAACATAAGCGGAAGAAAAAGCAATAAGCTAGCTGAACATGAATCCAATACAACTATTTGAGTCCCGACTACCCAGAACTGGTGTCACAGTTTCACAGACGGTCTAAGAATACTACAATTAAAAGTCTGAAAGAAATAAATACAACACTGTCTCTGGAAATACATGAAAGAAACATGAATAGTAGATAGAAGGAGACGCCAAGGCCTGCGGACGCCTACAGAACTACCTCGGGTCGCCTGATGAGCAAGAATCAGCAATCCCACTGCGGTCTGAAGTCTACAACACTAGGGTCTTCACAAAAGAGTGTAGAGTGTAGTATCAACACAACCAATCCCATGTGCTAGTAAGTGCCTAGCCTAACCTCGACGAAGTAGTGACGAGGCTAGGACCAGACTACTAAATAAACCTGTGCAATTTAACTATATACAGCGGAAAAGAAGTACAGAAAGAAACAGTCATATACAGTCAAGTATGAAAGGGGAAAAACATGCTGCGGGGAAACATCGAGTAGTAACAGAAGAGCAACAAATAAATATGAGGATCACCACATTTCAATTGAAAATAGGAAGGGAAAATCATGCAGCGGGGTACAACAAGTATCAACAGGAAGCCAACAATTTAGTGTAGAGAAACTGTAACACAGTTATCAATAAAAATTAGGAAATCAAAGACAAGTGCACGACATCACCCTTCGTGCTTTTACTCTCTCTCACCAAAACAATACACGGCATCACCCTTTGTGCTTTAACACTCTCTCACCAAAATAATACACGGTATCACCCTTCGTGCTTTATGCTCTTCCTCACCCAAACAACAATTACAAGGCAAATAGGGTAAGAGAATCTATAATCTCGAAATAAAATCAAGCAACAACAGAATATCAATAAATAAACGTAAGGGACAATATAACTCAATTATCAACAAGAATTAGGGAAATCAAGGACAAGTGCACGGCATCACCCTTCGTGCTTTTACTCTCGTCCTCACTATAAGAATCAATACAATAGACACGGAATGGTACATCATGCGACATGGCATCACCCTTCGTGCTTTACACTCTTTCCTCACCATGAAATCAATATAATAGGCACAGAATGGTACATCGTGCGGCACGGCATCACCCTTCGTGCTTTACACTCTTTCCTCACAAAAACAATGTACGACATCACCCTTCGTGCTTTAACTCGCTTCCTAACCCAAACAACAATCACAAACAATAAGGCAAGGGAATAAATGAAATTTGCAATAAGAATCCCGGCAAGGGAACAACATCAATAACATCAACATCCCAGCAAGGGAGATAACAAATAAATCAATAATAGCCCGGCAAGGGTGACAACATAATGATCTCTTCTCTTTCTCACTTTTACTTCACAATTTACTTCACAACTCGGGCCAATGCTCTAGAGGTTCAATTATCGCTTATACTTTCACAATTCGTTATACAACTTGAGCCAATGCTCCTCAATGTTCATAGGTCACAAATCCTTCCACAAATTTTATACAACAATTAGAAACCACCACTAAGGCATGAAAGATACAACGAAGTCATGATAATCACAATATAAAGACTCACAGGCATGCTACACCAACGTATAGATACTTGTCACCATGCCTATACGTCGTACTCAACAATTACCACATAGCAAATAGGACTCGACTCCTAATCCCTCAAGCTAAGGTTAGACCAAACACTTACCTCGGTGCCACGAACACAATTCACGATTCAAATATAGCTTTACCCCTTGATTCCACCACCAATTCGCTCATATCTAGTAACAAGTTACTTAATTACATCAATAAACGCTAAATGAATCAATTTGAATGCATGAAAATGAATTTCCCAAAGTTTTGCCCAAAAAGTCAAGAATCGCCCCCGGGCCCACATGGTCAAAACCCGAGGTTCGAACCAAAACCCGACTACCCATTCACCTATGAACTAAAATATATAATTTGTTTTGAAATTGGACCTCAAATCGAAGTCTAAATCCTTTTTTTTTTTGAAAAACTTAGGTTCTACCCAAAACACCCAATTTCCCCCATGAAAATCATTGATTTTAAGTTGAAATCATGTTAAAAGATGTTAATGATTGAAGAAAACTAGTTAAAAGGACTTACAATTGATTTGGAGAAGAAGAAGCCTTTGAAAAATCGCTCTAGTGTGTTTATGTTTTGAGAGGATATGAAAAATGGGTTTAAAATAAGTTGCAGGTCTCAGGTATGGGAATTGCGAACAGGGGTTCGCAATTGCGAACCCCGACCTCGCCTGGCTTGGGAATTGTGAAGGGAAGTTGGGAAATGCGAACTGGGAATTGCGAAGGGAGGTTGGGAAATGCGAACTGGGAATTGCGAAGGGAGGTTGGGAAATGCGAACAGGGAATTGCAAAGGGAGGTTGGGAAATGCGAAGCCTGCAGGCCTGCAATTCCTTAAGTCCAAAATTTCACCCCGCAGCTGTTGATACCCAATTTTTCCAAAGTATTTTTTTTACACTCAAAATGCTTTCAAAATAACATATATGTGCATACATAAGCATGCCCAAGTGTTTTGGTATATTTCCCAAATTTTAAAGACTTTCAAAACTAATTTATTGTCTATTTTTAGCAGTGCAAAATCCATAATTATTCCCAAAATCATCATTTTGGTGAATAATTTATTTATTTCTCATATCTACACAAAAATATAATTAAGGTGATTTTTTGCATATTTTTTACAAATTTATTTGGTATTTAAAAGCTAAATTGCATGTAATTGCAATTATAGCCTATTTTACAATTAACAGCATTTCATAATTATTAAATTATTTCCAGTATTTTTAAATTAATACTTATACCTTATTAATTAGTTCAATGCTTTTAATTTGTTTTAAAAATCATTTTAACTATTTTATATAAAAAGGGAAAACTGGCTATTTAATATTTAGCCTCATTTCATTGCAATTATAGCCCATTCGGATTTCAATTTTAGCCCTCAATTTACCCAGTCCTAACCCCAATTGAACCGACCCATATTTTCAATTAATCAACTCGACCTAGCTCCGATTTAATCTGAGCCGTTGATCAAATGAGATCAACGGCCCAGATTTGATTTCCTTAATTAAAATCCAATTACCCCCCAAGCCCCTCATTTCCGAGACGGTCTCTCTCTCTCTCTATATATATATATATATATTGACTCTCCCTCTCCCTTCTCTCTATAACCTTCTGGTTCTCTTCTTCTCCGATGAAGCCACCGCCTCTCCGGCTACCTCCAGTCTCACCTCTTTCGATCATCAGTCACCGTGAAGCCTTACCTCGTTGATTCCCTCTATATTTGAGACCCCAAGATCCTCCACCATGCGAGATGGTCATTGAAAGCTTTGCCTGGTTCGTCTCCGGCCGTCCTCCGATGGGTTTTGTCCGATGGTGCTATGAACACCATTATTGCTGAGTTTCATAGCAGGTTTCTCTCACTTCTCACTGGTTTCTTATGAAACCCTAATCTGTACCCAACCTCTTAAATCTCTATAGTTTTTATGATTTTTTAACTCACACCTTGGTATTTTACACTATTCTCTACTCGATCTTTATGATTGTTCAAATTTTAAAACGTTTTGTTCCCTTTTTGAAACTAGGGTTTCTGAACCCCTTTTTAAAATCACTTTATTTTTCTAATTTTGAGTACTGACTCGTGATTCTTAGTACTATTTTTCAAACGTTTGGCTTAAGTTTGATGAAACCCTAACTTTGTATGATTGTGTTTGCATTATTTGCATGTTTGTGTGTTCTTCTGGGTTCTTCTCCGAGTTCCATGCTCTTTGCTTTAATCTCGTTGTTGGTGTTTCATTCCCCTACCATTCTGTGTTCTTCGCTTAAAGCTTCTCTGATTGCTTACATGAGAACTTTATACTGATTATCCGAGCCCTCTTTGAGACTGTGATACTTGCTTTGAAATTGTGATTCTGCGTATTTTCCCTATAGTTTGAATTGCTTCCTTAAATTGTGGGATACTCTCCTCGATTAATACCGATTTCCTAGGTCTTCAATCTCGTTCATTATTTTGAAAATTATTTTCCTGAATTATAGTGGTATTTTTCCCTATATATGTGCACAAATTTGTTGATTGATTTGCCTGATCTATTTCCCTAATTAGAGTGTCATGTACCTAGTCTTTATTGAATACTATATGTTACTCTGTTTCCTTATGTGATTATACCCTACTTTGTGATTTCTTTCCTTTTAAATGATTGATTTTTACCGTTTGATTTGGATTCCTTAATTAAAGGGAAGTCCATATACTAATTTGATTGTGATTGATGCCAGTTCCTTAGTTAAGGGACTGTTGCCTTATTGATTACTCGTATTCAGTACTATATATACTCCCCATTCTCTTTTGCAAACACACAACAGTCTTCTGACTTACACACACCACTGAATACTTTCAAAATCTGCATTCTCTCTTGCTCTCTTGCTCTTTTGCTCTATTGTTGTTCTCTGCTCCTGCTTATTATCAGTCGGCTGAAAGCCAAGACCAATATAGTGTTACTACTTTGTCGTTGCATCCTGCTTTTTCTCTTTTACTGGTATGTCTTCTATTTGATTTACAGTTTCCAAAACAACATGTTTTTACGTGTATTACACTTCCTCTTGTTTCTTTTATGCTTCTACTTATGGTTCTGCTGTTCTTATCGCAACTAGCATGCCTCTGTGTAAGTTCATTGATGTGACTATCTTTCCTTTAATTCAGCATGCCTACTGCTTCCCTTATCTGTTTAATGCATGTTCTTCCTTACCTCTAACCCCAGTACATTATCAGCATGTAACCCTGAACCTTTTTGGGATGAAATATGTTGTGATTGTTTAAGTTCTGAAATGCTTTTCCCTAATGTCTATGTATGTGTAATTGTGCTCTTACATGTGAACTACTTGTCCCCATGTCCCCTATCCCCTGTTTGTGTTTGTTTCCCTGAACTATGTGTGATATTTTTGTTCTGAGATTGTCTTACTCATCTTCTTACAAAAACTGTCACACTCTTCTATTGTTTTTCTTTCAAGAACTGATTCTATATGGATCATTTTTAAAACTATTTTCTCCTCCCAACTAATTTCTTAAAAAACTCTATCACACACTCTCACTACTCTTAGAAAATAGGTTCCGCCCCCCTTTCGTGTAAGCATTGCTTTGGGTATCTCTGAATACCCACTGAACTTTGATGCACAAGGCTGGTAATTCCACACTGCACTTGTCCAACATTTTTTGGTAAATGTTTGGGTGCTGGTATTGGCTAGGGACCCAATGGGGCCCTAGGGAGCTTTGCTGCACCCAGGCCATGGCTGTGAAACTCGAAAGATGTGAGATTGGAAGATTGGGCCTGGTTGAAGGCTCCCTATAGAATAACTTCTTATTTTTCTTTATTACTGTAATTCGGCCTATTCTTGGTTTGTAATAATTTGTAAACGAATGATTGGCGTTGAATAGTGAAATTGGGAGGGGTTATGCATGCTTAGTTTAAATAATGGGTAGAAAACATGCTTATAGGACTTTACTTACTTATTTGTGCAATAAATATCCTGTATAGGACATGCATCTCATACAATTAGAGATCCTATTTTTAGGCCCTTTACTTTCAGCCAGTTATCATACTCATTTTGTAATCATGATCCGTTAATTACCAATAAGTAATTGTCATAAAACTACTGTTGCATTCTCACTGGCATTTAGAAACCATGTTCTAGGACTTTTATGTGCATTAGATACCATGTTACTTAAGGTTTTATTCTGTCCGAGTTGCAATTAGTTGAACGCCTCACCAGTATGGCTTAAATCGTTAATACAAGCTTGGTTAACTGCGTCCTTTTAAAACAGGGATTAAATATGCATGTTCACCCTTTAAGATAATCAGGCAATGCATACGACGCCTAGACAAACTTTAAGCCTAATAAGAATCGATTAATCATGTTCTTAACAGTTTAAGATTAACCAGCTTTTGTTTAATTTGAATTCTGCCGCTTTCATTCCTGTTGTGACTCTCTGAAATTCACTCTTTTACTTAAAATCCACCTCTATCTGGAAGTAAGTTTTTTTTTTGGAAATCACATATCTACTCTCACTGATTTTTCTGATTCTTGCTCTATTAAGTTTTCAAACTGCTGGGCTACCTTTTCTGCCCAGAATCGTGTTGCTTTGATTTAAACTACTGTATTTTCAAGTCTTTACCTTTCCAAACCAGGTTTTAATAGTCCCCTTAGCTTTTTACTTACTCAACTACTGTCACCTATTCCTTTTCCTTAAAACTTTTATCCTTGAGACCTTAAATGTGTTAGAGACGTGCTAATACATGTTTACTTGTGGAGGGATCTGTGAGCCTTTATTTGCCTTTGTATGCTCCCTTATGTACGGTCCTATTTGTTATGTATGTCGCTTAGCATTTAATCCTTTAAACCTGAGGGTTCAGCCTACTCCTTACCCTGTAGGATTAGTAGTCTCAATGCCTCCGAGACTGATAGGATTGGGGCGGGTAATAACATGCAATAAGTAACGATACCATTTTGCGCTTTAATACCTTAACGGGATGAGAAGGGTAGAATATGGATATGATGACCGATGCGCTAATATCACGTGCGACCCCTCTTTTGAGGAGTGATTGATGGATATTGCATTGAAGTGATCCATATTAATCATAAACCTAGGACCCCCTTCCCTTTATTTGCTTTCATCTCTTCTTGTAAAACTCTTCAAATTCCTTTTTTCATAAATTTCTGCCCTCTCTACTTGCCTTCAAAAGTTTTCAATCTAATTGCAATGTTATATGCGAGTCCTTATTTGAGCCTTGATTGTTTACTTGTAAAGTCAAAATTGTAGTATGGCCGGGAACCACACTTGTGGATCCTGAGGGGTGCCTAACACCTTCCTCTCGGGATAATTTCTAGCCCTTACCCTAATCCCTGGTCTTTTCATCTCAAATTCTTTCTTAAAGTGTCCTAATGCACTATAATCATTAGGTGGAGACTCTTCAACTTCTAAGACCCAATTCTCGAAAGGGAATAGAGTTGTCCTCCCAATGTCGTATACCCGATTTCAACCCATGCGTAGGAAAAGGGGGCGTCGACAACAGCCTATCCAAAACTCACCCGAGCCCTCGGGGCTCCAAACCAAACATGCACACCACCCTAAAAATATCATACGGACTCGCTCGTGCATTCAAATTACTAAAATAATATCAACAACTATGAATTAAACCTCAAAATCAATGAAATTTTCCCAAAACTTCTTTAAACATCAAATTTTGCATTTAAGGTCTGAATCGCGTCAAACGGATTCTGTTTCTTACCAAACTTCACAGAATTATCTTAAATCATATATAAGACCTGTACCAAGCCCCTGAACCAAAATAAGGGCTCGATACCAACATGTTCTAATCAAAATTCATTTCCAAATCCTTTAAACAATTTCAGAAAATAATTTTCTTTAAAAATTCATTTTCTTGGGCTTGGGACCTCGGAATTCGATTCTGGGCATACGCCCAAGTCCCATATATTCCTACGGACCCTCCAGGACCGTGAAATCAAGGGTCCGGGTCCGTTTACCCAAAATGTTGACCAAGGTCAAATTAATTTATTTTATAGTCAAAATTTATCATTTTTCATAGATTTTCACATTTAGGCTTTCTGGCTACGCGCCCGGACTGCGCACACAAATCGAGGCGATTCTAAAAGAGTGTTTTAAGGCCTTGGAATGCAAAATTCATTTTTTAAAAAAAGTGATGACCTTTTGGGTCATCACAAATATCGTCAAGGACACAGAATCAGAATGAAAACCATTACATTCCCAAAAAAACACACAATAAAAAAATGGAAAAATCCATCACCCAGTTAAACTCTGAAGTTTTCCGTACTTAGACTTCTACTTACAGACCACTACCCCTAAAAATGGAGACGATGGCAATGGAAGCACCGCCACAGGTAAGGCCAGGTATGGACTCTAACCCTAATACTTCTTAAACACGGGCCCTCAATAAAAAATTACACACCTCTCATAATAACCCATCTACATTAACACAAAATAATCCTTTTTCTTGCTTAGTTGGACAAGACACCAATCCAGAAACTAATGCTGATGGACCTGTAAGCCCAACCCACACTACAACTTCCTCACTACAAGCCCAAACAACAAAAAATGCACAAGCAAGCCCACTTTTAACTCACAAATCCACTATAGGTTCAACATCTCAAATTCAACCCAACTCCTATGTTATGGACCTAGGTTCACCGACCTTAGACTCCCACACAAATACTTATTCATTAGGCCATACACAAATGGACATAATTTCTTCAGTAGACAGCTTAGGTGGCTCCCCACACGCCTCCAAAATGTACACATCGGCCCATAACACTAACAGCTTAACCCCACACTCAATCTCCTTTGAATTTTATGTCGTTTCTTTGCATGCCACCCCTCTTCCTCCATTGGCAAACGACGACACACATACTACATGCAAAATAAACCCTACACAGTTGGAACACCATCATACCCCTGCATGTGAATATCAATCATGCACATACTACTCTAAACTAACACCTACATCCACTAACATACACTCACCTTCGGCAACCAAAGTTACAACCACAGAATCCATAGGTGAACCATCTCAGTCTTCCCCCTCACAAACCTCCCTTATATCACCATTCCAAGACAGCAAAGATGCAAAGACCTTGGTTCACATCAATTAGAGAAAGAATCCAACATAACAATCAATACTTCCACTTCCCACGTCTAACAATGGAAGGTCCTCCTCATCCCAATCCAACAACACCAATCATATACACGTCCCAAACCTTGCCGCTGGATTACCCACTCTAGTCCTGGCTCGAGATGGGTCTCCAGGGATATGCCTTAATCTTTACCATGGAGCTCAACAACCAGGAAATGATCTTTCTTGTTCTAAATCCAGTCCACTTAGTGGAGATAGCTATAGAGGGCATGTGTCCGAGAATGAAGGTGTATACTTAGAGCCAATTGTACTCCACACATACCCCCCTACTGCTGGATCATCACCAGCCATCAACCTCCACGAACACACCATGGTCACACTCATAAGCTCTCCTAGTTCACACACTCACACAAACAATGGGTCTACTCCCCTTCTACCCACCACATCACACATTTTTGATTTATGCTCCGTGGTTCCAACACATGAGCACTTTAATACCTCCACATTACCCTTTGTCTCCAACCAGCACACAAGCTCTACTGTCTCCCACGCACAGTACCCCCCGCACTCCTCCTCCATCACCAAATGCATTAAGCGAACAGACCCGCTTAGAACTAACCCAAATAATGGAGGAGATGAGGGAAACAATGACACAATTTGTATGGCTAAAGGGAATTTATCTCTACAGCCTCAAAGAGCAGTACGCAAAAAAATTCATTCTCAAATATTGTAATGACCCAGCCGGTCGTTTCATGAGTTACCGCTCCGTTTTCCCCATTTCTACTTCTTATTGTCTTATTCACTTGTATTATGTGTTATCGGGTTGGTTGTCTTGGGTTCGGAGAGGTTTTGGTAAGGTTTAAGACACTTAATCTCTTTTGAGTAAGCTTAAGTTGGAAAAGTCAATCGGATATTGACTTATGTGAAAAAGGGCTCGGATGTGAATTTCGATGGTTCGGATAGCTTCGGGAGGTGATTTGGGACTTAAGAGTGTGATCGAAACGTGTTTTGGAGGTCCGAAGTAGATTTAGGCTTGAATTGGCGAAATTGAAATTTTGGCGTTTTTCGGTTGATAGGTGAGATTTTGATATAAGGATCGGAATGGAATTCTGGAAGTTGCTGTAGGTCCGTTGTGTCATTTGGGATGTATGTGCAAAATTTTAGTTCATTCGGACATGGTTTTATAAACTTTTTATCAAAAGCGGAATTCGGAAGACTTTTGGAACCTTAGGCTTGAATCCGATGTGATTTGGTTGATTCGATGTTGTTTGAGGTGTTTTGAATATTGGTATAAGTTTGGATAGTGGTATATGACTTGTTCATACTTTTGGTTGAGGTCTTGGGGGCCCCAGGGTGATTTCGGGTGGTTAACGGGTGATTTTGAGTTGGGTTTGGCAGCTTATGTTTTCTATTGCTATCATAACCGCACCTGCGGCTAGGGGACATCAGGTGCGGACTCGCAGAAGTGGATATGGAGCCGCAGATGCGGCCTCAGGCGAAGAGAGAGAAGATGCAGAAGCGGGAGGTGAGCCGTTCCTGCGGGACCGCAGATGCGGAGTCTGGGTCGCAGGTGCAGAAATGGGACTTAAGTGAAAAACCATAGAAGCGGTGCCTTTGACCGCAGAAGCGGTAGCACATAAGCAGGAATAGACCGTAGGTGCGAAAAGCCTGGGTCAGAAAGTATATATTTCATCCTTCGCGAATTTCAGCCTTTCTTCACCATTTTTAAATCAATTTTGGAACTTTTTTGGGGATTTTGAAGAGGGAATCCAAGGGAACTTCATTGAGGTAAGATTTCTAAACATAAAACTCGTTCCTATGGTGTTATATCATTGATTAGGCTTGAAATTTATGGAAATTTGTGGGTAAATATTGAAGAAACTAGGGCTTGATATTGTAGACATTTGATTAAGGGTTTGAGGGGTCATTTGTTGTCGGATTTTGGTATTCTTGGTATGTATGGACTCGTGGGAGGATAAAGAGTTTATTGATGTAATTTTTATCAGATTTCGAGACGTGGTCCTGAAGGTTGGGTTTTGAACAATTTCGGGATTTTGATGTATTTTGATTATTTTCGAGTAATCTTTGTTCCCTTAGCATATTTTGATGGCCATGTACTGATTTTGGTTAGATTTGGAGCATTGAAGGCCGATTTGAGAGGCAAAGGCATCGCGGGCTAGGGTTTGGACCGGATAGAGGTAAGTAATGATTGTAAATGTTGTCCTGAGGGTATGAAACCCCGAATTTCACATTGTTGTGTTACTTTGAGGTGACGCACATGCTAGATGATGAGCGTGGGGTCGTGCACCGTTGGGGATTGTGACTTAGTCTGTCCCGTATGATTGTTTAACTGCGTATTTGATTGAAAACTGTTTGCTATCATCATGTTTTGGGCTGAATGCCATATTTGGGCCCCGTGCCAAATGTTTGGACCCTTAGGGGATTTTTACTACTATTCATCACTGTTTAGACTTTGTATTTGTACTTAGTCATGCTATATTCTACTATTTTCATAACTCAGCCATATTTACTCCGTTTTGATATTTTAAATGATATTTTGGGCTGAGCATCATGTTTTACTTTTGTCCGAGTGGCATGAGAGATTTCTGACTAAGTGAGGCCGAAGGCCTGTGTTGTGAGGATATTATGGGATCGGGCTGTGCACCGCAACAAGTTATTACTGATTCATGATTATGAGGCCGAGGGCCTGATTTGCTACGCCACGAGATGGCTTGATATGAGGCCGAGAGCCTGTTTGATTATGCCACGAGATGGCTTGTTATAGCGTTTGGGCCGTAAGGCCCCCCTGGAGTCTGTACACCCCCAAAAGCGTGGGTACCCAGTGTGAGATGTGATATAGCCCAATGGGCTGATGTTGTTGCATGTTATTGCCCGAGGGGCTGATACGAGTGATTGTGAGATAGCCCGAGGGGCTAGTTCTGTCGGTATTTTGCCCGAGGGGCTAATTTATGTTTTCTATCTTTTCTCCCTGTTTTCATTCACTTGTTTGAACTGCTAAAAGATGTTTTAAAAAGGTTTTTATTGAACTAAGGTGTTTCTACGAGCTTTTACTATTTTATTGCATTGTTCTGGTTTTATACTGCCTCGTTGTAGCATTTTGCTGTGTTTTACATGTTTTCTTATCGCTCAGTTGCCTTTACTTTTATTACTTACTGAGTTGGGGTATTCACATTACTCCCTACACCTTGTGTGCATATTCAGGAGACTCGGGCCATGCTAGCGAGAGCTGATTTGCTTCCACCGCAGGCTTATTCGGAGTTGACTAGGTAACTGTTCGTCGTTCGCAGCCCAGTACTTCTCCTTCCTATCTTTACTTTCCTTGTACTAGCTTTGTACTAGACTGTGTAGTCTTTTCATATTCTTAGACGGATGTTTAGATGCTCATGACTGGTGACACCCCGATGTCGCGCTGTGTTTGTTTCCACAATTGTTCTATTTCACTCTTTATTTTGGGATTTATAGTTTAATTATGACTTAAAAATCAATTATTATAACTATCTTAAATGGTTTAAGGGTTTGTGACGGCTGGCCTTGTTTTACGAGAGGCACCATGACGACCGGGTCCGGTTTGGGGTTGTGACAAGTTGGTATCAGAGCCTAGGTTACATAGGTTTCACGAGTCATGAGCAGGTTTAGTAGAGTCTCGCGGATCGGTACGGAAACGTCTGTATTTATCCTCGGGAGGCTACAGAACCTTTAGGAAAACTTCATATTCTTAAAATTTTTGTCGTGCGAATCTGTTGATCCGAGTACTAAACTTTTGTTATTCTATTCTCTCATAGATGGTGAGGACACGTGCTACCGGTCAGGATGGACGACCACAAATACCACTAGCTGGGGACACTAGAGGCCGAGGACGTGGTTAAGGCTGTGGTAGGGGCAGGGGTGTAGCCCGCACAATAGCTAGGGCAGCACCTGCAGATCCACTAGCTGCCCCAGTTCATGATTAGGTCCAGGTTGTAGATGCTCTAGCAGCACCAGCTCAGGCACTAGCTGTGCCCATTGTGATTCCAGGTCTTCAGGAGGCCCTAGCCCAGATTCTATCAGTATGCACTGGCCTAGCTCAAGCGGTCTTAGTTACTACAGCCGCAACTATTTCTCAGGTCGGGGGAGGCACTCAGACTCCCGCCGATCGCACACCTGAGCAGGTCGTGCAGGGACTTCAGACACCGGGGGCACCTCCAGCCCAGCCGGTTGTATCTTTTCAGGACTATGTAGCTCCTGCTATACCAGAGGACGAGCAGCGCAGGTTGGAGAGGTTCGGTAGACTTCAGCCTCCGACTTTCAGTGGTAAAGAGGGTGAGGATGCCTAGGGTTTTTTGGACAAGTGTTAGAGAATTCTTCGTACAACGGGTATTCTGGAGACCAGCGGAGTCACTTTCACTACTTTTCAATTTTCTGGAGCCGCCTTCACTTGGTGGGAGGCTTATGAGAGACGTAGGCCTGTTGGTGCAACACCCTTTACCTGGCAGAAATTCTCCGTTCTCTTTTTGAAGAAGTATGTGCCATAGTCTCGCAGAGAGGAGCTACGCAGGCAATTCGAGTGGTTGCGTCAGGGAGAGATTATTGTGACGTAGTATGAGATGAGGTTCTCCGAAGTTAGCTCGTCATGCTATTTGGTTGGTTCCTACGGAGAGAGAGAGGATTAGGAAGTTCATTGATGGCCTCACGTATCAGCTTCAGATTCTCATGACCAGGGAGAGGGTGTCTGGTGCTACTTTTGAGGAGGTTGTTGACATTGCTCACGAGATTGAGTTAGTTCGTCGCCAGGAGCGAGATGAGAGGGAGGCCAAGAGGCCTCGGGGATCTGGTAGTTATGGTAGTGCTCCTTCGAGGGGTCAGTTTCAGCACGACAGAGGCCGTCCCTTCAGACATGCTTAGTCAGCTCGCCTAGGTTATCGTGGGGCATCATCGGGTCATGGTTCTCACAGTCTCATCAGGGCCAGTCATTACTCAGTTCCCTTCCAGCCCAAAGTTCGTCTCGTGCTTTATCAATTCAGGGCTCTTCTATGCCAGGTGCATCTGCTAGTCATTCCGGTGCTAGGGGTTCCCTTCAGTCCCTGTCTCCAGCACTAGGGAGTTGTTATGAGTGCGGAGTGTTGGGCCATATGTGGAGGTAGTGTCCACGTCGTCTTGGAGGTTTGATCGCAGCGTACTCAACCTAAGGATGAGTGGGCGCTAATACTTTTACCCAATAGCGGTATCGGGGTCAATTTTCCACATGGAGCTTCAATTTGGAGTTGAGTGTTTATATGGTCTAGGACTATGTTTTAGCTTCTAATTGATCTTCTAACATTTTTGGTTTTCTTTTGATTATCAACTCAATATATCAACTACAAATTTAAAGCTAAGTTATGCTAAGATATTAATTCTAAGTTACATGCAATATAGAGAAAGGCATTAGGGTCGTGGCGTGTACCTAGGTGGTCAACTAACGGGTAGAGATTCCTAATGCAAGAATGATGAATATGGGACTTATGCTATAACCGTTGCACTTTTGCACCCACTCTCACACCTCTCGGTAGAGAGAGTGATTTTGCCCAATTGACTCTCTCGAGACCAATTGGGTAGGCCAATTTGCCCAAGCAACTTATGGTTCAATTTGGGTAATTACTCTCTCGAGGTTTAACCCGTTAATTGGGACTGCCATTCTCATGGGTCCATCCCAATTCCTTGTTGGAATTAATCTTGGGGTCATAGACTCTCTTTCTCAAGAGGAGTCAAGACTCACTAAGCTTGACTTAGTGTTTGCAACCACCAAATCTTAATAAAAATATAAGATTAATCCAAATAACAAATACCCAACACCATTCATGCACTAAACAATCACACCCATTAATTACCCACACTAGGGTTGAACCACAACCCTAGCTAATGGGTTTAGCTAGCCATAATAGAAACAGAAATTGAAGAAATAGAAAATGAAACAACCATATTAATTAATTTCTAATGTTAAACTACAATAATCTATGATGAAAACTAAGCTAAAAATGCCCAAGATAGGCCAAAATATGAGTCTCACGAGCTCAGCTGCTATCCGCCCAAAAACAGAACTAAAAAACTGCTCCTAAAAAGTAAAATTTTCTTTTTATACTACATAGGAAAAACCGGACGATAATACCCCTGAGGGTCTGGCGCGGACCGCGCACAAATGACACGCGGCTGCGGAGGGTTTTGCGTTTTCATATCTTGCTTCTAGCACTGGGGACGTGGACCGCACAAAAGTGACGCGCGGCCGCGTGAACTTCATCCACGCGGACCACACTAATTAGGTGTGTGGCCACGTGGGCTTTTGCCTTGAATGATTGAGTCTCTGACACTCTTAGGCGCTGACCGCATGGAAAGGGGCGCATACCGCGTGAAAAGGAGCGCGGACCGTGCAACTTGACTTAAAAATGGCATGGCCTCTGAACTTTCCTGTGCGGTTGCGTGGCAAAACAGTGCGGACCGTGCAGGTTGACATTGAAAATGCCCAGCCTCTGAACTCTCCTGTGCGACCGCATGACAAAACAGTGCGGACCGCACAGGTCATTTTGCTCCCCCTTTTGTTGTCTTTTGACACTTGGCAGATTTCACTTCTTTTTGAGTCGATCTTTAGTATTTGTCATCTTGTCGCTCAAACCTGCAATCAAGCACAACTTGTAAGCATTTTGGGACTAATTTATGGCAGTTAATGCACAAAGCTTAGGTAAGAATGGGTATAAAACATGTAGAAATCACAGTTATCAGGGTTCATCTCAATAGAGGAGTCAGCCATTGGCTTCAGCGCTGGTTACTTCACCACCACCCACCGAATCAGCTAGGGGTGGAGGTCAGTCAGCTAGGGGCCGCCTTAGAGGGCGAGGTCGATCAGGTGGTGGTCAGACTCGTTTCTATGAACTCCCATCTAGACTTGATGCTATTGATTTTGATGCTGTGATTACAGGTATTGTATCAGTCTGCCACATAGATGCCTCTGTGTTATTTGATCCCGGTTTCACTTTTTCATATGTGTCATCATATTTTGCTCGTTATTTGGATATACCCCGGGTTTCTCTTATTTCATATATTCGTGTATCTACTCCGGTGGGCGATACTATTGTTGTGGACCATGCGTACCGATCATGTGTGGTGACTATTGGGGGTATGGAGACATGTGTGGACCTGTTATTGCTTTGTATGGTGGACTTTGATGTGATATTGGGCATGGATTGGCTATCTCCGTGTCGTGCTATATTGGACTGTCATGCTAAGACAGTGACATTGTCTATGCCAGGTGTGCCATGGATTGAGTGGCGAGGTCCGACTGATTTTGTCCCCAGTAGGGTGATTTCGTTCTTGAAGGCCCAACGGATGGTTGGGAAGGGTTGCCTTTCATATTTAGCCTTTGTGAGGGATGTCGGTGCAAAGACTCCTAGTATTGATTCTGTTCATGTTGTGAGTGATTTTCCCGATGTGTTTCCTACAGACCTATCGCCGGACAGGGATATTGATTTTGGTATTAATATAGTACCGGGCACTTAGCCCATTTCTAATTCCACCATATCGTATGGAACCAACAGAGCTGAAGGAGTTAAAGGAGAAGCTTCAGGAACTCTTTGATAAGGGGTTTATTCGGCCTAGTGTGTCGCCTTGGGATGCGCCTGTTCTATTTGTGAAGAAAAAGGATGGCACGATGAGGATGTGCATTGATTATAGGCAGTTGAACAAAGTAACAATCAAGAACAAGTATCCTTTGCCTCATATCGATGATTTATTTGACCAGCTTCAGGGAGAGAGAGTGTTCTCCAAGATTGATCTCCATTCAGGTTATCACCAGTTGAAGATCAGGGACTCGGATATTCTTAAGATGACTTTGAGGACCCGATATAGTCATTATGAGTTTCTAGTGATGTCTTTTGGACTAACCAATGCCCCACAACGTTCATGCATTTGATGAACAACATGTTTCGGCCTTATCTCAACTTGTTTGTCATAGTTTTCATTGATGATATTTTGGTATACTCACGTAGTCAGGAGGAGCATGCGGAGCATTTGAGAGTTGTGTTGTAGAGATTGAGGGAGGAGAAACTTTATGCAAAGTTCTCCAAGTGTGAGTTTTGGCTTAGTTCAGTGGCTTTCTTGGGGCACGTGGTGTCTAGTGAGGGTATTAAGGTTGATCCGAAGAAGATAGAGGCGGTTCAGAGTTGGCCCAGATCGTCCTCAGCCACATAGATTTGCAGCTTTCTTGGTTTAGAAGGTTATTACCGCCGGTTTGTTCAGGGATTCTCATCTATCGCATTGCCCTTGACCAAGTTAACTCAAAAGGGTGCTCCATTCAGGTGGTCGGATGAGTGTGAGGAGAGCTTTCAGAAGCTCAAGACTGCCTTGACCACAACTCCAGTGTTAGTTTTACCATCAGCTTTAGGTTCATATACTGTGTATTGTGATGCTTCAAGAGTTGGTATTTGGTGTGTGTTGATGCAGGAGGGTAGAGTTATTGCTTATGCTTCTCGTTAGTTGAAGCCCCATGAGAAGAACTACCCTATTCATGATTTGGAGTTGGCTGCCATTGTTCACGCGTTGAAGATTTGGAGGCATTATTTGTATGGTGTGTCTTTTGAGGTGTTTACTGATCATCGTAGCCTCCAGAACTTGTTCAAGCAGAAGGATCTCAATTTGAGGCATCGGAGATAGTTGGAGCTGCTAAAGGACTATGATATCACTATTTTGTACCATCTGGGGAAGGCCAATGTGGTGGTCGATGCCTTAAGTATGAAGGCAGTGAGTATGAGGAGTTTGGCATATATTCCAGTTGGGGAGAGACCTCTTGCAATTGATGTTCAGGCCTTGGCCAATTGGTTTGTGAGATTGGATATTTCGGAGCCCAGTCGGGTATTGGCTTGTGTGATTTCTCGGTCTTCCTTATTTGATCACATTTGAGAGCGCCAGTATAATGATCCTCATTTGCTTGTCCTTAAGAACACAGTTCAGCACGATAATGCTAGAGATGTGACTATTGGTGATGGTGGGGTGTTGAGGATGCAGGGCCGGATATGTGTGCCCAATGTAGATGGGTTTCAGGAGTTGATTCTGGAGGAGGCTCATAGCTCGCGGTATTCTATTCATCCGGGTGCCGCGAAGTTGTATCAAGATTTGAGATAGCATTATTGGTGGAGGAGAATGAAGAAAGACATTGTGGGATTTGTAGCTTGATGTCTCAGTTATCAGCAGGTGAAATATGAGCATCAGATACCGGGTGGCTTGCTTCAGTAGATGGATATTCCAGAGTGGAAGTGGGAACGAATCACCATGGACTTAGTAGTCAGGCTCCCACGGACTTTGAAGAAGTTCGATGCTATTTGGGTGATTGTGGATTGACTGACCAAGTCCGCGCACTTCATTCCTGTGTGCACTACCTATTATTCAGAGCGGTTGGCAAATATTTATATCTGGGAGATTGTTCGTTTGCCCGTGTCCTAGTTTCCATCATTTTAGATGGGGGCACTCAGTTTACTTCACAATTTTGGAGGTCTGTACAGCGAGAGTTGGGTACTCAGGTTGAGTTGAGTACAACTTTTCACCCTTAAACGGATGGGCAATCCGAGCGCACTATTCAGATATTGGAGGACATGTTGCGCGCTTGTGTCATTGATTTTAGAGGGTCATGGGATCAGTTTCTACTGCTCACAGAGTTTGCTTATAAAAAAAGTTATCAGTCGAATATTCAAATGGCTCTATATGAGGCTTTGTATGGGAGGCGATGTAGATCTCCAGTTGGTTGGTTTGAGCCGGGTGAGGCTAGGCTATTGGGTACAAACTTGGTGCATGATGCTCTAGACAAGGTGAAGGTGATTCAGGAGAGGCTTCGTACAGCGCAGTCAAGACAAAAGAGTTATGCTGACAGAAAGGTTCGGGATGTGTCCTACATGGTCGGTGAGAAGGTTCTATTGAAGGTTTTACCCATGAAAGGTGTTATAAGATTTGGGAAGAAAGGTAAATTGAGTCCTCAGTTCATTGGGCCTTTTGAGATTCTTCAGAGGATTGAGGAGGTGGCTTATGAGCTTGCTTTGCCACCCAGCTTGTAGAGTGTACATCCGGTATTTCATGTTTCTATGCTCCGAAAGTATATTGGCTATCCGTCTGATGTTTTTGGATTTCAACACGGTTCAGTTAGATGGTGATTTGACTTATGATGTGGAGTCAGTAGCCTATTTTGGAGCGTTAGGTTCGAAAGTTGAGGTCAAAGGATATAGCTTCAGTGAAAGTGCAGTAGAGAGGTTGGCCCATGGAGGAGGCTGCCTGGGAGACCGAGCGGGAGATGCGGAGTAGATATCCTTACCTATTTGAGGCTTAAGGTATATTTCTTGACCGTTCGAGGATGAACATTTGTTTAAAAGAGGGAAGAAGTAACGATCCGACCGGTCGTTTCATGAGTTACCAGTCCGTTTCCCCTATTTCTGCTTCTTATTATCTTATTCAGCTGTATTATGTGTTATCGGGTTGGTTGGCTCGGGTTCGGAGAGGTTTTGGTAAGGTTTGAGACACTTAGTCTCTTTTGAATAAGCTTAAGTTGGAAAAGTCAATCAGATGTTGACTTATGTGAAAAAGGGCTCGGATGTGAATTCTGATGGTTCGGATACCTTCGGGAGGTGATTTGGAACTTAGGAGTGTGATCAGAACGTGTTTTGGAGGTCCGTAGTAGATTTAGGCTTGAATTGACAAAATTGAAATTTTGGCATTTTTTGGTTGATAGGTTAGATTTTGATATAAGGGTCGAAATGGAATTCTGGAAGTTGCTGTAGGTCTGTTGTGTCATTTGGGATGTGTGTGCAAAATTTCAGGTAATTCGGACGTGGTTTGATAGACATTTTGATCAAAAACGGAATTTGAAAGACTTTTGGAACCTTAGGCTTGAATCCGATGTAATTTGGTTGATTCGATGTTGTTTGAGATGTTTTGAAGATTGGTATAAGTTTGGATAGTGTTATATGACTTGTTCGTACTTTTGGTTGAGGTCCCGGGGGCCTCGGGGTGATTTCGGGTAGTTAACGGGTGATTTTGAGTTGGGTTTGGCAGCTGAAGTTTTCCATTGCTGTTGTTAATAGGCTAGATTCATGTAATTTGGCGACTGTTTATGCCCCAACTTGACTATGCTTCACTATTCTAGGATAGTTAAATGACGATAAATTGGCTTAATTGTGAGTTTCATGTTTTGCAGAAGCGAGTTGCGCTTATGAGAACTTAGGACAGTGTTTGGAGCTAAATTAAAGAAAGGGAAGTCCCTCGGAGCTGAGTACTGTGAAAGAAGAGAGAAAAGAAGAGCTAAAATGATGACCCAGCTTAGCGCGGCCATTAGCGCGCCCACTAGCACGACCGCGCTAGCCCAACAACTCAAGACAAAATACGATGCAATATGTGCGACCATTAGTGCGGGCAAGAGCGCGACCGTGCTAGTCCAGTTCAAAGATTATAATTTAGGGGTAAACTTGGAAGTTCGGGGGTAATTCCACTTAACCTATAAGAGGTCCAGCTCGCCCAAAGGGATATTATCAAGGTTTTTACAACTTAGTTGAAGGCAAGGAGAGGCAAGAGGCAAGGAGGATAATTCAACATCAAGTTCTTCCTTTCTTCCTTTTTTATTTTACCGTTTATGATGAATTTTGCTGTTGTTAGTATGAATACGATTATGAGTAGCTAAGTATTTAGTCTAGGGTTTTTATGGAACCTATTGAAGGATGAACTTCGTATTATGTTAATATAGTTTGCCCGGTTTAATCTCTATTTGTTCAGCTACGTTCTTGTTGTAGTTAATTGATAAGATCCTCAATTAGCTGTGCCTATTTAGTATGTATTACTCGGGAGAGAGTGCATATTTAGGTAACTGTTGAACAACATCACTCCCAATGTATATGAGGGATCAATAACCGAGGGTTTAAATGTGGGATTAGGGATAACGAAACCTTGGGTGCGATCTAAAGCGAGTTGTAATAAAAGCCAACTAGCGTAACTCGGGAGAGTGCAACTAGTAAATTGTCGTGATTACTTGGGAGATATTTATGGTAATAAGAGTGCTCATGATCAATAGAGATGATTAGGCAATTCTATGCGAAACATAACTGGAAGGGATTCCATCAATAGGAGAAATCACAACCTTAGATCCTTCTCTTCTTTACATACAATCCAGTCATAGTTAGCTTTTGATTTACTTGCTTTCATTCAGTTATAGTTAGTAACATCTCCAATTGTTACTCAAAATATCTGGAAAGTTGATTATGAAGAATTCAGTGAGTCTGATAAGAGTAATTGGTAGGTTAATTCCCTATGGGATTCGACTCTGGGCTAAATACTCCGATTATATTTGCAGCAACCGCTTTGTTCTTTTTATAAGGCATAGTTGGGTGTGATCAAATTTTGGCCCATTGCCGGGGAATTAACGGTGTTATCAATTATAGTTGAAATAAATACAAAAATTCTTAGTGTAGTTAGTTTTCTTTATTTTCAATCTGTACATTAAAATTAACGTTTGTTGACTTGGCTGTACAGGTGCATGCCTAGAAACTCATCGAGAACTGGTGAATTATTTGAAGCACTATTAGATCTCGAGAAAGTTTTCAAGGCCTTGAATCGGGCCAACCGAAAAAACAAACAACAACAATCAACTGAACAACTCGAACCAAACATGGGGGATAACATGTTAGACCCAGCTGCGCCAGTCACGCCAGTGACACCTCTTGTGCCAGAGGCTGCTCTATATGACTGGGCACAATCCACAACAGAGAATTTGGCCCCAACAATATTAGTCCCGCAGATACAGGCCGAATCTTTTCAAATCACAAACAACATGCTGCACTTGTTGCAAAACAAGGGACTATTTTTGGGGTCATACATTGAGGATCCTCAACAATACTTGATGAATTTCCTATCAATCTACAAAACTCAAAGGCAGACCAACGTAACTCAGGAAGTAATAAAGCTGATGTTGTTTCCATTCTCAATGACAGAAGCTGCCCAGACCTGTCTAAACTCACTCCCCATTAATTCCATCATGACTTGGGAGGAGTTAGTCAAGCAATTTGTGAATAAGTTTCATCCACCCAACAAGAATGCTCAGCAAATTGATGAAATTTTGTGCTTCAAACATAAATCAATGGAGACACTGCAAGAAACTTGGGAACGATTCAAAGGGATGTTGGTTATGTGTCCGCATCTTGGTATTCCAGATCAGATGTTGAGGCAGCGGTTTTACATGGGTTTGACAGATAGCGTGAAGGCTAATGTTGATGCTTCAGTTGGTGGAGCATTCTTGAGCAAAACATAGAGCCTGCTTGACAAGATGGCACAGAATTCGGGGTGGACAACTAGGAATTCACCTATCTCTCCAGTAGTTCACTCAATGCTCTTAGATCTATCCGACATTCTTGCTGAAAATATGGCCACATTAATGACACAGATGAGTATACTCACCAAAAAGGTGGAAGAGTTAGGGCAAAAGCAGTAGGTACACATTGTTGATACTACCAATCGAGGCTTATGCACATCTTACATTAGTCAGCCAATTGGTAACCAATGGAATGCAGAAAGTGATCATCACCACTACCCTAAGGACATGAATTATGTGTATAATTATGGAGGCCAGAGACAGGGTGGTCAAAATTGGGGCCAACAGAATCAGCCATATAGGCCAGTTCAGCCACAGCTCAACAATGGAAATATGGGAGGAATGCGACCTCCCAATAACATGGTGCCTTACCAAAGGCCACAGGGATACAACAACCAAAATCAGCAGCAGGGTTATCATCCTCCTCAGCTGCATCATGGTGGAAGACAGGAAGATGGGTTTGCTAGACTCGAGGCAATAATACAATAGGTTATTGGGTCAAATGCAAAATTGAGTGAAAGGGTAGATGCACATGAGTTAGCTATAAAGAATATTGAAGTGCAGATGGGCCAGATTTTGACATCTTTGAATAATCGTCCTCATGGGACATTACCTGCAGACACTCAGATAAATCCAAAAGATCAAGGCCTGAAACAGCTGATGGCGGTGAGTATACATAATGGTAGAGACTTAGACTTGGAGCAAGAGAGGGCTCGAGAAAGCAGACAGGCTGAGACACTTGTACCAGTGCCCATTGAGCTAGATGAGTCAACGAAACTGACAGAGGTGACAATACAGTCTGCTCTGGAAGAAACCAACACACAGATTGAGGCTGAGAAAGAAGCTGAGACAGCTCAGGAACCGGTAGTTGAGGTGGTGTCTAACAAAGAGAATACCCAAATCATTGGGAAGAAGAGACCTCCAACACCATTCCCACAGAGGCTGACCAAGTACCAGAAAGAGGAACAATACAAGAAATTCTTGGAGATGCTGAAACAAATCCAGGTAAATATTTCATTGATTGATGCTTTGAAGGAGATGCCTGGTTATGCAAAAACGATGAAGGATTTGATGTCCTGAAAATTTGATTTCCAAGACTTGGCCACAGTGACTAACTCAGACCTATAGTGCTGTGGTGACTAGACCAGTTGTTGAGAAGTTGTCAGACCCAGGGAGTTTCACAATTCCCTGCACAATTGGTAACTTTGCTTTTACCAAGGCACTTTGTGATTTAGGGGCTAGCATAAATCTTATGCCCCGAGCGATCTATAAGAGATTGGGAATTGGAAGAGCTAGACCCACATCTATGTTGTTGCAGCTAGCTGACAGGACCGTAAAAAGACCTTCTGGTATCTTGGATGACGTGTTGATTCCGGTAGAAAAATTTGTGTTCCCTGCAGATTTTGTGATTCTGGATTGCAAGGTGGATGAAGAAATTCCCATAATTTTGGGAAGGCCATTCTTGGCCACAGGGAGAGCTCTCATTGATTGTGAAACTGGGGAGTTCAATATGAGGTTGAACGATGAGGAGATAACATTCACTATGCAGAAATCTATGAGGCGACCAAGTGAATTCGCCAATTATTCTCTTATTGATGTCGTGGGTATAATCGTAGAAGCAGATGATGAGATGCTGACTATTGAGGACCCTCTTGCTGTATGTCTTGTAAATTTAGATGAGGTAAATGGGGAAGAATTGGCAGAATGGGTGCTGGCTTTAGAGGGCAGAGGGTTTTGGGATAGAACACTTGAATTCGAGCCCCTGCACTTAGAAAATAGAGAAACTCCTCCAGCCAAGCCATCCATAGAAGAACCACCAAAGCTGGAGTTGAAGCCACTGCCCTCCCATCTCAGGTATGAGTTCCTAGGACCTAACTCCACATTACCTGTTATTATCTCATCTAGTTTGTTAGATGTACAGGCACAACAACTTTTGCAGGTGCTCAAGGAGTGCAAGATTGCCATTGGGTGGACCATGGCAGACATTAAGGAGATCATCCCGACATATTGTATGCATAAAATTCTGTTGGAAGACACAAACCTTCCAGGGAATACCAAAGAAGGCTGAACCCCAACATGAAGGAAGTGGTAAAGAAAGAGGTGATTAAGTGGTTGGATGCGTGAATCATTTTCCCCATCTCTGACAGCAACTGGATTAGCCCGGTGCAATGTGTTCCTAAGAAGGGTGCTATGACGGTGGTAAAAAATGATAACAATGAGCTGATATCTACAAGAACTTTGACAGGCTGGAGAATTTGCATGGACTACAAAAAATTGAATTTGGCCACCCGGAAAGACCACTTCCCACTTCCTTTCATTGATCAGATGCTTGACAGACTGGCAGGAGGTCCCACTTTTGTTTTCTGGATGGGTACTCAGGATACAATCAAATCTCCATTGCACCAGGGGACAGAGAGAAGACCTCCTTCACATGCCCATATGCCATTTATGCTTTTCAGAGGATGCCCTTTGGCCTATGCAATGGACCCGCCACATTCCAAAGTTTCATGATGGCCATATTCAGTGACATAGTCGAAGACATAATGGAGGTGTTCATGGATGATTTCTCAGTGGTGGGAAACTCATTCGACGATTGCCTTATAAATCTAACCCGAGTGTTGAAAAGATGTATTGAGACTAACCTAGTACTTAATTGGGAAAAGTGCCATTTCATGGTACAAGAGGGCGTAATCTTGGGACACCGGGTATCAAGCAAGGGAATCGAGGTGGATCATGCTAAAGTTGACGTTATAGCAAAGCTACCACCCCCATTTCAGTCAAGGCAATCAGGAGTTTCCTCGGGTATGCCGGTTTCTACCGAAGATTCATAAAAGATTTCTCAAAAATTGCCAACCCTCTCTGTAAGTTATTAGAAAAGATCACCCTTTCTTGTTTTATGATGATTGCAGGGTAGCATTCGAGGAGCTTAAAAAGAGGCTAGTCATAACACCCATCATTGTTGCCCCCGACTGGGAGCAACCATTCGAACTCATGTGTGACGCCAGTGACTATGCAGTGGGGGCAGTGCTAGGACAACAGAAAGACAAGTTAATGCACCCAATCTACTATGTCAGTAGAACGTTGAGTGGAGCCCAGTTGAACTACACTGTGACTGAAAAGGAGATGCTGGCTATGATGTTTGCATTCGACAAGTTCAGATCATACCTGATTGGCTCTAAGGTAATTGTATATACTGATCATGCAGCTCTCAGGTACTTGATTGAGAAGAAGGAGTCCAAACCGCACCTGATTCGTTGGGAGCTGTTACTGCAAGAGTTTGGCCTTGATATTTATGATAGTAAGGGCACAGAAAACCAAGTCGCTGATCATTTATCACGACATGAAGGAGCTGAAAACTTACTTGAGGTTGAGGATATTTTGGAAACCTTTCCAGACGAGCAACTTCTCGCTACAAGCCTTGAGGAAGTGCCATGGTATGCAGACTTTGCAAATTACTTGGCAAACGATATAGTTCCCTATGACCTTTTGTCTCTGCAAAAGAAAAAGTTTTATCGTGACTGCCACATGTATTACTGGGATGAACCTTATCTGTTTAGAAATGTGTTGATAATATGATCCGGAGGTGTGTCCCCAAGATAGAACAATCTTCTATTTTGAAGGCATATCACGCATCAGCATATGACAAGCATTTTGGAGGAGTCAAGACGGTAGCAAAAGTACTAGAAGCTGGGTTCTACTGGCCAACAGTGTTTAAGGATGCACATAAATGGGTGAAGGGCTGTAATGAATGTCAGCGAACCGGGAACATTTCCCATCGCCATGAGATGCCCATGAACCCAATTCAAGAGGTTAAAGTGTTTGATGTCTGGGGGATAGACTTCATAGGACCCTTTGTCAGCTCCTTTGGCAATAAGTACATACTTGTAGATGTAGATTACGTGTCCAAATGGGTGGAAGCTGCAGCACTTCCCACCAATGATGCAAGAGTGGTGGTGGGGTTTTTGAAGAAGAATATATTCACCCGTTTCAGGACCCCAAGAGCTATTATTAGTGATGGAGGCACTCACTTCTGCAATCGAGCCTTCGAGAAATTGCTAGCAAAGTATGATGTATGCCACAAGGTGGCAACCCCGTATCATCCTCAAACCAGTGGACAGGTCGAAGTGTCGAATAGAGAGATAAAGAGTGTACTGACCAAGACTGTGAATGCCATAAAAACTAATTGGGTGAAAAAGCTAGATGATGCACTTCGAGCTTACAGAACTGCTTTTAAAACACCAATTAGCATGTCACCATATAAGTTGGTGTTCGGGAAGGCCTGTCACTTACCAGTGGAACTAGAACATAGAGCTTGGTGGGCAATGAAACAGCTGAATCTGGATATTGAGGCTGTGGGAACAACTAGAGTCATAGAATTGCATGAGCTCAACGAGTTCCGATATCTTGCTTTTGAGAGCACAAGGTTGTACAAGGAGAGAATGAAGAGGTTGCACGACAAGAACATTGTTGAGAAAAAATTTCAATCCTGGAGACATGGTATTGCTTTATAACTCAAGATTAAGGCTATTTCCGGGTAAACTCAAGTCACGATGGTCTGGACCATTTCGTGTGGTCGAAGTATTCCCTTCAGGTGCCGTAGATATTGCCTCAGAGAAAGACTCTCATACATTTAGAGTCAATGGGAAAAGATTGAAACCATATGTAGGCATGGATGAACCAAAGGAAGTGTTAGTGATCCATCTGACTGAACCTCGGAGGTCGAGCAAACTTTAAATGCGCTTATCTGGTCATGCCACGACGTTAAATCAGGTGCTGCATGGGAGGCAACCCAATAATTTGTTGTAACTATCGTGCCATGATATTAACTAAGGCGCTAGTTGGGAGGCAACCCAATGATAGTGAGTAGTTGTTACTTTTGATTTTGGTAAGTACTAACCAATGAAGGTGAGCTTGGGCAGGTGATAAGTCCATCGGACGCGGAAAGAACAGGTGAAAAATGGAAAATTTTTGTGCCCAGAAGCATGCCGCGCTACCCACCGCGCATATGGGAAAACATTCTGCCTCAGCATCTCAACCGCTAGCACGACCGCGTTAGAAGCACGACCACGCCAGTGGTTGCACATATGGCCAAGTACATTGTCTGCACTAGCACAGCCACGCTCGTACCACGCTACGACCGCGCTAGTCCCTCCCAACGGACGTTTTATTTAACTTAATAAATTTTTTATTTTATTTTTTTAGTGTTTATTTTTTATTTTAAATCTGTAAATGTTATTTCCCCTAACTATATCCCCCCCACTCTAATTACTCCCCTCTTCTTCACTCCCAAAATCTCCAATG
This sequence comes from Nicotiana tabacum, assembly GCF_000715075.1. NCBI lineage: Eukaryota > Viridiplantae > Streptophyta > Magnoliopsida > Solanales > Solanaceae > Nicotiana > Nicotiana tabacum. The sequence continues at coordinate 93,871,652 of NC_134085.1, read as the reverse complement.
TTCAAATTCCCAACCCTAACTCTCCTTCTTCTTCAAATTCCATCTTCCTCAAATTCCCCCTTCTCCAAATTCCAACCCCAAATTTCCCAAGGTTCAAGCCACGCTCTCCCCTACTCTTCTTCACTTCTCGCCATCTTCTCTCACTACAGGTAAGGTTTTCTTTTTACCATTGTTTTTGGATTTGTATTATGTAGTAGTTTTTGTTCTTCTCTTTTCCCAGTAGTAAATTGTAGTGTTTGTGTAGTGATTGTGAGTGATAATGTTGGTGGAGTTGTATCTTAACTTAGTGGGTGAATTTGGGAAAATTGTGGTGGTATTGGGGTGCAACATGTTTGAATTGGGGTGTGGGTATATAATACCCACAAGGTGTTTGTTTAAATGCCACAGTGAGTGTAAATGAGTAATTGTGACCAATTGTGCACGTGAAGTCTGAGTAACCGCATTGAATCACATTTTTTGGGCTGTGCTAATGTTATTCCTTTTCCAGGTACTATGGCTCCATCTAGGAAATGACGCACCACATGTGCTTCTTCTAGCAGTCAAGCTGGAATGTCCAGGGCGCGCATGTCAACTCCTGCTCGTCCCTTTGATAGTAGCAGGTTCATCTCTGCCAAGGCTCAGGACCGCTTTGCAGATAAGGCCCCTAAGAAACCAATACCGGAAAGGGACATAGATATAGGGTCGGTCCAGCTGGGCTTCCCTAACTTGTATAATGAGCTGGTAAGGTGAGGCTACAAATCTTCCTTGTAAAGCCGGACGAGGGGAATGTGATGGTTGTCCGTGAATTCTACGCCAATGTAAAGGAACATGTGAATGGCGTAGTAACAGTGCGTAGAAAGGCAGTAGATGCCTCTGTTGAGGCTATACGGAGGATATACCAGCTACCCGCTCTTGTGGATCCGTATGAAAACTATTATGAGATGTATGGCAGATCACACATGCAGTGGGAGCTGTTCTTTCCAACAATATGTGTATGCGGCAAGGAAATTATATGGATGAAGTATGGTCAGAAGTTTCACTCCGCGGCGCTAACCTTTGAAGGGAAGTGCTGGTTATATGTTATCAACAACCGCCTGATCCTATCTTCTAACACTAAGGAGGTAAATAGTCCTCGAGCGGCTCTGATATGGTGCTTTATGAATGGTCACAACTTTGACGTGGCCAAGCTGATTTATGAGGAGATATTCACCCGTTGTCCGGTGAAAAGGTATGGGTTCTTCTTCCCTTCCTTGGTTACTAGACTGTGACGGGCAGTTCGGGTGCCGGAAAATCTGGCTGTGGATGGGATAGTGCCAAAAGACTCCATGTTCCGAGCAGATAAGGTAACTACTGGGAAGGAGCCGGTGGCAGCGGGTGGTGATGATAGTGGTGAATCTGATGACTCTGAGGAAGAGGAGGCTGAGCAGGAGGATGTGAGGGCCGAGTCACCGACCCATGAGCAAATTGCAACGGCTACAACACCATCTTAGGCTACCACATCATCTGGGGCTGCTTGGGTTACACGGTTCACAACTTTGGAGCAGGAGGTGGCCGGATTGCGTACCTCGGTCGCTGACTTAGGTACACGTGTTGACGCGATGGATGCCTAGCAGGTGAAATTGGAAAATAAAATATTGGGCTGGATGAGAGCTCTAGATTGTGCTTGCAATCTGAACCCAGACACGATCTCCGATCAAGAGTGATCATTCAGGGAAGTTCCTTTACCTCACTGTTCTTTATTTTGTATGACATGAGGACATGTCTTCCTTTTAAGTGTGGGTGGGGGATACTTCAATGTATGTGTGTATATGTAACAACTTGACTGTTTGATGTTTTCTTTATTTTTCTTGATTGTTTTGGTGGTTTTGAGTAATAGTCAAATTAGGTAAGTTCAAAGTAGGTAAGTTGACTTGTCCCGACGACAGATCTCTTTCGACGGTGTTCTTGAGGGTCTAAGTCGATGTGAAAATCTAAAAAAAACAGCAATAGGTTGGACTCTTCCTGATGACGGATCTTCTAGAAAGTTTTCTTGAGGGAAGTAAGTCTAAAGAAAATACCAAAAATATTTTTCTTTTTCTTTTTCTTTTTGTTTTAGCTAGTGTAGTAACTCCCCATTGGTTTTTCTTTGGGCTGCGGTTCTTTTCCAAGGGTTTTGCTTGAACCAGGTGTAGTTAGTTTTGGTTTATTTTGTTTCTAGCTTTTAGTTAGTATTGATGGGCTATGAGCTGATATAGAAAGAGAAACCCTTGGCGTTGATACACCTGAACACAGTAGACACTAGAGTGTAACGCTTAGTCTCAGTGGTTGATAAGCCAATCTAGAGTGAGTCATGTGCCATGTGTGTATGAGTTGTACTGTATTCTATGCTCTGCATTTGATGCCTAGAACTTTCCTTGTGTGTTTGCAAAGCGAAATAGTAGCTTTATTCAGTCTTAGAAGTGATATAGGCATTTCTTTGTTAAACCATATATATAAAGTAGACCCACCTAAATGCAATACATCGTAGTTAACCCCGTTGAGCCTATAAGCCTGTTTCTTTGGCAACCACATTACAAACCTTATCCAATTGTTTGAACGGCCCATCTATTTGAACCCTTTTACCTCCCATGAGCACTTGAATGGTTATGAAATATGCAAAAGCTAAAGTGTGTGGTGGTGGTTTTTTGAGTGGAACCGATGAAATAGAGAAAAATGTGCAGTACTTTGAAAAAGTAAAAGAATAAGTACCACTTAAAAAGAAGAGAATGAGTAAATGTAGTATTTGATAAGTGGTGACTTGATACAATTGCACCTAATGGAGTGGGATGTTATAAATAGAAGCATGGTGGAATGTCTGGTTTGACATAAGTATGGCTTTGAATGTTAATGTGATTGTATTAAAAGTACTTAAGGAGGTTAGTTACTATATCCAAATATATCCTACCTGTCCCTTAGCCTACATTACAACCAAATGAAGTCCTAATTGACCTTAGACTGAATGGGCTCGATTAGTATAGTAGTGCACTACGGGCAAGCCTATAGTGCATCTGTGTGGCATATGAATTTTCTTTTTGAGAGTGAGCAAATTTTGTCTATTTAAGTTCCTAATTTTTTTAATATTGTAATTTGTGGAACTACTCTCTTGTATGATGTGAGGGCATGTGATTCATGAAGGAAAGGTAAGTCTTGACTTCATGGGCCTCTTTGTCAGCTCCTTTGGCAATAAGTACATACTTGTGGCCGTAAATTACGTATCCAAATGGGTGGAAGTTGTAGCACTTCCCACCAATGATGCAATAGTGGTGGTGGGGTTTTTGAAGAAGAATATATTCACCCATTTTGGGACCCCAAGAGCTATTATCAGTGATGGAAGCACTCACTTCTACAATCGAGCCTTCAAGAAATTGCTAGCAAAGTACGATGTGCGCCCCAAGGTGGCAACCCCGTATCATTCTCAAACCAATGGACAGGTTGAAGTGTCGAATAGAGAGATAAAGAGTGTATTGACCAAGACTGTGAATGCCACAAAAACTGATTGGGCGAAAAAGCTAGATGATGCACTTCGGGCTTATAGAACTGCTTTTAAAACACCAATTGACATGTCACCATATAAGTTGGTGTTCGGGAAGGCCTGTCACTTGCCAGTGGAACTAGAACACAGAGCTTGGTTGGCAATAAAACAGCTGAATCTGGACATTGAGGCTGCGGGAACAACTAGAGTCATAGAATTACATGAGCTCGACGAGTTCCGATATATTGCTTTTGAGAGCACAAGGTTGTACAAGGAGAGAATGAAGAGGTTGCACGACAAGAACATTGTTGAGCGAAAATTTCAATCCTGGAGACATGGTATTGCTTTACAACTCAAGATTAAGGCTATTTCCGGGTAAACTCAAGTCACGATGGTCTGGACCATTTCGAGTGGTCGAAGTATTCCCTTCAGGTGCTGTAGAGATTGCCTCAAGGAAAGACTCTCATACATTTAGAGTCAATGGGCAAAGATTGAAACCATATGTAGGCGTGGATGAACCAAAGGAAGTGTCAGTGATCCATCTGACTGAACCTTAGAGGTCGATCGAGCCTTAAATGCGCTCATCTGCATCGTGCCACGACGTTAAATCAGGTGCTGCGTGGGAGGCAACCCATTGATTTGTTGTAACTATCGTGCCACGACATTAACTAAGGCACTGGTTGGGAGGCAATCCAATGGTAGTGAGTAGTTGTTACTTTTGATTTTGGTAAGTACTAACCAATGTAGGTGAGCTTGGGCAGGTGATAAGTCCATTGGACGCGGAAAGAACAGGTGAAAAAATGGAAAATTTTTGTCCCCAAGAGCGCGCCCGCGCTACCCACCACGCATATGGGCAAACATTCTGCCTCAGCATCTCAACCGCTAGCGCGATCGCTCTATGACCGTGCTGGAAGCGTGACCATGCTAGAAGCACGACCACGCTAGTGGTTGCACATATGGCCAAGTACACTGTCTACACTAGTGTGGCCGCCCTCATACTGCTCTACGACCGCGCTAGTCCCGCCCAACGGACGTTTTATTAAACTTAATAATTTTTTTATTTTATTTTCTTAGTCTTTATTTTGTATGTTAAATCTGTAAATATTATTTCGCCTAACTATATCCCCCCACTCTAATTACTCCCCTCCTCTTCACTCCCAAAATTCCCAACGTTCAAAGTCCCCAACCCTAACCCTCTTTCTTCTTCAAATTCCATCTTCCTCAAATTCCCTTTTCTCCAAATTTCCAACCCAAATTCCCCAAGGTTCAAGCCACACTCTCCCATACTCTTCTTCACTTCTCATCATCTTCTCTCACTACAAGTAAGGTTTTCTTTTTACCATTATTTTTTATAATTGTTGGTAGAGATTTTTTTTATTTTGTATTATGTAGTAGTTTTTGTTCTTTTCTTTAACAGTAGTAAATTGTAGTGTTTGTGTAGTGATTGTAGGTGGTAATGTTGGTGGAGTTGTATCTTAACTTAGTGGGTGAATTTGGGGAAATTGTGGTGGTATTGGGGTGCAACATGTTTGAATTGGGGTGTGGGTATATAATGCCCACAAGGTATTTGTTTAAATGCCACAGTGAGTGTAAATGAGTAATTGTGACCAATTGTGCATGTGAAGTCTGAGTAACCGTATTGAGTCACATTTTTTTGGGTTGTGCTAATGTTATTCCTTTTCCAGGTACTATGGCTCCATCTAGGAAATGACGCACCACATGTGCTTCTTCCAGCAGTCTAGCTAGATCGTCCAAGGCGCGCGGGTCAGCTCCTGCTCGTCCCTTTGATAGTAGCAGGTTCATATCTGCCAAGCCTTAGGACCGCTTTGTGGATAAGGCCCCTACGAAACCGATACCGGAAAGGGACATAGATATAGGGTCGGTCCAGCTGGGCTTCCCTAACTTGTATAATGATCTGGTAAGGTGGGGGGCTACAAATCTTCCTTGTAGAGCCGGACGAGGGGAATGTGATGGTTGTCCGTGAATTCTACGCCAATGTAAATGAACATGTGAATGGCATAGTAACAGTGCGTAGAAAGGCAGTAGATGCCTCTGTTGAGGCTATACAGAGGATATACCAGTTGCCCGCTCCTGTGGATCCGTATGAAGACTATTATGAAATGTATGGCAGATCACACACGCAGTGGGAGCTGTTCTTTCCAACAATCTGTGTACACGGCAAGGAAATTATATGGATGAAGTATGGTCAGAAGTTTCATTCCGCGGCGCTAACCTTTGAAGGGAAGTGCTGGTTATATGTTATCAACAACTGCCTGATCCCGTCTTCTAACACCGCAGAGGTAAATGGTCTTCGAGCAGCTCTGATATGGTGCTTTATGAATGGTCACAACTTTGACATGGCCAAGCTAATTTATAAGGAGATGTTCCCCCGTTGTCCGGTGAAAAGGTATGGGTTCTTCTTCCCTTCCTTGGTTACTAGACTGTGACAGGTAGTTCGGGTGCCGGAAAACCTAGCTGTGGATGGGATATTGCCAAAAGACTCCATGTTCTGAGCAGATAAGGTAACTACTAGGAAGGAGTCGGTGGCAGCGGGTGGTGATGATAGTGGTGAATCTGATGACTCTGAGGAAGAGGAGGCTGAGCAGGAGGATGTGAGGGCCGAGTCACTGACACATGAGCAAATTGCAGCGGCTGCAGCACCATCTGAGGCTGCCACATCATATGGGGATGCTCGGGTTACACGGTTCACAACTTTGGTGTAGGAGGTGGCCAGATTGAGTACCTCGATTGCTAACTTAGGTACACGTGTTGACGCGGTGGCTGCCCACCACGTGAAATTTGAAAATAAAATATTGGGTTGGCTGAGAGCTCTGGGTTGTGCTTGTAATCTGAACCCAGACACGATCTCCGATCAAGAGTGATCATTCAGGGAAGTTCCTTTACCTCAATGTTCTTTATTTTGTATGCCATGAGGATATGTCTTCCTTTTAAGTGTGGGTGGGGGATACTTCAATGTATGTGTGTATATGTAACAACTTGACTGTTTGATATTTTCTTTGTTTTTCTTGATTGTTTTTGGTGGTTTTGAGTAATAGTCAAATTAGGTAAGTTGACTTGTCCCGGCGACGGATCTCTTTCGACGGGGTTCTTGAGGGTCTAAGTCGACGTGAAAATCTAAAAAAAAAAACAACAATATGTTGGACTCTTCCTGATGACAGATCTTCTAGACAGTTTTCTTGAGGGAAGTAAGTCTAAAGAAAATACCAAAAATATTTTTCTTTTTGTTTTAGGTAGTGTAGTAACTCCCCCTTGGTTTTTCTTTGGGCCACGGTTCTTTTCCAAGGGTTTTGCTTGAACCGGGTGTAGTTAGTTTTTGTTTATTTTGCTTCTAGTTTTTAGTTAGTATTGATGGGCTATGAGCTGATATAGAAAGAGAAATCCTTGACGTTGATACACCTGAACACAGTAGACACTAGAGTGTACCGCTTAGTCTCAGTGGTTGATTCTTTCTAGAGTGCCTTAAATTGTATGTTTGTAACTGACTTGAGTACTCAAACGAGAGTGTCTTGATAAGCCAATCTGGAGTGAGTCATGTGCCATGTGTGTGTGAGTTGTACTGTATTCTATGCTCTGCATTTGATGCCTAGAACTTTCCCTGTGTGTTTGCAAAGCGAAATAGTAGCTTTATTTAGTCTTAGAAGTGATATAGACATTTCTTTGTTAAGCTAGATATATAAAATAGACCCACATAAATGCAACACATCGTAGTTAACCCCGTTGAGCCTATAAGTCTGTTTCTTTGGCAACCACATTACAAACCTTACCCAATTGTTTGAACGACCCATCTGTTTGAACCCTTTTACCTTCCATGAGCACTTGAATGGTTATGAAATATGCAAAAGCTGAAGTGTGGGGTGGTGGTTTGGTTTTTGAGTGGAACCGATGAAATAGAGAAAAATGTGCAGTATTTTGAAAAAGTAAAAGAATAAGTACCACTTAAAAAGAAGAGAATGAGTAAATGTAGTATTTGATAAGTGGTGACTTGATACAATTGCATCTAATGAAGTGGGTTGTTATAAATAGAAGCGTGGTGGAATGTATGGTTTGACATAAGTATGGCTTTGAATGTTAATGTGATTGTATTAAAAGTGCTTAGGGAGGTTAGTTACTATATCCAAATATATCCTACCCGTCCCTTAGCCTACATTACAACCAAATGAAGTCCTAATTGATCTTAGACTGAATGGGCTCGATTAGTAGAGTAGTACACTACGGACAAACCTATGGTGCGTCTGTGTGGCATATGAATTTTCTTTTTGAGAGTGAGCAAATTTTGTCTATATAAGTTCCTAATTGTTCTTAATATTGTTATTTGTGGAACTACTCTCTTGTATGATGTGAGGGCATGTGATTCATAAAGGAAAGGTAAGTCTTGACTTCTGTATAGAGTAATTTGAGTAAGTACGAATATTGCACGACACATGAGAGTCGACTTTTGAGGCAAAGATTGTACACTACTAGACATAACTTTGGTGATTTGTTGTTGGTGTGATACGTTAGGGAGAAAAGATTAGTGAAGGAAACTTTATAGAGTGTGGTGGATTGCTCGAGGACTAGCAATGATTTAAGTGTGGGGTATTGATAATAGGCTAGATTCATGTAATTTGGCAACTGTTTATGCCCCAACTTGACTATGCTTCACTGTTCTAGGATAGTTAAATGATGATAAATTGGCTCTAATTGTGAGTTTCATGTTTTGCAGGAGCGAGTTGCGCTTATGAGAACTTAGGACAGTGTTTGGAGATAAATTAAAGCAAGGGAAGCCCCTCGGAGCTGAGTACTGTGAAAGAAGAGAGAAAAGAAGAGCTAAAATGATGACCCAGCTTAGCGCGCCCACTAGCTCGACCGCGCTAGCCCAGGAACTCGAGACAGAATACTATGCAATATGCGCGGCCATTAGCGCGGGCATGAGCGTGGCCGCGCTAGTCTAGTTCGGAGATTATAATTTTAGGGTTAAACTTGGAAGTTGGGGGGTAATTCCACTTAATCTATAAGAGGTCCAGCTTGCCCAAAGGGATATTATCAAGGTTTTTACATCTTAGTTGAAGGCAAGGAGAGCCAAGAGGCAAGGAGGATAACATAGTATGAATACGATTATGATTAGCTAAATATTTAGTCTAGGATTTTGATGGAACCTATTGAAGGATGAACTTCGTGTTATGTTAACATAGTTTGCCCAGTTTAATCTCCATTTGTTCTGCTACGTTCTTGTTGTAGTTAATTGATAGGATCCTCAATTAGCTGTGCCTATTTAGTATGTATTACTCGAGAGAGAGTGCATATTTAGGTAATTGTTGAACAACACCACTCCCAGCTATCATAGCCGCACCTGCGGCTAGGGGACCGCAAGTGCGTACTTGCAGAAGTGGATATGGAGCCGCAGATGCAGCCTCAGGCGAAGAGAGAGAAGACACAGATGCGGGAGGTAAGCCGCACCTGCGGGACCGCAGATGCAGAGTCTAGGTCGTAGGTGCGAAAATAAGACTTAAGTGAAAAGTCGCAGAAGCAGTGCCTTTGACCGCAGAAGCGGTAGCGCAAAAGCGAAAATAGACTACATGTGCGAAAAGCCTGGGTCAGAAAATATATATTTCATCCTTCGCGAATTTCAACCTTTATATATTTCATCCTTCGCGAATTTCAACCTTTCTTCACCATTTTTAAATCGATTTTGGGGACTTTTGAAGAGGGAATCCAAGGGAACTTCATTGAGGTAAGATTTCTGAACATAAAACTCGTTCCTATGGTGTTATTTCATTGATTAGGCTTGAAATTTATGGGTAAATATTGAAGAAACTAGGGCTTGAGATTTGAGACCTTTGATTAAGGGTTTGAGGGGTCATTTGTTGTCGGATTTTGGTATTCTTGGTATGTATGGACTCGTGGGAGGATAAGGAGTTTATTGATGTAATTTTTATCGAATTTCGAGACGTTGGCCCGGGGGTCGGGTTTTGACCAATTTCGGGATTTTGATTATTTTCGAGTGGGCTTTGTTCCCTTAGCATATTTTGATGGTCAAGTACTAATTTTGTTTAGATTTGGAGCATCCGGAGGTCGATTCGAGAGGCAAAGGCATCGCGGGCTAGAGTTTTGACCGGATAGAGGTAAGTAATGATTGTAAATGCTGTCATGAGGGTATGAAACCCTTGATTTCACATCGTTGTGCTACTTTGAGGTGACGCACATGCTAGATGACGAGCGTGGGGTCGTGCACCATTGGGGATTGTGACTTAGTCCGTCCCATATGACTGTTTAAATGCGTATTTGATTGAAAACTGTTTGCTATCATCATATTTTGGGCTGAATGCCATATTTGGACCTTGTGCCAACTGTTTGGACCCTTAGGGGATTTTTACTACTATTCATCACTGTTTAGACTTCGTATTTGTACTCAGTCATGCTATATTCTACTATTTTCATAACTCAGCCATATTTACTCCATTTTGATATTTTAAATGATATTTTGGGCTGAGCATCATGTTTTACTGTTTCCCGAGTGGCATGAGAGATTTTTGACTGAGTGAGGCTGAGGGCCTGTGTTCTGAGGATATTATGGGATCAGGCTGTGCGCCGCAGCAAGTTGTTACTGATTCATGATTATGAGGCCGAGGGCCTAATTTTTTACGCCATGAGGTGGCTTAATATGAGGCCGAGATCCTGTTTGATTATGCCACGAGATGGCTTATTATAGCGCTTAGGCTGTAAGGAGCCTCTCCTAGAGTCTGTACACCCCCAATGAGCGCGGGTACCTAGTGTGAGATGTGATATAGCCCGAGGGGCTGATGTTGTTGCATGTTGTTGCCTTAGGGGCTGATACGAGTGATTGTGAGATAGCCCGAGGGGCTAGTTCTGTTAGTATTTTGCCCAAAGGGGCTGATTTATGTTTTCTATCTTTTCTCCCTGATTTCATTCACTCATTTGAACTGCTAAAAGATCTTTTAAAAAGGTTTTTACTGAACTAAGGTGTTTCTACGAGCTTTTACTATTTTATTGCCTTGTTCTGGTTTTATACTGTCTCATTGTAGCTATTTGCTGTATTTTATGTATTTCCTTATCGCTCAGTTGCCTTTACTTTTATTACTTGCTGAGTTAGCGTACTCATATTACTCCCTGCATCTTGTGTGCAGATTCAGGAGTCTCGGGCCATGCTAGCAATGGCTAATTTGCTTCCACCGCAGGCTTATTCAGAGTTGACTAAGTAGCAGCTTGGCCTTCGCAGCCTAGTGCTTCTCCTTCCTCTCTTTACTTTCCTTGTACTAGCTTTGTACTAGACTGTGTAGTCTTTTCAGACTCTTAGACGGATATTTAGATGCTCATGACTGGTGACACCCCGATGTCGAGCTGTGTTTGTTTCCGCAATTGTTCTATTTCACTCTTTATTTTGGGATTTATAGTTTAATCATGACTTAAAAAGCAATTATTATAACTATCTTAAATGGTTTAAGGGTTTGTGTCCGCTGGCCTTGTTTCACGAGAGGTGCCATCACGATCGGGTCCGGTTTGGGGTCGTGACAAATGCCCCCAAAACTAGTGTCATGTAGTCTAAACTTCCGGGCAACTGCAAATTAGGAAGTGGGGAAATTTTCCATGGTCATAATTCCATCACTTTGATAGACGACTCCAATGAGCTCTCAAGCCTGACAAATCAAATGAGCTCTCAAGTTCCCTAGTCACAGCCTCCTCACTTGGGAGAAAGGACTGACTTCACTTACATCCCCACAAATCCATAATGAATCTTATAGTTTGGAATTGCAGAGGGTCAAACAATGTAGAATTTAGGAGACAGTTTCTCTCACTCTTAGATAACTATAGGCCAGTTCTTATAGTCCTCTTAGAAACACACTGCGATCACAACGTCCTTAAAAATAATTTCTATTTTTCAAACATGTCTCAAGTACCAACACAAGGTCTGTGTGGTAGACTGGTTCTACTGTGGAATAAGGATTTAGGGCAAGTTGAGGATGTACGCATGACTACACAAGAAATTCACTGCTTGGTCCAGGTATGACCTAACCCTACTAAGTGGTTATTTTCATCTATTTATGCACATACCTCCTCCCATTCTCGTAATATCCTTTGGCAAAACTTAATCTCTATTAAACATACATATAGGGGACCTTGGTTAGTCGGGTGGATGGGGGGGGGAGATTTTAATGAAGTACTTAGAGCCACTGAAAAATATAGTGGTAACCCTATAAATAATAGAAGAGCTGATGCTTTCAACCATATTTAAACTCTTGTAATTTAATTGACTTGGGTTTTAAAGGCAATAAATATATTTGGACAAATAATCGAAAATATGGTAATACAATTCTTGAACGACTAGATAGGCTGTTAGCAAATTACGAGTGGCTGAATCTATTCCCTGAAATAGTGGTTCAGCACCTACCTCGTACCTATTTAGACCATTGCCCATTACTTGTTTCATTAAAAAGTGACAATGTTCCTAAAAAAAATATTCAGATTTGAAACAATTTGGACAACCCATCCGACCTTTCAAAACTTAGTAAGAAACTTTTGGCAAAACAACTCTTCTTTCACAGAAGCTACTAACAACTTCCAAAATAATGCTAAGTACTGGAACAAACAACCTTTTGGAGACATTTTTACAAAAAAATGAAAATTACTATCTAGACTTAATGGGATACAATCTTCCATCCATTACCCAACAAGTACATTCCTAAAAAATTTAGAGATTCAGCTCTCTCAAGAATTTAGTGGAATCCTAAAACTAGAACAAGATTTTTGGAAATTAAAATCTCGTATAAATTGGCTCAATGAAGGCGATGCCAACACCAAATTCTTCCACATTTCTACTTTACAAAGGCGTAGAAAAAACCATATAAAGGCAATTCAAGACAGTGTAGGTAGTTGTCTATATGAGCCCACAGAAATTCAACAACACGTTCTTAACTATTATACTCAATTATTTACTACTACTCAATCTTTTAGTCTTAAAAATCACCCACACATAATACTCACTCTTTAACACATATAGACCAACAAATATTATCAACTCCTCTTACTCTTACAGAAATAATCCAAGCCCTAAAGTCAATTCAACCTTTTAAAGCGTCGGGCCCAGATGGATTACACCCATACTTCTTTCAAAAATATTGGAAAGAAGTAGGACAATCTGTCGTCCTTCTATGTCAAAAAGCTTTTAAAGACAACCATATTCTACCTGATATCAACAAAACCTACTTGTGCCTAATTCCTAAAATTAAGCATGCCTCATCCATTACTCAATTCCGCCCTATTAGTCTTTGTAATACTATCTATAAACTAATTACAAAAATCATTGTGACCCGCCTCAAATCTTTCATACAAAAAATTATAGGTCCCACACAATCTAGCTTCCAACAAGGGAAGCGGGCCTCGGATAATGCAATCATTGTTCAAGAAATAATTACTCACTTCCAAAAAAAGAACAAAGGTAAAACAGGTCAAATGCTTCTTAAATTGGACCTGGAAAAAGCTTTCGATAAATTAGAATGGTCCTTTATAAAAATATAAACTACATTATTTTAATCTACCAACTACACTTATCTCCTTAATAATGTCCTGTATCACAACCACCTCTACTGCTATATTAATAAATAGTACATCAACTCTTTTCTTCCAACCCTCAAGGGGATTAAGACAAGGGAACCCCTTATCCCCATATATCTTCATAATGTGTATGGAACGCTTATCTCATACCATCTTCCAATCAGTAGACTACCTTATGTGGAAACCCATACAATTGTCACAAAATAGACCACAATTGTCACACTTGCTATTTGCAGATGATATCATCCTTCTTTCTAAAGTCATCAAAACAAGTTGCCATGCTATCATTGATATTCTTAATCATTTTACTACCCTATCAGCCCAAACTATCAGTTACCTCAAATCAAAAATATTCTTCTCCAAAAATTATCACACGCACGACAAAAATTACAACCTTTCATGCTTTAACATGAATAAGGGTAAGACCTTTGAAAAATACTTAGGTTTTCCCATGTTTCAAAAAAAGGTTAATAAAGCAGATTTTCAATATCTTTTGGATAACTTCAAAACTAGACATGCTGGGTGGAAAACTAAATTCCTATCCTTAGCAGGAAGAACAACCCTTATCAAATCTACACTCAGTACTCTTCCCAATCATATCATGCAATACATTTCCATCCCAAGTTCTATCATTCATAAAATGGAACAGTACATATGCAACTTCCTATGGGGCACAACAAATCTTAAAAGAAAATTTATTTGGTTAAATGGCAAACAATAACCACTGATAAAGCATTAGGTGGGCTTGGAATACAACGTTTGGCTATAAAAATGTAACGCCCCGGCCGGTCTTTTCCTGAGTTATAGCTCTGTTTCCCCCATTTCTGCTTCTTATTGCTTTGTTTATCAGTTCTATATGTGATCGGGTTGGTCGGCTTGGGTTCAGAAAGGTTTTGAGAAGGTTTGAGACACTTAGTCTCTTTTGAGGAAGCTTAAGTTGGAAAAGTCAACCGGATGTTGAGTTATATGTTAGAGGGCTTGGATGTGAGTTCCGATGGTTCGGATAGCTTTGGGAGGTTATTTCGGACTTAGGAGAGTGATCAGAATGTGTTTTGGAGGTCTGAAGTAGATTTAGGCTTGAATTGGCGAAATTGAAATTTTGGCATTTTTCGGTTAATAGGTGAGATTTTGATATAGGGGTTGGAATGGAATTCCGGAAGTTGCAGTAGTTCCGCTGTATTATTTGGGATGTATGTGAAAAATTTCAGGTAATTCAGACATGGTTTGGTACACTTTTTGATCAAAAGCGTAATTTAGAAGATTTTGGAATTCTTAGGCTTGAATCCGATGCGCATTTGGTGTTTTGATATTGTTTTGAGCGTTTTGAAGATTGGGACAAGTTTGAATGGTGTTATGGGATATGTTGGCATGTTTAGATGAGGTTCCGGGAGCCTCGGGTGAGTTTCGGGTGGTTAAACGGACCATTTCAAGATGTTGAGAATTGCCGAAAATCTGCTGAAGTGTTGTAGAAAAATTGACCTTCACATTCGCGAGTAGGCCCTCGCGTTCGTGTAGTGTTAGTAGGTGAGGCTGAGGATTTAGCCTTCGCGTTCGCAAGGGAGGCTCCACACTCGCGAAGGGTTGGGGTCTTGTACATCATGTTCGCGAGGTATCAGACGCATTCGCGTAGAGGAAAGTTGAGCAGCTAGGTTCAGGTGGATTTGTTCTTCGCGTTCGCGGTGAGTAAGGGAGCTAGGTCTTTGCGTTCGTGAGCTGGGAGTCGTGATCGCGATGAAGGAAATTTGGTCAAAGTCACTTTGTGCTTCGTGAACGCGAGGTGTTGACCGCGTTCGCGAAGAAGGATTGGATGCCTGGGCAGAATGTTTAAATAGCCATTTGTCCTCGATTTTGGGGTTAACTTCCACCATTTTTGAGCGATTTTGGAGTTTTTTGAAGAGGATTGAAGAGGGATTCAAGGGGAAACATTTGGAGGTAAGATTTATGTACTTAATACTCGATTCTTATATGGATTCTACCTAATTAATTATGGAATTTAAGCCTAATATTAATGAACTAGGGCTTGTAATTGTAGACCTAGAATTTGGGATTTGAGGGGTTGTTTGTTGTTTTTGATATGAATGAACTCGGGGAGTGATAAGGAGTCTATGGATGTAAATTTTATCGAATTCCGAGACGTGGGCCCAGGGGTCGGGTTTGGCCAATTTCGGGATTTATATTGTAATTTGATTTCTTTCGAGTGGGCTTTGTTCCCTTAGCATATTTTGATGGTTTTGCACTAAGTTTGGTTAGATTTGGAGCATCCGGAGACCGATTCGAGGGGCAAAGGCATCGCGAGCTAGAGATTTGGACCGGATAGAGGTGAGTAATGATCATAAATGTTGTCCTGAGGGTATGAAACCTCGGATTGCACATCATTGTGCTATATTGAGGTGATGCACACGCTAGATGACGAGCGTTGGGTCGTGCACCGCTGGGGATTGTGACTCAGTCCATCCCGAATGACTGTTTTACCACGTATTTGACTGAAAACTATTTGCTATCAACATGTTTTGGGCTGAATGCCATATTTGGGCCTCGTGCCAACTATTTGAACCCTTAGGGAAATTTTCCTGATATTTCCTCACTGTTTTGACATTATACTTGTACTCAGTCATGCTATATTCTACTGTTTTCATAACTCAGCCATGTTTACTCTGTTTCAACATTTAAAATGATATTTTAGTGATATTTTGGGTTGAGCATCATGTTTTATTATGTCTGAGTGGCTTATGAGATTCTGACTAAGGCCGAGGGCCTGTATTGTGAGGATACACTGATTTATGAGTATGAGGTCGAGGGTTTGAGATTGTACGCCACGAGGTGGATTGTTGATATGAGGTCGAGGGCTTGAGATTTTATGCCACGAGGTGGCTTGATATTGCGCTTGGGCCGTAAGGGGCCCCTTCTGGAGATTGTACATCCCTAGTGAGAACGGGTACCCAATGTGATATGAGATATAGACCGAGGGGCTGGTGTTGTTCTATGATATTGCCCGAGGGGCGGATTCTGTTGACACTGTGCCTGAGGGGCAGATTTTTATGTATTTATCTATTCTAGCTGCTTCTCATTTAATCGTTTAACTGTTAAAAATGTGTTTTAAAGAAGCTTCTTCTGAACTAAGTGTTTTTACATGTTTTAACTATTTCATTGCTTTTACTAGTTTTATATTGCTTCTTTATAGTATGTTGAGGTGCTTTTACGTGATTTCTTATCGCTCAGTGTTCATTAATTATTATTACTCATTGAGTTGGAGTACTTACTTTACTTCCTGCACCCCGAGTGCAAATTCAGGCGCTTCAGGTCCTTCTTGCGAGGGTTGAGAGCTTCCAACAGACTTCGGAGATTCACTAGGTAGCTGTTCGGCTTCTGCAACCTAGTGCTTCTCCCTCTATCTTGTTTTCTCTTATTTTAGTTATGTAATAGTTGTGTAGACTCTTTCAGTCTTGTAGTTTTTATGATAGATGCTCATGACTGGTGATACCCCGATGTCGGGCTATGTCTATTCCGCAATTGTATTATTCACCTTATTTTGGGATTTCTATGTTAAAGACTTAGTTTTTATTAATTAATTCCTTAAAAATGAATTAGGAATGTGTCTACTGGCCTTGTCTTCACGAGAGGCGCTATCACAATCGGGTCCGGGTTTAGGGTCGTGACAAGTTGGTACCAGAGCCTAGGTTACATAGGTCTCACGAGTCATGAGCAAGTTTAGTAGAGTCTCGCGGATCGGTATGGAGATGTCTGTATTTTTCTTTGAGAGGCTGCAAAACCTTTAGGAAAAATTCATATTCTTAAAATTCTTGTCATGCGAATCTGTTGATCCGAGTACTAAACTTCTGTTATTCTATTCTCTGACAGACGATGAGGATATGCGCTACCAGTCAGGATGGACGACCACCAGTACCACCAGTTGTGGCCACTAGAGGCCGAGGATGCGGTCGTGGTCGCGATAGGGGCAGGGGTGTGGCCCGCACAGTAGCTAGGGTAGCACTTGCAGATCCACCAGCCGCCCCAGTTCAGGATCAGGTCCTAGTTGTGGGCGCTCTAGCAACACCGGCTCAGGTACCAGCTGTGCCTATTGTGATTCTGGGTTTTCAGGAGGCCTTGGCTTAGATTCTATTAGTATGCACTGACCTAGCTCAGGCGGTCTCAGTTACTACAGTCGTAGCTACTTCTCAGGCCGAGGGAGGCACTCAGACTCCCGCCGCTCTCACACCTGAGCAGGTCGTGCAGGGCCTTCAGACACCGGGGGCATATCCAGCCCAGCTGGTTACAACTGCTCAGGATTATGTAGCTCCTGCCATGTTAGAGGATGAGCAGCGTAGGTTGGAGAGGTTTGGTAGACTTCATCCTCCGACCTTCAGTGGTGCAGAGGGTAAGTATGCCTAGGGTTTCTTAGACAAGTGTCAGCAGATTCTTCGCACAACGGGTACTCTAGAGACCAACGGGGTCACTTTCACTACTTTTCAGTTTTCTGGAGCTGCCTTCACTTGGTGGGAGGCGTAGGCCTGTTGGTGCAGCACCCATTACCTGACAGCAGTTCTCCATTATCTTTCTGGAGAGGTATATGTCGTAGTCTCGCAGAAAGGAGCTATGCAGGCAGTTTGAGTGGTTGTGTTAAGGAGAGATAACTGTGATGCAGTATGAGATGAGGTTATCTGAGTTAGCTCGTCATGCTATTTGGTAGGTTCCGAAAGATAGAGAGAGGATTAGGAGGTTTGTGGATGGCCTCACTTATCAGCTTCGTATTCTCATGGCCAGGGAGAGGGTGTCTGGTGCTACTTTTGAGGAGATTGTAGACATTGCTCGTGATATTGAGTCAGTTCGTCGCTAGGAGCGAGATGAGAGGGAGGCCAAGAGGCCTCGATAATCTGGTAGTTATGGTGATGCTCCTACGAGAGGTTAGTTTCGGCACGACAGAGGCCGTCCATTCAAGCATACTTAGCCAGCTCGCCCAGTTTATCGTGGGGCATCATCGGGTCATGGTTCCCACAGTTCTTATAAGGGCCAGTCATCACTTAGCGCCCTTCCAGCTCAGAGTTCGTCCCGTGCTCCATCAGTTCAGGGCTCTTCTATGCTAGACACATCTGCTAGTCATTCCGGTGCTAGGGGTTCCCTTCAATCCCCATCTCCAGCATCCGGGAGTTGCTATGAGTGTGGAGAGATGGGTCATATATGGAGGCAATGTCCTCATCGCCTTGCGGGTTCATCTCAGCAGAGGGGTCAGCCATCGACTTCAGCACCAGTTACTTCACCACTACCCGTCCAGCCAGCTAGGGGTGAAGGTCAGTCAGCTAGGGGTCACCCTAGAGGGGGAGGTTGATCAGGTGGCAGTCAGGCCCATTTCTATGCACTTCCAGCTAGACCCGATGCTATTGCATCCGATGCTATTATTACAGGTATTGTTTCAGTTTGCCACAGAGATGCTTCTGTATTATTTGATCCTGGTTCCACCTTTTCTTATATGTCATCATACTTTGCTCATTATTTGGATACACCATGTGAGTTTCTTGTTTCACCTGTTCATGTATCTACTTTGGTGGGTGATACTGTTATTGTAGACCGTGTGTGCCAGTCATGTGTGGTGACTATTGGGGGTCTGAAGACCCGAGTGGATCTTATACTATTATGTATGGTGGATTTTGATGTTATTTTGGGCATGGATTGGCTATTTCCGTGTCGTGCTATTCTGGACTATCATGCTAAGACAGTCACATTGGCTATACCGGGTATGCCACGGATTGGGTGGCGAGGTTTGACTGATTATGTTCCCAATAGGGTAATCTTATTCTTGAAGGCCCAACGTATGGTTTAGAAGGGTTGTCTTTCATATCTAGCCTTTGTGAGGGATATCGGTGTAGAGACTCCCAGTATTGATTCTGTTCCAGTTGTGAGGGAGTTTCTCGATGTGTTCCTGCAGACCTGCCGGGCATGCCACCAAACATGGATATTGATTTTGGTATTGACCTGGTGCCGGGCACTCAGGCCATTTCGATTCCACCGTATCGTATGGAACTAGCGGAGTTGAAGAAGTAGCTTCAGGAACTCCTTGATAAGAGGTTCATTTGGCCTAGTGTGTCGCCCTGGGTACGCCGGTTCTATTTGTGAAGAAGAAGGATGGCACAATGAGGATGTGCATTGATTATAGGCAATTGAACAAAGTAACAATTAATAACAAGTATCCTTTGCCTTGTATTGATGATTTATTCGACCAACTTCAGGGAGCGAGAGTGTTCTCCAAGATTGATCTCCGTTCAGGTTATCACCATTTAAAGATCAGGGACTCGGATATTCTTAAGGCAGCTTTAAGGACCCGATATGGTCATTATGTGTTCTTGGTGATGTCTTTTGGGCAGACCAATGCCCCAGCAGCATTCATGCATTTGATGAACAGCGTGTTCCGGCCTTATCTCGACTCGTTTGTCATAGTTTTCATTGATGATATTCTGGTGTATTCGCGTAGTCAAGAGGAGCATGCGGAGCATTTGAGAGTTGTGTTGCAGAGATTGAGGGAGGAGAAACTTTATGTAAAGTTCTCCAAGTGTGAGTTTTGGCTCAGTTCAATGGCTTTCTTGGGACACGTGGTGTCTAGCGAGGGTATTCAGGTTGAACCGAAGAAGATAGAGGCGGTTCAGAGTTGTCCTAGACCATCCTCAGCCACAGAGATTCGCAGATTTCTTGGTTTGGTGAGTTATTACCACCGATTTGTTCAGGGATTCTCATCTATCACATCGCCATTGACCAAGTTGACTTAGAAGGGTGCTTCATTTGTATGGTCAGATGAGTGTGAGGAGAGCTTTCAGAAGCTCAAGATAGCCTTGACCAAAGCTCCAATGCCAGTTTTGCCATCAGCTTCAGGTTCATATACCATGTATTATGATGCTTTGAGAGTTGATATTGGGTGTGTATTGATGCAGGAGGGTAGGGTCATTGCTTATTATTCTCATCAGTTGAAGCCCCATGAGAAGAACTACCCCGTTCATGATTTGGAGTTTCCATTGTTCACGCGTTGAAGATTTGAAGGCATTACTTGTATGGTGTATCTTGTGAGGTGTTTACGAATCATCGTAGCCTCCAACACTTGTTCAAGAAGAATGATCTCAATTTGAGGCAGCGGAGGTGGTTGGAGTTGCTAAAGGATTATAATATTACTATCTTGTACCATCCGGGAAGGCCAATGTGGTGGTTGATGCTTTGAGCCGAAAAGTAGTGAGTATGGGGAGTTTGGCATATATTCCAGTTGGGGAGAGACCTCTTGCAGTGGATGTTCAGGCCTTGGCCAATCGGTTTCATGAGGATAGATATTTCGGAGCCTAGTCGGGTATTGGCTTGTGTGATTTCTCGGTCTTCCTTATATGATCTCATCAGAGAACGCCAGTATGATAATCCACATTTTCTTGTCTTTAAGGACAGAGTTCAGCACGATGATGCCAGAGATGTGACTATTGGTGATGATGGGGTGTTGAGTATGTAGGGCCGGATATGTGTGCCCAATGTAGATGGGCTTCGGGAGTTAATTCAGGAGGAGGCCCATAGCTTGCGGTATTCCATTCATCCGGGTGCCGTGAAGATGTATCAGGATCTAAGATAGCATTATTGGTGGAGAAGAATGAAGAAAGACATTGTGGGATTTGTAGCTCGGTGTCTCAATTGTCAGCAGGTGAAATACGAGCATCAGAGACCGGGTGGCTTGCTTCAGCAGATGGATATTCTAGAGTGGAAGTGGGAGCGGATCACCATGGACTTTGTAGTTGGGCTCCTATAGACTTTGAAGAAGTTCGATGCTATTTGGGTGATTGTGGATCGGCTGACCAAGTCCGCACACTTCATTCCTATGTGTACTACCTATTCTTCAAAGCGGTTGACAGAGATCTATTTCAGGGAGATTGTTCGTTTGCATGGTGTCCCAGTTTCCATCATTTCAGATAGGGGCACTCAGTTTACTTAGCAGTTTTGGAGGTCTGTGCAGCGAGAGTTGGGTACTCTAGTTGAGTTGAGTACAGCTTTTCACCCTCAGACGGACGGGCAGTCCGAGCGCACTATTCAAATATTGGAGGACATGTTGCGTGCTTGTGTCATTAATTTCGGAGGGTCATGGGATTAGTTTCTACCGCTTGTAGAGTTTGCTTATAACAACAGCTACAAGTCGAGTATTCATATCGCTCCATATGAGGCTTTATATGGGAGGCAGTGTAGATCTCCAGTTGGTTGGTTTGAGCCGGGTGAGGCTAGGCTATTGGGGATAGATTTGGTGCAGGATGCTTTAGAAAAAGTGAAGGGCTTTATACAGCGCAGTCGAGACAAAAGAGTTATGCTGATAGGAAGGTTCGGGATGTGTCCTACATGGTTGGTGAAAAGGTTCTGTTAAAGGTTTCACCCATGAAGGGTGTTATGAGATTTGGGAAGAAGGGTAAATTGAGTCCTCGGTTCGTTGGGCCTTTTGAGGTGCTTTGGAGGATTGGGGAGGTGGCTTATGAGCTTGCTTTTCCACCCAGCTTGTCGAGTGTGCATCCGTTATTTCTTGTTTCTATGCTCCAGAAGTATATTGGGGATATGTCTCATGTTTTGGATTTCAGCACGGTTCAGTTAGATGATGATTTGACTTATGATGTGGAGCCAGTAGCTATTTTGGGGCGTCAGGTTCGAAAGTTGAGATCGAAGGATATAACGTCAATGAAAGTACAATGGAGAGGTCGGCCCATGGAGGAGGCTACCTGGGAGACCGAGCGGGAGATGCGGAGCAGATATCCTCACCTGTTTGAGACTTTAGGTATGTTTCTTGACTCGTTCGAGGATGAACACTTGTTTAAGAGGGGGAGGATGTAACGACCCGGCTGGTCATTTCATGAGTTACCACTCCCTTTCCCCCATTTCTGCTTCTTATTGCTTTGTTTATCGGTTCTATATATGATCGGGTTGGTCGGCTCGGGTTCGGAAAGGTTTTGAGAAGGTTTGAGACACTTAGTCTCTTTTGAGGAAGCTTAAGTTGGAAAAGTCAATCGGATGTTGACTTATGTGTTAGAGGGCTCGGATGTGAGTTCCGATGGTTCAAATAGCTTCGGTAGGTGCTTTAGGACTTAGGAGTGTGATCGGAATGTGTTTTGGAGGTCCGGAGTAGATTTAGGCTTGAATTGGCGAAATTGGAATTTTGGCGTTTTCCGGTTAATAGGTGAGATTTTGATATAGGGGTCGAAATGGAATTTCGGAAGTTGCAGTAGTTCCGTTGTGTCATTTGGGATGTGTGTGCAAAATTTCAGGTCATTCGGACATGGTTTGGTAAACTTTTTAATCAAAAGCGTAATTTATAAGATTTTGGAATTCTTAGGCTTGAATTCGATGCGGATTTGGTGTTTTGATGTTGTTTTGAGCATTATGAAGATTGGAACAAGTTTGAATGGTGTTATGGGATATGTTGGAATGTTTGGTTGAGGTCTTGGGGGCCTCGGGTGAGTTTCGGGTGGTTAAACGGACCATTTCAAGATGTTGAGAATTGCAGAAAATCTACTGAAGTGTTGCAGAAAAATTGACCTTCGCGTTCGCGAAGGGTTAGCAGGTGAGGCTGAGAATTTAGCCTTCGCGTTCGCAAGGGAGGCTCCGCGTTCGCGAAGGGCTGGTGTCTTGTACATCGCGTTCGCGAGGTATCAGACGCATTCGCGTAGAGGAAAGTTGAGCAGTTGGGTTCAGGTGGATTTGTTCTTTGCGTTCGCGGTGAGTAAGGGAGCTATTTTGCGTTCGCGAGCTGGGAGTCGCGATCGTGATGAAGGAAATTTGGTCAAAGTCAGTTTGTGCTTCGTGAACGCGAGGCATTGACCGCGTTCGCGAAGAAGGATTGGATGCCTGAGCAGAATGTTTAAATAGCCATTTGTCCGCGATTTTGGGGTTAACTTCTACCATTTTTGAGTGATTTTGGAGCTTTTTGAAGAGGATTGAAGAGGGATTCAAGGGGAAACACTTGGAGGTAAGATTTATGGACTTAATACTAATTCTTATGTGGATTCCACCTAATTAATCATGGAATTTAAGCCTAATATTGAAGAACCGGGGCTTATAATTGGAGACCTAGAATTTGGAATTTGAGGGGTCATTTGTGGTTGGATTTTGATGTTTTTGATATGAATGAACTTAGGGAGTGATAAGGAGTCTATTGATGTAAATTTTATCGAATTCTGAGACGTGGGCCCGGGGGTCGGGTTTGGCCAATTTCGGGATTTGTATTGTAATTTGATTTCTTTCAAGTGGGCTTTGTTCCCTTAGCATATTTTGATAGTTTTTTACTGATTTTGGTTAGATTTGAAGCATCCAGAGACCGATTCGAGGGAAAAAGGCATCGCGAGCTAGAGATTTGGACCGGATAGAGGTGAGTAATGATTGTAAATGTTGTCCTGAGGGTATGAAACCCCAGATTGCACATCGTTGTGCTATATTGAGGTGACACACATGCTAGATGACGAGCGAGGGGTCGTGCACCATTGGGGATTGTGACTCAGTCCATCCCGAATGACTATTTTACCGCGTATTTGACTGAAAACTGCCTGCTATCATCATGTTTTGGGCTGAATGCCATATTTGAGCCTCGTGCCAACTATTTGAACCCTTAGGGGAATTTTCCTGATATTTCCTCACTATTTTGACTTTATACTTGTACTCAGTCATGCTATATTCTACTATTTTCATAACTCAGCCATGTTTACTTTGTTTCAACACTTAAAATGATATTTTGGGTTGAGCATCATATTTTATTATGTCTGAGTGGATTATGAGATTCTGACTGAGTAAGGCCGATGGTCTGTGTTGTGAGGATACACTGATTTATGAGTATAAGGCCGAGGGCCTAAGATTGTACGCCACGAGGTGACTTGTTGATATGAGGCCGAGAGCCTATTGATTATGCCACGAGATGGCTTGATATTGCACTTGGGCCGTAAGGGGTCCCTCCCGGAGTCTGTACACCTCCAGTGAGCGCGGGTACCCAATGTGATATGAGATATAGCTCGAGGGGCGGATTCTGTTAACATTGTGCCAGAGGGGTGGATTCTTATGTGTTTATCTGTTCTAGATGCTTCTCATTTAATCGTTTAACTGTTAAAAAGGTGTTTTAAAGAAGCTTCTTCTGAACTAAGTGTTTTTACATGTTTTCACTGTTTCATTGCTTTTACTAGTCTTATACTGCTTCTTTATAGTATGTTGAGGTGCTTTTACGTGATTTCTTATCGCTCAGTATTCATTTATTATTATTACTCACTGAGTTGGAGTACTCACTTTACTTCCTGCACCCCGTGTGCAGATTCCGGTGCTTCAGGTCCTGCTTGTAAGGGTTGAGAGCTTCCAACAGACTTCGGAGATTCACTAGGTAGCTGCTCGGTGTTCGCAGCCCAGTGCTTCTCCCTCTATCTTATTTTCTCCTGTTTTAGTTATGTAATAGTTGTGTAGACTCTTTCAGACTTGTAGCTTTTACGATAGATGCTCATGACTGGTGACACCCCGATGTCGGGCTATGTCTATTCCGCAACTGTATTATTCACCTTATTTTGGGATTTCTATGTTAAAGACTTAGTTTTATTAATTAATTGCTTAAAAACGTATTGGGAGTGTGTCGGCTGGCCTTGTCTTCACGAGAGGCGCCATCACGATCGGGTCCGGGTTTAGGGTCGTGACAAAAAAATAATGCCCTAATAGCTAGCCTCTCTTGGAGACTATTTCACTCACCAACACAACTTTAGGCAAAAACTCTTATTCATAAATATAACAAGAATCCAATGCCCAGATGGGGGCTCTCTCATACATGGAAAAATATACTTTTATGGTCTTACTGTCACCTAGGGGTACAATCAAATACTTCTAATATGAGATCACCATTTCTGGGCCTTTACCTATAAACCATATAAATAATACAATTGACATCTACATGACAAGTAATTCATGGGGTTGGGATAAATGTCCTTTTGACATCCCAAGTAATATAAAGCTCCTAATTAACAAAATATATGTGCCTGTCTACACCAAATCCATTATCAGATCTTCTGGGGTTTAACTCCAAATGGCAAATTTACTGTAAAATCAATATACAAAGCTCTAATGCAACAACAAAACTCCAACACAACAGATACTCCCCTCTTCAATTGGATTTGGAAACTTCCTGTAATTCCAAAAATAATATCTTTCCTATGGCTACTCATGCACAACTGCCTCCCTACAAGGAGCTACTTGTATCATATTGGTATAATCCCGGATAATCTTTGTACAATCTGTAACCAACACTCAGAATCACTAAATCACATCTTCCTCAAATGTCCCAACGTACAAACTCTGTGGGCTTAGCTACGTTTACTAGATGTTATTAACCTTATCCCCACGAATTTCAAGTCATCACAATGGTTATACAAACTAATTCACAACACAACAAATGTCATGCCTCACCTAATTAATCAACAAACTTTTATATCCTTCACCTTATGGAATATTTGGCTCACAAGAAAAGATAATAACTTTAATCACAATCAACACCCTATATCCATGAAGTACATTCAGAGTCAAGCACTAGAATTCACATACATGGCCAGCAAACAAGACATCAAATACAACTACTCCATAAAACCTATAAAATGGATTCCACCCCAATCAAACTACTTTAAACTAAATATAGATGGAGCAGTTTCACCATCTACTGGCAAAGCAGGTGTGGGAGGGATCATTCGTGATTCCAATGGGAATAGGTTATTTGGATTCTCAGGAAATATTACAAACACAAGCAGTGTTCATGCGGAATTGTAAGCGCTCTACAGGGGATTGGAATTAGCCAAATATCACCAGTTGACACAAATAGAAGTTAACGTGGATGCTTTGGGGGTACTCACTATTATGCAACATGGTAACATGCAATACGCTAATATAGTATCTGATTGCAGGCACCTCCTGGACCAGTTGCATAGTCCAGCCATCTTACATGTCTACAGAGAGGAAAATGGAGTGGAAGATAGATTAGCCAAGGAAGGCTGCTTAATGGAACCAAACAAGCCACCAACAGTTTTTGCAGTGCCACCAGTTTTTGTTAGCAGCATCTTTCAACATGATCAGGCAGGTGGGATTCGCTACAGGAAGATCAAGCCCATGCAAGATGACGATGAAGCTCCGAGAACACTTTTTGCTGGAAATGAGTCCGATGGAGTTTTTACAATAGGAAATGCTGTATTAAATAGTGACCTATCTATGTTTTGTTCAAGTGTATCTCCTGATCCTATTTGTAATACTAGCCAACCTAGATACACTAATATGATGCTCCAGATGCATCATCCTCTCTGTGGAACTCTTTTAATAGTTAAATGCATATTTATCTTTCGTACAAAAAGAAATTAAAAAAAAAAGTCCTCGTAGATTAGATACATAACAAAGTTGAATCTCTCATAACCAAGAAAGAAACCTACTCATTCATTAAGGGTATATACTTGCGGTTATCAACATAGTGTCCCGAATTCTATAAACTTTATTTGATGTATTGTTTTTTTTTTGTTTCTTTTATTATTTCTTGCGAATATTGTTGAGTTATGCGTTAAACCTTAGGCTATTAAAAGATTGAAGCCTGACATTAATGTCATATTTTTTTGTGAAAATTTAAATTTGAAACACCGTATCTCGCAATATATCGATTGAATTCACAAGTATTGAGGTACACTCTAACCTCGTGTGAACCATTTTGGATACTCTAGAGTGGTATTATCACTTTTAGACCGCACCAGAAACTATTTATATCTGGTAACTGAATTTTTGTATATAACTTACAGAATATATATATATATATATATATATATATATATATATATATATACTATAAATTTTATACATTTTTTTGACTATTTTACAGCGGTTATACAATGTCATTTTTCCTACTCTAGAGTCTATTATCAATAAAATGCATTTTCTTTTTAAGTTATGCAAAGTTAATAGAAAGAAAATATTAATGGTATGGGGTAGGGGTGGGCATATATCGGGTAAAACCGATAACCCGAACAATTAATTCTTTATTGAGTTATCGGTATTGGGTTATTGGGTTAACGGTTCGGTAACAGGTTAATTTTTTTTATTGGGTTATCGGTTCGGGCTCGGTTTGCATTTTTGTTATTGGGTAAAAACTGATAACCCAATAAGAATGATATAATTTTCTAATTTACCCTTAAGTATATACTAGGGTTATTTATTTTCCTAATTCCCTCTTCACTCTTCAGTCTTCAGTCGTTTGTCTCTTAGTTCTCATTCTTGTTTCCGTCGCAGCCCCCAAGAGTCAAGAAGCAAGACTCACCACCAGTTCTCCGCCAGACATCAGTAGATACTGCACAGAAGTGGGAGCGTGCTTTTGTTAAGAAACAACAAAAGTTGGTAGTTTACACGTTCTGGCGGTTTGATTTCTTTGTTTTATATATTGCAATTTTTTTTAGTTGTTTTATCTTATCGGGTAAACCGATAACCGAACCGATAACGATATATAACCGATTAACCGATAACCGATAACCAATATCTTATCGGTTTGGTTATCGGGTTATGATATTTGTAAACCGATAACCGATAGGCAAAACCGATAATGTTCAAAACCGAACCGAACCGACCGATGCCCACCCCTAGTAGAAGCTAGGCAAGCCATGAACTTAGAAATCATTAACTCCTATTCTACTATAGATTGACTATCTTAACACATTCACTTTTCTTGTTTTTTCTTAGTTGTGATAGTTATTCCAAATATTTTTATATTTCTAGTTAGTTACATTCAGTCAGGATGGCCGAGTGGTCTAAGGCGCCAGACTCAAGTTCGGGTCCTCGTGAGAGGGCGTGGGTTCAAATCCCACTTTTGACAATTCCATTTTATTGTTTTCCTACAACAAGTCCATTTGTTTTTATATAGAAAGAGGACGCGCCACTAGCTGCGATCAACACTATCTGCTACGGAACTACCTATATCCATTTAAAGATGTATCGCCCCGGCAAAAGGGACGTTAGTACTGTCAAATAGTACTATTATGTAAAGCAAAACACCAATCTTAATAGAACGAACAATGAAATAAAGGAGAAGCACTCATGATATACAACAAGAGCTTCAAACACATACGAAAATATCAAGTAAGGATCACACAATTTCCGGTTAAGTTTCCATCTTATTTAAGTTTGATAATCTCAGTGCCATGTGCCATAATCCACAATATCACCGTGTTCCTACACGGAGTCTGATCTCGACCCGACCGACTAGGTCATCTCATTTGAGACATCAACCATTTCCACAGTTTCAATCAATCCAGCATAATTACCACCTGTGTGCGATATCGTGTCCGATGCGTGGGTTCAAATCCCACTTCTGACCATTTTATTGTTTTCCTACAGCAAGTCCATTTGTTTTTATATAGAAAGAGGACGCGCCACTAGCTGTGATCAACACTATCTGCTACGGAACCACCTATATCCATTTAAAGATGTAGCGCCCCGACAAAAGGGACGTTAGTACTGTCGAATAGTACTATTATGTAAAGCAAGACACCAATCTTAATAGAACGAACAATGAAATAAAGGAGAAGCACTCATGATATACAACAAGAGCTTCAAACACATACTAAAATATCAAGTAAGGATCACACAATTTCCGGTTAAGTTTCCATCTTATTTAAGTTTGATAATCTCAGTGCCATGTGCCATAATCCACAATATCACCGTGTTCCTACACGGAGTCTGATCTCGACCCGACCGGCTAGGTCATCACATTTGAGACATTAACTATTTCCACAGTTTCAATCAATCCAGCACAATTACCACCATGTGTGTGACATCGTGTCCGATCACGACCCGATCGGCTAGGGCATCTCACTTGAGACATCAACCATTCAATCGTTCATCTCAATTCACATGTCCTTCCCATCTTTCAGTACATGGCACGAGCAGCCTCATTTATTAAATCGTTCTCGGTAGTTGGTCGTATCTTACAATTCAAGTTTCCCTTTTTATGCATTCAAATAACATTATCATCCACATCAATAAGGCCTATCATGTAAGGCATCACTTACATATGGGGAAGGCATGGAAAATCTTAATCATACTGAGGCTTTTCATACAAATAGCATAGCAAGCTTTATTCGATTCTTGACATGAATTCTTGAACTTTCTCAACACATATGTTCCACATTTAAACACATTCTCAATAACATGATGACATGATGATCATTTAGAACAATCATGGAACATAAATCTTTCAACACAACACTTTAGGGAAACGATTCTAGTATGATCAATTCAGGGACTTACACCACTTACACGTACACCAGAGGTTCGATTCTAAGAAGAAGGAGGTTTAACCATACATACCTCAATTGAGCTTTCCTTTAATTCCTACAACATTCCGGAATGTTCACAACTTCAATCTATTTTAGCATTGTAGCACAATTGAACCCATAATTAGGAAAATGATCATAATCTTAGCTCACTTGAGAATTTTATCAATCATTATATGTTCATTAAGGTCTTATGGTCCTTTTATGGAAGATTACACCAACCCATTCCCCATACTTCTCTATATTTGATCTATAATTCCCCCACATCTTCTAAGAATATATGCATGCACTGGAATCACTCTCATTCCCATGAATTATCTCACTACTAGCCCATTTTAGCTATGTTTGGAATTAAGAGCTGGGTTGATGAAGTCTTACCTCTTAGGATGAAGATTTAGGTGCCTCACTTGAATATCTTCAAAGTTTAAACAAGAATTTGTGGAGAAATTTTGGTGACGGACACTTCCTCTCTCTTAGACCCTCTTTCTCACTCTAAAAGTACCAGGAAATACGCTTAAAATGAGCCATTGTATAAGTTATAACAATAATGGATCGAGTTTTATTAGAAATCTGGGGCCCCGACTCGGATCTGCGGTCGCATAACAGTTATGCGGTTCGCAAAGTGACCGCAAAAAGTAGTTCTCAGGGCCTGATCTCTCTACTTAGGTCCGCGACCATTATGTTGTCCGCAGACCGGTTCTACGGTTGCATAAAGCGCCTCAGAACCTCCCTTTGCAAAAGTCTAAGAACGATTATGCGATCAATGTGCGGGCCACAAAGTGGATATGTGATTGCATAATGGGCCACAAAAATGACCTCAAAATTGGCCAAATGACTGCCTCACTTTGCGGCAAATATGCGGCACACAAAAGTGATTATGCCGTCGCACAATAGGCAGTAGAAATGCATACCTCTGCGAACATTTTCCTTTAACTTTTTATTGCACAGTTCAATTCAAAAGGTCCGACGAGCATAATCCTAACTTGTCACCACGATATCCCGATTTTTAGGAAGAATTTTACAGGGCCTTACATATGTCATGACCCGGATTTCCCACCATCGGGAGTCGTGATGGCTCCTACTAGTGAAAGCTAGGCAATCCAACCATTTAAATTGTTTACCTTTTCCCATTTTTAATTCTTTAACAATTAAGAGCCAACATTACATAAACAACGGAAATTTAAAAGCGGAAGACTGAAACGTATATTTTAATAAAGTTGCCAATACCAATCCATACATAAACTGCCCAAAACTGGTGTCACAATTTCACAGACTGTCTACGAATACTAAAAATAGAGGTCTAAAAGAGTTATTACAACATTGTCTCTCAAGTACATAAAAGAAATAGAATAAAATGATAGAAGGAGACGCCAAGGCCCGCGGATGCCTGCAGGACTACCTCGGGTTGCTTGTTAGACTGAAGCCAGCAACCTCACTACGGTCCAAATGCTCCGGTACCAGTATTTGCACACAGTGCAGAGTGTGGTATCAGCACAACCGACCCTATGTGCTGGTAAGTGCCTAGCCTAACCTCGGCGAAGTAGTTACGAGGCTAGGACCAGACTACCAAATAAACCTGTGAAGTTAAATCATATACAACAGAAAAATAAAAGTAGATAATTACAGTTTAAGGATGGGAGGGGGAAAAACATGCTTCGGGGAGTAACATATAACAATATAATATCAAGAGGAATATAAAGAAACCAAAATCCATTTACCAACAAAGATAAGGAAAATAAATGCAGAATTTACTTTCGTTTCACATCTTGTTGTAGGCGTGCAACCCGATCCCATTTTATGTATCTCGTTGCAGGCGTGCAACCCGATCCCATTTCATATATCTCATTGCAGGCGTGCAACCCACTCCCATTTCATGTATCTCATTGCAGGCGTGCAATCCGATCCCATTCATATATCTCATTGCAGGCGTGCAACCCGATCCCATTTCATATATCTCGTTGCAGGTGTGTAACCCGCTCCCATTTCATATATCTCATTGCAGACGTGCAACCCGCTCCCATTTCATATATTTCCGTGGCGGCGTGCCACCCGAACCTATTTATAAATCAACAACAATCACAAAAGAATCCCGACAAGGGAACAAGAGTATAACAACAACATCCCGGCAAGGGAAACAATAACAATCCGGCAAGGGAAACAATATCGTAAACAATAACATCCCGACAAGGGAGACAATGTCATAACAATAACATCCCGGCAAGGGAGACAATATCATAAACAATAACATCCTGGCAAGGGAACCAACAATGATAGCCAACATTTTAAGTATGAATAAATCTCAACGGAGTCACTACAATTACAACACTAGACCGACGGGCATGCTTGACACCGATATATAGATACTTGCCACCGTGCCTATACGTCGTACTCCACAAATAACACATAGCAAATAAGACACAACTCCTAATCCGTCAAGCTAAGGTTAGACCAAACACTTACCTCGATGCCACAAACACAATTCAAGTCTCAACTATCGCTTTACCTCCTGATACCACCACCAATTCGCTCGTATCTAGCCACAAGTTACTTAACTATATCAATAAATGCTAAATGAATCAATTCCAATACATGAAAATAGGTTTTCTAATGTTTTTCCCAAAAATTCAAAAATCGCCACCGGGCCCACATGGTCAAAACCCGAGGTTCGAACTAAAACCCGATTACCCATTCCCCCACGAACCCAAATATATAATTTGTTTTGAAATCGGACCTCAAATCGAGATCTAAATCCCCAAAATTTGAAAAAACTAGGTTCTACCTAAAACACCCAATTTCCCCCATGAAAACCCTTGATTTTGAGTTGAAATCATGTGAAAAGATGTTAAAGATTGAAGAAAACGAGTTAGAAATGACTTGCAATCGATTTGGAGAAGAACTTTTCTTTGGAAAATTGCCCTAGAGAGTTTATGTTTTGAAAGAGTTTGAAAAATGAAAGATTTCCGGCTAAGTCATGAATTTGCAGGTCACAGATGTCGCAATTGCGACTAGGGTTCGCAATTGCGAACTCGCATTTGCGACAATGGGGATTTCTGGGCTTTTACGCATTTGCGATGAAATGATTGCCTTTGCGATCAGGCCTTCCCCGGCCTTCTCTCGCATTTGCGATGGTTTATTCGCATTTGCGATCTCGCAAATGCGAAGCCTGTAGACCTGCAACATACCAGCAATTTCTAAGTCCAAATTTCACTCTATGGCCTATCCAAAACTCACCCGAGCTCTCGGGGCTCCAAACCAAACATGCAATCAAATCATCAAAATAACATCAACAACTATGAATTTAGCATCAAAATCAAAGAAAATCTCAAGAACTTTCAAAGTTTCAAGTTTTACAACTAAGGTTCCGAATCACGTCATATGACCTCCGTTTCTTACCAAATTTTACAGGCTCAACTTAAATCATATATAAGACCTGTACGAGGCTCCGGAACCAAAATACGGGCCTGATACCATCAAATTCCAAACACATTTCATTTCCAAAAACTCATATTTAATCTAGAAAACAATTTTCTTTAAAATTCATTTCTCGGGCTTGGGACCTCGGAATTTGATTCCGGGCATACGCCCAAGTCCCATATTTTCCTACAGACCCTCCAAGACCGTCAAATCACGGGTTCAGGTACGTTTACCCAAAATGTTGACCGAAGTCAACTTAAATTTATTTTAAAGGCAAAATCTATTATTTTTCACATATTTTCACATAATGGCTTTCCAGATACGCGCCCGGACCACACACGTAAATCGAGGTGAGACAGAAAGAGGTTTTTAAGGCCTCAGAACACATAATTTATTTCTAAAACGTTCTCCACCTCTAAAACAAACGTTCGTTGTTGAACGGACATAGGAAGGAAGTACTTGAGTCGGGGAAAAGATGGGGATAATGGCTCCGCATATCGGACTTGGACTCCCAGGTCAATGCCTCAGCAGGCTGACCTCTCCACTGAGCACGAACAGAAGGGAAACTCTTCGATCTCAACTGACGAACCTGCCGGTCTAGAATAGCTACCGGCTCCTCCTCACAGGACAAGTCCTTGTCCAACTGGACAGTGCTGAAATCTAACACGTGGGATGGATCATCGTGATATTTCCGAAGCATGGAGCCATGAAACACTGGATGTGCGACTGATAAGCTCGGCCGCAACGCAAATCTGTAAGCCACCTCTCCCACTCGATCAAAAATCTCAAATGGGCCAATGAACCTAGGGTTAAGCTTGTCCCTCTTCCTAAATCTCATCATTCCCTTCATAGGCGACACCTGAAGCAACACCCGCTCGCCGACCATGGATGCCAAATCACAAACCTTACGGTCGGCATAACTCTTTTGCATGGACTGATCTATACGAAGCCTATCCTGAATGATCCTGACCTTGTCCAAGGCATCCTGTACTAGATTCATACCCAACAACCGAGCCTCTCCCGGCTCAAACCATCTAACCGGAGACCGACACCGCCTACCATATAAAGCCTCATAAGGAGCCATCTAGATGCTCGACTAGTAGCTGTTGTTGTAGGCAAACTTCGCTAAAGGCAAGAACTGATCCCACGAGCCTCCAAAGTCAATGACACAAGCTTGAAGCATATCTTCCAAAATCTGAATAGTACTCTCGGACTGCCCGTCCGTCTAAGGATGAAATATTGTGCTTAACTCGACCCGTGTGCCCAACTCCTACTGAACTGCTCTCTAGAAATGTAAGGTAAACTGCGTGCCTCGGTCCGAAATGATAGACACGGGCACACCATGAAGACGAACAATCTCCCGGATATAGATCTCAACTAACCTCTCGAAAGAATA
The DNA here is from genome assembly GCF_000715075.1 of Nicotiana tabacum. NCBI lineage: Eukaryota > Viridiplantae > Streptophyta > Magnoliopsida > Solanales > Solanaceae > Nicotiana > Nicotiana tabacum. The sequence goes on along the minus strand of NC_134085.1, from coordinate 93,837,502 downwards.
GGAGACTGCCATAGGAATGAAATGCGCTGACTTGGTCAGCCTATCAACAATAACCCATACTGCGTCAACTTCCTCTGAGTCCATGGGAGTCCAACAACAAAGTCCATAATGATACGCTCCCACTTCCACTCAGGAATCTCAATCTCCTGGAACAGACCACCAGGTCTCTAATGCTCGTACTTAACCTGCTAACAATTCAAATACTGATCCACATATGAAATAATGTCCTTTTTCATTCTCTTCCACCAATAATATTACCGCAAACCCTGATACATCTTAGCAGCGCCTGGATGAATAGAGTACCGGGAACTATGGGCCTCCTCTAAAATCAACTCTCGAAACCCATCTACATTAGGCACACAAACTCTACCCTGCAGCCTCAAAACTCCATCATCCCCTAAGGACATACAAATGAGGATCATCATACTGCCAATCTTTGATACGCTCCAATAAAGAAGAACGAGTGACTATGCAAGCTAACACACGACTGGTCTCAGAAACATCCAACTTCACGAACTGATTGGCCAAAGCCTGAACATCCAAAGCAAGCGATATCTCACCAACTGGAATATACGCAAGACTAGCCATACTAGCTGACTTCCTACTCAAAGCATCGACTACCACATTGGCCTTTCCTGGATGATATAAGATGATGATATCATAGCTTTCAATAACTCCAACCACCTTCTCTGCCTCAAATTTAGCTCCTTTTGCTTGAACAAGTATTACAAACTCTTATGATCCGTGAACACCTCGCATGGCACACCATATAGATAATGCCTCCAAATCTTCAACGCATGAACGATGGCCGCTAACTCCAAATCATGAACGGGATAATTCTTCTCGTGAATATTCAATTGACGCGAATCATATGCAATAACCTTGCCATCCTGCATCAACACCGCACCAAGTGCAATACGAGATACATCACAATAAACTGTATATGGCCCTGAACCTGTGGGCAAAACCAACACTGGCGCCGTAGTCAAAGCTATCTTGAGCTTCTGAAAGCTCGCCTTCACACTCGTCCGACCACCTGAACTGGGCACCCTTCTGGGTCAACCTGGTCATCGGGGCTGTAATAGATGAGAACCCCTTCACAAACCGACGGTAATAACCCGCCAAGCCCAAGAAACTCCGGATCTCTGTAGGTAATGCTTGTCTAGGCCAGTTCTTGACTGCCTCTATCTTCTTCGGATCTACCTGAATACCCTTTACTAAAATAACATGACCCAAGAAAGCAACTGAACTCAACCAGAACTCACACTTTGAAAACTTAGCATACAACTGACTATCTCTCAAAGTCTAGAGGACCACTCTTAGATGCTGCTCATGCTCCTCCCGGCTACGAGAATAGATCAAAATATCATCAATGAAGACTATCACGAATGAGTCCAAGCAAGGCTTGAACATTCGGTTAATCAAATCCATAAAAGCTACTGGGGCATTTGTCAACCCAAATGACATCACCAAGAACTCATAATGCCCGTACCGAGTGCGGAAAGCTGTATTAGGGACATCAGATGCCCTAATCCTCAACTGATGGTAGCCAGATCTCAAGTCAATCTTCGAAAATACCTTGGCGCCCTGAAGCTAATCAAACAAATCATCAATCCTCAACAATGGATACTTATTCTTGATTGTAACCTTGTTCAACTGTCGGTAATCTATACACATCCTCATCGATCCATCCTTCTTCTTAACAAACAACACCGACGCACCCCAAGGTGAGACACTAGGTCTATTGAAGCCTTTTTTGAGCAAGTCTTGCAACTCCTCCTTCAACTCTTTCAACTCAAGCAGGGCCATACGATACGACGAAATAGAAATGGGCTGAGTGCTTGGAGCCAAATCAATGCAGAAGTCAATATCCCTGTCGGGTGGCATACCCTTCAGGTCTGAAGGAAATACCTTAGGAAACTCACGAACAACAAGCACAAAATCAATAGAAGGAACCTCGACACTAGAATCACGAACATATGCCAAATAAGCCAAACACCCCTTCTCGACCATACGTCGAGGCTTTATATATGTGATGACACTTCGGGTAGAATGACCAGGAGTCACTCTCCACTCAAAACGAGGTAAACCTGGCAAGGCTAAGTTCACATTCTTGGCATGACAGTCCAAGATAGCCTGGTAAGGTGATAACAAGTCCATCCCCAATATGACATCGAAATCAACCATGTCCAGAAGTAGCAAATCAACTCGAGTCTCAAGACCCCCAATCACAACTATATATGAATGATGGACACGATAGACCACAATAGAATCACCCACCGATGTAGACACATATACAGGAGCACTAAAAGAATCACTAGACATGACCAGATACGGTGTAAAATAAGACGGCACATAGGAGTACATAGATCCTAGATCAAATAGAACTGAAGCATCTCTACTACAAACCAGAACAGTACCTGTGATAACTACATCGGGGCTAGGCCCCACCACTCTGAACTACTCTCTGGGACGACCTCCTGCTGGCTGGCCTCCACCTCTAGCAGCCTGAGATCCACCTCTAATACCCCTACCCCCACCTCTAACACCTCTACCTATGCCTCTAGCTAGCTGGGCGGGCGACAGAACACTTGGTGCCTGAACCATAGCACGAGAACCTGGTGCTGAGAACTACTCGGTGCTCGAGGGCAATATCTAGCAATGTGCCTCGTGTCGCCACAAGTAAAATAAGCCCTCGGCTGCTAGGGCTAACGACCTTGAAAACTCTTAAGCGGAGGTACACTGATAGGAGGTGGCGATGTACTATAGGATTGCTGATCAGAATACTGCATGTGAGAACCACGACTACCTGGGGCACCATGAGAAGCCTGAAGTGCTGACTGAAATGACCTAGGAGGATGGCCCCGACCAAAAAAATCCCTGCCTCCAGATGAGGCACCACTGAACCTACCTAAATGACGAGGCCTCTTGTCAGACCCCTGACCACCTCCCTACGATAGAACCATCTCAACTCTCCTGGCCACATTAGCCGTCTCCTGAAAAGAAATCTCACTCCCCGTCTCCTTAGCCATCTGAAGTTGAATAGGCTGAATGAGTCCCTCAATGAACCTCCCCCCTCTCTCTCAATGGGAAGTATAAGAAGAGCATGACGGGCCAAATCAATAAATCTAGTCTCGTATTGAGTAACAGTTATAGAACCCTGTTGGAGACGTTCAAACTGCCTCCGATAGATCACTCTCTGAGTGACAGGAAGAAACTTCTCCAGAAATAGCTGAGAAAACCGATCCCAAGTCAAAGCTGGTGACCCGGCTGGTCTAGCCAAACAATAATCCCTCCACCAAGTCTTAGTGGATCCAGATAAGCGAAAAGTAGCAAAATCGACCCCATTGGTATCCACTATCCCCATGTTCCTGAGAACCTCATGACAACTGTCTAAATAATTCTGGGGATCCTCAGAAGATGCACAACTAAAATTGGTAGTGAAGAGCTTGGTGAACGTGTCCAATCTCCACAAAGCATCAGTAGACATAGCTCCATCACCGGTATGAGCTACCATACCCGGCTGAACTGCTCCAACTAGCTGTGCTGCTGGAGTCTGAAACTGGGGAGCCATCTGCTCCGGAGTACAAATAGCAGGAGTCTGGGCTCCTCCTCCAGCCTAAGAGACGGTTGGCGCTACAGGAAGCAAGCCTGCCCGAGTGACACTCTCCATAAGGCCCACTAGACAGACTAGAGCATCCTGGGGTAACAATGAACCCCTCTAGGACCTGAGCTGGGCCTACCGGAACTGCCTGGGCCAGAACCTCATCATCAAACTCAACCTGAGGCTCCGAAGCTGGTGCTGCTGTTCTGCGCTGAGCTCTGCCCCTACCTCGGCCTCTAGCATGGCCTTAGCCTCGCCCCTTGTGGGAGCTGCTGCTGGGGGCTCGGGTTGCATATCAGTGGATGAGGAAGTGCGTGTTCTCGCTATCTGTGAAAGAACAGAGTAGAAATTCAATTAGCATTGAGAAACCAAATTGCACGACAGGAATGAATAGATGTGAAGTTTTTTTTCCTAACTCTGTAGCCTTTGGGGGATAAATACAGACGTCTCTGTACCGATCCCTCAGACTCTACTAAGCTTGTCTATGAATCGTGAGATCTAAGTAACCTAAAGCTCTGATACCAACTTGTCACGTCCCAGATTTTCCACCTTCGAGAGTCGTGATGGCGCGTACTAGTGAAAGTTAGGCAAGCCAACCATTTAAATTATTTACCCTTTTCCCATTTTTAATCCTTTAACAATTAAGAGCCAACATTACATAAACAGCGGAAATTTAAAAGTGGAAGATCGAAACGTAATATTTTAATAAAGATGTTAATACCAATCCATACATAAACTACCCAAGATTGGTGTCAAAGTTTCACAGTCTGTCTAGGAATACTATAAATAAAGGTCCGAAAGAGTTATTACAACACTGTCTTTGAAGTACATAAAAGAAATAGAATAAAATGATAGACGGAGACGCCAAAGCCCGCGGATGCCTGCAGGACTCGGGTCTCCAATTAGACTGAAGGCAGCAACCTCACTACGGTACAAATGCTCCAGTACTAGTATCTGCACGCAATGCAGAGTGTAGTATCAGCACAACCGACCCCATGTTCTGGTAAGTGCCTAGCCTAACCTCGGCGAAGTAGTGACAAGGCTAGGACCAGACTACCAAATAAACCTGTGCAGTTAAATCATATACAACGGAAAAATAAAAGCAGATAATTACAGTTTAATGATAGGAGGGGGAAAACATGCTTCGGGGAGTAACATATAACAACAAAATATCAAGAGGAATATAAAGAAAACAAAATCCACTTACTAACAAAGATAAGGAAAACAAATACAGAATTTACTTTCGTTTCACATCTTGTTGCAGGCGTGCAACCCGATCCTATTTCATGTATCTCGCTGCAGGCGTGCAACCCGATCCCATTTCATATATCTCGTTGCAGGCGTGCAACCCGCTCCCATTTTATGTATCTCATTGCAGGCGTACAACCCGATCCCATTTCATATATCTCGTTGCAGGCGTGCAACCTGATCGCATTTCATATATCTCATTGTAGGCGTGCAACCCTCTCCCATTTCATATATTTCTGTGGCGGCGTGCCACCCGATCCCATTTACTAATCAACAACAATCACAAAAGAATCCTGGCAAGGGAACAAGAGTATAACAACAACATCTCGGCAAGGGAAACAATGTCGTAAACAATAACATCCCGGCAAGAGAAACAATATCATAAATAATGATATCCCGGCAAGGGAGACAATGTCATAACAATAACATCCCGGCAAGGGAGACAATATCATAAATAATAACATCCCAGCAAGGGAACCAACAATGATAGTCAATATTTTAAGTATGAATAAATCTCAACGGAGTCACTACAGTTACAACACTAGACCCATGGGCATGCATGACACCGATGTATAGATACTCATCACCATGCCTATACGTCGTACTCCACAATTAACACATAGCAAATAAGACACAACTCCTAATACCTCAAGCTAAGGTTAGACCAAACACTTACCTCGATGCCACGATCACAATTCAAGTCTCAACTATCGTTTTACCTCTTGATTCCACCACCAATTTGCTCGTATCTAGTCACAAGTTACTTAATTATATCAATAAATGCTAAATGAATCAATTCCAATGCATGAAAATAGGTTTTCTAAAGTTTTTTCCCATAAAGTCAAAAATAGCCCCCAGGCCCACATGGTCAAAACCCGAGGTTTGAACCAAAACCCGATTACCCATTCCCCCACAAACCCAAATATATAATTTGTTTTGAAATCAGACCTCAAATCGAGGTCCAAATCCCCAAAATTTGAAAAACCTAGGTTCTACCCAAAACACCCAAGTTCCCCCATGAAAACCCTTGATTTTGAGTTGATATCATGTGAAAAGATGTTAAAGATTGAAGAAAATGAGTTAGAAATAACTTACAATCGATTTGGAGAAGAACGTTTCTTTGGAAAATCGCCCTAGAGAGTTTATGTTTTGAAAGAGTTTGAAAAATGAAAGATTTTTGGCTAAGTCATGAATTTGCAAGTCACAGATGTCGCATTGCGACCAGGGTTCGTAATTGCGAACCTTTCAGAACCTGCTAAGCATTTGCGATCACTGTTCACAGTTGCAAACTCACATTTGCGATGGGGTAGTCGCATTTGCGACAATGGGGATTTCTGGGCTTTTTCGCATTTGCGATCAGGCATGCCCAGGCTTTCTCTCGCATTTGCGATGAGTTATTCGCATTTGTGATCTCACATTTGTGAGCAAGGCTTCGCAAATGCGAAGACTGCAGACCTGCAACATACCAACAATTCCTAATTCCAAATTTCACTCCGTGGCCTATCCAAAACTCACCCGAGCCCTCGGATCTCCAAACCAAACATGCACACTAACCCAAAAACATCATACGGACTTGCTCGTACAATCAAATTACTAAAATAACATCAACAACTATGAATTTAGCATCAAAATCGAAGAAAATCTCAAGAACTTTCAAAGTTTCAAGTTGTACAACTAAGGTTCCGAATCACGTCATATGACCTCCGTTTCTTTCCAAATTTTACAGGCTCAACTTAAATCGCATATAAGACCTGTACCAGGCTTTGGAATCAAAATATGGGCCCGATACAATCAAATTCCAAACACATTTCATTTCCAAAAACTCATATTTAATCCAGAAATATTTTTTCTTTAAAATTCATTTATCGGGCTTGGGACCTTGGAATTCAATTCCGGGCATACGCCCAAGTTCCATATTTTCCTATGGACCCTTCGGGACCGTCAAATCACGGGTCCGGGTCCGTTTACCCAAAATATTGACCGAAGTCAACTTAAATTCATTTTAAAGGCAAAATCTATCATTTTTCACAGATTTTCACATAATGGCTTTCCGAACACATGCCCGGACCGCGCATGCAAATCAAGGTGAGACAGGAAGAGGTTTTTAAGGCCTCAGAACATAGAATTTATTTCTAAAACAAGTGACGATATTTTGGGTCATCACAACATACAATTAGCTTAAAACTATTTTTATGATTTTGATTTCTGGTATTTTTTAACTTGAAACCTAAATTTTCTCGCTAGGCCTAACTTGGCACCACGATATCCCGATTTTTAGGAAGAATTTTATGGGACCCTACATCTTCCCGCCTTTAAGATTATTCGTCCCCGAATGAGGTCTAACGTTCACTTAATAACACCTTATATAACTCAGTTTTCACACCACATACCAACAACCCCAAATTTGGCTAACTCCCTAAATTTTCCAAAACTTTTGCCAGAGTTTCCTTTATAACTAGGCCTATCCACCTGTCAGAGAACCCCCGAAACACATCCTAGCAACTTATACAAAACCCACTGACATAACATAACTCATAACAACACCAACCACAGACTCATAGGCAATATATAATCAAAGCGGAATAGCTTTACATAGACTAATCATGTGATACAAATTTTATAGGAACTAAATTCATAAAATCTATTACATAGCTATACAAACAAATGAGTGTACTTCTTTTTCATCGCCATAACACTTTCACAAAGGCAATTTCTTTATTTCTCAACTTTCGGACTTGTATATCAAGAATGACAACGGGAATTTCTTCATATGATAGCTCTTCATTAACCTTAATAGTTTCAACCGGCACAATAGCGAACGGATCTCCCACTACCTTCTTCAACATAGACACATGGAATACCGGGTGCACCAATGACATCTCGGGTGGTAGCTCAAGCTTGTATGGCACATGACCGATCATTTTAATTATTCTATACGGCCAGGCATACCTCAGACTCAATTTCAGGAACACTCAATCATCTTCCTTGAACTCTAAGTCTTTGCGACGAGCATCCGAATAGGATTTTTGACGACTTTGAGCAGTTTTCAACCGTTCTTTTATGACCTTACCCTTTTCCATAGCTTGATGTACAAGGTCTAGTCCTATCAGTTCAGCTTCTCCAACTTCGAACCGCCCAATAGGAGATCTATACCTCCTCCCATATAATGCCTCGAATGGTGCCATCTGTATACTAGTATGAAAGTTGTTGTTATAAGCAAACTCTATAAGTGGCAAATGATCATTCCAGCTAGCTTTGAAATCAAGAACACAAGCACACAACATGTCCTCGAGCATCTGAATAGTCCGCTCTGCTTGCCCGTTGGTCTGTGGATGGAAGACTGTGCTAAGATTTACCTGCGTTCCCAAACCTTGTTGAAATTTCTTCCAAAAATTAGCTGTGAATTGAGCCCCCGATAAAAAATGATGGAAACTGGAGTGCCATGAAGCCTGACTATTTCCTTGATATACAACTAAGCATATATTCCGCTGTGTCGGTAGATTTGACTGGTAAGAAATGTGTTGATTTCGTGAGTTGGTCCACAATAACCCAAATTGAGTCAAACTTGTGCGGAGTGCACGGTAACCCTACTACAAAATCCATATTAATCATCTCCCATTTCCACATTGGAATTTCTATGCTTTGCACTAACCTACCAGGACATTGATGTTCGGCCTTCACTTGATGACAATTTGGACACCTTGCCACAAAGTCTGCCACATTCCATTTCATGTCATTCTACCAATAGGTTTCCTTGAGGTCATGATGCATTTTTGTAGAACCTGGGTGCACGGAATACTTGGATGTGTGAGCTTCCACCATAATTCTTTCCCGAAGACCATCAATATCTGGAACACATAGTCACCCTTGGTACCATAATGTACCATCATCCATGCCAAGAGAAAAAGCTGTGGTCTTGTGTTTATAAATCCCTTCCTTCAGCTGTACCAATAATGGATCATTGTATTGTTTTTCTTTGACCTCTGCCACAAGCGATAATTCAGCCCTATTCTGCATAATTACTCCTCTTTAATTAGAGTTCGCTAGACGAACTCACAAACTAGCTAGCAGGTGAACCTCCCTAGCCAACGACCTTTGATACGCCTCCAAGTGAGTCAAACTTCCCATAGATTTCTGACTAAGAGCATCCGCCACAACATTGGCCCCTCCCGGGTGATATAGAATATCGATGTCGTAGTCTTTGAGTAACTCAAGCCATCTTCTCCACCTTAGGTTCAACTTCTTTTGTTTGAAAATATATTGAAGGCTCTTGTTGTTCGTAAATACATCCAGATGGACCCCATACAAATAATGACGCCAAATCTTCAATGCAAAAACCTCCGCCAGAAGCTCCAACTCATATGTGGGTTAGTTCTTTTCATGATTCTTGAGTTGTCTAGAAGCATAAGCTATGACCTTGCCATGTTGCATCAACACACACCCAAGCCTGATCCTTGAAGCATCACAATATACCACAAACCCATCTGTACCCTCTGGTAGGGTCAATACCGGTGCAGTAGTCAATCTTGATTTCAATTCCTGGAAGCTCCTTTCACAAGCATTAGACCATTGGAACTTAACCGCTTTCTGCGTCAATTTAGTCAATGAAGAGGCAAGAGTAGAAAACCCCTCTACGAACTTCCTATAATACCCTGCTAAGCCCAAGAAACTATGAATCTCTATTAGAGTCATAGGTCTAGGCCAATTCTTCACCGCCGCAATCTTTTGAAGATCAACCTTTATTCCTTCGCTGGAGACGACGTGGCCCAATAATGTAATAGATTCAAGCCAAAATTCACATTTCGAGAATTTTGCATACAATTGGTGCTGATGAGGAGTCTGCAAAATTGCCCTGAGATGATCGGCGTGGTTCTCTCGACTTCGTGAATATACCAAAATGTAGTCAATGAAAACTATCATGAAGGAGTCAAGAAACGTCTTGAAGACCCGATTCATAAGATCCATGAAAGTTGCCGAGGCGTTTGTTAGCCCAAAAGACATTACCAGAAACTCAAAGTGCCCATACCGGGTCCTGAAAGCTCTTTTCAGAATATCTTGCTCTCTTATCTTCAATTGGTGATACCCGGACAGTAAGTCAATCTTAGAGAAGTACTTAGCACTTTGTAATTGATCAAACAAACAAATCATATATCCTACGTAGTGGGTACTTATTTTGTATTGTGACTTTGTTGAGTTGCCGGTAGTCGATATACATCCGTAGTGACCCATTTTTCTTTCTTACAAACAAAACCGGTGCGCCCCACGGAGACACACTCGGTCGGATGAAGCCCTTCTCTAACAAATCCTTTAGTTGTCCTTTAATTCCTTCAATTCTACCGGTGCCATTCTATAAGGCATAATTGATATAGGCTACGTGCTTAGCATCACATCGATCCTAAAAGAAATCTCCCTATCTAGTAGGATCCCGGGGAGTTCATCTAGAAAGACATCTGGGAATTCACTCACAACTGGCATGAACTCAAGTGTCGGTGCCTCAGCATCAGTGTCCGTAACCCAGACCAAATGGTAGATACACCCCTTGTTAATCATTTTCGAGGCCTTAAGGTAAGAAGTAAACCTACCTTTTGGCACCACATTATCCCCCTTCCATTCAACCGTTGTCTTATTAGGAAATTCGAGCCTCATAGTTCAAGTTCAACAATCGAGCTTGGCGAAACATGAGTAAAGCCAATCCATCCCCATAATTACATCACAGTCGACCATCCTCAATTTAATGAGATCGGCCATGGTATCCACCATGTACCGTGACAACACAATTTCTATAAACTCGCGCGGCCATAATAGACTCACCAACCGGAGTAGATACAGAGAACGACTTATGAAGCTGTTCTGGTTCTATCCCGAATACCATAGCAACATAAGGAGTAACATAGGACAAGGTGGAACTGGGATCAATAAGGGCATATACATCATGAGATTGGACAGTCAGAATACTCGTGACACTATTTAGAGAGGCCTTTGCACTCTGGCGACCACTTATAGCATAGAAACAGCTAGGTCCTCCTGAACTTTGTGCACCACCCCTAGCTACACCACACCCTGCTAGAGTTGGAAGGCCTCAAGCTGGAGGGGGTGCTGAAGATGTAGCAGCAACATGACTGGATGACTGTGCTGTGCCCATGCCAACACCCTGGCAGGATACACGACAATCCCTCTAAATATGGCCTCTCATCTCGTACCCATAACATACTGACAAGTTCATGTAGCGAATACCTAAATGTATCCTCCCACACTTGGGGCATGGGGACCTCTGCTGCTGCTGGGATGTCCCTCCTGATCGGCCCTGCTGGTGGGATCCCCTATTGCCCTGATTGGGTCTGAAACGACTAGCCTGCTGCTGATTGTGGCCATGCTAGCGGTGCACTGGCTGAAGGCTAAGCATAGGACTGAGATGGCCCTGACAATCCTCCCCTAAAGACTGATCTTTCCCCACCAAATGAATCACCAGGATGGCTCGCGGATCGGGCCTTGCTGCTACTCTCTCTTCCCATCCTATTTTTCAACTTGCGGGCCTCTGTAGCTTGAGCAAATGCCACCATATTTCCATATTTCATGTCAGAGTTTAAAGCAACTGTGGCAGCCTCACTAATAACCAAAGGGCTAAGGCCCTACACAAATCGACGCACTCTGGCCTCCATGGTGGGCATCATGTAAATGTCATACTTTGACAAGCGCGCAAAATCTATGTTATACTCCCTCACACTCCCCCTACCCTATTTAAGGTTCTCAAATTCTGCGGCACAGGCTGCCTTAGTCTCGACAGGCAAGAAATGGTCCATAAAAGCATCCATAAACTTACTCCACCTTGCCGGAGAGCTCCCCTCATCACGGGAATCCTCCCACATCTCAAACCATGAATATGCCACCCCTTTCAGGTGATAAGTAACCAACTCCACTCCCTCCATCTCAGTAGCGCGCATAACCCGGAGAGTTTTATGCATCTCGTCAATGAAATCCTGAGGGTCTGCCTCAGGATCAGTACTTGTGAACACCAGTAGATCTAACTGGAGAAATCTGTTCACCCTAGAACCTGTAAAATCCCCTTGATGACTAGAAGATGTGGGTGCAACATTCGACCTTTGGGCCTGAGAAGCCACTAACTGTGTCAGCATCTGGATAGCTCCCCTAAGATCCCCATCATAAATACCAGAACCAGAAGCTGGGGCTGGAGGCGGAACAAGAATATCAGCGGGAGGTATAGTTTCATCCTTAGTAGATGTAAGGACTGGGGCAGTCTGTTATGGTGTAGAAGAATCAGGAAGTGAAATAGTCGGGGGAGTATCCTCTCCCGCATAATCAAGTAGGGAATCAATAGCCACTCCTATGGTGGCATTGGCTTCTTGGCCAATTCTTGCTTTCTTCTTAGGTTCCATTTACTGAAAGTTGGAACAATGCATGAGTTAGAGGAGAACAACCTCACATTCAGTTCTATCGCACGATATAGATAACCAAAGAAGGGTGTTATTCCTAAATGTCCAAGTAGCGTCCAACTTATAGATATGGTCGACTACACAGCGATAAGAAGGACTCTACTAGACACGGCTCCGAGACATCTTAGGACACTCTAAAACCTTAGGCTTTGATACCAAGTTTTTCATGCCCCAAACTCGTGGAGCGTGACCGACGCTCAACCGAGTGAACCCGGCCGAGCAAGTTTGTTGGCACATACTATCCAACTCACCTACGATCAAAAGAAGACATAATTTCTTTAATTAGATATTAGGAGATCATACAAGTACATTACTAAGCCATTTCATTAATTACACATTGTTAGGTTTTATGGTACATACACCTTATGATTTAGTGGAACAGAGGATGCGCCACTAGCCGCGATCAACATTATCTGCTACGGAACCACCTACATCCATTTAAAGATGTAGCTCCACCGAAAAAAAGGATATTAGTATTGTCAAATAGTACAAGTATGTAAAGCAAAACATCAATCTTAATAGAACGAACAATGAAATAAAGGGGAAGCAGTCATGATATACAATAAGAGCTTCAAACACATATGAAAATATCAAGTAAGGATCACACAATTTCCGGTTAAGTTTCCATCTTATTTAAGTTTGATAATCTCAGTGCCATGTGCCACAATCCATAATACCACCGTATTTCTACACGGAGTCCGATCTCGACCTGATCGGCTAGGTTATCTCATTTGAGACATCAACCATTTTCACAATTTCAATCAATCAATCCAGCACAATTACCACCATGTGTGCGGCATGGTGTCTGATCACGACCCGATCGGCTAAGCCATCTCACTTGAGACATCAACCATTCAATCTTTCATCTCAATTCACATTTCTTTCTCATCTTTCATTACATGGCACGAGCAACCTCATTTATTAACTCTTCCTTGATACTTGTCCGTATCTTACAATTCAAGTTTCCCTTTTTATACATTCAAATAACATTATCATCCACATCAATAAGGTCTATCATATAAGGCATCACATACACAAGGGGAAGGCATGGAAAATCTTAATCATATAGAGGCTTTTCATACAAATAGCATAGCAAGCTTTATTCAATTCTTGACATGAATTCTTGAACTTTCTCAACCCATATATTCCACATTTAAACACACTCTCAAATAGCATGATGACATGATGATCATTTAGAACAATCATTGAACATAAATCTTTCAACACAACACTTTAGGGTAACGATTCTAGTATGATCAATTCAGGGACTTACACCACTTACACGTACACCAGAGGTTCGATTCTAAGAAGAAGGAGGTTTAACCATACATACCTCAATTGAGCTTTCCTTTAATTCCTACAACATTCCGGAATGTTCACAACTTCAATCTATTTTAGCATTGTAGCACAATTGAACCCATAATTAGGAAAATGATCATAATTTTAGCTCACTTGAGCATTTTATCAAGCATTAGGTGTTCATTAAGGCTTTACAATTATGACCTGGAAGATTACACCAACCCATTCCCTATACTTCTCTATCTTTGATCTACAATTTGCCCACATCTTCTAAGAATACATGCATGCAATGTAATCAACCTCATCCCCATGAATTATCTCACTACTGGCCCATTTTAGCTATGTTTGGAATTAAGAGCTGGGGTGATGATGTCTTATCTCTTAGGATGAAAATTTAGGTGCCTCACTTGAATATCTTCAAAGTTTAAACAAGAATTTGTGGAGCAATTTTGGTGAAGGACACTTTGTCTCTCTTAGACCCTCCTTCTCACTCTAAAAGTACCACGAAATAGGCTTAAAATGGCCATTGTATACGTTATAATGACAAGGGATCGGGGTTAAAAATTAAAACTCTGGGGCCCCGACTAGGATCTGCGGTCACATATGCGACCGCATAACAGTTATGCGGTCCGCAAAGCGACCGCAAAAAGTGGCTCTCAAGGCCTGATCTATCTGCTTCGGTCTGCGACCATTATGCGGTCCGTAGACCGATTTTGCGGTCGCATAATGCACTGAAGAACCTCCCTTCGTAAAAGTCTAAGAATGATTATGCGACCAATGTGCGGCCCACAAAGTGGATATATGATTGCATAATGGGCCGCAAAAATTCACCTCAAAATTGGCCAAAAGGCTGCCTCACTCTGCGACAAATATGCGACCCGCAGAGTGATTATGCGGCCGCATAATGGGCAACAGAAATATATACCTCTGCGAATATTTTTCCTTAACTTTTTAATGCATAGTTCAATCCAAAAGATACGAACTGCGACGAGCATAATCCTAACTTGGCACCACGATATCCTAGTTTTTAGGAAGAATTTTACGGGGCCTTACATACAAGCAGCTTTGAAAACTCTTTTTATGATTTTGATTTCTGGTATTTTCAAACCTGAAACCTACATTTTCTAGCTAGAGTTTTTTTGTATCAAAATCTATCTATATTTTAGAGGAAAATGCTGAGTGTGTAACGTGTGTGAAATGAGGGAGTGTGAGTCCCTTTTTATAGAAGGTGAGAGTGCAAGATGATAGGAATGAGAGAGGGGTGTGGGTATATTCTGTAGCTCCCTAAAAATAAGGGAAATAGCATCTTGTATAACAGAAAATGGACAACTGTTGGGACAAATGTCCATTCAGATATTTACTCACATTTTCTAATGCTTTTACTTCTGATTTTAACCTTCTAAACCCCAAAATCTGACTCAAATTCTGATTTTTAATACACTTTAGTCCCTTCTAGAGACTTCTCCAAACAAACAGCTCAGATTCCCTAAATTTCCAAATCCCTTTTACCACTTTAGATTTTGCTAATTATCCTTTCAACCCCCTTAATTCCTATTGACATTCAAAATCAGCAATCAAACTAACAAAAACCAAATCACAGATCAAATAAAATAGAAACAAACAAATAATTCACCTAAACTAGATTACTGAACTAATTAAAGTTGATTCAATTAATCTAACCCATGCAATTAACTGACAAGTAAATTATGCAAAAGTAGAAACAAAACAAAATCGACGCCTAATTTAACAAGTAAACTATTCCAGTTGTCCAAACTAATCTAAAATCGATTAAACTAATGTTATATGATTACACTAAATTCATGAGTAATTAAACCTCTTAATCATAAGGGTAAACAATCTGAAGAAGAAATTGAGAAGGAACAGAAGGGTCATTTGGTTGAAAAGAAAAACAAGGAAAAATAAGAAGAAAAATAAAATAGAGTACAGGAATTACCTACTGGTCTTCCGAGGACTGACGATGAAACTCTGACCAAACTCTGGTAAACTAAAGAAGCTTCGATGGCCGTGAGATGAACTGAGACTAACATTAATCGATTGCTCTCATCAAGAGCAACCAATTGATGTAGATTTTGAGTTCAAACGGGCGGGGGTCGAGGAGTAATTAGAAAAGGAAGGATTTAGGGTTTTTCAAGATTTTCAAATCCGGAATTGGAGAAAATTGGTGGGGATTTTAAGGAAATGGTTATGAGGTTTGAGGATAGGGGAGGATGAGGAGCGTAGGGTGTGATTTTGGGTGTGTTTTGGGTGGCACCACCGTAGGCGATTTCCGGTAAGTGACGACGATTGAGGTGAGAGAACATAGGTGAGAGAGATACATTCTACGAGAGACTGAGGGTTTGGGGGGGGGGGGTGAATTTCGGACACTTTTATTATAATAGGGGGCTTAGTTACGAGCCATTAGATCCAAAGGGATCAACAGTTGGGATTGCTTCAGATTAAAAACGGGGTCGTTTGGTTAAAAGGGAGACGAGCTAGGAGTGGGGATTAGGCTGGGTGAGATTTAAAGCAACTGAGCCATTTTAATTTGGCCCAATTCGGTTTCAATTCAAAAGAAACAAACCCCTTCTCTTTTCTTTGTTTTTATTTCTCTTCTTTTTCTTTTATTTTTAAATCTTACTCTAATTAATTAAAAACATAAATTAGGTCCTAAATAAAAAATTTAATTTGTAAAATTAAACTAATTATCTATTTATACTATTTACGTAATTAATTAATCTTAAATCAACGAAAGAAAGTTACTAATTTAACACTAAAAGCTAAAAATATAAAAATGAATATCATTTTTGTGATTTTTGTCTTAATAATACAATCAACTTATGCAATAAGATTCTAAATGCAATTAAGACCTACAAATACTATGTAATGAAGATTTGGACATTTTTATTATTTTTCTATGATCTTAAAAAATGTCAAAAATACATAAAAAATGCAACTAAATGCAAACAATTAATTAGAAAAATCCTATTTTGTGAATTATGTAGGAATATTTTAGTCGGGAAAAAATCATGTGCTCATAGCTGGCCCTCTTTGCTCAGAAACACGAAGAGCTTTCAGGCAAAGATAAAATGAGCAATTATGAGTGATTTTTGCCCGTTTGGATACTCCATGGGAAGCATTTTGAAAAAGTTTGACCGAACCTTGCTTCGGAGGTTGCCTACATATCCGTGGCTATAAAGGAATCAGGTCAGTGTTGTTTTAGATGTTTTGGTAGCTGGGACTACCGAGAAGCTGTGATTTCACTGCTGTTACTGCTACTGAGCTCCTTATTACACCAAAGTCAAAATGAAAAAGACTAACTAAGCCTATCAGATATGAGTTACAAGATTCCTATCTATAAATCTTTTGAAACTTGATCTTGAGTCTTGGTTGGTTCTTCACGCAAACTCTGATCTGAATCTTGATGCTTGCTAGCTGCAAGTGCTAGTTTATTCTTCTTCAGCTTTTCAGATCAGTAAGGGATATGCAAAGCTTGTGACTTCAATCATGTCTTGATCAGTCCATATCTTTTCTCCGCTTCTGCAATATGGATTCAACTCTTTTCTTTTATTCTTTTATTTTATTATGGATTGAGACTTCATCATTTGGCCATCTCTAACCCTGTGCCTTGAGGTATAACCTGCTCATGCATCAAAACAAAACGAATGAAATTTTTTTGCCCCGGATTTCACTAGGAAAATTTTGTGAGTTATTGTAACAAAACTCTATACAACTTCATTATTGAAAACAATAAAAAGTGCGGGAATGGTGTACTTGGAAAAAGAGACTAGGGAGTGGTGACCCTCTGTCTGAAATGAAATCAAATAGGGAGTAGAGACCATATGTTGGAAAATCATCAACTAGGGAATGGAGACCCTATGCTGGCATCAACTAGGGAGTGGTGACCCTATGTTGGCATCAAGTTATGTTGGCATCAACTAGGGAGTGGTGACCCTATGTTGGAAAAACGACTAGGGAGTGGAGGCCCTACGTCTAAAATAAAATCAACTAGGGATTGGAGACCCTATGTTGGAAAATCATGAACTAGGGAATGGAGACCCTATGCTAGCATCAACTAGGGAGTGGTGACTCTATGTTGGCATCGAGTTATGATGGCATCAACTAGGGAGTGGTGACCCTATGTTGGCATCAAGTTATGTTGGAATCAACTAGGGAGTGGGGACCTTGTGTTGGCATCAACTAGGGAATGGAGACCCTGTGTTGGAAAAAAATGCAGCTAGGGATTGGAGACCCTATACTACCATGATTTTGAATTTTCTTTGTTTTCTTTCTTTACATTTCTTTTTTTTTTCATCATTTTTTTATTAAAGAGAATGAATAAAAAATACAGGAAAGAATTTGGAGAAGACTTCTCTTTTGGATTGTTTATTGCTGCAGAGCTATTTTAGTCTCTACGCAGTTTACTTTTGTTGCACCTGCTTCTTGCAAGGTTGCTTTGAATTACACCCGTTTCCTGTTTTTCAAACAAAGAACAATTTGTCAGTTTGAAACAGTGGTTGGTTTTGTGGCCTTGAGTATTTCAATCACTTGATCTCGACCCAACTTCTTTGATGAAGATCTCAACTGCAACTGCTTGTTCCCTGAGGACCGATTTCATTCTGGCCCTAAAGAACTTGGCTTTTCCAGAACTTTACCATGATGGTTAATCACGTGGGACTTAACTTTTTGAACTTTATTTCACCTTCGTTGGCATTTGGCTTTGATTTCCTTTTTTTTCAAGAGTTTTTGATTTCAAAGCATCAACCATCACAGCCAGTCGAATCGACTCGATGCACCTGCCGAGGCTGGGTGCCTTCTCGAACATCGGCTCGTGTCAAATAAAAGCCTAGTAAATCAATCTTGCCATCCTTTCTTTATCTTAGTTTCAGAACAAAATTAGACCAAAAGGGATTCAAAGAAAAACAAACAATGAAATGGACAAATGAACTTAGATGAGAGGTAACCCTTTCGGGGAAAGGAAAGAAGCACTTATCTAGAGTACATGAAGACTTCAATGAACATGACATGCCTTTTGGACTAGATGCCTGATTTGTGTAAACCGTCCAACTCTTAGAAATTTATCATAGCTTATACCTCAAAATTGAGAAACCTTGCCAAGACTCTATCGATGATGATGGCTGTGAGGATCTTCTTTTCGACCAGTGGCATCCTTTGCGGGTGAAAAACAGCTGACCTCTCCCATTTCTCTTCTCACCGTCGCCTTGTAGTGCTCTTTGCAAGTTTTCACTAACAAGACTCTCTCATTTCAATTTCTCTGCTTATCATCGCCTTACGATGCCCATGAGGGTTTTCATCCATAAGACTCTCTCATTTTATTTCTCTCATTTTGTTTTATCAGATCCAAGCGATTGTATCCTCCAATTCTTTAAACATTCTCGCCGATTGATCGGAAGGACTTGAAAAGGATTTGAGTAAAAAGAATTTGGGTTAAATTACAACTTTGGAACCTTTCAGGCAAAACCATTGCCAAAACATTATAACACCTGCCCCGATTTCACTTTTGGGGGAATTTGAAATTTTGTTCTGGTATGACTGAACCCCGGAGAGAGGCTGCCTACGTATCCTTTGGGAATCAAGTCTAACATAGTTGAAGGAACTTTGCTTTGATTTTCTTTTTTTTCTACTATTTTTTTACTTTCATAACAACTTCCTGGTTCCAAAAAGGATAATCAAAGAAAGGGAAACGACTCAAAAGGTTTGCAAGGGTTGGTAGTGTTTGGGTAGCGAGAATGAAGGCCTTCGTCATCCCAATCAAAGAGCATTAAAATCGCGTAAAAAGGGTCAAACATAATACCTTTTGACTGCATTTGTATTGATAGCTGTTTCGGGATCATTTCTTTCGATGTCTCCCAAATACAACACTCCTTTTGGGAACATTTTTCTTAAAATGTACGGACCTTTCCAATTTGGAGGGTATTTTCCTTTTTCTTCCTCATGATGCGGGAGAATACGTCTCAGAACATGTTGTGCCACTTCAAAGTTTCTAGGCCGCACTTTCTTGTTGTAGGCACGAGCCATTCTTTGTTGGTACAACTACCCGTGGCAAACTGCGGCCATTCACTTTTCATCAATCATAGTTAATTGTTTCAACCGGGTCTTGACCCATTCATCATCCCCAATCTTAGCTTCAACAATGATTTGAAGAGAGGGAATCTCACCTTCTGCAGGTATTACGTCTTCAGTGCCGTAGACTAATAAATAGGGCGTGGCCCCAACTAATGTGCACACGGTTGTGTCGCGCCCCCTTTTCTCGCGAAATCGGGTTTCGACATTTTCTAGGACAAATCCTTTCCGTGAGGGGATGGAAATGGATTTGAAAGAGTCGCCACCTAACGGATTAAGGTGCATTAGGGCACCTAGAGCAATTAACTCATATAACCAGTTTATATCACCAGAGATTGTGTAAGGGCTCAAAATTACCATGAGGGGAAGGTGTTAGGTACCCCTCGAGGTCTGCAATGGTGGGTCGCGTCCGAACTTAAATTAAGCGAATTAGTCTTAAAAGGGAAGAAAACAATTTGGACAGATACAATATTCAACTTATTTTTACACAAAATATAGGGGGTGGTCATAAGTTTTTTAGCCTATAGGATCATTCAATGCAATGCTTTGCAACTCCCTCAAGTGAGGGTTTTACTCATAACATTAGTGCACGGGTCATCATCTCCTTTACTTCCCAATTATTATCTTTCAGTTGTTACCTAAGTGTTGTAATAGCTTCTAAATCGCGCCTTGTGCGTGCACTACCCGTCCCTTACCTATGGTCCTGGAGGTATTTAGGGTGGTTCTAGACTGACCTATGTTGCTTAAAATGAGAAAAAGCTAGGAGACAAACAAAATTAAAATAGGACTATCATGTAAGGCGCAAATAAGAGCTCATATTAACCTCCAAGTAGACAACAAATGCACGCAATTAAATCAGAAGATTTCGTTAATTTAGGATCCTATAGGCAGGATATCTAGATGAGCAGAAATAGAATATAAGACAACAATTTTATTAAGGCGGGCATCAGGACCTATCAATTTGTCTACTAATTTTATTAAGCCTTGAATCTGGGCACTTTCAGATAGTAAGATATCACAGTTTTAGACCCCATAATCATTAATAAACTTACATATTTGCCTAAGTGATTAACATAATCCTATAGGCATAGTATCTACAATGGTTAATTATAGACCTATAACATGGTTTCTAAGCGAATTACTGATTTTAACTCGTAAAGACAGGTTTTATCTCTTTAGATCCTATAGACATACTTTCTAATTTTCAGAATTAATTTAACTCCTATAGACATGATTTCCAGGTGTTGGCTTGACTTAAACTCCTATAAACATGGTTTCTAAGTTCACAAACTGATTTAGCCCTATGGGCATGACATCTATTAGTTTAAATCCTATCGACATCATTTCTAGGTTTTGAAACTGATTCCTACAGGCATGGTATCTAAGTTGAAGCTGATTTTTTATTTCCTATAGGCATGAAATCTATTAATCACATGTGGGTAGAATTTTAAGCAAATTACCAGGAAAGTTTATTAATTCATACAAATAAGATCCTATATACATGATCACTAATGCACGTTGAGATTGGAAATATATGTGGATCCTATGAACATGGATTTCTAATGCAGAATTAACAAACGACCTATACGCAGTGTCTCTAGTATGCCAAAAATGTGAAAATAAAGAGTCACAAATAGTCAGAAAACATCCTATAGGCAGGATCTCTAAACGAGTAGCAACATTCACATAATCAACCCAATAAACCTATAGGCAGGATTTCTACCCGAGTTTCAAACAAAGATATAGAAATTCCCCTAGCTTTTACTAATAAACCCGGATCTGTTTATTACAGAGATTATTACATTATTACAGCCTATAATGAATAAATTACATAACAATATCTATTATACTATAGGGAGCCTTAGCAGGCCCAATATAAACTTGGGAACCAGGCCTTCAAACATAGCAACTCTGAAGCATAAAGGAAGACCCATCCATGGCACATAAAATTAGGTTCCTCGTGTGTCAACGTTCACAAGGGCCTTAGGGACTCCGGGAAATGCTCACACTAGGACCACACCTAAAGAAAATTAATAAAAGATTGGAAGACCAGCCTCAATGTGTCAGAGTTTAGAGGAGTCTTATGGGCCCTAGGTAGTGCTCACACTAGGGGTGGTAGGAACCTAGATAACTAAGAGTAGAAGTTTGAAAACTAGTTCATAAGGGGTAAGGGGACATTTTTAGAAAATAGCTAATTTTCATAAGGGTAAGGGTAAGGGTAAGGGGGACATATTTAGAAACCAATGCATACAGAATAGTAATAGAACTGCACCAAAGAACAAACAAAAGTCATGTTCAGCATATAGTTTGAACAAGTTTGCATTTTTGATTAGGCTAGATGCTAATATTAAAAAACCATGGCTTAAGCGCAGAAATTTGTCATGGCCCAACCTCGGGAGGCGCGACCGACGCTCAATCTAGTGAACCCAATTGAGCAAGCTTTTTTGACACCTTCTACCGAACTCACTATGATCAAGAAACCATGCTCTCATTTAAATTAGACAGTAGGAAATATCGAGCATGAAACATTACTAGTTCATTTTATGCTACAATCCTCAAACCATAGCTATATTCCCAAAACATTATGCAGTTACAGTTTAGAGGAAACAAGAGTTTAGAATTACAACATAGTCTAGCGACCCATCCAATACTTGAACATAACCCACACAAACGTCTATGGAGCCTCTAAGAATACGAAAGACAGTTATGATAACACCGGAAACAAGGCCCCAGCTAAACCTCAAAAGTGGAAATTTTTATAGCAAAAAGTGTACAACATAACCCCTGAAGGAAAGGGGATCACTAAGACTTCTGAGAGGAGGATACTCTACTACCTGCGATCGGCACTATCCGCTATGGAGCCACCTACATTCATTTATAATGTGGCGCCCCCGACCAAAGGGACGTTAGTACCATGGAATAGTACTAGTATGTATAACTAAACACCATCTTGTTAGAAAGAACAACCATACAAGAGTAAAGAAATCATAAGGACTAACAAAGCTTCAAAAAATCACCACGTTATCAAATAAAAGGTACACATAGCTTTCACATAATTTTCGTAACTTTAGGTTGGGGCATTCCATATTGTTGCATCATCATTCACAATACCACCGCTTTCTTGGGCAGAGTTCGATCACGGTCTGATTGGCTAAGCTGCCTCATTTGAGACATAGACCTCAATCACTATTTCATTCTCACTTTCCGGTTTAAATCATCATCACAATACCACCATGTGTGTAGCATGGCGTCCGATCATGGCCCGATCGGCTAGGCTGTCTTACCAAGACGTTACCACTTTTTTCATTAATCGTCTCACTTCAATTTTTGGTTTCATATACATTAGTTCATCGGCATTTGATGCCACAACTACCACATCAATACTTGGCACTAGGTTACATTCCATAACTCACGTTTCACATTATTCCCTTTTTCAACATTAACCTTGCCATTTAAGATCATAGGCACATACAAGAGCAATTAAAGTTGTTAGCATAAAGAGGAATTCACCTACTTCGGCATAATAATCACAATGTAAACTTGACTTGAAATTTAGGCATTTTAGCACACAGTTCATATTCTTCACACGTTTTCAATTTTACAAAGAATAGCACATTAAACACATGGAGATGCACCTTCCACATGTATTATCACAAAACCAATTCATTTGATATAACAAGTACTACATTAATCAAATTTCGGACTTACAACATTTGCAGGGACACCATCGAAGCATAATTTCTAAGAAGAGGGGGTTTTAGCCATACATATTTCAATAGAGCTTTCCTTAAATCCTTACAATAATTCCGGAATTTCCTAGCAACTTTGATCTCTTAGGATGAAGGCCTAGCAAATTTTACTTGAAAATCCTCAAAGATTTGGGTAAGGATTGTAGTGACTTGGTGAGAGTTAGTTTCTCCCTCTAGAATTCCCTCTCTCACTCTACTTGCAATAAAAAATAGCATAAAAGGGGTCTAATGAGGTGTTTTTAATGGGATGGGGTCGGGTTTTAAAAGTTAGAAAATAGGAGCCCTGACACAATCTGCGATCGCATAATGGACATGCGGCCCGCAAAAGGGACCGCAAAAATGGCCCCCAAAACCTGAACAAACTGCCCGGGTATGCGACAAGAATGCGGTCCGCATACCTGTTCTGCGGTCGCATAACCGTAGAATTGCCCCTCACAAATATTCCAAGGGGATTATGCGATGACTATGCGGCCCGCATATTGATTATGTGATCGCATAATTGGCCACATAGTTGACCTCAAAATTAACCATCAAACTGCCTCACTCTGCGATGACTATGTGGTCCGCATAGCTATTATGCGACCGCATAATGGAACGCAAAAATGTGCTTTTCGGAAAAACATTATTCCTTCACTTTTTAATGTACAGATCAATCCAAAGGGTCCGAATTTCTAATACATATTCCTAACTTGGCACTACGAGATCTCGGGTTTTTGAGCAAAAATTTTCACGGGGCGTTACATCCTCCCCCACTTAAGATCATTCATCCTCGAATGAGGATCAAAGTTCACTCATCAGCTATCCTTATGCAACTTCAGCTTTTCACATCATGAAACATATCAATAGCCCTAAATTTAGCTAACTCCTTAAATTTCCAAAATTTTTTCCAGAGTTTACTTTGTATCTAGGCCTATCCACCTGTCAGAGAGCCCCAGAAATATATCCTAACAGCATATACACAATCCATAGACATGACATAACTTGTAACGACACCAACCATGGCCGCATAGGCAACATATAACCAAAACAAAACAGTTTTACATAGACCAAATCAAAGGATACAGAGTTCATAGGAACCAAATTCATAAAAGCTATTACATGGCTGTACAAATAAATGTGGGTACTTCTTTTTTATTTCTTCCTCGGCTTCCCAACTGGTTTCTTCAACCTACTGGTTTCGCCATAACACTTTTACGGAGGCAATTTCTTTGTTTCTCAACTTTCGGACCTGCTTGTCAAGAATGGAAACTAGAATTTCCTCATATGACAGTTGTTCATTAACCTCAATAGTTTCACCTGGCATAATAGTGGACGGATTTCCCACTACCTTCTTCAACATAGATACATGGAAGACTGGGTGTACCAATGACATCTCAGGTGGCAGCTCGAGCTTGTATGTCACCTGACCAATCCTCTGAATGATTCTGTATGGTGTGTCATACCTCGGACTCAATTTTCCTTTCTTTCCAAGACGCATGATACCCTTCATGGGGGGAACCTTCAAAAATACCCAATCATCTTCTTCGAACTCTAAATCTCTGCGATGAATGTTCAAATAAGACTTTTGGCGACTCTGAGCAGTTTTCAACCTTTCCTTAATAATTTTGACTTTCTCCATGGCTTGATGCACAAGCTCCGACCCTATCAATTCAGCTTTTCCAACCTCGAACAACCCAATGGGAGACCTACATCTCCTACCATACAATGCCTCAAATGGTGCCATCTGGATACTAGCATGAAAGCTGTTGTTATAAGAAAATTCTATGAGGGGCAAATGATCATCCCAACTACCTTTGAAATCAAGAACACAAGCACATAACATGTCCTCAAGCGTCTGAATAGTCCGCTCCACTTGCCCGTCGGTCTGAGGGTGAAAAGCAGTACTGAGATTTACATGCGTACCCAAACCTTGCTGAAATTTCTTTCCAAAATGGCCGTGAACTGAGCCCCTCAATCTGAAATGATTGAGACTGGAGTTCCATGCAACCTGACTATTTCTTTGATATACAACTAAGCATACTATTCCGTTGTGTCAGTAGATTTGACTGGCAAGAAGTGCGCTGATTTCATGAGTCGATCCACGATTACCCAAATTGAGTCTAACCTGCGCGGAGTGCGCGACAACCCTACCACAAAATCCATATTGATCATTTCCCATTTCCATATTGGAATTTCTATGCTTTGAGCCAATCCACCGGGCCTTTGGTGTTCGGCCTTCACTTGCTGACAGTTCGGACATTTTGCCACAAAGTCCGCCACATCCCTTTTCATGTTGCTCCACCAATAAACTTCCTTCAGATTATGATACATTTTCGTAGAACCTGGGTGTACGGAATACCTGGAAGTGTGAGCTTCGGCCATGATCCTCTTCCAAAGGCTGTCAATATCTGGAACACATAGGCGGCCTTGGTACCGTAGGGTACCATGATTCATGCCAAAGGAAAAAGATGTGGTCTTGTGTTTGTAAATCCCCTCCTTCAGTTGTGCTAACAAAATATCATTGTATTGCTTTTCTTTAACCTCCGCTACAATCGATGATTCAGCCCTATTCTGCACAATCACTCCCCCTTCACTAGAGTCCGCAAGGAGAACTCCCAAACTAGCCAACTGGAGAACCTCCCGGGCCAACGGCCTTTGATATGCCTCCAAATGAGCCAAACTTCCCATAGATTTCCGTCTAAGAGCATCCTACACGACATTGGCCTTTCTTGGGTGATAGAGAATATCGATATCATAGTCCTTGAGTAACTCTAGCCATCTTCTCTGTCTCAGATTCAACTCCTTTTGCTTGAAAATATATTGAAGACTCTTGTGGTCCGTAAATACATCCACATGGACCCCATAAAAATAATGTTGCCAAATCTTTAGTGCAAACACCACCGCCGCAAGCTCTAAGTCGTGGGTTGGATAGTTCTTCTCATGATTCTTAGGTTGCCTAGAAGCGTAAGCTATAACCTTACCGTGTTGCATTAGCACATACCCAAGCCCGATCCTTGAAGCATCACAATACACCACAAATCCCTCTGTACACTCTGGCAGGGTTAATACCGCTGTTGTAGTCAATCTTGAGTTCAATTCCTGGAAGCTTATTTCACAAGCATCGGACCACTATAACTTAACTACCTTCTGTGTCAATTTAATCAATGGAGAGGCAAGAGTAGAAAATCCCTCCACAAATCTTCTGTAGTACCCAGCCAAACCTAAGAAACTGCGAATCTCTGTTGGAGTGGTAGGTCTAGGCCAATTCCTTACTGCTGAAATATTTTGAGGATCAACCATAATCCCTTCCCTAGAGATGACATGACCCAAGAACGTGACAGATTCATGCCAAAATTGACATTTCAAAAATTTTACATACAGTTGATGTTGCTGAAGAGTCTGCAGAACTGCCCTAAGATGGTCAACATGGTCCTCCCAACTTCGGAAATGCACAAGAATATCGTCAATGAACACTATCACAAATGATTCTAGAAAAGGATTGAAGACTCAATTCATAAGATCCATGAAAGCTGTCGGGGCATTTGTTAGCCCGAAAGATATCACCAGGAATTCAAAGTGCCCATACCGAGTCCTGAAAGCTGTTTTTGGAATATCCTGCTCCCTTATCTTCAATTGATGATACCCGGACCGCATGTCAATTTTTGAGAGACACGTAGCACCTTGCAATTGATTAAACAAGTCATCTATCCTTGGTAGAGGGTATTTATTTTTTATTGTGACTTTGTTGAGTTACTGGTAGTCAATACACATCCGTAGAGACCCATTTTTCTTCCTTACAAATAAGACCGGTGCGCCCCACAGTGACACACTCGGCTGGATGAAACCCTTTTCTAGTAAATCCTTCAGTTGTTCCTTTAGCTCTTTCAATTCTGCCGGTGCCATTCTGTAAGGTGGAATTGATTAGGCTGTGTGCATGGAATCATATCAATCCCCAAAATCAATCTCCCTGTCTAGTGGGATCCTAGGGAGCTCATCTGGAAAGACATCCGAAAATTCATTCACAACTGGCATGGATTCAAGGCTAGGCGCCTCGACATCAGTGTCCGTAACATGAACTAAATGATAGATACACCCCTTCTTGATCATCTTCGCAGCCTTAAGGTAAGAAATAAACCGACCTTTTGGCACTACATTATCTTCCTCCCATTCAATAACGGGCTCATTAGGAAATTCAAGCCTCATAGTGCTAGTCCAATAATCATGTTTGGCAAAACATGAATAAAGCCAATCCATTCCCATTATTACATCAAAATCGACCATCCCCAATTCAATTAGATCGACCATGGTTTCCCTACCACGCACCGTAACAACACAACACCTATAAACTCGAGCAGTTGTAATAGACTCACCAATCGGAGAAGATACCGAGAATGGATCATGAAACTGATCTGGTTCTATCCCAAATTCCATAGCAACATAAGGGGTAACATAGGACAAGGTGGAACCGGGTTCAATAAGTGCATACACATCATGAGATTGGACAGTCAGAATACTTGTAACAACATCTGGAGAAGCCTCTGCAGTCTACCAATCACTCATAGCATAGAACCGGCTGGGTCCTCTTGAACTCTACGCACCACCCCTAGATGCACCGCGCCCCGTGGGTACTGGAGGTGGAACATGCATACCGACGAGAGGAATGGTGGTACCCTCCGTAGATGTAGGAACTGAGGTAATCTGCTCTGGAGTAGAAGAATTAGGCAGTGTGATAGCAGGGCAATTATCCTCACCCGCGGTATCAAGTAGCGAATCATCAACCACTCCTAAGGTGGCATTGGCTTCTTGGCTAATTCTCGCTTTCTTCTTAGGTGCCATGTACTGAAAATTGAAGGAATGCACTAGTTAGAGGAGGAATAGTTTCACAACTGCCACACGATCCAGAATATCAAAGAAGGGTGTTATTCCTAAATGCCCAAGTAGCCTCCAACTTATAGATATGGTTGACTACACACCGATAAGAAGGAATCTACTAGACAAGGCTCTAAGACATCCTAGGACACTTTAAAACCTTAGGCTCTAATACCAAGTTTGTCATGCCCCAACCTCGAGAGGCGCACCGGTGCTCAATCGAGTGAACCCAACTGAGCAAGCCTTTTTGACATCTTCTACCCAACTCACTATGATCAAGAAACTATGCTCTCGTTTAAATTAGACAGTAGGAAAGATCGAGAATGAAACATTACTAGTTCATTTTATATTACAATCCTCAAACTATAACTATATTCCCAAAACATTATGCAGTTACAGTTTAGAGGAAACATGATTTAGAATTACAACATAGTCTAGTGACCCATCCAATACTCGAACATAACCCACACAAACGTCTACGGAGCCTCTAACAATACGAAAGACAATTATGATAACGCCGGTAACAAGGCCCCGGCTATACATCAAAAGTGGAAATTTTTATAACAAAAAGTGTACAACATAACCCCTGAAGGAAAGGGGCTCACCAAGACTTCTGAGAGGAGGATACTCTACTACCTGCGATCGGCTCTATCCGCTATAGAACCACCTACATTCATTCAAAAATGTAGCGCCCCCGGCAAAAGGGACGTTAGTACCATGGAATAGTACTAGTATGTATAACTAAACACCATCTTGTTAGAAAGAATAACCATACAAGAGTAAAGAAATCATAGGGACTAACAAAGCTTCAAACAATCACCACGTTATTAAATAAAACGTCCATATAGCTTTCACATAATTTCCATAACTTTAGGTTGGGGCATTTCATATTGTTGTATCATCATTCAAAATTCCACCACTTTCTTGCACGAAGTCCGATCACGGCCCGATCGGCTAAGCTGCCTCATTTGAGCCATATACCTCAATCATTATTTCATTCTCACTTTCCAGTTTCAATCATCAACACAATATCACCATGTGTGTAGCATGGCATCCGATCACGACCCGATTGGCTAGGCCGTCTTACCAAGATGTTACCCTTTTTTCCATTGTCGTCTCACTTCAATTTTTGGTTTCACATACATTAGTTCATCGACACTTGGGGCCACAACTACCACATCAATACTTGGCACTAGGCCACATTCCATAACTCACGTTTCACATTATTCCCATTTTCAACATTAACCTTGCCATTTAAGATCATAGGCACATACAAGAGCAATTCAAGTTGTAAGCATAAAGAGTAATGCACCTAGTTTGGCATAATAATCATAATGTAACCTTGACTTGAAATTTAGGCATTTTAACACATAGTTGATGTTCTTCACACATCCTAAATTTTACAAAGAATAGCACATTAAGAACATGGAGACACACCTTCCACATATATTCTCACAACACCATTCATTTGATATAACAAGTACTACATCAATGAAATTTCGGACTTACAACATTTTCACGGATACCATTGAAGCTCAATTTCTAAGAAGAGGGGGTTTTAGCCATATATACCTCAATAGAGCTTTCCTTAAATCCTTACAATAATTCCAGAATCCTAGCAACTTCGATCTCTTAGGATGAAGGCCTAGCAAATTTTACTTGAAAATCTTCAAAGATTTGGGCAAGGATTGTAGTGACTTGGTGAGAGTTAGTTTCTCCCTATAGAACCCCCTCTCTCACTCTACTTGCATTAAAAAATAGCATAAAAGGGGTCTAATGGGGTGTTTTTAATGGGATGTGGTCTGGTTTTAAAAGTTAAAAAATAGGAGCCCCAACACAATCTGCGATCGCATTTGCGATCGCATAATGGACATGCGGCCCGCAAAAATAGCCCCCAAAACCTGAACAAACTGCCCGGGTATGCGACAAGAATGCGGTCCGCATACCTATTCTGCGGTCGCATAATCCACCGCAGAACTGCCCCTCGCAAAAATTCCAAGGGGATTATGCGATAACTATGCGGACCGCGTTCAAACTTGATGGTCAAGTTCCCTGCTACTTCCGTAAATACGCCTTGGATGAGCCGCAAGCGACAAAGAGGCAGATTCTCAGACTGAAGAAGCAGTGGCTACCATTGCTGAAGTCCAGCATCAGGAACAGCCTCAAGCTGGTGGCCCAGCCCAAGAAGCTGCTGCTGAGCCATTGATTATGCGATCACATAGTTGGCCGCATAGTTGACCTCGAAATTAACCATCAAACTGCCTCACTCTGCGGTGACTATGCGGTCTGTATAGCTATTATGCGATCGCATAATGGACCGCAGAAATGTGCTTTTCTGAAAAATATTATTCCTTAACTTTTTAATGCACAGATCAATCCAAAGGGTCCAAGATCTCGGGCTTTTGAACAAAATGTTTCACGGGGCCTTACACAATTAGTAAACAAACATGACACATGAATTAGCCACACATTGATCACATGTTTCTAGCAAAGTTCAGAATAGGAATTGAATTAGAAAAAGTTTCATATTATTGAAGATAGCTTAGCTAAACAGCATCACTATGTAGAATTAGGCAGTCACACAACAAACAGAATCATGCTGCAATTTGAAATAGACTAATTGAATAAAGCATATAGAACAGAATGGAATACTAGGAGTTAAGACATACTAGTCGAGAAGAAAGCAAATAGGGATGCAACAGTAGCCAAATTTCAGAGAGTTAGGCCTTGGTTTTCAGCCGGCCAAATAGTGCAGAAATCAGAACAACAGAAAAAGAGATTCAGTTTTTGAGAACAGAGAGTTTGAAAATTATAAGGTTGTTCAATGAAGAAGTTGTAAAGCGTGTAATTTTCTAAGTGTCTGAGTTTCCCAGTGTCTAAAATCAGGACAAGGGAAAGGCTTTTATAACATACAATAGAGTAAAACAAATATTGTATAAAAATCAATTACACACTAATAAGGCATGAAAATCAATTAATCAATCAATTAAGATCGGCATGAATCACTTAAGAGGACAGAATTAAATAAGTACCACTTAATTTAAGGAAAATCTTATACGGAATCAATCAGTTACTAAGAATGAGGTCAAATAAAGTAAGAACTAATTCCACAATCAATTAGGAGTCAGAACACAAAATCAGCCAGTAATACGGGTACATAAATAAGGTAAGAACAAGTAAGAACTTAATAAGGAAACACATGTACTAAATTCAAACCCTAATTTAGGTAAGTAAATCAATCAACACTTAATTGATAGAGTTGAAGGTAAACAGGCAAAATAGTATAATAAATAGCCGAATAATTGAAACCCTAAGACATATCAAAGACATAGAGATGAAACTCAAGTAAAAATCAGGCGAAAAAGTAAAGAAGAAAATCAGAGTTGAAAACATTTAAACGTTTAAACATTTTTTGCAGAAAACCCATTAGAAATCAAAACCCTAGCTTTTAGGGTAAAATAAAATCGGTTAACAATAATAGTAAAAATAGAAAATGTTAAGGGGAAAATATCAAAGAAACTAAAAACCGCTTCAGATCTAAAGAGATCTAAACAGATTCAACCAGAAATAGCTAGGTTTGTGGAAATAAACAGAAGTGAATCAAATCTGGTTTGAACCAGAGATTTGAAACCATAAAAATACGAAAATATCAGTACTCACAGATATCGGAGTGAACATAGACGAATTAATCGAAAAATGAGAGACTTTGAACCAAATCTGGTTCGAATCTCTTGAGATTATCCTCAAGTAACATGAAAATCATACAACCAGTAGAAAGATGAGGCCAAATAGGGCATGAAATCGAAGGAAAACCCCATGAATCAAGGGGGATATCAGTGATGGTGGGCTAGGGTTAGAAGGGGGTGAGAGAGATAAGAGATGAGAGAAGGGATCCAGAGGCGGCGAGTTAGGGGGAAATGAGGGTAGGGTTTAGGGTTAGTATAATTAAAAAAGGAAGGTCGATCCTAGACTGTTGATCTTCTGAGATCAACAGCCAGGATTAATTTTAGGCTGGGGCGGGTTATTGGACGGGTAGGGTAGTTGAGTTTGGGTATTGGGTTATGGGTTAGGATAATTGGGCTAACTATTTATTGGGCTGAGGTCCGAAAATTTAATTGAAGAGGGCTATATTTTAAATACCTATTAAATTTAATTATTTAAATTACTAAAATAATTTATAAATGATAAAAAATATCATGTGTGCATGAAAATGATTTAAAATAATTACTTAATATTATAAAAATATAGAAAGTCATTTTCTGTATAGATAATATAATTATGCATATATATATATATGGGCTATTATTGCAAAATGTGCAATTCTAGTTTTAAAATGCAAATATAATTATAAAAAATGCAATTAAAATATTTGAGCACTATATGAGCATAAATGATAAATTTGGATGATTAAATCATCATAAAAATGATATGAGGGATAATTATTGGATATTTGTATATAAAAATACAGAAATAACTTGATACAAAGCTTTAAAAATTATAGAAAAACTATAGAAATACTTGTGCATGTTTTTAAATGCATATGCACTATTTTTAAAAATATATATGCATATTTAAAATGTATGAGGGAAAACTGGGTATCAACAGGCTGTGCGATATCCCAATAATGCAAAAGGCAACTTTTCATACCATTATCTAGAACTTTGAACCATTTTCCTGAGGATCTTCTTGATATTCTTGTTTGCCTCTTCAACATCACTATTAGATTTGGGCCGATAAGGGGTAGAGTTATGATGCATAATCTTAAATTTTTCGCATACCCCCCTCATCAAGTGGCTATTCAGATTTGCATCATTGTTTGTAGTGATAATATATGGCTTGCTCTCTCTTCCCGGTCATTTCATGTTTCCCCAAGACACAGCCGAAAGAATTTTCCAAGATTGTCAGGTACAAGAACAAAGGTTTCCCAGGCTCGGGTGGGACCAACACTGGCAGATTCGACAGATATTCTTTGATTTTATCAAAAGCTTCTTTACACTCATCCGTCCATCTGATTGCCATATGTTTCTTCAACAACTTAAATATGGGCTCACACATGGTAGTCAGCTGAGCAATGAACCTGCTGATGTAGTTCAATCTTCCTAGCAGACTCATGACCTCTTTCTTTGTTCTTGGAGGTGGCAAATCCCGAATAGACTTTATCTTTGTTGGATCTAACTCGATACCCCTCCGATTGACTATAAAACCAAGAAGTTTTCCAGATGGAAGTCCAAATGCATATTTAGCTGGGTTTAATTTCACGTCATACTTGCGCAGACGCTCAAAGAACTTTCTCAAATCCCGCACATGGTCTTCCTGCGCTCTGGATTAATGATCACATCATCCACATACACCTCAATTTTCAGGTGCATCCTGTCATGGAATATGGCAGTCATAGCTCTCATGTAAGTTGTCCTGGCATTTTTCAAACCAAATGGCATGACCCTGTAATAGTAAGTGCCCCAGGGTGTGGTGAAAGCAGTCTTTTCTGCGTCTTCTTCATCCATCAGAACCTGGTGATACCTAGCATAACAATCCATGAAAGATTGTATCTCATGTTTGGCACAATTGTCAACAAGAATGTGGATGTTTGGCAATGGAAATTTTTCCTTGGGGCTTGCTTTGTTCAAATCTCGATAATCAACACACACTCGGGTTTTCCCATCTTTCTTCGGCATTGGGACCACATTAGCCAACCATGTGATGTATCGGGCCACTTGGATCACACCAGCTTTCAACTGTTTGATGACTTTTTCTTTGATCTTATCACTGATGTCTATTTTAAACTTTCTCTGCTTTTGTTGGATGGGTGGATAAGTTGGCAATTTATGCACTACCAAATCAACACTCAATCCTGGCATATCGTCATAGGACCATGCAAACACGTCTTTGAATTCAAACCAAAGTTGGATCAATGCATCTCTAGTTCTTTCATCAACATGAATGCTTATCATGGTTTTCGGACCTCTTCTAGACTACCCAAATTAACCGGCTCGATTTCATTTAAGTTTGGCTTAGGCTTATTCTCGAATTGTTCCAGTTCTTGATTTATTTCCCTAAAAGCCTCATCTCGTCATATTTTGGTTCTTGATTTATTATTCCACAGTTGGACAGTGTTTTAATATCTAGGCATGAAGTCCGCAAGCATGTCATGTTATTTAAGTCCGCATTATTAGAACTGAAAAGAAAAAGATAAAAAATAGAAAAATTAGAATAAAGGAAAAGAAGACATCCATTGATGATGAAATATTGATTTCATTTCATTGAATTGGAATATAGGAGGGTTAACATCGAAATCAAAATACAAGAAAATAAAAACATTCGAGTTACACCCTGAAATAACTCGTAATGTAGAAAAGATGGCAAGACTGGACTACCGGGATTCTCACCTGATAGAGAATGGGCTAGCCTTCCAGTTCTGAAGCTTAGCATTTGATCCCATGTACAGCACCTCATCAGTGCTCGTGCTTTCCCTCGGCTGGACCATGTGTGAGTCGTACAACATCTGTTTCATTGCTTCATAGATGTCCTCAATCTCTTCGTCCGTGAAGGCCTCTTCTTCCTCGTCTTCTCCATACTTGGGTTTAACAAATGACTTGGTGAGATGTGGAAAAGGTTGAGGCAGGACCCATCTATTTTTCTTGCGCTCATTAGCCTATTTTATGTCGGCATTTATAGCTTGGAAACCTACGTCGAAAAACTTCTTACTAGCGATCAAAGTGATGGGCTTTGTGATGCCTTGCAGAGACACCCTGAGCCCTTTCCCAGGCTTGTACCCATGTTTAATCATTTCAATGGCTACCATGACCGATGCATTTGATAAGCAAGGTTGAGAAAATGGGGCCCCTTCTTCACATTGGTCGGCGACCACAATTTTGAAGGCTTGATAGACAATGTGCTCACTTCCTTCTCTAGCTTCGAGATACGGGACTGACGGATCCTTGTAAATGGACTATTCATCTTCCCTGTGGATCCATGGTTTTCCTAGGAGAAAGTTATACGAAGTATCCATATCCAGAACCTGAAAAGTCACTTCGTAATCCACAAGGACAATGGTCAAAATCAAGTCAATTTCCCCTATCGTATCGCTTGACGCCATCAAAAGTGCGCACACAGACATTGTTCGGTCTAATCCTTTCTGTCCCAATTTCCATCCTTTGTAGCATTGAAAGAGGGCAAATGTCAACTCCAGACCCACCGTCTAGCATAACCCTCTTCACATAATAACCTTCACATCTGACAGTCAAGTGAAGGGATTTGTTGTGGGCGGCTCCCTCTGGAGGCAAGTCATCGCGGCTAAAGGAAATCCGGTTGACTTCAAAAAATCGCTCATCCATTCTTTCCAACTGTTTGACTGAAGTTTCAATTGGGACAAACACCTCATTCAATGTTTTCAGAAGCGCCTTCTGATGTTCATTTGAGCTCATCAACAAGGATAAAAGTGAAACCTGGGAAGGAGTCTTCCTGAGTTGATCAATTATGGCATATTCCGAAGTTTTCATTCTTCAAAAAAATGCTTCCGCTTCTTCAGCTCTCACCGGCTTCTTGAGTGGAAAACTTTTCTCCTTATTTAGCTTTTATTTTTTTAGCTCTTCTGGGTTGTGGTATCTCCTAGATTGGTTTATTTCATTTACTTCTCCCATGACTTCCTTTCCTTTGTACGTGACCATTGTCTTGATGTAATTCCAAGGAATTGCAGTGGGGTCTCTCATAGGGCTCTATGGTGCAT
Source organism: Nicotiana tabacum (assembly GCF_000715075.1). Lineage (NCBI taxonomy): Eukaryota > Viridiplantae > Streptophyta > Magnoliopsida > Solanales > Solanaceae > Nicotiana > Nicotiana tabacum. Next base: position 93,801,496 of record NC_134085.1, on the reverse strand, counting down.
GGTTGATAACCACGGGATCAGTCAGACTTGGTGAAATTACCGGCCCTCGCACCACGTAAGTCCCTTTGGGCACGTACAACATTGGCACCTCTAGAGTGACTTTCCTTTGCTCAAATCTTTTGGGAGTGTTCAACATGAGTTGTTCCTTCCTCGGGGCCCTAGGAACGTAGAGAATGGCGTCCTTAGAATGTGCTTCCCCTGTCTTTGTTTCCACAGCCTTTTCTTCAACTTGAGGAGTTAAATTGATATTCTTTCCATTTCTAGTTTGTTTTGCCACCGCTTTGGTTTTATTTTCTATGTTCGCGATGGAAATGATAGCTTTCAAAGCCGGATTGAATTCCTTGTCCTCACAGATCATCCTAATGACTGGCCTGTTGTTGTGAGCTAGTAATGGGTTGTTAGTCACATTGGGGACTTCCTCGTCCCTCAGCACTACTCGCTTTTGTTCTATCAAATTCTCAACGGCCCTTTTGAGAGTCCAACAATTCTCCGTATCATGTCCCTCTGCCCCTGAATGATAGGCACACCTTGTGCCGGGCCGCTATGATGGAGATTTCAGATTTTGACGGTTTGGAGGCACAGGTTGCAACAAACCCATTTGGACTAACTTTAGAAATAGGCTAGAGTATGACTCAACAATATGGGTGAAATTGCTTTTCCTGGAAGGCTCAAGGGGGCATGTATTATGTTGGTAGTTGTTCTATGGTGGAGAAGTTTATATGGAGCTTGGTGAGGATGGTCATTTCTGGGAGGTGGAACTCGATTTTGGTGTTAGTGCTGCTGTGGCCGTGTGTAGGGTTGGGCATTCATCACCACATAGCAAGGCAGTGCCACGACGTATGCTGCATCTTGGTAAGGGTAGTAGTGTTGCGGGGTTCTGGACGGCGGGCAAGAATAATCACGGGAACGACAAGAGTTTCTGGAACTTGAAGCCATCATGGCTCCTTCTTCCCTCTTCTTTCGATTTGCTAAACCTCCCGAGCCATTTTGGATAGATTGGGAAGTGGCTTTTAAAGCAGATTGACTTATGATGCAACCGGTTTTCAAGTCATTTTATACCATTTCTCCAATTCTTATAGCCTCCATGAATGGTTTGCCCATGGCATCCATCATGTTTTGGAAGTAATCAGCATCTTGGGCATGTAAGAAAATATTGACCATTTCTGTCTCATCCATCGGTGGTTTCACTCTGGCTGCCTGCTCACGCCACTTGATAGTGTATTCACGGAAATGTTCCGTGGTTTTCTTCTTGAGATTGGTCAGGGAATTCCTATCTAAAGCTATATCAACGTTGTATTGAAATTGCCTGACGAAATTGCGGGCCAAGTCGTCCAATATATGCCAATGGGAAATGTCTTAGTCCGTGTCTGACGCAATTCCTATTAAGCTCTCCTCGAAATAGGCCATCAAAAGTTCATCCTTTCCACCTACTCCTCTCAGCTGATTGCAATATCTTTTCAAATGAGCGATCGAGTCTCCATGCCCGGCCTATTTCTCGAATTTTGACGTTTTAAAGCCAAGAGGTAAATGAACATGAGGAAACATGCATATATCGGAGTACGAAACACTCTTTTCGCCATTCAAGCCTTGCATGTTCTTAAGACTTTGTTCGAGACTTTTCATCTTCCGAGCCATTTCTTCTTGATCGGGGTTTCTTGTCGTTCTTTCCCGTTCCTCTGGAGACTCGTATTGCAGGTTGCTGAGGGTAGGAGTTTGGGGTGACACGGGCTGTGTCTAGCTGAAATTGTGGTACTTGAAAAGTGAAGGCTGATGGTTCGAAGCATGGCCTAGGCATTGTTGGTTCTACCATAGTGGAGACTGGTGGTGCGGTGAATACTATTGAAGTACTCCCGAAAATGGTGCCTATGGGCGAACCTCAGAAGGCATACCGGTGAAATTAGCTGATTTGGTGGGGTACCCAAACGGGATGAATGGGTTGGTTACAGGAATAGGAATGTTGGAGATTCCACTTATACTAGGAAGTAGTTCAGGAAATCCGGGGATTGCACTGGGCGGTTCTTTTCCATTAGACCAAGAGTCCCACATCTCTAACATACAGTAACATAACATTCTATTTTCTTCAGTAGCTACTAGTTCTGATTGTGGGATAACCGATACGGGGATATCCTCTAAAGGGTTAATAATTGGTAGAAGACTTTCGGAAGCCATAGGAATACTGCCTTGGATCTTGTGAAGTATGGATAGAAAGTCAGACTACCACAAAACCAACCACATGAAACAAGACATGTCTCATTGCCACACAACAAGCCGATTAGTTTGAGAAAATTAACAGATAGGGAATCACATATTGGGGATGTAATGCACTTAAACAGTTAAACATTTCTAAATGTTTTGCAATGGCTGTGTATTTCATCTCGGCTTTGTTATCTCTTTTCTCAAATGTCAAATCCTGATTCTTTTCTTCCTCTTTTGCTGTTTTCGCTCTTTCATTTCTTCACTCTTTTCTTTATTTTTACCCAATTTTTCCTTTGTCTCTCTCTCTCTCTCTCTCTCTCTTTTATTCTTTTTTTGGTTTATTTTTCACTCAGATTGTCTATAGCTATGATCGAATCTGATGGGGATTGCCTACGTATCACGACACTGCATGAATCAGATCATTACGTAGTTTAGGGAATAAATGCAAAATAAAAGGAAAGAAAAATTTTGGATTTTCAATATTTTATTAAATAAAATCTTTTGGGGGTTTTTCTTTTACAAGGACTCGGAAATACTGATGATAAAGGGAACATACAGACTCAAAACAAATAGAGTTGTAAAAGACTAACATACTCGAAAAGATAAAATATAGACTCAAAACCAAAAGAAAATCAGGAATACATAAGAGCCTCCAATACTACTCCGGGGGCCCACGAGACATCAGTCGGTCGCAGGCTTGCGTGCAATCTCTTCTGGGGGGTACTCTAAATCAGCCATCACTTGACGGACAAAGGTCATCACAACATCAAAGAATACAAACCTGGTCATATCTTTGCATTCATGGCACTTCATTATGACAAAATCAACAATTTCTTTAATCCTAATTCTAATGAAACCCTTTTCTTGGAGTTGGCGTCCTATTTGCTGAGACCGGGCCTCCAATACCTACGAGGCTATATGGTTTTGGTCTTGCAATTGATGTATGTCTTCTTTCAATCGGGAAATCAATGTATAGCAATGCTCTCTCTCCGTTTTGAAATCCTTTGCTTGCTGGACCATTTCATTCTCGAGATTAGTCAGTTTTTTTGTTTACCGTAAAAATGGTAACAATAATTGAATTTGTAAATGGGATTCTAAAAATACGTGATCTATTTTTATGCTAGTTGTTAGAGCGGATAATGCTAAGAATATGAAGTTTGACGATAAAATACAAGCTAAAACGGGGCAGTGATCAAACCGAGGGGCCTGCTGCCCTGGCTTCAGAATAGTCGATGGAGGACCTTGAGGTCGATATCTGGGCTCAATCTCTAACTATCAAGGGTAATCGGGAATGTGATAACAGTTAAGATATGATTGAACAAGGCTCTTTATGGGCAATACCTAGCAATAAATGAAGAACAAACGAGAGAATAGTAAATGCTAGAGCGGCCTCGAGCTAATAAGGATGAGCAAGTTAGAGAGAAGAAAGAGAGAGAGATGTTATTGATTTTGTGGAGAAATCGTTGGAGCAACATTATGCCCTTACAAAGTAGTGTGGGTTCCCTTTATATAGGAGGGGAACCTAGTTATAGGACAACATGCATCAATTGTAAAGTATGGAGATGGGACGGCTAGATGCGACGTTTTAGCATAGGCTATGGATAGGCCGGCTCTGTCATACTTAGCCATGTGCCTTGGGAACTTCCCCTTCCTTTCTAGCCTCGACCTTCGTCTTCTTCGAGTCGGGCCTCGATGAGCCTCGAGGGAGGGGACTCGATCACAACTCCACATCCTCGGGGTTTCGAGGCATTCTCCTGAAATGGCCAAATAGTGAGGAATTAAATCCTTTGATTTCACTGCGTACAGATAGTCTCTACATTTATCAAAACAGAACAATGGGAAATGATCCTGATGCCTGTCTCCTCGAGCTTCTTATGGTGACGTCATACCAATGACTCAACCTGTGGCGCGAGCTTTTGTAGCAACGGGGGTGCCCCATGGACTTGTGCATTTTGACATCATTCAATGCACTGCCAATTTCTGTTCTCCTAGGTAAATGTACCGCCGTCGATTCGGTTCCTCAAGAATGCAGTAATTGCATCCGCTAGTCAATCTTCCAAATCCTCGATGGTCGTGTCATTACCCCCGATAAATGGGGGTGCCTTGGCGTTGTTTTTTTCTATCCTAGTGCCTTCGTTGGCTCATTTGTCCATTTCTTACTATCATCTTCCTCTATCCTTGAACACTATGGTTGGTGCTCATGGCCTCAAGGTCGTTCGGTAGAGCTTCCGTAGGCTGTGTTGTGGACTGTTGTGGGAGCTTCCCTTTGTTGAACATGACCATGTTGTCCTGTTGCTGCTGGTGGTTGTTGTTATATTTGCTGTTGCTATTGCCGTTGGCCCGAGACAATGACGGACGGGGAGTCAGTTTTCCCCTTATGTAGACAGTCATTCGGACTATGCACCGCTGCTCACTTTCCTACCTAGGTCTGGTTGGCACTTCATCCCTTAGGTTTTTCCTTTCCCAAGGGATAAAATGGCACTACAGCCCGTTGAGGCTGGGGCACGCCGAATCTTCAACCTTTGGCTTTGGCGGGCTATGTCTCTTTTCTCTGCCTCCTCTACATCCCCTCCTTTTCCTCTTCTTCATCTTTTCCGTCGATGGGGATCCCTCGGGGGATTCAGCTGGGAACCTAGAGAAGGTGGTGGTTGAAGGAATCGCCCTCGAGGATGTGTACTCAAGGGGGCGACGCTCGGGGATGCTGATACCGGAGATGGACCTTCGAGGATGGACCGCGCTCTCGGGTTTCATCACATGTACATCCTTCCGTTCCTCCGCTTCTTTGTAGAGATCCTCTATAGGCTTTTGTAATTGTATGTAAGAACCCCTCGAGGGCTGTTGTACATGGATATTTATGAATATGAAGATACTTTCTTGTTTTCTGTTTTCGATTCTTGCCCCATTATTGTACGTTTTCATTCCCTTTGAGGGCTTTGAATGTTCCCCTTTGTTTTTGGCCGCCGACATTTAACTTGGATGCGAGCGTTCTTTTCGATCTTCTACTGACTAACATGGCTCTTTTCTGAGCCCATTGTTACACCTCGGACCGAGCCTGAATTGATCTAATAGGCTCGGGATTCGAGCCCTCCGAGTTGCATGGAGATAGTATGCTGAGTTTTGGAGCTTTCGAGAGTGGCATCCTGAGCGAAGGTTAGCTTCAGGTACCTGGGGGTCTGCTTTGGACTTGATGCAGATAGCCTTTTAAAGCATAATGGATAGACTTCCGTTGAGGGGTTGCCTATGCTTAGGCGACGCCTCGAGCCCTCCTAGAGCCTTCATGATCGAAGCTTCACACGCTTATTGTTCTTTTGAGAAAGGGAAACCATGAGATCGGGTACTACCTCGAGTTAAATGATGGCGTTGAAGGCTTCTCGAAGCGTGACTTCTCTTTTGGTAGAGATCCTCGAGGTCGGGCACCACCTTGAGATTGGAGACAATACATTTGAATCTTTGAGGCCTAATTTCTTGTCGATAGATACCTCTGGGGTCCGGTACCGCTCTAGGATCTGTATCGAGGCCGTTGTGCTCCCGGGGCTTACTCTGGATAGGCAAACCGTCGTTGTTTCCTGCATATATGTGGGGTGGCTTTTGTTTCTTTGGGAGATTTCATTGTTCTAGACAGCTATCCCTCCTCCTTGACATCGGGTCCTTCGTCTCTTCAGGCGCAAAAAAGTGTTGGAGCACGTCTTTGCCTTAGTTTGTCAATTCTATCACAACAATGGCAGCTACTTCGGGGCTGGTCCGACAGGGAGGGGAGAGTTCCACTCTCAACGTTCAGGATCCACGGGAGTTCACCCGAAGACTGTGTCTTTGATAAGAGAGCAACACTTGGAGATGGTGAGGAGATACTGTGGATGGAGCGAGGGGATAGTGTTGTAGGTGCTTTCCACGGATTAGAGTATTACGGACTCTGCTGATAGATTTTTGAACGTATACCTATATCCCTTCGCATTTGGCCCCCTTGACAGGGTCATGCTTGATTTCTTCTTGAAATATCGAGTTACTTTGGTGCAGATACATCCATCGTTCTAGCGAGTGGTGCTGCTGATGAGGTTCTTTGCATAGAAGGTTGGGTTTGAATTCACGCTCAGCCATATCATCAGGCTGTACCGGCCCTTTCATTACCTAGGCCTGTTAACCTTACGGTGCCTTTCGTCTATGCCCTTTGTTTTCGATGACGAAGAATATGGGGACCAAGAGTGGCTCAGTCGATTCGTCTGGGTCCGGACGACTAACATTATCCCTATGGAGCTCTTGCCATTTCTCGAGGGATGGAATTACGCGCGTGAGTGGGGTGTCTTGCGCTCCTTTTGATTTGCTTATAGTAAAAGCAAGTTGGATAATCGTGCCTCTTCCTGTTTTGCAGCAACTTCATGGACGCCGGGCAAAGTTCTCGATTTGCCCGGTTGGGTCCGGAGGTTGGCGACCCATTCGACTTGTAATGAGTGTAGGTGGCGAGCTGTGTCCCATGACAGATGGGAAGCGAAATACCAGGGTATGCGCATATGCTACTCCTACCCTAGTCTTCATATATTTGAGATGACATTTTCCTCTTTCATTTGTACCGTCTTTGCCATTGTAGGTGTCGGGCGGTTCCTTGGGGCGAGGCAGTGCTCTTCCGGAGAGGGGAAGGAGTCGTCGGCCTCTGAGCTGAGGGGCAATGGTGATAAATGGGATTTTCACCCGTAGTGTGGTGGAGCTTTTGATGGGGCTCAATGGGCCCGTGCCTTCTAGGAGAGGACGTTTCTCGAGCTTGCTATTCCCGGAGTGTTTGATTCTAAAATGGTGGTTCCTCCAAGTGAATATGCTTTGCCCAAGGTTGGTTCTTCCAGGGCTGAAGGGGAGGATCAACAGAAGTGTGCTCCGCCTTCGAGGAAGTCCGTTGGCTTCACTTAATGGTGAGTTTCGGCGCAGTCCTTCTATATTTCGCGCCTTCCTTTCTTTATCGAGTTTTTCTTTGCAGGCCTTTGATAGGCTCAGGTCTGAGTTGCTCTATCACAGGGCCAGGCTTCGGCAAGCTCTGGATGAGGGTGAGTCCCTTAGGCTCCTTAAGGAGGAGAAGGAGGTTGAGTTGATGTACTGGCGATATGAGGTGTATCGGGGCTCGAATTACGAGAGCTATTTGATGGAGCAGGTAACCTTTTGTAGTACGCGCTTTGCTCTTTTTGACCCTTAAGGTTAACCCTTTTGGCTTTTTTAGCTACAGAAAAAGACGGAGGCCTTAGAATACCTTAAGGGCAAAGCCGACCACGTCAGGAATGCTTGCGGTGAACTAAGGGCTCAGGTGCAAGTTCAAGCTTTAGAGGGGAAGGGCACCTTGGCCAAGGCTCCTGCCTTTGAGGCCCAATTCCTCTTGGCGCGTGACAATGCTGCAGTTCAAGCGGATATGATCGGGAAGCTTGAGTCCGATCTCTCGAAGATCAGGGCTAAGATAATCGATGCCCGAGCTGAAGAAGCATTAAGTCGAACCAAGGCTGATAAGGAGATGGTGATTTGTAAGAAGGACACTGCTGATGCCCAAGTCGAGTTGAAGTGGGCCCTCAACCATGAGAAGAGGATCGAGGTATATGTTTGTTGCAGATCCTGAAGAGAGTTACTCGAGGAGATCGGTGCTAGGGGCTTAGTACTCTCAGAAGAGTTGGCTCGAGCCAGGGCGGACGAGCGTGACGCTTGGTCCCTTCTTGCTGACATTATGGAGAGTGAATCTGGGGCTGGCAGGCTATAGCCTTTTGGAGTGAAGTGTAGATTTCGTCGCTTTTCCATTTTGTACTTTGATATTTGCAGAGCATGTTTGTAGATGGAGAGCGCGCCTTTTGCGTATGTAAATAAGAGAAAACTTGAAGCTTTATCTCTTTTGTATCTCTTTTTTTATTGCGTTCGACCAGGCAGGCTGGTTCTCGGTGTCTAGCGGGAACCCTGTGGATTCAGAGCTTACTAGATAGGCCCGGAGGCTATTAAGTGCGATTTATGACGTGAGTAGGCGTCAGGGTCTTTGTGCTTTGCCCAGCTGCCTAGTCTCCAAGTTGAGTCTTGATTCGAGCTTACCTAACCTTCGATCTCCCCCACCTGCATGGGCGGACAATGATTGTCCTTATTCCTTGCCCTTGGGTATTTGTGTTTCAACTATTTCGGGTCTCGTCTCCGAGTTGTGTTGCAACTCGAGCATTAATTGACCCTCAAGTTCTTTCGTGCCTGCATGGGCGAATGACGATGGCTCTTGCACCTTGGATCGAAGAGACCTTTTGAGTGTGTGGCCTGTAGGCTTATTTTGCCAGCGACAATGGCTCTTACGCTTTTGCCCATGGGCATTTTGTAGTTAATTATTTTGGTTCTGGTCTCCGAATCGGGTTACGACTCGAGCTCATTTTAATCCTCAAATTTTCAATTTTCAAGCTGGTAACAGTGGCTCTTACGCTATTTGGTCATTGAGACCTTTTAGTGTGCAACTCGGAGGCTCGTTTGGCTGGCAACAATGGCTCTTATGCTTTTGCCCGTGGGCATTTTATAGGTTTTGTTTTTCTCTCGTTAAGGTCTTTTATGAAATGATTTTTCCTGACACATCGTCGGTTTTAGAAGAACCTCGATTTCAAGTCATTAGCGGCAATGTTCGAGCACCTCGGAAGGTTCTTAGCTCGTAGGCTAAGTAGCTCAAAGCCTTGTGTTTTTTGGAGCTGACATGGTGGAAGCTCGTTTGCCTGTTGAGGGAAGCCTGTTTTAACCGGTTCTTTTCGAAGTATATTCGAAGTAATGGGCTGCGATTTTGTTAGCGATAGTTGGGCGTCCCTGAGTCGCGTTAATTTGGCTGGAGCAGCCATTTTGACCGTAGTCATATGTGTTTGGCTGGAGCCATTTTTGATCTCGATTGATAGTTTAGGCATCTACACCGAAGGTATGCCCTTTCGGGACTCTTCCAAATGTGACGTATAGCCTAAACTTCGGGATTGAGTTTTATGCCTGTAGAAAGGTCTTACAAAATTTTCATGCCTGTTGAGGTCTTATTGTTTGTCATGCCTATTGAGGTCTTACAGTTTGTCATGCCTATTGAGGTCTTATAGTTTGCCATGCCTGTTGAGGGCTTACAGTTTGTCATGTCTGTTGAGGTCTTACAGTTTGTCATGCCTGTTGAGGTCTTACAGTTTGTCATGCCTATTGAGGTCTTATAGTTTGTGCTACTATGTAGAAAAGATCTGGTAATCGAGTCTGCCCGCTCGGGGTCATACAACTTCGGGTTTGCCAGTGTTCTGTGATTGGAGATACTCTCCGAGTCATCGAGTTTTCTTCGGCTCGAAGTCCGTTATTCGTGAGCTCGGAGTTACCTTGATAAGGCTTTATGAGCCCGGAGTTCCGACCTTGGGGTCGTGTGGGTGCCAATTTATTGACGCTAAGTCTCCGAGTATTTCGAGACGCATTTGGCGGGGGAACCCCTACCGAGGGTATTCTAAAATTCCTTTTCTCGGAGTGTGAGATGCTGAAAGATATTCTTTTATTTCTTGGCGTAAATACATATCATTTCGTTGTTGTGATCTCAGCCCGCGCGGGTACGGCTCCTTGGACCATTTGGCCTGGTATATGATTCCCTATTTAAGTTCAGTCTGCCATTCCCAGGCCCTTCCGAGCGGACAACGCCTTCAAAAAAAAGGGGGGGGGTGTCCTTCATCGTTTGATTGCAGAAAAAAGCCTGTGATCTTGTGGGATCCTCCTTAGGGGTACGTGGCGGAAGTCCGGCCGAGGGGAAAGAGCGTGGCAGTTTCTGTTAAGGACTTGAGGTCTCCAGGCAGAGTTAGAACTCCCAAACGCCCTGACCCGGTGTCTGCATACAGGTTAGTGAAAAATAGTGAAGGAGGGAGGTAGTTTTTCTTTACCGCGGGATGTGTAGGCGATGTGTCATATGATGCAGGATTTTCCCTTGTCGCGTATTGCCTCCTGCCGATGGTTTTAATTACATACATTGTGTGGGATTTCATTCTTTTAGCGGAATGGGGGTGGACCTTTCCTCGGGCGATGGCGCTCGTGGTCGTCTGGATAAGGCGTCTGTGCCTTGTGCCTCCTTTGCTGATACGGAACTCGGCGTTCTGGTCTGGGCCATTAATGCCGTACTGGGAAGATGGTCTCTCTTCTTGTCGTAGCGATCGCCATTTGGAATCTATCAAATATTCGAGAGGTGGTTGTGTTTTGACCAAGCGGGCCGAGCCACCCTATCATCCTTGGCCCGTCAGCGCTGATCGAGCCACCTACACTCATGTGAATATGTTTTATTTAAAATGGGTTGAGTGAGAAGAAGGTTACCAGTGCGTCATTGCGAGGTCGAGACGGGGTCTCGGTACCATCTTTGCTGAGCATAAGGGCGTCCTTGGGGGTATATCCTTAGATCTGCCTTTCTCCGGTGGCGAGAAATTTTGCTTTTTGTTTACCATGAAAATGGTGACAACAATAAAATTTGTAAATGAGATTCTAAAAATACGTGATCTATTTTTATGCTAGTTGTTAGACCAGATGGTCTAAGAATATGAATTTTAATGACAAAATACAAGCTAAAATGAGTTAGTAATCAAACTGAGGGGCTTGCTGTCCTGGTTTCGGATCAGTCGATGGATGACCTTGAGGTCGATATCCTGGCTCGATCTCAAGCTATCGGGGGTAGTCGGGAGTGGGATAATCAGTTAGAATACGATCAAGCAAGGCTCTCTATGGCCAATACCAAACACTAAATGAAGAACATGTATGAAAACTATAGACGCTAAGAGTGGTCTCGAGCCAATAAGAACGAGGAAGTTAGAGAGAAAAGAGAGAGAGGGATACATTATTGATCTTGTGGAGAAATAGTTGGAGCAACATCAGACGGGGGGTTACAAAGTGATGGATATCCCCTTTATATACGAGGGAAATCCGGTATAGTACAAAACATGTTAACCGTGAAGGTGTGGAGATAGGATGGCTGGACGTGACATCTTGAAATAGGCCCCGGGTAGGTCAGCTTTGTCAGATTAAGCCGTGTGCCTTGGGAACTCCCCTCTTGCCTGCTATAGCCCGTTATATCTGTCGGAATGCGATGTCCTCCGGACCAATACCTGATGACCCCTCGAGGGTGAGTCTCGACCTTGGCTCCGAGCTTCGTGGGTCATGACCGCGAGACGACCCTATGGTAGGGAATTGAGCCCCGAATTTTCCGTATACAGATAGTCTCCGCATTTCTTAGAGTGGTGGTGACAAGAAGCGATAAGAAACGGTCCTGAACTCCTGATTCCTTCGGTGTTCTTGCGAACGGCTACGAGATGTCAAGGTGCACTACGTGCACAGTCCCTGCAGGTTTCAACATTGACTGTGGCGGTTGGCTTCCTTCAATGTACCCATGGTGCTTTTATAAATACTCACCTCTTACTTTCTTGACTCTATCTCATGCCAAAAAACCCCTAGTAAGGTCTGTTTTTCCCTCGTTCTTGCTCTTTTCAGGAATGCAACCCCCATTTTCTTCTTCCTTCAGATTTTCTCAAGAATGGCAAAAATTTCCACTTCTGCTTCCTAGGAGGTTTTGGGCTCATCTTCTTTATTTTTCTCCCAAGGCAAAGTGGCCACTCCCTCCCGTGTCGAGGAGTGCGTCCTAGGATCCTTTGTGATGACCGCCGATTTTAGGGTCGAGAGACCTTCCTCGAAATCGGGCGTCGCGAGCCTGTAACTCGGTATATCAGCTCTATAACGGACAATGAAAGAGTGAGGGCCGACTGTTGCTGGGGGAATACCGTGCTCGTGGAGATTCCCGCTCAAGAGGAAGATATTACGGCTCATAGAGCCGACGTTCTGAGTGTGTATACCTACCCATTCACCTTGGGGCCGGTGGGGCCATCCTCGCCCCCTATCGACCTTGTGATTCTTGACTTCTACCAGAGTTATCAGGTAACACTGGGTCAAGTTCATCCTTTGTTCTAGCATGTGGTTCATATGATCAGGCATTACTCGAGCATGATATAGGGAATGCCCTTTACCTTGAACCATCTGATTCAGATGTATAGCCCCCGTTTTCTTCGGGAGGCTTAATCAAGCTTCGTTGTCGAGCCCTGAGATCACTTTTTGCCTGCACCGAGGAGTTCGGGGATGACTGGTGGTTAAGCCGATTCGTCCGAGTGAGGACGTCTGACTTGATCCTGGTGGAAAAGATGTCGTTCCCTGAGAAGTGGAATGCTGGGCGTAAGTAATCGTGGTGTCTTTGCCCCTTCTTGGCGATTTCTCCTTACGTGTCTAACCTTGCCTTTCTTGTATTTTTAGTTGTAGCGATCTACCCTAGCGCGGTGTGGATTTCCAGGGTTGGGTTGGTCGTTTGTACTTAGTCTGTCCGTATATCGATTGAGCGTGGTGAGATTTATCCCGAACTCGGTGGGAAGCCAAAGACCATGGTGAGCCTCGAGCCTTGATGCACTCGTGCATTTTGACGTAGTTTAGTAGCTTTCCCCATTCTGTGCATTTAACCTCTGCATCTATGTAGGTCTGGGAGGAATCCCACTGATGAGGGAGGCACCGTCCGTTGGAGGGGACATTCTGGTGCTTGGCGAGGACAAGAAAAGGTAGGAGAGTCTATCTGTTGGGACATCGGAGCCCAAGAGGGTCAAGGTGGAATATTCCAAGGTTGACCCAGTGGTTCCATTATTCAGGGTGATGGGAAATCCCCGTGCTGAAGGCGAGGGAGAAAGTAGTTCCTCGGTACCCCCCGAAGAGTGTTTGGGCTCGATTGATCCTTGGGCTGTGGGGGTGGATGCTTCCGGGCAGGAGTCTGATACTGGCATGGCCCAGCTTTATGGCGGTGAGGCAATGGATGGGGTATCGAGCACTGCCCTCGAATTGGCAGGTGGCCGCAGTTCATCTTGATCTGGGACTCCCTTGGCAGGCAGTTCAGAAGGTCCTCGATTTGGGACCTGAACAAGGGACTGAGATTTTGGCTGACCCTTTTAGCCCGTTGATTGTTGCTGATTCTCCTCATGGGGAGATCCTTCCATCTGATGGAGTGCTAGACGGGCCTCGCAAGGAGCTTTTTGTGGCAGGAGCACTGATCGAAGGCGGAGATGCACTCGGGAGGCCGACGATCATTCTTGAGGGTAGTTCCGAGGTCGATGCTTCGTTCATTTTTGGCGAGATGGGCAGACTTTGTGAGCGGGTAACGTTTGCTAGCCTTGTTCGCCGCTTTGGTCTGCTCCGGCCTTTATTCTCCTATCTTTTATATGGTTTCAGGACAAAGTTCTTTATAACCAGGCTCTTGACTAGTATTAGGATGAGTGAGTCGTCACGAACGCGAGAAGTACTATTTTACCGAGCAGGTTATTCATCCCCTATTTTTACTATCATTTGAGCCCTTGTGAGATTCCATCGCTTTTAACTCTTCGGGCCTCGATTTGTGCAGTTTGAGAAGGAGAAAGCCCTATTGAGAGGGGAGCTTCGGGCCAGAGATGCTGAAATCTTCGAGCTTAGTCAGCATGTGAGCTAGGTGGCTTCTTAGAAGGACAACCTTAGGGGGAGAGTTACCTTAATTGAGCGTCATCTCTAGGATGCGAAGGAGGATAGTGGCAAGTATAAGAGCCTCCATTCTGAGCTGGTGGCTGCATTGGTTCGGATCAAAGCTGAGGCCGAGGCGCTTGTATATTTGCATGGGGAAGGAGCAGTCATCGCAGATTATTGCATTGAGAGGACGTTTGAGGGAGATGGCCCGACTTTTCTTCGAGCTGCGAATCGTGCCTGGTCGGGTTCCCGAAGGCAGACCATTGAGGGCGCGTTGGAAGACAGCTCGAGAGAGAGGATGCCATTGAGAAGGGGCTGTCGGCGGACTCGTAATCGCCTCGGTGCAGCCCTTGGGGAGCTGTTGAGGCTGCCGGCTTAACAATGGATTAGGATCTTTGTTGTGTTTTCTTGTCGATCTCCCTGCTTGTACATAGTACTTTTATTTTGGCATATGTATAAAGAGAATCCTGCGGCTTTGTTTCCCTTATTCCCCTTTCTGCTCCGAATTCAGCAATGATTGGAAAAAGAACCTTAGACCCGCAATATAGCTCTGTGGCCTATTTAGGCCAGCTCGGGAGTTGTCATTTTCCCTTTAGTGTGGACTGCCGTGAGAGTCCTTGCACTTTCGACCAACCGTTTTGTGTTGAATCTCTGGGCCGAGTTTTGTCTCGAGCCTACTCGACCTTGGGCATTCATATTTTTCTTGTTTTTGGGTTCAGTCTCCGAGTCATGTTGCGACTCGAGCTTCAATTGACACTTAAGCTTTTATGGGCCTGCATAGGCGGATGACGATGGCTCTTGCACCTTGGGTCGAAGTGACCTTTTGAGTGTGTGGCCTGGAGGCTCGTTTGGCCGACAACAATGGCTCTTACGCTTTTTACCCGTGGGCATTTTGTAGTTAAATATTTTGGATATGGTCTCCAAATCGGGTTACGACTCGAGCTCATTTTAATCCTCAAGTTTTCAATTTTCAAGTTGGCAACGGTGGCCCTTACGCTGTTTGGTCATTGAGACCTTTTAGTGTGCGGCCCGGAGGCTTGTTTGGCTGGCGACAATGGCTCTTACGCTTTTGCCCGTGGGCATTTTGTAGTCTTTGTTTTCCTCTCGTTAAGGTCTTTTTTGAAATGATTTTGCCTGACCCGTCGTCGGTTCTGGAAGAACCTCAATTTCAAGTCATTAGCGTCGATGTTCGAGAACCTCGAAAGGTTCTTAGCTCGTAGGATGAGTAGCTCGAGGCCTAGTGTTTTGGAGCTAACATGGTGGAAGCTCGTTTGCCTATTGATGGAAGCCTGTTTTAGCCGGTTCTTTTCGAAGTATATTCGAAGTAATGGCCTGCGATTTTGTTTAGCGACAGTCAGGTGTCCCTGAGTCGTGTTAATTTGGTTGGAGCAGCCATTTTGACCATACTCATATGTGTTTGACCGGAGCCATTTTTGATCCCGAATGATTATTTAGGCATTTATACCGAGGGTATGCCCTTTCGGGATTCTTACAAATGTGATGTATAGCCTAAACTTCGGGATTGAGTTTTACGCCTGTAGTAAGGTCTTACAAAATTTTCATGCCTGTTGAGGTCTTACAGATTTTGTTGCTATGTAGAATAGACCTAGTTATACCGAGTTTGCCCGCTCGGGGTCTTACGGCCTCGAGTTTTCCAGGGTGCGGCGATTGGTGATAGTCTCCGAGTCATCGAGTTTGCTTACGCTCAAAGGCCGTTATTTGTGAGCTCGGAGTTACCTTGTTGGGGCTTTATGAGCTTGAATTTCTGACTCTGGGGTCACGTGGGCGCCAAGCTGTTGATGCTAAGTCTCCGAGTACTTCGGGACACATTTGGTGGAGGGATCCTCATCAAGAGTATGCTGAAATTCCCCTTCTTGGAGTGCGAGATGCTGAAAGATATTCTTTTATTCCTTGGCGTAAATACATATCGTTTCGTTGTTTTAAGCTCGGCCCGCGCGGGCGTTTCTCCTTAGACTGTTTGGCCCGATACATGATTCCCCATTGAAGCTCATTTGTCATTTCTCGGGAAATGAATGGATGTTGCCTCGTTGAAAACGTTGTCGGAAAAAAAACCCGTTTCGGGGTGAAAAACTTGGTGGAAGGAAAAAAGTGCAACGTTTGCTTGAGGATATTTGTGGGACTTTGTGATCGGACGCCCTAGCAGTAGTACCTCTTAAGCATCGATACATTCCAGTTGCTCGGAAGCTGTTCGCCCTCGATGGTGCCAAGCTTATAGGATCCTTTGCCAACTACCCCGAGGATACGGTATGGCCCCTCCCAATTCTGGCCCAGCTTCACTACATTAGGGTTCCGGGTGTTGAGAGTAACCTTCCTTAGGACCAAGTCCCCAATTCCAAAATATCGGGGATTTATCCTTCTATTGTAGAACAGTAATTCGATTGATGATGAAGAAAGAGAATTCTTGGTTCAGTTCTCCACCTTAACGATATAAAATAGGATTGATCAAATTCTATAGAGTCTGACACATAGTGATCGTTTATCAAAGAATGACTCTGGTTATCATATGATTGAACAACCGGGAGCAATTTACTTACGATACTTAGTTGACATTCATAAAAAGCATCTAATGAATTATGAGTTCAATCCATCCTGTTTAGCAGAAAGACGGATATTCCTTGCTCATTATCAGACAATCACTTATTCACAAACTTCATGTGGGGAAAATAGTTTTCATTTCCCATCTCATGGAAAACCCTTTTCGCTCTGCTTAGCCTTATCCCCCTCTAGGGGTATTGTAGTGATAGGTTCTATAGGAACTGGACGATCCTATTTGGTCAAATACCTAGCGACAAACTCCTATGTTCCTTTCATTACGGTATTTCTGAATAAGTTCCTGGATAACAAGCCTCAAGGTTTTCTTCTTGATGAGATCGATATTGATGATAGTGATGATATTGATGATAGTGACAATCTTGATGCTAGTGACGATATCGATCGTGACCTTGATACGGAGCTGGAACTGCTAACTAGGATGAATGGGCTAACTATGGATATGATGCCGGAAATAGACCGATTTTATATCACCCTTCAATTCGAATTAGCAAAAGCAATGTCTCCTTGCATAATATGGATTCCAAACATTCATGATCTGGATGTGAATGAGTCGAATGACTTAGCCCTCGGTCTATTAGTGAACCATCTCCAGGGATTGTGAAAGATGTTCTACTAGAAATATTCTTGTTATTGCTTCGACTCATATTCCCCAAAAAGTGGATCTAAAAACATATCTCTCTGTGGCACCAGTACTAAGTACGCTATGGTTCGGGGCTTTAGCAGGTCTATTGATACAGATTAATCGTTTTTTTCCCGCATGCGTTGACATTCCCCTTTTTTTCATTCTAGTTATTGCCATGGGAAGGAATGAAGAAGATTAGAGATCCAATCAAATATTGGTGATGAATCCCTTTCCCCCTCTTTTCTCTTTTTTCCCTTTTTAGAATAAGGGAGGAAAGAGAAAGAATAAAAAAGTGGATTCAATATTCGGGCTCAAGTTCGAATTAACTGAATATTAATAATAGAGGAATGAGGGAAGAATAGAAGATCTAGGGCAAAAGTATTATACAAGATACTTAAATGATTACTTCAATTTGAAATATACTTTAGAAAACCTATTTTGTAGTTGCTACGTAGGTACTTATTTACGTAGGATCTATAAATGTTTTAATCATTTTTGCTGTGATGTTCATGAATGGTTCAGAATATTACAAAGATTTTCATCTTTGGACCGTAGGAGATGGAATTACTTCGATGGTTTGTATGTCTTTTTATTTCACTAATTACTACTATTTCAGATACGTCATGGTACGGGATTATTTGGACGACAAGATCAAACCAGATTATAGAGCAAGATTTTATAAGTAATAGTCAACAAATTGGAATTCATTTATCAATAGATTTTTTAACGGACGATATAAATTTAGAAACCTTTTTTCCACCG